>NC_090451.1:508513486-509973169 GCF_031143425.1 Pleurodeles waltl
GCACAACTGCAGCAGTAATCTCATCTACTGATGGCAAAAAATCCTCTGACGGGCAATCCTCTGGACCCTCTTCCTCAACATTCTCTTCTCTTTGGGCTTCTGCCAAGGCCCTCAGCGCCATTTGGAATTCTTCTTTCCTGGAGGCTTTCTGGGTAGGTACACCCATATCCCTGCAGAACACCCTCAGCTGTTTAACAGTGTAGGTCCCCAGCATAGCCATATCAAAATCTTCATCTCCTGCTTGAGACCCAGCCAGAGACACGTTAAATGAGGATTTTAGTCAATTAGTCAAATAATTGTCAGAAAAAATCTGATTTGCAAAAAGAGATAAAAATCAAGTTGACCTTCCACTGTGGGTAGGTAGTGAAATACTTAGCTACTGTATGTCACTGCACACATACAAGTCCTATCCTCACTGCTGATCACCAATGTTAGAGATGGGGTCCTTGGTTGGTAGTCAGGTTACCCCCTGTCCAAGCAAGGACCCCCACTCTAGTCAGGGTAAGTCACACACAATCCAAATTCTCCTGTGCAAAACCCTCTGGTAGCTTGGCACTGAGCAGTCAAGCTTATCTTAAAAGGCAATGTGTAAAGAATTTGTGCAATAAATCATACAATAATACCATATAGCACCACACAAATACACCACACAGTGTTTAGAAAAATATATAATATTGATCTGATAAGATGCAGGTCAAAACTATTAAAATGCAATAAGTATATTTTGAGATATCACTGAAAAGTGATATAAAGTGTCTTATGTCTTTTAAAAGCAAACAAAGTCTCTTTCAAGCACAAAGTACCTGGTTTGCATGAAAACTCTCTGCAAAGAACCTCAGAGGAGGAGATGCGTGGAAACAAAGGGGTGTGCGTTGATTTCTTGGGCCGCGCACCGTGATGCGTCGTTTAGTTTTCACACAGAAACGGCTGTGTGTGGATTTCCGAAGCTCAGTTTTGGATCCTCTTCAGGTTGTGGGGTTTTCAGACGCCCCGGGGACGGTGTGTGGATTTCCTGCGCTGGCAGGACGAAGTCACAGGAGCTGCGTTGATTCGGTGGGCGTTGCATCAAATTTTCTACCGCAGGGCAGGCGCTGCGTTGATTCCTCTCTAGAAGTCAGGCTGCATCATTCCGGCTCGGCTGTGCGTCAATCCAGTGGGCCGTGCGTCGAATTTCCAGTCGCTACACTGGCTCTGCGTCGACCTTCTCGTTGCGAAGTCGGGCTGCGTCGTTCCAGTTTGGCGTGCGGTGAAATTTTCACTGCGGTGCAGGCTCTGCGTCAAATTTCGCCATGCAAGGAGTTCTTCTTGAAGAGATTTGGGGGGTTATTCCAACTTTGGAGGAGTGTTAATCCGTCCCAAAAGTGACGGAAAAGTGACGGATTTACCACCAGCTGTATTACGAGTTCCATAGGATATAATGGACTCATAATACAGCTGGTGGTAAATCCGTCACTTTTCCGTCACTTTTGGGACGGATTAACACCTCCTCCAAAGTTGGAATAACCCCCTAAGTCTTTTTGGTCCTGAAGCTTCAGGGAACAGAAGGCAAGCTCTATCCAAGCCCTTGGAGAGCACTTCTTCACCTCAGCCAGAGAGCAGCAAGGCAGCAGTCCTTCAGAGAAAGCAGTCAGGTGAGTCCTTTGGGCAGCCAGGCAGTTCTTCTTGGCAGGATGCAGGTTCTGGTTACAAGTTTCTTCTCCATGAAGTGTCTGTGTGGTAGAGTGTCTACCCCAAGAAGTGTCTGAGTTGGTAGGGTCAGAGACCCTGCTTGAATACCCAAATATACCTTTGAAGTGGGGGAGACTTCAAAGAGTGGCTTAGAAGTGCAAAAGGTCCCCTTTCAGTTCCATCCTGTCTGTCATGGTCCCAGTAGGGGTTGTGGCTGTCCTTTGTGTGAGGGCAGGCTACTATCCTTTGACATGCAAGTGTCAAGCCCTCCACCCTCCCAGCCCAGGAAGACCCATTCAAAATGCAGAGGTATGCAAGTGAGGCTGTGTTTCCTGTGTTTGGGGTGTGTCTGTGTGAATGCACAAGGGAGCTGTCAACTAAACCTAGCCAGACGTGGATTGGAAGGCACAGAAGGATTTAAGTGTAGAGAAATGCTCACTTTCTAAAAGTAGCATTTCTAAAATAGTAATATAAAATCCAACTTCTCCAGTCAGTAGGATTTTGTACCACCATTCTGGCCATACTGAATATGACCTTCCTACTCATTTCAGATCAGCAGCTACCACTCTAAACAATGTATGAGCAGCCCCAATGTTATCCCATGAAGGGAGCACGCCTCACAGCAGTGTAAACACATATTTAGGAGTTATACACTACTAGGACATGTAAACTACACAGGTACATGTCCTGCCTCTTGCCTACACAGCAACCTGCCCTATGGGTTACCTAGGGCATACCTTAGGGGTGTCTTATGTGTAGAAAAAGGGGAGATTTAGGTTTTGCAAGCATTTTTAAATGCCAAGTTGAATTGGCAGTGAAACTGCACACACAGGCCTTGCAATGGCAGGCCTGAGACAAGGTTAAGGGGCTACTGAAGTGGGTGGCACACTCAGTGCTGCAAGACCACTAGTAGCATTTAATCTACAGGCCCTGGGCACATATAGTGCACTCTGCTAGGGACGTATAAGTAAATTAAATAGTCCAATTGGGTATGAGCCAATGTCACCATGTTTTAAGGAGAGAGCATATGCACTGTAGCACTGATTAGCAGTGGTAAAGTGCGCAGAGTCCTAAAGCCAGCAAAAATGAGGTCAGAAAAAGAGAAGGAGGAAGGCAAAACATTTGGGGGTGACCCTGCAGAAAGGCCATTCCCAACAGAAATGCAATGGGAGATCACGATTGTTAAAATTATTTTTGAAGTAATTGAATAATTATTCTTCTGATATATGATGTGCTGGTTTCAATATCAAAAGTTTCTATTGTCTTATTGTTGCATAGAAGCAGGCCAGTCAGGCCTATTATACATGATTCTGTCAAAACATTAAGAATATTTGAAACATTTATCCACTTTAAGTGTGGATTAATGTTTTCTGCAGTTTGTAGCTAACAGCGTACCGTTCTCAAGTCACCACCGTGCCCTAGTCAGTTCAAAGTGTACCCTGATGCCAGGCCCAAACCTTCCTTTTTATTACATATGTCACCCCAAGGTAGATCCTATTTAGCCCCAAAGACAAGGTGCAGTGTTTTTAAAAAGTTGGACATGGACTTTTATGTTTAACATTTCCAGGTAGTGAAAAAACACATTTGTTTTTACGATTGCAAGGACTATCTCTCCCATAGGAAACCATTGGGATTACCTTAAAATACCTTTTGAAATATGGCGTTTGGTGTCTCTGGACTCACACTTTAAAATCACTACTTATGGTGAAGTTGGGTTTTAAGTTGTAAGTCTGAAAATGCAGCAAATAGAAAGTTGGCACTTTCTTACTTTAACCCCTTCGCTGCCAGGCCTTTCTTGGCTATTTGGGGCAGTTCGCGCTTAGGCCCTCATAACTTTTTGTCCACACAGGCAACGCACAGCAAATTTGCATCCTTTTTTTTTTTTTTTTTTACCAACATCCTAGGGAATCTAGAGGTACCCAGACTTTGTGGGTTCCCCTGAAGGAGTCCAAGAAATTAGCTGAAATACAGTGAAAATTCGTTTTTTTCAATAAAATGGGGAAAAAAGGGCTGCAGAAGAAGGCTTGTGGTTTTTCCCTGAAAATGGCATCAACAAAGGATTCGCGGTGCTAAAATCCCCAGCTTCCTAGCTTTCAGGAACAGGCACACTTGAATCAGAAAACCCAATTTTTCAACATGATTTTGGCATTTTACTGGGGCATACCCCATTTTTACTATTTTGTGCTTTCGGCCTCCTTCCAGTTAGTGACAGAAATGGGTGTGAAACCAATGCTGGATCCCAGACAACTAAACATTTCTGAAAAGTAGACAAAATTCTGAATTCAGCAAGGGGTAATTTGTGTAGATCCTACAAGGTTTTCCTACAGAAAATAACAGCTGAAATAAAAAAAAATATTGAAATTGAGGTGAAACAAACTGCAATTTTTCTCAATGTTTTACTCTAACTTTTTCCTGCAATGTCAGATTTTTTAAAGCAATATACCGTTACGTCTGCTGGACTGTTCTGGTTGCGGGGATATATAGGGCTAGTAGGTTCATCAAGAACCCTAGGTACCCTGAGCCAATAAATGAGCTGCACCTTGCAATGGGTTTTCATTCTATAAATTCTGGGTATACAGCAATTCATTTGCTGAAATATAAAGAGTGAAAAATAGGTATCAAGAAAACCTTTGTATTTCCAAAATGGGCACCAGATAAGGTGTTGAGAAGTAGTGGTTATTTGCACATCCCTGAATTCCGGGGTGCCCATACTAGCATGTGAATTACAGGGCATTTCTAAAATAGACTTCTTTTTTTTTTTTACACAATATATCTTACATTTGGAAGAAAAAAATGTAGAGAAAGACAAGGGCCAATAACACTTGTTTTGTTATTCTGTGTTCCCCCAAGTCTCCTGATAAAAATGGTACCTCACTTCCGTGGGTAGGCCTAATGCTTGTGACAGGAAACACAACATGGACACATCACATTTTTACATTGAAATCTGACATGTTTTTTGCAAACTGCTTAGCTGTAGATTTTGGTCTCTAGCTCAACCAGCACCTAGGGAAACCTACCAAACCTGCGCATTTTTGAAAACTAGTGGGGCTTGTGGGGCTCTCACCAGGTTCGGTTACCCAAAATCCTTTGCAAACCTCAACATTTGGTAAAAAAACACTTTTTCCTCAAATTTTGGTGACAGTTCTGTAATCTGAGAGGAGCAACAAATTTCCTTCCACCCAGCGTTCCACCAAGTCTCCTGATAAAAATGGTACCTCACTTGTGTGGGTAGGCCTAGCGCCCGCGACAGGAAATGCCCCAAAACCCAATATGGACACATCACATTTTCCCAAAGAAAACAGAGCAGTTTTTTGGGAAGTGCCTAGCTGTGGATTTTGGCCTCTAGGTCAGCCGGCACCTAAGGAAACCTACCAAACCTGTGCATTTTTTTTAAAACTAGACACCTAGGGGAAATCCAAGATGGGGTGACTTGTGGGGGCTCTGACCAGGTTCTGTTACCCAGAATCCTTTGCATACCTCAAAATTTGGCAACCGAGGGAGTCCAGGGAGGTGTGACTTGCGCAGATCCCTTAATCTTTTCTTACCCAGAATCCTCAGAAAACCTCAAATTTAGTGAAAAAATCTAATTTTTCCAACATTTCTGTGTAGGATCACCGCACCGGGACACATTTCCTACCACCCAATGTTCCCCTCAGTCTCCCGGTAAAAATGATACCTCAATTGTGTAGGTGGGCCAAGTGCCTTTGACAGGGAAGAGCCAAAAACATGTTGAAATTGAGGGGGAAACCAAAGCGGATTCAAAAGGGAAGTTTGATTTAAAAAAACATTTTTAGGCTGACAAGTGCTGCAGAATTGTTATCGGTATAGATGAGACAATGCTGGGTGGTAGCAATTTTGTGGATTCCTGCAGATTCTTGAAGGTTCCATTACAAAAATGTATGATTTTCAGCAAAGTTGGAGGTTTACAGGGCATTGTGGGTAAGAAAATGGTGTGGAGTGCAGCATGTGAAGCACACCACCCTGGAATCACTCAGATGTTTAGTTTTCAGATGTGTCTAGGTCTTGTGGATTTTTCTACATGGCAGCGTCCCAAAGTCCAAAAAGTGCAGCCCTCACCATTCTAAGTGGGACAATTTTGAGAGTTAGCCAAACTCTCATGATCCAAATGTAAAAACAAAACCCCAAATAATCAAATGTCCTCTTGCTTGCCGTGGGATAAGGTGTTTTAGGGTGCGGAGGGAGAGCTGAAAGACTGTTACCCCCTTCAGTTCGGGTGTGGGCATAACCAGGCCCATACTGGTTGGTAGCCACCACCCCACTATTTTTTTAATTCCCTGGCATCTAGTATGCTTTCTGCCCCCACGGGAAGTGGATCCGGAGTAATTGCCCCATCTGCCCACCGGTGGGCAGAACAACTTTGGCCCCATTTATTTGGGGTGGGGGTATGGCCATACCCCCACTGTCTTATTTCAGAAAAAAAATCTTCTCTGGTGGGCTTTCTGCCCCCTTGGGGGCAGATGGGCCTTCCAAAAATAGGCCGATCTGCCCCCCGGGGGGGCAGATATGGCCAACAGTAATGTGCCCCCCATGGGGAGTGACCCTTGCCCAAGGGGCTGCCCCTCCAAACAAAACACACACATACACACACACCAATCCCTGGTGCCTAAGTGGTTTGTGCCTCTCCCCCCCCCCCCCCTTGGGCAGATCTGCCTAACAAAAATAGGCTGATCTGCCCCCAAGGGGGGCAGAAATGGCATAAAGACAATTGAGAATTTGGCCCCCCAGGGGAGCAACCCTTGCCTAAGGGGTCGCTCCCCACAGATAAAAAAATAAATAAACAAAAACAAAAGGGGCAGCCTCTGATGAGGTCAGCACGCAATCGAGCGCTGACGTTATCGGACACCACGGGGTGGTCGGTGGTGGAAGGGGAAGCGATTTCCCCTTCCATCCCTGTCCAGGGGCGGGAGTGCCAGGCCACCGCGGGGAGCCCTAGCGCTTCCCCCGTGGGCCCCTAGCTGGACATAACGGTTACATCCAGAGCACCCGAGGGGTTAACCATTCTGTGCCTGTCTCTGACTACACGCCTGGGGTTGTTGACAGCTGGACTTTGTGCATCCCCTCTAGGCAGTCACACACAAAGGGTGCCTGGGTGTGGCATTTGCATCCTGATGGCCGATCACCGGGCTGATGGGTCTTCCTGGGCTAGATAGGTGGGAGGAGCTGACACACCTGAATAGGACAGTACCTCTCCTCAAACTGTGCGGCTCAATGATGATGCATTGCATTCACGTCAACAGAGCCCGATGATGCAGTGACTCGACTGCGTGCAAAATATTGACGCATTGCGCCAACAACGCTTTGTTCAATCAAAGGTACTGTTTCAGCAGTTCCTGTAGCTGGCCTACCCCACATCAGTCAGCCTGGATTTTGGATTTGTCCCGGTCCCTCGTGACCTCAAGTAACCTTTTGACTGCTAGTGACTTCTAAGCACTGATCCCACATTTTAACTTTAAAAATTCACATCTTGACTTCTACTTATTAGATGTTTGACATTTTGGTCTTGTTTTACTCAGATAAATATTACGTATTTTTCTAAACCGATGCTTTTAACTTTTACTTTTATTTAATTGTGGCCCTAATACCTTATACATTGCCTCTTAAGTTAAGCCTGACTGATCTGTGCCAAGCAACCAGATGGGGAGCACAGGTTAATTTAGGGTGTGTATCCGACTTACCCTGACTAGGAATGTGGTGCCTACGTGGTATAGGGTGCAAAACTCTGCCAACTATAGACCCAATTTCTAACAACTGCCATGGAGGCCATTTTAGTCAGAAGTTTGGATTCAGCAATTCAGGGCTAGTCTCAAACTCTCTACATAAACCTGGGTGGATTTCTAGGACTAGGCTGGTAAGGCACTGAAGGGCTGGGTGAGGAGCAGCAAGGTTGATGATGTTTAAGGGTTGTACAACTTATGTTTTGAAGGAGCACATTCTTGATAATTGATTTCCAGAGCTGTGCCAACACCTGCTGGATAGCAAGCTAATCGAATCTAGGAAGCTTGCTGAGGAGGGCCAAAAACCACTGAGGTGGGTCATGCAAATGCAGGGGAAAATCCAAAGCTATTGAAGTGGTCCATTTCCCTACAGGGTATGAGCTTCACTGTGGAACACAGACCAGGGGTATATCATGCCAATGATGATGGTCTATCTAGGTTTTTCTGCCTTAGTGATGAGAACTCCCTAGATGTTGGGTAGCTCTTCCCACTTTCAGCTGTGGGGACACAGGTTAGATCTGACATGGTGGTCTTGTCCCAGAATGTTTTGCCCTTTACCTTTTGTTTTTGTTGGCCTTAGGACTGTGAGCACTTGACCACTGCTGACCAGTCCTAAAATGCATGTGCTTCTCCCCTAAACATGCATACACAATTGACCTATAATTTACTTGTAAGACACTTTTAAAGTGGTATACCATATCCCCAGGGCTTGTAAGTTAAATGCTACTCGTGGGTCTCCAGCACTGATTGTGCCACCTACTACAGTAGCCCTTAAACATGTCTCAGGCCTGCCATTACAGATCCTGTGTGTGAAGTTTCCCTAAGGGGAGGGTGCTATGTACGTAAAAGGCAGGACATGGTATTTTATGTTTTTCACGTCTTGGTAGTGAAAAACTTCTAAAGTCATGTTTCACTACTTTGAGGCCTACTCCTCTCATACACCAGCATTGGAAATTCCTAAACATACCTTTCAGCTGCAATTCCTGATCAGAAATGAGTAGCTGAATCATGTTTCATATCATTGGAATGATAATGATACTATTTAGAAATACTACTTTTAGAAATGGGCATGTTTCTGCTCTTACTGCTCGGTGTGCCTTGCAGCCTGCCTCCAATACATGGCTGGGCTAGGTGACAGCTACACTTTGTACACTCCCTCCAGACAGACACAGGAAGGGTGGGTTTAACAAAGGAATCATCTGCATTCTGATGGGCTTTCCTGGGCAGGAAGGGTGGAAGGGAGCTCTCACTTATACTTGAATAGGGAAGTACCTGTCCCCACACACAGGGCTGATTATCCCCTACTGGTAGACTGGAGCCAGGGCTGGGATAGAAGGAGGGCCTGTGCACTTCAAGCTTTGAAGTCACGCCTCTTCAAAGGCACATTTGGGTATAAATGCTGTGGTTCTGACCCTACCAAATCAGTACACTACTGGTCCTGGGAAGACCTCTGCTGGTGTAAAGACTACTGTGCTGTAAGGATTGCCACTTTGCCTGTTCTGACTGTTCCAAGGAACTGCTTCTATGATTCGCTGAGCTGCCCTGCTACCTGCTGATCCCTGCCCAGCTGAGGACAAGGAATGGGCCCATCTAACATGATCCCTGAGTGACTCCAAGGGTTTGCTGGCTTGCCCTCTGTTCTTCTGCAGTCTCAGGGGCATCAGACTGCCTGCAACTCTCCAGGAGTTGCTGGACTCTCTCTATGAGTCATAACTTTGCCTGGGGTTCCTGCTACAGTCCTGGACCTCAGAAGTTGGTTCTGCAGCTGATTTCTGCATAAATCAACACATTGTCACCACTGCGCCAGTTGGAACCAACGCATCACCCCTTCAACGCTGATGCAGATGCTGTTCTATGACAGCGGATTGATGGCCTGCGTGGCCCGACAACAAAGCTCTGCACGGCTCAACGACAATACATTGCATTCATCTCTAAGGAGCTTGATGCTGTCAAAGGACCTGACTGCATGGAAAATATCATAGCATCGCCTTTGCATTTGCTACTCGACGTCAACACTTGCTCCATACAGGGTACTTTCTCAGGAGACCCAGCATGGGTTCTGTAGCCAGCCTACCCTTCATAATCTTTAAAAATTAATATCTCAACTCTTACTGATTGGATTTTTGTTGCTTTGGTTTGCTTTACTCAGATGAATATATTCTCTACTGTTCGGGGGTGGAGAGAGAGAGAGCATATATATATATATATATGGTTTCTGCTTGTACATGGTGCCTATATTGGCAACCAGAACTCTGTTTTTAACAAACCCAAATAATGGTGACTGTTTGGGCCTGCAGATGCCAGTGCCTTGGATACATCCCCTGAGGTGGACCTGGAATATCATTCTGGGCCTCCATTCAAGACTGTCCTATGTAAGGTCACTGAGGTCCTTAAAATACCATTGCCTGTGAAGCAAAATAAGGCTAATTTCTTCAGACATCCTCCCCATGGAACTATTACTCCCCTCAATGATCTGTTGATGGACTTAATATTTGTCACCTGAAGTAAACCAGATTCTGCTCCTGCAATGAAGCCAGGTTACCCACTGCTATCTTTCAGCTCCTAGTGGCCTGAACTTTGGACTACTTTGATGGGAACTCTGTGATTTCCCAGAACTGCAGGGGCTGGATTTCTAACCCATAATTGCACAGACTTAGTTCAATGCACTGTGCTGAAGAAGAAATACCAGTTGGACTGAGGACCTGACTCTAATCTACTGGGCAGTCCTGCCAGGACAGTGTTGTCAGATCATGTATCAATCCCATTCACGTTTCAGGAACACAGTGATGATCCAAACAATCATTCTTGAACAGCGCAATCAAGAACAGCACTAAGAGTAGCAGGGATTTGTTTATTTTAAAAGTCTTGCTCTAGTTCTTAAAATAGGAACAGTATTCCTACAGCAAAAAACAATTATGCAATATCCTACGCAGCAAGAATAAAATGATCATTTCTAATATGTTGTGAAAGTTCCTAGCACCCTCTAGCTATGTCTAAAAGCTACATTACAGTTCAGCTCTAGCACTGAATAGAGCGCTTGCCTGTCAAGTTACTTAGGGATGATCACCTCATACCTGTTGACTACTAATGCAGCTGTTCAACCGGGGAAGGAAAGGGCACCTCTCCAGGTCCAACTCTCTGAGAGTGACTGACCCAGCAAACTGGCATGACCTCTGACGATAACCTTGATTTGAAGGCCTCTTTTAATCAGTGATTAAATTTGGGACTTAATATAGGGTTTGACCAATGATTGTATCCTATATTTACAAAATAAAGTGGGACTCAGACAAATTCTTAAACAGACTAATCAGAACACAAACTATGTTGGCTCCGTTGACATGTTGATTTTAAGCAGCCATTACTAACACCTTGAGTTCAGATAGAGACTTCTAACTGCAGATTCCGCACCCTAGAATATTTCCCAAGCAGTCAGCTGTATCCGAAAAATGTTTAAGCAATAAGCCTGCCGGAAGGTGATGCCTGTGACACTGTGCCGGGTGTCACGCAGGAAGGGTTTTATAGGCACCACCCATTCGCGCTGACAGTTGCTTTCTTCACTCTTCCGCAAACGTGAAGCTAAACTCAAATTGGTGGTCACCAGTGTGCAGATTCCTAGATTGGGATCTTTTTAGGTGAAAAAGTCCAGTTTATGGAATGGGGAGGATGGGAGGGATGGTGAGGATTTTGCTGTTAGATAGAGTCTTTACCAGAAAGAGCATTAACGAAGATAAGTAACTTGCTTTTGTGATAGTCATCAGTAAAAACAAACAATGAATTACACTGAAAAAAAAACAGTTGACAGTTATGATTCTGGCTCAAACGTAAAAAAACATTGAACTGCTCAAGCTATGGGTAACAACATACATAGCACACGCCATGAAGAAAAAATATATATGTTCTATAAACACCACCAAATTAGCACTAATATAGCTGTACACCATATTGATGTCAAACACTCTTAAGGTTTCACCATACCCACAAGGGAAATCAGATTCTATGTGGGTAGACATACATTAATGAGGATAAAAGGATATATTCACCAAAACGATGTTATCGTCTCATCTAAATAATGCGTAAACTTGTCCTTGCATATCCAAGGTTTAAAGCCCAGAAGTTAATGAAAACCAGTTTACTTCATAATGAAACGACTCCTATTCCCAGTATGATTGTGAGGTCAGACTGCTATGATATGTGATAATTAAATCGCATATTACTCAACGGAAGAGATGCAGTTCATTTTCAGTATTGTCCAAATTCACCACTTCCTAGGTAACAAATGCTGCTTCAGCTTGTCTCAGGTGTAACTCCCTGTTCGTCCCTCTCTCATGAACACCAATGTGTTCAAATGAATGAAATAAGATCGTAAATTCATTGGGGTGAGCTTCTTGAAATTGTGTTGCTACGGGATAATTTGTTTTCCCGTTCTTGATGGCACGTAAATGCTCGGGTATGCTTAGTTTAAGTGCCTTTTACTACTTATATATTTTGTTGCATTTGAACCCAGCCATACATACTGTGTGGGTAGTATTGTGTAGGAAAGTACCATCTTGCCTGGCATGTTACCCCCATTTTTCACTGTATATATGTTGTTTTAGTTGTATGTGTCACTGGGACCCCGCCAGCCAGGGCCCCAGTGCTCATAAGTGTGCCTGAATGTGTTACCTGTGTTATGACTAACTGTCTCACTGAGCCTCTGCTAATCAGAACCTCAGTGGTTATGCTCTCTCATTTCTTTCAAATTGTCACTAACAGGCTAGTGACTAATTTTACCAATTTACATTGGCACACTGGAACACCCTTATAATTCCCTAGTATATGGTACTGAGGTACCCAGGGTATTGGGGTTCCAGGAGATCCCTATGGGCTGCAGCATTTCTTTTGCCACCCATAGGGAGCTCTGACAATTCTTACACAGGCCTGCCACTGCAGCTTGAGTGAAATAACGTCCACGTTATTTCACAGCCATTTTACACTGCACTTAAGTAACTTATAAGTCACCTATATGTCTAACCTTTACCTGGTAAAGGTTAGGTGCAAAGTTACTTAGTGTGTGGGCACCCTGGCACTAGCCAAGGTGCCCCCACATTGTTCAGGGCCAATTCCCCGGACTTTGTGAGTGCGGGGACACCATTACACGCGTGCACTACATATAGGTCACTACCTATATGTAGCTTCCCAATGGTAACTCCGAATATGGCCATGTAACATGTCTATGATCATGGAATTGCCCCCTCTATGCCATCCTGGCATAATTGGCACAATCCCATGATCCCAGTGGTCTGTAGCACAGACCCTGGTACTGCCAAACTGCCTTTCCCGGGGTTTCACTGCAGCTGCTGCTGCTGCCAGCCCCTCAGACAGGTTTCTGCCCTCCTGGGGTCCAGCCAGGCCTGGCCCAGGATGGCAGAACAAAGGACTTCCTCTGAGAGAGGGTGTTACACCCTCTCCCTTTGGAAAATGGTGTGAAGTCAGGGGAGGAGTAGCCTCCCCCAGCCTCTAGAAATGCTTTCATGGGCACACATGGTGCCCATTTCTGCATAAGCCAGTCTACACCGGTTCAGGGACCCCTTAGCCCTGCTCTTGCGCGAAACTGGACAAAAGAAAGGGGAGTGACCACTCCCCTAACCTGTACCTCCCCTGGGAGGTACCCAGAGCTCCTCCAGTGTGCTCCAGACCTCTGCCATCTTGGAAACAGAGGTGCTGCTGGCACACTGGACTGCTCTGAGTGGCCAGTGCCATCAGGTGACGTCAGAGACTCCTTCTGATAGGCTCCTTCAGGTGTTGCTAGCCTATCTTCTCTCCTAAGTAGCCAAACCCTCTTTTCTGGCTATTTAGGGTCTCTGCTTTGGGGATTTCCTTAGATAACGAAGGCAAGAGCTCATCCGAGTTCCTCTGTATCTCTCTCTTCACCTTCTGCCAAGGAATCGACTGCTGACCGCGCTGGAAGCCTGCAAAACTGCAACAAAGTAGCAAAGACGACTACTGCAACTCTGTAATGCTGATCCTGCCGCCTTCTCGACTGTTTTCCTGGTGGTGCATGCTGTGGGGGTAGGCTGCCTCCTCTCTGCACTAGAAGCTCCAAAGAAATCTCCCATGGGTCGACGGAATCGTCCCCCTGCAACCGCAGGCACCAAAGAACTGCATCACCGGTACCCTGGGCCTCCTCTCAGCACGACGAGCGAGGTCCCTTGAATCCAGCAACTCTGTCCAAGTGACTCCCACAGTCCAGTGACTCTTCAGTCCAAGTTTGGTGGAGGTAAGTCCTTGCCTCCCCACGCCAGACTGCATTGCTGGGAACCGCGACTTTTGCAGCTACTCCGGCCTCCGTGCACTTCCGGCGGAAATCCTTTGTGCACAGTCCAGCCTGGGTCCACAGCACTCTAACCTGCATTGCACGACCTCCTAAGTTGTCCTCCGGCGACGTGGGACTCCTTTGTGCGACTTTGGGTGAGCACCGTGTCTCTCCACTTCGTAGTGCCTGTTCTGGCACTTCTGCGGGTGCTGCCTGCTTCTGAGAGGGCTCCTTGTCTTGCTCGATGCCCCCTCCGTCCCCAGACGCAATTGGCGACATCCTGGTCCCTCCTGGGCCACAGCAGCATACAAAAACACTAACCGCACGATTTGCAGCTAGCAAGGCTTATTGGCGGTCTTTCTTCAGGAAAACACTTCTGCACGACTCTCCAGGGCGTGGGGATCCATCCTCCAAAGGGGAAGTTCCTAGCCCTTGTCTTTCCTGCAGAATCTTCAGCTTCTACTGTCCAGTAGCAGCTTCTTTGCACCCACAGCTGGCATTTCCTGGGCATCTGCCCATCTCCGACTTGCTTGTGACTTTTGGACTTGGTCCCCTTGTTCCACAGGTACCCTCGACTGGAAATCCATCGTTGTTGCATTGCTGATTTGTGTCTTTCCTGCAGAATTCCCCTATCACGACTTCTATGTCCTTTGGGGAACTTTAGTGCACTTTGCACTCACTTTTCAGGGTCTTGGGGTGGGCTATTTTTCTAACCCTTACTATTTTCTAATAGTCCCAGCGACCCTCTACAAGGTCACATAGGTTTGGGGTTCGCATTCCACTTTTGGAGTATATGGTTTGTGTTGCCCCTATCCCTATGTGTCCCCATTGCATCCTATTGTAACTATACATTGCTTCCACTGTTTTCTAATACTATTACTGCATATTTTGGTATTGTGTACATATATCTTGTGTATATTTGCTATCCTCATACTGAGGGTACTCACTGAGATACTTTTGGCATATTGTCATAAAAATAAAGTACCTTTATTTTTAGTATATCTGTGTATTGTGTTTTCTTATGATATTTTGCATATGACACTAGTGGTACTGTAGGAGCTTCACTCGTCTCCTAGTTCAGCCTAAGCTGCTCTGCTAAGCTACCATTATCTATCAGCCTATGCTGCTAGACACCCTATACACTAATAAGGGATAACTGGGCCTGGTGCAAGGTGTAAGTACCCCTTGGTACTCACTACAAGCCAGTCCAGCCTCCTACATTGGTTGTGCAGCGGTGGGATAAGTGCTTTGAGACTTCTTACCACTTTTGTCATTGTACTTTTCATAAGAGAAAAATATACAAAACAAGTTCAGTGTATGTACACCTAACCAAAAAGTTTTGCATTTCTTTTCTCACCTCTTTTCTAAAGTGCTGAAAAGTACCTCTAAACTTTCTAAAAAGTTCTTAAAAGTTTAAAATGTTTTTTTTTCTGTCTTTCTAAAAGTGCTGAAAACTTTTTTCTCTTTTTCTATCACTTAAACTCTCTCTAAAAATGTCTGGCACAGGCCAAACTGTTGATCTGTCCAAACTTGCTTATGATCACCTTAGCTGGAAAGGAGCAAGGAGTCTCTGCATAGAGAGAGGTTTGAGTGTAGGGAAGAATCCTTCTTTGGAATTATTGCTTAACATGCTTAGAGAACAAGATAAGGCCAGAAGGGCCCCATCTGTTGAAAAAGTAGCCAATGGTTCCCAATCTGATCCAGGGACTCCCCTAGGAAAAGATTCAGGAAAGAAACTTCCTAGCCTGCCCATTACTAGACAGTCTAGCATAGTTGGTACTGATGTAGAGCCACACCATACAGATAGTGTTGTCTCACATCATAGCAAGAGTATTCATTCTCACCACAGTAGAAGTGATGTTTCTGTTAACCAAGCTGTTAGGGTGCCTTCTGTAAGGGATAGGTCTCCTTCTGTTCATTCTCACCATACTTCTGTTTCAAGGCATGTCCCACCCACCCACCCTGATGACAGATTGTTAGAAAGGGAGCTCAATAGATTGAGAGTGGAACAAACCAGACTGAAGCTCAAGAAGCAACAGCTGGATTTGGATAGACAGTCCTTAGAAGTAGAGAAGGAGAGACAGAAATTGGGTTTAGAAACCCATGGTGGCAGCAGCAGTATTCCCAATAGTCATCCTGCAAAAGAGCATGATTCTAGGAATCTGCACAAGATAGTTCCCCCTTATAAGGAGGGGGATGACATTAACAAGTGGTTTGCTGCACTTGAGAGGGCCTGTGTTGTACAGGATGTCCCTCAAAGGCAGTGGGCTGCTATCCTATGGCTATCATTTAGTGGAAAAGGTAGGGATAGGCTCCTTACTGTGAAAGAAAGTGAAGCCAATGATTTCAAAATTCTTAAGAATGCACTCCTGGATGGTTATGGCTTAACCACTGAACAATACAGGATAAAGTTCAGAGAGACCAAAAAGGAGTCTTCACAAGACTGGATTGATTTCATTGACCATTCAGTGAAGGCCTTGGAGGGGTGGTTACATGGCAGTAAAGTTACTGATTATGACAGCCTGTATAACTTGATCCTGAGAGAGCATATTCTTAATAATTGTGTGTCTGATTTGTTGCACCAGTACCTGGTGGACTCTGATCTGACCTCTCCCCAAGAATTGGGAAAGAAGGCAGACAAATGGGTCAGAACAAGGGTGAACAGAAAAGTTCATACAGGGGGTGACAAAGATGGCAACAAGAAGAAGGATGGTAAGTCTTCTGACAATTGTGGGGACAAATCTAAAAATGAGCCTTCATCAGGCCCACAAAAACACTCTGGTGGGGGTGGTGGGCCCAAATCCTCTTCTAATCAAAACAAAGAAAAGAAACCATGGTGCTATTTATGTAAAATAAAAGGCCATTGGACAACAGATCCCAGTTGTCCTAAGAAAAGCACCAAGCCTCCTACCACCACAACCCCTACTGCTACACCTAGTGTCCCTACTAATAGCAGTGGTGGTGGGAGCAAACCTACTAATAGCCAATCCAAGGGAGTAGCTGGGCTCACTTTTGGTAACTTAGTTGGGGTTGGTCTTGTTAGGGAGACCACAGAGGCTGTGTTAGTCTCTGAGGGGGCTATTGATTTAGCCACCTTTAGTTGCTTGTCCCCTTAATATGGATAAGTACAAGCAGCTACCCCTAATAAATGGTGTTGAGGTTCAGGCCTACAGGGACACTGGTGCCAGTGTTACTATGGTAATAGAGAAACTGGTCCACCCTGAACAACACCTACTTGGTCACCAGTACCAAGTAACCGATGCTCACAACAACACACTTAGCCACCCCATGGCTGTTGTAAATCTCAACTGGGGGGGGGTTACTGGTCCAAAGAAAGTTGTGGTAGCCACAGATTTACCTGTAGACTGTCTACTAGGAAATGATTTGGAGACATCAGCTTGGTCAGATGTGGAGTTGGAGGCCCATGCAGCAATGCTGGGCATCCCAGGGCATATTTTTGCTTTAACCAGGGCTCAGGCCAAAAAGCAAAAAGGACAGGGTGACTTGGATCCTGGAACAATGGACCAAGTGCTCCCTAAAGCTAGGGCTAGTAGAAGTAAAGCACTACCTACTATCCCTCCCTCTACAGTGGATTCTACTTCTGAGGAAGAAGAATTTCCACCCTGTGCAGAACCTACACCAGAGGAGCTGGGAGCAGACACTGCTGAGCTTTTGGGTGAAGGGGGGCCTGCCAGGGAGGAGCTGAGTGTGGCACAGCAAACCTGTCCCACACTAGAGGGTCTAAGACAGCAAGCTGTCAAACAAGCTAATGGGGATGTCAGTGACTCTCACAGAGTTTACTGGGAGGACAACCTCTTGTACACTGAAGCAAGGGATCCTAAACCTGGAACTGCCAGGAGGTTAGTGATTCCTCAGGAGTACAAAAAGTTCCTCCTAACTCTAGCCCACGACATTCCCCTAGCTGGGCATTTGGGGCAAATGAAAACTTGGGACAGACTTGTTCCCTTGTTTCATTGGCCTAGAATGTCAGAGGACACAAAGGAATTTTGTAAGTCCTGTGAAACCTGTCAAGCCAGTGGCAAGACAGGTGGCACTCCAAAGGCACCCCTTATCCCACTGCCTGTGGTTGGGGTTCCCTTTGATAGGGTAGGGGTTGACATAGTTGGCTCCCTTGACCCTCCTACTGCTTCAGGCAATAGGTTTATCTTAGTGGTAGTGGACCATGCCACAAGATATCCTGAAGCAATTCCTCTAAGGACCACTACAGCACCTGCAGTGGCAAAGGCCCTCCTGGGAATATTTTCCAGGGTGGGCTTCCCAAAAGAGGTGGTATCAGACAGGGGAAGCAATTTCATGTCTGCTTACTTAAAGGCCATGTGGAAGGAGTGTGGTGTGACTTACAAATTCACTACACCCTATCATCCCCAAACAAATGGACTGGTGGAGAGATTTAACAAAACTCTCAAAGGCATGATTATGGGACTCCCTGAAAAACTCCGCAGGAGATGGGATATCCTTTTACCATGCCTCCTTTTTGCCTACAGGGAGGTACCCCAGAAAGGAGTGGGCTTCAGCCCCTTTGAACTCCTCTTTGGACACCCTGTTAGGGGTCCACTAACACTTGTTAAGGAGGGTTGGGAACAACCTTTAAAAGCTCCAAAGCAAGATATTGTGGATTATGTACTTGGCCTCAGATCAAGGATGGCTGAGTACATGAAAAAGGCCAGTAAAAACCTTCAGGCCAACCACGAGCTGCAGAAGCAATGGCATGACCAGAAGGCTGTTTTGGTTCAGTACCAACCAGGGCAGAAAGTGTGGGTCTTGGAGCCTGCGGCCCCAAGAGCACTCCAAGATAAATGGAGTGGACCCCACACAATTGTTGAGAAAAAGTGTGAAGTCACCTACTTAGTTGACTTAGGCACTGCCAGGAGTCCCCTTAGGGTGCTCCATGTCAATCGCCTGAAACCCTACTATGACAGGGCTGATCTCACCCTGCTCATGGCAACTGATGAGGGACAGGAAGAAGAGAGTGACCATCTCCCTGATCTCTTCTCTTCCACAGAACAAGATGCTCTAGTGGAAGGTGTAGTTTTGGCTGATTGTCTTACTGCTGAGCAGAAAGACCATTGCATAAATCTCCTGGGTCAGTTTTCTGAACTCTTCTCTACTGTGCCAGGTACCACTTCTTGGTGTGAGCACACTATAGATACTGGAGACAGCTTGCCTGTCAAAAGTAAAATCTATAGGCAGCCTGACCATGTCAGAGACTGCATAAAGCAAGAGGTGCAGAAAATGTTAGAACTGGGAGTGGTTGAGCACTCTGAAAGTCCATGGGCTTCTCCTGTGGTACTTGTACCAAAACCTCATTCCAAAGATGGAAAGAAGGAAATGCGGTTTTGTGTTGACTACAGAGGTCTCAACCAGGTAACCAAAACTGATGCTCACCCTATACCCAGGGCAGATGAGCTCATAGATACACTGACATCTGCCAAGTATCTAAGCACTTTTGACTTGACTGCAGGGTATTGGCAGATCAAATTATCAGAAGATGCAAAAGCAAAAACTGCATTTTCAACCATTGGAGGCCATTACCAATTCACAGTAATGCCTTTTGGATTGAAAAATGCACCTGCCACTTTTCAGAGGTTGGTGAATACAGTCCTGCAAGGGCTGGAAGCTTTTAGTGCAGCATATCTGGACGATATAGCTGTCCTTAGCTCCAGTTGGGATGATCACCTGGTCCACCTATGGAACGTTTTGGAGGCCCTGCAAAAGGCAGGCCTCACTATCAAGGCTTCAAAGTGCCAGATAGGGCAGGGGAAGGTGGTTTATCTGGGACACCTTGTTGGTGGGGAACAGATTGCACCACTTCAGGGGAAAATCCAAACAATTATAGATTGGGTTCCCCCTACTACTCAGACCCAGGTGAGAGCCTTTTTAGGCCTCACTGGGTATTACAGGAGGTTCATTAAGAACTATTGCTCCATTGCAGCCCCTCTTAATGACCTCACATCAAAAAAAATGCCTAAGAAGGTATTGTGGACAGCAAACTGTCAGAAAGCTTTTGAGGAGCTGAAGCAGGCCATGTGCTCTGCACCTGTCCTGAAAAGCCCTTGTTACTCTAAAAAATTCTATGTCCAAACTGATGCATCTGAATTAGGAGTAGGGGCAGTCCTATCACAACTTAATTCTGAGGGCCAGGATCAACCTGTTGCTTTTATTAGTAGGAGGTTGACCCCTAGAGAAAAGCGTTGGTCTGCCATTGAGAGGGAGGCCTTTGCTGTGGTCTGGGCACTGAAGAAGTTGAGGCCATACCTGTTTGGCACTCACTTCATTGTTCAGACAGACCACAAACCTCTACTTTGGCTAAAACAAATGAAATGTGAAAATCCTAAATTGTTGAGGTGGTCCATATCCCTACAGGGAATGGACTATACAGTGGAACATAGACCTGGGAGTAGCCACTCCAATGCAGATGGACTCTCCAGATATTTCCACTTAGACAATGAAGACCCATCAGGGAATGACTAGTCTTATTGTCCTTCGTTTGGGGGGGGGTTGTGTAGGAAAGTACCATCTTGCCTGGCATGTTACCCCCATTTTTCACTGTATATATGTTGTTTTAGTTGTATGTGTCACTGGGACCCTGCCAGCCAGGGCCCCAGTGCTCATAAGTGTGCCTGAATGTGTTACCTGTGTTATGACTAACTGTCTCACTGAGGCTCTGCTAATCAGAACCTTAGTGGTTATGCTCTCTCATTTCTTTCAAATTGTCACTAACAGGCTAGTAACTAATTTTACCAATTTACATTGCATTGGCATACTGGAACACCCTTATAATTCCCTTGTATATGGTACTGAGGTACCCAGGGTATTGGGGTTCCAGGAGATCCCTATGGGCTGCAGCATTTCTTTTGCCACCCATATGGAGCTCTGACAATTCTTACACAGGCCTGCCACTGCAGCCTGAGTGAAATAACGTCCACGTTATTTCACAGCCATTTTACACTGCACTTAAGTAACTTATAAGTCACCTATATGTCTAACCTTTACCTGGTAAAGGTTAGGTGCAAAGTTACTTAGTGTGAGGGCACCCTGGCACTAGCCAAGGTGCCCCCACATTGTTCAGGGCCAATTCCCCGGACTTTGTGAGTGCGGGGACACCATTACACGCGTGCACTACATATAGGTCACTGCCTATATGTAGCTTCCCAATGGTAACTCCGAATATGGCCATGTAACATGTCTATGATCATGGAATTGCCTCCTCTATGCCATCCTGGCATAATTGGCACAATCCCATGATCCCAGTGGTCTGTAGCACAGACCCTGGTACTGCCAAACTGCCTTTCCCGGGGTTTCACTGCAGCTGCTGCTGCTGCCAGCCCCTCAGACAGGCTTCTGCCCTCCTGGGGTCCAGCCAGGCCTGGCACAGGAAGGCAGAACAAAGGACTTCCTCTGAGAGAGGGTGTTACACCCTCTCCCTTTGGAAAATGGTGTGAAGGCAGGGGAGGAGTAGCCTCCCCCAGCCTCTGGAAATGCTTTCATGGGCACACATGGTGCCCATTTCTGCATAAGCCAGTCTACACCGGTTCAGGGACCCCTTAGCCCTGCTCTGGCGCGAAACTGGACAAAGGAAAGGGGAGTGACCACTCCCCTGACCTGTACCTCCCCTGGGAGGTGCCCAGAGCTCCTCCAGTGTGCTCCAGACCTCTGCCATCTTGGAAACAGAGGTGCTGCTGGCACACTGGACTGCTCTGAGTGGCCAGTGCCATCAGGTGACGTCAGAGACTCCTTCTGATAGGCTAGCAACACCTGAAGGAGCCTATCTTCTCTCCTAAGTAGCCAAACCCTCTTTTCTGGCTATTTAGGGTCTCTGCTTTGGGGATTTCCTTAGATAACGAAGGCAAGAGCTCATCCGAGTTCCTCTGCATCTCTCTCTTCACCTTCTGCCAAGGAATCGACTGCTGACCGCGCTGGAAGCCTGCAAAACTGCAACAAAGTAGCAAAGACGACTACTGCAACTCTGTAACGCTGATCCTGCCGCCTTCTCGACTGTTTTCCTTGTGGTGCATGCTGTGGGGGTAGTCTGCCTCCTCTCTGCACTAGAAGCTCCGAAGAAATCTCCCGTGGGTCGACGGAATTGTCCCCCTGCAACCGCAGGCACCAAAGAACTGCATCACCGGTACCCTGGGCCTCCTCTCAGCACGACGAGCGAGGTCCCTTGAATCCAGCAACTCTGTCCAAGTGACTCCCACAGTCCAGTGACTCTTCAGTCCAAGTTTGGTGGAGGTAAGTCCTTGCCTCCCCACGCCAGACTGCATTGCTGGGAACCGCGACTTTTGCAGCTACTCCGGCCTCCGTGCACTTCCAGCAGAAATCCTTTGTGCACAGTCCAGCCTGGGTCCACGGCACTCTAACCTGCATTGCACGACCTCCTAAGTTGTCCTCCGGCGACGTGGGACTCCTTTGTGCGACTTTGGGTGAGCACCGTGTCTCTCCACTTTGTAGTGCCTGTTCCAGCACTTCTGCGGGTGCTGCCTGCTTCTGAGAGGGCTCCTTGTCTTGCTCGATGCCCCCTCTGTCCCCAGACGCAATTGGCGACATCCTGGTCCCTCCTGGGCCACAGCAGCATCCAAAAACCCTAACCGCATGATTTGCAGCTAGCAAGGCTTGTTGGCGGTCTTTCTTCAGGAAAACACTTCTGCACGACTCTCCAGGGCGTGGGGGATCTATCCTCCAAAGGGGAAGTTCCTAGCCCTTGTTGTTCCTGCAGAATCTTCAGCTTCTACTGTCCAGTAGCAGCTTTTTGGCACCCACAGCTGGCATTTCCTGGGCATCTGCCCATCTCCGACTTGCTTGTGACTTTTGGACTTGGTCCCCTTGTTCCACAGGTACCCTCGACTGGAAATCCATTGTTGTTGCATTGCTGATTTGTGTCTTTCCTGCAGAATTCCCCTATCACGACTTCTATGTCCTTTGGGGAACTTTAGTGCACTTTGCACTCACTTTTCAGGGTCTTGGGGTGGGCTATTTTTCTAACCCTTACTATTTTCTAATAGTCCCAGCGACCCTCTACAAGGTCACATAGGTTTGGGGTCCATTTGTGGTTCGCATTCCACTTTTGGAGTATATGGTTTGTGTTGCCCCTATCCCTATGTGTCCCCATTGCATCCTATTGTAACTATACATTGCTTGCACTGTTTTCTAATACTATTACTGCATATTTTGGTATTGTGTACATATATCTTGTGTATATTTGCTATCCTCATACTGAGGGTACTCACTGAGATACTTTTGGCATATTGTCATAAAAATAAAGTACCTTTATTTTTAGTATATCTGTGTATTGTGTTTTCTTATGATATTGTGCATATGACACTAGTGGTACTGTAGGAGCTTCACTCGTCTCCTAGTTCAGCCTAAGCTGCTCTGCTAAGCTACCATTATCTATCAGCCTATGCTGCTAGACACCCTATACACTAATAAGGGATAACTGGGCCTGGTGCAAGGTGTAAGCACCCCTTGGTGCTCACTACAAGCCAGTCCAGCCTCCTACATATTGCATTTAATAAATCCCTTGAATTTGTAAGTCCTCTTGCTGTTCTAGCTAAATCCAGTACTCGCATATATTGCAGTTATCACATAAAGGATATCCACATGTTTTTCTGGCAAATGCACCCTGTTGATGATTTGGTGCCGGAGGAGAAGCCACAACCTTTTGTGCTTTCCAACTCTGAGCCAAGTTCATCACTACCAAGGCTGCGCCCATATCCCGATAAGGCTCACCCAATACTCAGACACTATTCCTTTACTGCACAGTTGCACACAGACTACCCCCACAACCAGTCATGTTGAGAGGGCGGGAGAAGAGTTGTCCCACCCCCTTACGAAGAAGACAATTGGTACATAGATCTACAGGGTGCCAGTGGGTTGGCTATCTCACCTCTGATTCTGTGTTGGTGCCCCCTCACCAAGACATGCTACAGAAGAAAGTACATCTTTTGCCACTATGATTCAGAGGGCTTCTGATGTCTTTGACCTCCAATTCGCCACTACGAGAATTTAAACGAATATCCTCATAAAGGTCCTTCAGCTTGTCCAGCACTGCCCAAACCTCTTCTGCTCTTCAATAAGGCTTTCCTGGACATGCTATTGGGCACTTTGGCAAATCAGTGTTCTGACCCTCCGATCAATCGACATGTGGTCCATCGCTACAGAACGGCACCAAGTGACCTCGATTTTCTTTTCACGCAGCATCCAAGCCCTGAGAGTTTGGGGGTGCTGGCATCCACTAGAAGAGTCAACCTGAACACTTTTCAAATAACATTTTCCGATAGAGTCCAAATGCATGGAAGCAGAATGTTTTCCTTGGCCATCCTCGCCTTACAGTTGGTCAACGCCAGCTTCCTTCATAAACGCTACACCCACAAACTTTGAGACGTGGCTTGTGCAATATTACCTGAAGACTTACAGGCTTTTCTGGCCCAGACCATACAGGATGGCAGGATATGGCCAAGTTTGTCATTCACTATGGCCTAGACATCACGGTTTGTATGGGAAGAGTTATTGGGACAAGGGTGGTGCTCAGGTGCCATGCATTGATGAAATCCACAGGATTCCCAGGGGATGAACAAGTGTCCTTAATGGACATGCCCTTCAACAGACCTGCCTGCTTGGCAAAAAGGCACATTCGGCTCTGGTGTATTTTAAGGACAGCTGAGCAATGGTATGCTCCTTGGGTCTTTCAGCACCAGTCTGACACTCCCCCACAACAGTTTTGCTCCATTCGGTGATATGCCAGGGGCTTGCATATCAACAACATCAGGCCCTGCCACCCGCACAACAGACCTCCAAGCCCCTTCAAAGTCTGGGCCATGGCCCCAACAAACAATGACCAGGCCATTGCGGGTAGCATACAAACCAAGCTTGCGCCCCTACAGCAACAACCTCAAACCTCTTTATAAGTCCTTAGCGGCACACAGCCATCCAGTAAGAGGTAGGGTCAGCCACTTCCTTTCGAGGTGGCAGAGCATTACATCTGACAGGTGGGTCCTCTGAATTGTCAAACCTAACTATGCCCTGCCATTCCTCTTTGACCCCCCACACCTGCCACCTACATTAGAGCAAGATGTTGCTGACCTCGCAGATAGGGTACTGGAAGATATTCTCACTGCTTCCTTGTGCCTAAGAAGGACGGAGGCCTTTGTCCTGTTTTAGATCTTCTCCCTGTCAATGTCTCCTGTGCAGTGACAAATTCGAGGTGTTCCCACTAGCCCAGGTTCTTTCTACCCTGGATCCTGGAAACTGAAGGCCCACATGTACTACCAATGGTTCAAGGTGGGTCACAAGCATTTTCAGTTTGCCGTACTCCCTGTCTAGTGCTCCTCAGGTGTTCATACAGGTGATGGTGGTGTTCACTGCCCATCCGTGAAGGTCAAGGGTTCCAATCAACCCTTAGTTCAACAACTGGGTTTTGAAAGCAGGTTCGCCACTGTCACAGACTACCTCCAGATGACAGCGAACATCTTGACATTGTTGGGGTTGTCAATCATGTCAAAGTCACACATGACTCCTTCGCAGAGGCAACCCTTGACTGGAGCCATCCTGGTTACAGTGCACTTCAGGCCTTTCCTCTGGATCAGTGAGTTTAGGACATTTGGGCTATAATTTAGATGCTAAGGCCTCTTGGTCTCAGTGAGAATAGGTCTGAGGCTTCTTGGCATGCTTGCCTACTGCATATTGCTTGCTGACCAGGTTGGATGGCATGTGTGGGCTCTGCAGTGCTATCTAAATCTCAGTGAGCCATGTGTTGAAGGAAACTGCAAAAGACCTGCAATGGTGGTTCCTCAGCTGCAATTGGATAAGGGGCAGACTCATCTCCCTACCACACCCAGAACTCTCTGTGTTGAAGGACACATCACTACTGGTTTGGGAAGTCCATCTGGGAGATGTGGAGATCAGAGGACTGATCTCCATTGGTGTCCCTCCTCCACATAAACCTGATGGACCTGCTGGTGATTCCCTTGGCACTGATGGCCTTGCTGTCCACAATCAAGGCAGGTTGTTTAAGGTTCTCATGGACAACTCTACAGCAATGTGGTCCTGCAACAAGCAGGGTGAGGTTGAGTCTTCAGTCCTGCACCAGGAGGCCTTGCATATCTGGAACTGGCTGAGCTGTCAGAACATTCCCCTGGTGGCACACCACCTGAAGAGATCTTTAAATGGCATGGCAGAAGAGCTCAGCCACTGACACCTAGGAGATCACAAGTTGGCACCTTGAATTACCTGAAAATAGGTATTAAATTGAAACGTGTTCTGTACAGGAGGCACCAATATTTTTTTTGCCCAGGACCCCAACATCTTTAAGATGCCACTGATTATGTGTTGCATTTAATTCTAACTCCCTACTCCAAATCACTTACCTAAGTAGGCCTCCAGGGAGTAGCCAGAAAACTAAAATACCTCTCTCTCTCTCTAAACAGCACCTAAAATGGCAGGAAGCAAGTGAGCTGGACCCAAAATAAAAGGATGTGCTAACCCTTATATCAACCTAACTATCCATATGTTCACCCTTACAACCACCCATCCACCCTTTTCAATTCATCCCTCCATCCTTCCCTCCACTCATTTATCCTTTGACTAGTCCACCTACCTATCCAATTTAATCTTCACTTCCTTCTATCTGTCTGTCCTTTTGCTGTTTCACATAGCTATCTTTTCCCGGTCCTTTTGTGTTTTCGCCCTTCCTTTCACATTTTTTCTTTCCTTGCTCCCTTTCTGTCAGCTTTCCTCCCGTTCCCCATGTTTTCTTCTACTGTCAACCTAGAATTCTTTTTTCCACTTTTAACTTTCAATCACACATGCATTGAAGTAGCCACTTCATAGCACATTGAGTTTATTGCATTTGATTACTTTATCAGACAGTAGCTGAGTTTCTAAACTCCTACCACTTCCTGGAGTAAGTCTTGGCTACTCAAATTATTTACCCATTTGTGAGAAGGTAGCCTCTTTCTAGCCTTGTTACCCCCACTTTTGGCCTGTTTGTGAGTGTATGTCAGGGTGTTTGTCACTGTTTTCACTGTCTCACTGGGATCCTGATAGCCAGGCCTCAGTGCTCATAGTGAAAACACCATGTTTTCAGTATGGTTGTTATGTGTCACTGGGATCCTGCTGGTCAGGACCCCAGTGCTCATAGGTTTGTGGCCTATATGTATGTGTCACTGGGACCCTGTCACACAGGGCCCCACTGCTCATAGGTGTGCATGTATATGTTCCCTGTGTGGTGCCTAACTGTCTCACTGAGGCTCTGCTAACCAGAACCTCAGTGGTTATGCTCTCTCATTACTTTTAAATTGTCACTAACAGGCTAGTGACCAATTTTACCAATTTACATTGGCTTACTGGAACACCCTTATAATTCCCTAGTATATGGTACTGAGGTACCCAGGGTATTGGGGTTCCAGGAGATCCCTATGGGCTGCAGCATTTCTTTTGCCACCCATAGGGAGCTCTGACAATTCTTACACAGGCCTGCCACTGCAGCCTGAGTGAAATAACGTCCACGTTATTTCACAGCCATTTTACACTGCACTTAAGTAACTTATAAGTCACCTATATGTCTAACCTTTACCTGGTAAAGGTTAGGTGCAAAGTTACTTAGTGTGTGGGCACCCTGGCACTAGCCAAGGTGCCCCCACATTGTTCAGAGCCAATTCACTGAACTTTGTGAGTGCGGGGACACCATTACACGCGTGCACTACATATAGGTCACTACCTATATGTAGCTTCACCATGGTAACTCCGAATATGGCCATGTAACATGTCTATGATCATGGAATTGCCCCCTCTATGCCATCCTGGCATTGTTGGTACAATTCCATGATCCCAGTGGTCTGTAGCACAGACCCTGGTACTGCCAGACTGCCCTTCCTGGGGTTTCACTGCAGCTGCTGCTGCTGCCAACCCCTCAGACAGGCAGCTGCCCTCCTGGGGTCCAGCCAGGCCTGGCCCAGGATGGCAGAACAAAGAACTTCCTCTGAGAGAGGGTGTGACACCCTCTCCCTTTGGAAAATGGTGTGAAGGCAGGGGAGGAGTAGCCTCCCCCAGCCTCTGGAAATGCTTTGTTGGGCACAGATGTGCCCAATTCTGCATAAGCCAGTCTACACCGGTTCAGGGACCCCTTAGCCCCTGCTCTGACGCGAAACTGGACAAAGGAAAGGGGAGTGACCACTCCCCTGACCTGCACCTCCCCTGGGAGGTGTCCAGAGCTCCTCCAGTGTGCTCCAGACCTCTGCCATCTTGGAAACAGAGGTGCTGCTGGCACACTGGACTGCTCTGAGTGGCCAGTGCCACCAGGTGACGTCAGAGACTCCTGCTGATAGGCTCCTTCAGGTGTTAGTAGCCTTTCCTCTCTCCTAGGTAGCCAAACCCTCTTTTTTGGCTATTTAGGGTCTCTGTCTCTGGGGAAACTTTAGATAACGAATGCATGAGCTCAGCCGAGTTCCTCTGCATCTCCCTCTTCACCTTCTGATAAGGAAACGACCGCTGACCGCGCTGGAAGCCTGCAAACCTGCAACATAGTAGCAAAGACGACTACTGCAACTCTGTAACGCTGATCCTGCCGCCTTCTCGACTGTTTTCCTGCTTGTGCATGCTGTGGGGGTAGCCTGCCTCCTCTCTGCACCAGAAGCTCCGAAGAAATCTCCCGTGGGTCGACGGAATCTTCCCCCTGCAACCGCAGGCACCAAAAAGCTGCATTACCGGTCCCTTGGGTCTCCTCTCAGCACAACGAGCGAGGTCCCTCGAATCCAGCGACGCTGTCCAAGTGACCCCCACAGTCCAGTGACTCTTCAGCCCAAGTTTGGTGGAGGTAAGTCCTTGCCTCACCTCGCTGGGCTGCATTGCTGGGAACCGCGACTTTGCAGCTACTCCGGCCCCTGTGCACTTCCGGCGGAAATCCTTCGTGCACAGCCAAGCCTGGGTCCACGGCACCCTAACCTGCATTGCATGACTTTCTAAGTTGGTCTCCGGCGACGTGGGACTCCTTTGTGCAACTTCGGCGAGCACCGTTTCACGCATCCTCGTAGTGCCTGTTTCTGGCACTTCTCCGGGTGCTACCTGCTTCAGTGAGGGCTCTTTGTCTTGCTCGACGTCCCCTCTCTCTGCAGGTCCAATTTGCGACCTCCTGGTCCCTCCTGGGCCCCAGCAGCGTCCAAAAACGCCAAACGCACGATTTGCGTGTAGCAAGGCTTGTTGGCGTCCTTCTGGCGGGAAAACACTTCTGCACGACTCTCCAAGGCGAGAGGGATCGGTCCACCAAAGGGGAAGTCTCTAGCCCTTTTCGTTCCTGCAGAAACCTCAGCTTCTTCTGTCCAGTCGAAGCTTCTTTGCACCCGCAGCTGGCATTTCCTGGGCATCTGCCCATCTCCGACTTGCTTGTGACTTTTGGACTTGGTCCCCTTGTTCCACAGGTACCCTAGATTGGAAATCCACAGTTGTTGCATTGCTGGTTTGTGTCTTTCCTGCATTATTCCTCTAACACAACTCTTTTGTCCTTAGGGGAACTTTAGTGCACTTTGCACTCACTTTTCAGGGTCTTGGGGAGGGTTATTTTTCTAACTCTCACTATTTTCTAATAGTCCCAGCGACCCTCTACAAGGTCACATAGGTTTGGGGTCCATTCGTGGTTCACATTCCACTTTTGGAGTATATGGTTTGTGTTGCCCCTATCCCTATGTTTCCCCATTGCATCCTATTGTAACTATACATTGTTTGCACTGTTTTCTAAGACTATACTGCATATTTTTGCTATTGTGTATATATATCTTGTGTATATTTCCTATCCTCTCACTGAGGGTACACTCTAAGATACTTTGGCATATTGTCATAAAAATAAAGTACCTTTATTTTTAGTATAACTGTGTATTGTGTTTTCGTATGATATTGTGCATATGACACTAGGTGGTACTGTAGTAGCTTCACACGTCTCCTAGTTCAGCCTAAGCTGCTCTGCTAAGCTACCATTATCTATCAGCCTAAGCTGCTAGACACCCTATACACTAATAAGGGATAACTGGGCCTGGTGCAAGGTGCAAGTACCCCTTGGTACTCACTACAAGCCAGTCCAGCCTCCTACATTGGTTGTGCAGTGGTGGGATAAGTGCTTGAGACTACTTACCACTCTTGTCATTGTACTTTTCATAAGAGAAAAATATACAAAACAAGGTCAGTGTATATACACATAGCCAAAAAGGTTTGCATTTCCTCTTTGCACTCTTTTCTAAGTGCTGAAAAGTACTTCTAAAACTTTCAAAAAGTTCTTAAAAGTTTAAAAAGTTTTTTTTTCTATCTTTCCAAAAAGTTCTGAAAACTTTTTCTCTTTTTCTATCACTTTAACTCTCTCTAAAAAATGTCTGGCACAGGAAAAAATGTTGAACTGTCCAAACTTGCATATGATCACCTAAGCTGGAAAGGAGCAAGGAGTCTCTGCATAGAGAGAGGTTTGAGTGTAGGGAAGAATCCTTCCTTAGAACTGTTAATTAATATGCTTAGAGTACAGGATAAGGCCATAAGTGCCCAAGCTGGTGAAAAAGTAGCTAATGGTTCTCAATCTGATCCAGGGACTCCCCCAGGAAAAGGTTCAGGAAAGAAACTTCTCAGCCTGCCCATTACTAGACAGTCTAGCATAGTTGGTACAGAGGTTGAATCACACCATACTGATGGTGTGCTCTCACATTATACTGGTAGCCAAGCTGTTAGGGTGCCCTCTGTAAGGGACAGGTCTCCTTCTGTTCATTCCCATCATACCTCTGTATCTAGAAATGTCCCTCCCTCCCACCCCCTGATGACAGATTGTTAGAAAGGGAGCTCAATAGATTGAGAGTGGAACAAACCAGACTGAAGCTCAAGAAGCAACAGCTGGATTTGGATAGACAGTCTTTAGAATTAGAGAAGGAAAGACAGAAGTTGGGTTTAGATACCCATGGTGGCAGCAGCAGTATTCCCCATAGTCATCCTGCAAAAGAGCATGATTCCAGGAATCTGCACAAGATAGTTCCCCCTTATAAGGAGGGGGATGACATTAACAAGTGGTTTGCTGCACTTGAGAGGGCCTGTGCTGTACAGGATGTCCCTCAAAAGCAGTGGGCTGCTATCCTATGGCTTTCATTTAGTGGAAAAGGTAGGGATAGGCTCCTTACTGTAAAAGAAAATGATGCTAATAATTTCCAAGTTCTTAAGAATGCACTCCTGGATGGTTATGGCTTAACCACTGAACAGTACAGGATAAAGTTCAGAGAGACCAAAAAGGAGTCTTCACAAGACTGGGTTGATTTCATTGACCATTCAGTGAAGGCCTTGGAGGGGTGGTTACATGGCAGTAAAGTTACTGATTATGAAAGTCTGTATAACACAATCCTGAGAGAGCATATACTTAATAATTGTGTGTCTGATTTGTTGCACCAGTACCTGGTAGACTCTGATCTGACCTCTCCCCAAGAATTGGGAAAGAAGGCAGACAAATGGGTCAGAACAAGGGTGAACAGAAAAGTTCATACAGGGGGTGACAAAGATGGCAATAAGAAGAAAGATGGTGAAAAATCTCAAGATAAGCATGGGGATAAGGGTAAAACCAAAGATCCCACTTCAAATCTTAAACACTCTTCAGAGGGTGGGGATAAAACAAATTCTTCCTCTTCTTCCCAACCTGCACACATTAAAAAGCCTTGGTGCTTTGTGTGTAAAAATAGAGGCCATAGGCCAGGGGATAAGTCCTGTCCAGGTAAACCCCCTGAGCCTACCACCACTAATACATCAAGCTCTAGTGCCCCTAGCAGTAGTGGTACTAGTGGTGGGACTGCTGGTAACAGTCAAGCAAAGGGTGTAGTTGGGTTCACTTATGGGTCCATAGTGGAAACTGATGTAATCAGTCCCAAGACAGTTTCTGTCACACCTAGTGGCATTGGCCTTGCCACACTGGCTGCTTGTCCCCTTACAATGGATAAGTACAGGCAGACAGTTTCAATAAATGGTGTTGAGGCCTTGGCCTACAGGGACACAGGTGCCAGTTTCACTTTGGTGACTGAAAACCTAGTGCCTCCTGAACAACACATCATTGGACAACAGTATAAAATTATTGATGTCCATAACTCCACTAAGTTTCTTCCCTTAGCTATAATTCAGTTTAGTTGGGGTGGAGTTACTGGCCCTAAGCAGGTGGTGGTATCACCTAGCTTACCTGTAGACTGTCTCTTAGGTAATGACCTAGAGGCCTCAGGTTGGGCTGATGTAGAGTTTTATGCCCATGCAGCCATGCTGGGCATCCCTGAGGAATTGTTCCCTCTCATTTCTACTGAAATGAAAAAGCAAAGGAGAGAAGGCCTGAAAACTAAGGATCCCTCTCCATCAACAGGTAAAAAGGGTATCACAGTATCCCCTAACCACCCTACCATTCAGGATACCATTCCTGTGGTGGGAGAAACCTCTCCTGGGGTGGCACCTGTTCCAAGGGAATCATCAGCTGGCAAAGCTGGACTCCCTGAGGTAGAAGTACCTCTCTGTGGGATAACTAACATTGGTGACAAAAAGAGCACCATTTTAGTTAACATGGAGCATCCCTCCAACCCTTCCAGAGAAACTTTAGTGCAGAAACCCTGCACTGCCTCACAACACTTAGGACAGCATCCCTGCCCTAGTGTGGAGCTCATAGGACAGCATCCCTGCCCTGCTCCAACTCAAGAGAAACAGCATCCCTGTTCTCTCTTCCAGCCAAATGGACAAAGTTTTTGCCCAGCTATGGCTTTATTGAGACAGCATCCCTGTCTGGCATTTCCATCACTACAAATAGGTTCAGTGGACAATTCCCACTGCTCTAAACTAAAACTTACTGATAGAAACTCTGAAAATACATCTTCACATTGTTGCTTAGCTAAAAAACTTCAAACAGGGTGGTTTACATCCCCACAGGGAAGTAACCATATAGTGGATGATAAAGGGAGTAACCAGTCTATTGCAGAGCTACTCTCTACTTATCACCACTTAAACAATAAAGTCTCAACTGGCCAAGGTTAGCCTTATTGTCCTTCGTTTGGGGGGGGGTTGTGTGAGAAGATAGCCTCTTTCTAGCCTTGTTACCCCCACTTTTGGCCTGTTTGTGAGTGTATGTCAGGGTGTTTGTCACTGTTTTCACTGTCTCACTGGGATCCTGATAGCCAGGCCTCAGTGCTCATAGTGAAAACACCATGTTTTCAGTATGGTTGTTATGTGTCACTGGGATCCTGCTGGTCAGGACCCCAGTGCTCATAGGTTTGTGGCCTATATGTATGTGTCACTGGGACCCTGTCACACAGGGCCCCACTGCTCATAGGTGTGCATGTATATGTTCCCTGTGTGGTGCCTGTCTCACTGAGGCTCTGCTAACCAGAACCTCAGTGGTTATGCTCTCTCATTATTTTTAAATTGTCACTAACAGGCTAGTGACCAATTTTACCAATTTACATTGGCTTACTGGAACACCCTTATAATTCCCTAGTATATGGTACTGAGGTACCCAGGGTATTGGGGTTCCAGGAGATCCCTATGGGCTGCAGCATTTCTTTTGCCACCCATAGGGAGCTCTGCACAGGGAATTCTTACACAGGCCTGCCACTGCAGCCTGAGTGAAATAACGTCCACGTTATTTCACAGCCATTTTACACTGCACTTAAGTAACTTATAAGTCACCTATATGTCTAACCTTTACCTGGTAAAGGTTAGGTGCAAAGTTACTTAGTGTGTGGGCACCCTGGCACTAGCCAAGGTGCCCCCACATTGTTCAGAGCCAATTCACTGAACTTTGTGAGTGCGGGGACACCATTACACGCGTGCACTACATATAGGTCACTACCTATATGTAGCTTCACCATGGTAACTCCGAATATGGCCATGTAACATGTCTATGATCATGGAATTGCCCCCTCTATGCCATCCTGGCATTGTTGGTACAATTCCATGATCCCAGTGGTCTGTAGCACAGACCCTGGTACTGCCAGACTGCCCTTCCTGGGGTTTCACTGCAGCTGCTGCTGCTGCCAACCCCTCAGACAGGCAGCTGCCCTCCTGGGGTCCAGCCAGGCCTGGCCCAGGATGGCAGAACAAAGAACTTCCTCTGAGAGAGGGTGTGACACCCTCTCCCTTTGGAAAATGGTGTGAAGGCAGGGGAGGAGTAGCCTCCCCCAGCCTCTGGAAATGCTTTGTTGGGCACAGATGTGCCCAATTCTGCATAAGCCAGTCTACACCGGTTCAGGGACCCCTTAGCCCCTGCTCTGGCGCGAAACTGGACAAAGGAAAGGGGAGTGACCACTCCCCTGACCTGCACCTCCCCTGGGAGGTGTCCAGAGCTCCTCCAGTGTGCTCCAGACCTCTGCCATCTTGGAAACAGAGGTGCTGCTGGCACACTGGACTGCTCTGAGTGGCCAGTGCCACCAGGTGACGTCAGAGACTCCTGCTGATAGGCTCCTTCAGGTGTTAGTAGCCTTTCCTCTCTCCTAGGTAGCCAAACCCTCTTTTTTGGCTATTTAGGGTCTCTATCTCTGGGGAAACTTTAGATAACGAATGCATGAGCTCAGCCGAGTTCCTCTGCATCTCCCTCTTCACCTTCTGATAAGGAAACGACCGCTGACCGCGCTGGAAGCCTGCAAACCTGCAACATAGTAGCAAAGACAACTACTGCAACTCTGTAACGCTGATCCTGCCGCCTTCTCGACTGTTTTCCTGCTTGTGCATGCTGTGGGGGTAGCCTGCCTCCTCTCTGCACCAGAAGCTCCGAAGAAATCTCCCGTGGGTCGACGGAATCTTCCCCCTGCAACCGCAGGCACCAAAAAGCTGCATTACCGGTCCCTTGGGTCTCCTCTCAGCACGACGAGCGAGGTCCCTCGAATCCAGCGACGCTGTCCAAGTGACCCCCACAGTCCAGTGACTCTTCAGCCCAAGTTTGGTGGAGGTAAGTCCTTGCCTCACCTCGCTGGGCTGCATTGCTGGGAACCGCGACTTTGCAGCTACTCCGGCCCCTGTGCACTTCCGGCGGAAATCCTTCGTGCACACCCAAGCCTGGGTCCACGGCACTCTAACCTGCATTGCACGACTTTCTAAGTTGGTCTCCGGCGACGTGGGACTCCTTTGTGCAACTTCGGCGAGCACCGTTTCATGCATCCTTGTAGTGCCTGTTTCTGGCACTTCTCCGGGTGCTACCTGCTTCAGTGAGGGCTCTTTGTCTTGGTCGACGTCCCCTCTCTCTGCAGGTCCAATTTGCGACCTCCTGGTCCCTCCTGGGCCCCAGCAGTGTCCAAAAACGCCAAACGCACGATTTGCGTGTAGCAAGGCTTGTTGGCGTCCTTCCGGCGGGAAAACACTTCTGCACGACTCTCCAAGGCGAGAGGGATCCGTCCACCAAAGGGGAAGTCTCTAGCCCTTTTCGTTCCTGCAGAAACCTCAGCTTCTTCTGTCCAGTCGAAGCTTCTTTGCACCCGCAGCTGGCATTTCCTGGGCATCTGCCCATCTCCGACTTGCTTGTGACTTTTGGACTTGGTCCCCTTGTTCCACAGGTACCCTAGATTGGAAATCCACAGTTGTTGCATTGCTGGTTTGTGTCTTTCCTGCATTATTCCTCTAACACGACTCTTTTGTCCTTAGGGGAACTTTAGTGCACTTTGCACTCACTTTTCAGGGTCTTGGGGAGGGTTATTTTTCTAACTCTCACTATTTTCTAATAGTCCCAGCAACCCTCTACAAGGTCACATAGGTTTGGGGTCCATTCGTGGTTCACATTCCACTTTTGGAGTATATGGTTTGTGTTGCCCCTATCCCTATGTTTCCCCATTGCATCCAATTGTAACTATACATTGTTTGCACTGTTTTCTAAGACTATACTGCATATTTTTGCTATTGTGTATATATATCTTGTGTATATTTCCTATCCTCTCACTGAGGGTACACTCTAAGATACTTTGGCATATTGTCATAAAAATAAAGTACCTTTATTTTTAGTATAACTGTGTATTGTGTTTTCTTATGATATTGTGCATATGACACTAGGTGGTACTGTAGTAGCTTCACACGTCTCCTAGTTCAGCCTAAGCTGCTCTGCTAAGCTACCATTATCTATCAGCCTAAGCTGCTAGACACCCTATACACTAATAAGGGATAACTGGGCCTGGTGCAAGGTGCAAGTACCCCTTGGTACTCACTACAGTAGGTTTGGGGTCCATTTGTGGTTCGCATTCCACTTTTGGAGTATATGGTTTGTGTTGCCCCTATCCCTATGTGTCCCCATTGCATCCTATTGTAACTATACATTGCTTGCACTGTTTTCTAATACTATTACTGCATATTTTGGTATTGTGTACATATATCTTGTGTATATTTGCTATCCTCATACTGAGGGTACTCACTGAGATACTTTTGGCATATTGTCATAAAAATAAAGTACCTTTATTTTTAGTATATCTGTGTATTGTGTTTTCTTATGATATTGTGCATATGACACTAGTGGTACTGTAGGAGCTTCACTCGTCTCCTAGTTCAGCCTAAGCTGCTCTGCTAAGCTACCATTATCTATCAACCTATGCTGCTAGACACCCTATACACTAATAAGGGATAACTGGGCCTGGTGCAAGGTGTAAGTACCCCTTGGTGCTCACTACAAGCCAGTCCAGCCTCCTACATATTGCATTTAATAAATCCCTTGAATTTGTAAGTCCTCTTGCTGTTCTAGCTAAATCCAGTACTCGCATATATTGCAGTTATCACATAAAGGATATCCACATGTTTTTCTGGCAAATGCACCCTGTTGATGATTTGGTGCCGGAGGAGAAGCCACAACCTTTTGTGCTTTCCAACTCTGAGCCAAGTTCATCACTACCAAGGCTGCGCCCATATCCCGATAAGGCTCACCCAATACTCAGACACTATTCCTTTACTGCACAGTTGCACACAGACTACCCCCACGACCAGTCATGTTGAGAGGGCGGGAGAAGAGTTGTCCCACCCCCTTACGAAGAAGACAATTGGTACATAGATCTACAGGGTGCCAGTGGGTTGGCTATCTCACCTCTGATTCTGTGTTGGTGCCCCCTCACCAAGACATGCTACAGAAGAAAGTACATCTTTTGCCACTATGATTCAGAGGGCTTCTGATGTCTTTGACCTCCAATTCGCCACTACGAGAATTTAAACGAATATCCTCATAAAGGTCCTTCAGCTTGTCCAGCACTGCCCAAACCTCTTCTGCTCTTCAATAAGGCTTTCCTGGACATGCTATTGGGCACTTTGGCAAATCAGTGTTCTGACCCTCCGATCAATCGACATGTGGTCCATCGCTACAGAACGGCACCAAGTGACCTCGATTTTCTTTTCACGCAGCATCCAAGCCCTGAGAGTTTGGGGGTGCCGGCATCCACTAGAAGAGTCAACCTGAACACTTTTCAAATAACATTTTCAGATAGAGTCCAAATGCATGGAAGCAGAATGTTTTCCTTGGCCATCCTCGCCTTACAGTTGGTCAACGCCAGCTTCCTTCATAAACGCTACACCCACAAACTTTGAGACGTGGCTTGTGCAATATTACCTGAAGACTTACAGGCTTTTCTGGCCCAGACCATACAGGATGGCAGGATATGGCCAAGTTTGTCATTCACTATGGCCTAGACATCACGGTTTGTATGGGAAGAGTTATTGGGACAAGTGTGGTGCTCAGGTGCCATGCATTGATGAAATCCACAGGATTCCCAGGGGATGAACAAGTGTCCTTAATGGACATGCCCTTCAACAGACCTGCCTGCTTGGCAAAAAGGCACATTCGGCTCTGGTGTATTTTAAGGACAGCTGAGCAATGGTATGCTCCTTGGGTCTTTCAGCACCAGTCTGACACTCCCCCACAACAGTTTTGCTCCTTTCGGTGATATGCCAGGGGCTTGCATATCAACAACATCAGGCCCTGCCACCCGCACAACAGACCTCCAAGCCCCTTCAAAGTCTGGGCCATGGCCCCAACAAACAATGACCAGGCCATTGCGGGTAGCATACAAACCAAGCTTGCGCCCCTACAGCAACAACCTCAAACCTCTTTATAAGTCCTTAGCGGCACACAGCCATCCAGTAAGAGGTAGGGTCAGCCACTTCCTTTCGAGGTGGCAGAGCATTACATCTGACAGGTGGGTCCTCTGAATTGTCAAACCTAACTATGCCCTGCCATTCCTCTTTGACCCCCCACACCTGCCACCTACATTAGAGCAAGATGTTGCTGACCTCGCAGATAGGGTACTGGAAGATATTCTCACTGCTTCCTTGTGCCTAAGAAGGACGGAGGCCTTTGTCCTGTTTTAGATCTTCTCCCTGTCAATGTCTTCCTGTGCAGTGACAAATTCGAGGTGTTCCCACTAGCCCAGGTTCTTTCTACCCTGGATCCTGGAAACTGAAGGCCCACATGTACTACCAATGGTTCAAGGTGGGTCACAAGCATTTTCAGTTTGATGTACTCCCTGTCTAGTGCTCCTCAGGTGTTCATACAGGTGATGGTGGTGTTCACTGCCCATCCGTGAAGGTCAAGGGTTCCAATCAACCCTTAGTTCGACAACTGGGTTTTGAAAGCAGGTTCGCCACTGTCACAGACTACCTCCAGATGACAGCGAACATCTTGACATTGTTGGGGTTGTCAATCATGTCAAAGTCACACATGACTCCTTCGCAGAGGCAACCCTTGACTGGAGCCATCCTGGTTACAGTGCACTTCAGGCCTTTCCTCTGGATCAGTGAGTTTAGGACATTTGGGCTATAATTTAGATGCTAAGGCCTCTTGGTCTCAGTGAGAATAGGTCTGAGGCTTCTTGGCATGCTTGCCTACTGCATATTGCTTGCTGACCAGGTTGGATGGCATGTGTGGGCTCTGCAGTGCTATCTAAATCTCAGTGAGCCATGTGTTGAAGGAAACTGCAAAAGACCTGCAATGGTGGTTCCTCAGCTGCAATTGGATAAGGGGCAGACTCATCTCCCTACCACACCCAGAACTCTCTGTGTTGAAGGACACATCACTACTGGTTTGGGAAGTCCATCTGGGAGATGTGGAGATCAGAGGACTGATCTCCATTGGTGTCCCTCCTCCACATAAACCTGATGGACCTGCTGGTGATTCCCTTGGCACTGATGGCCTTGCTGTCCACAATCAAGGCAGGTTGTTTAAGGTTCTCATGGACAACTCTACAGCAATGTGGTCCTGCAACAAGCAGGGTGAGGTTGAGTCTTCAGTCCTGCACCAGGAGGCCTTGCATATCTGGAACTGGCTGAGCTGTCAGAACATTCCCCTGGTGGCACACCACCTGAAGAGATCTTTAAATGGCATGGCAGAAGAGCTCAGCCACTGACACCTAGGAGATCACAAGTTGGCACCTTGAATTACCTGAAAATAGGTATTAAATTGAAACGTGTTGTGTACAGGAGGCACCAATATTTTTTTTGCCCAGGACCCCAACATCTTTAAGATGCCACTGATTATGTGTTGCATTTAATTCTAACTCCCTACTCCAAATCACTTACCTAAGTAGGCCTCCAGGGAGTAGCCAGAAAACTAAAATACCTCTCTCTCTCTCTAAACAGCACCTAAAATGGCAGGAAGCAAGTGAGCTGGACCCAAAATAAAAGGATGTGCTAACCCTTATATCAACCTAACTATCCATATGTTCACCCTTACAACCACCCATCCACCCTTTTCAATTCATCCCTCCATCCTTCCCTCCACTCATTTATCCTTTGACTAGTCCACCTACCTATCCAATTTAATCTTCACTTCCTTCTATCTGTCTGTCCTTTTGCTGTTTCACATAGCTATCTTTTCCCGGTCCTTTTGTGTTTTCGCCCTTCCTTTCACATTTTTTCTTTCCTTGCTCCCTTTCTGTCAGCTTTCCTCCCGTTCCCCATGTTTTCTTCTACTGTCAACCTAGAATTCTTTTTTCCACTTTTAACTTTCAATCACACATGCATTGAAGTAGCCACTTCATAGCACATTGAGTTTATTGCATTTGATTACTTTATCAGACAGTAGCTGAGTTTCTAAACTCCTACCACTTCCTGGAGTAAGTCTTGGCTACTCAAATTATTTACCCATTAAGACTCCAATGTTTTTTATCAGAAGTGGCCCAATAATCCTCCTTGTAACTTTGTGCTGCTCAACACCCTGGCACCGTACCTCCCCCCCCTCGAGTTACCAATCTCTAGGATACTAGAAACTCTGGGAATTCATTTTAGAGTAACATGTTAGAGAATTTCCCTAGATGTCTGCAGTCTCAGAGATTAATCACGTGTAAACTGAGTTCAGATGACAACATGACCTAGATTACATACTCCTTGTAGCAAAAAAAGGCAGCACGAATCCTCCTAACTACAAGTGGTCAATCAGAGCACTGGTCAATCAGGGCATGAGTAAAGGCAACTAGGATTCTGCCACTCCACTACCACAGTGAATGGATCTCTTTCAGTGTTAGAAAGTAGGGGGATCCCACAAGATCTTGGTTCCGGCAGCTATTTCTGTGCCAAGGGAATCATGCTGAATTTGTCCTGGTGTAGTTTTCTGACACCAGGAATTCATTCAGCTGTGCCCACACATCTTCTGTATTCTGTGCAGAGCAGGTACCTGTAGGCAGCGTAAGGGCTTTCTTGTTTTTATCATCCAACAGGGCCCAAACAAAAGGCCTGACTTCAAGGACCATCAGCCCTCTTTTTGTTCAAGTACCACCTTGGCTGGGAGTAATCTGGAGCCTGACACCTAGATGCCAATGCAATGGGATGAAATAAAGGTACACAGTTTATTACTTTTCAAGTATTTAAGAGAAAACATTAGAGACAGTGTTTTTTTAAGTTTGTTCAACTCCTATGTAAGAGATGTGCTTGCACTATAAGAATACACGACTTATCTATCTGTGTGACAAATTACACAAACATTTAAATATCACCTACTATTCTTATATTTAATTATTTTATAATGCTACTTATCCCAGTGTAGGGTATCAGAACACTTTACATCACACAAAGTAAATCATACAAGTCTGTAAGTCGATATACGTGAAATGTTCCATAAGACTGAGGTTTATAAGGTTTAGGAATGAGATATCATTCATACTTGTAGATATACGTGAAGAGAGAAAGATCGGCAGAAACACAGTCATGATAAAAAAACATAACACAGTGATTGTGGGTTCTCTACTAACAAGACTTTATTACTTCCGAAAGGAACCCTTCTTCGCAATCTTAGAATAACAACCGACTGAGAAATAAAAACAAGGTTCTAAATCCGCAACTTACAGTTTGCATGCTGCTCCTTGATGCCGGTACATAGATCACTGTGCTATAATACAAGGCTTGCAACTTATGAACTAGAACTAACAAAATAATCTCTGTAACTTTAGCAACACAAAAGGATGATGGATGGAGTGCTGAAACTTTTCAACCACTCACCCCCAGTCACAGATCAGGGTTTAATCCATTGTTCTTTTGCTCACCATGCCACCCCAGTTTGGACCCAGCCATAAGCAAATCAGTCTTGACCCTGTTCCCCATGGGAAAAGTCCAACCCGAACTGCCAGGCCAGGTCCTCCCTGGACCGGAAACAAGCATCCTGGGACTGGTTTCAGGATATCACCCGTCATCAGCCAGGCTAGCTTGAATCTCGTGGCACAGTGAGCAAGGGACCCACGTCTGGGCATACCCTTCCCACTAAGGGCAACTTTAGCAACACAAAAGGATGATGGAGGGAAGGGCTGAAACTTTTTAACCACTCACCCTCAGTCACAGATCTGGGTTTAATCCATCGTTCTTTTGCTCACCATGGCACCCCAGTTTGGACCCAGCCATAGGCAAATCAGTCTTGACCCTGTTCCCCATGGGAACAGTTAAGCCCGAACTGTCAGGCCAGGTCCTCTCTGGACCGGAAACAAGCATCCTGAGACCGTTTTCATGGTATCACCCTTCATAAGCCAGGCTAGCTTGAATCCAGTGGCACAGTGAGCACGGGACCCTCGTCTGGGCATACCCTTCCCACTTAGGGCAACTTTAGCAACACAAAAGGATGATGGATGGAGTAACAGTAGCAGTAACCAACTACCAATCTAAATACAATACAAATCTGTGATCTGCATGTTACACAATGTGCTTTGCAGTGGTTAGACTGACCCTATATGCCACTTAATAAGTGATATTTGTATCGATCATAAGTTATTTTACAGCCTTATAATCGCTCAAAATTGCTGGGCACACAATGATCTCTGCAGCAGATGTCTCAACCCTGTAAGATATTTTACAAGGCAGCCTCTTTGCGACCACTTAAGTAATCTAGAACAGATTTACTGTCACATGTCCTTGTTACCAAATTTGCAGAAGATTTAAATACATATATATATATATATATATATATATATATATATATATATATAGGCACTGTCAAACTCTGCTTTTCAAGCTCAGTCCCCCGTGATGCACCATTTTCCTCTTGCACAGCTCGACCCACAATGTTTCCTCAATTCCCCGTCCTGCTCTCATGCAAGGTAGCCTTGTTTTGACGTTCCTTGAGAGCCACCGGTGATGCACTGCACACATGGAATCTCACTGTCGCACAGTCTTGTGCTCGTCGCACAGTGGACGTGCTACGAGCACGCGATTGTGTCCAGCAGTGCGTCGGACTACAAAGCGAGAAATAAAAAGAGAAACACATGTTCACGAGCTGGTTCTTCTCAGCGGCACATACATGGTGCCGCAGAGAGCACGCGTAGAACAGCAGCGCCGTGTGAGTAAGCTGCGAGTAATTAGCTGATGTAGATGGCACCCTGCCTGCTGGGAGGTGCACGCCATGGGAAGGCTAACAAAGCCGTCATTGAAAGTTCATTCATCACATGAGGCCATAGGAAACCTACACTGTGTCACAGTCATATGTTTCCTACATCAAATGCCAGATGGGTGTGCTGGCCGTTGTGGGGAAGAGTGCCCGAAAGTATCTTATATTTTGTTGGCTGTTTGAAAAGGCTCTACGGAAACATCTGAAGTTATTGGATATTTGCTTAGAGAGGCAACGTATTGCTCTTAGGTTAAAATGGATTTTGCGGATACCCCCAAATTACATACCGTAGAGTAAAAGAACTATGGACATATATATAATGTTGCTTATTGTCTACATGAAAATGTGACACATAAGCATACTGGAAAGCTGGCAGATGTGTTCCCAAAGCGTGAAACAAAACAACTGTGCCAGTCTCCTGGCACTCACAATACTGCTGAGTCCAGCTCCACCGGAAATGAGGCCTCTCATACTGAGCGCCTAAGTATGCAAACGGTTTGACAGTCGGTGCTTTAACGGGCAGGTACTGTCCAGCACTGAATACCTGCACTTCTTTGATGTAAAAAGGGGAGTACCTGCATTACGCTGCACAGCTGCAGTGCATTTAACGGAAGAGTATCGGCACTTGTCAGTGGCAAACAGATACTCTAAAGAGTGAGTACCTGCACTTCTAGATCTCCATTTAAATCACTGGTGATATGTATTCACTTGGAATACTGAGGCACCAGTTATGAGTGAGTGTAAGTAACTACTGTAGATACTGCTCCGCAGCCAGTGACGCCCCCAGTACCCAGAGAGGCTTCGCACTCTTGCTTTCCTTTCCCATCGTCCCTGTCATTATCCAGCTCTCCTGCCGTCAACGGTCCTCTCTTGCGTCCCATTCTGTTTTTTGTCTGTGTGGCCATAATTGTCTCTTTGGGTCTCTTTTCTACGGCCGTTGTTTCCTGACACTCCCGCCCCCTCACCTATCCTTATTATTCCTCATTCCAGCTCGGCTGCCCTTATTATATCTCTCCCTCCTGCCCCATTGTCCTTCTCTCCTGCCCCTGCCATAGTCCCCTCTAGGCTCATGCCCCACATACTGTCCGTGGCGCTTCCTCTCCATGTCCCCCCTCTCTCCTCCCCACGCTGTTCCTCTCTTTTCCCTGCCGGGCTCTCCAACCCTTCCCTCTAAATTTGCTTCCCTTTCTGTCACCTTGTTATTCTGTTGCCGCCGCCTTGTTTCTCTCAATCTCTCCCTCCGCTATCTTTTATCCTAGCCCCATTCTTCCTTCCTTTGCCACCCCGGGCCCCGCCCTCCTGCAAACCCCCGCCCCGCTGCGTTCCCAATTCTGTTTTCCTGTCACACCCAAAACCTCCCTGTGTACCCCTCTTGGAATAGCTTCATGTCCTTCGTCGGCCCAGTCTCTTCTGTGCCCGGTCACCTCGCCCCCACTGCCCCCGCTCTCCCGTGCCCATTGTCTCCCACTCCGCCCTCCCCTCTCGTGGCTGGTTTCCTCTCCCAGCAGCATCCTGTGAGCCTGGCTGCAGCATGCGGGAGTGCTGTGTGAGCAGAGGAAGCCGCAGTCTGCGCCCAGCCCATCCCCCTGGCCTGTCCGGAGAGCTGCTGGGGGCGGCATGTCTGCCGAGGGGAGCCCGGGCGGCGGGCCGGCAGAGGAGGGGAGCCGTGGCGACGGCAGTGCAGGTGAGAGGGGCCCTCCTTCTACCCCACAAAAGGTTCAGTGAGCTTTGGGACCCCGAAGCAATACCAATGCCAGCAGGGCTGTGCTCGTTCCGGATACACGAAGGGACGGGGAGACCCCAGACAGGTACCTCTGCAGTGAGATGGAGGGCCCCGGGTTTGCCGTATATTCTGCGTCGCTGCTTCTTTGATTTCATTTGATATCCCTGATATTTCCCTACTTTCCCTTTCTTCAAGAAGTCGGATATGATTTTCAGTGTATCCTGACTCAGGTGTGGACACATCTTTGGTGTGAAGGACACTTGTCTAGACTTGGGGTTGAGCGACCTTCTGTCTGGCGCCGGTATGGAGCGCTCTTCCTTCTGGACCTGACAGGGAGTGCTCTTCTGTCTGGTCAAGGTGAGTGCACGTCTACACAAGGTGTGAAGCGCTGTTCTGTATGGCCCAGGCGTACAACTGTTTTCTCTGACCCAGGTGTGGAGTTCTGTTCTGACTGTCCCAAGCTGAAGCACGGCTTTGTCTGGCCCAGCTGTGCAGCGCTCTTTTATCTGGCTCAGGTGTGGAGCCCTCTTCTATCAGGTGTAGAGCACTCTTCTGTTAGACCCAGGTGAAGCCCTCTTCTACCAGGATCAGCTGTGGAGCCCTCTTCTGTCAGGTGTAGAGCACTGTTCTGTTAGGCCCAGGTGTGGAGGTTTCTTTTGTGAAGTTCAGGTGTACAGCGCACTTCTGTCTGGATCAGGTGTGGAGCGCTCTTCTGTCAGGCCCAGATGTGGAGCGCTCTTCGGTCTGGCCCTGGTATGTAGTGCACTTCTGTCTGGTCCTGGAATGTAGCGCACTTCTGTCTGGATCAGGTGTAGAGCATTTTTCTGTGTGGTTTAGGTGTACAGCGCTCTTCTATCTGAATCAGGTGTGGAGGGCTCTTCTGTTAGGCCTACGTGTGGAGGGCTCTTCTGTTTGGCCCAGGTGTGGAGCTCTCTTCTTTCTGTCCCAAGTGTGGAGCACGCTTCTGTTTGGACCTGGTGCGCAGCGCTCTTCTGTCTGCATCAGGTGTAAAGCGCTCTTCTATCTGGATCAGGTGTAGAACACTCTTTTGTTTGATCCAGATGTAGACACTCTTCTGACACTCTTGTGTCAGCCACATGTTTCAACACTATTGTTGTGAACCAGGTGTGGCATACCACTATTCCTTTTTTTGGTTTGGAACATCATTGACTCTATCCGGTTTTGAAGTGGGTGGTGCCAGGCTCACATTTGAAAGTTTTCTTGTGTCGTGCCCTCAGGAAGCTTGGACAGGATCTGCTTGGCAGGATGTTTCCACGCTATGTTTGTCTCACTTCCTGAGCACTCCAGCTTATTCCAGCGAAGGGAAGAAATAGTGACAATGAAAACAAGCGTTGGCAAAGTCAATAGTTCTTGCTATGCAAAAGCTATTGGCTTTGCCAATGTATTTTAGCCATGTTGCACTCCAGCGTGGCTGCTGTTCAACATGGCTAAGTTGGTGTCATAGAAGAGAGTGGAGTAGAATGGAATGGTCAAGAGTGGAGTAGAGTGTTGTAGATTGGAATGGCATAGAGTAGAGTCACACGGAACAGCGGACAGTGGAGTAGCGTAGAGTGGACTGGTGTACAGTGCATTGGCATAGAGTTTTGCAGATTAAATTGGCATAGAGTGCTGTGGCATGCAGTGTAGTGACATAGAGTGCAGCAGCATAGAATTCAGTGGTGTACAGGATCGTAGAATGCAGTGGTGTAGTTTAGAGTTGTAAGGAAATGCCTCTTTTTGCATGTTTGCCCCCCACATTTTTGGACTGATGCTGGTTTTTCAACTCTGAGAATGCACTGCGGTTTGCTAACCAGACCTCAGTGGCAGTTTTCGAACCCAAAACAAATTACATGTCAAATTGGCTATACCCAATTGGCAAGGACTGGCTTACTTATAAGTCTATAGTATACCCAGGGTAAGGAAGAGTATTCACTCAAGACTGCAGCACTGCTTGTGCCACTCTGTGTGTGACGAAGTACAAAATAGCTCCCAGCCTGCCACTGCAGAATGGAAGGACAGTGTTTACACCGCCAGCTTGACTTTGCCATTCAAAACAATGTCAAAGTCACTCTTTCTCTTAACAATATACGTAAGCCTTCCCAAGGAAGGCCTATAGACCCCTATGGTAAGGGGCTATGTGGTGTTAAGTAGGACATATATTTTTTAGATGTCGTAAAAGCAACACTTCCAAATTGTCTTTGGGGGATAAGTTAGTAGCCCCATTGGCTAACAGGGATTTACCAGTTGGCATCCCAGCCTGGCTACCTTCTGAATGGAACAACCTAACTGGATCATGCAATGTATCAAGTTAATCATGGCATTGCACCCAACCAGTTGCCCAGGTCGAATCTAATGTAAAAAAGTTTCGCAACTTTTAGAAAATTGCCACTCTGTACTCCAACTAGCTTAGCAGCTTCACAAAGGCCCTGTCACACAGACAGCTTTCTGTCCACCTGTGGAAGACTGCCAGGCTTAAGAACAACAGCAGTTGCTGCAGAGTAAAGGAGAAGCCTCTTTTGTCAAGGAAGTAGTGATAACACCCTGGAGCAGAATGCCTTTGTTCCTGTAGACAAAGTAAAGACAGAGCCAGAGAGAAAATACCTGTCCCCAAACATTTTTTTCCGTGGGAGTGTAATCTTCTGGTAGTCACACCTCTAGGGTGGGCCACCAAGATCCTGGCGACCTAAGAACAGTTGTGCCATCTTTAAAAGGGCAAGAATGTTGCACTCAGGTGCCACACATCACAGGAAGCACATCACTAGGAAGGAGGGCACCCAGTAGCCCCTTGGTTAGTGACCACATGGTTCCCTCGGGGCTCCTTCCAGGGCTGAATATGGCACCCCTGGCACTGTGCCCCTCAGATCATGTTGGATTTGGAGAGTGGACTGAAGAAGGACTACCAAGCTGCACCATTGGAAGGACTGCACTGCTGCGCTTTGAGCTAGTGAAGTTTGGACTGTGCCTGTGGCTCCTTGCTTGGGGAAAAGTTGTTTCCTGGCCCCAGATCAAAGCAGTGATCCAAGGATCAGTTGGCTGATCTCCTGGAACCAACTCCAGGGACACAAGAGCTGAAGAAGCCCAAACCAACAAGTTGGTAGCAACTACAGAAGTTTTGCTCCTACAGGTTGCCAGGGGCCAAAAGGGACAAATCTGAGCTAGCCAAAAGTTCCACTAGAGTCTACCCAACTCGTGAGTGCTGTCCAAGATCAGATTTGTCGCATTCAAGGGACACTAGCTCCCACCTAAGGACTTCACCCTAGCTGTGGTGCAAGGAGACCAGTAGCCCAACATTGGCTGGCCTTCTACTGCAACATAGAGGACCTCAAGGGAACCTGATCTCTGTGCCCAAAGTCGCCCTACTGCACCCGTGGACCAAGGAACAACCACAAAGACACCCCTGTTGACCGTAACACAACCGGGACATCCTTTGAGCATCTTTTGCCTGTATCCTCAGCATCAGTACCACTCCATTGATGTCTATGACAGTCATTCTGTAACGTTTGGAACTTGCCTTAACCCCTTTGCTGCCAGGCCTTTTCCTCCTCAGATGCCAAGCCTTTTTTTTGGCTATTTGGGGCAGTTCGTGTTTAGGCCCTTATAACCTTTTGTCCACATAAGCTACCCACACCAAATTTGCATCCTTTTTTTCCAACATCCTAGGGATTCTAGAGGTACCCAGACTTTGTGGGTTCCCTTGAAAGAGACCAAGAAATTAGCCAAAATACAGCGAATATTTCGTTTTTTGAAAAAAAAGGGAAAAAAGGGGTGCAGAAGAAGCCTCGTGATTTTTTCACTGAAAATGGCATCAACAAAGGGTTTGCCGTGCTAAAATCACCATCTTCCCAGCTTTCAGGAACAGGCAGACTTGAATCAGAAAACCCAATTTTTCAACACAATTTTTGCATTTTACTGGGACATACCACATTTTTGCTATTTTTTATGCTTTCAGCCTCCTTCCACTTAGTGACAGAAATGGGTGTAAAACCAATGCTGGATCCCAGAAAGCTGACAAAATTATGAATGCAGCAAGGGGTCATTTGTGTAGATCCTACAAGGGTTTCCTACAGAAAATAACAGCTGAAATAAAAAAATATTGAAATTGAGGTGAAAAAACCAACCATTGTTCTCAGTGTTTTACTCTGTAACTTTTTCCTGCGATGTCAGATTTTTGAAAGCAATATACCATTACCTCTGCTGGACTCTTCTGGTTGCGGGGACATATAGGGCTTGTAGGTTCATCAATAACCCTAGGTACCCAGAGCCAATAAATGAGCTGCACCTTGCAAGGGGTTTTCATTCTATATCGGGTATACAGCAATTCATTTGCTGAAATTTAAAGAGTGAAAAATAGGTATCAAGAAAACCTTTGTATTTCCAAAATGGGCACAAGATAAGGTGTTGAGAAGCAATGGTTATTCGACCATCTCTGAATTCCCGGGGGGGCCCATACTAACATGTGAATTACAGGGCATTTCTCAATTACACGTCTTTTTTACACACAGTCTTACATTTGGAAGGAAAAAATTAAGAGAAAGACATGGGGCAATAACACTTGTTTTGCTATTCTGTGTTCCCCCAAGTCTCCCGATAGAAGTGGTACCTCACTTGCGTGGGTAGGCCTGATGCTTGCGACAGGAAACGCAACATGGACACATCACATTTTTCCAAAGAAAACAGGGGTGTTTTTTGCAAAGTGCCTACCTGTGGATTTTGGCCTCTAGCTCAGCCTGCACCTAGGGAAACCTACCAAACCTGCATATTTTTTACAACTAGACACCTAGGGGAATCCACAAAGGGGTGACTTGTTTGGCTCTGACCAGGTTCTGTTACCCACAATCCTTTGCAAACCTCAAAATGTGGCCAAAAAAACACTTTCTCCTCACATTTCAGTGACAGAAAGTTCTGGAATCTTAGAGGAGCCACAAATTTCCTTCCACCCAGCGTTCCCCCAAGTCTTCCGATAAAAATTATACCTCACTTGTGTGGGTAGGCCTAGTGCCCGTGACAGGAAATGCCCCAAAACACAACGTGGACACATCACATTTTCTCAAAGAAAACAGAGGTTTTGTTTGCAAAGTGCCTACCTGTGGATTTTGGCCTCTAACTCAGCCGGCACCTAGGGAAACCTACCAAACCTGCGCATTTTTGAAAACTAGACACCTAAGGGAATCCAAGATGGGGTGACTTGTGGGGCTCTCACCAGGTTCTGTTCCACAGAATCTGTTGCAAACCTCAAAATTTGGCTAAAAAACACTTTCTCCTCACATTTCGGTGACAGAAAGTTCTGGAATCTGAGAGGAGCCACAAATGTCCTTCCACCCAGCGCTCCCCCAAGTCTCCCGATAAAAATGATACCTCACTTGTGTGGGCAGGCCTAGTGCCCGCTACAGGAAATGCCCCACAACACTATCTGGGCACATCAAAATGATCAAATACAAAACTACCTGTTTTTTTTTGGGGGGCGGGGAACCTGCTTTTTTGGTCCTGGGCTCAGCAGCCATCTAGGGAAACCTACCAAACCCAGACAATTCTGAAAATTAGACACCCAAGGGAGTCCAGGGAGGTGTGACTTGTGTGGATCCCCCAATTATTTCATACTCAGAATCCTCAGCAAACCTCAAATTTAGCTAAAAAAAATCACTTTTTCCCACATTTCTGTGTGGGATCACTGCACCAGGACAAATTTCCTACCACCCAATGTTCCCCTCAGTCTCCCAGTAAAAATGATACCTCACTTGTGTAGGTGGGCCAAGTGCCTGTGACATGTAAGAGCCAAAAACATGTTGAAATTGAGGGGGAACCAAATCGGGTCCAAAAGGGCAGTTTGAAAAAAAAACTTTTTTAGGCTGACAAGTGCAGAAGAATTTTTATCGGTATAGATGGGACAATGATGGGCGGAAGGTTCCATCACAAAAATGTGGGAAAAATGTGTGATTTCCAGCAAAGTTGGAGGTTTACAGGGCATTGTGTGTAAGAAAATGGTGCAGGTGCATGTGAAGCACACCACTCTGGAATTAACCAGATGTTTAGTTTTCAGATGTGTCTGGGTCTTGTGGATTTTTCTACATAGCAGAGTCCCAAAGTCAAAAAAGTGCAGCCCTCACCATTCCAAGTGGGACGATTTTGAGAGTTATCAAGCTCTCATGGTCCAAATGTAAAACCAAAACCCAAAATAATCAAATGTCTTCTTGCTTGCCGTGGGATAAGATGTTATAGTGTGCAGGGGAGAGCTGAAAGACTGTTACCCCCTTCAGTTGGGGTGGGGGCATAACCAGGCCCATACTGGTTGGTAGCCACCACCCCACTTTTTTTTTTAATTCCATGCCATCTATTAGACTTTCTGTCCCCCCCCCCGGTGTGGATCAGGGGTAATTGCCCCATCTGCCCACTGGTGGGCAGAAAAACTTTGGCCCCATTTATTTGGGGTGGGGATATGGCCATACCCACACCCTCTTATTTTGAAAAGAATTCTTCCTTGGTGTCTGGTGGGCTTTCTGCCCCCCTTGGGGCAGATGGGCCTTCCAAAAATAGGCTGATCTGCCCCCAAGGGGGCAGATATGGCCAACAGTAATGTGCCCCCATGGGGAGCGACTCTTGCCCAAGGGGCAGCCCCCCAAACAAAACACACACATACACACTCACCAATCCCCAGTGTCTAGTGATTTCTGCACCCTTTGGGGGCAGATTGGCCTAACAACAATAGGCTGATCTGCCCCTAAGGGGGGCAGAAATGGCCTAAATACAATTTACCCCCCATGGGAGCGACCCTTGTCTAGGGGTTTGCTCCCCATACATAAAAATATAAAGTAAATAAAAATATATTTATCCCTGGTGTCTAGAGGTTTCTGACTCCCCGGAGGCAGAAAAGGCCTAAAAATATTTTGCCCTCCCGGGGAGCGACCCTTGCCCAAGGGGCCGCTCCCCTAATGCGTAAGGATAATTTTTAAAAAACCTCCCTGGTGTCTAGTGATTTTTGCCTCCCTGGGGGCAGATCGGCCTAATTATATTAGGCTGATCTGCCCCTGGGGGGGGGCAGAAATGGCCTAAATATTATTTTTCCCCACTGGGGAGTGGCCCTTGCCCAAGGGGCTGCTCCCCTTATGTTCATTTAAAAAACAAAAATCCCTGGTGTCTAATGGGCATTTCTACTGCGCTCGGGCAGCAGAAATGCTTGCAGAGACAAGCATGTCTCTGCTGGCCCCCTCCTCCCAAATGCTGAGCATTTCTCTTCTGCAATCACGCTTTCGTGTGCTGACGCCACTGGGGAGGTTGGGGGGGAGTCGGGGTGGAAGGGTAAGCAATTCCCCTTTCAGCCCTGACCTGGGGGGGGTAGGGTGGGTGGCCCTCGGAGGGAGCGTTAGCGCTTCCCCTGAGGGCTGGTAAATGGACGTAATGGTTGGGTCCATGACGCCTCACAGGCGCAGCCATGGATGTAACCATTACGTCCATGGCATGCAAGGGGTTAAAAACGTTGTGGTGGCCTGGTAACTGTCCAAAGTATCCACTCTGGCCCCTAGACCTTTGTCCAGTCGGAATTGTTCGCTCAACCTGGGCAGTACAATCGAACTAGTTCTTTCAAACTTTTCAAAGGCTTACAAACTTTGTGTGCACCAATGCTTGTTTGTGGTTGCATTTAGAAGTGATAATATCTTTAAAAATATGTATCTCTGGAACCATTAGGTGGATTTTGTTCATCAAGGTCTCTAAAAATTCATTAAAATATTTATTTTTATAAATTGGTGTCCGATTTCTTTTGCGTTGTATGAATTTCTTATTTTTTTTCTTTGGTGCTGTTAAAAGCTTTACACTAAGTTCCTTTGCCAAGCCTAACTGCTCACAGCTACCAAGGTCTGAGCTTAAGATTAAGTAAACAAGCCTGAGTGGACTCAAATGGTATTTGCGATTGCACTGCACTATAACTTTCCACAACCATATCATATAGTACACCCAAATCTTCACAAGAGAGTTGCATAATAGAGTGCAGGGACATAGAGTGCAGTGATGCAGGTTGGAGTGGTATAGAGTGGAGTGATGTAGAGTACAATGGAGTAGGATGCAGTGGTGTAGAGGAGAGTGGCATAGAGTGTAGTCGCATAGAGTGGCAGAGAATAGAGTGGTGCAGAGTACAATACAGTGCCGTAGAGTGCAGTGGCATAGAGTGGAGTGCTACAGAGTGAAGTGGCATAGAGTGGAGTGATGCACAGCAAAGTGGTGTAGAGTGCAGTGGCGTAGATTGCATTAGCATAGAATGCTGCAGAGTAGAGTGGCATAGAGTTCAGTGGTGTAGAGTATAGTGGTGCAGAGTAGAGTGCAGTGGCGTAGAGTAGAGTGGTGTAGACATGTGTAGAGGGCATTGACATAGAGTGCATCAAGATATTTCAGTGGCATACAGTGCAACGGCCTACAGTGTGTGGAAATAGCATCGCCTAGTGTACTGATATGTTTTTATAATATTAAAGTATTTGTTTCACATTCCAGAATTAATGAAAAATGTGCTTCATTTGTGCTTTGCTAATTCTGATATATTCTGAAATACTTACACAGTTCTTTTAGTTGTTGTTGCGTGCTAGAAAAAAACGTTTCCTAACCCCAGTATGCAAGATTGTCATATAAATCCTCCCACTTTGAAGTCAAAGAAAGAAAAGTAAGCACCAAGTTTCCTGGAAGACAGAGCCTGGTATTTGACCTCTGTCTTTGAATGCACAGCAAATGAGACCAGATACAGACAAGATTTACTGGCCTGTTTATAGAATTGAGCATTCCTGGGTGAAAACAACGAAAGGTAGTGTGAAAAGACTTTGCTTCTTGGGAGAGACAAACTGAACGTAGACAGCCTAAACCAAATAAAGCCAGCAAATAGAAAGCCAGAAAATCTGAGTTACAAACCCCAAAGCCCATGGAATGCAACTGGCAGAATGCATACCCAGAGAATCTTTCAGACTGTCCCTTGACGTCTTTCACAAACCAGACAGTTGCGCTTATCTTCAACCTAAAAGGAGGCTAACCGGAAACGACAGGCAAAAGCCCTAATGGCTTTAAATGTACAAAGTTAGATCTCACCTTCTCAGACCTCAGTACAGTGTTCAGTATCTCTGATCTGCTTCCAAACCCTACACTTGCTTTCCAACATTAGCAGCAAATAAACAAACAGCAGTGGTCCAACCGTGCTTACTTGAAATTTGATAAGTCAATAGCTGATTTTAGGAGACTCAAAATAGGTAATCTTTTAATGGTTTATTCACTTTAATGAAAGTTCAGCCACAACGGATCTGTGAGAAGTTGTGTCTGGATTTCATTTTGAGAAAAAGTCCTCTCCAAATCATTGTGTATTAGGCTTAGTTTATAATCTTTTCGAAACAATATGCAATAAAGTAAATGGGACTTTTACATGATGTCTGCTTTTTAATAGGCACGTGAGACACATAGATGCATGTGTTGAAGAAAAATTATTTCAAGCATTTGAAGTACAAAATTACAAGGAATACCTTGCACATCAAGCATTCTAATAGAAGGCAATCTACATAAGCCCATTGTTAGGAGGGTAGTCTCTGTATACCCTATGTCTACTTGAGAACATTGATGTTTCGACACCTGTATTAATATCCTGGTCATTATCAGGTAAAGCGTGGAAAAGGTACTGTCTGTCATTTCTTTCAAAGATGCAGTAAAGGGTGCTTATGCAGCTCCTGGGGAGCGCTCCAATCAGAAGTGGAAATACTCTTTTAATGCCATATCATGGACTAGAAAAATATTCTCTTTACGACAGGGAAGAAAAGTTAATCAGCGTCAATATTTCATCCCTCATAGAGGGAGTAGGAACATTGACAATAATGGGGAAACATATGGAGACTGTGTTATCCACAGTCTGATGTATTGTATTCTTTTTTTATTTATTAATTCTGTGGCTCTGTTGAACAGTAGGCGAACCAACTACAGCTCCCCAAAGAGCATGAGAAGAAAGTTGCAACTATTGTTCAAGAAGGAAAGCTAGATTCCAACATACATTAGTGTAGTTATCCCTCTATGGGCCGAATTCTAAGTTGGGTCGAGTGGTAAGGAGGTGCTCCTGGGTTGGAGACTGCCTAACCTGATTACAGGTACACACGGAGCAGCTCAAAACAGGATTCATTCCTTTCCAGTACATGACATGTAAACACAGTCTGTCCATATTAGTTCCCATTTTGGGCCTAGGAGCTTGGAATGCAGTGGATGGAAGTAATTACTGTTTGTGATCATTGATTCCAGCCCACCTGCACTGTGCTACTTTTAATTGGCCACTGCGCAGCAAAAAAAAAGCCATATGGCTGAGAACAACTGGCTTTTTAGTGAGTGCATTTCAGGCGACATAGGTCTGGCTTCCCTCTAGAATGGAAATCCATGTCATTAAGACGTCTTTCCATGGTGAACACCTGTTTGGCCATGGAGTAACCGATGACCTAGGACAATATTGGAGAGACTGTGCCCTCGTAAATAAACTTCCTTACCCTGCCCGACTTCCTGTCTTCATCTGTCTGCAGCCTCCATCTTATATTGAAGAGAAGATGCAGAGGAAACACCTCACGTTTTCACCCCCTGGCAGACACCTATACATAGCAGAGCTCAAAATCCGTGCAAATGATCACCTGCTGTAGCTAGCGGGGCTTTTCGGGCGATTAAACTCTAGTATTGAACAGTAAACCAGTTTCTGACCTTTATAGCCGACTTTGTGCATTTATTTCATGTGGTCCCTTGCAATGGTGGTGGGACTTTTTCTTTCCTTAGTTCCTTTTTTTTCTGGTTTCCATTTTAGGCCTTGCCCTAGCGCGCCCCCCCCCCCCCTTGCTCATCATCTGAGACGATGGTTGGGGTGGGACATGATTGGTCATATCAGTCATGTGGCTGGGTCTTCACATCCTTCTTAATGTCTCCTGACAGCATACAGCCCTGCTATTAAGGTGAAAGGGGGAGTATTTAAGGGCGACTGCCTGTGACTCCTTCCCTGTTTGAGGCTTTTAGGAATCCCTTCCCCTTTCTTCTCTAACTATCCTCATCACCCCGTGACTCACATCCCACCTTCTAAAATCCTAATACTACTTGTTTCAACAGGACTATCATTACAGTCCCTTCTTGTTTAGTTCCAAAGCAGCAGGCACTCTTGTAGGTTTCACCTCATGGTTTCTGGGTGAATTCATTAATCCTAGACACAGCAATCAAGGTTGTCTCTTGCTTGTGTCATCTTTGCATCTGGGTGGCCTATTAGACCTCCTGGTGTCGTATCTCTGATTATCCTTGGGTCGATCCATGTCTGCTTCTGGACAAACTTCACAAACATACATCCGTGATGTATCTGGTTATCCTTTGGCCAGCCTTCTCTGCTTTTAGGTTGGCTTCATACGCTTACCACTCTGGAGTCTCAGATTATCCTGTGGTTGTATCACTGCCATTTCTAGATGGAACCTATTCTGTTCCTTACATCGACATACCTGGCGACCAGAGGATATAAACCCAATAAGGTAACTATGGTAGACATATGCAAATCAACTCTGTGCCGCTGAAGGTATGCTTTTATTCATCTAAAAGTTAGTCGCACCAAGTTTTGATCACTGCTCTGGAACACGTGCACAACACCAAAATTATACCCATATAGACCTCTCTAAGTTTACAACGTCTTACCAGCCATACATAACAAATGTCGTAACAACTTACTCAACCATTCAGAAAGTGCTTTAGGTCTTGCAAGGGATATAGAAAGTGCTATATAGATAATAAACCACCGCTCCGCTTCTGATGTTCTATTGTTGACCTCTCTTTGAGGTAGTTAGTGCCAGTGATAGAGGGGGCCTCTGAATTTTTACAGATCCCGACTTGCTTTAGAACCAATATGGACTCTCTTTGCATTTCGACTACAGAATTATCTTTGCTGGGGGAGCAGTTCAGAACTGCACTTGGCACAGGTTACAGATGCAACGCATCTTACTGGCTGGCTGAGAAGGCGGAGGTGCCTCTTTGTTTTACCCTCACCCTGCTGCATCATCTATCGAGTAACTCCTGGATCCCCGTAGCGGTACTACATAATTTCCCATCCTCTGAAACAATGACAGGCACCAACAGGAGTGTGGGTTTGTTAGCTGGGATGTCAGTCACTTCATTCATACACAAAGGTCCCTTGTCCCCTTACCTCCTTGGTACTGAATGTATTGCGGACAGTATTGCCACTTGAGTAACACTTACACATGTGTCCCTATTGTTTGGGCCATGTTTCCTTCCCATCAGCTGTCTGGGGAATCTCCCTTGCAGTGCTTTTATGAACATTTGACAGCTGACCTAGTATTAAAATTCCAGAGTTTTCTTTTCCTGGGTACATCTCTTCCATCCTCAGAGCAACCATGCTCTTTTCCCAGAGGTCTGCCTAACTGGAAGCCTCCTTCGTTTTAAGAGATGCTTGATTCATATTTAATATTGCTGGTGCTGTGCAGAGGTAATGTTCCTGTTCACAAACCATACACTGTCTCAACATAAACTACCCCAGCTGCAGATAACAGATCTTGGTGCTTTTGTTTGCTGTTAGCCTACGACTGTGGAAAAATGCATGTGTCCTTAATGGATGACTTTAGTTCGATTTGGCATGATGCACACACTTTAATCGATTATATGGGGCAAACAGCACTTTGCTAGCCTGGCAGGGGTATGTCTAGTGCTCCAAGCGAAGAGATGGGAAACTGAATATGAGATGGGACGTGTCAGACTGACATATCCTCAATTAAAGCCAGACAATTGTTTTATTCTGAGCTTCCACGCATGTTTGCAGCAGTGATTTACTGATTCTGCTGTTGTTGCCATAAGCAGCAGCTACGAAAAACTGCGGGTAGCAATTGCTATTCCTGTTAGCTTTTTGTGACCTCGTTGGTCTTCTTTGCAATCCCTTTGATTAACATTACTAATATTTCAATTGTAACCAATTATCTAGTGTAAGGTCCTTTGGTTATACTGTTTATTTAAATGCAGCAGCCTCTATTTTTCTGTCACCGAGACTCAAAGATCTTGTGGTGTTACTTCCTGTGATGTCAAAGAGGTCAAAATGCATGTGATGTAACTTCCCCTACCTTTGTGATTGGCGTTTCATCTTCCCCTGTTGCTGTGTCAGTTTGTTTTGGAAAACGGCTATTTTAGCATCCCACTGGCTAAGGGAATATTTTCAGTGATGCTGTTGGTAGCCTCTGTCATCTACATACTGGTGTATCGCAGTGTCCTCTTTCTTGGCGTAGTAGAAACGGGTTATTCAGCTTGAAAACTCTTGATGGAGTGTAGACTTTCTAAAAAAAAGAGCATGTTAGGAACGGTAAGAGATCCCCTCGCTGGACGCCCATTGATTGCCTGGATTCACTAGAAATGTCTTCCCATCTTTTTAAAATGTAAAGAGGAACTGAGCTCTTACGTCTTCAAAAAAACATTTTTCTTGCCAATCAACTAGACCCTTGGGCTTGAGTATCTACTTCTGAATTAATTCAATGAGGCCACCTTTAGCAGCTGTAGACTTGAACATCTGCAGATTTGGCTGAGAAACACCTGCACAGCAGAGCACCAGAATGAAATCCATTATGATGCATTTGAAATTAATCTCCAGACTCACCTTTTCTAAATTTCCTTCCTATGCAGTTCTAATAATAACCAAGCGTAGACTGTGCTATGCCAATGTGCTTATCCTTATTCCGATTTCGACATGAGAAAAATGGCGGTTCATTATGCAAAGGAAGAGGCCGCGTTCTTTGAAAGACAGGTCACTTAGAGTGAACCTGTGGTGCTTTATCTCCAAGAGGATTCACCTTTCTGTAAGGTTCTTCATATGGGTGCCACCTTCCACCTGCTGTCGAACATATCCCTAAGACTGTTATTTAATATATTTTTTTTAATTAATGTGTAGCACAGGGAACTGTTAGATCGTCATAAGGCCCCATTTATAACCTCACTTCCCAAAAACGTCCTGGAAGAAGTTACTGCTGATCAACTGCAGACAGTTCTGACTGCTCCAATATCTAAGACAAAAAATATTATATGTGGGGAGGAATGAAGACTTAACCTGAAAGAGCTCCTCTCGCCCTGTCGTCTTTGGTCAACACATCACCTGATTGGGAAAGGTCAAGAATTTCGGTATTGGTTTGGAAGCCAATATGTTCCTCAGCCATTAGACCACAGGTGTTGTAGGCTCCTGCTGTTTCCAAATTAACACAGCAAAGGATATTTTGGCTATTGGATCGGTCCTCACAGGGCATGGGTGACCTGAGCAGCTGTGCGCCACCATGCATTATTGTTGCCTACCTACAACTCAGCTTCACCGCATGCGGAAGGCTCAGAACACAGCAGTGTGAATGGATCTATGTTTTAGGAATAGGACCATTGTATTCTATTATATTCATTTTCTTTTTTTTAGAAACATTTTTATTGAGCAAATGCTCAGCTTACACATTTGGCATCATAATGAAACAATAGGGTAAAGCATTGTAGAGATATAAAGTCCCTCCTCACAGTCACAATCAGCAAGTAAGCAATATTGTGTAATCAAGGCATATATGGTCCAATTGCGACCCCTGAGAGGCCTCTGTGAAGGTGAATCTTTGCCTCAGGCATCCCCTAGCCCCTTCCCTAGTGTCTTATATTAACCTCTATGCTCAGCCCAGAGGGTCCAGATCTTTTCAATTTTTTTAGGCCATCCCCGACTCTTGTAGATCACCTGTTCGGTCCGTTGGCTCCAATCCAGGTCTCTCTTTATGTTATTCATTCTTAAACCCCAGCCAATGATTTGAGAATGGCACATCTCCATCTTCTTGACCAACTCGTCTTTAATTTTCTATTTACAGCAGTAGCTCCCTTTCTTTTCATTTTCCTATTTGATGTAAATAACTTCCTTCATATGTACGGGAGCCCAATTCGCCGATGTTCTTAAAAAAGGAATCTGAAGACTCCCCTTTGCCAGCTGTCATGCTTTGATAGTTTTTTGCAAAACAAGCACCAAGAAAGAAGACACATTTTTTCCCCCACATGGGGTCTCAAGTGAAATTCACACCGAGCTCAGAAGCTGGCCAAAAACAGCATTGGCTGAAAATTGCCTTCATGCCATATACAGAGCAAGCATTGTTCTGCCTTACGACAGCCCGCCTCAAGTTAGATGTTGTGGTGCTGTTCTCATCTCCCTCCATTGTATGGGAACTGGTCAGTGGCTTCCTGCCAGTGTCCAAGATGTGTTGTCCGTTGTCTTCAGTACTTTGTATTGGTTTTGATGTTGAGAAGAGGTCGCCATTCACCTGAGAGGATTTGTACCTGGAGTTTGTTTCCACAATGGTGGGTCTAAACCTTTGAACATGGCAGTATGCGAAGGCTGCTGCCACCGTCCCTGGAAGCTCGGAGCTTTGCTACCCAATGAGGATACAACTTACCCTGATAAAGGAGACAGAGTCAAGGCCCCGCTGACTGACACCTACATGGAGGCCCGAAGTGTGGTGAGTGTCTGCCCATTATCCAGGGGGTTTGCAGACCAGCTATGCCAGGCTGACAACCAGATCTTACAATCATCAGCAGAGAACTGCAGAGGAGCCCTAAGCCTCTGTTGTCTACCGTGAGAGCCTCTTCCCCTGTGCTGTTTCTTGTCAGCCTGACACCTGAACACCTGCTCTACACAGTTGCACTAGCGCCCATGACCTAGTGGGATACATGTATATGGCGCTAGAAGGTTTGCTTCATCCCACTTTGGCTGTCTGAAGTAGCTTCATCAACCACTTAAATACCTCAGAGGATCACTAGGGTTTCCCCCTGGCGTACAGCACTCCTGGAGTGTCCTTTTTCATGTGGACCTAGTCATGTTGAGGACCTAGGTGCTGGGACTGCTGTGGAAAATGATAGTACTCACCCAGGATATATCCCAGTAACCATTGGCTGATACAGAGCCTGGCGTTATGCCCTGATAAAACTCTGGTGCTGGAAAATATGTAACCAGACAAATAATCCAGTTTCCCTGTTCTTTGTGAGTACGAAAGTGCCACAACCATGTGCACTGGTGTAGAGGTGCATTGGTGGCATAGAGTACAGTGTTATCAATCGTACTGAGAAAGCAGTGGGGATCAGCGTGGACCTTGCAAACTGTTTCTTGAAGAATTTCTCTGATGAACAAGTTCACAAATCTGAGGAATATGTATCGCCAGGGTCAATAGTTTGTTGTTTATTTATTTTGTTTAAAGTGAGTTCCAACTTAGTTAACACTTAAGTCCTTGAGAATGGCAGTGGAAAATGTTTCTAGTGAGATTAATGTGACGTTCTTGTTTGGGACCTTTGTTAGAGAAAAGCATATGTGTATAGATGTAGGTGAAAGTGACATTGGGAAAGGCCGTTCATTTTTTTCAGTAATATCCATTCTTTCAAGCAATGCGAGTTTTGATTCACCAGACTTGTGAATTGAAAACTGGATAACCTGGGTAGCTGGACAGCTAGTTGTACAATAGCGAAGACCAATCTCTTTTCTTGAGATTTTAGAAGAATGCAGTATCGAGATTTGATATCAGTAAAGTATCTCTGACACGCATACTGATTAGACTAGTTTAAAATCATTTGCTATGAAGTTTTTGCAGGGAGGGGGGGGTTTATGCACCTTACTTATTGACAAGGAAGATGGCATTGCTAGGCTGTACAAGAGCGTGGAAGCTGATGGTTAAAGAGCTGTGAACAGAGAGGGATACATTGCAGCTTAGTTTTACATTTGTACCTTGATGAGAAGTAGGGCTGTAGGGTGTGGGAGGGGTTGTTGTTAATAAGGTATCACTGATATGAAATAGACCCTTGTCAAAGGCTTGGCGTGGCTGATCACTGAAGGAGCATGACTGGAAGTGGCATTGATAGGAAATATGACTGATACAACTCGAGTATGAACCATGTTACTGAGGTGATGTATGTCAAAGTGCTTAAGTGGTCTGGAAGTATATGCCCTGCAGATGGAGTGAGTTGCGTTATGGACCTGGAAGCAGTCTGGGTTTCAGCTGTGCATCGACTGCACCGAGGGTTGTAGCTACTACAGTGGTTGTGTGTACGAGATACTTCTCTGTAGTGTGCACTTTGAGCTTGAGAGGCTGGCTTTGGTCATGAGATAATATGTGGTGGGTGGCGTTCAGTGGTGGATGAGTAACGCTGCTTTGCAGTGGTATAGTTTGGGGACAGTAAGTTCAGAGCCAATTACGAATGGTGCCTAATACTTGGTATTTGCAACTCTTTAGTTCGTGTTGGCGCATGCCTTATTTGCCACTCACTCTGCTTTGTGATCACGTAAGATTGTTTGCATTCTGGTAGATATGCCTCAGCACGGGTCCCACGGTAGGGCTGGTTCTGGTGGCTTGAAACCTGGGTGGATCTAAAAATTGACTACGCGATTCGAGCCAGGAAAAAGAGAAAGTAAATTCTGCTCACAGATAAATCCAAGATGGCACCAGCATGGGCGGCTGGAGCCTGAGATCCTGGCTTTGACACACAGTAGGCTGAATATAGAGGCTCCAGAGTGAAGCCACGGCACATCTGAGAGTAGGCACTGCAATGCAGCCTACAGAGATAGCCCTGCATCAAACCAGAAATACAATGGGTCGGTATGATGCCACCAGGCCACTGTGGCATTGGCGTGAGCTGGGGGACATTGATGAGCCCAGGCTGGGACCAGCCTGGGTTTAGCCTTGAGAGCTTGTCTGCTGAATGACCACTAGAGAGACTGGTGAATCGGTGGGATATTACCCCCAGAGGACTTACCAGAGGTTACAACTGAGGAGTATATGGACTGAGGGGAGATGATCTCTACGGTGGTAAACCGCAAGTATGTCTTCCAAAGAATGATCTAGAAATCTAGCTTTTCTAGCCTAAACAGACATCCTCGTCACATATGTCCGGAAGACATCCATCTGCCGAATCTAACTCTTCGATTGGACCTAACGAATGATTTGCAGTTCATTACAGAGTGTTGAAAGCAAGGTAACATCTGGAGAAATCAGCTTAGAGGACTTGAAGACAAAGGTTGCAAAATGGAAAAAGAGGGTTACAGGACTGGAAATCAAGGTAACAGCTAGAGGTACGACCCAAAGAGCAGGAGGGTAACATACAGTCATCATGAGTTATGTCTGCTTTAAGGATTGGGCTGGGTCTCTCATGTTGCTTTTGGAATAGCAAGTTGAGCTGGTGGAAAATGTGACAAGAGATTCAAGACCCAGGCTACTAGTAGAGTCCCACCTATTCCTGAGATGGAGAATGTCGAGGCATTGTTGTTTAATTTTCTGGGGCAGGAGATGCTTGAAAAACAATCTGTGATCTGACGGAGGATCTGAAAAACCGCTTGGCTCCCTCCCTACAAGAGGGCCTGGAATGAAGAGGTCTCTGAGTGCTGCGACTGCAGCTCTGCAGATGGGCAGTATATCTCAGTGGCCAGCTGTCATGCAAAAGGTGTGTGAAGAGCATCTCTGAAGTTCAGTGATGGGTTGTCATATTTGCAGACCTGAGCCATGCAGGAGAGGCACTGGGAACTTCAGAACATAAAGAATGAGTTAATGGACTTAAAATGTGACTCACCTCACTGGTACTCAGCGCAGCCTAAGGTAACTACAGAGGACCCCACTTCTTCATACACCCCGATGCAGTCCAGAGTCGCTCTCCTGGACAATCTAATCTTAAGACGTTTTGGGCAGAAAACAAAGAGATGGGAGGTGGCAGGAAGGCCATATCCCGCAGCCTGGTAATTTGGACTTGCAATGACCTGTCCCTATTACCACTGGAGGCCAGGTTGAGACTTTTGCTGTTACAAGGGATGTGTTACCCTTGTTTATGTATTCATTCATTTCTAGAACACTTTGGTACCCTAACTTGCATCCTTGCGCTAAGCTGCAGCCACATGGTATTTAGCAGAAAACAGATTTATTAATTGACAAAATGCCAAGTTTCTAATGAGTTGCCAATGGATAACTGATCGACCAGGAGACGGAATGATTGAAAGAGGGAACTACATAACATGGCTGCAACAAAGGAAAACAGTAGACAGTGATGTCTACATTTAAAACAATGGGAACAGACATCCTTTTGTGTGATGTCTCCATTTTCTGCTGACCCCTTCCATCTTTCTTGTGTTTTCTGGTTAGTTTATAGGCTTGCCAATGATGTTGCATTGGTTAAAAATAATTTTGTCAAATACAGGGCTTCCATTCTACGTACTTGCTATATTTAGGCATACGTGTCTGCAAAATGCTGCGGGAACCATTGTATTTATTATTTTTAGATCCAAGGTGGATTAGAAACTTTAAAAACAAGCATTTGCAATACAATGGGTCTCGTGTTGGCTTGAGTTAGAGCTATTAGCGTTATAAATTCCTAACTGGACTTTTCTGGTGACATAAATTGAAAATGAAAAGTAAAACAGTTTACATAAGCAAATCAATTCAAACCGCCATGGCGGCCAGGAGTGTGAATGCGAAGGAGAGACACAAAAGAAAAAAGAAGTTCGCTCACTGTCAAACATATCGACAAACGTGCAATTATCCAGGTAACAGGGTCGTTTCCCGAGGCGATAACAAAACCGCCCCAAGGCAGGACAAACATAAAGCGTTTACCAATGTGATGAAAGGAATTTTGAAAGGCAAGCCCTCGAACGAGTGAAAGTCATGGGTATGAGATGGGCGTTGTTAAAAGCACACATAGATACCAACACATCGGAAAAGCAGCGCTTGCGGGCTGCCATACTCAACCTAAAAAGAGCAAGAGGGGAGTGCAATTGGGAGTAGACGAATGGGAGGGGGCAGCAGCACATGAACAAGAAAGCATGGTGGAGAAGCAAACACGCAGAACATGGAAGGGGGTGCGGTGGAAAAGCCCAAGGGCAACAGTGCAACACGTTTCAAGGCAGAGGGGGAAAGAAAGGAACTCAATAGAGACAGTTAGAAAACACATGCACTCTCATGGAGTGCTTAATCAAAAAGAAAAAAAGTAGCAACTGAAAAGTAGGGAGTGAAAAGACACAAGTAATAAGGTAATAGATGAGGGACATCCACAAGAAGAGAAAGGAAAGCCCACAAAATCTAACAAATAAAAAGCAAGCAAATGAGCAACACACCATCCATTGGTAAGCAATGGGCGGGCTGTAAGCCCACTGTAAGCTTTAATAGGTCTTTTCATATCCTCCGACGAGACAGTTTGTGCTTGTGTAGGCAAGACATAAAGAAGAACAGATTCAGGTCTTATAGTAGCCACGAGCTGTGCATTGAGGGCATGTAGTGTTTTTAACTGTGAGCTAACCAGCATCAAAGCATCGGCATTGCGGAAACAACAGATTCCGGCTGTTGCCTCTAGGAACCATGAATGTGCATGTTGGGAAATATAATTTTTTTGCCATGTAAACATAAAAAAGATTGCCCTCTTTCACATCTCTAGCCTGCCAGAGAGGGTGCTTGGATGCTAGGGACACTGCATTACTGACACAATGGAGTGTTCTGCTGATGCCTGATTTAAAGATGACCTTAAAGGTACAAATGCTGAACACATTTTTCGGTGTGGCATATAGACAGCTTTAAATATTTCACCACTCTCATGTAATAAATGTTATAGACAATAATAAATAAACGGGTTGAATCAGCAATCTTCATCCACTAATCTGTTTAACAGTCTTTCACGTTTTGTTTCCGGTCATCCTAGGATATATTATGGGGCATTGGGTCAGCCTTCTTCAGCAAATGTCTCTCTTGTCCAGAGTGTCATGTGATTTTGTCTGATCATATATTCACATCTGTATTAAAATAAGTGTGCTTCAGTGCTAGGACAGTGGGCCAATACTTATTTGCCAATGCTTTTTGTTTTCCATTTGTTATCCTTTTTTAGTAGGTCTATCTTGACTGGACTGGGGGCTGTTTGCAAGACGCATTGTTATCAGGTTTTTTAGAGATTACAAAAAGTGGACTTTGGCTGCACCCAAAGGAAATCTCTCACCTCATGCCATTGGCTATTTGCGGTATAATTCCACCTTCCGGAAAGTGATTCTGTTGGAATGCATATGGGACTATTTTACTCCTCAAAGGTGTATTTACTCATCATACTGTTTGTCACATTCATTTCTTTAGTTTCTGTATGCCTGCTGTACAGTAAACAATCCTGTTTTGGTACATTTTTCCAGTACTAGCAAATGCAGCAGGGAAGGCTTTTATGTGATAAATCGCTTGTGTATGTAAAGAAAGTAAGCAACATTTGTCAATGCAGGTGTTTACATGCTGTGGTACTTTAAAGCAGGACTTGCTTGGCTTTACCATTACTTGATTTTTTACTCATCCACGTGGTTTTAAGCTATATCTTCAGGTTACAGTATATCATAGCAAATAGCTCCCTTTCTTTGCATCTATATAAATTATAGATGTCTGTAATATGTATTAAAACTCAAAAGTTAGTGTATCTGTTCTAAGTACAGCTGCTTGTTGGGAGTCACCTGCATTGTTCTATCAAAATTGTATGCGACTCTTCGCATTAAATTTACAATTTACAATTTTATTTCAAGAATATGATCACCACATTTAGGTGGTACCATGTTTTCTTATTCATTCTTCTTTTTGGTAGCACATGCTTGCAATAAAAACGGCCATCACTCCAGCTTGCCACATCTTGACCCTTTAGATTTGCCAGTGCTTGTTATTTTCCTGCTTTACCAACTGGTGATAAAGTATGTGTTGAAGACATTATCTCTCTTTCAAAATGTATTGTCCTTTCGGAAATGTTCTTACTTTTAAAAACACGAAGTGAATTACCCATGCTTTAAAATATTATCTGGGACTCTTGCAAGAAGAATAAATATAACTAAGGCCTTATCCTGTCCCTATTTAACAATTTCAAGGGGGAATAGTCTCAATTTCAGAGTTAATAAATTCTATTGTATTGTGTTGTATGATGGTTGCACCTTTTTGAAATCAACTTTGACACAGTGCAGTTTAAGGAAAGATGAGGCATGCTCCCCTCTTGCCCGCTTGGTATGTTGCTGGGGTTGCATGATGAGTGGATGTTGAAGTAGATAAGCAGAGAGGAAAGATCATAGAGGATATACAGGGTAGTAGAACAGATCTCATGGGGGCACAACACTTTCTGATCCCTTCTCGCTTTGTCTATAGGTGAGGAGTGGCCAGAGCTGGAGAAAGCGGAGAAGCTTGCACGCGGAGCGGCTTTGAAATGGGCTTCAGGAATGTTTTACCGCCCGGATCAGCTGGAGGGGCTCAGTCACTATCGAAAGAGAGAGGTGCAGCGGAACAACTCCATCCAGTCCAGGCTGAAGGTAGGTGATGAGGACATGTAATTTCTGTTCCCAGCTAAAGGTGGGTACTGGTGGAAAGCGTGACCCCAGTGTCAACTCCTTCCACTTCTGCCTTAAGTTGTCTGCTAAGGGCAGGTAGAGTGGATACTGTCCATCTGCTTTCCTTCAGTCTCTGCAGGCCTAGACGCCTTGAGTTCTCTGAGAGTCAGATAAAGCACAAGCTTCAATGCAGTAATCTTCTGTGAAGCAGCTGACCTTAAAACAGAATCTTGTACAGCAGGGTTGACTGAAGCATGAAAAATAAGGTCCAATTCTATTGGACAAACAGTGAGAACAGATGAATGTCAATGTTAAGTGCTCTAAGCCGGAAAGACAAGCTGCCCTGGATGCATTGATATTTGCTGTGGAGACCTTTATTTGACTCAGAACGTGGCTCCTGAGAAGGTGGAGTGCATCTTGATTTAGTCAATTTTCATTTTTTTAATAGCATTTTATTAGCATTTAATAGACAACAAACAAATTGGAAAGAATTGAAGAAAGGTTGTGTTCCTAGGGGGTAGAATATAATTGCTCCCCTGGTAAGCATTTAGATTTTTACTGTAGTTAGGATCATTCTTTGTGGTTCAGAAGCATGTTATTAAACCAGATAAATTCGGTGACCGGGTATTAACATTAAGTATGTGTTATTAGGGCTACTATTAAGTTTACTAGAGGTGAGGTCATGCAAACTGAAGTCACAGGATTGTTTCAAATATTTCCTAATGATGACTTAAGTAGCTGGGTTTCAGGGAGCTGGCAGCTTTGGAGGAGGCCAGTTGAGCTAATGATGGGGAGTGGTTGTAAGATGTCACCTCCCGTGGCTGGGGCTAATTCTTTTAACTCTTCACAGGGTCAGATTGAGGCTGAGGGCTCTGGTGTGGGTGAAGGGTGCGTTCGGGGGATTCTATTTCACAGAGCAGCAAGGGAAAGTAATCACTTCTGTTTCTAAAGAGGCCAACATGGCAGGGACCCCTCTAACCTACCATTCGCGACCTTTGCATCGCCTCCCTCTGTTTCTGAGGCACACACTCTTCATACTTAAACCAATTTTTCATTATTATATCGTTTTTATTTGTAAACAATTCTGCAGGCTTGTGACAAAACGTTTTAAACCCAACTTTTTTTTGCCTTTGAACTGGTACATTTCTTACGTCCGTTTGAACAATTATTTGTGCCGGGCCCACTTTTCTTCTTTCATAAATCTTTTTTTGTTTACTTTACTTTTATTTATTTACTTTTACTTATTATACTTACGTGTATGCTTCAACCCACTCAGACACTTGCATTTGCTGACTAAGCTCCAACACCCCCAGAAGGAGGGAAATTAAAACAACCTGTAAGTTGCTGAGTAGAGGCAAAGCTACACCGTGTTTGTAGGAGCTGTCAGAAATGAAAAGCCTCGCTTCCTGACTCTTTCCCTTTTGCATGCCAGCTGGGCTTTACAAGGTGCCTGGCTGTAATCCCTACTATGAGCTGCCAGTATGGCTTCAGCCCAAGAGAGGCTCTTTGTTACAAAGAATATGAAGGTTGGCCACAGTGGGGGCACAGGCCAGACAGGAACTTATGCTGCACACGTTAGGTCTGCATCCACTTCCCTCTTAACCGTTTCACTCGCCATGGAGAGTGAGATTGGCTGCTTAAGGTGAGCGAGCCCATAGAAATCATTACAAAGCAGAACATTCGAGAGGCTGTGGCGTAACGAGAAGAGCTGCCAACCTTGGGGCTGGGTAACCAGGGTCGATTCTCGGCATCGCCTCAACATCCTGTGATTCTGGGCAAATCACCTAATGTCCCCGTGCATACCAGAAGTGATTGTGTTTTTGTGTAACGCAGCCAGCTGGTGCTAACGTAAAGCGCTCCAATACCTTCGGGTCGAGTTCGCGCTATATAAAAATAAAAACCGCAAAAAAAACCAAAAAAACGTTCACGTCAGGAGATGCCATTGAAGTCGCTGGGAGTTATCTTGCTTGGCTAAAGATGAGTCAGAGGAGTGTGACACTTTCCAAAGGAGGGTGAAGTGAGAGGTAATACGGTCCCAGAATGGCATGGTTTGGTAAGGGCTGATTTTTACAATCTTAGTTCAACTCTTCTTTGATCTGTGGATATTGTAAGAAACAGCTTTTATCAATGTCTTCAAAAGTTGACTTTCATTCCTAGTTAGACTACCCAATCCCATCACGCACTTCGCCACCCTCAATTACCTTTACTCCTATCTCTAGCAAGCAGCCTTAGAGCCAACCACAGCAGTCAAAAGTGGCTCCCTTAAAGCATCCTTTTCTCTTCCAAGCAAATCCTTAATCAACCTCTCTGAGTGCCAGCTCCACTCACCAAAGCATGTTGATTGATTCTGCTCGGCACTGCAGTTCATTTCACCCCTCTGGGAGAAGAGTCTTTACCAACCTTGTTCATCAAAGGACTGTGGCCTTGGAAGACTTTTAAGGAAAAATCAAAGTACTATTTACCGCTTCCACGCTGAATACATGTTCCTGGCCTAGCCCCCCTGGTTCTGGGATACGTTTTGCCAACCTCATGGCCCTTACCATTGCTGAGATATCACCATCAGTCTGCTTTATGTCCGCATTTTAAAGCTGAAGGACAGCCAAGCCCTACTAATTAGGAACTTGGAACACCTAAGACATTGGCCAAGAAAGTGCGATCCATGTAGCATGCGTTAGTTGACTTGATTTGCTGGGCACTGAATCACATGATTGAGCTCAGAAAGGAGTCCTTATCCACCATGGTTATCCAACGACCCTGGCATTGACCCCCACTAAGGTCTGTTAGTGTGACATCAGGCTACTGCATGATACTTTAAGGGTGCTAGCAGTGTTTTGAGCTAGTTTCCCTCATTTCAGGACACTTGATCTTGTTCTGCTGACCTTCACCATTGCAGTGATTTCACCTTCAGCCTCCATTATTCCAGTATTTTAAGGTTAAAGGCCCGCTAAGACTAGCAAACTACTAACTTAAACAAGGAATGTACTAGGTTAATGTCAGACATGTTAGTTGAGTCTGCCAAGCACTGCATCCCACATCTGCCCAAGGAAAGAGTATCCATGGTCTGCCTTGCTTATCCAAGAACTCTGGCCTTGGTTCCCACTGCAGATTTTTATGGAAAAAAACAAACTACCACCCTAAAGGTTTGATCAGGCTAGCTTCCCTTATTGTAAGACACTTGGCTTCATCCATCTGACCCTTGCAACTGCAGGGATATCATTTGCAACTTAATTGCATTTTATAAACATTTTAACTTTTAATGCTCTACTAAGCCAGGGTGACTAAGAAATGCAGCTAGAAATGTGCCAGCTTGGTAACAGGTGTGTTAGGTGTCCGAGTCTGCTGAGAGAGAGGAATTTTTTGCTTACTGCATAGTATTTTATTGTGTAGTATTTATAGAGCGCTTCATTCCCTAACAAAGGAACAAAGTGCTACGCTTTGCATCTGGTTTCTAGCGCCCTTAATGAGTGCATGGTTGATGGGAATTTCTTTGTGGTTTGGGATATATTATCTTATAGTATTAGTGGTGGGGAGTGAATTTTGAAGATGTGCTTCAGATATGGTACGGTGAACATTACTGAGTATAAGCATGATTTATTGTGGGGAGTATGAGAATAGACATAGCTGAAAAAACCTTCCACGCTGGTATCCTAAAGTTTTGGCTGTTATTGAGTATTTTATTTGTGGATAGTTGGAGCCCTCCAGGGAGAATGCTATAAGGAGTACATGCGAAAGCAACAGGCGTACAACCCGTGGATCCACTGTTAAATATCCAGGGCATATACTGTGTGAGTAAAAGAAATCTGGCAGTGTGCCTTTGGCACCATCATCCTGGTGGCTTGAACATTGTAATGCTATATGAATTATTTTAATGTCTTTCAGTCAATCAATCAATCACTCACTCATTTCTAGAGCCACTACTCACCGATGACTGTCTGAGGTGCGGTGGTAAGGTGTTCCAACCTTTAGCTTCCAGATACAAGAATGATCTTCCTCCAGTCGAGGACTTCTTTATGCGGGGTACGTTGACGAGCGACTGCTGGGACAAGCATAGAGGTTTGGAAGGGGAGTACCAGGTGATGTGGTGGTTGAGGTAGATGGGTCAGATAGATGTCGTGGAGGGCTCTGTAGGTGTGTATGAGGAGTTTGAAGTTGATCCTCTTCTCGACGGTGAGCCAGTATAGGTTCTTCAGGTGTTCTGTGATGTGTTCTCGGTGGGGGATATCTAGTACAAGTCTGGCAGTGGTGTTCTGAATTTGTTTTAGCTTTTTCAGGTTCTTCTTGGAAGTTCCAGCATAGAGGACGTTGCCGTAGTCAAGTCTGCTTGTGAGTAGGGCATGTGTCACTGTTTTCCAGCAGTAGTTGGTATCCATCTGAAGATGTTTCGGAGAAGTCAGAGGGTGTGGAAGCAGGTGGAGGCGATGGAGTTGACCTGCCTGGTCATGGTGAGTATTGAGTCGAGGATGATGTTGAGGTTTCTTGCAGGGTCTATAGGGGTGGGGGGGCTAGCTGAGTGTAGAGGGCCACCAAGAGTCATCCCAAGATGATGATCTTGGTTTTGTCGGAGTTCTGCTTTAGACAGCTCTCCCTCATCCGGGTGGGACTGCTTCCATCCCGTCTCAGAAAATCTTCATGGCTGTTGAGGGGTTCTCGGTCAGGGAGAGGATCAGCTGGGTGTCATCAGTGTAGGAGACGATGCCCATGCCATAGTTCCTGACGATGTGGTACAAAGTGGGATCATGTAGATGTTGAACAGCGTGGGGCTCAGCGATGATCCTTGGGGTACTCCACAGCTGATGTCAATGGGTTCTGATAGGTGTGGTGGGAGCCTGACTTTCTGTGTTCTGCCTGTCAGGGAGGAGTGTATTCATCGAAGGGCCTTGCCACGTACACCTGCTGCATGGAGTCTGGCGCATAGTTTACGGTGGGACACTGTATTAAGGGCTGCTGAGAGGTCCAGGAGGATGAGGGCTCCTTTGAACCCTTTTAATATTTAAGAATCATACCAATAATGTGAAGTGTGTGGAAGCTGCATACATTTCATTGGCAAGCTCCACTACGGGAGAGGAAGGAGGTGTTTGGATTTGCTTCCACAACTCTACCTAGTTCTGATCGGTTGGATGATTCATAGATTCATGTGCTTGAAGTATTCTGTGTCGTCAGGCTGGGAATCCTTTGTGGTCAAAGCTTAAACATATATGTTCATTTTTCAATGTTTTAGCATTCCACTATGCACAGTCTCTCTTCCTCATTACATGGCTCGAACTCCTAGCCAGTGAGGTGAAAAGATCTTGAACTCCCCTCACTTCACAGGGTTCAATAGCACAATATTGTGGTTGAAATATCCCACAAATATATTGAATGAATACACAATATTGATGATCACTGTCTTGAAATATGCCCCCCATTTCCTCAGAGACATTCACAACTCAGATTTTTTTTACTGTGTGCTAAGTCTAAGGAGAAACTCCTCAGAGCCCAGCTCTTCTCTTAATATTGCAGTTTCCTATGCTGATCATTTCTTCCCTTTGAATTGTCTTTAGACTATGTTCTCTCTATCACACTCATCCTCAGTTGTTTCAGGAGGCCACAGCTTTTTATCTTTTTAGACTGTATTTCACAGATTTCCAAAGCAGAGCAGTGACAAAGCTTCAAAGTCGATTTTTTTTTTTTTTTTTTTTAGTTTTGTGTGTGCCTCACTCTATTTGTGGGGCAAAGACTGTTGTTGTTGTGACCCGTACAAACCATGTATTTATGTTCTTTACCCTCAACATTGACATAGCAATGAAACACAGTGGCAGTTTCTCTGCGAAGGCACTGAGAGACCGGAAAAAGCAGTTGTCTGGTTTTGCCACCAAGAACGCCTGAAAAGTCAGTTTGCGTGTGCCTTCTGTTTGCAGGTTCAAGGTATGCAAATTTAAGTTTGTGCATTCAAAGAAACAAAACAAAGCCTCATCAGTGGAGGCTCGTCCCTTATCCGCACATAAACCCTGTGCTCCTCCAAATGTTATGAAAGAGACTTCTGATTAGTCCAGGAATTGGTAGAAAGGTTAATAAATCATAAATAATCGTATGAGAACCCTTGTTGATGACCACATTGCCTTTACAACCTTAGAGCAATTTGTTGTCTTTCTACATCAAGTGTATATTGCTGCCACCAGCATTAACATCGCTATTGACTAAGAAATCATGTCTTAATCGATGTCATAATCAAGAGGTCCTCAGTGCCCAAGCCATCATCAACTGCTCAGACTACCACAGCACCATCTAAGGGCCTTCATCTTGTTGCTGAAATCCTGGTCAATAACACGTTTGTCCACCAAGCAAACAACTCTACAGTCAACTAAACATGGAAAACGATGTTTACATTGGCGATTCCAGATGTTCTGAGTACAACTATTTCAATACAAACAGTGGGTGTATTTCCAGAAAGAAAATGACATGGTTCCCAGCACAGTTCATAGGGGAGCCATCTTCCTGCCAGGAAGGTGAAGACTACAGCAAAGAAGAGATTGTTGTGGGAGAGGAGGGCAACAAAGAAACCACTCACATGGTTTTTAGCGAGTAGGAGGATGGTGATGCAAAAGGAGATGAGCTGCACAAGCCCTCACAGTCTGCAATTACAGCATGAGAATATAGAAGAAAAGGAAGAATGTTAGTATAGGTGCCCATACCAGCATTATGACAACAAACCTACTTGCCTACCTCACATAGGGCCAGATGTAGCAAACGTTTAGCGAGTCGCAAACGGCAAAATTTGCCGTTTGCGACTCGCTAAACGCGTTTGCCAATGCAGAAATGCATATTGCGAGTCGTTACCGACTCGCAATATGCATTTCCAACTCTCAAATAGGAAGGGGTGTTCCCTTCCTATTTGCGAGTCGCAGTGGGATGCAATACCATTTGCGACCGCGTACGCGGTCGCAAATGGCATCGCAGTTACCATCCACTTCAAGTGGATGGTAACCCACTCGCAAATTGGAAGGGGTCGGGACCCCTTCCAGTTTGTGACTGGACCCAAAAATATTTTTTCAGGGCAGGGAGTGGTCCAAGGGACCACTCCCTGCCCTGAAAAAATACCAAAACTAAAGGTTTCGTTTTTTTTAAAAGTGCAGCTCGTTTTCCTGCAAGGAAAACGGGCTACACTTAAAAAAAAAACTGCTTTATTGAAAAGCAGGTCACGAACATGGAGGTCTGCTGACGTCAGCAGGCCTCCATGTTAGCGAGTGCCTATACTCGCTATGGGGCCGCAATTTGCGACCCACCTCATGAATATTCATGAGGTGGGTCATTGCGACCCCATAGCGAGTTGCAGTCGGTGTCTGAGACACCGTACTGCATAGCAATTTGCGACTTGCAAATTGCGAGTCGCAGGGACTCGCAATTTGCAAGTCGCAAATTGCCGATTTGCTACATCTGGCCCATAGTACCCACCAACCAGTGGATTCTTAAATTGGATCTATGTTCTCTGTAAGTTGCAGAACAGCCAGATACTCATACCGTATGAAGTGTGGTTTGGTTAATGATAAAACGATGCTTCATCAAGCTATGACTACACCCAGGTGTGGTGTAGACTCCCAGTGGGAAAAAATGCTCAGCCTCTGAATAAGTGCAGAGAAAGTAGTCTTTTTCTCCACACTGTTGGAAATAAGACTACAGCTGTGGTTTGCTTTACTTACGTAATAAGATAATAACAGGAGCACCAAGGAACCGGTGTGCTTACCTTGCCAGTTCTCTTCCAACCTCCCCATAATCATTTTAATCTGCACTCCACAATCTACGTTACCAAAACTCCACGCCTGCCTATTGGATAACTTGTGAAAAAAAGAGAGAGGGACTGGGAGAATTGTGGTCCAGTGTACGATCTCCCTAAACATGAACCTCTAAAGAAACTGAGTACACTGTTCCAAAAAGTTCTATACACAGGGATGAAAGAAGTCAGTACTTGGCAGAAGAGCCCTCAAGCATCGATTAGGATGCTAGGCATCATCATTGGGCTATCTCCTCGTCAGACCGGCACTGCAATGTCTGGCGGACCACCCTACATATAGTGGTGGCACTCAACCCGAGATGGTATAGCAGATCCAAGTTGGTCTGCAGTATGTACTGACAAAGAAAGAGGAGGAGATTGAAAGATAGATTAAAATTGGCTCTGAGCCCCCGGCATCATGATTTAATCACTCAAAATGAGGATCAGGCCAAGATTAAAAACAGATGAAGGAGTTAATGAAGGGAATAATGTCCCACTGTACTCCTAAAAAAAGGGGGGGGGGGAGGAGAGGTGATGTACCCTGTCCTAATCCAGCGTGGTCAACATGTTTCGCGCCTCTGTGGTAAAAAATTAACAAAAGGTAAGTGCTAAAAGGTCACTTACTAGACGTAGACTATTTGTCACTGTCAATTGGTTGGTCGGTCGCCCATCCCATGTGGAGGAAGAGCATCATAGGGACACGTAAACCTCAAACCAAAGGAGAGTTCATTGAAATCTTCCCTTGGTCCTGCAGTCAAAACTACCCTAGGTCGCGTGCCTGAAGACACGCGACCTCGGGTAGGTTTGACTGCAGTACCAAGGGAAGATTTCAATGAACTCTCCTTTGGTTTGAGGTTGACAAATAGTCTATGTCTAGTAAGTGACCTTTTAGCACTTACCTTTTGTTATTAATAGGAGAAGTTATAGTTCATGGTCCTGATGAAGCGCCATAGGATCAATTTTTGACCACAGAGACGCGAAACATGTCGACCACGCTGGATTAGGACAGGGTACATCACCTCTCCTTTCCCCCTTCTTTTTTTAGGAGTACAGTGGGACATTATTCCTTTCATTAACTCCTTCATCTGTTTTTAATCTTGGCCTGATCCTCATTTTGAGTGATTAAATCATGATGCCGGGGGCTCAGAGCCAATTTTAATCTATCTTTCACTCTCCTCCTCTTTCTTTGTCAGTACATACTGCAGACCAACTTGGATCTGCTATACCATCTCCGGTTGAGTGCCACCACTATATGTAGGGTGGTCCCCCAGACATAGCAGTGCCGGTCTGAAGAGGAGATAGCCCAATGATGATGCCTAGCATCCTAATCGATGCTTGAAGGCTCTCCTGCCAAGTACTGACTTCTTTCATCCCTGTGTATAGAACTTTTTGGAACAGTGTACTCAGTTTCTTTAGAGGTTATTGGATGACTTGTGTCAGATCAGTTCTCAAAGTGCTTAGCTTGAATAATGCAATGGTTCTCAGAGATACCTTCAATCACAGCCAATTTAAACTCTACATTAGGGATTATGTATTCCAGGCAAGTGATCAAATGTCCTGCAAACTCTGTATCAAAAACATGCTGCATTTTGTGGGCTTCTCAGAACTTCTGGTAACCTTCTCATCGCCAATATTGGGAAGAAGGCTACAGAAGCAGACATGGACACCTGGGCCCTTAAACTAAGTAAGAAGGGACACACATATGCTTACCAAGACCATTTTCCTCATGTGAGTTGCTTTCCAGTTGCTTCACACCAAACTCTGCAATTTACGCAGACAGGACCACACATTCTATACATTCTCAGTCTCCTCAAGTTGACTAAATACCCAAGTGCACACACTCTGCATACTAACATTATATCTCACCCCACTGCTACTCTAATTAATGAATTTCACACTGTAGGCCCTATACCAGTGTGGATCCAAGGACAAACCACATTTTTGATTAATTATAGTTGTTCATCGAGCGTGAATCTCTTTACAGCGTCTCCATTGGTGTATGTCATCTAGGAATGATGGATATCAAAACAACGTCCTTTCACAGCAGTCCATATGGAATTGTGCCACTAGCAGAGGGATTGATGTTGCTGCCATGAGACCAGACTTCAGGTCCACTTCCACATTGTACAATGCCATTCAAAATTCTGTCACAGCTTCTAGGCGTGGCATCTTAAGGCAAACCCCAAATGTAAAAACACAGCAACCTAGCTGGAATAACTTTTAGATATGATTGCCCCCAAACGTCCTGTATATCATTTCACTTTTGTGCAGAACATTCTGCAATCCAAGTAAGATTCTCTGTTCTGGGTTGTAACTAAAGCATTTAATCTTGCTTCAAATGTGGGACACTTGGTAAACTGTTTCTTTTTAGGGCTATCATCTCAACAGGATCCCTTTTCTTTCAGCCTTAAGAGATTGTGAAGCAAGAAAAGGGAAAAGGGATGAAGTTGCCAATGGAAGTGGGTCTAAGGGTTTTGAGTGCTTGTTCCAGACTGGGGAGGTGGGGCGGATGTCATTTTCCTTGCATTCCTAACCAAGAGCTGTTTTCCACAGTCAGTGATCCAGTCCTACCTGGAGGGAGTTGGCATGGGGGTGAAGCAGCTACACTCAGCTCTCGAGGATGTGCGGAGTGCACGTGAGGCCCTTGCTGAGGTGCGGCAGGAGTGGGATCCCAAGGCTGAATGTCTCATCAAGCTGGAGTCGCTACGAGAGGTGGTGTCCAAGCATGCTCAGCTGAGTGCAGTGGTTTGTAAACTACCACATGTCTTCTCATGTGAGTCAAAGTACCTCTTTCAAAGTCACCCTCTCTTCCATGGCTATATCCATAGCACTTGCTCTCTGCCCGTCCCTCTCTAGTTCTTTCTCTTCCAGTGTCTTTATGCCTGTTTTTAGGGCCTCTCACAGTTAGTCTGACCCACATGTTCACTCTTCCTCTATTGACCCTATATTCTCCTTTCCCTCATTCTTTTCTAGTGTCTAAGCCTCCTTTTTAAGCCCCTCTTTCAATGTCTCCCTCGCTCCAGTTATAGTGCGTCTTGTTCTCTCCCATTAAGCATTCTCCAAGTGAGAAGGTCTTCATTCTACTTGCAGCGAGCACCCAGCACAAGTTGCATTTTCTTCCAATTGGTACTGCTCTTGTAATGTTAAAATAGTGGAATGCTGAGTTGTACTGAGTACCTCCCTCGAAATGACTTTTCCCGTTCATCCATCCTGACATTTTCCAGCACCACTGATCAACTAATGCCCTAATGGAGGGAGGTCTTATATAAATACAGTCTACGAAGTCCATTTCTGTTCACTCTTTACGTAGTGTTTTGTGACTTTCTTTCTCACTGTCTCACCTTCTATCAACCTTTCTAGCTTTTCCTTCAACTTTGTTTCTCTTTTTGTTCAGTTCAGTTCTGATTTTACCCCATCCTTGTCTTCATCCTTCTACCTCTCACCTTCTGCATTCTCTTCATCTCTGTGTTTCACATGCCTGATGTTTTATGCCAACTGTTCTCTCAACAGTGCCGGAAGCAATTGCAGAGACCCACCGCCTAATCGATGGGCGTCATCTCTTGGAGTCTCACACAAAGCTTATGGAACTGGAGTGCTGGCGTGATGACATCCTTCGTCAGATCACCCGTGCATGCGGAGGTACTCTCAGTGCACAAGACCAAAATGTTGTGCTTTCCTATTTTGCTGGTGTGCAGGAGCTGAGTGAGGAACTTGCCCAGGAGCTTTGGGATGTTGTCGTGTGTGGTACAACTTTGGTGCGTAAGGACCCCACACTCTTTGTCTCTGCAGTGCGCATTATAGAGCGGGAGGAGAAAATAGACAGTTCATTGCTGGAGGGCAGTAGCCAGCATAGGTTCCTACCACCTGGACGCCCCAAGGCATGGCGACAAGCTTTCTTCCGGGTCACCCAGGAATCAATAGCAGCACGTTTTCGGGCCACCCAGCTGGACATCAGGGGCCACGGTCTGGCTAGACACCTGGCAGCCTTACAGAACAACATTTTGGACGAGCTCAATGTTGTGACACACTTAATGGTGCAGTGTTGTCCACCGCACTACCACATAGTAGACGAGTGTGTGGCCATGTATCACAAGAACCTGGTGGGACATCTGCAACAGATTTTGACATGGGAGCTGGAGAAGAGCGAGACATTCGCCGTGCTCAACTGGACACTAAATGTGTATCCCAGGTCAGTGCTAGGAGAGCTTTGAAATTATCGCAAGTCTAACCCTGCATGTGTACCAAACAACAATATCATGAGGGGAGGAACGTTTAACACCTGCCTCCCATCATTCCCATCAATCGATCCATTGTGTGTGCAAGTAACGCCATTATTAGAAACAGAAAGACAGCTTCTGGCCAGGTATCTATTGATGGTAGGCATTTATGTATATAGGTACTAAGGGCCAGATGTACGAAAGGATTTTACCCATTTTGTGTCTATGTGAAAAAGCTTTCGTACATATGGCCCTAAATCTCATACAGCATTAATATAGCTGGGAGTCATCAAATTACTGTATATAGTTGAAGGTTAGGGGGCAATTCATGGTTATTATTTGGGGGGAGTTACTTCAAAGCAAGAATGTTCTTTAACAATAGTGGAAGAGAGATTCCTTGACAAGAGGTGTTTTCAAGACCTTTCTGAAAAGTAGGAGGGAGAGGAAGCATATAATCTGACCTTTTGATTTCTAATCTGGTGATGTGTTATATATTTTATATGTTGATGTGTTGGCCTCCTAAAGACGGTGATTTGTTTTCCCGTATAGAGTGGTTTATTCATCATTACTGCCTTGTGGGTGGCACATTAGACCAGTAAGGTGATGCAGTGTTCTAAGAGGATCAGTGGTGTTCTTTCAGGATTGGGTTGTTTTGGCTGTACATCTCGGAACCTTTAACGATTAGAGGCACACCAGGAAGTTGATTTCACTGGAGTCAGATTGTAAACTAGGTGGCTGCAAAAAGAGCACTTCATCAGTCTAGAGATGGTAGAGGACCGAGGCTTGAACAGTGGTTCTGAAGTCTGCTTCAGGACTGGAGAGTTTTATTCTTTGGAAGAGGAATAGACAGGGACCTTAGGTCCCCTGCTGATGTGCACTTTGAAGGACGGGTTGCTGTCGAAGATTAATTACAGTGATTTGTTATTTGCAACAAATTGTGGTGTAAATCTTTCTAGCTGCATATCTAAGAGCCAAAGCAGTTTTTGTGCTTGTAACTAGGTCATGTGATGTCAGTGAACTTAGTTTTGGTGAGGTTCAATTTCAAATAGGCTCTTGACATCCATGCTTGGGGGACAGCTATCTTTTTCTTTAAAGGATCATTCATGTATGCCTTAGGTGATTGCTAGGAGAGGTCCCACATTGTCCCAAAAATGATCTATGCATGTGACTAATGTGAAGGGGGTGGGGGAGACCTGCCCCCTGGCCCACAAAATATTTGTGTAGAAAGTGGTTCCCTTACCAGTGGACAGAGGTTTGCTCTAGCAATACCGAGGTGCTCTTTTTAGGGGGTAGTGTGGTCAAGCAGCCTTAAACTTATCAGAGAGGAGTGTTAGACATCTGCAAATACACACAGTCAATAAATGAGATACTCAAATCAAGAAGGAGATCTATGCCAATTTACAAAAATAACAAGTATATTTATATATGTTTAAGGACAAGAATCAATACGATTAGACGAGTACGTTTTGTAAGAAAAATCTTTACAGTTTTGAAAAGTCGACACAATGCAGTTTTGGAAGCTGCAATGTTATCCTATGGAGAGAAAAATAAGTACTGCATTCAGCAATAGTACAGCGACTTACGGGACCAATCTCCTGGACTTAAGGTAGGTACTGGGCAAGGATCAGGACCACATCAACAGGTCACACTGGGCGGCAGCGGTGCGGTCGGGTGCAGAGGTGTAGTACGGTGTCACGTGCCCAGTGTTAGTCAATGAAGATCGGTCTGGTTGAAAAGAGCCTGCAGGTTTGGACAGGGAGTCCAGTCGAGGGATACCAACTGGTGGGTTCAGGTCTTGAGATGTTCGGGAACAGAGGGACACCTTCGGCCCTCGTCTCCACAGGTCGGGGCGACGAGTACAGAGGTGTTCTGAAGTGTTGGGTTTTCTCCACCGGAAGCACTCGCGGTTGAGGGGTCCAGAGGGTAGAGGCTGCAGGTGGTGTCAGTGAGTCCAGGTGGGCTTTGTCTCTGGAGGACTGGGGGTCTGCATTGGCACCATTGGCTCACTTCAGCTCGGGCTAAGTGGCACAGATGCAGTGGTGTTTTCCGGTGTCCGGTGTTTCCAGTCCAGAGTCCTCTCAGGTCTCTTGGGGTGCCTGCAAGATACAGGGAAGCATCTCTGTTGCTCTACCAGAGATCGTGGGGCTTTGCTGGGGGCAGGCAGGTCTCCCAGGCTTATGGAGGAACAACAGCTTGCAAGACGAGTCGACTTTGGTTCAAATTGGCAGGAACAGCAGCCAGGCCAGGAGGGCTAGGGCTAAGTCAGATGCTTCTTCCTCTGGCTGTGCTTTTGCAGCTCTTGAGTGTCTTTCTTTGTAGGTCAGCAGGAGTCTGATTTCCTGGGGCCAGGGGCTCCCTAAATACTAAATTTAGGGGCGTTTCGGGGAGTGTATGGTAGTAGCCAATAGGCTACTTATCCCTGGGGCCACTACACCCCCTATATGACCACTCAATGTGGGAAGTGAGCATAACCCTGTCCCAGAGATCCTAAATCTGCCAACAACAAGATAGCAGATTTCTAAATGTTGTGTCCACACCAGCAGCTCACCTTAGGGGTGGGACTGACCTGAGGGGTAGACACACCTGAAAGAATACTAAGTTTCCCTCCTATCCAGGTTTCAAAAGGGGCCCTGGGGCAGGGGGGTCGGCATCTTCTTTGAGTGAGGCTAGATCTGCATACCAAGAGTGGTAGGCTTCTTCGAAGCCCCCTGCCTTGGGATTCAGAATCGCAGGTCATCCTGCTAGGTAGGATGTGTAAACACCTCACCTCGAGCAGGCTTTGTCTCTGACCACCCGAGAGCAAAGACTTTCCCTCTAGGGGGCTAGAATCCTGTCTGGTGGTGGCAGGTTCGCTAAAACTAGTCAGTCACCACAGGGGAAGTTGATAGGTTTTCAGGGGGAACCTCTAAGGTGCTTTCTGGGTGCATGTGTTAATAAATCCATCACTTTAATCAGTCAGGGTTTACTAATACGAGATGTTTAATACCAAACATCCCTATTTTCAGTGAAGCCATCATGTAGCTGGGGGACCTGTAGTGACCAGTGTCCAGCGCGTACTTGAAAGGGCTGCCCTGCTCACTCACTATGTCTTAAGAATCGACAAAGACATAGCAGGGGCATATCTGCTCTTGCAGAGATGCCCTCAGGTATAATATAATGACCCTGTCTTAGGGCTGTAAGGCCTGCTGTATGGGTGAGTTATATATATTGAATGCAGTGTTAGGGGACAGGGCACAAAAGCTGTGTGCCATGGCGTGTTTTCACATTTTAGCTGCACCAAGGCATGCAGCCTGCAATGGCAGTCTACATGTGCTAGGTGGGGGGGTCCCTGGGGGAGGCACAATACATGCTGCAGCCCTTGGGGACTCTCTTTGGTGTCCATGCCCTAAGTTCCAGGGGTACTATTTGCTAGGGACTTCCAGGTGGTGGGGGCGGGAATGTTATTGCCAATTGAGGAACAATCGCACAGTTTTAGGGAAAGAGATCTGGCACTCAGAACCTGGTTAGCAGGAACCCAGTGCACTTTCAGTCACAACTGCATCATGTACCAGGGAAAAGGTGGGGTGACCAAGTCAAAATGGTCACTTTCCTACACAACACCCCCCCCCCCCCCCCCTGAACAAAAGAGAATGAGACTAACCTTTCCCAAAAGAGTCTTCATTGTAAGTGAAAAAAACAGGAAATGCCATCTGCATTGCCGTGGTCAGGCCCAAGTCTGTGTTCCACTGTAAAGACCATTTCCTGTAGGGAGATGGACTACCTCAACAGTTTGGGGTTTTCACCTTTCATTTGCATCAGCCATCTGAGAGGTCTATGGTCAGTTTGAATAAGGAAGTGAGAGTTAAACAGGTACTGTCTGAACTAGACCACAGCAAAGACTTCCCTCTCAATGGCATTCCAACGCTGCTGTCTGGGGAGTAACCTCCTGCTAATGAAATCAACAGGTTGGTCATGGCCATCATCATTGGTCTGGGATAGGGCCGCTCCTATCCCATATTCAGAGGCATCTGTCTGCACTGTGAATTGCTTAGAATAATCTGGAGCTTTTAGAGTGGGTAATGAGCACATTGTTTCTTTCAGAGTGTCAAACATCTTTTGACAGCTCACTGTCCAGTTAACTTCTTTGGCATTTTCTTGGAGATCAGTTCTGAGAGGGGTGCCACAATGATACCATACCCCTTCATAATCCTCCTGTAATACTCAGTCAAGCTAAGGAATGCCCTGACTTGGGTCTGGGTAGTTGGAGCTTCCCAATCCAGAATTGTCTGGGTCTTGTGTTGTAATGGTTGAACTTGGCCTCCACCTACCAGGTGTACAACCTTACCCTGCCCATCTAACACTTGCTTGCCTTGATAGTGAGGCCTGCACTTTGCAAAACTTCAAGAACCTAGCCAAGGTGGATCAGGTGATCCTGCCAAGTGGAGCTAATGACAGCAATATCATCAATATATGCTACACTAAAGGCTTTCAACACAGCAAGGTCTTTATTCACCAATCTCTGGAAGGTGACAGGGGCATTCTTTAACCCAAATGGCATAACAGTGAACTGGTAATGCCCATCTGCTGATCTTTCATTTGCTCCAGGGGTCAAACCAATTTAGCAGTACCCCAATGTGAAATCAAAAGTACTGAGAAACTTTTCTGCACCTAACCTGTCAATCAATTCATCTCCCTTTGGAATAGGGTGAGCATCTGTCTTGGTGACCACATTTAGACCTCTATAGTTCATGCAAAACCTCAGGTTTGCTTTACCTCCCCTGGAATGAAGATTGGGGACTAAGACCACTGGGCTGGCCCAGGGATTGTCAGAGGGCTCAATCACCTCTAACTTCAGCATCTTGCCTACTACAACTTTGATGCTATCCTTCACATGGACACACTGTCTGTTTCTTTGCTTTTGACAGGCATGTGGTCAGCAGTGTCCACATCATGGACACGTCAGTGAGTCTAACCAGGGGTGAGGGCATACTGCTGTAGGACGTGCCTCAGTCAGCTTGCTGTTGGGCAGTGAGGGTGTCTGAAAAGACCACACCATCCACTGACCCATCTTTGGGACTGTGGGAGAGGAGGTCAGGAAGAGGCTTGCTCTCTTCTTCCTGATCTTTATCAATGTCCATCAGCATGGCCACATCAGCCCTGTCAACCAAATAAGTGACCTCAATCTTCTTCTCAAGGATGGGGTAAGGGCCACACCAGGTGTCTTGGAGTGCCCTGGCAGCCACAGACTCACACACATACTCACACCTTCTGCCCTGGTTTAAACTCCACCATGGCAGCCTTTTGGTCATATCAGAGCTTCTGAAGCTCTTGGCTGGCCTCAAGGTTGCTGGATGCTTTTTCCATGTACTCAGCCATCTTTGAATGTAGGCCAAGCACACAGTCCTCAATGTCTTGCCTCGGCTCTGTGAGAGGTCTCTCTCAGCCTTCCCTCAAAAGACACAGTGATCCACTTACAGAATGACCAAACAGAAGTTTAAAGGGGAAAACCTACTCCCTTCTGTGGCACTTCTCTGTAGGCAAAAAGCAAGAATGGTAACAGGGGGTCCCATCTCCCTTTGAGTTTTTCAGGGAGCCCTGCAATCATGTCTTTCATGGGTTTGTTGAATCTCTCAACTAACCAGTTCTTTGTGGGTAATATGGGGTAGTAAACTTATAAGTTACTCCACATTCATTCCACAGCGCCTTGAGGTATGCAGACATGAAGTTACTACCGCTGTCTGATTGCACCTCTTTAGGGAAGCCCACTCTGGTAAAGATACTAAGTAGGGCCCTGGCATCCGCAGGAGCAGTGTTAGTCCTAAGGGGTAAAGCCTCATGGTACCTTGTTGCAGGATCCACCACCACTAGTATAAATCTGTTCGCTGATGCTGTTAGAGGGTCTAGGCGGCCAACAACGTCAAACCCTACCCTTTCAAAAGGAACCCCAACCATTGGAAGTGGAATTAAGGGGGCCTTCGGGTGGCCACCTGTTATACCTCTGGCTTCATAGGTGACACAGGAGTTACAAAACTCTTCTGCTGGGACATACCTGGTCAGTAGAAATGAAATACCAACCTACACAAGAAACTCTCTATACATTGGGGCACTACCACTGTCCAAGTGGCACCAGGTTTGGGGTCTGTGGCCTCTGTATACATGAGTCTCTCCTCCAAATAGGTTCCGTGGGAACCACTGACATCTCCCTTTTCTGGTCAGCAGCTTGCTGTCTCAGACTTTCAGGAATGGGACAGGTCCTCTGTTCCTGCACAGTTCTTTCCTAAAAGGTCCCCTTGGGCATAAGAGCTCTGCAGTGTAATGCCCAAGTTCCTGGGGCTTAGTTCATTCAAGAGCTGACAGTTCTTCTCCCTGTGGATAGGGAGCCTGAGCTTGGGGCTGCTCAGAAGCCGGCTTACCAGACATCCTGCCTTTTCGCTTGTAGAACTTGGCCATTATTCCAGGCTTGGCACTTCTTTTTCACCTTCATCTTTGCATAGTGCTCTAGTTTTCCTGCACACCCATTTAGGTATAGCCAGCATAGCTCCATTGGTTTTTCTTTCGACCTCAGTTCATGCCAAGGACTCCAGATCATATCCTAGCAGACAGGCTACAGGAATTGCAGAGGATATCACCACTTTGTTCTGGTCAGTAACCCCTCCGCACTCTAAGGACACCATTGCCAATAGATGGACCTTAGCTTGGTTGTCAGCATTGATAACTGTGAAAGTTTAACCAGTCAGATACTGTTCTGGGTATATCAGTTTTTCAGTCACCATGATGACACTTGCACAGGTATCCCTCAGTGTTTCAACTTTGATCCCATTAATATGAGGCTGTTGTCTGTACTTCTCGGGATTACTGGGCCAAACAGCCTGAGCAGCTACACCCACCCCACCCTCAGAGTCTAAAGTTGCTTCTGTGAGCTTTCCAACATGGTCAGGGCCCACCTGGGATCCCATCTGAAGACTTACCACTGCAGCAGAAGCTGCAGGTGCACTAGGGGATTCTTTTTGGAATAGGAGGGCCTCCATTCCGGTGCCCTTTTGCCTGCAATTGAAGCCTTAAGTCTTCTTGGCATTCCAGGATTTACCCAGGTACCCTTTCTCTCTGTCTTTTCTCCAGGGCCCATCCTCCGGAACAAGTTTTTGGGGGGCCTTTAAGAGACTCTTTGTTTTTATCTTTAGACTATTCACTATCTTTCCCTTGAGAGGGGGAGGGTGGGGGGGAGGGGCTTAGCAACCCCTTTCTTTTGGTCACCCCCACCATGAGTTGTCTTGGATACCCTAGTCTTGACCCAGTGGTCTGCCTTCTTTCACAATTCTTGGGGAGAAATTTAACCTCTGTTTGCAAGGTACTGATGCAATTTTTCAGAAACATAGTTACTTAACAGATGCTCTTTCATAATAATATTATAAGCCCATCATAGTCTTGCAGCTGGTTCCCTTTTAACCAGCCACCCAGTGTTTTAACTGGAGAAGTCAACAAAATCTACCCAGGATTGACTAGAGGGTTTTCTAGTTTCCTTGAATCTGATCCTGTACTCCTCAGTTGTAAGACCAAAGCTCTCAATCAGGGCATCCTTCATGCGATCATAGGAGTCAGTATCTGCTCCAGTCACTCTCAGGAGTCTATCCCAGCACTTTCCTGAGAACAGCTCCCAGAGTAGAGAGCACCAATACATCTGGCTGAGTTTCCTCATGGTACAGACCCTCTCAAAGTCAGTGAACCATTACCCTCTGAATATTTGGGGGCAATCCCTTTGGGGATCTTAGGGTCAAAAGCTTCTTCTGTCTCCCCATTTGAACTTTTGCTGCTACCAGAGATGGGTCCTAGGCCCATCTCAGCCCTTTCTTTTTCTATAGCGAAGAGCCTAAATTCTAACTCTATCTTCTTAGCTAGTTTCTGGAGCTCAGCATCTTCATCGTCTCCATCAACTGGGGTGCTATCAGAAGTGCCTCCAATGGTGCTACGGTCAGTGGAGTTGTGGAGGGATTTAGCTACTTCACCTGCCATGGCTCTATCATTCTCTGCAAGCAACTGCTATAGATATGCATTTGTGGGTTTAGAGCCCATGGTAAATTTCCATGCTTGGCAGAGGGCCTTAAGTTGGGCCATCGTAAGGTTTTGATAGGAGCAAGGTTGAGCTCCTGGGATGTACTTGCTGCCTCAGTCGTGGTTTTAAAGTCGTTAGAATTGTTTTAAGGTTCTAAAAAGGTCCCAAGTAAACTACTAAAAGGCCTAACTTAACTAAAGTATTTCTAACTTCTAAATAGTTTGGGCTACTGGACTTAACACAAGGCCCTACCACTATTTTTAAACAATTTAGAAAAAATAGAAGATTGGAAAAATGTTTCCTAAGTATGGACAATTTTGGATATTCCTTAGTGGTATCACTAATCAACAGAGTGGTACAGCAAATGTCAAGTCTTGTACTACACTGATCCGCCACCAATGCAGGAAGCTGGCTGTTTATATGATATATCAAAATGAGATATATCATGCAAAGAGTCCAGGGGTGCCCTTACTTACCAATGGACAGGGGCTTGCTCTAGCAATCCTAAGATGCTCTTTTAAGAGGGTAGTATGGTCGAGCAGCCTTGGGCTTATCAGAGAGTAGTGTTAGACATCTGCAAATACACACACAGTCAATAAATGAGACACACGACTCAAGAAGGAGATCGCACCAATTTCCAAAAATAACAAGGAATTTTTGGTAGCTGCAATGTTATCTTATGGAGAGAACAACAAGTACTGCATTCAGATATAGTACAGCGAAGTACAGGACCAATCTCTTTAAGGGAAGTACTGTGCAACAATCAGGACCACACCAACATATCGCACTGAGCTGCACTGGGGCAGCCGGGTGCAGAGGTGTAGTACGACGTTGCATGGCCAATGTTAGTCAACGGTCTTGAGATGTTCTGGGACGAAAGGACCCCTTTGGTTCTCTTCTCCATGGGCCGGGTGCGATGGGTGCAGAGGTGTCCAGAGGCATCGGGTTTTCTCCACCGGGATCCCTCATGGTTGAGGGGGGCCTATGGGCAGAGGCTGCAAGTGGCGTCGGTGAGTCCACAGTGGGCAAGTCTAAGGTGGGCTTTACCTCTGGAAGACTGGAGGTCCGCTTTGGCACCGTTTGCCTGCTTCAGGTCAGGCTAGGCAGCAATAGTGCAGTGGTGCTTTCCAGTGTCTGTGTTTTGCGGCCCAGAGTTCTCTCAGGTCTCTTGGGGTGCCTGCAAGATGTAGGTAAACAGCTCTGCTGCTCCACAGGAGTTCTTGGGTATTTGTTGAAGGAAGTCAGGCCTCCCAGGCTTTTGGAGGCACAGCATCTTGCAGGACAAGTTGCTTCTTCCTCTGGCTTTGCTTTTGTGGCTCTTTATTGTCCTTCTTTGTAGGTCAGCAGGAATCATATTTCCTGGTGCCAGGGGCCCCCCTAAATAGTGAATTTAAGGGTGTTTTGGGGAGTGTATGGTAGTAGCCAAAGTGCTACTTACCCTTGGGGTCATTACACACTATATGTGACCACTTTCTTTGGGAAGTGGGCATAACCCTGTCCCAGAATTCCTAAATCTGCCAACACCAAGATGGCAGATGTCTAAATGTTGTGTCCACATCAGGCAGCTCACCTTAGGGATGGGACTCACCTTAGAAGTGGACCCACCTCTCTGTATAGTAAATTTCCAGCCTGTCCAGGTGCCAAATGGGCCGTGGGGCAGGGGGGCTCGCCATCTCTCCTTTGAGTGAGGCCATATCTGCATATTAACGGTGGTAGGCTTCTTTGAAGCCCCCTGCCCTGGGATGCAGATTTGTAGGCCTTGTTGGCTGGGCTGTCCAAACACCTCACCCAGTGCAGTGCACCTCCTGAGAGCAAAGGATCTCACTGTAGGGGGCCAGAATCTTGTCTGGTGGTGGCAGGTGGTTAAAACTAGTCAATCCCACACAGGTAGTTGGTAGGCTTTCAGGGAGCCCCTCTAAGTTGCCCTCTGTGTGCATTTACTAATAATTCTTTCAGTGGCATCAGTGAGGGTTTATTAATACGGGGTGTTGCTTGATACTAAACATCCCTATTTTCAGTGAAGTCATTGTGTAGATTGGGAACTCATAGTGACCAGTGTCCACTACTGGCTTCCCTGCTCACTCACCATGTCTTAAGAATCAACAAAGACATAGTAAGGACATATATGCTCTCACATGTAATATAATGCACCCTGCCTTAGGGCTAAGAAGCCTGCTGTAGGGGTGACATATATGTCACATGCAGTGGTAGGGGACAAGGCACACAGCTGGTGTGCTATGTCATGTTTTCACATGTTATCTGCACCAAGACATGCAGCCTGTATCTTTCCCAGAGGCATGTCTTGTAAAGATACTGATTCTTAATGCTGCAATGTCTATTGGTGTTTGTTTTGATTGTGGAGGGCCTAGGAGCCCTGATGTAATTGAACGGAAAAGCTAATAAAAAGTTTTACAAAAATAAATACATGCATTCTGCAATGGCAGTCTGCATGTGAGGGGTCCCTGAGGGTGGCACAATACATGCTGAAGCCCTTAAGGACCCTCTTTGGTGCCCATGCCTTAGATACCAGTGGTACCATTTAAAAGGTACTTACGGGGGGCAAAGGTATTGCCAATTGGGGAACAATCGTACAGTTTTAGCGAAAGAGATCTGGCAGTGGGGACCTAGTTAGCAGGAGCCCAGTGCACTTTCAGTCAAAACTGCATCATGTACCTGACAAAAAGTGGGGGTGACCATGTCAAAAACGGACACTTTCCTACAATTTGACCCCCTTATTTGAATCCAAATCAGTAGTCCCAGCTTTGCCATAACAAGAAAATAAGTTCTACAACCCAATGTTATTTTAGAACAGATTCTTGGGAAGTACCACAGGTGATTGCTACTAGAGAAAAAAGCAGACAGTCCTCTTCACCGTGCCCCATTTTGTAAAACATATGCAATGCTGTCACAAGATCAGCATAGGCAGGGAGAGAAAAATAGTGTGTATGTACCCCAAATGATTTTTAGGAGTGGTCGAAGGGCTAAATCTTGCCCCTTTTCAACACATTTCAGGATGGGATGTTGAATAAGCAATAATTATGTGCTTCTTACTTCAATGCTGTTGCGTGTTTTTAGATGAAATATGCATTGGTTTAAAATAATTTCATTTTAATAGCTCATGTTTATTTAATTTTTTGGTTTTTCATATTTCAGTGTAGCTAACAGGGAGTTTTTGACTCTGGTGTTACTCTTTCTTTTATTTTTTAGAAGCTCTTTAGCACTTGCACGAGATCCCCATGTTAATGTCTCCGGATTACATCTGCTCAACTCACTCCATTGTTGCTTGTCCAAGCGCTTGAGCCATTGGGGATCACTTTTCTTGTTTTGATGGAATATTAGGGAATTGGTTTTCCAGTTTCATCATATCCTGTGTTTAAGGCATTCATTCAGTTGATACAGCATAAGCACAGGGACAGCCCTGATCACCACAACAGACGACATCCACACCCTACTTGACAGAGGAGAATCAGCTGCTTTGACCCTCCTGGACCTCTCTGCAGCCTTCAAAACCGTATCCCACTACACACTCATTGATCAACTGCACCAGACTGGAATCACAGATGATGAGCTCCGATGGATGGCATCCTTTCTCACGGGGAGCACCCACAGTCAGCCTCCCACCCTACACCTTGAAACCGAAGCATACCATCTGCGGCGTACCCCAAGGTTCATCCCTCAGTCCAACCCTCTTCAACATCTACTTGACACCTCTTGCAAACATCTCCTCCGCTGACGATAGCCAGCTCATCCTTTGGCTGCAGCAGACCACACCTAGACGAAGATCAATTTCCACAACTGTATGAAGAACATCTCAGCCTGGATGAAGGACAACTGCCTGAAGCTCAACACAGACAAAACTGAAGTTCTGATCTTCAGCAGACACATCGTCCTCTGGAATGACTCCTGGTGGGTGGCAGAGCTTGGTCCCACCCCTATGCTGAAAGACCACACCTGCAACCTTGGGATCATCCTCGATAGCAAACTCTCCATGAAACCTCAAGTCAATGCCGTTTCGTCAACCTGTTTTTCATGCTCCAGATGCTCTGCAAAGTCTTCAAGTGGCTCCCCATGAGTACCAGGAAAACAGTGATGCAGCCCCTCATCACCAGCCAACTGGACTACAACAATGCACTCTATGAAGGCGTCACCACCAAACTTATGCAAAGACTCCAGACGGTACAAAACACAGTTGCCAGACTGACACTCAACCTGCCCAAGAGGACCCACATCATCCAGCACCTACAAGACCTCCACTGGCACCCCATTGAGAAGAGATGGCAATTCATGCTTCTGACCTATGCCTACAAAGCCATCCATGACCAAGACCTACCTACATGAACCACCGCCTCCATTTCAACCGACCCACCAGGAATCTCCGCTCCACACACCTCCCCCTCGCATAGATACCATATAACACTGCTGCTGCTCCGGAGGCCGCTCCTTCTCCCACCTCTCTGCCAAAGCCTGGAACGCCCTACCCCTTCACCTCTGCACCTATCCCTCACTGACCCACTTCAGGAAGGGACTCAAGACCTGGCTCTTCGACTGATACCTGTAGTACAGTGCCTTGATACCCTCTCTGGTAATAAGCTATGTTATACAAGTGAAAATGATTGATTGATGAGCTTACGTTATGTCTAGATGAAAACCCTACTTAAATGTATCCCGGAGTCAAAGCGTAGACAATCACTGTAGTTTTGTACCCCATCTTTGACATTTATAATGAATATGGGACAACTTGGTCTAGTTATACCTATGAACTTATGATGTTTGTTGCTCAGAGCCAACCACTTTTAAGGTAAGAGTTGTCATGCTATTATTCTCCACTTAGTCGGAACTCAAAAGCACTGTGCCACTTCACATTTTTATGGAGCCCTATGCCTTTTTTTATAGATGTAAAAGATTCTGTAAAAGATTTGACAATTGCATATTTATCTGACTGTGAGTTCTGCACTATAAGTGTTGTGGTATTGCATTGGAATGGTCCCAAAGGTAGACTCAGTGATACTGAATGTATTCTACCAAAAGAATAATTGTTTGTAACTGTATCAATCCAAAATGTTCAATGGCATCACCCTCGTGACTCCCAGGGTGCTGCAACTGTGCTGCAGACATTCGCAGAGGCTGCATTGGTGGTGTGCTAAAGCCTTCACCTGCCCGTGTTGCTACCAAGTTACCAGTGGAAATTGGTACCCAAAGTTTCACTGATGCACTGAAATGATTATGCTGGGTCACATCTGAGATTTTTACCTTGAGAAAATTTAAATTGCCAATATATGTCTCCTTATTCAAATGTTACATTGCTTGAAGAATTACTAGAAATACTCCTGCTTTCCTTGTGTCACATATATATGCTTTTCAAAGCAACAGTAAGAATGGGAATGATGATCTGGAGAGTGTTGTTATAAATGTCGTTACCATGCTTTCCTTGGAGACTGCAGATTTGTTACAGACCTATTAGTGAGATTGCTTCTTTGTGATACAAGTATGGCTTTGTGAATGTTCAGGTATGGTGCCAGTCCTAATGATTGCTACATGGTTAGTTTATTAAAATCATGTGGTGTGACCACAACAGAGGAAGGGGAATAGAGACAGTCATGATTTTTCCTAGTTGAACTTAATGGCTACCAATTTGTCAAAAATGCCATAGCATCTTATCAAAAACGTAAACATGTAGATGTTAGATCTCTTCCACCGAGCAATTAATTTATTATTTTCTATCATTCTACATGTAATATGGAGGATTGGATTGTTAAAATTTGTGGAGTCAACAGACAGGGTGTTTATCTGCACAGCCCATATTATCCTCCTGGAATATCTAAAATGTTAGCTTCATACTTCGAAGAATTTTGGTATATTCAAAAAAGTTTTTTCAGTCTTTCATTTAGCAGGTCATGTATTGGATCACCTATTTTCTCCTGGTGATGTGATTTATGAATTAAGTACTGAGCCTATAATCTGTATTGATCTTCTCGGATTTGTTTAATTTGTCTTTATAAAACTTCTCATACACACACAAAGAATAATTGTCATCCAAATGAATCATGAAATGGTTTAAATGTACTAGTATCCATGGCTTATTTTAAAGTTCCATGCCTATTCATTTTAGGTTTCATTAACCCCAGTGCACTCATTGAAATATTTTCTAGTAATTTGTAGGAATATTTTTTTTACCTTAATTGATCCATCATTAAACAAAGGTAGTATTTTGGAAAATATAATGTCTGGTTATGTCAGGATACCTCAATACTTACATTTCTGGTATGTCTTGCTAAAAGATTACTCCAAGACTATTAATTAGCATTTGACATTGTTTTAAAATATCTATTGAAATGGGGTAGCTAAAGCACATTTTCTTTCCCACATTAATAGGTATACATCCAAAGTGACTCTGAAATTATTTACATGAATTAATTTTGCCGAGCAAGATAGATTAAATTATGAGCTACTATCCTTGTGAAACCTATGTAATAAATCGGGTTCTTTCATTGTTAATATAAATAGTAGCAATATATAAAAATATTTAAAAAATACACACACCACTTGTTTCTCTTCTATCACAAACAGAAGTTGACACTACCTTAATAAATGCATAATTTTTGTCACATTTTAGAAAGGGAGGCTGGTGGCTTTTTAAGTCAAATCAAGTCCACTCCAGTAAAGATCCATGTCCTGTTTCTGTAATACAAAATCTTACCTTTAAAGCATTTCTTGTGATCAATAAGATAATGAATTTAGGCATCAACACAGAACTTGTCCGTAGAAGCTGGAGAAGAGGCATTATCAACTTGTTTTGAAAAAGCTTAAAACGCATCCATATAGCTCTTCTAACTAAAGGCTTCTACTTCACACCATATCAGATAACTGAGAAATTCTTTGCAAATTTTGTAGAAGCAGATTTTCTCAGTTCTCTGGATTGACCTGAAACAAGATCTCAAAACAGTACATGGAACAGAGACAGCCCTTATTGCTGTCCTGGACTGTGTTAACAACAGCTCAGGATAGAGGCAGCACTACTGTAGTCCTCCTTTTGGACGCCTAAGTGACTTAGGTAGGGTCACTGTAATAACACAATGGATCATTGTGTTGCTTTTGGGCTAAAAGATACAGTCCATTGATGCTTCTACTCTGTTCTTACAGAGCAAAAACTGTGCATGTTTCTTCCTCCCTATCCATGAATCTACCTATGGAGTCTTTCAGGGCTCCATCACTAGTTCTGTTTAATCTTCATGTTCAGCCCCTGAGAATATGATTGTAACTTTTGGATTTCAAGCTGTTTCATATTCCGGACACACTTGTTTAAATTGGAACAGCAGCCTGACACCATTAATGATCTTCTGCAGCTATGCTTAGTAAAATTCAGCAATGGATGTCATGTACTTTTTCTTAAGGAGATTCCAAACTACTGAGGTCATGTTTTTAGTCATCAAATTCCTGCTTGGAATCATAACCTCAGGCTACACGACAATGGATTTTAAGCATGACCAATCTTTTTAGGTTTTACAGTGGACCATGCTCTAAACATAACACTCATATATACAGTTATACCCTCTTACGTTATGGATGCAACAGAAAATCTTTACATCTAGTCATGCTTGGAGCCTGCAAGAAGTATGTATCTGCTAACGTGTACCCATGTGAAAAACTGGCTGTTGAAAACCCCTGTGTCAAGATAAATAATGACACTTTTACTGGATGCAGTGCCCATCTATGTTGCTGTGATAATTAATATCTCAGTCATTCAATAGCTTAAAATAAAATACTGTCACAACTGATGCTGTCATGTCCCAGAATGTTGCCATCATATACCATGAGATTATCGTTTATGTGCTCTTCAAATGTTTCATGATGTGGCACATTATATTAAGGTACTGCTCCAGTAGTGAGTGGTGCTGCATTAATATCATTTTTAATGTGCCAGCCTGCTCGGAGTGCTGCTCAGAAATGAAGATGTTCTTCTCAAAGATCCTGCCTGTCAGGTCCGATCACCATCATTCTGGAAGGCCAGGGTTGGTCATTGTTCCACATTCCCTTTCAGTGTACCAGGGTTTTCATTGTGCAGGTGGATAGCTCACTGTCAGAGGTGTCAGCACACTGTGGTAGGGTTGCTGCTCACAGTGCTGATCCCAGTGCACCATCAGGTTACCGATCTTACAAACTCAAATATTGGACAGAACAGCTGTCTATCAAGTTATGGTCGTGTTGGCAGTGACTACATTGCTCCAACATATAAAATGCCATAGCTTTGCCAGTTATCAATTTGTCCCAGACAGTTAAGGACGATAGTTTCCTGCCAGTATCCGTACTGCAGCGCAGTATGCAGAGCACATTTGCATGCATGCGTCCTCATTTCTTCCAGAAGGTAATGTCATGATTCATATTGTCTCCAGCATGCAAACCACCACTGCCACTCTGCTGTCCATATTATAACCCAACCCATGAAGCACCATCTTCATGTGATTATTCACATTGCACTCATTACACAAAGTTCAACTTCGATGTCATTATACAGTTTGTCCTCCGCTAAATGAAACGGCTTTGCCACGGCAGTAACTGCATTGTCTCCTGTATGTACAGCACCATTGCATGCCTGTGTCCACTTTGCTATCCAGTATGTAAAACACCATTTCTATGCCCAAGTCTATAAAGCTAAAGTTCCACTTCCATGGTATTCACTTTGTCATTCTTTATATAAAGCACAATTGGTCGTGGTGGCTCTTGTGGCAAATGCAATATCAGCCCCCATCAAAGTGAACCATATAGTCTTATCTAAATTCAGTTTTACATGTAAGAGTTTCTCTCCAATATGCAAGTCTCAGAGCAAGTGTGATTGGGAGTTCTGTGATAGCCAACGATATGGCGTCTCTTTGACGTGTTGGATATATGTGAGGCTTATGTCTAACGTGTTCTGATGCATGTTTGCATATACCTTTCTGTAAGACATTTCTGGAACCTATAGTAGTATTTGTAAGCATTTATTGTTACAAACAGTGGTCATTGAAGATCCAGAGAAATTGAGTTGTGACCACAATCACCTCCAAGAGAGCGCTTCTTGTAATAAATATCTTCTGTCCCTTTACATATATTCCTGTACAACGAACTTGTAAGGTGACCCTAATTCTAACCATTGTTTGAACTCCACACTGTGGTTTGCCAACTCTCCCAATTAGGAGTCAGAATTTGTTAACTAATCTGCCCATCTCTGGGTCGCTCTACCATTACTTGATCTTACCGCTTCCAGACGTCCCATTATCACCCTTTGGCTATGTAACATTCTCCATTGCTTTTATCAGTCAAGACAGACTAGGGTCGGGCAGACCCATCAAATCCTGGTGTAATGCCCTCCATTCTGCTAAATCACCTGTTAACCTGTCATCTGTTTAGGTTTGTTTCATGTACATCTCCTCTGCCAACACCTATTCCTTCATGTCTTTCAGCCAGCTTGCCACCTGGGGTCTCACCTGTTGGACGCAATGTATGATTATTCTCTGTTTTAGTTTCATGTTTTCCCCAACTGAGCCCTCGAATCTGCAACATTGTATTTTATTTTTCTTAATTTCTCTATCAATCTCAAAAAGGCATGGTTTTTACATCTAATTTAAACTGCATACAAAATACCTATCACCCATTCCCAGTGCTTTTGAATGTGTGGTGATGTCCATGTCATTTTATAAATTCCTCTCCTTCCTTCTTGAATCTGGGACAGTTTCAGGACTGTCCCAGATAAACCGTGCTCAGCATGTTGAGGACTAGATGAGCTCTGTGCGAATAGTTGAACTTTACTAACTTATACCTGGTATTGCCTGAACTTCCTTGACATACCTGCGTGCCTTGGTCCATTCTTCCTCTCTCAGGGGTTCCGACAGCCCGCTTCACATTCAATCCTGTAACAGCCCAAGGTCCATAACTTCTCGATCCTCCATACAGCTGAGTAATTGACATTCCTTCATTTGTGAGTTCTGGCTTTTATTATCTCAACTGGCATTTCAGGAAACATGCTTTAAAGCACCCTGCCGCTTTAGCTAATTACATATAATGCATGAACTGCCCTAGCTGCATCCCAAAGTCTTCATGCGCCTCCTCAGACGTGAGAAATTTCCATTGGCATATAGGTCCTTGTAAAGGAGGATCTAAAAAGGTGAGTTTCATTCCAGAATAGAGGACACCCATGACCGGGAGCAACCAACACCTACAAGCCTCTCTTGCAACTGTTTGACATTGCCGAAAGCCTCGCACTTTCTACTGCCTGAGCATGGAATACAGATCAAATGTAAACAAGCATTTGCAATGCAATGGGTATCACGTTTGCTCGAGTTACAGCTGTTAACGATGTAAATTCTTAACTAGACTTTTCTTGCCACTTAAGTTGAAAATGAAAAGTAAAACAGTTGACATAAACAAGCCGATTCAAAATACAATGGCCGCCATGAGCATGAGTGCGAAGGAGAGACACAAAAGGAAAAAGAAGTGCGCACGCAGTCAAACATACCAGCAGATGTGCAATTATCCATGTAACAGGGTCGATCTCCAAGGCTGTAACCAAACTGCCCCAAGGAGAGACAAACGTAAAGCATTTACCAATGATAACAAAGGATTTTTGAAAGGCAAGCCCACAAACGAGTGATAGTGGTAGGCGTGCAGTGGGCGTGGTTAAAACCCACAGACAGATTACAACAGGTCAGAGCGCTTGCGCGCTCAACCTAAAAAATGAACTATGAAACCTTGTGTTATCACTCTTCACTCAAGAGCCACGTGAAGACATTAATCTGCCTACTACAAGAACCTACTTCAGTCCTCAATTTTTTCACACTTCCTTCATTTCCCCTGTTGACGGACAAGTGCTGTTTCATTTTGTAAAGGACAGTAAGCACCCTAGATGCATGCCTAAAGCGCGTGACGGACTAAATTTCATATATTAGTGTTTCCCAGTTTGCGACCCACCTAGCTTTTTTAGACATGAGGCGGGCGATATTTTTATGTCATTGTTTTTTAATACTTTTTTTATGTTTAATATTCAATATCAATATTATTTTACAAGTAAAATGATCTGTTTCTCATAATGAGGCATCTGCGAAGGATGCACTTGTTTCTGGTTTCTGTTTATGATGGCAATGATGTCCAAGTTGTTGTGTGCCTGACCTGACATACGCAGTTTCTTCCGCTTGCCAGCCTTGGCTTACGCAGCGCTTTTTCTTTGAGAGTGGCCACAACGCAGACACACATAATGGACACCTGGATGGCTAGTAGAACTAAACACTTCCTGGTGGGAAGTTTCTACATTTATTTACTCGGTCCTGACGTCATGGTCAGGACCACAATGTTTCTACTTAGTAGGGTGTTCGTCCTGAAGACCCTTTATTTACGTTGAGAAATGGTGTGCCCCAGATCGCACAACATAACAACCCTCCCAAACCAAAATAAAACAAAACATTCAGGGAGGTACAGCAAAGATTAGCACATTAGAAATTAAACAGGCAAACAGAGAAAAAGGTTACATGCAGGTCATGGAGATCAGCATGTCTGAATCTTCACATGATGTTTCAGTATTCATTCTTGAACAAAGTGTTTGAGGATGGATAACACCACTGGGTTGGGTTGGGTTGGAGGTGGTACCTCAGGGGTCTGGTGCGCAGGCTCTCTTGGCTGACCTCAAGATTGAGCTCCACACCTGCAGAGTCAGCTTCAGGATCGACTTGTGGCATGAGGTCTGGTCTGAGTCTCGGAGTACCAGTGTCCGTGGTCGGATCCTTCCACCAGATGTCGAGAACTTCGGGCAGTCTCTTCTGGAGGCCTTATGTCAGGGGTCACATCCTCCACTTCATGTGGCGACTGAGAGTTCTCCTCCTCGAGATTGCCTGCAGGTTGGTAACATTTGAAGAATGCCACATTTTGAGTGACTGTCTCAGTACCTCTGGTGACAGTCACCATCATTCCCTTCACTTGGGCTACATTCCAGGGAGTACTTTGGAATGGGACTTGCCCCTGGTTGTTTATCCTTGATGAGGACTAAGGGGGTCATTATGACCCTGGCGGCCGGCGGTAAGTTGGCGGTAACACCGCCAACAGGCTGGCGGTGTTCCGCCAGCAATTATGACCGTGGCGGAAAAGCCACGGCCATACCGCCGGCCCCTCCACTTTCCCGCCAGGTTTCCGCCTGGCGGTCATAATCCCCAGGGCAGCGGTGCAAGCACCGCTGCCCGGGAGATTATGAGTCCCCGACCGCCAGCCTGTCCGTGGCGGTAAACACTGCCATTGAAAGGCTGGCGGTAAGGGGACTTGGGGTGCCTCTGGGGGCCCCTGCACTGCCCATGCACTTGGCATGGGCAGTGCAGGGGCCCCCAAGCATAGCCCCGTCGCACATTTCACTGCCCGAATTTCGGGCAGTGAAATGCGCGACGGGTGCTACTGCACCCGCTGCACATCAGCATTGCCGCCAGCTCTATTACGAGCCGGCTGCAATGTTGATGTGACATTTCCGCTGGGCCAGCGGACGGTAACACTGTTACCGTCCGCTGGCCCAGCGGAAATGTCATAATAGGGAGACAGGAATACCGCCGGCAATGGCTGTATTCTGTCTCCCGCGGCCTCGGCGGTCTTTTTCAAAGACCGCCGAGGTCGTAATGACCCCCTAAGTCTCCTACTCACAGGTGTCGGTGTCTTGCTTTCCGCTTTGAGGATACCCTATCATTTTTTTTTTTTTGCAGTTGCAGAGCACTTGACGCTTTGTCTCAGAGGAGAGATGAGGGTTCGATGTGAGGGATAATGTAGTTTACTGCTCGGGTTGAAGCATAAGGCGTTGGGACTGACCCCAGAGATGGAGTGAGGAGTAAGCCGGTATTCTCGGAGGAACACATACAGAGCACAGTCCAAATTCTGTCCTTCTGCCAAAGCAATGCAAAATGTTTTGTTGAGGTAATCATCAGGGTTTCCACTTCTCCATTCTCTTGAGGCCACCTGGGTGTGATCTTTTGGTGCTGTATGTTTCTCAGCTTCAGGTACTCAGAGAATTCATGGCCGGAGAATGAGGGTCCGTTGTCGGTTTGAAAAGAGGAACTGTCTGGTTCGCTGTCATTGTTTCAATTATCTCCACTTCAGGAAATTTAGAGAAGTCATCAACCACAACTAGCATATGGCGTCCATCTGGGAGACTGCCAAAATCTGCACTGCCTTAGTGCCAGGGATCTGGGGAGATGGGCGTCAGGAGAATAGGTGCGGTTGGTTCCACAGCATTGGCCTCTTGGCAATTGGCAGGGTCTGTTCCACAAGGTTGTTGAGCCCAGGGAACCACACTTTGCTCAGTAACCTGGATTTCATCTTCACAACACCTTGGTGTGCTGAGTGAGTCAGGTCCATTGCTCGATGTTGGAGGGCTCTCTGGATTATGATGTGGGCCCCTGCAGAAGGCACCTTTGTGGGGAGATGACAAGTTTGTTCCGGACTTGCCATAGGGATGTAAGAGTTTGCTCTGCTTCGTGTGTTCAGTAGGACAGGTTGCAAGTCATTTTGTACGAGTTTCTGGATAATATGGTGGCCATTGCCAACAGCAGGAGGTGATCAATTTTGGTTTCCCCAACAATCTCTTATAGTGAGAGGGACAGTGGTCTCGATCTTTCCACCGCCAGCTTCACATATGATTAGATTTCTTCTGCTTCGGAATCCTCACTCACAGTGGCTGGTCTGGCATGTCGGGAGAGATAATCCACCTGTTTCTGGGTCCCTGGTCGGTAGACCAATGAAAAATGGTATTCTTGGAGTTGAAGGATCCACTTCTCAATCCTCGGTGGTGGCTTGGATGAGGACCCAGAGAAAAGACAGAAGGAGGGGCTTGTGGTCTGTATGAACAGTGAACAGGTTTCCATTTTAGGTAGAGGAGGAAGTGCTGACACCCCCAGTGGATTGCATTGGCCTCCTTCTCGATGTGGGAGTATCTCTGTTCAGTTTTTGTCAGAGCTCGGCTGGCATATGCCACGGAGCCCACTCCCTGTTGGTTTGTTTTTGAGAGAGCACAGCCCCTAGACTTGTGGGGCTAGCATCTATGGATAGTTCTGACTCCACACGTGGATCAAAGTAGGCCAGCATTGTGTTTTCTGATCTGTGACTGGGGGTGAGTGTTTGCATTGTCAGCACTCCGTCCATCATCCTTTTGTGTTGCTAAAGTTGCCCCAAGTGGGAAGGGGATGCCCAGACGTGGGTCCCTTGCTCACTGTGCCACTGGAATCAAGCTAGCCTGGCTGAAGAAGGATGATACCCTGACACCGGTCCCAGGATGCTTGTTTCCAGTCCAGGGAGGACCTGGCCTGGCCGTTCGGGCTGGACTGTTCCCATGAGGAACAGGGTCAAGACTGATTTGCATATGGCTGGGTCCAAACTAGGGTGGCATGGTGAGCAAAGGAACGATGGATTAAACCCAGATCTGTGACTGGGGGTGAGTGTTTGCATTGTCAGCACTCCGTCCATCATCCTTTCGTGTTGCTAAAGTTGCCCCAAGTGGGAAGGGTATGTCCAGACGTGGGTCCCTTGCTCACTGTGCCACTGGAATCAAGCTAGCCTGGCTGAAGAAGGGTGATACCCTAAAAACGGTTCCAGGATGCTTGTTTCCAGTCCAGGGAGGACCTGGCCTGACAGTTTTGGCTGGACTGTTCCCATGAGGAACAGGGTCAAGACTGATTTGCATATGGCTGGGTCCAAACTGGGGTGGCATGGTGAGCAAAGGAACGATGGATTAAACCCAGATCTGTGACTGGGGGTGAGTGTTTGCATTGTCAGCACTCCGTCCATCATCCTTTTGTGTTGCTAAAGTTGCCCCAAGTGGGAAGGGTATGCCCAGACGTGGGTCCCTTGCTCACTGTGCCACTGGAATCAAGCTAGCCTGGCTGAAGAAGGGTGATACCCTGAAACCGGTCCCAGGATGCTTGTTTCCGGTCCAGAGAGGACCTGGCCTGGCAGTTCAGGCTGGACTGTTCCCATGAGGAACAGGGTCAAGACTGATTTGCATATGGCTGGGTCCAAACTGGGGTGGCATGGTGAGCAAAGGCACAATGGATTAAACCCAGATCTGTGACTGGGGGTGAGTGTTTGCATTGTCAGCACTCCGTCCATCATCCTTTTGTGTTGCTAAAGTTGCCCCAAGTGGGAAGGGTATGCCCAGACGTGGGTCCCTTGCTCACTGTGCCACTGGAATCAAACTAGCCTGGCTGAAGAAGGGTGATACCCTGAAACCGGTCCCAGGATGCTTGTTTCCGGTCCAGGGTGGACCTGGCCTGGCAGTTCGGGCTGGACTGTTCCCATGAGGAACAGGGTCAAGACTGATTTGCATATGGCTGGGTCCAAACTGGGGTGGCATGGTGAGCAAAGGAACGATGGATTAAACCTGGATCTGTGACTGGGGGTGAGTGTTTGCATTGTCAGCACTCCGTCCATCATCCTTTTGTGTTGCTAAAGTTGCCCCAAGTGGGAAGGGTATGCCCAGACGTAGGTCCCTTGCTCACTGTGCCAATGGAATCAAGCTAGCCTGGCTGAAGAAGGGTGATACCCTGAAACCGGTCCCAGGATGCTTGTTTCCGGTCCAGGGAGGACCTGGCCTGGCAGTTCGGGCTGGACTGTTCCCATGAGGAACAGGGTCAAGACTGATTTGTATATGGCTGGGTCCAAACTGGGGTGGCATGGTGAGCAAAGGAACAATGGATTAAACCCAGATCTGTTACTGGGGGTGAGTGTTTGCATTGTCAGCACTCCGTCCATCATCCTTTTTTGTTGGTAAAGTTGCCCCAAGTGGGAAGGGTATGCCCAGACGTGGGTCCCTTGCTCACTGTGCCACTGGAATAAAGCTAGCCTGGCTGAAGAAGGGTGATACCCTGAAACCGGTCCCAGGATGCTTGTTTCCGTTCCAGGGAGGACCTGGCCTGGCAGTTCGGGCTGCCCGTTCCCATGAGGAACAGGGTCAAGACTGATTTGCATATGGCTGGGTCCAAACTGGGGTGGCATGGTGAGCAAAGGACTGATGGATTAAACCCAGATCTGTGACTGGGGGTGAGTGTTTGCATTGTCAGCACTCCGTCCATCATCCATTTGTGTTGCTAAAGTTGCCCCAAGTGGGAAGGGGATGCCCAGACGTGGGTCCCTTGCTCACTGTGGCACTGGAATCAAGCTAGCCTGGCTGAAGAAGGGTGATACCCTGAAACCGGTCCCAGGATGTTTGTTTCCGGTCCAGGGAGGACCTGGCCTGGCAGTTCGGGCTGGACTGTTCCCATGAGGAACAGGGTCAAGACTGATTTGCATATGGCTGGGTCCAAACTGGGGTGGCATGGTGAGCAAAGGAACGATGGATTAAACCCAGATCTGTGACTGGGGGTGAGTGTTTGCATTGTCAGCACTCCGTCCATCAACCTTTTGTGTTGCTAAAGTTGCCCCAAATGTGAAGGGCATGCCCAGACGTGGGTCCCTTGCTCACTGTGCCACTGGAATCAAGATAGCCTGGCTGAAGAAGGGTGATACCCTGAAACCGATCCCAGGATGCTTGTTTCCGGTCCAGGGAGGACCTGGCCTGGCAGTTCGGGCTGGACTGTTCCCATGAGGAACAGGGTCAAGACTGATTTGCTTATGGCTGGGTCCAAACTGGGGTGGCATGGTGAGCAAAGGAACAATGGATTAAACCCAGATCTGTGACTGGGGGTGAGTGTTTGCATTGTCAGCACTCCGTCCATCATCCTTTTGTGTTGCTAAAGTTTCCCCAAGTGGGAAGGGTATGCCCAGACGTGGGTTCCTTGCTCAATGTGCCTCTGGAATCAAGCTAGCCCGGCTGAAGAAGGGTGATACCCTGAAACCGGTCCCAGGATGCTTGTTTCCAGTGCAGTGCAGACGTAGGGTCTGCAGCTCCCCAGTGTTACCAGAGCAGTGTCAGAGTCCAGAGACCAACATGGAGGGCAGAGAGAGTCTGCAGCGACCCAGTGTGACCGGGGTAGAGCCTGAGTATAATAGCAGGTCACCAAAGACAAACAGGCAGGACAGAAAGAGAACATCTGCTGCTAAATGTGACCAGGGCTAGGCAGAGGCACATATTGGGCCCTCAGAGACTGGACAGAAAGAGGGTCTGCAAATATATGACCAGCATAAGGCAAAGGCACTAGGCTAACCTCTACAGATTGTGCCAGTCTCGGGAAAAGGTGGGCCCAACAGCCTGCACCAATTACAGCTCTTCCGAGGAAGCAGGCAATGCAGCTGGCTACTTCGCACTCAGGGCGACATAGGGGGGGAAGCATCCTAGTGTTACTCCCCTGCTAGGATGGCAGCTAAGCACATGGGCCCACCATAGGTGGAGAGGGTTGGTCACCCCTCTGTTTTTACAGCTCTGGGTGTCAGGACGGGAGGAGTAGGACTGAAAGGTATCATATTGGGTTTCATCAGGAATAGCTTGCTCAGTAGGCATCTGATAGGTAATTTTGATCAAATGGGGTACACTTGTCCGATATGGGTACGGACGTTTTCCTGCTAAACATTAGGGATGCCCTGGAAAGGGCTGGCTGTACTTAATGGGAATGTGAGGGGAGCACAAGTGGGGAGCCTAATTTATCATGAAGTGCCATCCCTGAGGCTTGGTGGAGCTACAGGATGATCCCAAAGCTTTAAACAAGTAAAAGGCCTCCAGATAGTGGATCTTGGAGCAAAAGTAATCGCTCATGTCACTGGGAGTCATTACGACAGGGACTGGCATGGTGCAACAGCACTCCTAAATCCTTCAAGGGACAGTTAAAATCCTAAGCAACTGCGGAGACTGTTTGTGGTCTCGGTCTGACTTGTCAGGAGCATGGCACAAAAGTAAAGAGTAGGGCAGCAACCCACTGTAAATGAACAAGCTGTAAATAATCTAAGTGCGTTGGTGCTGGCAAAACCAACAGGACAGCTCTAGCTTTCTCAGGATGGGTGTCAGCTGTTTAAGGAACTCATTGTCAACTCCTGGATTGCCCTTAAGTTAACCCAACCTGTGTAATCAAAAAACATCTGACATATTTTATGCACGAATAGTGTCACTGTCATTTATTATGTTGCATGTATTGTATTGTTGTAATTTCAAGGATCCTCACATCTTGAAACTGGTATCAATGCTATAAAAGGTTAACAGAGGAAGCAGGAAAATAAATGTCCCTTACTGATGAGTGAGGCAGCCGGGAATCAGAGCGGGGGCAAGAGAAGAGGTTTGAGTGTACAAATGCAAGCCAGTCAGCCTGAACCCATTACAGGTCCTCAGAGGAAGCAGAAAATGAAATTACCCAGTTCCTGCTTCCTTTGAGGAGCTGTAATTGTTGCAGCCTGATGGGCCCGCTTTGTCAATAGATATCATCACTATAAGCACGTTTGTAATTATTATGCATATTCTTATTTTTACTATAATTATAGTTTTTGTAATTATGATTTCCTTCTTCCTCGGAGGAGCTCTAATTGATACAGCCTGAGGGTCCTGCCTTATCTCAAGAAACGTATGGTAAACATATTTGTGATTATTATGCAAGTTATTATTTTTACTGGAATAATTATTAAAATGTAGTAATGAATGGTTGTAAAAATAAGAACATGCATTAGAATTAAAAAATATCATTGCTAAAATACAGACAACCAGGACTTTCCTGATCCACCAAAAATCTGTGGGTCGTGACCTCATAGTTTGGGAAACACTCACGTATATGATTGGTTGGATTTTGTAATCTTTATTTGGATGTTTGTGGCTGATTTATATTTATATATGTTGTCAGCACCTTGTTAGCCAATTATACGCCATATCTGTACCATGTGGGATGAATGCAGCCTGTTTTGTCTAATGTGTTCTAGTATCTGTGAGCTGCATGTGTAGGTGTCATGCGCAGTTGGGAGTCCTGTTATATATAGCCTGCTATATCCCGTATGTCAACTTTGTTGAATGAATGTGAGGAGTTGTGCTCAGTGTTTGCTGGAGTTGGTTAATCCTTTGGGAATAATGCTTTCAGTGAAAAAATACAATCCCTACATTTCATAGATGTATGGACTAAATTGTGATAGCTACAACAAAACATTGAGAAAAAAACAATCAGTTATTACGTAACCTTCCCTTTCAAAAGAGGAAAGAGCAGAAGATGTTCAAACCTACTGAGGCTGAGATACAACTCCAAACATTTTTCGAAAAAATGTATGTGTGAGGTTAGGAGCTAGATTTTTACAACAAATTCCCCTTGGTCACTATTATCTTATGGAGGGGTAGACTTCAGGAGTGCTCAGCTGTGCTCTAAAGTTCTCTGATTTTCAACAGTTTATTTATTCTAGCTAGCTAATGGAGCAGATATTTAAAAACAGTGTATTACGGTCGGTATATATCTTCCCTTTGAACTTAGATTCTTGGCCGTCCTGGGTGCACATTGGGACAACTAAGTATACTTGAGCCCGTTTACCTACGTTTCCTGGAAAAACAATACACAATTAGTAAACCTCAAACCCACTACCTAAACTTGAGCCAGGTCCCATCTAAGGGCCAAAGTGGCAGATGGACGAAGCATTTTTCAAGTCGCAAAGGGGCCGATTTGCAGAATTGGCCCCTTTGCGACTTGAAAAATGCTTTTTGGGATGTACAAAGCGCAAACTACGATTTGGTAACTTGTTACCGAATCGCAGTTTGGGTTTTGCGATTCGGTATTTATTAGGAAGTGGCGTATCAAGGGCGTCCCTTCCTAATACCGAATCTAAATGGTATGTATGATTGTTTTGTGACCGCGAATGCGGTTGCAAAACAATCACAGTTAGCACCAACCCATTCGCAAAAGGGAAGGGGTCCCAATGGGACCCCTTCCCCTTTGTAAATGGCAGCGAAAATATTTTTTCTGAGGAGGCAGTGGTCCCACGGACCACTGCTGCTCTGAAAAAATGAAAAGAAAACTTTTCATTTTTGATTTTGATTAGCATCTCGTTTTCCTTTAAGTAAAACAGGCTGCATTTAAAAAAAGAAAAAAAAAGAAAACTGCTTTATTTAAAAGCAGTCACAGACATGGTGGTCTGATGTCTCCAGCAGGCCACGATCCCTGTGAGGGTGGCCATTCCGAATGGGGTCGCAAATTGCGACCTACCTCATGAATGTTCATGAGGCAGGTCATTTGCAACCCCATTGGGAATCGCACACAGTTTAAAGTACACTGTTGTACATCCGGTATTGCGAGTCGCTAAGACTCGCAGTTTCCGAGTCGCAATACCTGATCTTTGTACATGTGGCCCCAAATTAGTTATGGGGGCCCAGGGAAAGTTTACAAATAGTATGTCAAACTAAAGGGGCTCACAGAGACTGTTAGTCAGAAGGTTTGGTGTATATCATGCGCAGACAGTGGAAAGAGACACCAGTTAGGGAAGCAACTACCCCAAAAGGTTTAAAAGGAGACTGTCTGCTAGTTGTAAAGGGCACCAGAAAGCACAGTCCCTTGGAGTTACCAAGCCTCAGAGGTGTGTATCTCGGAATTGGCCACTTACAACCAGGATTTATGGTTAATGACAACTACTCGGCCCACGGGGTCACTCGCTGTGAACTGAAATTTAGGGTCTGTGGCCAACTATGACTTGAAATGTACTAATTCCCAAAAGGTTGTTCAGAATGAGACTGAGTGGCTACAGGCAAAGGGACATTAATTTAAGGGTTTAAAGGTTTGGGTAAAAATGAACAGTCTATGGATCCCGACGGAGCGGAATCTGGACAGAAATGGCTTCCGAGATGGTACCGGCAGATTGGAATGGTGCAGGCTCACCACACTTGCATCTTTGGAGCTTCTCGACCTCTGATGCTGCAGTTATTCCCTAGGGTTTTTCTGGTCTGTTGGCTGTAAGGTTCTTATGGGTCCTGTGTAGCTACCTCTGTCTCAAAGCATCCTCCTTGTACGATTCAGTCATCTTTACCTTGCGTTTTTTCTAGTTAGTCACTGGTCTTCTCCTTTTATTTTACTGGGCAGATTAGCTTTCTCTTCCTCAGAGGTTTGTCTGTGTCATCCCGGGTGTTGGGATGGGCGGTGCAGATTCATCTGATTCTAGTTGCTCAAGATGTTTTGTAGATTGTTCTAGACACCTTTGTTTGCCAGGCAGCCTTAAACAGAACGCAAGAGAGGGGAAGGGGACATTTCAGGAACTGTGGAAGGAAACTGGTTAGACAGAGGAAAAAGAGAATCTTCTCCCTAGCCCATAAGACAGCTGTAGAGTCTGGACAAAGAGGCGAATACAAAGTACAGGCAAGCTTTCTCATCCTAACCGGAATAGGCTCCTGCCCATGGCACACCTGGTGCAACGGAGAAAAACTTCAGTGTACTTCTTGGGCTGGTTCTGGTTAGTGACATAATTTCATGGGTTACCCGGCAGATTGGGGACATTACAGTCTCATCACACTTGCATTCCTGAAACGGTTCTCTGCAGGTTTCCAAATTTTGATGTCATAATTCCAGCCTGGCGCTATTCATAATAGTCCAGCTGCAAGATCATAATGTAGATTTACTTGTCTTTGATTGCAAGTGCAATCTGAAAACAAATAACAAATGGAATACAGAAAATGGAGAAGCCTGGAATTATATTATTTACCCTCAACCTCACTGATGTAGGAAGCTGCGGGGCACTAGTAAGTAACACTCAAATTCCCCATGTTTTTTGATAGGATTGTTCCTGATTATATCAATGTGGGGGACAAACAAGTGCAGGAGTGGTGAGAGGATTAAAATATACATTATGCCAAGTTGCCAGCAAATAGGGTGATTAGTGTTACACCTACTGCCTTGTTGACCCCTGAACGCCACTGGGGTGTGTGTGTGGGGCTCCCTACACAATCTAGTACATACTCTTAACACTTATTGCATTATCTTCTGTCATTTGTGTTTCAATCATGTACCCCTTAAGGACTGAAAACATTGTGTAAGAGTAGGCATTCAGATCCCTAATTCCCTATATTAACAGTGGCTGGGCCATACGCCTGCCCCAATAAAAGCCTCTTCCTTCTCCCATTGTTTATCAAGTGCTTTTTATTTGTCAAAGTTTGTTCAGTTGGCTCATGGTAGGCAACCTCCTGCTTCAGAGGCCTGTGTGGCATATTCGTTGGCAGATGGTTGTAAGTCAGTGTCCTGGCATGGGAGAGCACTTAATATATGCATATGCTGGGTGTTCCTCAAAAGTTTGACTGAAAGGGATCATCTTCCTCTGATGTCATTGTGTTGTCATGAGCCTAGCTGGAAAACTACACTCTTCTTGAAGGAATACCGAGTCTGCTGGAAGCTCTTGCATCAGACAATGGAAAGAGACCTCTTGAAGTTGAGTGTTGGAAGAAGTGAGGCCTTAGTTGGTGACATTCTCAAAGTGGTAAAAATGAATTTCTTTCACCTGAACTGGTTTTCTTCTGGGTTCTTCTTGCAGTGAGGAGATGATGAGGCACCCTGATCTTTATTCTGAAGTGGACATCTCAACACTTGGACCACTACTAGCACCAGAAGTGATAGAACAACTTCAAAGGAGATATGTCCAGCAAGTGAAAGTGAGTCTGCATTCTGTGTGGGAGGACTAGGGTGGGATGTGCTTGAAACAATTCTATCGAGAACGGTCTTAGCATCAGGCCCAAAGAGTCTTCACTATTTCTTGCCTGCTTTGATGCATCATGTGCTACTGGGATTATTGAATTAAATTTGATATGGTGAAAGGAGGCACTGCATGTTACATTCCTTTGTATTTCATGCTCCAAGTATATACCTAGCATTCTAAGATCACAAATATTTTTTTCCTGGGCTTCACCTTCAACCCCCAACACCATACAACGCATTGGGCATGATTTTGCATGTCAAAAGGCTCATGTTTGTACTGTATCTGTTTAGTTAATACGTTGGGGTGTTTCCTATATTGACCTTTATTTCAGACTTTAAAGTTTTCACTGTGTTTCCTATATGACTTTTAGTTCAGCCCATGGTTATTTGTGGCAGCTGTCCATTTGGGCTGTGTGTTTGGACTCCATCTATATCTCTCATACATGACGATACCTTTGAAAAAAACAACATCCTGGATGTGCCTGGCTTTCTGCAGCTTGTAATGCTTATTTGTATACCCCACTGCATTACTTGTGGTCCTCCCGCATCCAGATGGTGCCCAGCTGGCCATTCTGCTACTCTGGCATTTTATTAGAGGGCTGCAGCCTAAGGGGTGCTTTCAGAGCATGGCAGGCTGGCGAGACCCAACCATGATCCTATGTGCCCATTATAGTCATAGCATTCTACTCTGATCCCTTGATATAACTCTTGTGATTGCTCAAAGGCTTGCAAGAGTTCCATTATCTTTTAAAAAAGAATGTTGTGGCCTACACTTCTCTCTCAACTAATGGTTGGTCGTCTAAGGAGCTCTGTCACCTGAGCACCCAGCCAAATCCTGTGTTTTACTTTTTGTGCTGTAATCTTTTATTCTTTCATAATAATGTCAGTTGAACTGAACCAATATTTCAACTGCAACAATGCATTGGTATGTTTACTGAAAACCTGAGACATACAACCACAAGGTCACCTTAAATCATGGTGTTATTGCCATCCTCTAACAGTATCTTGATAGGTGTATACATGTGTTTCTGAGATCCTCTGTCAGGCCCACCGCCTGCAGGTTTGTGTAGATCTTGATAGGGCAAGGAGATCTTTCCTCGGTCACCAACAGCTTTATGATCAGCTGCTCGCTTTCTGATAAGTACCTTTGATAGACATTTAAGTGAGTTGATATCCACGGTCTCTGCCAGATTCTGAATCATACCTTTGTTAGGCCTGTTCAGGCGTAACATCCCCAGAGTGGTGAGTGATGGTGGAATGTAAAAATTCCCTAGATTTCAGGGAGAGAAGATTGGTATCAGCTTACTTATCAGCCTCCAATGAAACCCATTGGAAGACATGTGTCTGGCAGTGTGTTTCTGAAGCATGCTCAACACCCCCTTTAAGTGCATACTGATAAGATCTTCATTCTCTCCAAAACAGCTACTCAAAATGCATTTTGACAGCGATCCTATGTTCACAAGGCATAGCCATACTTCAGGCATCATCCTGAAGCATCACAGCTGAGCTGCCACAGATGGTGTTCTACACTTGGCATCATCTTCAAGGGAAGCAGATCCTCTGTAGCTACTACTTTTGGAAACTTTTCAATTCATAGTAATGAAGCAGGGCCAGGCTTGTTTCAAGGTCAAGGACAACAAGCACATGATGAATAGAAATGTTTGGGCCAATGCATCCTTCACACTGGAAATCCTTCTCTGTGGCATCCTACTAACGCTACATCTATTTTTAACATGTCTGTACTTTTACAGAAGGGTGTTAAGCAATATGCCAATCCCACATGGTGCTACCCTAAAGAAGCAGTCAACCATAACTGACAAGTTTGTCCTCTCTGAATGGGAACACAACCTATCACAGATTTGTCATGACGTTATGTAACTGCACAACGCTACTTCATCTTCAGTTCTTGCTGCTTAGACCCCCTCTCCATAATGTTTTTCTGACTAATCTGGTTGATAGGATTCACATTTTAATTTGTCAGGTCCATGCAGTTTCATTAACAAATGGCTATCCTTCTTTCTTCTCATAAACTGCAAGAGTGGAAAAGCCCTCCTGACTGTACAGAGTTCTTCACTACATTGACATCCTTGATTGGTTAAAGAGTAAGGTAATGTGTAATCACATGTTGAAATGAAGCATAGTCTTGTTGTTGAGTCACAAATAACAAAAATTGTACCCAAGGTTTTTAATGGGTTAAGTAGTACGTTGAACTCAACAGAAGTTGCCAAGTATTCACTTTTGTGAATTAAACACAGCAAAGTTTCAGGTGCTCCCTAAGTATTGTTTTTCATATCCTTCTGTCTCTATCTCTTTGTGTCATATAGGATTTTACAAGCACTTTTCCTCTGCTCTCCTTTCTTTCAAATAGCACAACTGGCAGGTTTAATTCGGCTATTTCTTGGATTATTATCATCTAAGGTACCAAGAGCTGTCCTTCTACTCATCTAATTACTCTTCTTTACATTTACTCTAACTCAGTGGGTCATTAAGGAATGGATTACTCTGGATCATGGTTTTTATATATTCCTTGGACACTTGTCGGTTTTGTAGCCCTCTCTGTAAACTTGTAGTTTGTGTTATCAGACCTTCCTTCAGTTCAGTTGTTGTCCTCTTTCCTTACATGGGACTGCTGGTCCTCTACTTAATCTTCTGGCCCCAACAGGTTCCCCGTTTGCCCATATTTGTTGTCTTCCTCTACTTTGTGTTCCAGTTAGTGTCCTTTAGTTCTCATTGACATTTCCAGATTTGTCAGGACTTATGGGGTTGATTCTAAGTTACCATCCCTTGATTATGCTACAAGTGAAAAGTAGTCTGCTGTTTTTTTCCAGACCAGGAGTCATTGACCACATGTGAACGTGTAAATGGTGCTCTTTTCCTGAGTAGGCCATAACATTCTTTTTTTAAAATAAAGGAGCACACGCAAGACTAAACAATCCCCATGCTTGCCCTATACCCGTTGATTTCCCCCACATGCCCTCTCCCCATTTCTTCCTCCACCCTCTCTCTCCCCATTGCTTCCCCACCTGCCCTCACCTTGTTGCTTCCCCCACCTACCCTCACCCTGTTGCTTCCCCCAACTGCCCTCTCCCCTTTGCCTCCCCCACCTACCCATGCCCCATTGCTTGACCCCACCCACTCTCCACATGTTTCTTACCCCCTACCTGCCCATCCCCGTTGCTTAACCCCACCTGCCCTCTTCCCATTGCTTAATATCTCTCCCGCCCCTCCCTTTTGTTTACTTCCCCACCTGCCTTTTCCATGTTGCCTACTCCCACCACCCTCTCCCTGTTGCTTCTCCCCATGATTACCCCACCCTCTCCCATTGCTTACTCCAGACCCAACATCTCCTGTTGCATACCCCTTCACCTGCCCTCTCCCCACTTCTTACCTCTTCACCCATTCTCTCCCCGTTGCTTACCCTCACCTGCCTTGTTCCCATTGCTTAACCACCCACCTGCCGCCTCCCCATGGCTTACTCTCATCTGCCTCCCTACAGTTGCTTACCCCCCTCGCCCACTCTTACCATTGCTTACCTAATCCACACTCTGTCCGTTGCTTAATTTCCCTCTTGCTTACCCCATCCTCTCCTCGTTGTTTACCCAATCTCGCCCTCTCCCCATTGCTTACCTCACACCAGCCCTCTCCCAGTTGCTTAGCCCCTACCCGCCCTCTCCCCATTGCTTAGTGTGCCCATTGTTTAACCCCCCACCCACCAACTATTCGTTGCTTAACCCTCAACCTACCCTTTCCTCGTTTCTTAACCACTCACCTTCACACCCATCCTCTCCCTAGTGCTTGCCCCTCCTGCCCTCTCCCCTTTACTTGCTCCCCTACCACATTATTGCTTATCTCCACCTGCTCTCTCCCTGTTGCTTACCCCACCCTTACTTTCCCCGTTGCATACCCCCACCTGCCATCTCACCATTGCTTAATCTTCCTAGTGCTTAACCCCCCACCCACCCTCTCCCCTTTGCATAACCACTCACCTCCTCACCAGTCCCCCTCTAAGTTGCTTACTCCACCCGCCCTCTCCCAGTTGCCGCCGCCGTCCCACCCTCTCTCTGTTGCTTACACCCATCCCGCTCTCTCCCCGTTGCTCACCCCCATCCTGCCCTCTCCCTATTGCTTACCCTCATACCACTCTCCCTCATTGCTTATAATACACCACCTGCCTTCTCCCGTCACAGTTTGAACTATTATTCATTTGTTTCTTCCCTCTTGTGCATTTTTGATTTGGAGCAATTCCAATTCTTCTTCACAGTTCCACCTGGCTCGTCCTGGCTGTGCCTTCTTTACTATGCTTGGATCCCTCGTGTTCTCTCTGCCTTCCATAGTTACAGCTGATGCTGGTGGTCCCAAACTGTACAGCCTACTTCAAATCCAATCATATCATAGGAACCCTATACCTGTCAAAATGGACCTAACCTTGCCCAGCAACACTCATAAGGATGACTACTCCGGTGAAGCATTTCACATTCTTGGGGCCCCGTGATGGACTTCTCCATAGTTTATTCCACTTTTGCCTTAAACCTTACTTCCCCTCAGGCGGAGACGATAAAACCTGATTGTACCGTACATGCGTTTTTAATTCGGTTTGCTCTGTGTGCCTTGATCGGCTGAGTTGTTGCACCGGAAGGTACTGTGCCATATGCCATCTTCTCTTGCAGGTGTCTGCAGTCTCATTTGCCTCCACCTAGCTCATGTCTCAGGCAGAGAGTACAGGCATGCATTTGTCCTTTCTCAGGCTTAAAATATCCAAACATTGCTTACAGGTAAATCGAACTGTAAAGGTTATAAATACAACCATTACAGTGATCTACCACGCTATACACAGTGAATGATACAGGAATAATTTTTAATATTGACAATGCTAAAAAGTGTCCTCCCAAACATGCCATGGCTTGTGCTATGTACCTTTGCAATGCACGCATGTGCTCTGTCTCTCTCTAATACTGTCTGTCGGTCTCTCCCCTCTACATCTCCCTCCTGCTTTTCTTTTGCTCATCACTCTCACTATTTTTGTTGAATTTTCATGTCTTGCCAGGCACCCGCCAGGATGCTGTGCCGCACAATTTTTTGTAAAACACCCCAGATAACATCCCTTTATCAATACAAGGGGTGAGTGCTCCAGATCCAGCAAGTGCTGAGGAAACCTCTATTCCTTTCTCTCTCCAAATGTAGAAATAGTCCAGTACACTGGTGACACATATAAGAGCACAACGGCTGTTACTAGAGCACTTTGATGTATGCAACAGATATTGAGAGGTGATATATGTCCTTCCTAAGTGCACTCAAGGAGAATATACTGTGTGCAAATCACACAAAGGCACTTAAGATGGGTACATATGTTATCACGAAATACATTCTTACAGGGTTGGGTGTGAATTAGGTAGAGGTATTATGAGTAGCTTCCTGCTGAGCTGTGGTAGGTAGCTTCCAGCTGGCAGGCAGCTGTTGAGTGCAAGGAAGTGCACTTTGTAGGTAATGGAAGGGTTTTGATTGTTAGAATCAAGGAGCACTCCTGTTTCTATATTTTTTCATGCTTCTATATGCCTTCTTTTATATTTTGGTCAACAGGCTGACATGGTTGAATGGATGCAAAAAACTCTAGAGGTGGAATTTAGTGATTGGTTCAGGGATGAGGAACCAGAGCTGGACCATGAAGGGTTTTACCAGTCCACCCTACCGGTTATCATTCTGCAGGTAAGCCACATCCATGAATAAACCAATGAGTAATGGTCTACAAAGTACATACCTCACCTTGAGTCTTGTATTCGAGGGTACAATCAGGTTTCAATGTGCCAGCTACAGCAATACTTTCACTATGTAGTCAGTAGGTTACTGATGTGAAGACCCTGTGGACTCCGCTTAATTTCTATAGATGTTGGGTACCAGTACATATTTTAGGGGATTTAGATTTATTTTTCATCATCTGACTTTGACCCAGAACAAGAGAAAGGAAGGCAGAAGATAGAGAAGGAAGGAGAATAGTAAGATAGCAAAACCACGACAAAGGGAGAAAGTGGGGCTGAAATAGAACCTGCAGTGGAGAGCCAAAGAGACATGAAGTGCAGGCTGGTGGAATCAAGACTAGACAGCCGTGATATTAGGAAATTGGCATTGGGAACCAATGAACATCTTTGGGCCCCTGCATGTTTTTTTTTTTTTTTTTTTTAATTAAACACTGTCTTTGAGATAGGCAGACAGAATCACAGCCACAGGGGACTCAGCAGTTCCACTGAATGGTGGACAGAAAGAAGCCAATCGTTGTGGATGGGTGATCCATCATCAGACCCTTTAATGGGAATCACCTTGCATCCCATGGAAGCGTCACAAGATTCAGTGACAATTTTCCAACATGGCTCTGTCAAATTTGTGGGCAAAGATTTGTGAAGTTTGCACTTTACGAAGTCTCCAGATTTATCTTTCCCTTCACTGGTCCAAAGTTCTTCTGCACAAATACAGGGGAGTAGCTTCATGGGGGCTTTGGAGGTGCCCCACTCCTGTAATAAATTAAGTCTCATATTTAAAGTGGGGTTATTTAAGCCCAGTCAGGCCTGCGACTGTCTTATCAGGTTTCACATGGGATGAGCAAGGGCGTAGCTTCAGGGGGATTGTTTGGGGTGTTACACCCTCCTAATAAATGTATTATGTAAGAAACAGTTGGGAACAGGTGCTTTCAGTGGTGTATGTCGGATTTCACCTAGGATTTTTACATGCACACACAGACTAAAACACACTCTCTCCTCTGTGTTTTGAAGTTCTTTAAAAATGTTGGTTATTTTGCAAAATATTTTAAGTACCACTAAATCCATACTGCTCTCCCTTTCCACTGCCCCTCAAGCCCGATGGCCTGCTTCTCAGATAATGTATGTTAACAAGATATGCCAGTATGATTGTTGGGAAATCTGAAGCTCAACCACCCCCAATCCTACTGACCGAGCTAGCAGGGTGTGGGTTTTCTATCAATGGTGCATACTCCAGATGTGAATGACAACTTCCTAGTGTCACTACAGAACAAAACATACTGCTCAGCCAGGGGTCATGACGCTGCTGAGTTTATTTACTATTGCCCATGCTCACAGCACCAACCAGTTAAGTCTCAAGTCTGCAGTAGTCTGCACGCTCAAAGTTTGAGCGCGAAACAGACCGTGAAGACAGTGGAGGAGGAACAAGACATGTTTGGTGACCTCTGAATATTGTCAGAGAAGGGCTGGCAAGGAGTTCAGTTCACGAGGAGGGCGTGGCCAAGCCACCTAACATGGCGGGCGCGAGCTAGAAGAGCTCTGCGCCGCAGCTGGCGAAAACACCATCTAGGTGGGGGCGCGGGGAGAATGCGGCCCCCTGCGCTGATTGTCTGAGCTCGGGAGAGGCATCGGAACTCCCTGGGCCGCTCCTCGGGCAACCCTGACTCCTGGAAGACCCCGCGGCCGTGAGGGCCACGCCGCGGGACAGAGCAGCGAGGAAGGGAGCGCGAACAAAGAGAAACGACGGACGCGGCCGGAGCCGCATGCGGAGATCGAACTGCGGCTGGTCTCCCCACCGTGCACGCCTCAACACAAACGGTGAGAGGAGCGTCCCCACCTCCCCCCCCCTCTTCGCACAGAATAAAAGACAACGGGCGCCCAATTGGGACGGCGACGTGGCTGAGAGCGGTGCCCGGGGCCCCCCTCTTCTCCATGTGCTCTGTTGCGGCCGGCCGCTGGGGACACCAACGGGGCCCTGAATGAAGTGACGGACTGGTGGGGAGGAACGAGGGGCCCTACTGTGAGGGCGTGCAGGGGCTGGGAGACCCCCCTGAACACCAACCTCATATAGGGGGAGGGGCGGTCGGCGAGGGGAAGAGGGAGAGAAAACAAAAGGAAAACGAACGCAGGCCCCTCATGAGAGCTATTGCGTACCACGCCAAAAGACACCCATTGCCCCCTCTCTTCCCTGCTTATCCCACATTCGGTGTGGGTGAGGCAGCTGGACCTAGAAAGCCGAACTTGGTGGCCATCCACTGAAAGGCCCAATCGTGTGAATAGAAGTGGACCTGAGACGACGCGAGATCCCCTTTGTGGCGGAAACTCAAGAGGAAGCGTTAACCAACAGGGCTGCACGTGCTGTCGTGGGGACACAGTCTCAGCACCCCGACAAGCGGGCCTGACCCCCCTCGAATCAAGCACAAGACTCCAGCGAGGAAGGTACAGCACTGAAGCCACGCAACTCACCACACCCGAAAGATAAACGAAACACTACTGAGACGTTTCCGCCAAAAGTAATCTCCCACAGGCCTACCTAAAAACGGGAATCCACGCCAAAGACCCAGAAAAGACTAATAGTACGGAAACCCTTCACCAAATAGCCGGGAACTAATAACGCACAGCACACCCCATCAACAACTTGCCAATGAACATTAGTTCGCAGTATGTAGTGTGCACGTCAACAATCTGAGTATAAGGGGACGACCAGAAACTAAACTAATCTCCCAACAAACTAAACCATGGCCGGAGTTGGACGGCTCCGCTCTGGAGCAGGATCTGGAAAAATACAAGACTTCTCAACTCAAGATAACCAAAAATTAGATGCGGTGCTTGCTGCGGTGGAGCACATCGGGGACTCCCTGGAGCGCGCTCGCACGTCCTTAGAAGCCAAGATAGACAGAGTAGCAAGTGATCTCACTCTCCTACACGCGGACAACCGCAAACTGTCAGACAGAACCAAGGAGATCGAAACCACAATACAGGAACTAACGCCTGCGACCACTCAGCTGAAAACAGGAATGGAAGACATACGAGCCAGAGTGGCAGAATTGGAGCGGCGAGCAGAGGACGCGGAGGGCCGATCCAGAAGGAACAATATACGAGTAGTAAACCTACCGGAGGGCACGGAAGGGTGAGATCCGATGACCTATTCGGAGACTTGGCTGCGAGAGTTGGTACCAGATGGAACGCTCACCCATTTTTTTTTCTGTGGAGCGCGCTCACCGGGTCCCGACCTGTGCTAGACCACCGGGGAGCGCTCCGCTCCCATTTATAATACGCCTCCTCCACTACGCGGATAGAGACATTATACTACGAACAGTAAGAGCAGCGCCGCCACCCAAAATAGACGGCTTGCAAATACTATTGTTTCCAGACTACACCCTAACAGTGCAGAGGGATCGGGCCTCTTATCTTCCTGTGAAACGTAAGCTGCGATCACTGGGCCTAAACTATTCACTACTATTCCCAGCCAAACTTCGTGTAGTGGCTAAGGACAAAACGCACTTTTTCTCCACCGCCGAGGCAACATGGGAATGGCTCGAATCGACAGGACTGTCAATGGGTGACACGCCAGAGCGAACCGAACAAGCACCTCGGTTCAGGCCCGGCCGAAATAAGCGGGACCGAAAAAGAAACACAACCCGTACGGAACCACCCAAATGTGCCCCAGACCTGGAACAACTAATCCGAGAAAGAAGAGAGGCGATACACACCGCAACAGCAATGGCCACATCCCCCCCGAACTCTGGCTCAGACACAGAAATCTCACAAATAACCAGCGACCGCCCCCCTACACCGGATTGTTTATCGGAATCAGGCTCTATCGAGGGACCCCCTGTGACACCGGCCACTGCGGACGAAATCTTCTAAAAACTCCTGCGCAACGTAAAATCACACTATCTAATAAGAGACACTCAGCCTGAGACGCGCTCACGGGGCGCCCCTGTGGGCGTGCAAGCAGCCAGCACAGCTAAGAGATGCCCATCTCAATCCATGAGGAACTATGAACGCACAGCTGATGATAGTGACAGCTTTGGTCACGGAACTACCCCCCCTCCTCCTCCTCTCCTCCTTTTTTCGCATTGTTGTTGGTTCTTCTCCCTGATGCACATATATACCGGGGGTCCCTCCTGCGCCCCCACCGATCTTCCTAGTTATCCGTCCTAGCCGGACTACAAAGCCAAAGACTACACCATCTCCTGGCATACCTGGCCTACCCCTACAACTCCTATCGGTGGAGTCCGGAAATGCATAGACATGCATTTGCACGTCCTTGTCTTTGTTATAATGTTTGGGCGGTGACCCGTTGTTTAACTGCTCTGATAGTATTAACCGAGTTTTGTTTTTGCCGATGTCCATACATAACCTTTTTAAACTCCAACTGGGAATGGAAAGTTAACGAAATAGCACAACGCAGGAAACACAGGTGGGCGAGGGGGGAAAAAGACCTAACACTTCACACATGGCTACATACACAACAATTACCTGGAACGTAAGAGGTATACATACACCCAAACGGCGATATGCCATCTACTCCTACCTTAAAAGACACTCAGTTCAAATAGCGCTCCTACAAGAGACACACCTAATAGACCAGGAAATCCCCCGACTGCGCCAGCGCTGGAGAGGGCAATTATACGCGTCAGGATACTCTGCTTATGCCAGGGGTACGCTTATCTGGATAAGGGCAGGCATCCCCTTTGCGATGGAAGAACAAACCATAGACCCGCAGGGTAGATATGTACTCGTCAAAGGGAAACTGTCAGGACGCACAATCATATTGGGCTGAATATATGCCCCAAACACAGACGAAACTACCTTTCTACACACCCTAACACGCCATCTGGCACACTGGAGCACACTCCCGTGGATACTTGGGGGAGACTTTAACAGCGTGCAAGACATAAAACTAGACCGCTCCTTCCCGCCACTGCCAACATCCCCAGTGGTGGCTGCCTCACGAGGCCTGGTAAACTGGACTCAGCAATGGCAACTAATAGAAGTATGGAGACAAAAACACAGGGAGAACAGAACCTACTCCTTCTACTCCGCCCCGCATTCCTTACACGCACGATTAGACTACATATTCTGCACCGCGAGCCTTGCCCCAGTAGTAGAGAACCCGGTGTACATGGGGCGCACACACTCGGATCATAACCCCTTAACAGCGCGGCTGCGCTGGGGTTCTGCCCGCCCACCTATCCCCACGTGGAAACTGAGGCCAGAACTCCTAGAAGATGCTGATTTTAGAGCATCGCTAAGCGCTGCAATTCTAGAATATTTTGAACAAAATGAAGGCACTGCCACCTCGGGACTAATCGAATGGGATGCATTTAAAGTTTTTATCCGAGGGCACTGCCTAGCAAACCCAGTGCAACATGCGCAAAACCATTGAACGCGATATGGCCCAAATAGAGCGGGTTTTACCACAATCAGAAGATTAAATCACCAATAACCAAACTGAAAAGGCGAGACTAGCAGCGCTGCACACAGATCACCAGACACTACTAGAGCGTCTGAGATGCCTAAACTACAGCGCACACTCCGCGAGAACCCATGCATCAGCGGATAAGGCAGGTAAATTACTCGCCTGGCTGATACGACGGGACTGTGAGAGAAAACCAATAATGGAAATTCGCTCACAAACAGGGGAAATAGTATGCACACCTGCAGAGATACAAACCAAATTTATAAGACACTATACAACCCTCTACACCACAAGGATGACCCCTGGAGAAGACCCCAGTGTGGAATTTCTTGCCAAAGTGAAACTCCCAAAACTAAAAAACAACCAGATTGAAACTCTCGAGGCACCTCTTGATCTAGAGGAGATCAAAGCCAGTATCAAGGACCTCAATCCAGGCAAGACGCCAGGTCCAGATGGGCTACCAGCAGACTTCTATAAAGCATTTGCCATACATCTGGCGCCTAAATTACTTTGGGTATACGAGACAGCCGAACAAAGGGGCCACCTGTCGGATACACAAAGGGAGGCATTAGTTGTCTCTCTTTCTAAACCTGGAAGAGACCCAATAGATATGGGCTCATACAGACCGCTAGCAATGCTAAACACTGATTATAAAATACTAGCCAAGATATTAGCGACAAGACTGGCACCAAGCGTGCCAGAACTGATACATCCTGACCAAAATGGATTTGTACCAGCCAGAGACACCTCCCAAAATATCAGAAGATTGTTCCGGGTTATGGAATATGCCAGACAGGCCTGGCCACGGGCGGGCTGCCTGCTCCTTGACCTGGAGAAAGCTTTTGACTCTCTGGAATGGCCTTACTTATTCAAGGTGCTGCAAAAATACGACATGGGACCATTTTTTACCCGCCTAACTAAACTACTATACACCAGACCAACGATAAGGGTGGGTCTGGGCCCTGAGATATCAGAACCAATCCGGGTGGGCAGAGGCACGAGACAGGGCTGCCCCCTTTCACCGTTACTATTCTCACTCGCAATGGAGCCTCTAGCGGCCACCCTACGCGAAGAGGGATCCAACTGGTGAATACCTTTGGGAGACGGCTTACACATAGTGTTATTATATGCTGACGACCTCCTGCTATACTTTAGAGACATCACGCGAATCCCGCAAAGGGTTGACACACTCTTGCGGCACTTTGCGCAGTTATCAGGTCTTAGGGTCAATTGGTCTAAGTCGAGCCTCTTCCCATTCGACCCAGGCCTATCAAACCCAAGACTCACCCTAGCCGAAAGCCCAGTCCTCTGGCAGCCAAACACCTTTAAATACTTGGGCATTAGGATCTACCATAGCGAAGAAGATATATTCGAGGGTAATCTAGTAAAAGCAACATCCTCAGTCAGATCCCAAATGACTTTCTGGAGAACACTGCCACTATCAGTGGCGGGTAGGATAGCACTCCTAAAAATGGTGGTGCTCTCGCGACTCTTGTATTTCTTTTCTAACCTACCACATTACGTCTCCCCTGCCTTCTTTAAGACACTGGAAACAGGGCTGAGAGAATTTATATGGAATAATGGTCGCTGTAGAGTAGCCCTAAAAAAGCTGTACCTACCGACTGACAAGGGTGGGCTCGCGGTCCCCAACCTGGAACACTATTACCTAGCAGCCCAACTTCAGTGGCTATCCAGATGACTGGCTGGTAAACAACTGACCGATACAGCAACAGAGACAAGACCATACTTGCTCCAACAAATACAGCATTTATTTCACCCGATCACACACCCGCGAACCCCTCAACAAATGTTCTTTAGAACAGCTCATAAAGGCTATCATAGATCACTTCGCCTTACGAAGCCGTTGATTCCATTCGCACCGGCACTAGCACTGGTGGGCACACCAAGGGGCACTAGGATCACATCAGACACAGAACTGCGCACATGGCATGAGCTAGAATTACACACACTAGGTGACATATACGACGACAACCAACTATTACCGTTTGCCAAGCTCCAAGAAATGGGGCTCCCGCCCGGCCAATTCCTCCTATATTGCTCACTGGTGGGATCTTTGAGTTCCAGGTGGGGAGACATCACAACACTTCCACCCACCCACCTGTTGATTCAATACCTGCAGGTGGTGGGCTGCGGCCAACACCAGGTCAGGTGGTTAGCGGATGCCCTGAGAATCCAAACTGCCCCTGAAAACGACACATTACGTATGACATGGGGAACAGACTCGGGCGAACCCATCGCGATAACAAAATGGAGAACTGCCATCTCAGGCCACCTTAACATACCACGTAACTCGTGATTTAAGCTAATCCAGTATTATATTGTGAACAGAGCCTACCTCACACCTGCACGCGTAAACAAATATTTTAACCGCCAGGACGCAGCCTGCCCTAGATGCAGTGAGATTGGAGTAGACATGCTGCACATGATCTGGTCCTGTCCTAACCTAGACACCTACTGGAAGGAGGTGATTGACAACCTAGCCACATGCATTACACAACAAATACCCTTTACGTGGGAGACTTGCATCCTGGGACTATTCCCAAGAAGCAAGCAACACAGAGCAGAAACACGCTTCATAGATCTGGGACTAATTGTCGCAAAACGGCTGGTAACCCAAAGGTGGAAATCTCCAGACCCCCCACCGATACAGGCCTGGAGACGCTCACTCAGGGTGTGGGCGGGAGCAGAGCACCTAGCACTCAAACGCGAAGAAACCCTAGGGCTACGTCAGTACCCGATCTCCGTCGACTGGGAGGGCCTCCTAACCCAACTACATAACACCGAATCACACCCAACAGGGGAAAGATAGACTACCGCTAACTTAAAAATCACAAATGAGAAGACCACACCACGTAAGAGAATAAAACACACAGCGTAACTGAACAAACTAAGACACTGAGAACCGAGAAGGGTATAAGTAACGACTTCTACAAAACACCCCAACTCCCTCGCCTACAAACTGAATCGTCACTATAAATTCCCAACCTGGCATGAAAACAGCGAAATTTAAATCAATCACATAGATATGAACATCAGTTAAAGTTATCGTTACACAAGTTCCTCTGTTCTTTCAACCCTCTTCATTTTAAAGTTAATCTATATGAAAAACATAATGGCTGCCCTCTATACTTTTCTCGATCACACGCTGCAGTCTGACACCCCGGAAAAAACATTATCACCTCTACAAAAATAGCAGCTGTGATTAACAACAAAACAATTGCAAAGACACAACGTAGCAAATGTCGTATAAATGAGACATCGTGGTAATAAAAATATGCATAAATATGAACAACGAATGCACATTATACTCCACTGTATTAAACACTAACTGAGATAAGATGAGAAATGTAAACTAACAAAAAAAATAACAATAAACAGATTTATGGAAAAAAGGAGTTCAGTTCATGAGGTAATCACATGCCGTACTTCATATTATGTAAACTGCCATTTATTAGGACAAGCTTGCAAACATTTCAACCTCTTCAACATTTATCATAACATCAAAATATCTTTGAACGTAATCTCTTTCTCCATCCACCATTCTTCAACCACCCCAAGCTTTCACCCCAGCTCACCTTCTTGCTTCGCTCTTACTTTCACCTTTCTCTCAATAACCTCCTTTAATTCCTAGTCTCTTTCTCACTTCTTTTTCCCACACATCGTCCAATGAAGCCTCTTTCTCCTGTTACCAACATCCTCCAGACCATCTTCCTTTGCCTGTGCTTCATCACCCCCCTCTCTGACCTGTAGATATACCCACAGCTAGCTAACTCTCCCTCCCCCATTACTTCCCAAGCCTTGCAACCTGTCCTACTATGGCAACCTGTCAGCACACAAACCAACCAGGCCCATCCCTTCTAGATATTTTAGGGGGGCAGGTGGCCAAACTTTAAACCTCCCCCCTGGTGGTTCGCAAGGAGTCAGGGAGAGGCTGTAACCTCTCTCTTGTCTCCTTAGATTATTTTCTCAAAACCTTGCCCCGCCCACTACCCACCTGTCCTGTCCGGGCCTTGTAATACCCCATGAAGTTTCACGAGGGAAGACTAGGCTGTGCCTATTGCTTCCCCCCCGGTACCATGTATTGCAAGCTCATACGGAGATCAGAAGGTTAATTAAAACAAACTGATAAAGGGTATTGCTGGGTACGTAATAACTTCTTGCCACTGTGAAGCAGAATGTTGCTGCTAATGAAAGTGCGAGGATTTATTCCTGAATCTTACATGATTGCCGACTTTTCACTTACACACAAATGGGTTTTCGAAAGATATTGAGGGGCATATTTATACTCCGTTTGCGCCGAATTAGCGTCGTTTTTTTCGACGCAAATTCGGCGCAAAACTAACGCCATATTTATACTTTGGCGTTAGACGCGTCTAGCGCCAAAGTATGAGGAAAGAGCGTCATTTTTTGCGTGAACGCCTTCCTTGCGTTAATGAGATGCAAGGTAGGCGTTCCCGTCTAAAAAAATGACTGCGCCGCAAATGCGTCGTATTTATACTCCCGGGCAAAAATGACGCCCGGGAGTGGGCGGGGCAAAAAAACCCGCATTTGCGCCGGATTTTAGCGCCTGGGTCAGGGCAGGCGTTAAGGGACCTGTGGACTCAAAATGAGCCCACAGCTGCCCTCCCATGCCCCCAGGGACCCCCCCTGCCACCCTTGCCCACCCCAGGAGGACACCCAAGGATGGAGGGACCCACCCCAGGGACATTCAGGTAAGTATAATTTTTTTTTTTTAATATTTTTTTTTGGCATAGGGGGGCCTGATTTGTGCCCCCCTACATGCCTCAATGCCCAATGACCATGCCCAGGGGACATAAGTCCCCTGGGCATGGCCATTGGGCAAGGGGGCATGACTCCTGTCTTTACTAAGACAGGAGTCATGTAAATGGCGTCTGGGCGTCGTTAAAAATGGCGCAAATCGGGTGGAGGCGATTTTTTGCGTCAACCTGACTTGCACCATTTTTAAGACGCCCTAGCGCCATTTTTCCCAACGCCGGCGCTGCCTGGTGTACGTGTTTTTTTTCCACGCACACCAGGCAGCGCCGGTCTGCTTGCGCCGGCTAACGCCATTCAATAAACTGCGTTAGCGCAGTTTAGCGTCAAAAAGTATAAATACGGGACTGAATGTGAAAAAGTTCCTGAATTCTTGTTCATATTTTTGTGCGTTTTATAACACACACACACACACTTGTGAGGCTTTTGAGAGTATGTATTAACCGAACTTATGACCTGCAGACTACACAAAGACCACTGCAGAAGGCAATCGGCTTCCTGAGTTGTATCACTGAAATGGGACCCTGTAACTTACAGGTGACAAGTTTTTAAGGCCTAAAATCAACATTGATTTGTTTGACAACTTTTCTCAATGCCCTTTTACACAACATACAGATACCTAAATACTTAGATTTGAAGGACAACAAGAATTTTGTTCAGGATGATGTCCACCATCCTACTGACATCTCCTTGAAACATCTACCCTCTTAGAAAAAAGCTGAGTCCCATTTTTACCCCTAGGCCCCATTTGTTAATTTTGCCATCTCTGTGGTCTGCCTGGACAGTGCAGCTGTTGCCAGACAGTTATGTTAGTACAATTAGAGAAGAACTTTGGTACCACCTCATGCTGGGAGCCAGGAGGGCATTTTTTGATTGGACTAAAGATGTTACTTTCATTTAAAAAAGTGCTTGCCTTCCACACAGCTGTGGTTTTTTGTCTATTCATTCAGCAGCCTGAGCCCAAACTTCCAGGGGCACACGTATAACATTGTAATGGTATTGAAGCGTCTTAGATAACTAGATAATGTATGTTGTTATCCCTCTGGCAGCAGCACAAATGGGAGGAGGGCAGTCATTAACCAACATGGATATTTAGGTTTTCCTTGACAATGAAACTGTCAATTGAACTTTTAACCCATACCAACATTATCCTACAGTTCTTTGCTTCCACACAAATACATATAAATTCCCATGCTATTTACTTGTAATGTTACACATTACCATACAACATTCAGTAAAAGCCAGACCTATTGGCATTGCCAATGCTTGTTTTTTGTTGGGTATGCTGGTTTTTGGGAATTCCCGGAATAACACCCACTGAATCACACTGAACGAAGTAATGCCCTGCACACATAATGGTCACTATAAACAAGCTCGGTCAACTTGGAAAATGTATGCAGAATTCTTCTCCGCACGCTTACCTTTCTCAACACATTTTCTGTACACAAAGATATTGCACAAGAGAGCACCGACATATTTCTGAAAATTATATTTTCTGAAGAGCCATTTTGTTAGTGTTAAATGAGGATGCATGTATTATAAATTGTCGAAAACCTTTGGATTTCACGAAAAATGTAGTAAAATAAAAACACTTCATATGCGTCACAAAGATTGCATTTAAAGAATTTGCACGCTCCTAGCCCTGAGTAACCAAATGAGCTCCTAAAAACTCAGCTCTGTTAGTTATGCTGCATTGCCCAACAATGGAGCGATATTGAAGCAGAGGAAACTGACTCTCAATTTAGCACATCATGTTTTCCTGTTTTCCTATCAGGAGGAGGAATGTAACATTTTTATACACCCTTTCTCGAATGGCGGATTGCTTTTTCAGTAACAGGCAAACTATGCTTGAGCCTGGATGTTACAGTAAGCGACGAAAAACGAGTTTATGCAAATTAGTGGAAAGAAACAAGTTGTATCCCTGTTTTTATAAAAGCAGCTGGTACTGACCTTTGATTAGGGACGTCACAGAAAGCAGAATCATGCGCAGTACATGCTTCATGTCTTCCATTGATGCACACAGGAAACATTGGCAGATCGTTAGCTAGTCAGTCAGAAAATCACCACCGGGGGAACACAATGTTTTTTTTTTTTTTAAACACAGTTACTGCTCATGCAGAATTGGATGCACTACATAAGGAGTTTATGTGAGTAAAAATGCAGTGCAAGAGGGTGACCGTAAAGTAGGATGTTTATGGTAGACTCAATTTCCTTATCTACTTGGATCTCCTAAAATCTGGCACAAAACGTTCTATGCTGATTGTTAGACACCACACAACTCCCAAGTCATCACTGTTCTCTTTGACACCCCCAGACCGTCTCTGTTTTTAAGCAAACACAACTTTGCATTCTTGGACAGTGAAACCTACAATAGTGCTGTTCACTAAATCGCAGTTACCATTGGAAAGCGTCACACAAGAAATGGGGCCGCCTATGTGGAAACACTGGCAGTCTAGACTGCTATTGGTAATGAAAATACAAATATTGACTGGCATCTGTAAACTGAAATCAAAATTTAATTTTTTTCTAGTCACAGTTAATACAGAGCTAAGATTTAAAACAATATGTTAGTTGCATGTGTAGCTGTAGATACACATGCTGTGCGTAATCCTGCCACCTACTGTGGGGCCCGGACATGTGCTGCTTGTTTATGTTTGAATAAGTCTTTTTGAGACTCCACCTATTGTAAATAATGCAAATGGGCATCGGCTCCATAGTTAGATTGGTTTTTTTCCACTGTTGAGTTCATATGTGTATACAAGAGCTCCGGTTTGATACCACTTGCTGTTCTTGCTGGGCCTTCAGCACCATCCCTCGTTGGTTCAAACAATCCCAATTTTCGATAGCATCACCCTCGACAGGTGAGAATGTCCATGTGATGGAAAGGACTCCTTTTCGATTCTGGCCATTTTGCTATGGCAATTATCCCGGGAAAGACTTCCACGAAGTTTGTAAATTGAGCCTGTCCCCTGATCGCGAAGAGGAATCCGGTGCAGCATATCTTGCGTTCCATAACAAGAAGACCCTTCGAAACTGAAGGGTGCTTCACATTACCTCGGCTTCAATGACACAGTGCAGGGGAGAAAAGGACACTCCAGGCATTTTTGGCAAGGCCATACTTGGAGTTGAAAGCTTGGGAGTCGAAACCCACTTTGGAGCATTGTGGACACCGACTCTCTTTGGCTCCATTCAGGCCATGTTTGGAGGAGTTTGAGCAGCCCATCATGCAGTGGCACCAGGAACATCCAGACACTGGCCAGCAGAGGATCCACATCCAGCTGGGTACAGGCAAGATCCTGGCTAAGCCTGCTCTGCCACCCAAGATTCCCCAAATGATGGAAACCTACTTTTGAGGAGGCCCTCAACCCTCTTTTGGAGCCAACACACAAAAAGCCTTGGGTCTAGGACAGAGGCACCTTTCCATTGCAGCCTCGCCCTTCCATGCCTACTTCTCCTCCTCCTGCACCCCTCCTCTGTCCCCTCTTATTCATAACTCCCCCTGCTGTCTGTGGACCATCACCCACATTCACCACAGGGATCTCCATATACCTGCTGGAGGCATCTTCAAGGAGCCTGTGAAAGCCATAGTCATCCTTCCCTGGGTTGACAAAATGTTTAAGGCATCTCCTTCTGACCCCCCCCCTACATCAGAGGGAAGGTACCCCTGATTCTGTAGTGGTTCACATGGCCACAAACAGAGCAAATTCCCAGGTCATAGGGTATGCGCCCCCTCCAGACCGGGACAGCAAGAAAATAGATGCTGTAGGCAAGTGTGTTGCAGTACAATCTGCCATGCAATGGTGCATTGCCAACTCTGTGTGCTTGCTATCCTAGTATGATCACGCCCACTGGAACCAGATAGAGGATCTTATTCAAAGAAATACAGCAAGCGAGGGCATGAGTTGGTAACGGAGAGGATGATTATCTCAAATATTAACATTGGGTGCACTCTGGATGCAGTGGACATGGCTGCTCACAGTATTAATTCTAGTCTCCTTCTCCACCACCATGCATGGCTGTGTGTCTCTGGTTTTAAACAAGAGGTCCAGCAAAACCTTCTTGAAGTGCCCTTCGATGGCAACCATCTTTTCGGGTCCCAGGTCGATGAGATGCTCGAAAGGATCGGGAGGGACACTGACACAGCTAAGGCCATAGGTGCCCTATAGACTCCCACAGACTGCGACTCCTTTTGCCGCTCACAGTTTCACGGTGCAGCCAAGACAGCTGACACAGCCAATACTTTCACCAGACAACAGCAGGAGACTCTTCACGAGGTTACTACAGGGGAGGGTATGAAGGGGACAATGCAAGGGTAGAGGCAAAGGAGCAGCTCCTATAGGGGCCACCGCCCAAAAAACAGTGACACTGTCCTCCCCAACCATCCAACCCCTGTTGGAGAGACAGATTGGAGGGGTTTTAGCCTCACTGGAAGAAAATTACCCTGACCAGTTAGTTCTAGACATCATACAGGAGGATTATTGTTTAGAGCTCACCCAAACACTACCAAACATCCCCCCACGCTCACACAAGTTGTCCACAGAACACCGGTGTCTGCTGAAAGAGGAGATGCATGCAATATTTGCCAAAGGAGCCATAGAGCCAGTGCCACCACTACATTGTGACTAAGGGGTGTACTCCCTGTACTTTCTCAGTCTTAACAAAGATGGCTCCCTTCAGGCTTATGCTCAATCTCTGGCCCCTCAAAAAGTCCATCCTGTCTGAACATTTCCACATGGTCACACTTCAGGTTGTCATCTCTCTGTTGCAGCAAGGTGACTTCATGACCACCCTCGACTTGAAGGATGGTTACTTCCAAATTCCCACCCACCCCGCCCATCGAACGTTTCTGCGGGTTGTGGTGAGTGGACTGCATTATCAATTCAAGGTGCTGCCTTTCGGGTTCACAACAGCCACCAGAGTCTTCACCAAGTGTCTAGCCGTGGTAGCAGCTCACCTAAGGTGGGGTGGCATCCACAAGTTCCCTTACCTCGATGACTTGCTGATCAAGAGCGCCACACAGCAGCAATGCCTGGTGCACATGCAAACAACCATAGAACTTCTTGATAAGTTGAGTTTCACATTCAATATATCCAAATATCACCTTCAGTTCCTCCAAGTACAACCTTTTCTCAGGGACACTCTAAACTCAAGGTTGGGGAAGGCTTACACAGTCGTGCCAGGCTTGACAATTTACAATGTCTGCTGCCTCTTTTCCAGCCGGATCGTCAGGTAATAGTCAAGACGGTAATTCATTTGTTAGGTATGATGGTGTCCTACATTGCAAAAGTTCCTCATACAAGGTTATACATGCTTCTCTTACAGTAACACCTAACTGCACAGTAGTCTCAGGCAGAGGGCCTATGGGCTGATCTAGTGTTTATTTACGGCCGCACATATTGCTCTCTGCAGTGGTGGAATGCCAACAACCTGTTGCAGGGATGGCCATCTAGACCCAGTTTATCAGGAGGCAATCACCGTGGACGTCTTACTCACCAGATGGAGAGCCCATATGCAAAATCACACAGTCCAAGGCTTGTGGACGCCTGTGCAGCAGGACTTCCTCAATAACCACCTGGAATTGCTGGCTATTCAATTTTTTCTTTGAGAATTCGTTCCACTCATTCACAACAAGTCCTGCAGGGACAACACCACAGCCATGTTTTACTTACAAAAGGAGGGGGGCACACATTTGACCCAACTGCCAGCTCTAGCCCAGAGCATCTGGAGGTGGATGATACATCACAAGGTGCAGTTGGCCAGAGAGAACATTCCGAGTTTGGACAACGACTTGGCCGACCTGCTCAGCAGCATTCATCAACAGGTCCACAAGTGGTAACTCCCCAAGACCCTACTCATTTACTTCCGACTTGGGGGATCCTCACATAGATGTTTGCCACTGCCGAAAATGCAAAATGCTCAAAGTTCGCCACCAGGTTCCCACACTGGCTGTACATGGGCAGTGCACTATGAAGGAACTGGTCAGGAATATTTGAGTACACTTTTCTGCCTCTCTCGCCCCTACCGTTCATACTTTTCAAGCTAAGGCAGACGTTTCTTACCCTCATCCTGGTAGTCCTAACCTGGGCATGCCAGCCTTGGTACTCCACTCTCCTGGAACTCTCTCTAGCTCCTCAGAAGAAACTTCCCAACAGGCCAGACTTTCTCATGTAAAATCACAGAACTCTTTGGCACCCCAGTCTGGGGCCTGGTTGGGTATCTCAGCCTATTGGAGGAATGTATGCCCATTCCTCACGAAGCATGCAGACCTACAAACTGGGCCTGCTGTGCAGCCAAATGGAAGTGTTTTGTGCACTATTGTGTTCCAAAACATGTAAATCCTCACACTGTCGGTACGTGGCATTGTCTGTTACCTCCTTCACCTTCAACAATCAGGCCTTGCCTACACCTCCATTTAGTTACATCTGGCTGCTGTGACTGCTTTCCTACAGAATAAGCAGCACATTTTGCCCGTCAGAACGAGTCATTAGGACTTTCATGGAAGGAATTAAGTTGGTTACCACACCCCTGACCACTGCTGCTCTGGTGTGAAATCTCAACATCGTCCTAACTAGGCTCATGGGCCCTCTATTTATCACCTTTACTCTTGCCAGCTTCAGTTTCTTTCACGGAGGGTAGACTTCCTTGTAGCCATTACTTACCTCAAATGAGTCATTGAGGTACACGCTTTCACCTAAGACGAGCCTTTCTTTCAGGGTCATCCAGGTAGAGTGGTCCTCAGAACGAACCCCTAATTTCTTTTCAAAGTGGTTTTCAGTTTTCATCTCAATCAAACAATTGAGTTGACAGTTTTCTTTCCACACCCAGAGTCTGTAGCTGAATGCGCCTTGCATACCCTAGATGTCAAAAGGGTGTTATTGTATTATGTGGATAGAACAAGATCCTTTTCTAAGGAACAACAACCCTTTGTGTCCTACTCCAAGCCACAGATGGGCCATGCCGTTTTCAAAGCAGGGGTTGTCTGTTGACTTGTCAGGTGTATTCCAACTTGTTATGCTAAAGAAATAATTACCTACCTGTTGCTCCCTGACCCCATTCTTCTATGTCTTTGGTAGGGAATATACCACTAGCTAACGTGTAAAGCAGCTACCTAGTCCACTCCTCACACTTTTACTAAACAGTACCATGTGGATGTCCTGGCTAGACAACAAGCTAGAGTTGGCCAGGCTGTCTTACGCACAGTGTTTCTGTTTTCTGCAACACCCTCAGGCTCAGCCACCGCTTTTGGGGAGGACTATTTTACAGTCTGTGCACAGCATGTGTATCTACAGTTACACATGCCATAAGCTGAAAATGCTACTTACCCTATAAGCAACAGTTGGTGGCATGTGCTGCGGTAGATTCACATGCACCCACTGTCCTCCATGGCTGCCTGGGGTCCTTTGCAGATACTCTTAACTTAATTCTTTAATTCGTATGGTCATCTTTTCTATTTCCCCATGCTACATCTTCACCCTCCAGGTGGGAAAAACAATCTAACTATAAAGCTGATGCCCATGCACATTACCTCCAGTAGGTGGAGTCACCATACCTCGTGACTCAAAAAGACTTATTTGAACGAAAACAAGGTGAACACGTCGAAGCCCAACACTGGATGGCAGGATTATGCACAGCATGTGAATCTACAGCACTGCATGCCACAAATAGGTGCTTACAGGGTAAGTACATTTTTCCTTTCCCCAATATGTGGCAATAAAAGCCCTTGTAAAAACTGCAAACCAGTGCACATTTCATTAACATAACAACTGAATTACTAGCTTGCTACAGCTCACCATTGGTACCAGCCTAACATTGGTTCACTTATCATTACTGGGTGTCTTGTCTCCTGTTACTCTTCTAGACTTATTTTTTAAACATATTGTCCACAGTGAACCTCACCTGCAAAGATGGTTTTCATGTATGTGTATATGTAGTATTTGTATAGTGTGAATCTATTAAAAAAGGCTGCAGAGCACTGAACAGTGCGAGTCAGCAGCAGACTGTCACTGTGATGTTATGTAGTGTTCATTAAAGAGGTGCATCTTCAGCTGTTTCCTCAGTTGAAGCAGAGTTGTGGTGATCCCGGTGGACACATGGATGTCATTCTATTCCAGATATTAGGGTATTCGCAACCACTTCAGTGTAGCAACCACGATTTCATGCATTCACCCACATTTCAAAGTCAAAACTGTTCAAATGCTGCTCCATAGCTTCACAATTGCAGTCTCGTAATCTTTTCTGAGCTCTTGTAGTTGATGGTAACTTTACTTGATGGAAAGAAGTGGCAATGTATGTTTTCGTTAGAAAATCATGTTTTCAGGAGCAAAGGTATTCATTCACTCCTGATGATCCGGTTCAGATATTTGAGGTGTGACACCTGCTGCATGTTACTTTGTTATGAATCAACAAAAAGAGTTGTTAAAAAAGGAAGAAAATCATGTTCTCCGGTTGAAGGTGTCTATGGTCAGACCACACACAACAACAACACTGACTGGGCTGCTTTGCAGCTGCAGTAAAGCTGGTGTCCATTTTGGTTTATTATTCCAGCTGTACCATATCATGATTCCTCAATTTAATTTTAACTGAGCTCAAAAGCATTTCATAGAGTCTGCACGGTTGCAAGGTAGGCTGGAGAAGACATTTTTGGCATCAAGGGAAAGTGACATTTTATAATCTACCTCACACTGCAATGCTGATTTTAGGGCCAAGCTATTGTCCCCTTAAACAGTGCCGGATTACCAAATAGGCAAAGTGGGCACCAGCCTATGGGCCCCACTCCCATGGCCCGCAAGAACGGATCAAAGTAATATTGATTAGATCTTGAAAGAAAATGATGATCAAGCATTCTTAAATTGTTTCCAAAAGATAGGAAAAAATGAATCAACTCAAAGAAACGAAAACCTTACATTAAGAACTCTATAGAGAAAATACTGTATTAATGTAATGTACCCATCAACAACTTCAAGTACATAAACCATAGACATCAGATTCACATAATAGTTTGTCTCTTAAAAGCTCATCTTCTATCTGCTGTCAGTTTGTAAAATCATTCGGTGCGACCTGCATATGTGTAATGTTTTGTTTTGTGTAATAAAATTGGTTCATTATAATTGTTGGTTGGTAAAATTAAAAACGTGTTAGGAGATATTTTCGGAGGGGGAGTGGGGGCAGAATTTTTGGCTTCCTAGGGTCCGGCATAGGTAAACCCTGAGCAGCTCCCTAGTATTGTCTTTTGACATATTCTTCAGCGGACTACAGAACCTACTAAGAGTCTTACCAAGAGTAAAGAAATGCAATGTTTACCTCATAGAAATTCTAAAATAGTTTGTATTTCACCTGAACATTTAAAGGCGTTTGTTGAAGATGCATCCACCCATCCCCTCGAGTCCTAAATTGCCCAGGATGTGTGTAAAGTGCATGACGTTGGAAATTAAGGGCCTGATCTAGCAAAGGGTTTTAGCCACTCTGTGCCTATGGGGAGGTGCGTTTATAGGCCAGGACGCATATTATTTTTTAATAAATTATTATTCTTTTTGGCTAAGAAAAGATAAACACTATTCCACATATGCGACTGCTGGATATGGCTTCCAAATCCAACAAGAGCAGAGAAAGGTAAATAAAGTGCAGGGACGTACTTTACTGGAATTAAACTGCCTTGTCCTGAGCTGCTGTTGTCTTTGCTCTAGAATGTTACAGGGATGAGGAGGAGCGAGAGGTCCAAGGGGGCCATGAGAGTGACTCAGCCTCCCTGCTGTAGGTCATGTATTCAATTGACCTCTGGTGAGGTTTTTGTTTCTAAACCACGTTCGAACGCCAAGCCCCGTGACTGGTGGCTGCTCCTCTGCCCCTTCAAGGCCCCACAAAGCACAACGCACACAGAAACTTGAAACTGTGCACTTAAAGAGAAGATTAAACAGTTACACAGGATACGATATATGGACTTCCACATAGCTTGTTATTTCCCTGATAGATGGAAAATCAAGAAATCCCACACAGGGAGCTTTTTGTTCCACGGGCACTGTGATGCTATTGATGATGCAGTGAGGCACCATAAACAATTAACCATAGAGTCACAAATAGTTGTTAGTAAACAAGCACAAATGGATAAACCAGGGTCACGCAATGACTCGGAGGCAACACCGTGTCGGTATATAATGCTGCGGAGATTACTTCGGCATGAAACTATTGTCGTGGCTATGGTGGTGCCTAACGTGTGAGATCCTTGGTGAGATACCAGGATGGACAGGGTGTTGTAGTTGGGGAATAATCGTGTTATGGTGGCTGCGATGACCAGGTTTGGAAAGGCTCCTCTTTTCACTGCTCATAGGACGCCGCATACGAGTTCCCAACTACAATCACAGGTGAGCAAGTGTCTCAAATTGTGCATGACACCCAAAGAATAAGGATGAACATTTACAGGTATCTGGGTCTCTTCTTTCTCACAGATCCTGGATGAGAATGTCCGGGTGGCAGCGATGATTTCAGATTCTCTGCGGCAGAAGATGGTGTTTATGGCTGTGCATGAGTTTGATTCCTTTCTCAGCAGGTGAAGAGCTTATTCTACAGTAAACTGCCATCCATCCTCTTCCTAATCCAGCACCTAAGTTCTGTCTTATTTTCCCACCCTAGTTGTCTCTCTTGTTTTCTTTGTCATCTACACCTCCATTCCCTAAATTCTCTAATACTTAAAACTAATTTACGTCTCCTTTTCCTATCATTTAATTTTACTATCTTCCTTCTCCTCACTCCTTACCTCTCATTCCTGACCTCTATCTCAGTTGTGCTACTTCTCATCTTCTCTCCTTCCTTTTTCTTTGGTCCGTTAGTCTACTTTTTCCATAATTTGGAAAATGTGCCTGTGCCACTCTCTTCGAGTGACATAACCAGGCATGTTTTGTGTAACCCCGTAAGCTTAATCACTATAGTCAAGCCTAGACTACACAGTATTAGTGCTTTTTATGTATCACCTACTAAACATTATTCCACCAGTTTCTAAGCTCCCTAATTTGACTCATAAGGAAATGGTACTCGGAGATACTATGGGTGCCCAGTTGTTTGAACAAGTTGGGCAGCTGACAATAAAGCTCAGGTCCTTTGATCACAATGTAATCCTTTCAGCCTTAACACAATATTTCTATCCATTGTTTTCCCTCTCGAACCTTCACTCTCCCTCTCACTTCTTGATCTCCTCTCTACACTCTTCGTCATCCGGCTTTCTGTCTTCTCATCAGTTGAAAGATGGGCAGCTTCTGTTAAACCCATACAGCAAATGTGGGGATTAGTTAATTTTTAGTCCTTTTTTATTACCCTGTTCTGCCTTCCCTTTCTACCCTCCACTTAATGTACGCACTGTCTAATCATCTCTTACCCCAGTACACTGTATAGCTAATCTCTGCAGCCTGGCACGGTTAGATCTACGTAAATACAACACATCACATGAACATCTACCCTTTCTCTATTATGGACGGGGTTCTGGGCCATGTCTCGAATCTTTCCCTGTAGTGGCTTTTGGCACATCCAGCTCTTTGTTTGTCCTACTGGTAGGATCCCAAGCCAGAGATCTGTGAAACACTTACATGCATCATTGAGGCCGTATTTCTCACATGTTCTTCCAGCTTTGGGTTCTGAGCTTCACCCCAGCTCATTCTTTCACATACTGTGTCCTTTTGAACTAGTGCTTTGCTTGATGCCTGTTGTATCAAGTGCATTGCTGTCTAGCCCACGGACTGGCATCAGCGGGCTCCTCTCCTCCTGCAGGAGGAGACTGACAACTGGTCAGCGGCTGGAATACTGAAGGTTCGCTACTTAGCCTTCTGTCCTAGGCCCCTTTTGAGCCTACCCATAGGGCTAGTTCCTTCTGTTAACTCTTTCACCTCTTCAAGTGTTACTTCCTCCATCACATCTTATCCTCTAGCTTGGTCTAATTCAAGGAGGGGGCGCAACTCAGTTCAAGGATGGGGTGCAACGTCAGTGTATTCCTTTGAGTAAATGGAACTAATAATACAATACAAATGTGAAGGAATATCCATGTTAGTGGGAGGTGAGGGCTCATCTGCCTAGGTCTTACAGGCGTTGGGCATGTTTTGAGAGTGGGAGCACCTTGTTTCTGTAACATTTCCCTCTTCTGCAGGTTAAAAGATGCTCTGGTAGAATATGAGAAAGAGCATGACCAGGACGCATCAACATCCAAGTATTATGTCCCCTACCTACTGACGACAATCAACAATTGCCTGCAACTCAGGTATGTGACTTTGATGCACTCAGCAGAAGCCATGAGTTCACAGGTCAGCATGATACAAGAGGGCAGCCCTACTGCTTGGCAGCCACTGGCTTCAAGCCATAGTGAGGCATGCGTTTCAGGGCCCATCACAATATATAGTAACAATTGTAAGGACTTCTTGACAATGCCTTCTGACATAACACAATGCACGTTTATGAGCAGTACTTTAACATCCCACTCCAACAAGCTCCCTAGACACAAACAACATCAGCATTCTATGACTGATGTACATGCCTTTGAAAACTGTGATTGTGTTATGGGATTCCAGGGGACCATCCCTTAAATCATGAAATAGACTGAAAAACTGAGTTCATATACCTATACAGAGGAGCAGCCAAAGGCATGCACCAGTAAAGAAAAGACACAAACAGGATAAGGGACAGAAACAGGACCGAGAAGGCAAGCAACTCTAATGTGTACAGACAGAGAAAGGAACCAGTAATAGACAAACACACTGGGTTACCACTTGGGTTGTATGACACGTAAGACTGAGAAGTTCCCACAGCAATAAGGAAAGTCATCGTCTCTGTCCAGTTTACTCTCACTGACAGTCAAGTGATTCTGTATCTGAACCCTTAGGGCACAAACAAGGATTGTACTTGCGAACATGAGACAAATCGTTATGGGTCCAGCAGGAGGCACAGAGGAGATGCCTAGGAAAATAGAAATGCAACACTTTTGCAATTGAGGCACTGAAGACTGCAAGTAACACAAGACAGAGGCTGGGGCAGGAATTGGCTCCTGAAACCAGAAGTCAACCCTTTAAAAAAAGCAATAAGCTTATTCACAGGTGGGGATAAAATAGTACATTTCCTAGCCATGGAGAGCCCATGAGGAGTACAAGGCGAGCAGCAGAGAGAACATTGCTGTACATCAACTAGTACAGATGGGGAGAGGAAACCAACCATAGAACTACAAGACAAATGTCAGAGTAAGGCAGCAAGGGACAACTGGAGAACAAATAAGGCAGGACAAGCACAAGTATTCTACGAATTATAGCAAGTATGAGACCAGAACACACAGAAACCAGAGACTGCAAGAAGAAACTCAGAGAAAGTGTGTATAAAACAAGGAGCAAAAAATAGGCGACTGGGAAACAAATACAAGCCTCACACTACAGAAATAAAAAGCAATAAGAAAAAAAGGTAAATGATAGCACTAACAGAAGGAACACACTATATACATATTAAAAAGGAGGCAGACCAGGGGAAAAACTGGACTGTTCAAAGGGCAGAAAAGTAAAATTCAAGACAGGCTGGGAGAAAATCTGCACAAAGAGGCACTGAAATAGGCCATAGGCTGTCAAGCATTGATTGGTGAGGAAACAGTCAACAAGAGTTTCGATCAGAGGTTCAAGCGAACATGGAGCTTCCGGCAATGGCAGCTTATAAGCAGTTCCAGGCAGGACGGAGTAACATGATTAGGCTGCAGTAGACTGATCACAGGTCTGTGCAATTCCCATATCTCATGCCCTGGTAGTGAGAATCCAGTGCTGAGGAACAGCAGGACCAGTCCCATATAAAGAAAATGCACAGTGGATGCCTGGGCACAGTGAATTCCTGGCAGTCCATTCTAGGATCTGTGGTCCAGGGAAGAAAACATAGGGTGTCCAAAATTGAAATGAGCAGCAGGCAGAGATCAAATAGGGAATTTAGATGATTTTTAGTGGTGATTTCCAGGGTGCAGTTGTCCATGTACACCTGCCCTCAGAGTTGGTACTGTGTAATTGCAATGAACTGTCCCTTAGTACAAAATGGCCCATAACGTGGTGGTGCCTTTATGGACCAGTTATGAGTTTGTCAAAGTGTTGCATAAAGGTATTTGTGTTTTATTTATTTTTCTGATTATTTTTTTATTATTGCCACTTGCAGGTCTTTTGGGTGCAGAATATGCATGTATATGTATGTATGTATGTATGTATGTATGTATGTATATGTATGGATATGGTATTACTATAGTGCAAGCCTAGTCAAAAGACAGCAGAGCACTGCACAGGGTCAAAGACCAGCATAAAGGCAACGAGTGACGGAAGAGGTTGCTGGGTTGTGAACAGTTAATGCAATGTGATGTAGTGTTGAGGTCTTTATCTCTTTCCTAAATTGGCACAGGACTGGAGTGGACTGGAGCGGTCCTGATGGATACGGGGGATGGTGTTCCAGATCCTGGGTGCATAGATGCAAAGGGCCTGCAGCCTTGTTTTTTTTAAACACTTTGCAGTCTGGTGGAGTCCTGGCTGCTTATATGCCAAAAACCACCAGAGATGGTGAGCTTGTCTTCAAGATAAGGGATGGGCTGCCTGTTGTGATGGCTCTGTAAATTATGCAGATGGTTTTGAAGATGGTGCTTTCCCTCAAGGGGAGCCAATGGAATGCCCTGGATGAGATGAGCTGTTTCATGTTAGATGCCCCTAGAGGGTGCCAGTGCGGAGTATGGGAATGTCGGATGTCCTTAAGGGCTGCCATTGTGGAGTCTGGGAGGCCATGGAACAGGGCATTACCATCATCCAAATTCAAGAGTACAAGGTCTTGAAAAGCAGTATCGAAGTCACTTTCTGGAAGAAACAGTTGCACTTTCTTACAAGAGAGAGATGGTGCCAGACCGTCTGTTTTTTGGCAATGTGTTCCTTTGAGTGTGAGGTTGGTGTCCAGGGTGAATCAAAGTGACTTGGTAGTGAATGAAAGTTGGGGTTCAAGGCTGTTCATGCTCATGTCATTGAGCCAGGTGTACTCTGTTTCTTGTTTCTTATTTTTGGCACATAACAGCAATTCTGTCTTGGTTGGGTTGAGCATCAGGTAGGCACTGCACATCAAAGTCCAGATGATGTGCAGACGATATTTGAGGTGTTGGATGTCTGAAGCAGAGGAGCCTTTTAAGTAAAGTTGTGTATCATCAACACATTGGTGTTTCCTGATGGGGTATCTGTATGTAGGGCACCATGCAACTCCACATAGAGGTTGAAGATGATAGGAGACAGTATGGAACTCTGCAGACTTCACAGTTGATAGTGATGAGTCAAAAAGCCTTCAGCCAAAGGCTGAACTGCTTCTTGTCCAGTGCCAAGTGGTATGATGCTGGTAATGCATCTGCATATTTAGTTTTTTTGTTTTCTACACATATTCTACGTTTTAGGTATTCTATACACATTCTTCCTAAGAGAATGTATGAACTTTGCTGTTGTTTTATTATCCACATTATGCTATGATTATATCAACTGCATGAACGAGTGCACAAGTTGCTCATCATATGCCTTGATCTATATGCAATATTAGTTCACTTCTTCCATTTTTTTCTTCGAGGATTAACAGTAATGGTTCTTCTGGTCAGGGATTTCTGTGAGGCCCTTTTTTGTCCCCCATCCTTTCTGTCATTTTTCACCTGGGCACCTTGCTAATCACAAAGTCATAGGCCAATTTTAATAACAATTCCTCGGACAGAACAAGTGTTTTTATGTCAATACGGTCCTGCAGAAAAGGTGAGGTCTGCAGACACATAGCCTATGATTACTATGCATTGAATGGCTTATTTCTCTACTTTGAGATACTGTAAATTGTTGTGTTAAATTACTATGAAGCACCATAGAGATTGAATCCTTATGATAGAAGATGCTTAGTATAATTGTTCAAACCAGGCGGCATGATTTATGACATTAGATGTTAAGACCATTAAACAATTGTTCCTGTCTGTTGTACCTGCATCTAGTTGTATTGTGTGGCTTAGCTGTTGATAGTGGCATGGAAGGTTTAAGTTATCAGGCAGTTTGGTCTGTTAGTTTGAGGTATATTGAAATGAGTAGTCATTTCAAGGCAGTAAAATTACCACAGTCTGTGTTGTTTGACTTATCTGGTAACTTTTTCTTCTTCTCTAGCTCCTCCATCTCTTTTTTGGAACAGGATGAGACAGCTGCATCAGGATTTTGGAAATCATTGCCCTCCCTTCATTCTGCCTTGGACCGAACCCAGAAGAAGGCATGCCGTCTGCTCGTCGATGATCTCATGATCGAGCTGCAGGTATGTTGAATTCTGGGGTTACTGGGTGCTGTAGATGGGGGAGCTATATTAATGCCTACATAACTAGCGTACCTGAGGGAAGAAGGAGTTATTGCACTTTTGAGACTTCTGAGTCCACTAAGGCTGAAGGGGTACTAGTTACTGTGCTGGTAGAAGGGTCTGCGATATCCTTTAGAGTTTTGAGAAATGGTGAATGGATCAAGTATCGATAAATAGGTAAATAAGCGCAATTCAGGTTCTTGGCCAGCTGTGCATTGGTCCAGCAATACCTTGAGGGGTGGGAGGAGAGGAAATGAATTGTGCCAGTGGGATGGGTGTCCAGCAGATTCAGGCCCACTGAAGGAGGTAAAGGTTTTGGCTAGCAGGACTTAGGCCTAGAAGAAACAGGATCAAGAGGGAGAGTTATTTGTGTTGTGCCATGAACTGTATTCATCAGAATCGGGGCTCCCAGGAAGGTACTGATACTGCAGTACATAGGAGTAGAATTAACCAGAGACTGAGGATGTGTGTTGTTTTGCTTCTCTGCTGACTGCAGTGGATTTGGAATAGGCAGAAGACATACGGAGAGTACACTAACTGTGTTTTCAAAGAACGATCCTGGGTAAAATGGTGGAGGTGGTGGGTGGGGCACAACACAGTGGCATGACTGTCCGTCAATGGAATAGCACCCATGGGACCATGGACTGGTGGAAAATAAGGTGAGGGGAGGACGTTCAGGTACTGCAAAGTACAAAAAGGAGTACTTTGGGATACTGGAATGTTGAGGATAGAATATAGAATAAGAAATCTAAATGTGGAACACAAGCGTTGCGACCGGCAGTTGCTGGTGACAGTGTTCGTGGTCATGTCATGCTGGCATTGCTCTTGTATGTAAATGTTTTTATTCTGGCAACTTTGATGATTAAACTTATGACGTACAATATACTTATTGTGTCATGCTTCTTAACAATGGCGACAAGGCGGGTAAGAGCAATGTTGACAAATTTGTTTTGGGGCTACCAGAAGTTGGGCGGTGCTTATGTGCAGCAATTGCCACCAGGAGTTTCCTGAATTCAGTGTGGTTAATTATTTTTTACTTCGAAAAGAGGTACTGGTGTTTAGAGGAGCGGAGGAACCTTAGCTGTATGGACGGCGGTCAGTGGTGCTGTGCGAAGGAGTGTTAGCTGTGTGGTCGGCAGACTGAATGCGTGGAGTGGGAGAAGATCTGCACTCCTCGGCTGATCTTGGCAAATGGTGGCGTCACGTATGCAACTGACTGTACGTGTTCTTCCATGTTGTTCTGGATGCTACGTGGCAATAGAGTGGAACGTTGCCAGTTTTAGTGTCATTACTTATTCGACGGAGCGCAGCAAGGGTATTCGGTAATGCACACATCTTAATTTATTACCCAGTGCTTTCAACAATACGTGGCAATGTATTGGATCTGGTCAGTGTGGGTGAACTGCATACTCAACGGAGTGCAGAACAGTAGTCGGGGATGCGCACACCTTAAATAATGAATTGATGAATCTTCAGATTGAAGGTTAATATGTACATACTTCATCAATAGACCAGCTCATTATTCTGTTCGCTACAACATTTGGTGATGCGTACACCCTAAATCTTGATAATTAGCAGGGTTATAGAAATCTTTTCCATTAAGCAATACTTTAAAAAAGTTCTTATTGTGGGACATTCTGCTACTGTAAGATTTTTTTTCTTATTATTCATAGTATATATAGTTGGACATTTGCATGTTTGAATTTACTTTGGTAGGTGTTTATGCTGAGTACATGTGTATATTAGTTGCACAGTTTTTCTTATTGTTCATACATTCACAGTCTGATAAGAGTTGGCAACAGTTGCAGATTTCCACATGCCATCTTTTGCATTAAATTTATGATTGTCCTTTGGTTTATTATAGCTTCTGGCACATGTAAGTGCTAACAAATTTATGTATGGGTAATATTCAACCTCTACCTTTTTTGCTTGCAGAGCCAAGTTATCCGCCCAGTCAGTGAGAGTTAAGGATAGATTTATTTGAAGCATATGTAGAGGTACTAGAGGAGAGGGAATGTAGTCCAGAAAGATATTTATCTTTATTAAAACATAAATTAAGAGCTATAGGGTTAAGGGAATTAAAAAACGTACTAATGTTAGAAAATGTTGGTGAGGCTGACGTATACCAATGTGCTCTTAACCAATTGCAGGGAAGGTATGGCAGATAGATTAATGTAGTAATGGAGCGATATTACTTTTATTCTATAGAACAGAAAGAAGAGGAAACAATTGATAAATACATGGCAGTATTAAGAGGGTTAGCTGTAACGTGCTTTTGAACATATGATGTATGACTAAGTACTAAGAGATCAGTTATTATTGAAAACCAAATATAAGAAGATACAGGAAAAATTATGGTCTTAGAGTGAATTATCCTTATAGCATCGGTGGAAGTGGCTAGAAGTATTGAAGTAACTGAAAAATGTATTCAAGTTGTGAGGAAGGAAAATAAAGATGATGTTGTGATATGTGCAGTTAGTAGTGAGAAAAACAGTAGAGAAACAAAATTGGGAGTAATGCATACTAATTATACAGGCAACAAGAATGAACCCAGTAATAATGTTGAAGGTTTGTTGTGTTATAGGTTTGATTCTGGTAGTCATTTAGCAAACTCCAAAATATGTCCTGCTGTAGGTAAGATCTGCAACTTGTGTAAGACAAAAGGACATTTTTCTTGTGTTTATAAGAATGTTGGGAGGAACGTTAATTGTACTGCGGAAGAAAATGAGGATGAAGAGCATTAGAATAGCATGCAAGATGTAATGCCGAGTATACAGAGAGTCATACGTGAGGTGAAAAATGTACAATTACCCCGTTGTTTGTTAAACATTGATGGGAAACAAGTTAAAGTAATGGTGGATTCATGTGCATGGTAAACCATGCTGGGTAAAAAAATATTTGAACCATTGTGGCCAAGAAGAGGGTTGAAGAACACAAGCATAAGACCAGGTAGTTATTCTGGAAAAAAGATTTAGATAGCGGGCATCATACAAGCTAAGCTAGAGTTTGCTTGTAGGATGTGTAAGAGTGACATGCTTGTTTCTGAGAAAGGTGGCATGATTTTGGGATAGCCACACATGATGGTGGTAATAATTTTGATATAAATGATATAGTATATACTAATTTGAAAAATTTAGTTCGATGGCATATGTTGCTGCAGATACACATGTTTCGCACAGTCCGCTGCCTGGTGTTGGGCTCGGAGTATTACAAGTTGTTTTTCTTCGAAGAAGTCTTTTTTGGTCACGGGACCGAAGGACTCCTCCCTCTTCGGCTCCATTGCGCATGGGCGTCGACTCCATCTTAGATTGTTTTTTTCCGCTGTCGGGTTCGGACGTATTCCTTTTCGCTCCGTGTTTCGGTTCGGAAAGTTAGTCAGAATCTCGGAAGAAAGCGTCAGTATTGTTCCGTTCGGTATCGGGATAGTTAGGTACATCGACACCGATCATCGGAAGACTTTGGGGTAGCTTCAATTCCCCCATCGGGGCCTGGTCGGCCCGACCGCGTGCGACATCGAAGCCGATGGAACGGACCCCGTTTCGTTTCTGCCCAAAATGTCACAGTAAGTATCCTTATACAGATCAGCACTTGGTCTGTAACTTGTGCTTGTCCCCCGAGCACAAGGAGGATACCTGTGAGGCCTGTCGAGCCTTCCGGTCCAGAAAAACACTCCGGGACCGAAGAGCCAGGCGTCTACAAATGGCGTCCACGCCAACAAAACAACGTTTCGACGACGAAGAGGAAACATTCTCGGTTCCGGAATCAGAATCCGGAGACTCCGACGTCGAACAACAGCAACAAACAGTGAGTAAGACGTCGAAAATTAAAACCATCGAGAAGACAAAAGCCCAGGGGACGCCACTGCCAACAGGCCATGGCTCGACCCATAAAACCGGCGACCCGTCGAAGGCGCCGAAAAAGGGCACGCCCATAGCGAAGACACCCGACTCCGGTCGAGGGACCGCCATGGAGCAACCTCGGAGCCGAGATAGCGGCTCCGAGAGGCAAAAACAAGATGCCGGCACCGAAAAACATCGGCACCGAGACACACTGCCGAAAGCCACAAAAATTCTGTCGGTGCCGAAGCCGAAAAAAGATTCTCTCTCGGCGCCGAAAAGTTCCACACCTTCATCCTACACAGAGGAACAAGGAATAAGTGGCCAGATGCACAGATTTGGACAAGAGCTCCAAAGTGTAGAATCAGACTACACACAAAAGAGACTGTACATCCAGCAAGACACAGGGAAGATATCAACCCTTCCCCCAATAATGAGGAAAAGAAGGATCGGACTTCTCAAGGATGACGCACAACCACAAGCCAAAGTGGTTAAAAAAGTCACGCCTCCGCCCTCTCCACCACAACAGGCATTGCCGGCACAAACACCGCCACAAATGCACTCACCAGCGCAAACTACCATAAGTCAAGATAATCAGGATCAAGACGCTTGGGACCTATATGACACCCCAGTGCCGGACAATGATCCCGATTCATACCCCACAAAGCCGTCACCGCCAGAGGACAGTACCTCATACTCGCAACTGGTGGCTAGGGCTGCAGAATTCCACAATGTCCAACTGCATTCCGATCCTATAGAGGATGATTTTTTATTTAACACCCTCTCGGCTACACATAGCCAAGATCAATGTCTCCCAATGCTACCAGGGATGTTACGGCACGCAAAACAAATTTTTGAAGAGCCCGTAAAATCAAGAGCCATCACCCCAAGGGTGGATAAGAAATACAAACCACCACCCACAGACCCAGTGTTTATTACTTCGCAGTTACCACCTGACTCCGTAGTAGTAGGGGCAGCTCGCAAGAGAGCAAATTCCCATACATCTGGCGACGCCCCACCTCCGGACAAAGAAAGCAGAAAATTTGATGCGGCAGGAAAAAGAGTAGCATCACAGGCAGCCAACCAGTGGCGCATCGCAAATTCTCAAGCGCTGCTGGCCAGATATGACCGCGCACACTGGGATGAGATGCAACTTCTCGTAGACCATCTTTCCCAGGAATACCAAAAAAGGGCGCAGCAAATAGTTGAAGAGGGACAAACGATCTCAAACAATCAAATCCGCTCTTCACTGGACGCAGCCGATACTGCAGCGAGAACAGTCAACACTGCTGTCACCATAAGGAGACACGCTTGGCCTGAAATCCAGCAGGCTGTCCTTAATATGCCCTTCAACGAGAAACAACTTTTTGGCCCTGAAGTGAACACAGCCATTGAAAAACTTAAAAAGGACACAGACACGGCCAAAGCCATGGGCGCACTCTACTCCCCGCAGAGCAGAGGCTCTTTTAGAAAAACTCCATTTAGAGGGGGGTTTCGTGGCCAACCCACAGACACCACCAGCCAACAAACAAGAACCGCACCATATCAGGGTTCATTCCAAAGGGGAGGTTTCAGGGGATATAGAGGGGGTCAATTCCCAAGGAGTAGGGGAAGATTCCAGACTCCAAAAACACCTCCACCTAAACAGTGACTTTCAAGTCACACAACCCCTTCACTCAACACCAGTGGGGGGAAGACTAAGCCAATTCTACCAATCTTGGCAGCAGATTACAACAGACAATTGGGTATTAGCAATAATCCAACATGGCTATTGCATAGAATTCCACAAATTCCCACCAAACATCCCTCCAAAAACACGCAAAATGTCACCACAACATTTAGAACTTTTAGGACTAGAAGTTCAAGCACTACTGCAAAAGGATGCAATAGAGTTAGTACCAGTACAACAAAAAAACACAGGAGTTTACTCCCTGTACTTTCTAATTCCAAAAAAAGACAAAACATTAAGACCAATATTAGATCTCAGGACACTAAATACCTACATCATATCGGACCACTTTCACATGGTCACACTACAAGACATCATTCCACTGCTCAAACAGCAAGATTACATGACCACATTAGACCTAAAAGATGCGTACTTTCATATACCGATACACCCTTCTCACAGAAAGTACCTAAGGTTCGTATTCAAAGGAATACATTACCAATTCAAAGTGTTGCCATTCGGAATAACAACTGCACCAAGAGTGTTCACAAAATGTCTAGCAGTAGTAGCAGCACATATCAGGAGACAACAGATACATGTGTTTCCTTACCTGGACGATTGGCTAATCAAGACCAACACAGTAAAAAAGTGCACAAACGACACCACATATGTCATACAAACCCTTCACAAACTGGGTTTCTCCATCAACTATACAAAATCACACCTCGAACCGTGTCAGACACAACAATATCTAGGGGCAACAATCAACACATCAAAAGGAATTGCCACTCCAAGTCCACAAAGAGTTCAAGCATTCCACAAGGTAATAAGTGCTATGTTTCCAAACCAAAAGATACAAGCAAAATTTGTGCTAAAACTTCTAGGCATGATGTCATCATGCATAGCCATTGTCCCAAACGCAAGACTACACATGCGACCCTTACAACAGTGCCTAGCATCACAATGGTCACAGGCACAGGGTCAACTTCAAGATCTGGTGTTGGTAGACCGCCAAACATACCTCTTGCTTCTATGGTGGAACAGCAACAATTTAAACAAAGGGCGGACATTTCAGGACCCAGTGCCTCAATATGTTATAACAACAGATGCTTCCATGACAGGGTGGGGAGCACACCTCAATCACCACAGCATTCAAGGACAATGGGATGTACACCAAACAAAATTTCATATCAATTACCTAGAACTGTTAGCAGTATTTCTAGCGTTAAAAGCCTTTCAACCCATAATAACACACAAATACATTCTTGTCAAAACAGACAACATGACAACAATGTATTACTTAAACAAACAAGGAGGAACACACTCAACACAATTGTGCCTCCTAACACAAAAAATATGGCAGTGGGCGATTCACAACAACATTCGCCTAATAGCACAATTTATTCCAGGGATCCAAAACCAACTAGCAGACAACCTTTCGCGAGACCACCAACAAGTCCACGAATGGGAAATTCACCCCCAAGTTCTGAACAAGTACTTTCAAATTTGGGGAACACCCCAGATAGATTTGTTCGCAACAAAAGAAAACGCAAAATGCCAAAACTTCGCATCCAGGTACCCACACCGCGAATCACAAGGCAATGCTCTATGGATGAGTTGGTCAGGGATATTTGCATACGCTTTTCCCCCTCTCCCTCTCCTTCCATATCTAGTAAACAAGTTGAGTCAAAACCAACTCAAACTCATACTGATAGCACCCACATGGGCAAGACAACCTTGGTATACAACTCTACTAGACCTTTCACTAGTACCGCATGTCAAACTACCCAACAGACCAGATCTGTTAACACAACACAAACAACAGATCAGGCATCCAAACCCAGCATCATTGAATCTGGCAATTTGGCGCCTGAAATCCTAGAATTCGGACACTTAGACCTCACACAAGAATGCATGGAGGTCATAAAACAAGCTAGAAAAGCTTCCACTAGACACTGCTATGCATCTAAGTGGAAAAAATTTGTTTGCTACTGCCATACCAATCAAATCCAACCATTGCATGCCTCTACAAAGGACATAGTGGGATACTTACTACATTTGCAAAAAGCGAATCTCGCTTTTTCATCTATAAAAATACACCTCGCAGCAATATCTGCTTACCTACAAACTACTCATTCATCGTCTCTATTTAGAATACCAGTTATTAAAGCATTCATGGAAGGGCTAAAAAGAATTATACCACCAAGAACACCACCAGTTCCTTCATGGAACCTTAACATCGTCTTAACAAGACTCATGGGTCCACCTTTCGAACCCATGCATTCCTGTGAAATGCAATATCTAACCTGGAAAGTCGCATTTCTCATTGCAATCACATCCCTCAGAAGAGTAAGTGAAATACAGGCATTTACCATACAAGAACCATTTATTAAATTAAACAAAAAAAAAATAGTTCTAAGAACAAATCCATAATTTCTACCAAAAGTAATCTCACCATTCCATTGAAATCAAACAGTAGAATTGCCAGTGTTCTTCCCACAACCAGATTCCGTGGCTGAAAGGGCACTACATACATTAGACATCAAAAGAGCACTAATGTACTACATTGACAGAACAAAGCTAATCAGGAAAACAAAACAACTGTTCATAGCTTTTCAAAAACCACACATAGGAAATCCAATCTCTAAACAAGGCATTGCTAGATGGATAGTCAGATGTATTCAAACATGCTATCTTAAAGCCAAAAGAGAATTGCCTATTACACCAAAGGCACACTCAACCAGAAAGAAAGGTGCTACAATGGCCTTTCTAGGAAACATTCCTATGAGCGAAATATGTAAGGCTGCAACCTGGTCTACGCCTCATACATTTACTAAACACTACTGTGTAGACGTACTAAATGCACAACAAGCTACAGTGGGCCAAGCTGTACTAAGAACATTATTCCAAACTACTTCAACTCCTACAGGCTAAACCACCGCTTTTAGGGGAGGTAACTGCTTTATAGTCTATGCGAAACATGTGTATCTGCAGCAACATATGCCATCGAACTGAAAATGTCACTTACCCAGTGTACATCTGTTCGTGGCATTAGTCGCTGCAGATTCACATGTGCCCTCCCGCCTCCCCGGGAAGCCTGTAGCCGTTTAGAAGTAGATCTTAAATCTTAAACATTTGTACATTTGTAAATAATTATTATAAACTTTTTATGTACATACGTATTCACTCCATTGCATGGGCACTATTTATAGCAAACAACTCCATCCTCACCCTCTGCGGGGAAAACAATCTAAGATGGAGTCGACGCCCATGCGCAATGGAGCCGAAGAGGGAGGAGTCCTTCGGTCCCGTGACCAAAAAAGACTTCTTTGAAGAAAAACAACTTGTAATACTCCGAGCCCAACACCAGGCAGCGGACTGTGCGAAACATGTGAATCTGCAGCGACTAATGCCACGAACAGATGTACACTGGGTAAGTGACATTTTCATTTTTGATTGTATTTGGAAATCAGTTAGGCAAAGTGAAATGTTTCGCACACAAAATAATTTTGTGTAAAAATGCTATGTCTGTAAGACAGAAATTGCAAAATGTTCCATTGAGTTATAGAGTGAAACTAAAGGAAATGTTGCAAGATTTATGTGAAAGGACATCATTGAGCCCGTTTAAAGTTCTGACAGGATATCTCCAGTAGTAATTTCATTGAAACCCAATGGGGATTTAAGACTGTGTGTAGACTTAAAATGCCTCAATGAAGCTATTTGGGGGGATGCTTTTCCTTTTCCAAATCTGCAGGAACTGATGTTGTCAATTTGGGAGGCAAAATTATTTTTGACAATTGATTTAGCCTTTACATACCATCAAATCCAGCCAGGCCCCGACTCTAAACACTGTGCAGCCTTTATTACACCTGAAGGGATGTTTCAATATAAAGGAATACCATTTGGTGTGGCAAGTAAATCTGCTGTGTTTCAGAGGGAGATGTCCAGGGTATTATCAGGCATAACTGGTGCAAAGGTATTTCAGAACGACATATTGATTTTCGGGAATGGCTTAGCAGTGAGAAAACAGAAATGTGATTTTGGTAAAGAGCAAGTGGAATATTTGTGGCATGTCCCGAAATCAAGCCATGTACAAGCCATTGTTGAAGTTCTCAAGTCCAAGTGTAAGGAGCAATTTATGTATTTTTTAGGTTTGGCGGAGTTCTTTTCTTGATTTGTGGAGAATTATGTATCCAAGGTGCAGAATTTACAAGCATTATTAAAGAAAAGTGTAAAGTTTTGTTGGAATCATAATGAAGAATTAGTAGCAATCAAAAATGAGATTGTCAATGCACATACTTAAAATAATTTGTAGTGGGAGCAGACTGCACGATATTTGTGGATGCCATTGCATATTAAAAAGGAGCAGTGTTAACATAAAAGAAAAATGGTAATGAGTGGGTGGTAGCATATGCATTTCGTACTCTAACTTAAGCAGAGAGAAAATATTTTGTAATAGTGAAAGAGTTACTTGTTGCTACTTGGGCGGTAGAAGAGTTCCGAATGTATGTTGGGGAAAGGAAATTTAAGATTTCTGTGGACCATAAACCTTTGGTAAACATTTTGAAACCCAAGGGTGAAAAAATCTTACAGCATGGTTAGCTTCAAAATTGCAAATGTACCATTATAACATAGTGCATGTGCCACGGAAAAAGAATTGGGAGGCAGATGGGTTGTCACAGCTACCTCTGAAAAATGGGAAAATGTATGAAGTAGATTAAAGTGAATGTGATGTAGCATACACGTATGAAGATGTAGTGTGTCAGTAGAATTCAGAGATTAAGAATGGGATGGAGCTGTTGGAAGAAAAGTGGATGAAGGAAATGGAAAAAGATGGAGCAGGGATGTGGAATTCCTATTGCCTGACGCCCGGGACATCTTGTTTGGGGTCAAGGGCAACAAGTTTTTATGTTTACTTTGTCCTTGGGACAAGTAGGCCCAACCCTCTGCAGCACAAACCCTTTGGCTGCCTGTTTACAGAGAGTGGAACTCTCTGCAGTTGAGGTAATGTGTTTCCAAAAGATAATGCTGTTCGAACTTGTATTTATGGTTCATTATTTGAAATCCTTCATTATTAGGGTGAGTGCTGTAAATAAATGTTTTAAGGTCACATTTCACTACAGATGTTGGTTCCAGTACAAAAAAAAAACGTGTATACACGTTTGAAAAGTTTAGGCTATGAGGCTAAGTATAATGCTCCCAGAATGCTCTCTGATTAGATGCAAATGAAGTGTAATTTAGTAAAATGTGTTGGTGCATGCTAGTATTTCCCAAAAATATTTCTAATGGAAAATCAGTGTAATCATTTTCAACACGATTATGGCAAGCATGAAAATAAACAAACACTGACAAAGCCAACTGATCTGACATATTTTTATAAGTCTTTTAGTTTCATCAATGCGTGTCTTGTTTTGACTTGGCTTTTGTAACACTTTATTGTTGTGGGAGCTATCAGGCCCTCAACACTGTAACAAACAGTGGCAAAAAAAAACAAAAAACGTTTTTGAACTCTAAAAGCACACGTTGCCACCAGTGGCATAACAAAGGCCCCGCAGCCGCCCTCCTGGGGGCCCCTTCAGCACAGCACCTGGCCTGAGTGAGTCTGTAGAGGGGGCTCCTCCATGTTCTTTGCAAAGGGGCACCCTCCAGTTTTGTTACGTCAATGAATGCCACTGTAGTTCCTGACACTGAACAAAACTACTTTGTGTGCCAATATGCTCCTTGTGGAAGAGCAGAATGCGATCGCTCACAGTAAAGCCAGCCGAAAGAGAGAGAAATAGAAGTTTAATAAAAACAAAATGTTTTGTTAACACCAGACCTAATTAGGGACCAAGACCCACATGTAGGTAGCTTTTTGCATGTCGCAAACAGCGACTTTCGCTATTTGCGGCGTGCAAAAAGCACGTTGCGATGCACAAACCCAGTTTTGCCATTCAGTAACCTGGTAACCGAATCGCAAAACGGGTTTGCGACTCGCAATTAGGAAGGGGTGTTCCCTTCCTAATTGCGACTCGCAGTGCAATGTAGGATTGTTTTGTGACCGCGAACGCGGGCGCAAACCAATCGCAGTTTTCACCCATTTCAAATGGGTGCTAACACTTTCGCTAAAGGGAAGGGGTCCCCATGGGACCCCTTCCCCATTGTGAATGTCACTGTAAACATTTTTTCAGAGCAGGCAGTGGTCCTGCGGAACACTGCCTGCTCTGAAAAAATGAAACGAAAACGTTTCATTTTTCGTTTTTGTAATGCATCTCGTTTTCCTTTAAGGAAAACGGACTGCATTACAAAAAAAAAAAAAAACAGCTTTATTAAAAAGCAGTCACAGACATGGTGGTCTGCTGCCTCCAGCAGACCACCATCCCTGTGAGGGCCGCCATTCGCAAGGGGGTCGCAAATTGCGACCCACCTCATGATTATTCATGAGGTGGGCATTTGCGAAGCCCTTGCGAATCACAGATGGTGCCATCCTACATTCGGATTTGCGACTCGCAAATTGCGAGTCTCTCTGACTCGTAATTTGCGGGTCGCAAATCTGAACCTACTGACATGTGGCCCCAAATTCTTAAAGAAAGTCACAAAAGTGCACCCATGGTATATGTCGTACCCCTATAAAATATTTGTGAACTGTATTTTAGCATGGGTAAATACGATGTGTAGATTTGCTCATGTGAAAATCTATTGAGCATTTGCAAGTTCATTTTCCCTCCAGCCACTTTCTTCCCAACCCTGGAAGAAGTTCTAATTCTGCCATTGTCAGGAGTAAATGTCCAACCTTTCTTATTATGGGAAAATATTAGAGAGAAGCTGGTGAAAATCTTTAAAACATGCAGGTTAGTAGGTTTGCAGACTCAAAGGCATTTCAGCCCTGGAACTATTGCTTACTGCTTCCTCCAGCCCCAGTATGCAGATCTGCAGAAAGGTGGAAAAATAAGGAAATTGCTACAGTAGGGATAGAAACTGCAAGTATTCAAGCCCTACTAAGGTAGTAGCCCTGGCATAATCAGAGAGGCTATTATCAGAGGTCTTACATAATGAGATTGCTGCCATAATTTGTCGCCACACTACATGGCACCAAAGGGACAAGTAGATCTTTTTACAGGACAAGTAGATTTGAGAAGCAACCTGTCCCCTGGACAAGTAGATATTTTAATAAATTCCACACCCCTGTGGAGTGTTGCTAGGTGTAAAGGAATTCCTTGTAAAAGGGTAGCCATCGGAAAGGGATTTGCAAGGTGAATATAGCACATTTTGGAAAGTCAAGGACAACTTATCCATTTGTAATAATATTGTTTTAAGAGAAAATAGGATTGTACCTCCCATCGGGATGCAAAAAAGTATTGTCAAGTTAGGACATGAAGGTCATGGGGGAATGGCGAGTACCAGGGGAAAAATCAAAGAACATTTTTGGTGGCAAGGTCTAGATGGAATGGTGGACCATTGGGTGAGAGAGTGTAGTGAGCGTAACACAAGTGACAAGGTGGTTAAACCCATGGTGGTACCTTTGCAGATGGCTGAGTTACCAGATGGACAGTGGCGTAAAGTAGTGATTGATTTCATGGGACCATTTGCCACATTGCCATCCAAAGAGGCATATGCTATTGTTCTCATAGACTATTTCTCGAAATGGCCAGAAGTAAGTATGGTCAATCAATCAATCAATTAATCAGTTAGGTATTTATAAAGCGCAGCTTATCACCCGGCGGGTCTCACAGCACTGGAGGGGGGGAGGATGCGGATCAGTCAAAGAGCCAGGTCTTCCTGAACTGGATCAGCATGGAGGATTGCCTGAGGTGGAGATGCATTGTGTTCCAGGTCTGCGCCGCGAGGTAGGAGAAGGATCTTCCTCCAGCTGAGTTCTTGCAGATCCTAGGGGTGGAGGCGAGGGCCAGCTGGGCAGAGCGGAGCTGTCTGGTGGGAGTGCAGAAGGAGAGGCGGTGGTTGAGGGAGGCGGGTCCAGTGTTGTCTAGGGCCTTGTATGCGTGTGTGAGGAGCTTGAAGGTGATCCTTTTGTTGACCGGTAGCCAGTGGAGGTCTCTCAGATGTGCAGTGATGTGGTTGTGGTGGAGGATGTCCAGGATGAGTCTGGCTGTGGCGTTCTGGATTCTCTGGAGTCTTGTTTGGCGTTTCTTGGTGACGCCGGCATAGAGTGCATTGCCGTAGTTGGGTTTGCTGCTGACGAGTGCCTGCATGACCATTCTTCTTGCTTTGATGGGGATACATTTGAAGATCTTTTGGAGCAGGCGAAGTGTGTGGAAGCACGATGATAAGACTGCGTTGACTTGGCGGGCCATAAAGAGCGAGGAATCGAGGGTGATGCCGAGGTTATGTGCGTAGTCGGTGGGCGAGGGGGGCACTGAGGGCTGCATGTCACCAGGAGTCATACTAGGCAGAGGGGGTGGAGCCCAGGATGAGTATCTCAGTCTTGACGGAGTTGAGCTTGAGACAGTTGTCTTTCATCCAGTTCCATTGTAGAGGTTGTTTTTAGCCGTTGGTTCATCAGTGAGGGAGAGAATCAGCTGGGTGTTGTCGGCGATGGAGACGATGTTGAGACCATGGTGTCTGACGACGTTAGCGAGCGGGGTTCATGTAGATATTTAAGAGGGTGAAGCTCAGGGAGGAGCCCTGGGGTACATCGCAGCAGGTCTCCGTCGGTTTTGAGGTGAATGGTGGGAGCTGGTCTCTCTGGGTTCGAAGAGTGAGGAAGGAACGTATCCACTCAAGGGCCTTGCCACGGATGGTGGCATCATGTAGTCTGCTGCAGAAGGTGGTGTGGGAGATGGTGTCGAAGGCGGCAGAGAGGAGCAGGAAGATAGGGCTGCTGTTTTGCCGCGGTCGTGAAGGGTGCAGATGTCATCTTTGGCTGTGAGACGTGCAATCTCGGTACTGTGGTTGCTCCTGTTTCCGGATTGGAAGGGGTCCAAGATGTGGTTGGTCTTGATGAATTTGCTGAGCTGAATGTTGATGGCCTTCTCGATGACTTTGGCTGGGTAGAGGAGCGGAGAGATGTATCTGTAGTTTTTCTGGTCCGTCGGGTTGGCAGAGGATTTTAGAGGGTTGATCTCTGCATGTTTCCAGTCTTCTGGGAAGGTGGCGGCCTCAATAGAGCAGTTAATAGCGTGGCACAGTTCAGGGGGGATGGTGGCTTGTTTAGGGATGTGGTGGGAGCAGGGCTCCGAGGGTGCCCTGGAGTGGATTGATTTAATGACCTTGAGGGTATCTTCCGAGGAGATGAGGGGGAGTGGTGTGGGGTTTGTGGGGGGGCAGTCCTTGGTTACAGTGACAGTGGGTGAGTTGTTCTTGGTGAAGGAGAGGTGGACGTAATGGTAGTCGGGCCAGTGTAGTTTAGAGGTGTGTGAGACAGAGATGTTGTTTCCTGTAGAGAAGACAGGATCAAGGGTGTGTCCTGCTGAGTGGGTTGGGGAGTTGACCAATTGTTTGAGTCCGAGGGTGGCGACATTCTCTATTAGGGATGATGTGTTCTGGTTGCTGAGACTGTCCAGGTGGAAATTGAGGTAGCCGAGGAGGATGTAATCCACTGAAGTGAGGGTATGGGTTGGGATGAAGTCTGCTATGGAATCGCTGAAAGGGCAGGGTTCGGGGGGGTCTGTAGATGAGGGTGCCGCAGAAGGTGGTGTTTGAGTTGATCTGAATCTGGAAGTGGAGGTGTTCCATTCTGGGAAAGTGGTTGTCGAAGCTGGTTGTGAGGCAGAGGATGTTATTGTGGACGATGGCAATGCCTCCTCCTGGTCTATTGATGCGTTCTTTGTGGATGATTTTATAGCCGTTGGAAGTGTAACCACGGATGTGTTTATTGATTTTCTGGAAGATGTTTTTGCTAGAGAAGGTATCCCAGAAACACTGGTATCGACAATGGTGTACAACTCACATCAAGTAAAATGCAGTCATTTTTGGAAACTTGTTGGGTGAATCATATAAGAGCATCATTATATCATCCCGAAAGTAATGGCCAGGTTGAGAGGTTCAACAGAGTAGTCCAAGAAGCTATACAATTGGCACTTAAATTGAATTTGTCATGGAAGAATGCTCTTCAGAGTATGCTGTTATCTTATAGGATCACACCACATTCTGTAATAGGCAAAATACCGTTTGAGGTGTTAAGCGGAAGGAAGCCATCATCAAAACTTGTGCCGTGGTGGTTGAGAAATAGAAAAAAAAGGAAGTGAAGTTAGAAATTGAAAGTCAAATGAGGAGGAGGGTGGAAAAGTACCAAAGTCAAGTAAAGAATAAAATTAATAAGGAGAAAAATATTCCAAATGTTTCAGTTGAACAATATGTGCAAGCGAGGTTACCAGGTTTTTGTCTTAAAAGGAGCACCCCAATGGACTGATTATGTAAGGATATTGAAGGTTTTGGATGGTGAAGTAAGACTAGAAGATGGTAGGGTCTGTAATTTACGTCATGTGAGTTTGTGTAAGGAGGTCAATGTACATGGTGGTCAGAAATGCGAAATGCAGGATAATGGTAGTGGATATTTGATGGGGGATAGTGTTTCCCCTGATATGTGTTCGAGGTTAGTAAATTAAAATAACTCCAGGAATTGTGTGGATGAAAGTGATACAGTTCAGAGTGATCCTGGAGTACAGGTTCAACATAATGCGAGGGAGAGAAGATTGATGGGTCAGCTCAAAGAATTTGTGATGAAATAAAGAAAAAAAAATGTTCTGTGCTGTGAAGACTTATAAGATGTTCTATTGTATCTTGTTGGTTTTAATATATTTTTTGTGTGAAATTCTTGTCAGTATATTTTTTGTGTGTCTCGTGTTACTGTAATTTTGTATTTGGGGGGAAGGTCTGTGGGATATTTGAATGCTGGGGGGAAAATGTAGAATAAGGAATCTAAGTGTGGAACACAAATGTTGCGACCGGCAGTTGCTGGTGACAGTGTTCATGGTCACGTCATGCTGGCATTGCTCTTGTATTTAATGGATTTTATTCTGCAACTTTGATGATTAAACTTACAACGTACAATATACTTATACTTATTATGTCGTCCTTCTTAACAAGTACCTGGTTTGATGTCTAGAACAAGTTCAGGTACCTGACCAGAGTCTTTGACAGTACCCTGCATGTCAGAGGCAGTGAGCCGACAAAACGTACTCAATCTCAATAACACTTTGTGTGTGAGTCAATGTGATAAAACCCTGTCTCGTGATTCTGCATAAGGTGGACATGGTCGGGAACGGAGAACCAATGTAAAATAGACAATTTAATTGCCAAACAAAAGAGCTATTGGGATGCTGTCTTTCTCACCAAGGGGTTTAAGGGACAGTGTCCATCTATTTTGGTGGAGTAGTCTCTCAGCAGGCAGGAGATTACACCTCCTTCTGAAAATGCCTATTTCTTAGGGGTCAAGTCTTAAATTGATCCTCCCACTGGTCTTCTTTCACCTGTTATACATTGAAATATTGAATATATTATAGGTCTCATCTACACACAGCTTTTAGCTGCCTGTTTTTAAAAGACTTATTGTTGACAATACTGTTACCTATAGTGAGCGTTAGGTCAGCCCATTGGTTAACGTTCTTGTCAATTTCATTTGTTGGCTTTATGTAGCGGCTTGTTTTTATCTTCTTGTGTTTGTCCCTCTCCAAGAGCATTTCTTCTTTACCATCCTTTTTTTAATATGACTGATATCCTTCCACTGCTTACATTCAAAGAACTACTTTTCCTTCTAGCACTCCCTGAAATGTATGTGTTTTCTTGGTCTCCCCTTATTTGAGCCTGTGCTGCTTCCCCTTCACAGGCTTGTCTCCATGCCCTCCAGGTTGCTCTCCTAACCCCCTCATTGTCCATTGCTTCCTCCACCCTCCCTGTTATGGTTACATTATTTATTTACTGATGTTTTTATATATTTATTTATTTACTGAAGCTTTTATAATGTGCCACTAATGGCAAAGTCAATAGCTCACCCAACCAAACTAATAATATGGAAAACAATTTCAAAACTGTTTTCTGTACGTTCAAGATGACTGCCACCAGCATCAAGCACCATGACGTGTGATGTATTGTTGCACAACTTGGAAGGTACATCTTGATAGTTTATAAAACTATGTTTTTCATACTTTCCAGATAGATGCAGTATTATGTTGACCTGTTACATCACAGCTTGTGGTGGCCATATTGAAAGTATAGAAAAAAAACTTTCCAAATTGTTTTCTATATATTTGATATAGCTAGTTCCCGATGTTGGCTTTGCCAGTGAAGGTGTACCATCTGTTTAAACTCCCCATCTGTGAACACCAAGCTTTCTTTGGTGCACTTTCTACCATGTGGAGCAGGGTTTGCCCGCTGTGCCTAACCTTTATTGCCCTACCTGCTGTGAGCATCCAACCCATGCTGTGCTTAGTCTTAGCTGTTGCAAAGGGCATTGATCACAGCGTCTGGCTTTTGGTCATGCCCAGCAACCAACGTGCCAGCACTAGCTCTGAGCTTCAGCCAACCCAAGCGCCCAACCCAATATAAATGGCCAATCATTGACGCACACAGCCTTTGGGCATGTGCATGGAACTGGCCACTGACCAGTCCCATGCACATGCTTGTGGCCAGGACCAGTGATCAATCTGTCACAGGCTGTCAGTCACTGCTGTAAATGTTCAAAGGCCATGCCCAGCAGGGGGGTGGCTCCAGGGTCTGGCCTTCAATCAGGCTTACCATCCAGCACCATATGAGCGCTGAACCCTTTGGCCGTTCTCAGTGGGGGTCGGTGACAAGACCTAGCTTAAGGCCAGGCCCTACGACAAACCCTGTACGGGGTACCAAACCGTCGTACATGTGCCTCTGTTTAAAATTCACCAGTGGTTTGTCCTCCCCTCTGACACTCCTTGCCTACTAAGTTCAATGTTTCATCTGGTCTGCCTTCTGCTTATCGTATGTGACTAGTCCAGCTTTGGCCACCATGTGCTCATTCTCCTGACTTCCACTAAAACCATTTAACTATTTTCAATCCACAGATTTTTCTTCCCCCTCTCCACTTTCCCCTAAAACGTATCTCGTTTCTGAGGCATTCCTTGCAGCGTTCCATCTGTTTAGAAGTTGTTGGATTTGTAACCAAACTGTTACATTGTCTCTCTTACCTAAGGCCCACTGATAGTATCAGTACAGTTTTATATATATATATATGTGTGTTGGTGCTGGAAGAATGGCGACTTGGAAAGCGGAATGTCTTGCATAATGATGGCACGCTGATAGGTCAGTATTCTTCCACAATAGGTGGAGTTTACGGTTGCCACAGAGTTACATCAAATTGGCTAGCCTGGACTACACAAAGTCAGACACTTTAATGATTGATAAAGAACAACTGCTCCCCCCACTTCTCTAAGGAGAAGGGATCAGGCACGTGATGGCACACTGCCTCAGGTCTCAGGTCTATTCTGCTCTGTCTCTGCACGGGCAGGTACTGACTCCTGCGCTCTGAGCCATTTCTCCCACACTAATGATAACACTAACATCCCCCTAATATGTGCCCCATCAAGGTATTTTCCTCACTCCTCAGCTCAGAGCTAAAATGAGAAATCAGAAACCTTACCTCATCACATATAGGTACTTTGAAGACGTTATCTGACCACTCAGATTAATCATTCAGGCAAAAGCCAAGTAAAACTGATTCTCTTCTTGGGTCCTTCTACTTTCAATGTAAGTTCCCTCCCCTCCATGCATAAAACCTTAATCTCTCTACAGTTGTGAAGGAGGGAAATGCAAGACACTACATGCTGTTTATACTCAATGAAATGCCACATAACTGTTTTAATAGTTGCACAGTGCCATTATTATTAATATTTTTAAGAAGAAATAAATCATATTGTGCACCTTTTGTTAAATGGACCTCATCACTACGGTAATTACTTTCACTTTTTAGCAACCATCCTGTGGGTCAAATTGTCTCAGATATTGTGATTCACACACCTCATAATGCTGAATATATCAGTGTCATGTATATTATACACAGTAGAACAAACATTGAGAGAATATCTTGGATATGCTCACATGCTTGCCTGAGGGTTGGTGATACATGTTTGCCTAGTAACATATCTGTATTCTTGGTTACAGCCTTTCTTTGTGCACCTGCCCTCGCGGAACTGGCTGTCAGGGATCCAGATCATTGATAACGTGTGCGGGGTTACAGAGCGCTATTGCAGGCACTTCTCCCGTGCCAGAAACCCAGGCTGCAAGGTGAGAATATCTACCGGTGGACATGGAGTGCAGTCCATCTGTATAACTAGGCCCTACCCAGCGATCACATGCAAAACTACAGCTTAGAACTTTGTTAACCTGCACTGACCGCCTCTGACAATGTGCAGGAACCGCCTGTCATCATATAAACTATACTGACCACCAATGGTAATCTAAAGAAATCAAGTGGTCTTTTGAAGTCACCGGAACGCTCTGAGGAGGAACTGCCTCAACAAAAGACTTGTTTTTTTGCATCTGTAGGTTCTTTTTACATTGCAATACACTCCGTAGAACCAGTGAGCCAGTTCTATCATAAGGTAAAGCAAGCGGTCACCAAGGTTGCTAGTAGCAGGCTTGTGGCTCAGTACCCAATAAAAGCAGTAAAAATAGCTACATACCCTAAAGAAATGGGTGGCAAAATGGCAAATGCTAATATCACGCCAACTGTGATTTGTTAAACCTGCACTACCCTTCAGTCACTGTAATGTAGGAAGGGGCGTCTCTGGGTTTGATACCTTATGTAGGTTATGGCATTCCTGTGGTCTGAGCTTTCTCTTCTTTCACGTTCTAGTTCCTGCTGTCAGAGTGTGAGCGCATGGTGGTGATCGAGTACATTCGGGGGTTCATGCAGAAGAGACTGCAGTGCAAGAACCCTGCGGAGAGGGTTCAAGCAGCCGATCACATGTCCCAGGAGGCGCAACAACTGGAGGAGCTTTTCTCCAGACTGGTGAGAAGAGTATTCTCTGCACATAGGTCTGTCTCGGAAAAAGGATTAAGAGTAGCTCATCAAGGAGAGAGATGGCAGGCAGTTAGGTAGAAGCAATGGGGAAGTTAGGAAGATGCCAAACACTGATGTTAGGGAGCAGCTCACTGCCTGTGAGATTTGGGGGAGTTAGTGTCAGTGAAAGAGGCTAAGGAGACGGTCAGTGGAAGTGAGAGAATGTTACAAAGCCTCCACACACTAGGGTTGTAAAACACGACATCTATTGAAAAAGTTCACAGCATACAAGCCTGTCAGCAACCGGGATCCAACAGACTATGGCCAGAATCTCATTAAAATAGATTTTCAAGGAAAATTAAAGGCACACAGTGATAACACATCATCCCCTCCTACAAAACAGAAAACAAACAAAAGTAACATTCACTATAAAATGCTGATAAAACTATCAGCTAAAAAGGATTACATTGAAAGGTAAATGAGTAGAGAATTAAAGATGCAAACACAAAGGAACACTAAATTGCTATTGATACGTAATCATCTTAATTCCTGGGGATCCTTACTTTCTGACCATTAGTCATGGTTGTAACATTCTCTTCCTTGTGAATGGAAACTGCTGCTTTCTCACACTCATCGCAGTCCTTACGTTCCACATTCCACACCTTTTCTCCTTTTTCATATGCCATTTCTTCCCATCATCTAGCAGCACACTGTTAGTTTCACCTCAACAACACGTTTAGGAACTGACCACCTGGATGTTCCTTTCCTTCTTGAATTACCCACTCACACACAAACCATACCCCATACCTTGCACCGTCTTCGCATGTTTGTCATTATATCGCTTGAGGTACCTGCTGAGTCTTTGCCGCACCACCTCATTGGGACACTCCTCAACCATTTTATGAAAAAATAATCCTACCCATTCATCCAGGAGATGAACGGAAGTCTTTCCAATTCATGCAGTATAACCTGCTGTGCAGGGCACTCTGCCTCTCAAAAGATAAATAGGAGTTTCCTCCATCAAAGAGTGTGGCATTGTCCCATATTTCCATAACCTTTTTTTTCACTTCCTCTTTCAGGTCTAAACCACTCTGCACCGATAGTTGCACATAATCACCCAACACTATCAAAACACTCCACCATCCATTCTCAAGCAGATGGTACTAGGCAGTACCATATTGCCTAATCCCATGCACCTGCAGGTATCTCCGGAATTCTTGCGAAACAAATTGAGGTCTCTTTTCCCTAATAGTCTCCTCTAGGCAACAGGCAGTCCTTCCCCCTACAAACTTCTTTGTGAAAATTTTACAACATTAGATGACTTCTTTCAAGAGTCCAACCTCTGGCGATGAATAATAATTATTAAACAACACAATGGCATACTTTTCGTCCAAACCTTGACTACAGAAGGACGACATGTCCATCCCTACCTTTTGTCACCCATGCTTGGGAAAATCCATAGGAACTATAGATATTTCATTTGCCACTTGAGATTTATCACTGCCAACACACATAATGCATCCTCTTATCTATCATTCTATATTGCGGTCCATGCTTTGCACAAGATGTCAATTCAAGCCGACCTCTTAATGTAGGAACTTCTCCTTGCCTTACAGGCACACATTGGTAATAGAACACAAACGCAATCTTAGGTATAACAGGGAGGTTAGAGAAGGAGTCAAGGCAAGGGAGGAGTTAGGGGAATTCACAGTGCTAGAGAGACGTTTCAGGGAGGCTGTCAGTGCTAGGGATAAGGCAAAGATGCTAGTCATATTAGGGGAGAGATGGCAGTTGCCTTGGAAACAGGCTAATGGCCAATCTTGGCAAGAAGGCACAGGCTGCTGGTAGGGCATTAGGGAAACAGTGGGTGATGAAGGCTGCTGGTCAACAAGGCAAATGAGGAACAGAGGTGAGAGATGCTAGTCATGTAAGGGAGAGAAGCAAGGAGCTTTTCAGAAACAGAGTTCATGCTAGTTGGTTAGTACTGGAAACAGAGATCAGGGCAGTTGGGCAGCGCCAGGAACTGAAACAAGGAGCTGGCCAGAGATGAAGTGAAAAGAGATATGGGTTGTTGGTAAAGGAAGAGGCTAGGGTTGCTCGTCTATGACAGCAAAATGGTCAGCCTCACAAATGGAGGTATAGGTGGCTTGAGAGTGCTAAGAAGTGGGATCATAGTGGCAAGTCATTGTATGGCATACCATTTACAGTCCTTCTCTCTTACGTTATTAGGGACTCCCACAAACAGAGCAGTGCGTCAGTGTCATTCTGGGCATCCAGGAACTCCTCCGTCTACAGGATCCTAACCTGCTCAGCCTGGAGGTATCTGGGTTCACTGCCAAGTATCCGGATATCAGGTATCCTTCCCTGTTCCCTCCATTTACTTGTTTTTATCTTTACTTGTCTTGCTGCTCTTTTTCTAACTCTTCTACTCTACACTACGCTTCCTCCTCCTTGTGGGTGTGCTGTTTAACTGTCCTTTTCACATACTCGTCCTTACTGTCTGCTCTCTTACCCATATTGGATAAATAATGCCCTACAGAGAATTTTAGGTGTGCTCAATAAAAAAAAACTGTGAAAGATTCGCAAGGGAGTGAGAGGGTGTTTGGGGGGAGTGTTAGAGCTAGTTAAATGTCAGGAATCCTGCCACGTGACTTACTCTGTCACTATCTTGATTTTTTTTTCCTGTGCAACCAATCTGTCAAGGATACCCCCGGTTTTTGTGCAGATCATTCCACCTTTCAACATATATCCTGTACACTTTTTGATTTTTGTTGCAGTGACGATCACATCTCTGCCCTCCTGGAGTTTCGAGGAGACGTGTCCCGGGACGTGCGCAACCTCGTACTTGAGATGATGCAGCAGAATCCACGCTCACCACCTGGAAACTATCAGCCAATCTTCACCCACATCCTTGTGCCTGCCCCGCTCCTGTCATCTTGTCTACGCTCTGGAAAGTGTGCCTGACAATCCTTGCCTACCTAAAGCAGCCCTGTTTTAGTCGCATTACTGACATAGACATGCCATGCCTAGTTCAGCATGCCACTCGCACAGCTGTCTACCACTGCCACTGTAAGACATGGCAGCCATCTAGGCCCACAAGCTTTCCCAAAGATGGGGTGTACATTTGACAGCGCTGCTGCTCTCCCACACCAGCCACCACATCAAGGTAGTCATACCACATCCTCTTCATCCACATGACTGAAAAGTCTCTCTCTGCTTGAGTCATGATTTCCTTCTATAATCCTTCTGTGGGGTCTGCTGTAAACTGGGTTTTTCTCTGAGGTGCCTCTTCTTGGTTTGTCTCTCTGGTTTCTTGCTTTAGTGTGGCAGCTTTTCATCTGTCTGTTTACAATTTAGATCAGTTTCCCTATTTCTTGGATGTGTTTCTTCAGTCTTGCTGTGGGGTCTATGACTTGTTTGGTTGTCTTTTTTAAGGGCCCTCTCTGTCACTGTGATGTCTTAGTATAGCAGTTGTTCTGATGCCGCTCCTTGATTTATGAATGCATTTCTTCAACCCTGAGCTGGTTGTGTGTCTAGGATATTTCTTATGTCTCCTTTAGGGCCTGGTTTAGAATTTGGCGGAAGAGTTACTCTGTCACAATGGTGACGAATAGCCCGCCAAAATATAAATCCCATAAGATATAATGGGATTTATATTTCGGTGGAAGGGCTATCCTTCACTGTTGTAACGGAGTAACCCACTCGCTGAAATTCAAATGAGGCCCCTAATCTCTCTGATGGCTTTCAGTAGTCTGCTTGTCCTATACAGTGCCTCTTCATTAGGTATGCATGTCACTTCTGGACATCTCTCTCTGTTTTACTTATAGTTAGTCTTCCTTAGGAGTGGATCTTTCGGAGGCATTCTCTGATCTAGCTCTGACTTTAAAGCCTGAACGTCTTTCTCTGGATTTTTTATGCCTGATCTTCTAATTAGTGTGTAAATAAGAGAGAAGATGTTCTGTGTTTCTAAGGAATGTTACTGATGTTTTGGTGCAGTCACTGAAAGGAAAGGAGTTCAACATATTAGGTTGGAGTCGCTGAACACTGGGACCTCAACAAGGCCGGGGTGCAGTCAGTGATAGAGGAGGATTGTCCAAGGTTAGGAAGCATTCCCAAGAGGATGTGTGTACCTTGGAATGGAGTTTGTCCTCTAAAAGATGGCTTCCTTCAGCTTGGAGTATGGTCACTGAGATACTAAAGTTTTTTGGCTTCAGAGAGAAACGAAGTTAAGGAAAAGTCACTAAGAAACTTTGCATCCCTCGGGTTCATGTTTGCTTAGCAACAGAAGAGGTGCTCCTTGGATTAGAGTGTAGCTTCTGAGAGGCCAAAGATCCCACTGGATTGGAGTTTAGGTATTGAGAAACCAGGTGATGCTTAGTGGAAATGAGGTCTCAGGTTTGAGTTCAGCCACAGAGAAATGACATATAATTTAGTTGGAGTGCAGACACTGAAGGGAAAGTGCCTCTTAGGTTGAACATTTAATGGAAGCCAATACAGTCTTTGAGATGCAAATATTTCTCCAATAGCAGTCTCTAAGAAACCTGGCATTGTCATTATACTAGCCTAATCCAGTATCCTTGAGGCTGGTGGAATAATTGAAGAACTAGACCTCGTGCCTACCAGGTTGCGACATAGTTATGGAGCTGCTCAACTTGAGAAAGATAAGTGTTCTTGTAAGAAAGCAGTCTGTGAGTAGAACCATAGTGGTTCTCAGATGAATAATGAGCCACTGATGGCCAGTGTTAGTATCAAATCATTAAGCAGTCACTAAGAGGCACGTTGGCCCTCATAATAGACCAATGCAAGATAGGGTGGCCCTCAGATGAAAACATAATAATTAATTAAATGATTGTGTGGCCATCAGATAAGGGGCAGTTCCTTAGAGATGAATGGCTTTGATGTTAGAGGATATTGTAGGACCCTCATATGGTTGGCCATCCTTGTGAGGCGGTGTTATTCATGTTGGCAATGAAGCCAGAGAGATTGTTGGCCGTTGCGTGTCAAGCCTTCCCTGAGACGGATGGTTTATATTTTAAGAAGCCTTGCCTGAGAGATGGTAGCTATTATAATGGGGGTCATTTCATAGATGAGTGCCTTTCATGTGAACCATCCTTGAAAGATGGTACCCCTCATACTGGAGACCACTGAAAAAGAGATACATACCCCTCCTGTTAGCATCCATCTGAACCACCTGATAAACAACAGCCTCCTATTGTGAGATCCTCCCTGAGAAGTATGGGTATGGGGAGGGTCGTCTGATCAGGATGAATTTATTGTTATGGTGAGCATTGTATTTGAATGAAAGTTTTGGTACCCCTCATTTTGAGGGTCATCATAGAAATTCAGGTGCCCCTGAGATCAAAGGAAATATCTACAACAGATGATCTAACATTTCTCACACCCAAAAACATTCCTGTTTGGTGTACTGTCTGGAAAGACTGATCTCTTTGAATGTGATGTTAGTGCAAAGCATCTCGAATTTATGAGCCCTATGGGCTATGAATACATACAGTTTGTCATTACATTTTTTGCAGCTTCGCCTGTTTTTTTCCTGCTGCCTCCAACTCCCTCTTGATTCTTTGTATGGTTGTATGTGATTTTGTAGAAAAATGATTTTATGGTATACCATTACTGAGAAACAATTTCGCTTAAACTGTTTAATGGAAATTTGCAGGATGAATGGCAATCACCATTTCATAGAAACCAATTCATACAATGTTTTTTTTTTCAAAATTGGCTTTTAAGGTGTAAACACAATGGTTGCAGGTCTTACTTTCAGAAACATTTTTGTTAGAGGTATTTATTTCAGTGGTTTACTTCAGGGAACGTTACTTCAGATTTAAACCTTCTCCATTTTTAGACAGTTATTTTGGAATCTTTTAATTTTCTGACCCCTCATCACTCCTAAACACCAATCTATTCCTGATCTTCTCACAACCCCTAAAGATCATCTATACCTATCCTCAAAAATCCCCTCTCCACGCTAAACTATACTCATCTCTAACCACCAAACTCCACCCATCCCTGAACCATAAAAGCCCTTTCTACCAATAACTCCACCCATACATGAACCCTAAAACTTCTCACTACCTCTACACTTCACCCTTTCCATCGATTCCTGAACCCTAAAAGCCCTTTCTACCTCTAACTCCACCCATACATGAACCCTAAAACCTCTCATTCCCCCACACTTCACCCTTTCCACCCATCTGTGAACCCTAAAACGCCTCACTACCCCAGAACTCCACCTCTCCCTGAACCGTAGAAAACGCTCACTACCCCTAACCACCACCCATCCCTCACCACCCCTAACCTCCACCCTTGTCTGAACCATGCAAACCTCTTTCTCTGCCTGAACTTTACCCATCTCTGATCCCCTAGAAGACCCTCCTTACCCCTAAACCTCACCGATCTCTAATCCCAAAAACCTGTCACTACCCCTAAATTCCACCCACATTTAATGTAATTTTTGTATTTTTTCTTACACTTATCTTTCCTTTAGAATTTTTCCTTTAATTTTTGATTTTTTGTGTTTTATTTGAATTGTCTTTCCTTAAAATTGTTTTTTCATGATTTGGTTTCTTCCAATGTGGTTTCTTAGTTTTCGTTTTTCCATTAATTCACAAACATCATCCATGTATCAGGTATAAATATGCTGCATGTTCTTATGCGTACACACAGAGCTGATTTTCACTATAGGGTGCAGCTAAAATGCGTAATGAGAACCAAAGGAGCCTAACCACATTTGGGGAAGATTCATTGGAGCAAAAAAGCACATGGACTGTACCAAAATAAATTAATTATCTATAGCATTCAGTGCTTAATTTGTGCTTGTTGTGTCCAGTGCGGGGCACCGGTACTTAATTTTGAGGGCTGGCCCTTATTTTTCTGCATCAAGCATTTACTACAAGCAAAAGACACACACCGGAAAGACAGAGGAAGAGAAAAACTAAAAAGCTTCACAATGGGAGAAAGCAGAAAGCTGCAAGAGTGAGCTAGAGGGACAGGGAGTGGCTGTAAATGGATTGAAGAGACCCGAGATGGCTTCAGGATTACGTTTCGTCTGTATTGCGTGTTTGCACATTTAATTGCAGCAGCCACACGTTTAAGGGGAGGGCTTTGGCCACCAGCACGTTTTTATTCACAAATTAAGCACTGGTAGCACAGCAATGGTCTTGAGCTGTTTGCCTGTGCCTCTCGAGCCTGGTGCCTACCTATTGGCAAGGTAAACAGATGCAATATTTCAACATTTTGTTGGGATGTGTTTATAATGTATAGATTCAGCAAGCCTAAGAAGGCCATTATAAGTCCCTTTGTTACTGCTGAGCTCCGAATTACCAATTTCGTTGAGTACTGCAATTATTGTAAGTGTTATCACTAAACCATTACGAATTTTAGCCAGTGGAATTTACAATAGCCGTTGGAATTGATGTTTTTGTACGGATTGCTGCAGAATTTTCCCTCATTCTAGGCACAAATCCACATACACATGTCACCACGTTTTAACCAGTAAAATCTCTGCAGGGAAAACAACTCAGAATTGAGTTTTTCTTGTGCAACTTGTCTTCCTGGTTGGCTGTTTTCTCCCTTTACCATGGAGAATCTGGATTACTTCAATTTTTGTAATGATCACCCAATCTAAATGAATATTGTCCTGGTGAACAGCAAAGGTCTGCACCCCTTCATGCAAGAGACAATATGAGTTTTCTAAAGTTTAAAAGCAGATACATAAAATCATCTGCCTCCTGTGCTAGCACACTTCACTTTAAAGATGTGCATTAAATTCAGTCTCTCTGTATGAAACAAGATCAGTTTATACTGTCACTCTGCAGAACTGTATCCAGGAAATATCCCAGAATCATGCTTGGAATTTGCCATCTGTCAGGACGTTGGGCCATACTTGGAGCTGCATCCAACGGTTCCAGTGGCCACACATATTTCAATTTGTTTGGCAGTTTCCTGGTTTTGTGAATTTCTTTTCATAGGTTATTCGGTTTCCAGAGCTGAAGTAAATGTAATGTCAAAAACTTACACTCATGACCATGATAAGTGGTGCCTGGGAATTTTCATTGCAGCCGAAAGTATAAGGGGCCTGTCACTCTAGGCAAAGAAAAATGCTATTGTGGGCACGTTTGCTTCTAGCCTGCAAAGAAGCACCTCCCCCCCCCCAAAAGCAGTGAGACCAAATAAAAGTCTTTATAATAAACTGAAATTGTAAAAAAACATACGGTAAAGAGATTGAAGTCTCAGACTCTCAGGGGGAACAGAATGTCTCCCTCTCTGACAGTGAAGACCAGTCACAAAGAATTTGGTCTGTAGTATTTTTGGAAACAGGTTTGGAGAAAAATGTAGAATCTGACCCCCAATGGACATCAGCTACAGTGGCAACAGGTCCTTCAGTGGCTCATTTTGTGTCTCTCAATAGTGAAATCTTCTGTGTGATTCTGAAGGTTATATTGGCGAAATGGTTGTTGACAATGTGCAGGGTCAGTTTGTGCACATGTGAAATGCTTTGTACTGCCTGACTGTGCACACATTCAGAAACAGGAAGGCTGTCAGCATGCACGGAGTATAAGTGCTGCTTGGAAAGCGGCTTTACATCTTTGGTGGACACGTTCTCTGAAAAACCATTGAGTTCAGTCAAGAAAACTACATATCTCATGAAGCAAGTGGTGCAGCCATTTTGAAGTCACAGAGTATAAGTTCCTCGTGGTCCAGATCATCTTTTTAGGGAATCAAGATATATCGCTTCTGCAGCTGGGATCTTGTTGCCAGAGCATTGAAAATTTGTAGATTGTTGTTATCCTTGAAAGTCGATGAAAGACTGAACGGGATATAAAAAAGTATTCTAGAAAACTAATCTGTTTAAGGATTTGCACCTATATGTGCAAACACTATTTCAGGAGTCGTCCTCTGTGCATTATGGCCAAGATATTGTGCATCTCGTTACTTCTATGCGGGGATCAAAAAGATCCTTATCTTGTCACAGACCATGATAACTTTTCTTTTGATATTCTTATGGTATTGCAGTATAGACACTGGAGGGAGAAATGATCACTTACTGTCACATGAAGTTGTAGAAGTTATTACGTTGTAGTTTATGAACCTGTTCCTTTAAACATAATTGAATCAGAGAAGCTTGTTATTAAAACACAGAAGGTATTTGTAGTGAGAAAGATATAAAATGTCTGTAAACTCGTCGCATTAGTTTAATAGATGATAATTTTGTTTCAGATCTAGGAAGGCACAGGGCTTTATCAAACCTTAGAGAGTTGGACTTACAGAGCTTTTTTAAAGGTATAACATATACCCTATCAGAAATCAGATGCTATAGCACCGTGGTTCTTAACCTGTGGTCTGTGGACTCATGAGGATCTGCAACGCCTATTGAGGGGGTCTGTGACTGTTCATAAAATCAAATATTAGCAGATAATAAGCATATATACATAGAAAAGCAGAAATGAAAGTTTTAAAATGCTCTGTATATGTGAAGAAATTGGAAATTGGAAACTAAAAATAAAATTATCATCTTGATTTGTGGGAGCAGTGCAAGTCCAGCAAATAGAATCTAATATGGACCTCTACTGAAGCAGCAATGGTATGTGCTGACAAAAACAGAGCATGCTTTAGGAACAAAAAAGACAAAATGAATTGCTAAAGTATAGCATAATGCTTTGTATGTTAGAAATAAAACTAGATTTTGAAGAGCTCCAACTTTCCCATTAACATTTTGGTTTTTGCAAATTTTTTGTTTTTCAATTAAATCATTTAAATATTTATGTATCTGTTTGATGTCTATGTGTTCTCTATAGTGTTTTGAGGTTCAAATCATAAAAATGGATTAGGTGGGGGCTGCTGGCTTCCAGTAGTGATTCTTTGAGGCTCCACGGAAGTCAAAGTTAAGAATCACTGCTGTAGCAAGATCAATAAAATCGTTAAAAACGTCTTCTTGTATTTAAATATTACCGCTCCACTAAGTGAAGTCAGTGACCAGAGTGGTGATAGCCATTGCCTCTGCTTTTACCCCTCATCTCATTCCCCTTTCTCTGGTCTACTTCTAACTAACATGTCATCACATGTACGGTTGGCCATGGGTTATGGAAAGGGAGGAAGCAAGCATCACCCCATTTGGATCCGGACTCCAAGGTTAGTGCATTCTGAAAGTGTAAAGCATATAAGAGGAAGTGACACTGATTCCTCGGAACAGATTGTCCAGGTTGGCCTTCATTCAGTTGAATCAATTGTGAGAAGTATGGCTACCAGCTCAGCGATGGAAAAGCACTCCAGGATTTTGTTTCACCAGCTGATTAGGTGTCAAGGTTATTGGACAAGTCTTATGGCAGGGAAAACATTTTGGGGACAAGGTGGACAGTGTTGTGGCAAAAGTCAACTTGTCTGGATAGGCTTCAAGGTCCTAAAAGCTGTGTACTATATTTACACCGTTTTATACTGCACTTCAATACAAGTCTGTGCTGCTCACCCTGCAGATTTGCATACATTGACAGTGGACAGACTTTTTGTGTGACAGCCTGAGTACAAAGCACTTTCTAATGGCACATGGTCAACTCAGCAAGTGACAGCCACTCAGGTTACTTCTACAGTTGTTTCGGCCGCTCAAGGTAAGTCGCTTTGATGTAATGCTGGTAGGAGGTAAGTTGATAGAACTTTACTGGAAATGGGAGAAACTGACTTCAGTCCAGTGGATTTTGGCATAATGAGTACTCATATATATTCAAGAGTTTTCCCTTGAACTATCCGCTACTGACAATCCCAAAGTAAGCAGAGCACAAAGGCAAACTTTTAGAGGAGGTTTCACAGATGCTCCTAAAGCAGGCCATAGGAGATGTGGTGGGAAGCATAGCATATGAGATTTTACTTATGATACACTTTGAAGTTGAGCCCCCATTTCAGATCATAGTATTTTCAAAGAGTACAAGAAGAAAAGAAATGTTCAGGTTGGACGTTGGATGCATATTTTCATATTCGAGTGCACAGAAATTATCTGTGTTTCTTGGTGAAGGGAACATATTTTCCATTTAGACTTCTTCTGTCTGGCCTTGCATTCATACCTTAAGTATTTACAAAGTTTTTAGTAGTGGTGGCTACTCATATGCATTTGCAGGGAGTGAAGATATTCTCTTACCTGGCCAAAAGGCACCTAAAATATATCACCAACGAAGGTATGGTGGCAAAATATTTCTGTAATACTATCATCAGACATAAATGTTGTGCTGTGAAAGGTGGGTCTTGGTTGCACCCAAGAAAGCCGCAATCCGCTAGAACTTTGTCATTGCCACAGCCTCTTCCTAAATGGGTGGAGGTATGTTGGTGCTTAAACTGTCTTAAAGGGGGGGGGGGAGAACTCCTATGGGCAAGGAAGGCCTCAGTTGGATTTGCATGTGGTAAAGATCCACGGTTCTAGAAGAGCTGCCCTATTCCCCTCATGTTTACCATAAGGCCTTAGCCTTAACATCGCAGAAGAAGGTCATGATGGTTTCTAGTAATTGGGGAACAAATGCTGCCCATATGATGAAGTCATGTTAGCTGGGTGACACTATGACAGGAAGGACAAAATTGCTTGAGCAATACTGGTGCTTGAGTCATCCCGCTGGAGCCAAGGAAGTTGCAGGAAAACCCCAGATGGGTAGATAACATGGGAAACAGGGGAAGGTGAGTGGAAGCCAATAGTATGGTCTGAGAGCTTCCAGTGAAAGGCCTGGCTGCATAGATCCACCACGTGCATGTGACAAAGACTGTGTGGATGTCGGACATTAATGATGTCCTAATTATGAGCTGCATCTATAGGGTCTGTAGTTTTCAACAAAAGGAGTGCCCTTGGTTAGGACTATTTTCCTTCTCAATGTGACTTCACTGATTTCAACAAAAGAGACTTCTGTATGAATGTCTCATGTAGCATAAAGTATGAAGTTACTGATACAGTGACTATACTTTGGCATTTGACTAGATCTTTGGTTAAAATGCTTTTGTTTCTCACTTGCTGAGCTGCCCTATGCCAAATCCCCATAAATGAGGTTCATGAGGAAGGTTTCCTGACCTCTCTCGGGAACTCTACAATGGAAACAGTGCAAGATATGTCCTTGTCACCCTCCAGTGTACTTTAGAAAAAATGGCTGAACACTTGCATTACAACTGGCCTGCTAGACACACAAAATAAGTCAAATACAAAGAGATGAGCAAAGATTTAAAATAAGATGAATCACTTCCACATATCCACTCACAGTCCCACTCAGGCTCTCACACATACACTCACACAGACCCTCACACAGACACTCTCACACCTAGAGACACACTCTCACACCCAGGTAGACACTCACACACACTCTCACACACACATAGACTCTCTCACACCCATAGACCCTCTCACACCCATAGACCCTCTCACACCCACTCTCACACCCAGATGAACACTTTCATACCCAGAGACCCCCTGTCACACCTATTCTCACTCCCATTCTCACACCCAGACAGACAGGTCCTGCGGCCAACTCTCACTGCGCCAAAGGCCGTGCACAGTGCAGGGTTGGGTGGTTATAGGTGGTTGGCCACAGGGGACATAACCTGTGGTCAACCCCACCGAGCAAGGCCAAAGGCTGTGCACTGCAGTGGTTGAATTAACATAAAGTATTGAAAATTACTTCAAGTTAAAAACAGCATAGAAATTCACTGAAAAAAAGGTTACAGGAACGTTATAGTTAGGAAATAGAATATTAAACCATAGAAATTCACTTAAAAACCAAAGGTTACAAAGACGTTCTAGTTAGGTTCTGAATTTGCTCACACAAAACCAAAGAAATTCAGCAGTTATAGAGTGATTTCAAGTAGCTATAACTCGCTGCTCAAGGTAACTATAACTCGCGCTCTCGCCATGTACTGCTAATTACCCCAGATATACCAGCACTCATGACAACTTTTATAATGTCAATAAAAATATCAATGAAACATTAGCAGTCAAATTATTGAAGGAAAAACTGTACATGGCGGGGGCATGAGTTATAGTTACCTTCGGCCTCGAGTTAAAGTTACTTGAAATAACTAACGATAACCGCTGAATTTCTCAGTTTTTTTACGAGTAAATTCAGAATCTAACTATACCATCCCTTTAACCTTTGGATTTTTAAACATATATATATATGTTCGATGGCATGTGTAGCTGCAGATACACATGCTTTGCACATCCCGCCATCTAGTGTTGGGCTCGGAGTGTTACAAGTTGTTTTTCTTCGAAGAAGTCTTTTCGAGTCACGAGATCGAGGGACTCCTCCCCTTTCGGCTCCATTGCGCATGGGCGTCGACTCCATCTTAGATTGTTTTTTTTCCGCCATCGGGTTCGGACGTGTTCCTTTTCGCTCCGCTTTTCGGTTCGGAAAGATAGTTAGAATCTCGGAAAAATCATCGGTATTGTTTGCGTTCGGTATCGGGTTAGTTACAACAGATCGACACCGAATTTTGAAGAGCTCCGGTGGCCCTTCGGGGTTTTCGATCCCCCGTCGGGGCCTGGTCAGCCAGACCACGTGTCTCTTCAAGGCTAATGGAACGGACCCCATTCCGCTTCTGCCCCAAATGTCACAACAAGTATCCTTATACAGATCAGCATCTGGTCTGTATAAGGAGTTTGTCTCCAGAACACAAAGAAGATTCTTGTGAAGCCTGTCGAGCGTTTCCGTCGAGGAAGACATTAAGAGACCGAAGAGCGAGAAGACTACAAATGGCGTCAGCGCCTACAGGACAAAAACACTTGGAGGAGGAAGAAGAAACCTTCTCCATCGAGGATTCGGACGAGGTCGATCCCGAACAGACGCCGAAAACCGTGAGTAAGATGTCGGCACACAAAACTCACGGAAAGACCACTAAAGCCCAGGGGACGCCACCGCCAGCAGGCCATGGCATAACCAGAAAAATAGGTGACCGATCATCGGCACCGAAAAAGGGCACGCATGTGTCGAAGACTTCCGACTCCGGTCGAGATACCGGCACAGAGCAGACTCGACCCCGAGACAGCGGGTCAGAGCAAGTTCGGCACCGAGAGGGCGGCACCGAAACGATTCGGCACCGAGAGACCGGAACGCCAAAAATGTAAAAAGTGTTGTCGGAGCCGAAAAAGACAGCCGAAAAAGTTTCCATTCCGAAACATCCGGCCTCGGAACCGAAAACAGGTTCCTACACAGAGGAACAGGGACTGTCCTCACAAATGCAAGGACATAGGTTCGGACAAGACCTAGAGTCAAGGGAGCCAGACTACACTCAGAGAAGGCTCCACATCCAAAAGGACACAGGGAAGATAAGTACTCTTCCCCCAATTAGGATGAAAAGAAGACTTGCCTTTCAAGAAAAAGACAAGCAGCCACAGGCAAAGGTGGCAAGACAAGTAACACCGCCACCATCTCCACCACACTCAACGCACACATCACCGGTAGCCACTCCACCACTGATGCAGTCCCCAACTCATACTGGAATGAGTCAGGATGATCCCGACGCATGGGATCTTTATGATGCCCCAGTATCAGATAACAGCCCAGACTGTTATCCAGCGTGACCGTCGCCACCTGAGGACAGTACAGCCTACACACAGGTGGTGTCAAGAGCAGCGGCGTTTCATAATGTCACCCTGCATGCAGAGCCTATTGAGGATGATTTTTTATTCAACACACTATCCTCCACACATAGCCAATACCAAAGTCTCCCTATGCTACCTAAAATGCTAAAACACTCCAAACAGGTGTTTCAGGAGCCTGTGAAGGGCAGGGCTATAACTCCAAGGGTGGAGAAGAAATACAAGCCACCGCCAACAGTCCCTGTATACATAACGCAGCAATTAACACCAGACTCTGTGGTAGTAGGGGCAGCTCGCAAGAGAGCGAACTCACACACCTCGGGAGACGCACCACCTCCAGACAAGGAGAGTCGCAAGTTCGACGCTGCGGGGAAAAGGGTTGCAGCACAAGCGGCCAACCAATGGCGCATTGCCAACTCACAGTCATTGCTGGCGAGATATGATAGGGCTCATTGGGATGAAATGCAACATTTCATTGAACACTTACCCAAAGAGTTCCAAAAAAGGGCACAACAGGTGGTGGAGGAAGGACAGAGCATTTCGAACAATCAAATACGCTCTGCAATGGATGCAGCGGATACAGCTGCTAGGACAGTAAATACAGCAGTGACCATAAGGAGACACGCATGGCTGCGTACATCACGATTCAAGCCGGAAATACAACAAGCCGTGCTGAATATGCCATTTAACGGACAGCAGTTGTTTGGGCCGGAGGTGGACACTGCTATCGAAAAACTTAAAAAGGACACTGATACGGCCAAAGCCATGGGCGCACTCTACTCCCCACAGAGCAGAGGCACATTTCGTAAAACACAGTTTCGAGGGGGGTTTCGAGGACAAAGCACAGAACCCTCAACCTCACAAACAAGGCCCACTTATCAGAGCCAATATCAGCGGGGAAGTTTTCGGGGACAATATAGAGGGGGCCAATTCCAAAAGAGTAGAGGGAAGTTCCAAAGTCCCAAAACTCCTCAAAACAAGCAGTAACTTCCACGTCACAAATCCCCAACAAATAACACCTGTGGGGGGGAGACTAACCAAGTTCTACAAACATTGGGAGGAAATAACAACAGACACTTGGGTCCTAGCAATTATCCAGCATGGTTATTGCATATAATTTATCAAATTCCCTCCAAATGTACCACCGAAAACACACAATGGGGGTCATTCTGACCCCGGCGGTCATGGACCGCCGGGGCCAGGGTTGGCGGGAGCACCGCCAACAGGCTGGCGGTGCCCCGCAGGGCATTCTGACCGCGGCGGTTTTGCCGCGGTCAGATGCGGAAAACCGGCGGTCTCCCTTTAGAATCCTCCATGGGGGCGCAGCTCGCTGCGCCGCCATGGGGATTCTGACAGCCCATACCGCCATCCTGTTCCTGGCGGTTCTCCCGCCAGGAACAGGATGGCGGTATGGGTTGTCATGGGGCCCCTGGGGGCCCCTGCAGTGCCCATGCCAATGGCATGGGCACTGCAGGGGCCCCCGTAAGAGGGCCCCACTTTGTATTTCAGTGTCTGCTTTGCAGACACTGAAATACGCGACGGGTGCCACTGCACCCGTCGCACCTTCCCACTCCGCCGGCTCAATTCTGAGCTGGCGTCCTCGTGGGAAGGCTCTTTTGCACTGGGCTGGCGGGTGGCCTTTTGGCGGCCGCCCGCCAGCCCAGTGCAAAAGCCAGAATACCCTCCGCGGTCTCACGACCGCGGAGCGGTATTTTGGAGGGGGGAACTCTGGCGGGCGGCCTCCGCCGCCCGCCAGGGTGAGAATCACCCCCAATATGTCAAAACAACACATGGATCTTCTAGAACTAGAAATCCAAGCGTTGTTACAAAAAGATGCAATAGAACTGGTACCAATTCATCAAAGAGGAACAGGAGTTTACTCGCTGTACTTTCTCATACCCAAAAAGGACAAAACTCTAAGACCTATATTAGATCTCAGAACATTAAATACCTACATCAAATCAGACCACTTTCACATGGTGACATTACAGGATGTAATCCCATTGCTCAAACAACAAGACTACATGACAACACTAGACTTAAAGGATGCATACTTCCATATACCAATACATCCTTCACACAGAAAGTACTTAAGGTTTGTATTCCAAGGGGTACATTACCAATTCAAAGTGTTGCCATTCGGGATAACAACTGCGCCAAGAGTTTTTACAAAATGCCTGGCAATAGTGGCTGCACATATCAGGAGGCAGCAAATACATGTGTTCCCGTACCTAGACGATTGGTTAATCAAAACCAACACGCAAGAACGTGTTCACAACATACAAAGTATGTCATAGAAACCCACCACAAACTAGGTTTCTCACTCAACTACACAAAGTCACACCTTCAGCCGTGTCAAACACAGCAATACTTAGGAGCAACAATCAACACAACAAAAGGGATTGCCACTCCAAGTCCACAAAGGGTACAGGCATTTCACAATGTAATACAGGCCATGTATCCAAAACAGAATATACAAGTCAAGATGGTGATGAAACTACTAGGCATGATGTCCTCATGCATAGCCATTGTCCCAAACGCAAGGTTGCACATGCGTCCCTTACAACAGTGCCTAGCATCACAATGGTCACAGGCACAGGGTCAACTTCTAGATCTAGTGTTGATAAACCGCCAAACATACACCTCGCTTCAATGGTGGAACAATATAAATTTAAACCAAGGGCGGACTTTCCAAGACCCAGTGCCTCAATACGTAATAACCACAGATGCCTCCATGATAGGGTGGGGAGCACACCTCAATCAACACAGCATCCAAGGACAATGGGATACTCAGCAAAGACAGTTTCACATAAATCACTTAGAACTACTGGCAGTATTTCTAGCGTTGAAGGCATTTCAACCCATAATAAGCCACAAACACATTCTTGTCAAAACAGCCAACATGACAACGATGTATTATCTGAACAAACAGGGAGGAACACAGTCGTGTCTCCTGGCACAAAGAATATGGCATTGGGCGATTCACAACCACATTCGCCTAATAGCACAGTTTATTCCAGGGATTCAGAATCAGTTAGCAGACAATCTCTCTCGGGATCACCAACAAATCCACGAATGGGAGATTCACCCCCAAATACTAAACACTTACTTCCAAAGATGGGGGACACCACAAATAGACCTATTTGCAACAAAAGAAAAACGCAAAATGCCAAAACTTCGCATCCAGGTACCCACAAGATCAATCTCAGGGCAATGCGTTATGGATCAGCTGGTCAGGGATATTTGCATACGCTTTTCCCCCTCCTGCTCCTTCCGTATCTAGTAAACAAATTGAGTCAAAACAAACTCAAACTCATACTAATAGCACCAACCTGGGCAAGACAACCTTGGTAAACAACACTACTAGACCTCTCAGTAGTGCCTCATATCAGGCTTCAAAACAGACCAGATCTGTTAACTCAACACAAACAACAGATCAGGCATCCAAATCCAGCATCACTAAATCTAGCAATTTGGCTCCTGAAGTCTTAGAATTCGGACATCTAGACCTTACACACGAATGTATGGAGGTCATAAAACAAGCAAGGAAACCAACCACAAGACATTGCTATGCAAATAAGTGGAAAAGATTTGTTTATTATTGCCATAATAATCAAATTCAACCATTACACGCATCTGCTAAAGACATTGTAAGCTACTTACTACATTTACAAAAGTCAAAGCTAGCTTTTTCATCCATTAAAATACATCTTACCGCAATTTCAGCTTATCTGCAAATTGCGCACTCAACTTCATTATTTAGGATCCCAGTCATAAAAGCATTTATGGAGGGTCTAAAGAGAATTATTCCACCAAGAACACCACCAGTTCCTTCGTGGAACCTTAACATTGTCTTAACACGACTCATGGGTCCAACTTTTGAACCCATGCACTCATGTGAGATACAATATTTAACATGGAAAGTAGCGTTTCTCATTGCCATCACATCTCTAAGAAGAGTAAGTGAAATACAGGCATTTACCATACAAGAACCCTTTATTCAGATACACAAGCATAAAGTAGTTTTACGAATTTACCCAAAGTTCTTACCAAAACTCATATCACCGTTTCACTTAAATCAAACAGTAGAACTACCAGTGTTCTTTCCAGAACCAGATTCTGTAGCTGAAAGAGCACTACATACATTAGACATCAAAAGAGCTTTAATGTATTACATTGATAGAACAAAACAAATACGAAGAACAAAACAACTGTTAGTTGCTTTTCAAAAACCTCATACGGTGAATCCAATATCCAAACAAGGCATTGCCAGATGGATAGTTAAATGTATTCAAACCTGTTATCTCAAAGCAAAAAGAGAACTGCCTATAACACCAAAGGCACATTCAACTAGGAAGAAAGGTGCTACTATGGCCTTTCTAGGAAACATTCCAATGACTGAAATATGTAAGGCAGCCACATGGTCTACGCCTCATACATTCACCAAACATTACTGCGTGGATGTGTTAACAACACAACAAGCCACAGTAGGACAAGCAGTACTACGAACTTTATTTCAAACAACTTCAATTCCTACAGGCTGAGCCACTGCTTTTGGGGAGATAACTGCTTAATAGTCTATGCAAAGCATGTGTATCTGCAGCTACACATACCATTGAACGGAAAATGTCACTTACCCAGTGTACATCTGTTCGTGGCATGAGATGCTGCAGATTCACATGCGCCCATCCGCCTCCCCAGGAGCCTGTAGCCGTTTCGAAGTTGATCTTGAACATTTGTAAATTTGTAAATATATCACTTTAAACCACATTATGTACATACATATTTACTCCATTGCATGGGCACTATTACTATAATACACAACTCCTACCTCACCCTCTGCGGGGAAAACAATCTAAGATGGAGTCGACACCCATGAGCAATGGAGCCGAAAGGGGAGGAGTCCCTCGATCTCGTGACTCGAAAAGACTTCTTCGAAGAAAAACAACTTGTAACACTCCGAGCCCAACACTAGATGGCGGGATGTGCAAAGCATGTGAATCTGCAGCGTCTCATGCCACGAACAGATGTACACTGGGTAAGTGACATTTTCCATACCCATATATATATATATATATATGCAAAGGGAAGTGCTGCTTGTCCCAGGCTGTCTTATCCAGGTGATTGGTTGACACCTGTTCGGTATAAGTCAATAAGGACGCTCAATGAAGGACCACACGCCAATTATGAATACAATTTAGCTTTACTAGAATTTCAGGGAAATGTATTAATTTAGCACTTCAACAATGGCAGAATAAAAATAGCAATAAAGAGCATCTATATATATATATATATATATATATATATATATATATATATATATATACTGTATATGTACACTACAATAAGAAAGGGCATCTATGTATACATATGAGCAAAGAGTTCATTGACAGATATAAGCTTGGAATAACTGTATACCAAAATGCATTACACTACGATATTCAGGAAGTAAAATATAAACGAGTTGAATACTTCAGATAAGCTTTGATTTACTGCACACCAAAATACATGTTTCAATTACTGCAGCAGGCTCACACTACGATGTTCAAAAAGCAAAATATAAACAAGCTGAATTCTTCAGATTAGCTTTGCTTAACTGCATACCAAAATATATGTCTCAATTACTGTAGCAGGCTCACACTACGATGTTTAAAAAAGCAAAATATAAACAAGCTGAATACTTCAGATTATAAACACAGTGCAAGCATAATAATGAACCATAATAATAGAGCAGAGAAACAAAGGCCTTTAATCCCTGGGTGGAATTTAACTTAGTCCACGAAATGCTGGGAAGCCCTCTACCGCCCGCTTGGACCTCTCTCCCCCTCGAGCGTCACGGTCTCTGAACAGCACAACAGGGAGGCAGCTCTGGGTCTGAAGATGACAGTTTTCACAAGTCCATCTGCGAGCTTCAATTCCCTCACCCGCCTTTCAGTGTTTAAGTAACCTGAAGCTTGGATTCTATCCCCTTCCAGTATTTTCTAGCTATGTTATCAGCACATGTCTCTTGGCTGCCTTGCCATTCCCTGGCCATTGTTTTCATTCCATCTTTTACTGTGGTCTCGTTCTCAAGGTTGAGACTGAATCTCCTTCACAACCTGTTTCTCACACATGCAGCTGCGAATAAGTTTATCTACGGAATGCAAAAAAAAAACAAGCTTGAAAGCGAACATTGTGAATTTTTCCACGTTGCTCTGGCTTCAGCAGGCATCACGCTCATCTACACTGTTCAAGCTAATTAACCCTTCGCGTCACAATGTCTTCCGCACCTTTCCCTATACTGATCACAGGCACTTAAAGACTTGCACTCCAAAGTTCAATACAGATGAATATAAGTTTAATGGCAAAGCATTTCCATCTTACAAAGAGCTTCCTCACGGCCTATACCATGCAATGTGCATCACCGCATTTAAAAACAAAATGATCCAGCATAAACATAGTGCAAAGACTGTAATACAGACACAATTTCTTAGAAGAAAGAAAGACTGCAGAAAACGAAGTGAGGAATACAATGAATGATGCATAGCATGACATGATATGGCAGAATATTGCAGAAAGTTACATCATAATAATATGCAAAAACATTTTAATTGATTCATGTAAAAATCAAATCACAAATAGTCTAAATAAAGCATAAATCATTATTTAAATGTTGTAATGTATCCAAATCTCGTTCACATAATTCATGATTCTCACAATCCGAAATTTGTCTATTCAAAATTCATGCACAGAGTCCAGGCCAAGTGGCCTTAGATCTTTTGCGGGCTAAAAAAGGTGTCCCAGAATTGAAAATCACATCATAGATAGTCTATATGAAGCATATATCATTCTTTAAATGTAATGTGTCTAAATCTCTTTCAGGTAATGCATGATTCTCTCTATCCATGATTTGTCTATTCTAAATTTTATGCACAGAGGCCAAGTGGCCTTAAATCCACTGTTGGCAGAAAAAAGTGACCCAGAAGAAAAGACAACAAATGTTCCATGGCCTTCGGGAAAAAGGTGCACATATAAATAAATGTGCATTTCGGAGCACAATTCAAAAGCGAACACATACATTTCAAAACCTCATAATGACTCATGTTAAGTGAGAGGTGAAAAACTGTTGACAAAACATATACAAGGCAAAACCAAGACATGTAGAAGGCAAAAACAGAGTTGATGTTACCAGGAGCGCTTATCTGAGAGGAGAGACTCAACCCACATGAATAAAAAGTTCCTCATCTGCATTTAGACCCATCAGGCCTTGCAATTGAGACGGTCAATGTACTCTGATTCCAAAATTCGTAGTCCCTTCTCCCTGTCACCTCCTCTTGCTGTCAACACCACCATATCAATGCCAAAGAAAGAGAGTGTATCAGGATTTTGAGAATGCACGTCCTTTCAGTTTCTCGCTACTGGGTAATTCTGATCACAGTGCCTTACTTCCCTCGGATGTTCAAGAATCTGCTTTTTGACGGGTAAGGTGGTACTCCCTGCATATCACAGGCCACACGGACAGGTCAATACATACACACAAAAATCACTGCTACATGTAATTAATTTTTTGATTTTCCCCCATTTTCCATTGGGCAACAAATAAGTTCTGATATTTTTGCTACCCCTGCATGCTTTGCATCTCCCACACTTGTTGAAGCCACCTTGTTCTTTTAGCCAACCCTCGTGCTCATATTGCTATGTACCAACATATCTTTCACTGACCTGGATTTCTGGTAAGTAATCAATGGATATGGTGAAACCCTCTGTCCAGTGATAGGGTCAGATCTGACCAGATGCCAGTGTATTGAAATCACTCTTTTGATCTTGACTGATTCTGCATTGTAAGTGGTGATCAACATTACCTTCTGATCCTCCCAGTAGTTCTGGCTTTCTGGACGAAAAGATCCTTTCTAGCAACGGTGTCCACTCTCTCTTTGGCAGCCACAATACCTTCCAGGGATGACCTCTGGCTCTGAATCTTCCTAACATGGTTTTCTCTTCCTTTTCATATGCCTCTGTACTGCTGCAGTTCCGTCTTGCCCCATAGGGAATATTCTTCAGCTTAGTTGGATGATGACTGTGAGCATGTCATAAGCAATTACCTGCTGTCTTTTTCTGAAAAAGGGAGGTAGGGACCCTGCCCTCCTTGATCTCAACATGCACATCCAGAAAATCCATTTCACTGCTATGTGTCTGGTGTGTGAATGATACATTCAAATCATTGTGTGAGATGTGTGCCAAAAAATCCTGCAGGAGGCTCTTGGGACCATCCCCTACGATGCAAAGATTATCAATGTATCTTGTCCAGAATGTTATATGCCTGGTCAACCTCACATCCTCTTATGTCCAGATGTGTTGCTCCTCCAACCAGCCCATAAAAATGCCCGCAAAACTTGGGGCAGAGTAACTGCCCATCGCAGTGCCGGTGATCTGCCTGTACCGTAAATCATTGAAAAGAAAAAGAATGTTTTCTAGACATAACTTCAATATGTTCAGTAACATCATGGTGTGATCATACAAATAAATGGCTTTGTCTAAAAATAAATGTTTACAAGCCCCAATTCCTAAATTATAATTGATACACGTATACAACAAGACCACGTCAATAGTTCCCATAAGATATGCCAAGGTATCTTGTCAATCTTAGTGATGAAATCTGCACTGTCCCTACAAAACGAGTGTAGATTCAACACATACAGTAGCAGATGAAAATCAAGATAAATTGTGGTGGGTTCTAATAGACTGCCATTGGCTGAGATGACCGGTCTGCCAGGGAGGTTACATTTGTTTTCGTGTATCTTAGGGAGCATGTAAAAACAGGGCACTACAGGTTTCAAAGCATACGGAAATTAAAATGAATCTGTACTAAGTAGAGCTGTTTTTCACGTAGCTCAGTGGTTCCCAAATTCTTTTGACCCGCAGCTCCCAATTGGCTATTGGCCGTGGCTCCCCATTATGCTACTTTTTTGGGGCGGGTGGGGGGATGTGAGCCGGGCCTCAGGAGTACTTACATTTTTCACCCTGAAAATAATTGGGATAAAGCCAATGAAGGTATGATAATCATATATGTAACAACATAAAAATATAACAGTTGTTTATTTAAAAATTATATATAATTGGTTAAATCAGAAACAATATGAACTATGCTTATAAATCTGTACTGGAGGGGAATGTCTCCAGTACTAATCCTATGCTTGACAGCATATGCTCTCCTCTGCACTCTGGTGTTTGACTGTGCGTAGCACAAAGCAGCCTATTTGTGTGCCAGATCTGGGGGGTGACACCAGTAGCATGCATATTTTTGTATATATAGTGCACTCTGTTTTCTCTTCAATGCACAGCAAAATTTGAAGTTTCATCGCATTGTGTGAAATCTTAGTAAACTTGAGCCTGTATGTCAGTTTCCCTTTGAGTACTATAAATAGTGTGTAATGGTCTTTTTTCAGGCTGACTTTACTATCATTGCATGTTCTCTTATTTCATTCTCATATCTTTATTGTGTTGAGGAGCTAAGCATTAAAAATATGGTCTACCTAGGTTTGCTACCTTTGGGGGATTACAGTAGTATACATTACCCATTAAATAATGCTGACCTGTCTTTTTTCTGCCAACTGAATATTTTTATTGCTGTAGGTTTCCTTCTGTCAGCATTTTACTATATTAGTCTTTCACTTGTCCACCAAGATAACAGTTTTTTTAAATAAAAGTATCAGAAGGAATAGCACTTCTTATGTTAGTGGTAAAATACTGCGAGAAGAAATGTACTGGTCTTTAGAGAAGAGTTCATTTCTGTTAAAATTGGGGATCAAGCACTGCTGTTTTAATTACTGCTCTGACAAGTTAGCACTGCGTTTGTGGTAATCACTGTTGCTGGTGGCAGCAAATCCATCTCAACTAGTCGCTCAAACATAAAATACAGTCAGAAAGTGATGGTAATCATGAATAAATTAACTTGAAATGCACCCTGAGGTCTGATGGTCATTTGCCATGTAGGTCACAGATGTCTACAGGAGCTGCAGAAGAGAAGATAAATATGGACTGGCGGAGCAGGCTACCAGGACTCTGTGGCAAAGCAGGATCTCCGTGGTTAAACTAAAATGCTTTTGGTCTTGATTGGGTGTACCAATACCTACCTGCTGTCTTGAACAGAATAACTCAGCTGAGGATGGGGGTCCTCTGGCACTCAAATATAGATCCTTGCTTTTACAAGGAGCATAAGAAATTAAATCAATTAAACCGCTTGCCACATTCTCCCTCTATTCATTTTCGGCTTTGGCATTGAAAAATGCTTGGGTGTCTAATTTTCTAGCCGAAGACCCACATTCATTATGCAGGTTTTTGTGAATAGAACTAGCATGTACTATAATTACTTCCACTAGATGGTGTTTGAGGATAAAACTTCAAGGCACTTCCTTACTGTATTTCAGTTTCTCACTAGAAATTCCACAATCACCAGCTATACGAGCTGTGCACTCTAAACAAGGAAAACAGCTTCTGACTTTTTTTTAATGGAGGCGATTGTTCTGCTTTCCGACATATCTCCTATCAGAGCTTACAGAACCTCTCTGGAATGCACTTCTGAATTCAAAGAAGACCTTTATTGTTGTTAATTCTCCCCACCCACAAGTTCTTGAGAGACAAAATTAGTAGATTTCAAGCACACGTAGTCGCAGCAATGAAAGCAAAATATATCACAGTACTTCTCAGTTGCAATGTACACAGCAAATATATATATATATATGATTATAGTATCAAAGCAAAGCATAAAAGTCAAATTCAGCACCGTATGGGCAAGGCAGCAGGGCCTATATATTCAGCTTCATCTTTCTGGGGTCTGCAAGTTGATGACTCCGGTCAACTGCTAGAAAGAGATTATCTACCCAAACGGGAGACTGGCAACTGACGTCTAGCTCCAGCCTGAAGTCAAGCAGATTTGAATCCAACTCACTGTAGCCCAGAGTCATCCTTAAAAGCAAACTCAGTGTGAGATCTGAACGACCTTGGAGAATGGCCAGTTCTCGGAGCCATTCCGCTCTCAGACTGGATTGCGAGGTAAACACAAAATCTATGTGCTCTTATCAGCTAAGATCTGGTGTGAAGAAAACAGCTTGGTCCATCTTGTGGAAAAACACAGCTTGGAAGAATACAGACATCTGCGATGTTTCAACTGCAATGTCTAACTCCACGTTAAAGCCAATAGGCAGCTAACCTAAATATCAAATGTAATGTCTAATGTCATGTCAAAGCCAATAGGCAGCTAAACTGAATACAGAATGTAATGTCTAATGTCATGTCAAAGCCAATAGGCAGCTAAACTGAATACAGCATGTCAAAGCCAATAGGCAGAATACAGAATGTAATGGCTAATGCCATGTCAAAGCCAATAGGCAGCTAAACTGAATACAGCATGTCAAAGCCAATAGGCAGAATACAGAATGTAATGGCTAATGCCATGTCAAAGCCAATAGGCAGCTAAACTAAATACAGAATATAATGTCATGTCAAAGCCAATAGGCGGCTAAGCTGAACAAAACATATAGGCCCGTATTTATACTTTTTGACGCTAAACTGCGCTAACGCAGTTTAGCGTCAAAAAATTTTGCGCCGGCTAACGTCATTCTGAAGCGCCATGCGGGCGCCGTATTTATTGAATGGCGTTAGCCGGCGCAAGCAGACTGGCGCTGCCTGGTGTGCGTGGAAAAAAAACACGTACACCAGGCAGCGCCGGCGTTGGGAAAAGTGGCGCTAGGGCGTCTTAAAAATGGTGCAAGTCAGGTTGACGCAAAAAATCGCCTCCACCCGATTTGCGCCATTTTTAACGACGCCCAGACGCCATTTACATGACTCCTGTCTTAGTAAAGACAGGAGTCATGCCCCCTTGCCCAATGGCCATGCCCAGGGGACTTATGTCCCCTGGGCATGGTCATTGGGCATTGTGGCATGTAGGGGGGCACAAATCAGGCTCCCCTATGCCAAAAAAAAAATATAAAAAAATACTAATTTATACTTACCTGAACTTACCTGAATGTCCCTGGGGTGGGTCCCTCCATCCTTGGGTGTCCTCCTGGGGTGGGCAAGGGTGGCAGGGGGGGTCCCTGGGGGCATGGGAGGGCAGCTGTGGGCTCATTTTGAGCCCACAGGTCCCTTAACGCCTGCCCTGACCCAGGCGTTAAAAAGAGGCGCAAATGCGGGGTTTTTTGACCCGACCACTCCCGGGCGTGATTTTTGCCCGGGAGTATAAATACGACGCATTTGCGTCGCAGACATTTTTTTGGACGGGAATGCCTACCTTGCATCTCATTAACGCAAGGAAGGCGTTCACGCAAAAAAATGACGCTCTTTACTCCTACTTTGGCGCTAGACGCGTCTAACGCCAAAGTATAAATATGGCGTTAGTTTTGCGCCTAATTTGCGTCGAAAAAAACAACGCTAATACGGCGCAAACGGAGTATAAATATGCCCCATAATGTGCTACTAGTGCGCATTGAGCAACTAATATGTGCAGTGGTGAAACACAAAGTCATTGGTCAAACACAATTAATAGCATCACATTCCACCCTATGACCAATGAATTTGTGTTTCACATACCTCTTATTTCAAACAAAAAACAAAAAAACAAAAACATCAACACAAAAAAAAACATTATCAGCAAATCAGATTTGAATGATAAAAGCAATCACTGTAAAGCAATGGAAGTGGAATAACATATTGATCTCATAACCTTTCACATCAGATACATCTACACAGGAAAGTGTCTCTAAAATACATCTCTGATGTAGCATGAGTTCTACTAATGTAAAGGTGCACGGTCCACCTAAAAGGTTTGCAGGAATGTAAGCGAAAGTCAGAGTTCCACACGAAAAAACATAGACAGTTAACTGTTAAGGTTGCTTAGTTCCAGTGGAAGAATTCAATCAAACAATTTGAGCTTGAACTGAAGGCGCCATTTGCGCAAAATGGATCCATGGTGCTTGTACTTTACTCAGTCAGGTTCAGGTTGGGGGTTTGGTCCCTTCCCCGACCCCCACTCACACACCCGGAGAGAGACCACACAGCACACTCAGGGACAGTGGCGAAACGTGGTAGGATATGCAAAAGAAAAAAGTATGACTTTTCATGCAAATAACATTTGTCATCTGAAATGTGCCCTTCCTCTTTCTTTCCCTGTTTTATAATCAGCAGGACGTTTTTGGGGCCCTTTGTTATGATTTCTGCAGGTTCTGGAGGGTCACTTGGGGCTTCAACCCACACCTCAGCACAGAGGTTTTTATGTGCTGCACCACAGCTTCCCTTTTCTTGCACTGTCAGAAGGGCTGGGGCAGACTCCTTCTTTACCAAACCTCCATTCACTGCACTTTTGACAAGTTGGGCCATTCTGTCTCCAATTTGTATGAATGAATCAGATTATTTTCTAGTTATCAGCATAATTTTAATTTCTCCTTGGTAATCTGCAGCAATCACTCCCCCTAAAACCTGATCAATTTGCCATATCTGTTCTGGTAACTTTCCTCTCCCCAACTGCTCTGTGAGTGCTTGTGGGACAGATTTCTCTTGTGCGTGCTGCACAGTTTTTATCAAATCTAGGGGAATGTGCATCCCTCTCATCTCTGCCCACCTGTAAGTGGCTTTTTCTCCCAGCTGTTCACATTTCTGGTGCACCCACTTAGCCATCCCCACTAAGTCAGAATTCTGGGTGAACACTTCTCTCTCTGAATTTTTCTCTGTAACATCTGCAAGGGACTTGAACCAGTTAGGTACAAGCCATGTGGAAAACCAAACGGCTAAACCATTGGCAGTGAACCAAGAATCAGTGTAAAAAAGACACATCTCAAGCAGCTCTTGCTTTAAAGTCTGACACACATTGTACAACGCCGTTCCTTCTCCTGTGCTAGAAAACAACATTTCAGTCAATGAATCATTAGTCAAACAAACATGCTTTTTATCCTCATAGGACACGAATTCAAACGGTGCACTCAATTTCACTGGTGACTCTTTTACCTGTGATACTCCCTGCACCCTCTCCACATCCTGAAAAGGGGCTTGTGGCACCTGTTCATGTAGGGCTGCAGTGACTGTAGCCCTGTCTTGCATGTACCAGATCCAGTGTATGATCCTAGCTAGGGGCACTCTTTTCTTCCCCTGTTCCTGATTTACATGTAAATCAGTGTTTCCCTCTTGCACTGCGCAGAAACCTAAAGTCTGCATTATTTCATTTGCCAAATCACAAGTGCGCAGCTGCCTATATTTTTTCCTAGTGGCTTTATACCAAAGTGTTAAGAATTCACTCAGATGAGGGCTATACTGTTTCCAAAAATCAAACAAGCAAATGAAACTCGGTGTCTCTTGCTTAGTGCAAACAGTAAGAAACTCTAAAATCTTTCGTTTTACTTGTGCCAGTAACCATTTTGCGACGGTACCTCGTAAATCACATTCTGAGCTCTGTGCTCCGTGTTATCAGTTAAGGAATGCACTTCGACTGCCAAAAAACCCTGCTCACACGGAGGCTCAGACTGGCTCACTGCTGTCTTAACCCTCTCATTACTGGAATGAGAAAAGCCAGATTCTTCTAAAACAGCAGTTTTATAGCTTTCAGCATTATCTTGCATTAATGTGTTCTGGCTAACTTGCTCACGTAAATTCTTATTTTCATGTTCTAACTGCCTACATTTCTCCTGCATTTTTCTGTAAGCAGATAAAAGTATCCAAACCCTTCTGTCAAGAACAAAAGGAACATCATTGCTTTCAAAAGGCATATTTTCTAAATATGCTTTATCACAGCAAGAAAACATTTTTCTCACAGCACCATCAGGCAGTTTAACTACACATGCATTTTCAAACATGGTCTGCCGTGCTTCTGTAAATCTCTAAACAACAAAAAACAATTACACTTTTAAATTGTGCACGTAGAAATCTCCAATTTGACCCTCAATCCTGCCGACTACGCCATAATGTTCTGCTTTCCTACATATCTCCTATCGGAGCTTACAGAACCTCTCTGGAAGGCACTTCTGAGTTCAAAGAAGACCTTTATTGTTGTTAATTCTCCCCACCCACAAGTTCTTGAGAGACAAAATTAGTAGATTTCAAGCACACGTAGTCGCAGCAATGAAAGCAAAATATATCACAGTACTTCTCAGTTGCAATGTACACAGCAAATATATATATATGATTATAGTATCAAAGCAAAGCATAAAAGTCAAATTCATCACCGTATGGGCAAGGCGGCAGGGCCTATATATTCAGCTTCATCTTTCTGGGGTCTGCAAGTTGATGACTCCGGTCAACTTTGAGAAAAAGATTATCTACCCAAACGGGAGACTGGCAACTGGCGTCCAGCTCCAGCCTGAAGTCAAGCAGATTCGAATCCAACTCACTGTAGCCCAGAGTCATCCTTAAAAGCAAACTCAGTGTGAGATCTGAACGACCTTGGAGAATGGCCAGTTCTCTGAGCCATTCCGCTCTCAGACTGGATTGCGAGGTAAACACAAAATCTACGTGCTCTTATCAGCTAAGGTCTGGTGTGAAGAAAACAGCTTGGTCCATCTTGTGGAAAAACACAGCTTGGAAGAATACAGACATCTGCGATGTTTCAGCTGCAATGTCTAACTCCACGTTAAAGCCAATAGGCAGCTAACTTAAATATCAAATGTAATGTCTAATGTCATGTCAAAGCCAATAGGCAGCTAAACTGAATACAGAATGTAATGTCTAATGTCATGTCAAAGCCAATAGGCACCTAAACTGAATACAGCATGTCAAAGCCAATAGGCAGAATACAGAATGTAATGGCTAATGCTATGTCAAAGCCAATAGGCAGCTAAACTGAATACAGCATGTCAAAGCCAATAGGCAGAATACAGAATGTAATGGCTAATGCCATGTCAAAGCCAATAGGCGGCTAAACTGAATACAGAATGTAATGGCTAACTCCATGTTAAAGCCAATAGGCAGCTAAACTAAATACAGAATATAATGTCATGTCAAAGCCAATAGGCGGCTAAGCTGAACAAAACATATAATGTGCTACTAGTGAGCATTGAGCAACTAATATGCGCATTGGTGAAACACAAAGTCATTGGTCAAACACAATTAATAGCATCACAGCGATCATCTAAGTTCTAATATGCAAATGCAGAATTAGGTCACTGCTATCCAGTAATGATGCAGCTCATGGCGCCCCTGTCTAGTTTTGATGGTGCACCAGGGCGCCGTGGTGCACAAATTGGGAACCTCTGACCTAGCTGAATGTGATATTGTGAGATAGATTGTTTGTAAGCCTCATAACCAGAAGTTTGCAACCTTGTAAGTTGTCTATTAGCCTCCTGTAGATATTTCTGAACATCCCACAGGACTACACAGACCCTCACACACCCACTCACAGAGACACTTTCACACCCAGAGACCCTAGCCACACCTACTCTCACACCCAGAAAGACACTCTCACACCCACATAGACCCTCTCAAACCCTCTCTCACACCCAGAGAGACAGGCCCTGCGGCAAACTCCGACCTTGCCAAAGGCTGTGAGCAGTGCAGGGTTGGATGGTTATAGGTGGATGGCCACAGGACCTAGCCACAGGCCAGGCCATGTGGCCAACACTGCCGAGCAGGGCCGAAGGCCGTGCGCAACGGTAATTGGATTAACACATAGTATTGAAAATTAGTTTACATTAAAAACAACATAGAAATTCACTGAAAAAAAACAAAGGTTACAGGAACGTTATAGTTAGGAAATAGAATTATAAAAACCATAGTAATTCACTTAAAAAAACAAAGGTTACAGGGATGTTCTAGTTAGGTTTGAATTTACTCGCACACAACCAGAGAAATTTAGCAGCTAGAGTTATTTAAAGTGACTATAACTCGCAGCCTAAGGTGTACTTAACTCACACTCTCGCCATGCACTGCTAATTACCCCAGATATTACAGCACTCATGGCATCTTAAATAATGTCAATAAAAATATCAATGAAACATTATCAGTCAAATTATGGAAGAAAAAACTCTACATTGCAGGGGCATGAGTTATAGTTACTTGAAATAATTCTAACGATAAAGTAAATTCCGAACCTAACTATACCATCTCTGTAACCTTTGGATTTTAAAGTGAATATATAAATATATATATATATATGTATATATATATATATATATTTCTCAATTCAATAGACTCTCTTCCATCTTCCACAACCACACTGCAGTGTGAGACTTCAACATCACCACAACTCCACTTCCCACAAAATGATCCTGACTTTGCACAGGGTGATTTAATTCATCGATTTATTGGAACAATTAGTGACTCCCGAAGGAGAAAAACAAGTTGACGCGTTTCACTAGCAAGCCTTCCACCGGACTACTTCCCTTACAGTGCACTACTACCCGATATACATGAGTAGTCCCTCATTACTTTCTAACTCTTCTTCCACACAACCAGGTTCCTGCCGTCATTTCCCATGCAACTATGGGTGCCATCTTTAAATGGAGAAATTCAGGAACTATTGTTTCTCTCAGATTACAATAATAGAGAGCAACATTTCCAAACAGTGATATGCATAATGCTACAGATTCATATATTAATAATTTCAAGAGACCCATAGCTATATTCTGTTTCGTTAAGTAGGTCTCATCCATTAGGAAGTAAATACAACATATTTACATGGAGCTGTTCAGGATTATACATCGCATCAGGTCATCACTGTATGTTATCTGTCCTATACTTGGTGTATACAAAACTCTCAACCTTTAGTCCTAGGAGGACTGTGTGGACATAAGTATAAGTGAATATGTGGATCAAAATATATATACATAGGATATAAAGTGACAAGTGCTGTAAACAATCTATCACTCTAAAGATCTCATCTGTTAGGAAATAAATATGAAATTTTTACATAGAGCTGTTCATGATTATACATCGCTTCAGGTCATCACTGTATGTTACCAGTCCTATACTTGGCGTACACAAAACTCTCAACCTTTAGTCCTTGGAGGACTGTGTGAATATAAGCATAATTGCGAATGTGAATCAAAAAATATATTCATAAGCTGTAAAGTGACAAGTGCTGTAAAAAATCTATCACCCTATAGGTTGGAGGCATTGTGCACATTAAGGCATCAGGTGTTAAATCCATCATGGCAATATCATAAACAGTCTTTCCACAAGGGTTTATCTCAGCAATATTATATGCCATGCCATTCTATCTGGTTCTTTACATTCAAACCCACTGTTATATGGTACAGCCCAGCATAAAGCTGTGTTTGTGTCCCTAAGTGCAACAGTGGTCTTCCATTCCACCACAATGCATCCCATAAGAGCACTTGCTATGATACTCAATATATTTTTTATTGAGAACCTGATATTCATGCGCTTACATACATGGAGAGGTGATAACCATATCACCATAACATATCCTTTCAGTGTACATATATTTAAAGTGCTTTTAGTGCTGAGAGTACTAAAATTCCTTACTCCCTCAACTGATAGTGCGTTAACAATATTACAAATGCTAATAGCATGTATGACATTCATCGAATTGAAAACGTTACTACACAACGCTGCTATAAGAATATTTGTATCCTAATATATTATATCATTACCTACATATATCTATGTCAGGAAGAGCACCTGTCCATAAACCTCCAGTTCTTTAGGACAATATAATATACAAAAGATATAGGTGTTGCACATCCTACCAGCACTGGGCTAAGTGTATCTAAGTGACAGATGCACATGCAGCGCGGCATCCTGGTTGTGCCCCCATGGATTCTCAGTCCCCATAGTTAGGATCATCTTTGATTCCAGTCTTCTCATTTCTAGGACCCTGTCTCCTTTCCTAGGGTTCATTTAACTTGTTTGATGCCACAAAAAGTAATGGTAATCGCCTTCATGCACATCCCAGAAGTGGTTAGCCAATTGATATGCTCTATCTTGATTCTTGATCGCCCGTAGGTGCTGCAAAAATCAAGCTTTATGTTTGTGTGTTTTACTGCCCACACATTTCTTAAGACATGAATACTGAATAATGTATACTACAAATTCCGTGTCACATGTGATTCTATCTGTAATCGGACAGGTTCTCCCTTCAAAAGTTTGCGTGTTCATCACATATTGACAGGCTTTACAGTGGCCACATTTCCAGAAGCCTAGACTCTTTTTCGTGAGTCATGTTGTATTTGGTTTGCTCATAAACAAACCTTTTGTTAGTATGTCACCCAGCGATGTATCTTTCCTATATGTGATTTGTGGGTGAGATCCAAATATGTTGTTTGATATGTTCATCTTGTTGTAAGATATGCCAATTTCTTTTTATGATTTTATTTTTAATATATATGTATTTTTAAAAAACTAAGGTTACCTGGATGTTATAGTTAGGTTCTGATAGAACTTCATAGAAATTCAGCAGTTATAGTTAGCTGAGCTAACTATAACTTGCGCAACCGTAATGCACTGCTTATGACCGCACATATTACATCACTCATGACATTGTCAGTGACATCACTGTTGACATCTCAAATGACATCATTCCGGAAGTGGAAGTGGAAGTGTCTATTGATGTGTGATTGGGTTTCTGAGTCATGGGAGACTCAGGTGCTGTATGAAAGGATAGGTGGACGTGTATGTATCTGTATATGTGAATGAGTGTATTTGTGAGTGGATGAATTAGTTCAGTGAGTGGGTGTGTGACTGAGTTCACAGGTGAGTGGGTGTGAGCGTGCCTGTATGGGTGACTGACATTGTTTTTTAAGTCTGTACTAGTGAATCAGTGGGTGAGTCAGTGACTGTATGGGTGACCTAATGGTTGTATCACTGCCTTAAAGCATACATGTTTAGCTGTGTAAGTTATTGTATGGAAGGGTGAGTTGATATGTGAGTAACAGCATCTGTGATGGAGTGGGTGTATGAGTGTCTATATAGCTGAGTGACTGGGTGTGTGACAATTTCTTTGGATCAGTGAGTAGGTGTGTTAGTGTCTGTACTGGGAAGTGAGTTGGTAGGTCAGTTTCTGTATGGTAAGTGTGTGGAGGTATGAGACTGTATACATGAATAAGAGGCTATGTCAGGCACTGTACGTGACGGTAATTAGGTGGGTGAATAGATTTATCACTGATTGTGAGGCTATTTCTTAATGTATGGCTCAGTGTGTGGGTGTGTGACTAGTTCTCTTAGTGAGTAATGGTAGTTAGTGGCTTTGTGAGTCTTTTAGTAGTTTATGTGAGTGGTGGTACTGCTGAATGGGTTGGTGGGTGAATGGTTATTTGGATTTGTGAGCAGAGTGTAAGTAGATGTATAAGCGTATGAAGGCCCGAGTTATTGCTGTATGGTTGATTTATTTGTTGTTTAACTGACTGTTGTATTGACTGAGTATATGTGTGTTTGTAGTGTTATGCTTTTGAGAATAAGTCTGTGAATAGTTGTGTGGCTGTGGATGTAGAATTGTTTCTTTGGGGGTATAATTCAGAACCTAACTATAACTTCCCTGGAACCTTTGTTTTTTACAGTGAATTTCTATTTTTTTTAATGTAAAGTTAATTTAAATAATATATGTTAATCCAACCACCTTTGCAGACAGCCTTCGATTGTCCACAGCAATGAATGGCAGCAGGGTGTGCTATGTGGCCAAACACTGATCAAAAAAACTTTCTTATGTGCACCCCTCTATTTTCATATAGCATTGTTCGCTGTGATGTGTAGGGGTTTAAGAGTCAAACAAGGTAACCTAGTGCTGCTTATACTTTTCCTGTCATTCCCACAATATGTACTTATGATAAGTGCTTCCGGTTAGTTTAACGGTCGACATATACAGAAACGATTAAAATTGACTTTGATATAAAACATTCATTATTATTGTTCACTAACTATAATTGAAATACCTATCAAATATTGTAATTGAATTTTTACCAGTATTTGGGGAGTCACAATGTTGTTGCACACAGTCCTGCACGTATTTCTGGAATTGCACAGGGTACGTGACTGACGTTTTTTAACACTACGTCAAAAACATATATATACTATTTTAATGTTCATATTATACAAAGAGGTTTAGTACTGCACGGATAAAAGTTATGTCTGTAGGCAAGTAATACATTTGAAGTAACATTTAATGGAAAATTTCCTAGCTAACATGAAGGAAACTTTCAATTCTATTAAGGACACGGAGGTGAGGATTATGCAGTCCTTTCTCCACTTTATTCACAACAGCAAGTTCAAAGTTCAAACAAGTTCGATAACAAAATAAACCACAAGCCCCATGATGCCCACAAGTAATCACGACAACCCATAACCAATCTAATGTCCATAACGAGGAGTATATATATAACTGACGGGCACAGTCCTTCCTCTTCTTCACTGAAGAAAGTTAAGGAACTTGCGACTTCATTCTCCTTTGGAATCACCTCCTACAAAATAAGGAAAAAATCAGACACAGGAACAGACATACCTCGTAAGCAATGCTCCTGCTAGAATATCCAAACATGTTAATGAACAGAGTAAGTACCTTAGAAGCATAATAAATAACAAGGTCATCACAAATTGAGACGTCAATAGTATGCATAAAATCAATAACCTTCGCAGATAAGATAAATACCACTGACCTGTAAAGAAGGATCTCCCACAAACGGCAGATAACTTAAACTCGGGTGGGTAATATTGCTACAGTATGAGGGAGGGATAATCCTCGCCTCCGTGTCCTTAATAGAATTGAAAGTTTTCTTCACGTTAGCTAGGACATTTTTCATTCTATATCAGGACCGGAGGCGAGGATTATGCAAGTTCAAAGCTTACTCATCACTAAAGATGCAGCTTCATGAGGCGGTTTAAAATAGAATTTCTTAAAAACCGACTCCGAGGACCAATCCGCTGAATTCATGATGTCCTCCAATCTACCACCGACCAGAATGGCCTTGGAAGCCATCGCCCCTCTAGTGGAATGAGCTCCAAAATGCTGAATGTCAATCCCAGATTCTGACATGACCCAGCGAATCCACCTAGCAATGGTAGGGGAGGTCACAGCCTTAAACGGAATATGTGACAGAACAACTAGGTCCTAAACAACTATAGCCTAAACCATTACTGCTAAACAACTAAAAAGTCTCTACAACTAAGTACTAAACAACTACTGTCTGAACAACTATTGTGTCTGAATAACAATTGCCTGAACAACTAATATATATATATATTCTAAACAACTAATAAACCATACAAACCAAAAGGAAAACCTTACCTTAAAATTAGTTGTTCAGGAAATTGTTATTCAGGCCCAATTGTTGTTTAGACAGTAGTTGTTCAGTACTTAGTTGTAGAGACTTTTTAGTTGTTTAGCAGTAGTGGTTCAGGCAAGTAGTGGTTTAGACCTAGTTGTTCAGGATGTTTCCCCCCTTAAACGGTTTCTTGATAGTAATCAAGAGTTGCCTTTCACCTGGAGGTCTATCCTCCTCTGTGCCAGCTTCATAGGTCTGTAAACACATAACCACGCATAACTTAGGGTGAGAATCAAAACTGGGATAAGAAACAAACCTGGTACCTGTTTTAGTCCGCCTGGAAATAGTAAAAGTAACCCCTTCCGGGGTGAAAACCCGGCCTGACACATCCAAAGCGTGCACATCTGAAACACGCTTACAAGAAAGAAGGCACAAAAGCATTGCCAATTTAACGGAAATCTGTTTCCTGGATAGATAACGATTCTCTGGCCAAGAGGAAAGGAAATTAAGAACCTTGTTAACATCCCATAAGCCAGAGTACCTAGGTTCAGGAGGTCGAGATAAACGAACCCCTTTTAACAGTTTACTTACCCAGGGGTGTTCACCAACCGGGACATCATTGATCGTATTCTGCCTTGCCGAAATCGCAGAACGAAAAGAGTAAATAGTACAGTATGCAAACCTGAGGTAAAAGGTTCCGCCAAAACATTGACTATGAACTCAGCGGGGGCCCCCACGGGATCCACTTCCCTCTCCAGACACCAACGAGCCCATCTGTTCCAGGCCGATCTATACCACTTGATGGTACCTGGAGCCCACGACTGTCTGATAAGGGCTGTAGCGTCCCATGAAAGGCAGACGTTTTCCCAACGTCCCTGGAAATCCTCCAAGCCATGAGATTGAGGTGGCCCTGAAGCACCAAATGATGAGGGCGACCCAGCGGGTCCCGAGGATTCCCAAGGCACACGGTAGTCTGAGAGGAGCCATCCACGACAACTCCAGAAGAGTGGGGAACCATGCTTGAGCTTTCCAAATCGGAGATATCAGGATCAAGGACGCCCGCTGACGTTGGACCTGTGCCACCACTCTGGGAATCAGAAGAAACGGAGGAAAAGCATAACTTTGGTCGCTCGACCAATCCTGCAAGAACGCATCCACTGCGCACGCCCCCGGATCGGGCTTCCACCTGAAGTAAGTCGGAAGCTGAGCATTCCAACGAGAGGCAAATAGGTCCACTGAACAAGGACCCCAACGATCCATCAGAGACTGAAAGATCTCTGGATCCAGTCGCCAATCGCTGGTATCCCTGAGGCAACGGGAATTCCAATCCGCCACCTGGTTTTGAATTCCCGGGAGATATTCCGCTATAACAGAAATCTGTCTCTGGAGGCAGTAATGCCAAAAATCCTTCGCCAGGTCCACCAGGACTCTGGACCGAGTGCCCCCCAGTCTGTTTATGTATTGGACAGCCGAGATGTTGTCCATCGAAAGAAGGATACAACAGGGTATCTTGTCGCGGGTCAGGGCCTGAATCGCAAACGAGCCTGCTAGAAGCTCGAGACAATTGATGTGAAGGTTCAATTCCTCCGAAGTCCACTGACTGCCCATGGAGATCTGACCACATCTGGCCCCCCAACCCAGTCTGCTGGCATCCGACTCTATCACCAGGTCGGGGAGATAGCCAGAAATGGCCTTCCCATTCCATGTATCCATATGGCTCAACCACCATTGCATCTCCGAACGAGCCTCCGAAGAGAGCTCCACCAGAGCCGAATAGGTATGTCCCTTCTGGAGATGTGAGACCTTCAGACGTTGCAGGGCCCTGTAATGCAAGGGACCCGGAAAAATCGCCTGGATAGAGGACGACAGAAGACCTACAATCCTGGCAACCTGCCGGAGGGAGGTCCTGTCCCTGCGGAGCACCTTGGAAATCTCCTTCTTGATCTTGGAGACCTTGTGCTCCGGTAATTTCAGCGTTGCAGGCGTTGTGTCCACCACAAAACCCAAAAACGTTGTGGACTGAGACAGACAAAGGGAGGACTTCTCCATGTTGATCATGAAACCCAGATCCTGCAACAGCGCAATAGTCATGCTCGCATAACACAACAGTTGTGACCTGGACTGATCCATCAAAAGGATGTCGTCCAGATAAATAATCAGTCTGACACCCTGAGTCCTCAGAAACTTGACCACAGGTTTCAGCAACTTCGTGAAGCACCAAGGTGCTGAAGAAAGGTCGAATGGAAGACACTTGAACTCGTAGATCTGACTCCGCCATTGAAATGGCAGAAAATGTCGGTGAGGAGAGTAAATGGGGACCGTAAGGTAAGGGTCCTTGAGATCCAAGCGGATCATCCAGTCCCCTTGACACAGAAGATCTCTGAGAAGATGGATTCCCTCCATCTTGAAATGATGATAAACCCATTCGTTGAGCGCCTTGAGGTTTATCACCGGACGGAAACCCTTGTCTTTCTTCTCGACCAGGAAGATGTTGCTCAAGAACCCCCTCGGATGAAGAGGTGCCGGGACAACAGCCCCTTTGCCAAGAAGAAGCTGAACCTCCGCGTCTATCAATTGGGAATCCTGGATGCTGAACCGAATGGGAGGAGGTCGAATCGGTTGCACTGGGGTCCCATAGAACTCTATGTGGAAACCCGACACTGTCTCCACGACCCAAGGGTCGGATGTAAGTCGTGCCCAATTTCCGCAAAGAGGGCAATTCTGCATCCTAGCTCTTGAGGGAAAAAAAGGATAGTGCTCACCTGTGCTTCCAACCTGAGAGTTGGAGTTGTCTCTGTGGAAACGGGAGGAACGTCCTCGACCAGAGCCTCTGTTGGGAAAGAAGGTCCCTTGGAGGCCATCGTTCCAACCGTTATTATGCCTTCCTTGAGCACTGGAGGGGCCTGACTGCAAAGAGCGGCCGAAGGAGCAACCCCTTCCTCGCCCGGCCCCAGCAAAAACCTTTACCGGTAAGATCTTGCGCATGGAAGACTGCGCTTTATCCAAAGCGGACAATGTGGACACAAATCTCCCAAGCTCCTTCACGAAGGGGTCATCAAAGAGATTGCCCAGGGCTACAGCACCAGCCTCAGACGTCGCCAGTTCCCCTAAATTAGGGTCAATCTTGATTAGGAAAGAGCGCCGTCTCTCCATAGATATAGCGCAATTGCCGTTGCCTAATAGACAAACCGCCCTTTGCGCCCATCCAGCGACCAAATCCGTCTGTAACGGCTCTCCTGGGGTCTTAGCCGAATCAGCCAATTCAATGACCTTTGTCAAGGGACCCAAAACATCTAAAAGTTTATCTTGACAAGACCGCCAAGAACAATCGATCCCTTTCTTAGGATTGCGAATGTACTTAGAGAAAAAAGTACATAGCTTTGGGTCCAACGAAGGCATGGCCACCACCTTGTCCCCAAGCGCAGGCCTGGGGCATTCTGCCCGCAAACAGGCCCGAACTTCCTTCTCCAAAGGATGGCGGATAGCCTTAGCGACATAGGCTGCCACCTTGGGATTGTGGACCCATTCGGAGGACCAAGGATGGCATATGTCCTCAGGGTCGAACATATCCGATTCCCACCCTTCTTCCTCAACACTAGGTGTGTTTGCAGATGGGCGCCAAGGTCTACCCATAATGCGACCCTCTTCCGATGAGCCCTCGTCATCGGAGTCACCCCACCCTGAATGGGGTGATCCCACAGAGGGATCCAGTGCCAGGGCAGCAGAGCTGCTATGCTCTCTAGGCAAAACATCCTCCCGGCAGGGTACAGGATCAAGCGTTCACGCACTCTCGCAGAAGCCCTCAACCTGACGAAACCTTCCAGGTGCCCCGCGTCACGCTTCCTGGAGAAAGAAGGAGTCCTTGAGGTACTAGCCCGTGGGTCCAAATCCCCCAAAACGCCTGACGAGTTGGACACTTTGGGGGTGATTCTGATTCTGGCGGGCGGAAGAGGCCGCCCGCCAGAATTCCGCCCCCATTATACCGCTCCGCGGTCAGAAGACCGCGGAGGGTATTATGAGTTTTTCCCTGGGCTGGCGGGCGGTCTCCAAAAGACCGCCCGCCAGCCCAGGGAAAAACTCCCTTCCCACGAGGATGCCGGCTCGTAATCGAGCCGGCGGAGTGGGAAGGTGCGACGGGTGCAGTGGCACCCGTCGCGTATTTCAGTGTCTGCAAGGCAGACACTGAAATACTTTGCGGGGCCCTCTTACGGGGGCCCCTGCCGTGCCCATGCCATTGGCATGGGCACGGCAGGGGCCCCGCGACCCCCCCTACCGCCATCCTGTTCATGGCGGCTTTCCCGCCATGAACAGGATGGCGGTAGGGGGGGTCAGAATCCTCATGGCGGCGGAGCGCGCTCCGCCGCCATGAAGGATTCCCCCGAGCAGCGGTAAGTCGGCGGTAGCCCGCCGACTTGCCGCTTCTGACCGCGGCTGAACCGCCGCGGTCAGAATGCTCGTGGGAGCACCGCCAGCCTGTTGGCGGTGCTCCCGTGGTCGGTGGCCCTGGCGGCCACCGGCCGCCAGGGTCAGAATGACCCCCTTTGTCCTTTAGCTAGTCTACTCTATCCTGCAGGGGTGCCAGGGCTTTCGCCACCGCCTGCGAAACTAACCTGTCCATGCCTTCAGGAAGATGGCGTTGAGGAGGCCAGACTTTCTCCGTCCCCAAAGATGGGGCATAGGCATGATCCATGAAAGAGTCCATGGAAGGGGTGGACGAAGACATCCTACCCTAATGGGAAAAAAATATCAACGTACACCAAAAGCACTAAAAACACCAAGGGAGAAAAGACCCAGGGCCAGACCAGACAGATACGTAACTTACCCCTCCAAGGGGCGTCAATTGAAAGGGGGTGAGAGCACAAAATATATAATGCCCAACCTAAATCAACTGGGTAGCCCCCTTGCCGTGTTCAGAATATACTGGAAATTCCAGAAAATACCAACCATAAAAGGTTCCCTCGAGGGAATGTAAAATTGCAGGATAAAACCTGCTCTTACTGCCTCACGGTGTAGGAAAGGGTTGGGAGCCAGTAAAAGTCAGGAAACCCTAAGAGCGGGCTCCTGAAAGGCTCAGACATGATGAGAGAACGCAGCGCGCAAAGTGCTGAATTCTCTGATCGTTAAAGCACATACACGCGCCCCTAGTGGTGACAGGGCGTCACCGCACCACGCGCTCAGGCAGAAGCCTACCGCGCGAAGAAAAGAATGTCTGGAATGCGAGGAACTTCCTCGCGTAACCACAACAATAAAGAGATGCCAAGGCAAACAAAGACAAGTGAAATAACACAGGGTAATCCCCGAAACCCCGAAACAACGAGAAGGAGCGAGGACTTAACTGATGGGCAGCAGTGAAGAAAGAGGAAGGACTGTGCCCATCAGTTATATATATATATATACTCCTCGTTGTGGACATTGGATTGGTTATGGGTTGTCATGGTTACTTGTGGGCATCATGGGGCTTGAATTTTATTTTGTTATCGAACTTGTTTGAACTTTGAACTTGCTGTTGTGAATAAAGTGGAGAAAGGACTGCATCCTCGCCTCCGGTCCTGATATAGAAATAGTATTTATGGAGTCGTATTTACGTTGTGGTGCGGTGTCACCATTCCATGTGACCTAAAAAAAACACAATCCCATTGGCTAAGATCATTTCTAACTTCAACAGTGGATAGTCCCACCCATTTTACTTTACGTTGGGAGTGGCTGCCAGATTTTGGTCCTTCTGGATTGTTCTTTATTTGTTTTCTTATTTTTGAGTAGATGGCATCTGCATCAGACAAGCAGGAAGTGGAGGATATTAATATTTTGGAGGAAGAAGCCCCAGCACCTAAAAAAAAGAAAAGAAAGTGTAGTGAGGGAATTTTTCACTATACCAGGAGAAAAAAAAGTGAATGCCATAAAGGTAACCTGCAGTCCCTGCAAAAAAAGTTCTCTCACGAGGAAGTGAGAAAACATACTTCCATGGAACATCGAGTATGTTCAAACATCTATCGATGCACTCCACTCGACTTGCGAGAGCAAAGATGCAGAGGCTTCAAACCGAAGAAGGTGGTTCCAGTGCATCTGCAGGCAAGCCAGGAAAATCATCCAGTACACGGCATGTTTCTGCAGTTCCTCCAACTATTCATGGATTGGGAAAAATTGGCATTTTCTGCTCTAAGTGTGGTGTATACTTGAGTGTGGGCGAAGAAGCCGTTCCAGTGCTAGTGGAGACCGTCAATGCACATAAATGTTAAATTGATGTTTTTTTCACCATTACATTTTTTACAGACTTTAAAGTTGTCCTGCTTGATATTGCAAATAATGTTCCTGTTTTCTTCAAAATTGAATTAAAATACCAAACAAAACACAAAATAGTTTTAAAAAAACACAAAAAAACAAACCAAAAAACGGTTCTTATTAGAACCACACCTTTTATTCTAAAAGTAAATTAATGACTGCTTTCATGAGTGGGTGATTGGGTGTTATGAGTGCCTGTACAGATGAGTGATAGCATGCATCAGCTGCCGTATGAGTGAGTACCTGTGTGAGTAACTGTAAAAGTGTGTGGGTGTATGGGCGACTGAGTCCATTCAGTTTACATTGGTGAGTGACTTGCTGCATGACTGGGTGTATAAGTCACTGTATGAATGGCTCTATGAGTGAGTGACTGGCTGTGTGAGTGTCTGTATGGCTGACTGGCTGGGTGTGTGAGTGGCTGTATAGGGAAATAACTGGCTGTGTGAGGTCGTGTATAGGTGAGTCAGTGGGTGCATGAGTGCTGTCTGCGTGAGTGAATGGATGTGTGAGAGTGGCTTTATACGTGAATGACTCAGTGTGTGAGTGAGTGTATAGGTGACTGAATGGGTACCTGAGCACCTGTATGAGTGAGTGACTGGGTGTGTAAGTGGCAGTATAACTGAGTAATGTGCTATGTGAGTGAGTTTATATGGGTGAATGACTGTGCATTAGTGGCTGAATAGATGAGTGACAGGGTGCTTGGGTTTCTGTATGAATGTTTAATAGGATGCATGCGTGGCTGTGTGGGCGAGTGAATGGGTGCATGAGTGGCTGTATGGATGAATAACTTGATGCAGAAGTGGTGGTATGAGTGAGTGAGTGGGTGTGTGAGCGGCTGTATGTTGACTGAATGGGTGTATGAGTGGCTGTATGGGTGAGTGAATGGATGCATGAGTGCCTGCATAGGTGAGTGACTGTCTGCATAATTGGTTGTATCTGTGAGTGAGTGGGTGCATAAGTAGCTGTATGCATAAGTTAATGGGTTCAAGAGTGACTTTATGGGCGTGTGACTGGGTGCACAAGTGGCTGTATGGTTGCCTGAAAGTGTGAATGAGTGGCTGTATGGCTGAGTGAATGGGTGGAATGGGTGGAATGGGTGTGTGAATGTCTGTGTGAGTGAGTGAATGGTTGCCTGAGTAGTTTTCTGGGTGAGTGACTGGGTGCATAAGTGGGTTTGTGGGTAAATCATTGGGTGCCTGCATTCCTGTATGGATGAGTGATAAGACGCATGAGTGGCTGTGTGGGTGAAGCAGTGGGAGCGTAAGTGACTGGATGAGTGAATGGATGCATGAGTGGCTGTATTGCTGAGTAAATGGGTGTGTGAGTGTCTGTGTGGTTGAGTGAATGGCTGCCTTAGCTGTGTGGGTAAGTGACTAGGCGCATAAGTGGATGTGTGGGCGAGTGATTGGGCGCATGCATTCCTGTATGGATGAGTGATATGATGCATTAGTGGCTGTATGGGTGAATCAGTGGGAGTGTAAGTGGCTGTATGGGTGAGTGAATGGTTGTATGAGTGGCTCTATGGCTTAGTGAATGGGTGCATGAATCGCTGTATGGCTGAGTGAATGGGTGTGCGCGTGTCTGTGTGGGTGAATGAATGGGTCCCTGAGTAGCTGTGTGGGTGAGTGACTGGGTGCATAAGTGGGTTTGTGGGTGAGTGACTAGGTGCATGTGTTCCTGTATGGATGAGTGATATGATGCATGATTGGCTGTATAGGTGAATCAGTGGGAGTTTAAGTGGCTGTATGGGTGAGTGAATGGTTGCATGAATGGCTGTATGGCTGAGTGAATGGGTGAATGAGTGGCTGTATGGCTAGGTGAATTGATGTGTGAGTGTCTGTGTGGGTGCGTGAATGGGTGTCTGAGTAGCTGTGTGGGTGTGTGACTGGTTTTATAAGTGTGTGTGTGGGTGAGTGACTGGGTGCATGTGTTCCTGTAAGTATGAGTGATATTATGCATAAGTGGCTGTATGGGTGAATCAGTGGGAGTATAAGTGTTGTATGGGTGAGTGAATAGGTGCATAAGTGGCTGCATGGATGAATGACTGAGTGCATGAGTAGGTGTATGAATGTTTGGTAGGGTGCATAAGCGGGTGTGTGGGCGAATGAATAGGTGCATGAGTGGCTGTATGGATGAATTACTTGGTGTGTAAGTGGTGGTATGGATGAGTCAGTGGATACTTGAGTGGCTGTATGGTTGACTAAATGGGTGTATGAGAGGCTGCATGGGTGAGTGAATGGATGCATGAATGCTTATATGGGTGTGTGACTGTGCATAATTGGTTGTATGTGTGAGTGAGAGGGTACTTGAGTAGCTGTATGCATAAGTTAATGGGTTAAAGAGTGACTGTATGGGTGAGTGACTGGGTGCACAAGTGGCTGTATGAGTGGCTGAATGTGTGAATTAGTGGCTGTATGGCTGGGTTAATGGATGTGTGGGTATCTTAATGGGTGAGTGAATTGCTACCTGTGTAGCTGTGTGGGTGAGTGAATGGGTGCATAAGTGGGTGTGCGGGTGAGTGACTGTGCATGCGGTGCTGTGTGGATGAGTGATATGATACATTAGTGGCTGTACGGGTGAGTGAATGGGTGCATAAGTGGCTTTATGGGTGAGTGAGTGGGTGCATGAGTAGCTGTATGGCTGAGTGAATGGGTCTGTGACTGTGTTGTGAGTGAATGGATGTCTGAGTAGCTGTGTGGGTGAGTGAATGGGTGCATGAGTGCCTGTGTGGGTGAGTAACTGGGCAGATAAGTATATGTATGGGTTATCTATTAATGAAGCAACATTTAAAGGCTTACCTGCATTACTACCAAATAAATATGTTCTCAGCTGTATTTAAAGAGAAAGAAGAGAAATGATTAACCTTTGATATAATTATTATATCAATTAAAGCCTGTTAACCTGTAATGTAAAATATATTATTAGTAACAAAACACAAGCAACTTTTTGTTTTTTTTTATATGGCAATTATACATATTATGTAGGCATTTTATGTTGCTTTGTCCACTGTCCTAGGCTTCTATATATATTTTCACTATAAAAGACGTGTGTATAGCCTGCACATCACTGAACAATGGGGGAAAAACAGTTGTATAGACTTGAAAAAAAAAACATAAGCACATTGCATGTTATTTAAAATTAACATTACTATGCATTACAGACATAATTTCACAATATTTCACTCTAAATAAGTGTCATGGTGAACTGCACTCACTAAATTATACCTGGTACAAAACTATAAACATATGTAATCCACCATTTAAGCTTTTCATTTCCTTTTGTAGGCATGAGTCCTATAAGGCTGACTATTGTCTTAAAGAGTAATTATCCAGGTACACAGAAGACTTTATAAGTACTTTTGCTACAAATAGTATAGATCTATTGATCCAGAGTTCATTTTGGGGTATCCTTTTCTTAACATCACCCTTGATAGGCCGAATGATGTCTAAAGCAGTGATGATCGACATACAGAGAAGGTTGTAAACCCATTTTTTGCTGAAAATTATTTGAATACATTTCATACACACAACACTTTTTGACATAATTTTGAAGGCATCACCCTTATTAGGTAGAACCATGTCTTAAGTAGTAGTGATCCACAAAGAAAGAAGGCTGTATCCAATATTTTCATACTAAGCCGCCTTAGAACTTTGGTTGAAGAAACAATAAATAAGAATTAGGAAGTTTGAAAGGTAGTTTTTGTTTGAAGTGGAGACTGCTATCGTTGCATTCTATCCATTCAGTTTGCATCTTTAAACATACAGTATAATTTTCAGATGTAATATGAAGGCCTTCATTGAAGATGATAGCCAGAGTACAGTATGTTCTCCTAGAAATCAACATTTAAAGTTTGTAATCTGTGTCCAATTTTGACCCATCTGTTCTACATCATTGAAACATTGCTATAATATATTTACCTCTTCTCTTTGTAAGCAATATAGAGAACACATTTGATTTACAAGTTGGACAAGTCATGGTTTGGTCACTCGTTTTTAATAGTTTTTCTGAAGACTCACCTTTGCAATCTGGCAGAGTTAAGAAGAGAAATCGCTCAGATTGGATCAAGTGGTAGATGAGAAAGAGCAATCTTCACATTCATGGTTCCATGCATAACTGAGTCCAAATATATTATCAGTATTTACATTTTCTTCTTCTAAAATTCCAAGGATCACCATAATAAAGGCCTGTGCATCTTGTTGAGCCTTTAGAGTAAACACTACAAACCCACTATATTTGTCTACTAGTTCTTGAATGTGTAAAGCAGATTGTACTACACTTCTGTTACAAGATAAGTGTTGAAGGCAATTAAATAGTGCTATGCACAATTTGTTTCGTGGTTTGTCCTGGATTGCATTTACAACATGTGGTAGATGGAATAGAACAGTAGTTCCCAACCTGTGGTCCAGGGACCCCTGGGGGTCCGCAAAGCCTTCTCAGGGGGTCCGCGACTGCTTAGAAAATTAAGAAATTTTAACAAATATTGACAAATTAGGTCCCCAGCTTCCAGTAATGACTCAGGCGGGGGTCCCCGGATTCCAATGATGATTCAGTGGGGGTCCCTGGGTTCCATTAATGTTAAAATGGGGGTCCACATAAATCAAAAGGTTGGGAACCACTGGAATAGAACATTCAGAACGACATTAGCATAGCAGTTTACACCATTAGTGTTATCCAACTGGTAACCTACAATATTTCCATCGTTTTACAGTTTGTCAGAGTCACCAGATCCTCGGGGTCCGTGCACGTTCCCAACACTTCCACCACAAGACAGCTCCAATACTCTGATTAGATTTATCACAGAGTCTAAGAGAGTCCAAGTGGGGAAAAAGGGGATTAGGACGGGAACAGCTGGGAAGGAGACCTGTAGGAAGCAAAAGGTTAAAACACAACATCAAAATTACATCACATGAAATCAGTAACATGCTACAACTCTAAGCTTCGTCTTTTCTGAAAAACATGAACAACCCTAGAATAATCCTAAAACTGACTAGGCTTTAGATGACCGAATACCTGAGGAGGAAACAGGAAAAGTTAAATAGGACTTTCAGATTCAAGTACTTTCTTTAGCATGAGAATCAGGAAACACTCTGAGCAATTTCTAAACAACCATATGAATCTCCTTTTAGGAATACATATCAGGAACACACAGCATTACATCTAGAACTCTGGTATTGTTGTGTTCATCTCAGAAAAAACATTGGGAAGTAAATTGCGCACATTGCAGATTTTTATATGAATATTAAACACCATAAAGGTTTGTGCACCATGAAATCACACAACGTAGATTCAAGGAATAAATCACGCGACGTGTCAACTTGAAATGCTACCAAGAAAATGTCTTAGAATGGTAGCGCACAGTAACTTACATTATTTATACACGAGGAAAGAATTGTGCGTCTTGCTGATTCAAATGCCACCATACAAAAGCCAAGAAATGTTAGCGCACAATGAATAACATGAAAAAACACTCAAGGAAAGAATCGCGCGTGTTGCCGATTCGAATGCCACCATGTAAATGCCAGAAAATGGTAGCGCACAATGAACAGCATGAATTACACACGAGAAGTGAATCGCGCGTTTCGCCGATTCGAATGCCACCATGTAAATGTCAAGAAAAGGTAGCGCGCAATAAACAACAAAGTTAAATGCTCATGAAACGAGTTGCACGTTTTGCCAACTCGTAAAACATCATGTAAATGTCAAGAAATATCAGCGCGCAATGAACAATAATGTAAGAACGAAGTCAAATCTTTATGGAATAAATTGCGCGTCCTCCCTATTTGCAAACCACCATACAAATGTCAAAAAATGGCAGCGCACAAGTAATCTGTTATTCATTTAAGAAATAAAATCAAGAATATGAAGATTCTCAATTACGGTGTTGGGAAATGTCCAAACACCGTCTTACCGCCTGGAAACAGTGATCACCGATGAGAGATGAGTGCAGGAGACTGGAAAATCCAAATAGGCCGCCGGGGCAGGAGCTCAGGAAGAAGCTGCTGCTCTGCACCGGGACCTCTGAATAGTGAGCACTGGAAGTTGGGCTGACTCTCTTTTATAGAGTCTTGGCCCAGCCTAGAACCACGCCCAGGCATGTTGCAGGGAAAGTCTCTAGAAGGCCCTGGAAAGGGACCACACCCTAACACACTCTGAATGTCTGCAGCAATACATTGTTAATGTACAGTATTTATAAGCACCTTAAAAATGAATCTTTTGGATGGAATTCTGCAATGCAAAAGGTTAAACAATAACATATCATCACAATGCATAAATTACTTTATCTTGCGAGTGTTGGGTTTTTGCATTCTAGATGCCCGTAGAGCGCGCACTGTCCTGGTGTTGACACAGTTTTCTTTTCTTGACACCCTCTTCTTTAGCTTTGCTTTCTGTCTTTTCTATATTTTTCTTTGCTTGTTTCACTTAGGACATAATACCTGTTTCTCGTAAACAGGATACTGTCCTAAATAAGAACCATATCTACGTCTTAATCTGTTGTACCCTCTCACACAATTTGCATCTGTGGTAAGCTTCTTCTTCTCAGAATCAACCAGAAACAAACCAGATAATGTTCTAACTCATGACAATGCTAAATATGACAACCTTCTTTAAAAACCATACTTCCAATATTAATAAATGCAGCATCAACACTTAACCCTTGAGACTTGTGGATAGTTATGGCATACGCAAGACACACTGGAAACTGTTTTTTAGTCAAACATACAGGGGGTGATTCTGAGCTTGGCGGGCGGCGGTAGCCGCCCGCCAAGCGGGAACCGCCAGAAGACCGTACCGCGGTCAAAAGACCGCGGCGGTCATTCTGGGTTTCCCACTGGGCTGGCGGGCGACCGCCGAAAGTCCGCCCGCCAGCCCAGCGGGAAACACCCTTCCCACGAGGACGCCGGCTCAGAATTGAGCCGGCGGAGTGGGAAGGTGCGACGGGTGCAGTTGCACCCATCGCGAATTTCAGTGTCTGCTAGGCAGACACTGAAATTCTTTTTGGGGCCCTCTTACAAGGGCCCCTGCAGTGCCCATGCCATTGGCATGGGCACTGCAGGGGCCCCCAGGGGCCCCGCGGCACCCCCTACCGCCATCCTGTTCCCGGCGGGAGAACCGCCAGGAACAGGATGGCGGTAGTGGGTGTCAGAATCCCCATGGCGGCGGAGCGCGCTCCGCCGCCATGGAGGATTCTCAAGGGCAGCGGAAAGTCGGCGGTACACCGCCGACTTTCCGTTTCTGGCCGCGGCTGAACCGCCGCGGTCAGAATGCCCAGCGGTGCACCGCCAGCCTGTTGGCGGTGCTACCGCGGTCGTTCGCCCTGGCGGTTTTTACCGCCAGGGTTAGAATGACCCCCACAAATCTTTCACAAGCAAAAAACGTACAACATATCGTCCAGTGTGCTTAATGTCATCAATCTGATCAAACTTTATACCTGAGAATTCAACCTCATTGCTGTTAGGATAATTAATGAAATCAACAACTTTAACCATAGCACCATTTATCAATCCTTCTTCAACATATTAATTTAGTCTTAGAATTACTCTACTGTTTCTGCACACACATAAACACTTCTGTAGTCTAGCAGTTTTGGATACAGATTTCTCCAAAGAGTTCATTTATCTTGCAATTTTTCACTGAGTAGTACAGTAAATCCTGGATGTTCCATTTTGTCAATACCAGTAATCTCCAAAATGGCTTTATTCTCCAGTTTTAGTAATTCTTTGTTAAATTCAGCACACAAGTGTGGGCATCAAAGAAACTATGGGTTTCCCTTTTTACAAAAGTTATACATTAGCTCTGCTGCCATCGTGTTAGAGGAAAACAATTTCTTAATAAGTCGACTTTCCAACATCAGTTTTGCCTCCTTTGTCAGAATTCCTACTCTAATGTTCTTTATAATGTTTCCATACTCCATGTCAGTAGCTTGATGTATATTTTTCACAAGTTCTTTGTATTGAAAATATTGCCAAATGTCTACATTGCCAATACTTCCAAATGACTTTCGAGTCTCTTCATGTAAAAGAGTTTGAAAACTGGCTGTCTTTTTACAGAAGTAGTTTGCATGAGGTCTCAAAAAACAATCAAATGCTTTTCTCCAAACAAGACGTCATATTCAGTTTTTAATATCTCTTGCACTCTTAGGTGAACAAAATCAAGCATTACATTCGAAACCATGCTTACTTCATCAATAATCAAAAGCTTCATTTTCTTCAAAACTCTTGCCACCTCATGACAAGCTTCACCAGATAGCTTCTGGTATTCCAGTGTATTGTCATGTTCAACCGGTAGCATTAGTAGGCTATGTAAAGTGTTTCCTTTGATATTGTATGCAGCTAGTCCAGTAGGTGCTGTTACTACACAAAATAAGTTTGACTCTGTAGTGTTTTGTAGATAAGTAGAGATAACTTTAATTAAAAAGCTTTTCACGGTACCAGCTTGACCGTTAATATATAGTAGTATTGGCTTGGATGTTGAGCAATTGCATTCTTTTATCTCCTGAAGAAATACATGTTCTATTGTGACTCTTACTTCTATATAAATGTCGTTTTTTTCGTTATTGAGTTGTCCAACTAACTGTTCCAGATCTACAGTTCCTGTCTAGTTGGTTCCATGGCAGTTTCCATTTCATTCATAGCTAGCAGCTTCATTTTCAATAATAGGTTGCCCAAGAGGATCCTGACTTAAAGGTGTTGAAATTTGGCTGCTTTCTGAACTATGCTTAGCCACCTCAGCAGCAATAATTTCTTCCTGTTGTATCTTATAATTTAACATTTGTAAATAGCATTTGAACATAGAACACAGAATACTATCTTTGACAGCATTAAAACAATCTTCGAAGCACTTCTAATCTCCAAGTAATTCCAATTCAGTACGCCAAGAAGAGCTAAAAAGAAAAATTATCTTTTCTCAGGAGTTTGACAGCTAAGTTTTTGATGGTTGAATAAATATTGTTTTTCACGTTTCACTAAGCATCTGTCACATCCAAAAACTGCACATTTTCCTTCTTCTATGTTTTCACTTACATTACTTCTATATCTGTAGGTTTGAGGAATTCCATAAAGGCACTTGTCTTCTAGATGTGGACTTCTTGGATAGTATGTATCCAACATATTTGATTTTACAATGTGTGTACTTTCGGGTCAAACTCTACCAGGTACTGAATTTCAGGGAAAGATTTCAATACTCTGGCCCGTATTTATACTTTTTGACGCTAAACTGCGCTAACGCAGTTTAGCGTCAAAAAATTTTGCGCCGGCTAACGCCATTCTGAAGCACCATGCGGGCGCCGTATTTATTGAATGGCGTTAGCCGGCGCAAGCAGAGCGGCGCTGCCTGGTGTGCGTGGAAAAAAAACACGTACACCAGGCAGCGCCCGCGTTGGGAAAAATGGCGCTAGGGCGTCTTAAAAATGGTGCAAGTCAGGTTGACGCAAAAAATCGCCTCCACCCGATTTGCGCCATTTTTAACGATGCCCAGACGCCATTTACATGACTCCTGTCTTAGTAAAGACAGGAGTCATGCCCCCATTGCCCAATGGCCATGCCCAGGGGACTTATGTCCCCTGGGCATGGTCATTGGGCATTGAGGCATGTAGGGGGGCACAAATCAGGCCCCCCTATGCCAAAAAAAAATATAAAAAAAAAAAAAAATTATACTTACCTGAATGTCCCTGGGATGGGTCCCTCCATCCTTGGGTGTCCTCCTGGGGTGGGCAAGGGTGGCAGGGGGGTCCCTGGGGGCATGGGAGGGCAGCTGTGGGCTCATTTTGAGCCCACAGGTCCCTTAACGCCTGCCCTGACCCAGGCGCTAAAATCCGGCGCAAATGCAGGGTTTTTTGCCCCGCCCACTCCCGGGCGTCATTTTTGCCCGGGAGTATAAATACGACGCAGTCATTTTTTTAGACGGGAACGCCTACCTTGCATCTCATTAACGCAAGGAAGGCGTTCACGCAAAAAAATGACGCTCTTTCCTCATACTTTGGCGCTAGACGCATCTAACGCCAAAGTATAAATATGGCGTTAGTTTTGCGCCGAATTTGCGTCTAAAAAAACGACGCTAATTCGGCGCAAACGGAGTATAAATATGCCCCTCTGTTTCTTGTACCAACATGACAGCATCGTCATGATTTGCTGAGGGGAGTCTGGAAGTCTGTGTGCTTCCGGACAAGGAGGATGACGGAGGAGATGAACGTGTCTTCGACCTCAACAGATAAGTGTTCTTTTTTGTAATTTTTTTTTTTTTCCATCTGTACACCACCACCTCCATTCTGTGGCAGCTGTCACTGTGTAAGTGTCAATCTGTTGATTTCAGGAAGATTTATGAATAATATGCGCAGACAATCTAAGCACCCTATCTACAAAGAAACGTGAAAGACTATTATTGCTACAACTGAAAACATGAACAGGTCTTTAAAAGTAAAAACTAATAGAAGTCTCCCTCCCCCCTTAAAGTTACAGCAATGCTCACAGTATTTATGCACGTAGATGAATACAGAAGCGGCAGTGAGTGCTAGCATTGTTTTCCTTTCATTGTTCAGTACGCTTTGAACTGGGCTGCTTAGGCAATCTGCGTGACTAACGTTGGACCTGAGGGGATGTGGTAATTAAATTAAAATGTGTTAGTCTAACACGAGATGCATAGTACTTGTCAGGGCTGACTTCTCCGTGCAACTGATCCCTGGGCACACGAGTCAGTGCCACCAGGGTAAACTCTCAGGATGGAACATGGAGGCTCAACACCTCACCACACTTCCAAAAGAGTCCCAACAGAACTGCTATCAATGTATCAGACTCTCTGAGGTAAGACAAGGCATCCTCAGCATAGAGCGTATGCCCAAGCATCCAGCATCGCGTAAGCTTTCGCTGCCAAGGGCACCACAGCCAATGAAAAAAGCAAGGGTGACAAGGGACACCCCTTTTGAGTTCCACGTTCTATTTCCGAAAGATCAGAGCTAAGCTGACTCACCCTCACTCGCGCCACAGGGCTAGTGTACAACAATCGTATACAAGCTCTAAATTGTGGCCCAAACCCCATGGCTTTAATGGCCACCAAAAGATACCGCCAATCGACCGTGTCATACGCCTTCCCAATATCAATAGGACACAAGACCAAATCCTCCTCTGAACTCTTTACCTCATGCATGACATGTGTTAGGTGCCTCAGATTCATCGTTGTGCTACATCCAGGGATGAATCCACACTGATCAGCATGCACTAAGCCGGACACCACTGGGATCAAGTGACAGGCCAGCAACTTACAAACTATTTCAATGTAAGTGTTTATCATCACGAGAGACCGGTACGGCGCAGGATCAGACGAGTCCCCCACTGGCTTCAACAGCATACAGATAAGGGCCTTGTGCATACAAGGTGGAAGTACCCCCTCTCCTTAGCCTGAAAGAACACTTCTAGCAATGGTTGGGTCAACTTCTTTGTAAAACCTTGATAAAACTCCACAGGGAAGCCACCCCTACCCGGTGCCTTGCACCCAAAGAGGAGCCTCAAAGCAGCCCAAAATTCTTACTATGTAATTTCAGCATCCAATTCCTCAACACCCACTGCACCCAACCGAGGCAGGTCCAGCGGGTCCAAAAAGGCAAGAAGCTGCACCACTGAGCTTCAGGCGCTTCCCCAGTATAACCCCCCAAGGTGCATGAAGGACACAACCCCACCATATCCCCCTCTCAGTGCAGCCACTGCCTGTGCTGAGTGTGTACACGCATCCAACCTAACCCATTTTTCCTCTATACTCCGTTGCATCCGCAACTCTTCCCCATGGATCTCTGTATCGGTCAAATCAGCCTTCTGTAGCTCTGCCAGCTCCCCTTACTCAACACCCAACTTACAAAGGAGCTGCCTGCACACCCTACACATCCAACACAAGCAATGCCCACATATCACTGCCTTCTTAGCATCCCACTCCACCGCCCTAATACCGGCAGAGTTCCAGTTACCCTTCAAGTATTCAGCCATGGACTGTGATAGTTTATCTTTACCAACCGCATCAGTTAGTGCATCCACTGGAAAGCGCCAAGTCCGAGTCCAGTCACCACTTGCCCCCAATCCACTGACCCAAGTACTGGCATATGATCTGACTGGAAAGGAGACAAGTATTGTACCCTCAGGACTCCCTCCACCGGGAACCCAGCCACCAGTATCCTACCCAGCTGACTGTAAGTATGGTGTGTAAATGACTGACAGGTAAACATTCTCTGAACTGGGCTACAAACCCTCTAAGCATCCAGCAAACCCACATTCAACATTACTTCACCCAATGACGCAATCAAACATGGCTTTGTGTCAACCCTGGGAGGGCATCTATCCCGCTTCCCTTCCAGGACACATTTGAAGTCTCCAAACCATATAAAAGGGCCGTCCACCTCGGAACCTATCAGGTCCTGTATCCTAAAGTAAAACTGAGGATCATTCACACTGGGTGCATAGATATTAAGGATTGAAAGAGCCCTCCCGTCCACTTTGCCCTGTAGAAGTATATACCTCCCCTGCACAAAGTGACTGGGCACAAAAGGAATCCCCGGAACCGCCCACACCAACACCCCCCATGCATAAGTGGGATAAAACAGCTGGCCCTTCCACTTCTTGGCCACCTTATCACCCTTCCCATCGATGAGGTGCATCTCCTGCAGACAGACTATGTCAACTCTATGTTGTTTCAAGAAAGAAAATACTCTATATCTCTTAGTGTATGATGTCAGTCTCCGGACTTTCCAGGAAAGTATCCAAAATTCACCTCCCATCTTGAGGTATCACAATGCTCCAAGTCCCCACCTCCCCAGTACCCATTTAACCTGCCAAGTGCTGCATAAAAAACTGCTCAAGCAACTTAAAACAACTAAGAACAAACCGACCCCTCACCCCAGGACAAACATAGTAAAACATTCATGCTACATAAGCCCTCCCAGACTTGTGCCAGGATAACACACTATACTCTACTTATCCAACAGGGATAAGAACCCCAACTGCCATACCACCGCCCAGGCACCCATCCAAAGTACCACACCTCCAGGGTCACAGTGCAACCTGCCATCTTGCCACTATGCCTTAAGGGTTAATCAGCGAGCCCTGGAATAAACAATGAATATCAATCAATCAGGAATTTGTAAAGCGCACTACTCACCCGTGAGGGTCTCAAGGCACTGAGCAGGGGGGGAGGAAGAAAAGGGGGGAGGTGCTGCTACTGCTCGAACAGCTAGGTATTGAGAAGTTTCCTGAAGGTAAGGAGGTCTTTGGTCTGGCGCAGGTGGGTGGGAAGAGTGTTCCATGTCTTGGCGGCGAGGTGCGAGAATGATCTACCGCCGGTTGTAGTTCTGCAGACACGTGGGATGGTTGTGAGGGCGAGGTCGGCGGAGTGGAGATGCCGGGTTGGGGTGTAGAAGGAGAGCCGTCTGTTGAGGTATTCTGGTCCAGTGTTGTGCAGTGCTTTGTGAGCATGGGTGAGGAGTTTGAAGGTGATTCTCTTGTTGACTTGTTGAATATCAAATTTAACATCATAGTATATAAAAACAATACACCTCATCACTCCCATAAGATTCCCATTCTCTATCTGGAGGGACCCCATACTCAAAAGCAATCAGGCCCAAACAGAAAGGACAATCAGAGTTACCAGGCATGCACCCACTTGTGCATCCCATAAAACCTTTGATCCAGACACCTGCAACAAAAACATAAAGCCACTAAGTGTCACACTGCAGAAAGATTGGTTTCCGGCACAAGTTCAGTCAACTGCAGCTGTGAATCAGATAAAGCAGCATTTGGTGCCCCAGTGGGAGACATCTTTCTATCAGATTGCCTCACAGGAACATCCACCACCTGCATAGTGCCTCCTAGATCGTAACTATTTCTGAGTCCTGGGGCTAGTTATGCAACGCTGCCCCACCAGTGTGGCCCCTCTAAGTCCCACAGCCCCTCTGCCCACCGAAACGGCCACAAACCCACAGGCCACTGGTCAAAGCGCCATCCCGGACTTCCAGCCAATTCCACACATCCTGTGGTTTCTCAAAAAAGTGTGCCCTCTCACCAGCTATGACCATCAACTTGGAGGGGTAGAACAGCATGCACTTCAAGTTCATAGCCCGCAGCTTCTGTTTGACACATAAGAATGACTTGCGTTGCTCCTGAACCTTCCTCGTGTAATACACGAAAATAGCAATGGCATGATTATCAACTGTCAGGATCTCCTGTTCCCTGGCAGCCCATAGGATACAATGTCTGCCCCTATAGTAGAGTATTCTGGCTGTGATAACACTCGGCGGGGACTCCAGCTGGCGGAGCCAGCACCAGAGCCCGGTGTGCCCTCTCAAGCACAAACAGACTGGACAGTCCACTGGGCCACTATTGCTGTCTGATCCATTCCTCCAGAAAGTTAACTGCAGTCAAGCCCTCCACTCTTTCCGGAAAGCCCAGAAACTGTAGATTACAGCGGTGGAAGCACCCTTCTGCATCCTCCACCCGGGCCTCCAACTCCCTAGTGGTCAACACCATTTGAGCCATTTGCAGCTTAATCGTTCAGACCTCCCCCCTGTAGAGTCTCAATATTAGTCTCAGTAGCTATCACTTTCTCTGCGACCTTCTGCAAGTCCACCCTAAGCAAGTCCACATGAACAGCCAGTGTGTCAATCCAGTGCTGCAGTGCAGCACACAAGCACTTTATAGCAGTCAAAAACTGAGCACGAGAGGGCTCATCCCTGAGTTCAGGGGAACCACTTCCGGAATCTGCGCTCTTGTGGTCAATCAGCTGCTGTGACACCTGCCGGAGGGTGGGGTACTGAGTTGTAGTATTAGAGGCAGGAGTCTTGGGCAACTTATCCTTGCCTATGTCAGTGGGCAATGGGACCCCCACAGCCATCACACACCTGCACAGTAGAGCCCACGCACAATCCCCCTGTTCCTGAAGGCTTGCTGCAGTCAATGCATGACACCATGTGGTAGGAAGCACTGTCTCGCAGGCACAATAGTAGTCCTAAATTCCAGCTCAGTCCTCCTGCAAGACCCGCGATCTCAGTCCCTTTAAGGGGGAGCGCATTCCTTAAAACTGTGCACTGCCCTTGATGATTGCTTGTCGTCAGTTCCTGTTTCCTGCCTTGGAGCTTGACGTAGGTCGCTCTCAGCGTCCTCAAGTGTTCCTGCAGGATTCCTCTCTGATCCACAGTTGGCCTTGGCATCTCTTCCCCGGTAGGCCGTATTTTTGCCTTCAAGTAAGATGCAGCATGCCTCCTGTGTCTTTTTGCGAGCGCTCGACTTTTCTCGGGTGGGTTCGTTTTTCAGTGTCTTCTGACCCTGTTTTGGATCGCTGCTTCCCTTGTTCCCGGTTTTCGTAATTCCATCCTCAACTTGAATAGTGCAAACCTAAAGGGTAAGATTAGCAAGAAAACAGTAATATACAGAAGGTCTTTTGTTGCAACTCTGATTCTAATGATACATATCATTTATTTTGTTATAGAACCATAGACCACACCCGTCTACCTGGTACGTCTGTCTGAGTCCTGCTGTCTATTGTCCCTTCATCCTGTTGGCCCAGACTTGGCTTATCTAATCTGTTTGTCTCATAGGCAGGCTGGGACTTGCCTCGCTTCCATTTCATCCCTGCGGAAAGGTAAAACCCTGACAGTACAACATGCCCACTGTGATTTTCTGCCCAGGTGAAATGGAGGTATCTGAGGTTACCCTAGCAGCCCTAGCACATATGCTAGGGAATTTACAAAGAGAAACCCAGATTTTGTCACAAAGATTAGATGCCCTGCAGGGTGCCGCAGCAGCTCCTCCTAGTCCTGGTGGTACTCATGGCCATGTCTCATCTGGTGGGACTAGTCCTAGTCAGATTCCAGGAAGTTAAATAATTCATGTTACAACTCCTCCAGGCATTCCTTTGGCACCTCAAAAAGGTTTCTCAGGGGACCCTTCCAAGTTTACTACCTTTATAACCCAATGTCAGTTATATTTTATTTGTAAAACAAACTGTTTTCAGAGTGATCAGTCTAAAGTAGCTTTTGTATTGTCATAGTTGGGAGATATGGCAGCTACCTGGTCAATACCCATTGTGGAAAGGGATGATCCTTTATTGTACAACTATGCAGCTTTTAAAACTGAGCTAAAGATATTGTTAGACAGACATAACTTTATTCAAGCTGTAGACACAGAGCTACTGAGTCTAAAACAAGGTAGTAAGAACTTGTTGACTTATATAACCATATTTATCTGTTTAGTGGCAGAGTCAGGGTTACCAGATAATAAGAGAAGGTCTTTGTTTTATAAAGGCTTACGGAGTGAACTGAAAGATTTGTTGGCCCAGGTAGTTGCCCCCACTGAGAATTGTTTTTTTATAGATCTAGGGAACTGAGTCTGAACCTATGCAAATAGGTAGTTTGTGGGGACCTCTGAGTAAGGAAGAGAAACAAAGGCGCAGGGACCTACGGTTGTGTCTATATTGTGGAGATAAAGGTCATTTTTTGTGAGAGTGCCCTAAAAAACCTAAGAGAAAGACTTGGAAAACTAGGGTGCCTGAGACCGGATGAGGCCAGTGTTTCAAGTGATCTAAGTAATATGGCCTCAAAATCATTAGCACAGACAGCTAGCATCGAGCATTATTGACATTTGTATTTAAATGCACAAGTGTCTTGAGGTGGAGTATCAGTCACTTTCCAGATATCAGTAGACTCTGGAGCTTCTAAGAATGTTATGGATAGCACCCTGGCATCACTTTATGGTATACCATGTGAACAAAAAACTTTAGTTGAAGAAGTTAAAACTGTTGATGGCAGTGCTCTTAAGTCCGGTCCGATTACTAATAGCACTATTACCTTGGGTTTGAATATTAAAGGAATGCATAAGAAGCAGAAACAATTTGATTTGATTCAGGCCCCCCACTTTCAAGCAATTTTAGGAATATCACGGTTGGAGACTAACAATCAGATTATTGATTGGAAGAACCATGACATTACTTTTGACTCTTTCTATTGTAAGAAGTATTGTTTTAAGCTCGATGTTCTAAACCAGCTGGTTATCCAGCTGTGGCCTTGTCCTTGTCATCAAAGGCTCCAGAGATGCCACCTAGTTATTGTGATTTAGCAGAGGTATTTGATAAATCAAATGCTACAGTCCTTCCTCCACCCTTATGACTGCCAGATTGACTTGATTCCTGGGGATAGAATTCCTTGTAGCAGAATCTATGCACTTACGGAAAAAGAAAATATCTACTTAAAGGAATATTTGGATGAGATGTTAGAGATCAGGTTTATTAGACCTTCTCGGTCTCCCGCTTCCTCTTCTCTTTTTTTGTACCCAAGAAAGGGAGTGATTTACTTGCCTGCATTGACTACAGAGCTCTCAATGAGGTATTTGTAAAAAATCGTTATCCTCTGCCTCTTTTAATTAATCCTGTTGATCAGGGGAAAAATGCCAAGGTATTTACAAAGTTGGATCTCAGAGGAGTCTATCATTTGGTCAGAGTGAGAGAGGAGGATGAATGGAAAACAGCCTTTCTTATAAAAGGTGGGTTATTTGAATATCTTGTGGTGCCCTTTGGGGTGTGCAATGCCCCCGCTGCTTTTCAGTTTTTTATCAATGAGGTTTTGAGAGATTTTCTGGATGTTTGTGCCATAGCATACTTGGATTTTCATCTATTCTCCTTCTATGGTAGAACATGAAAAAGATGTCAGGGCTTTTTACAATGACTTCATGATAATAAGCTTTTTGTTAAGCTAGACAAATGTGAATTTCATATTTCTGAGGTGACCTTTTTGGGGTATGTCTTGTCTACACAAGGGGTGGGTATGGACCCCCACAAGTAAGATGCCATAACACATTGGAAATCCCCACAAAGTATTCAGGAGGTACAAAGTTTTAATCGGGTTAGCTCATTTCTACAGGCGATTCATAGATCATTTTTTAGGTTGAGCCTAGACAGCGACCTTTTAGAAAAAGTAAAGGGATTTGCTCTCCCCTGCCACTGCCTGCCGCTTACCATAGGTTGAAGACAGTGTCACTCTTTTTTGCTGCCTGCTAACTGGTCTGGCACCCAATATGTCACTTCATGTTCTTGGCTGAGGAGCACCGGCCAAGTACAGTATAATTACCCCTGTATTATTTTTCTGGTGTTTGGATCTTATTTAATTGTTTCTTGCCTCTCGTGTTCATCAGTAAGCACTCATTTGTATTTGTTTTCCATGAAGAATGCATGCAGTTTATAGTATTATCTTAGTTTGCGTCTATGTACAGGAAAAGGCTTTTCCTGCGCGTTTCGTTGTAGAATCCTCCATTAAACTCAACCTAGCATGATTTTTTTCTGTTTCATTTTCAGATGGTCAAGACCTTACAGCATGTATTTTATTTCAAATAAAATCTTTGTGGGAAGTACGAAGGAATTCTGCTCTTTTTACTTGTGGGGGATGTTTATTTACTGTATTGCGCTAACAGTGCATAAGCGAGAAATAAGTTAATCTTGTCACATGCATGCTATTTTATGCACAGCGTTATCTTTACTCACTGCTTGCAGACAATTTGTAGTATTATCTGAGTTCAGGTTTACGTACAGAAAAATGCTTTCCCTGCCTGTTTGTTGTAGAATCCTCCACTAAACTCGACCTCGCATTATTTTTTTATGTTTTATTTTCAGATGGTCAAGACCTTATAGCATGTATTTTATTTCAAATAAAAACTTTGTCGGAGGCACAAAAGAACTCTGCTCTTTGTACTTGCGAGGGATATTTATTTACTGTATTGCGCTAACAGTGCAGAAGCGAAAAATGCGTTAATCCTGTCACATGCACGCTATTTTATGCACAGCATTATTTTTACTCACCGCTTGCAGAACTACATTTTTTGTTATATCTACAGGTTGCTATTGACAGAAAATTGACATAAATGAATGTCTATACTTGTTTTTAATCAAATTGTAATGCTATTTAAATATTAAAAGGCATACGTGTGACAAAATGCTGCAAATTATGCAATTCATTAGGCATACAAATGCATGCTTTTCCATTGAACATATCTGTGTACTTATCTCTTGTATAGAAGATGAGTCATTTTTAAATGGCACTGTGATCAGAGTGTCAGTCAGTCAAAATAACTTTATTCGGCAGTTGCCATAAAAGTACAAACCAAGACACATTTACCGATCTATAAATAGTAAAAATAAAACTTAATACCATTGCTGAAAACACCACATGAGCATCCAATCTAAAACCCCTTAACATACATAGATAAATATACAAGACATAATTAAAAATCACAAAGTCAGAAAAGTACAAATATTGGCTTTAAAATGATATACTATACGTGCATAAATTTTTTAAAAAGGAGTAGGCCTTTTCCTACTACTTAAGGAAGCTGTGACAAAGTCTAATACATGATGACAAATTTGAATATCAGACAATCTCTGAAAATATAGTAGGGCTTCCTTAAAATGAATGGGTCTAAGAAGACGTAGCGTAGGTAAAATAAAAGCCCCTCTAGGAGTAGCGTATAAAGGGCAAAAAAGAAAAAAGTGCAAAGTGCTCTGAGTTGATTTGGAGTCACAGGGACAAAGTGGTAAATCCTTTTTCCAGAAACATGGTTCGGGGAAAGCTACCTTAAAATGAATTAGATTAAGTCTAAAAAGTGTTAAAAAGGAAATTGTTCTAAAACTCGAAAACCAAGTCAAATAGGGTTCAAGGCATGGAACGGTCACGATCCGAGAGTAGGAATCAAAGGATTTCAATTTCAGGGAATTATAAAATCTCAACTCTGATATATGCTTGAAGTAAGTAGACTTCAAGACAGACCTAGAGTTTATAGTTAACAAATGAGGGTCATCAAACATGTATCTAAGGCCTAGGTTCTCAAAGGAGTTTTGCAAAAACATAAGCCAAGGAATCCTATTTGAATTTTCCAAATGTAGACAGTCAGAGATACAGTCTTGAACCAAACTTGCCGTAGGGTTTGACCAGCATCTGATCCAGAGTAATAGGGGGGCCATAAAGACCCTATCCTCCAAAAAGCACTGACCAAGTTCTTCATGGCAGATGATATTTGCGGTGCATTTTGGAACCAACAATAATCTGCGCAGGAATTTATTTTCAACACTCTGAAGAGATGGTATTTTATTATAGCCCCAGACGCCTGCCCCGTAAAGGACTGATGCAGTGCATTTGGAATTGTAAAGAATTTTCAACTGTGCAGGGGGCCTGTGACCTAATTTATTTGAAAAGCGAAAAATTGCTTCGTTGTTCCTTATCAACTGTTGAAGTTTAAAATTAATGTGTGTCTTCCAGGACAAAGAGGAACTCATGTACATGCCTAGATAACAAAATTCTTTGACCTTAGTAAGGGTGTGCCCTCCCATAGTAAATTGTTTAGACTTTGTATTACGTGGGCCACAAGTCATAACAAAAGTCTTGGGGTAATTTACTTTCAGATCAAGGTTCAACATAAAATCATAAAATACATCCAGTAGTCCCTGTAAACCGTTTGCTGTACGAGCAATTAAAACTGCATCGTCTGCATATAATAAAACTGGAAGTTGTCTCTGGCCCATCCTCGGTATATCCTTTGCATGTTTTAACAGTGAATCGTAGAGCCCATTAATGTAAATCAGAAAAAGAAAAGGGGCTAAGGTACATCCCTGCCTTACACCCCTAGTTGACGGGATGGGGGAGGTTCTCTGCCCGTGTGAGCCGGCCTGGACAGAAATCGTTAGGTCTGTGTGTAGGCGTTTAATAAGTTCCAATAGTGGTGGATCGCAGCCTAAGGCTTCCAAAATTTGCCATAACTTTGACCTATTAACCATATCGAAGGCACTGGTTAGATCGATGAAAGCCATGTGAATCGACTCTTTTTTGGCTGTCACGTATTTGCTGAGTATCAGCTGCAAGTTTAAGACTTGCTCAACTGTGCCTACACCAGGTCTGAAACCGAATTGAATAGGTGATAAAATCTGGGCCTCGGACACCCAATCTTCCAAACGGGACAGGATCACGCTACCTAAAATCTTTGCCGTCGAATCGATAAGAGAAATTGGTCTGTAACAAGAAGGATCTTGTCTATTTCCTTTTTTGAAGATAGGAACAATAATAGCCGATTTCCATGAGAGGGGCACGTTACTATTTACCACACTATTCAACACATTGGTAACTAACGGACCCCAAAGATCAATTTCTGATTTAAAAAGATCAGCGGGAACCCCATCGGGGCCAGGAGCTTTCCCCTGCCTTGATCTGTCAATGGCATTTTTGACCTCATAGAGATCAAAAATGATGTTTGGGGCCTTAGTTTTGGAGTCTGAAATAAAAGGTGCAGAGGAATTTACATACATATTCTCATAAGTTTCTGAGCAGAAGACTTTCCTGAAATGAGTTAGCCAGACGTCCTCAGCTATAAGACATTCATTTGCCAAGGAATGGTTATCAGAAAAGTAAGAGTGATTTATCACTCTCCAGAATTTAGAAGTATCCTTCTGTTCAGATGCAGCCAAAAGTTCGCCCCAGGCCCTAGACCTAATTTCTGATTTCCGTTTGTCAATGGCAGCCTTATAATCGGCTCTTGCTATTTTGACTAATGGACGGGAGAAAGGAACTGCTTTAAGTGCAACTTTAAGTTTTTTATGGGCGGATGAACACGCAGAATCGAACCATCTGTGGGCCACCGGCCCCTTCGAGGGCCTGTCCGCCGCCAGGGCGCGTGAGATATCAATGCTTAAGAATTCAAATTCACGCACTATGCGGTCAGAATCTAACTGCTGGGACAGACACATATGAATCGAGTCAGACCTACTTCTTACAATTTCCTGGTTAAAAATGTTTGGATCTATTTTGTCCCATTTTAGACGTATGCCACAATTTGGATTATAAGCAGTAGCAATGCTCAAGCTTTTATTCTTGGGTGCCTGGAAATTTTTTAGGTCCAATATGATGCTAAGGGGGTTATGATCGCTTGCACAATGGGGCGTAATCTTAAATTCTTGAATTACATATAAATCAGAGGAGCTGATAAGTATGAAGTCGATAATGCTCCCCCTCAAATTCCCTGTAAAGGTTGGTGTATTACAGGCGTCAGGGGCCAATTTCTCGATGACATGAACCAGATCAAATTTAGAAGTAAAAAGGTTTAAGGCATCTCCTTCAGATGTATGGTTAAAATGAATTACTGACTCTCTGCCCTCGGCAGGAAAGGCACACAGATCCATGTGTTCTTTGCTGCACAGAGGAGTATTGAAATCGCCCACCCAGATAATAATTAGATCACTATTCTGCAAAACATGTGAGGAATCTATAAGGTCCGATACCTCTTCCAGATGACCCATAAGGAGGCCCTGAGGGATATTATTGTAAAAATTTAAAATTAGGATATCCTTTAGGCCACTAATAGAGACCAAGACAACCATAAAATAAAGAGAAGACCAAATTAAAGACACATTTAAAAGCGGAAGATGTACGGAGACAAGAACTAAAAGGCCACCACTAGCTCTCCCCATTTGGGAGGTTAGTGCTGGCTGACAGAGAGAGGTGAAACCGTTCAGAAGGAACGTATCTTTGGACCAGGTCTCCTGTAGACAGATTATATCGTAGGAAGAAATCAAACTCTTCCAGTCCGAATTGTCAGATTTGGATCGCAGCCCTGCTATATTCCAGCTAAGCAGAGTTAATGGTCTAGACACAGGGCATGACATTAGAACTTTAGTATTTATAGGAACTTTCAGATCCAATTCAGGGTTTCCTGTGTCCCAGGTACATTCCACGTCGACGTTCCCAGCCTTCGGTCTCTCCCTGTTAGAAAAACAGGGGTGGAACACCGATAGTCAATCGTTCTCGTCAAGACGACTAAGAGTCGAGAACCGGTTGCTAGAGGGTACAGTAACCTGTAATTGAAGCCTTTCTGGGTCTGGTCTGTAAATACTAGAATTAGTGACAGTGTGGCTTGGTAGGAGCACAGGGTCGTAAAAATGACACAAGGGATGTATTTGAATCCTGTTATTTGACATATTACAATGGCCCAAACTGGTCAAAAAAAGGTCTACTGAACGAGGATTAGCAAAATTTAAAACGACATAGTCTCCCTCCTCCAATACCTTGAAATATCCTACCCTCCTCACTCTTCGGGCCATGAGAATCTTATCATTATAAAAACAATTAGATTTGAAATTAGAGTTCAGCCAGTGACCAGCTTTTCTGATTAGGGAGTGGGTATCTTCTTGTTTGGAGCACTCCAGGGGAGGAACATTTGAGAGAACCAAAACGTACGGATTACAGGCAGGTGGTAAATGTAAAAAGTCTGCATGGTTAGTAAGTTTATTTGGACCTTTGTCGTGTGTCCTAGAGGAAGAAACTTCCCTTGTCGACCCTAATACAGGGTTGTCATCATGAGTTCCTTGGCCAGAGACGGCTTGTGGATCAAGCGAAGAATTACTTACACCTTGGGGTACCAAAGTAGAGGGAGGAGTGGGTTGGTGGGCTGGTTCGGGACTATAATGTATTCCCGTACATAGAGGACCTGATTTTAAGAAACTAGATAAGAACCTGGTCAAATCATTACAAAAACAATCAAGCTTCCTAGCGATCAGAGTGGTAATTTTTGCCTCTAGAGTTGCGCAAAAGGATTTGAGCGTCTGGTCAATAAAATTAGAACAATCTTCAGGAGCATCCTTATTCTGAGGGCATTCAGGGAAGGAGACCAGGGAAATTGGGGGTTGGTCACTTTGGGCCGGGAAGGTAGGTAGTTTCTTTTTGGAGCCCAGGGCCTTTTTTGTGTTTTGGGGTTTTTTCCCGGCTCTCCTCTTCTTCAGTGGAGGAGAATCGGCCTGAGAGCATGAGCTTTCAAGAGGAGAAGTGGCTAAACGGGGAGAAGAATTGATTCGGTCGGTAGTGGGGAGTATATCAACGCCCAACTGACTGGTATTCAGAGGCGAAATCAGTGATAAAGGACCAGTTCTTGGAAAGGTGGAAATGTGAACGATAGGTTCCAAAGGGGGGTGTTGAACGGTACTTTGAACAGCCCCAATCCTTTCTTCTACATGTTCAAGTTCTGATTCGATGGCCCCCATCACGGAAGATAAATAGCTAGTAATGGAGGACTGAAGGGAGCTGGACCCGGCTTCCCCCTTCTGAACATTAGTCTTTCTTTTCCCCATATTTAATAACAAACTCACACAGTATCTAACACGGCTCCCAGATGGAATTACCACAGGTGGAGGGAGTAGACGTTAGGGGGGGGCCCAGCCCGGCCTCTTCCGGTTGATGACGGGCGAAGGACGGGCCCGCCCTTGGCCCGGGCTTCGCCCGGGCGCCGCCCGCGCGCGTCCCGCGACGGCGGGAGCGCGAATCAGATTTAAAGGGCTCCTGCCCTGTATGCCGCCTCCTCCTTCCTCCAAACGCGCTTCCCGCGACGGCGGGAGCGCGAGTCAGATTTAAAGGGCTCCTGCCCTGTATGCCGCCTCCTCCTTCCTCCAAACGCGCTTCCCGCGACGGCGGGAGCGCAAATCAGATTTAAAGGGCTCCTGCCCTGTATGCCGCCTCCTCCTTCCTCCAAACGCGCTTCCCGTGGCGGCGGGAGCGCGAGTCAGATTTAAAGGGCTCCTGCCCTGTATGCCGCCTCCTCCTTCCTCCAAACGCGCTTCCCGCGACGGCGGGAGCGCGAGTCAAATTTAAAGGGCTCCTGCCCTGTATGCCGCCTCCTCCTTCCTCCAAACGCGCTTCCCGCGACGGCGGGAGCGCGAATCAGATTTAAAGGGCTCCTGCCCTGTATGCCGCCTCCTCCTTCCTCCAAACGCGCTTCCCCTCAGAGTGTCATATTAACATGTCCAAAGATACATTTTAAAAATGCATAATTAAGAATCATTAAGGATAACTACATAAATATAGGTATATGCAGTTGTATGCAGTTTGAGGGTAGTGATCAATTCTTTGGAAACATATCTGCCTTTCCAGGTTCATGTTTGGAAGTATAAAAGTGTGTGACAGCTTGAATCCTGTAAACCGGCAACCATTTAAAAAAAAATCAAAACTGTACACGGAATAGTCAAGATATAATATTGGGCTATAGTTACTTTGTGAAAAATAACACAGACAACACCAAATACAATAGAGAGAAAATAGTGGGGTAAAGGTGAGATGCCCCATAGAGTGCTGAAAGAAACCACATGGTATTTTTAAATTAACTTGTTTTTTCTGTTAGCATATAGCTTTCTCCTAGATGAAGATGGAAGTAGTTAACCACTAGTGGTTAACTAAACTATAAACCATTTTTCATAAATACATTTTACATTTGCAATCACAATGTAGATAATTCTGCTACAGTTTTGTGGGTGGCAGAATTTGCATATAATAATGCCCAGGCACAGTTCTATTAAAATGTCTCCCTTCCTTTGCAATTATGGTTTTCATCCTTGTTTCCTATTGTTACCATCTGCATCTATCTCTGATGTACCTCCGGTACAGGACTACGTGGAACGTTTAAAAACTTTACAAAGGACAGCTAAGGACAATTTGAATCAAGCTAAATTGGCCTATAAACAGAATGCAGATGATCATCGCAGGACAGGTCCAGATTATCAGGTGGCAGACCAAGTATGGTTATCAACGAAACATCTACATTTGAAAGGCCCCTGGGCAGAAATGTCAACCTCAGTTTATTGGCCCCTTTTCTATTCTTAAACTTTTAAATGTGGTGGCAATGAAATTTGATTTACCATCCCATCTACGCTTCCACCCTGTCTTTCCTGTATCTTTGCTAAAACCTGTGACTCCGGGAACCGTTTTTCAGGATAAACCACTTGTGCTGTTCACGGATGATGTTCCTGAATATGAGATGGGAGCAATTCTGGACTCCAAACTTGTGCGTCATAGAGTTCATTATTTGATTCATTGGAAAGGATACAGACCTGATGATCGCAACTGGGAACCTGCTTGCAATGTGCATGCTCCCTGTCTTGTGTGCCTTTTTCATCGTCTGTACCCTGACAGCCTAAGCCTGTGGGGGGCTCTAGGAAGGGGTACTGTAAGGCCCCGTGGATCGCGGTCCGTTAACTCTTTAAACTTAAAACTGCGCACTGCCCTTGACAATTGCTTGTGGTTGGTTCCTTTTTCTGTCTTCGAGCCTGACGTGAGTCGCTCTCAGCGTCCTCAAGCGTGCCTGCAGGATTCCTCACCGATCCGCAGTTGGCCGTGGCCTCTCTTCCCCGGTAGGTCGTATTTTTGCCTTCAAGTACAATGCAGCAAGCCTTCTGTGTCTTTTTTTCAAGCGCTCGACTTTTCTCGGGCGGGTTCGTTTTTCAGCACGTTTTGACCCTGTTTTGGATCACTGCTTCCTGGGTTCCCGGCTTTCGTAATTCTGTCCTCAACTTGAATGATGTGAACTTACCTGTTAAGTTATGAATGGAGTACAGCAAGATACTAATTCTGACCTCAATCTGAGTAATATGACTGTATTGTAAAGTTATTAATGGACTGCAGCAAGATATTCTTTGCCAAGTACTCCTTAACTTGTTCTCAAAATCTAGATGATTGATTCATTGACTATTGTTTTCAGCCTCTAAGGAGTTATTAGAGACTTAAGCAAATATGGGCTACTGTATTAGAGATTATTGTGTGTTACGTATAAAAATGGTCAAGGTATTCTTAGTTCACAACATACGCTCACTATTATTCAGAAGATATACATATGTGAGATGACTTACCTATGTACTTCTATTTGCAGGAAATGAGACTACAGTTAACATTGGGGTGAACAGCACTAGTTTAGGTATGTGTACAGAAATTCCCTAAACTGGCATAATATTGTTCTAGTTTTTTGATGTTACTGATTTCTGAATCTTTTTCTAGTTACAGTGCTTGTCAATTCACATCCTGGACTCATCTCCTTAAAAGAAAGGGGGAAGGGCCATGAGGGTAAGATTAGCAGGGCAACAGTAATATATAGAAGGTCTTTTGTTGCAACTCTGATTCTAACAATACTTATATTTTGTTTTGTTATAGAAACCATAGACCTTACCTGTCTACCTGGTATGTCTGTCTGAGTCCTACTGTCTATTGTCCCTTCATCCCATTGGGCCAGACTTTGCTTATCTAGCCTGTTTGTCTTATAGGGAGGCTGGGAACTTGCCTTGCTTCAATTTCATCCCTGTGGAAAGGTACAAGACTGACACCTCCTCCAGGAATCCGTACTGAACACAGGCAGTGTCCCCCCTAGGTGCCGCTGCACTTGCCACCTAGGGTGGAAATTCCTGAAAATGACAGATTGGGGGTCAACTGGTCAGTCCACCTATCCTAAGGCAGGCCCCCAAGGCTGGAGCAGCATGCCAAGAGGCATCCTCTGCCCCACAGTAAGTCAGGCCCCAGCTGGCACAACCAGCACCCTCCAACAGGTGCCACAGCCAGTGCAGGGCCACATGGAGCCACCACCAGACAAATCAGGCCCCCCTCCAAGTTGAAGCAGCACATCCTCCCAGCAGGTTCACACAGGCACAAGGCCCATCTGCGGCCATCCACCACAGTCGGGGCAGGCAGCACCGCAACTCAGCTGCTGTCCCTCTCAACTCCAACACAGCAGTCTTTTACAGGCCTGGCAGGGATTTCCGCCATCCTCCACAGCAGCTGTGAGGCTCACCTATGGTCCCCGACTGCATCCAAGATGGCAGCCCAGTTTTTGGTCACTGCTCCACAGCCAAGCCTCAACGGGCGGCCGGCAGCACTCCACAAGCACCCCACGGCACAGAGGTTCCACACGCTGCTCCTGTGGGTTACTCTTCCCAGCGGGCCTCGCCTTCCATCTCCCCCTATACGGGACACCCGCTCTCAGCACAGCATTAGTTAGGGCAGGTAGTGCATTGAGTGGCCACACCTGCAACGGTCAACAGGAGCTCTTCACCACCAGCTTTGCCTCCCTGCACACAGATGGCGAAAAACAGCTCCTGGCAATATGCGCACCACTCTTCCCACTCCTCATGTCTCTGTGAGGAGCTTAGAGACTGCAAGGCCATAGGATTCTTAAGGATTAAGGATGGGTTCCCCAAAAGTGGCAGGCTCTATGTCCTGTCAGCCATCTTGCCAGGCCATGCCCCCTATCATCAATAATTCTTTAACTACAGGAATCTTTCCAGAAGATTTAAAAAAGACATATATTCGCTCATTAATAAACAAAACAAACCTGTACCCACAAGACCCAAACAACTACAGACCAATAGCAAATGGACCTGTCAAGCACTAACCTGTTTTTCCCACAGAGACACAATGCCGGTCCAAGTTGCTGATTCCCAGCTCCACTGGAATGTTCCAGTACAGTATACAATTTTCACATGACAGCACTAAAACACCCCTGGGGGAAAGGGGATGGAAGAAGATAGCGAGTGACTGTTTCCACTGGCCACACGGAGATCCTTACAGAATGACCACTGGTCTGACACTGCACAGCGAAGTTTCCTAGAGGCGAAGACAGCTTATTAAATTGTACTCTAACTTTGCTGCACTGCCTACAAATACTCTTCTCTTTAGGTTTTCAGTTATACCTGTAATAATCCCCTTTCCCACTTCTGATGGCTCCCTCTCTCTTAAGATGGTTCAGGATACTATTTACAGAATTCCTATAAGGGAATGGGAGTGTTAGTCCTGTTATCTTTCTATGGTCTCTCTTCACTACTTATATCTGCGCCTTTAATAATTAACACCTACCCAATGTTTTCTTGGCAGTGGTTTGACGTTCTATTGCAGGAGCACCTTGGCTCAACTCATAAAGACATGTTCACACAGAGAGCACAAAGCATGAGTACAAGTAATTAGCATTTGCACTGGTACCGCTGTTAGTGTGAGCATTAGTATTTCAGAAAATGAAGAGATCAGTGTTAGAAAGCACAACAAGAATATCACTAGTATCATAAACAGCCAATGACTACAATCATGTTACATCACATGTAAAATCAATTCACGATTTAACACTGTTCAGTCATGGTTTATTCTCAACACTTTAAAAAATGTCAATAAACATGATGAGTGTAGGAGGATGGCCTGGTTTGTAGTGGGCACCAAAGGTACTTACACCTTATACCAGGTCCAGTTATCTCTTATTAGTGAAATGTAGTCAGTGTCTAGATGCCAGGCTGCTAGAGGTAACTGTAGGCAAAGCAGCCAACGCTGAACTAGGAAACATGCAAAGCTCTTGCAATACTACTGTAGTCACACAGTACTCAAACACATAAAAGATAGTACTCAGGGCCTGATTTATACTTTTTTAGCGCCACATTTGCATAATTTTTTGACGCAAAATCATCGCATAGCTACAAAATATCACAGAATTTTGTAAGTTTGCGCCAAAAAATTATGCAAATGCGGCGCTAAAAAAGGTATAAATCAGGCCCTCAGTGTTACAAAAATAAAGGTTCTTTATTTTAGTGACACAATGCCAAAAATACTTTGGAGGCTATTCTCCCTTAGGAGGTAAGTAAATTACACAATATATACACTAGTAACCAAAAACAGGTAAGTAAATAGTAGAAAACAATGCAAACAGTGAAAATCACAATAGGTTGCAATGGGCCGAGGGGGAACACAAACCATATACTAAAATAGTGGAATGCGAAAGTCAGTTTCCCACCTAGGCAAGTGTAGTGTGTACAGGGGCGCTGGGAGTGTAAGAAAGCACCAAAGGTAAGTAATAGACCCCAGCCCAGAGCCCAGGAAAGCAGGAGTAAAACACAGCAAGTTTCCTAAAACACACTAGAAGTCGTGATAGAATATAATGCAAGAACCAGAAGAGACTACAAGACACCAACGATGGGTTCCTGGACCTGAAGACCTATGGAAGAAGGGGACCAAATCAAAGAAGCACTGAAGAGTCCAGGGAGAACAGGAGTCCCTACTAACCCGGATGAAGGTGCAAAAGAAGAACCACTGGTGAGAAGACAAAGTCAGTATTGCACCAAAGAAGACAGATGCGGGTTCCTGGTTGGTGCAGAAGATGTCCCACGCTGGCTGGATGGATGAATGCAGTCTGGTTTGCGTCGCTGGATTCCACCAACAAGCCTTGGCTCACGCAAAACACGCAGTTGGTGGAGAATGGCGCGGACCAGGAGGGACCTGGTGGCCTCTACCCAGGAGGGGTAGACAGAGGAGGCTCTAAGCATCTCAGCAAGCCCTCAGAAGACCAGGCAGCGTGCACAGGAGTTCCACAGCATGGGGACAAAGAAGGTGCAAATAGAGACCCATGGAGCATGACTCAAAGGATTCCCACGCCGCCGGAGAACCACTCAGGAAGTTATGAGTCGCAGGATGGAGTGCTGGGGGCCTAAGCTGTGCTGTGCACAAGGAACTTCTTGGAAGGATGCACACAAGGCTTGGCAACTGCAAGTCATGTGGTGGAGGGGGTACTGTCTTGTGTGGGGAGGCAAGCTCTTACCTCCACCAAAGTTGGACAGATGGACGTTGGGACTGTCTGAGTCACTTTAGTCCACCACCTGTGTTTCTGGATCCACGCCTGTCGTCTGGAGAGGGGACCCATGCCACCAGTCGTCGCTGCAGAGAGGTGCCTGCTGAAGCAGGGAAGTGACTCCGTCACTCCATGGGAGATTCCTTCGGTTCTTCTGGTGCAGGCTTAAGACAAGCAGTCCTCGGAGGATGCACGACCTGGAAACTGTTGCAGTTGCTGGCAGGAGCTGTGTCAGAAACAATGTCACAGAAGTCGTCTTAGCTTCTTTGTTGCAGTTTTGTAGAGTTCTTGGAGTGGTCAGCAGCTGTTCCATCAGTAGAAGATGAAGTAAAGGATGCAGAGGATTCCTGCTGGAGTCTTGCAATCGAATCTGAAGAAACACCCAGAGGAGAGACCCTAAATAGCCCTGAGAGGGGGAATGGTCAACTAACCAGGTAAGAACCTATCAGGAGGAGTCTCTGACGTCACCTGCTGTCACTGGTCACTCAGATGCTCCCAGAGTGCCCCCACCTAGGAATCCAAAATGGCAAAACACAGGGACACACTGGAGGAGCTCTGGGCACCACCCCTGGGGTGGTGATGGACAGGTGAGTGGTCACTTCCCCTTTCCTTTGTCCAGTTTTGCACCAGAGCAAGGGCTGGGGACCCCTGGACTGGTGTACACTGGATTATGCAAGGAGGGCACCGCCTGTGCCCTTCAAAGCATTTCCAGAGGCTCTGGGAGGATACCCCTCCCATGCCTGTAACACCTATTTCCAAAGGGAGAGGGTGTAACACCCCTCTCACAAAGGAAATGCTTTGTTCTGCCTCCTGCGATTGAGCTGCTCAAGCCCCAGGAGGGCGGAAGCCTGTCTGTGAGGTGGCAGCAGCTGGGGCTGCCTGGAAAACCTCAGAAGGCTGGTATGGCAGCACTGGGGATCCACTGTGGAGCCCCCAGAGTGCATGAAATTGTGCAACCAATACTGGAATCAGTATTGGGGTACGATTCACAGTTGTTAGACACCTTACTTAGCCATATTCAGAGTTACCATTGTGAAGCTGGACATAGGTATTGACCTATGTCCAGTGCACACTTAAAATGGTGTTCCGCACTCACGAAGTCCGGGAAAATGGGTCAGGACGACGTGGGGGCACCTATGCTAATGCAGGGCCTCACACACAGGTACTTTGCACCGAGCCCTTCAGGGTCTGAAGGCCTGACATATAGGTGACTTATAAGTGACCTGGTGCAGTGAAAATGACTGTGAAATAGTGCATGCCCTATTTCACACAGGCTGCAATGGCAGTCCTGTAGGAGCCTTTGCATAGGCTCCCTATGGGTGGCAAAAGTAATGCTGCAGCCCATAGGGATCAGCTGGAACCCCAATGCCCTGGGTACCTTGGTACCATATACTAGGGACTTATAAGGGGTGACCAGTATGCCAATTTGGAGTGAAATACTGGGTGATGGTACCCTAAGCAATTGCCAGTGGTTAGACAAATTGGAAGCATTCCTCCCATCATCTTTTGTGTGTTACATAAACTTGATTACGCCAATAGCCTCTACCACAGATCATCTTTTTCAAGTAGAGAAGACTACAACGAATTCGGAACTCTGCTGCCACACTTCTAAATGTATTACTTGTACCCACAAAGCAATACATGGAACAGGCATAATATCATACAACAAAGGTGAAACCTCGCTTCAAAACACCAGCATACAAGAAAAAAAACATAAGTGGTACATGTTTCTCTGTTCAAGCAGCCAAACTATGGAACTCATTACCCCCAAACATAAGAAACACACGTAACTATCTTGTGAGGATTTGAGGTGTAATATATGGTATGGGTAGGTAGCCCTACCGTGCAGTACACTCACAAATACTGTCTTGGGTCCAGTCAGGTACGCTTACTCAACCTTAAGCTCGACCCTAGGTAGCTGTGGCTGCAAGCAGAAAGGCTTAGCAAAGGAACAATGTGTAAAAGTTTCAACAACACCAAACAACAGAATAAGAATGTCATATGATATGAAAAAAACAAGACACTAGGTTAGACAAATAGCTTAGATTTCCATGAATCTTTAGAGACCTTAATTATCAAAATCCCCCAAAGGATTCCAGACATATTCTTGTATGTATTTATTTATTTATTTGCTTTTATTATTTTTATACAAAATCGAATAAAGCTTATTTTGACTTTGACTTTGATATACTTTGTTAAAGGGATAAATACCTTTACCATCAACTGCAAACAAGCATTGGTCAACAAAAACGTTAGAAACTTTTGAAAAGTTTGGAAAAGTTAGTTCTGCAACTCTGGCCTGAGCTGGGCGACCAAGTCTGGCAGCACAGACGTCCAGGGGGCCATAGAGGATACTCTGGACAGTTACCTGGCCACCAGAACATTTTTAGAGCAAGATCCAAACTTTACAGGATGACTGCCATCAACAATATTGGAGTGGTCCTGATGCTGTGGAATGCAGGCTCAAAGATGGTCAAGGATACTCCTGATGCTGTGCAGTCCATGAGGGTGAAGTCCAGTCAAGTTCTCGGTCCACAGGTGAGTGGGGGCGACTCCGGCCTTCGATTTTGGAGTCCCACGAAGTCCTCTTTGCAGGGTTCCAAGGGCTGCCACTGAGCTTGGTGGAGGCTGGTGTCGCTCAGAAGTGCCGAACCAGGTCACAATCAACTCCCACAGGTCCAGTCGGCATGCGTCCACCTTTTGGCTATCTACCAATTGTCCTTGGGGGTGCCCGACGTCCAGTGGTGACAGAATTTCTGCAGCGGCTACCAGAGATGTGACTTGGGCTCCTTCAGCTTTAATGTCCCCAGTGCTGTTCTGGGGGGCCAGCCAACTGATTCTTGGAGTCTTGGCTTCAGACTGTGGCCAAGGATGAGCGTTTACCCGAGCTAGTCACACAGAACAGAGTCCAAACTCCACTAGCCCAAATTGCAGCATATGCAGTTGCTCCAGTGTTGTAGGCACTCTTTGCCTGATTCCAATGGGGCAAAGTGGTCTCCTTCTCGTCATCTTTCGAGGTCCACTGAGTACTGAGGGTCAACCTTCAGGGGTGCCATATTTATCCCAAGAAAGTGCTCTGAGAGGACCATGTGGTCATTAGCCAATGGACCACTGGGTCCCCTCCTAACTAGTGACTTAGGGCCAGATGTACGACCCTGGGTTTTGTGATTCACAATTTGCGACTCGTTTGCGAGTCGCAAATTTCGAGCCGCATAACCTTATGTACAACAGTGTACTTTACACTGTTTGTGATTCTTAATGGGGTCGCAAATGACCTACCTCATGAATATTCATTATGTAGGTCGCAATTTGCGACCCCATTGGGAATGGCCGCCCTTACAGGGATGGTGGCCTGCTGGAGACAGCAGACCACCATGTCTGTAACTGCTTTTAAATAAAGCAGTTTTTTTTAAATGCAGCCCGTTTTCCTTAAAGGACCATTCATGGTCACAAAACAATGCTACATCGCGCTGCGACTCGCAAATATTAAGTGAACGCACCTTCCTAATTGCGACTCGCAAACCAATTTTGCGATTCGGTAAATAGATTACTGAATCCCAAAATAGGGCTGTACATACCAAAATGTTTTTTTCCTGTCGCAAACGGTCTGATTCTCCGAATCGGGCTGTTTGCGACAGGAAAAATGGTACATACATGTGCCCCTCAGTTTCTGCAATGCGTGGCATCTGGCTATCCCAGAATGCCACATTCTTACCTCCTAAGATTGCACTACCCTTCCTTGGTCGTGAAGAACAAGGTAGCCCACCCTAGAGGTGTGGCTACCTGGGGACAACACGCCCATGGTAAAACCAGTTTGGGAGTGAATTTGCCCTCTCTGGCCTGTCTCCACACTGTCACTGAGGTGTTGGGCCGGCCGGTCCATCAAAGGCAGTTTCCCCTTTGAAGCACGCCTCCAGTCTATACTTCAGAGTGGCTATACCGGCTCAGGAGGTGATACCTTGCTGCTGTGGCACTGCCTTTGTCCCTGGGCCTGGGAGTCATTCACATGTCTCCCCAGACAGTCAGAATTCTGCCTATGTGTGTGCCTTTGTGAGGCCTCTGGATGGGCAAAGCACAGAATGGTCACCTTTCTAAAAGTAGCCAGCCAATAATAGTGACATTAGTTTCCATCTGAGCACCAGATCGCATGTAATGTCATGATTAATTTGATACCGCACATGACCCAGTTTGGTAGTCCCAGTCAAAGGTTAGCCAGGTGGGATGTAAACCTGTAACCTTGCATAGCCAATGGGGCTGCAAAATTTGCCCACATCAAAAACTACAATTCGGAAGTTTTGCTGTTGAGGAATATCAAAAAGTATATGTCTTACTTAACAAAATATAGCTCCCTGCCATAGGGCTCCATTGACCTTCCTTAGGCCTTCCTTAGGGGGAGACTTAAATACAATGTTAAGGGGGAGGGTGACTTTGCCACTGATTTAAATGGCAATGTTGAACTAACAGTGAAAAACACCATCTGTCCAGTCTGTGTGGCGGGCTGGGAGCTATTCTGTGTCTTGTCACATGGAGGGTGGCACAAACAGTGCTGCAGCCCTACGAAGACACTGCCTTACATGCCCCCTCACCCTAGGTACAATATACTTGGGACTTATGGGTCTTGCCAATTGGGTGTATCCAACTGGACATATTTTTCTGACGGGGTCAGAACAAAGGCACCGAGGTGTGAATAGCAGGCCTCAGTACACTCTAATAGTCGAAACAACAACAGTATCAGTGAAAAAATGTGGAGGTGAACATGCAAAAAGAGGCATTTCCTTACATATCTTATCTTCAGAAGGCTATTCAAGAGTTGGCGCTTTCCTACATAACCACTATACTCAAAACACAAATGTACAGCATATTCCTCTGTATGTAAAGATGTACAATTTGATTTTATGGACCTATTTAAATATGTGCATTTCTTTGTACAAATATATATACTACTTGTGGTATAAAATATATAGAAATTCTTATAGGTCTGCTTAACAAGTATATATTACTTATGGTTAACATATATATATTCTTTGTGCTTAACATGTATATAGGACACTGTATAGTTCACATATAAGTTATTGGATTATATCCTTATGGGTCTCTGTTTTACCTATTTTATCTACCACAATGTGTGATAAGTTATATAAATTATTTGATTAGATGCTTAAGGGTCTTTGTTTTATTTTACTTATCACAATGTGCAAATATAATCAGAACCATTGTATCTATAAGTGGTTTACTATTGAAATATTGGGGAACATCTAAAATAAACATAAATAACAAAAAAATGCATAACATTTCCCAAAAACAAAACAAAATTAATACAAATACACAAATAAAATAACTTCATGTACATCAACACTTGAAAGTCTAAGTTTGTAACTATTTATCCATACATGCAAATAGGACTTTATATAATACAACTTTATGGTCCTCATTACAACCCTGGCGGTCGGTGTTAAAGCGGCGGTAATACCGCCAACGGGCCGGCGGTAAAAAAAATGGGATCACGAGCATGGCGGAAACCACCAACATAGACAGCCACTTTAACACTCTGACCGCCACGGCGGTAGAAACAAACACTGCGGCGGTAACCGCCAACAGACAGGCGGAACACAATGTACCGCCCACTGTATTACAAGGCACCAATCTGCCAGCTTTTCCGGGACGGTACCAGTGCCATCAAAAGCACGGCGGAAACAGTACTTGTAAGAGAAACCACTCACCTCTCGACACCCAACGAGGAACCAGGACGCCATGGAGCCCGAACTACAGGTGTTACCAATGTTGGTTTACCTCCTCTTCTACCAGGAACATCAAAGACTGCAGCAACAACCACAGTGAGTACTGCACCTAGCACACAGGGGATGAGGGGAGGAAAAAGAGAGTGACACACACGCAACACGCAACACCCCCACCCTCACCCACAACACCATACACACAAATACATGCATCAACATCACATTTACACCCCGTCACCCCCTGGAATAATGCAAGGACCAAATGAAATGATTGTAACAAGTGTAATCATCGAAAATCCAGATAGGGCAATAGGTCTATAAAAGAGCAATATATACAAAATGAACAGCAACTACACAAGTCCGGATAGTGTTCCATTCATTGTCCGTGGACCAGTTGTCCCAAAATGCATGGGCAAAGCCACACATGATACCTGCCTCAAAACGGAGAGAACACTGCAGGGGCATCAGGTCGAAAATAAACAGGCACCTCAAGGGGAAGGGGAGGGGGGACACCTCAGCCGGATGATGGGACGACGCCACTGCGTCACGAGGGGGCTCCATGCCCACAGATTGGTCTTGGGGAGTGCAAAGCCACAGTCTCACAAGTCTCTCAAGTGGGAGGGTTGCCCACTGCTTTATCCGGGGGAGTGCAAAGCCACAGTCTCACAAGTCTCTCAAGTAGGTGGGTTTCCCACTGATTGGTCCTGGGGAGTGCAAAGCCACAGTCTCACAAGTCTCTCAAGTGGGTGGGTTTCCCACTGATTGGTCCTGGGGAGTGCAAAGCCACAGTCTCTCTAGAGGATCCTTTTCTCCACTGGTTCTGGAGGGGGCTTGGTGCCCAGCGTGCTTGATCCTGCCAAGGATAGGGGTAGTAGATGCTTTTCTGCACTGGTTCTGGAGGGGCTTGGTGCCCAGAGTGCTTCATCTTGCCAAGGATAGGGGTAGTGGATCCTTTTCTCCACTGGTTCTGGAGGGGGCTTTGTGCTCAGAGTGCTTCATCCTGCCAAGGATAGGGGTAGTGGATGCTTTTCTCCACTGGTTCTGGAGGGGGCTTTGTGCCCAGAGTGCTTCATCCTGCCATGATAGGGGTAGTGGATGCTTTTCTCCACTGGTTCTGGAGGGGTTTTTGTGCCCAGAGTGCTTCATCCTGCCAAGGATAGAGGTAGTGGATGCATTTCTCCACTGGTTCTGGAGGGGGCATTGTGCCCAGAGTGCTTCATCCTGCCAAGGATAGGGGTAGTGGATGCTTTTCTCCACTGGTTCTGGAGGGGACTTGGTGCCCAGAGTGCTTCATCCTGCCAAGGACTGGGGTAGTGGATGCTTTTCTCCACTGGTTCTGGAGGGGGTTTGGTGCCCAGAGTGCTGCACATGGTTTGTGGCAGTTCCCATTCCCTCACCTGGGTGTGTGAGCCACAAGATTTTCTGGGAACAGGTAGCATGATACTCCATGGAGGCAGAGACACACTCCACCCTGCGGCGACTTTGCCTGCCAACTGCTGGTACTGCCATTGCTGGTTATGGTGACTCATGTAGTCTGTGCAGGGTCCAGGACGTCTCCTGCAGCCTCTGACAGCTGCCCACTAGGAATGATGTTCATGTCGGCTGTGGTGGCACTTTCTGAGCACGTTGCGGGGCAGGTAGCGGTGGTTGCAGCGGTTTCTGTGGTGGAGATGCTGCCGGTAGTGCATGTGTCAGCCCCTGTGGAGGGAGACAGCAGGACGTCTCCTGCAGCCTCGGACAGCTGCCCACTGGGGATGATGCTGGGGACTGTTGCAGAGGCAGCAGACGTGCAGGTGGCGGTGTCTGCAGAGTTGGCCACCGCCGTACAGGTTGCTATTCTGTCTTGCAGAAGGGGTGACACCAGTCCCTCACCCGGAGGCTCCATGCCCTGAGCTGACTTCCCTTTAGCCTTGTGTCCCTTCCCCTCCTTGGAAGTCGCTGCTGGGACCTTGGCACTGTCCTCTTTTGTCTTGGATGAGGCCTTGCTGGGTGGTTGGTGCGGCTTTTCCCTACGGCATGTGGGCCCCTTCTTCACCTTGGCAGGTGGCGAAATAGGGTGAACCTTGGCCTCACTAGGTGGCACACCGGCAGCCTTGATGGGGGCCGCCTGCGATGTTACTGGACTTACAGGGACCACAGTGCTCGAGGATTTCGTGGCTGAGGTGCTGGGCTGGGATCTGGACATCCTGGCCCTAGGGGAAGGACGGGGGTGTAGGGAAGAGGTCAATGTTAGCCAGGAAATGTTTTTTAGACACACTGGGACGGGAAGATGGAGGGGGTTTGGGAGTGAGGGAAGTGGTAGTGGTTGTAGTAGGTGTACGTCTGCTGAGTTTGGGTGAGGGTGCATGGGCTGGGGGCTGTTGTGAGGTGGATGGCTGTAGAGTGGGTGTGTGCCTGCGTTTGTGTAGTTTGGGAGGAGGGCTCACAGACACACTGGGAGAGGTCACAAGGGACGTGTGCATGGTAGTGGGGGTGGTGATTGCACGTGAGCGGTGTGTGGTGATGGGTGTGCTGGTGATGGAGGTAGTGGCTGAGGATGTAGTGCATGCAGGTGTGAGTGGAGATGAGACTGGGAGGGAGGAGGAGGACGTGGACGAGGGGGACACAGTGGGGGCAGTGGATGTTGGTGTATCTGCATGGGGATGGTGCTTGTGTGAGTGCCTGTGGGATGTGTGGTGCTTATGTCTGCCATGTCCACTCTTGTGTGTTGATGAGTGTACATGCCGGTCTGATGGTGTGCTTCGGATAGGCTGAAGTAGAGGGGATTGGGTCTGGGTAGTGGAAGTTGGAGGGGGGAGGCTGGACACAGGGACAAGGGCTACCATCAGTGCTGAGGCCAGAGCCTGAAATGCTCTCTGTGGGGCTGCCACGCCAGAATGAATACCCTCCAGGTATGCATTTGTTTGTTGCAAATGCCTCTCGACACCCTGGATGGCATTCAGAATGGTTGATTGCCCAACAGTGAGGGATCTCAGGAGGTCAATAGCCTCCTCATTGAGGGCAGCAGGGCTGACTGGGGCAGGGCCTGAGGTGCCTGGGGCGAAGGAGATGCCCACCCTCCTAGGTGAGCGGGCACGGGAAACACGCTGAGGGGCTCCTGGGAGGGCGGTGCTGGTAGGGGGGTGGCGGCTGTACCTGTTGATGCGGTGGGCACAGAGGTGCCCGCCACCGCAAGGGAGCTCCCATCAGAGGTGGAGTCGCTGTCACTGGTGTCTCCTCCTGTCCCCGTCGTGGAGCTCCCCTCGCCCTCCGTCCCACTGGTGCCTTCAGACTCCATTATTCACCCTCCTGGGCCATGTGGGTTGCAGCTCCCTCTTGCTCCCGTACCAATGCTCCTCCACCAGTTGATGCTAATGCACACAAGGACAGGGTGACAAAACAAAAAGGGGAGGAAATACAGAAGAAACACATGGTCAATGCCTGCAACAACACCACCGTTGGTGGACGCAACACATAGGGAGCAGCCCTATGCACTAGGCCATGCACTAACAATTCAGGGGAAAAATCACATGGCCATTGGCGACGGTGCCTAGACCCATTTGATGCACACCTGGATCCCACAGGAACCTTACTAGGTGTAGAGGGCCACTACCACTTTTGGGGTTGGAGTGCCACTGAGCCTGCCTAACAATGGATCTTCCCTGGCACGTCTGCCCTGGCCTAGGGGAACTCACAGCCCACTTCCCCCCACCCAGAAACCTCATAAAGCGCGCAGAGTCAGCTGAATGAGACTGTACTCACCCCCTTGTGGCTGCTGTGATGCCCTCAAGTGCCTATCCAACTCAGGATATGCCACGGCCAGGATCCGGTACATCAGGGGGTCATGGTTGCTTCCACATTGGGAGGCCATCCCCAGCTGGGCCTCCGCCATCTTCTTGCTCCAGCGGCGCAGGTCCTCCCATCTTTTGCGGCAGTGGGTGCTCCGTCTATGATAGACCCCCAGGGTCCGCACTTCCTTGGCGATGGCACACCAAATACCTTTCTTCTGGTGGGCGCTGACCTAGAGGAAAAGTTAAGTAAGAATGGATTTTACTCCCCTGTCTGGTTCTTCTTACTCATTGTCCCCTAACCTCCCACCCTGGCCCAGAAACACATACGCTGACCATCCTCACATGCTGGCCTCTGCCCCCCCCGTATCTTTCATCCACGCCACTCCATACATTTATGTCCCATCCATCATGCTCACGGTGTACTCACCTGTTTGTCTGGAGGACCGTAGAGTAGCATGTACTGGGGGAGGACCCCAGACACCAGGTTGTCCAACTCCTCTGCAGTGAAGGCAGGGGCCCTTTCCCCAGACACTGTAGCCATTGTTGCTTCTAGACTCAGGTCACAGCAGCACTTGCAGTGTAGGTCCTCTCCTGTTGAAGGTCAGGTATCAAGTGAGTGAACAGATAGAAAATGGCGGTCACGTCCGCAGCGGTGCGTACCATCACCGCCGCCGTACATTGTCATTGGCTCCTGGAACCCATAGGGCCCAATAATAACCAATGCTGATTTGCGCCACGGTCTTCGTCTGCCTACCGCGACGCTGCACAACGCCAGCGCAGTTACCTCATTTCCCCTTGTCCCTCCTTACAGGTCAGGCAGCTGCCATTTCAGGGGGGCACATGGAGGGCAACTAACTGCGTCACAGCACTTTTGGCCAGGAATACGGCCAGACGACACAAAACAACGATTACATCACAATTGTTCTAAACACCCTTGTGCAAGCTATGTGGTGTATGACCCTCTGCTCACCCTTCTCCTCTATAGGGCACGTCCGCTGGGGCAGATGATGAGATGGCGTCATCCTCCGGTATACAGACCTGTAGTGGATCTGTCGACAATGGAAGACAGACACATCATTATCACCTACAGGATTGATAGGGTAACAATCCAAGAACTGTGTGCCCAGTTGGAGCCAGACATGATGTCAGCTATCCACCATCCCACAGGAATCCCCCCTCTAGTGCAGGTCCTGTCAGTACTACATTTCATGGCCAGTGGGTCCTTTCAGACAACAGTGGCCATGGCATCAGGGATGTCACAGCCAATGTTCTCTAAAGTGTGGTCCAGAGTGTTGTCTGCCCTGCTGAAACACATGTGCAGGTACATCGTTTTCCCTCAGGTGGAGGATTTGCCCACAGTAAAAGGTGACTTCTATGCCCTTCGACATTTCCCCAACATCATTGGTGCCATTGATGATACACATGTGGCATTTGTCCCCCCGCAGGAATGAACAGGTGAACAGAAACCGCAAAAGCTACCATTCCAGGAATGTGCAGATGGTGTGTTTGGCAGACCAGTACATCTCCCATGTGAATGCCAAGTATCCTGGCTCAGTGCATGATGCTTACATTTTGAGAAATAGCAGCATCCCTTATTTGATGGAGCAACTCCAGAGGCACCGTGTGTGGCTAATAGGTGAGCCCAAGGTCCCAACACAGTTGACATAAGTGTCTGGGTATGGGGTTGTCCCTAAGGGTTAGTGTGTGTCTAACAGTTGTCACTCGATATTTGCAGGTGACTCTGGTCACCCCAACCTGCCATGGCTACTGACCCCAGTGAGGAATCCCAGGACAAGGGCAGAGGAACACTACAATGAGGCACATGGGCGAACTAGGAGGATAATTGAGCGCACTTTTGGCCTCCTAAAGGCCAGGTTCCGGTGCCTCCATCTGACAGGTGGCTCCCTTTACTACTCACCGAAGAAGGTGTGCCAGATCATCATGGCAGGCTGTATGTTTTACAACCTGGCTTTGCGACGCCAGGTGCCTTTTCTGCAGGAGGATGGGCCTGATGTTGGTCTTGTGGCAGTTGTGGAGCCTGTGAACAGTGAAGAAGAGGAAGCAGAAGAAGAAGATATAGACAACCGAAACAACATCATCATGCAATACTTCCAGTGAGACACAGGTAAGAGACTGGCACTGCTCCTCTCATATCATACTACTGTAGGACATTGCATGATTCTGCCTTTTTACCTCTGTGTATGGACCCTGATATTTCACTTTGGCTTTCCATTTCACAGATCTGGGTACCACTTTCTGCCTTCTGCTATGTTTACTGCTGCCCAACAACTGTCGAACATTGGTATGTGAAAATGAACATTGACATTGCTATTTTTCTGAGAGGTTGCAATTACACATTTGTGAAAGTACAGACTGACTCCAGATTGATTTGTGATTCAAGGGTGTTTATTTCTGTGCTAATAAGTGGAGGGGGCTGTGCAATGGGCTGGGGTGATGGTGGAGGAATGTCCATGGTAGAGTCCAGTCTATTGGTATCACAGGTGCATTGTACAAGGGGGCATAGGAAGTGGAGTAATGGCAGGTCAAGGTTGTCAGGGTGACATAGTGAGACAGAAGGGTGACAATCAGGAGAGTCTTATTTCCTGGTGGGGGTCTTGGCAATGTTCTCTGTCTTGTTCCTGGATCTCAGGGACCGTTTGCGGGCTGGTTCTCCTTCTGCAGGGGGTGGGGTGCTGGTGGACTGTTGTTCCTATGGCGGGGCCTCCTGTCCACTAGCGCCAGCGGAGGTGGAGGGCTGTTCATCGCTCAGGCTAGTGTCAGGGGCCCGTTGGTGTGCCACTGTGTCCCTCATGGTGTTGGCCATGTCTGCCAGCACCCCTGCAATGGTGACCAGGGTGGTGTTAATGGACTTCAAGTCCTCCCTGATCCCTAGGTACTGTTCCTCCTGCAGCCGCTGGGTCTCCTGAAACTTGGCTAGTACCGTGCCCATGGTCTCCTGGGAATGATGGTATGCTCCCATGATGTTGGAGAGTGCCGCGTGGAGAGTGGGTTCCATGGGCCTGTCCTCCCCCAGTTGCACAGCAGTCCTCCCAGTTTCCCTGTTATCCTGTGCCTCTGTCCCCTGAACCGGGTGCCCACTGCCACTGACCCCAGGTCCCTGATTGTCTTGGGTTGGTGGGTTTGCCTGGGGTCACTGTAGTGGTGGACACACTGCTGATTGACGTGTCCTGGGGACAGAGGGATGGGCCCGCTGGGTGCGTTCTGTGGTGGTGTTTCCTGAGGGGGAGGTTCAGTGGTGGTTTGTGACTGTGGCAAGAAAACCGACTGTCCAGAGGTCCCTGATGGGCCGCGCTGGTCCTCTTGATCCGGGCATGCAGAGCTGCTGTCGTCACTGTGGGCCTCTTCTGTGGGGGGACTGGATATGTCTGGCACCTCCTGTCCGGTGATGTTGGGTATGGGTCCTGTTGGGGTGTAAATGCATAGTTATTGTATCTGTGTGTGCCAACTTGTGCAATGGGTGAGTTACCCTCTACTCCTGTGCTTGGCTTATTGTCTTTGCCCTTGTGTCATTAGTGATTTTGGGGCCTGGGTGAGTATCTGTACTGGACATGCTTTGGTGATGGGTGTCCATGCATTGGTGTGACATGCAGGCCTTGTTTTTGGGATGTGTGGATTGTGATAGTGGGTTATCTGTGAGGTGTTGGGGTGATAGGTGTGAGAGTTGGGCTAGGAGTTTGTGATAGCATGCAGGTAGGGTGGGGGGGATATAGTAGTAAAGATATGACTTACCAGAGTCCAGTCCTCCTGCTACTCCTGCGAGGCCCTAAGGATGCATTATTAACAAGACTTGCTCCTCCCATGTTGTTAGTTGTGGGGGAGAAGGTGGGGGTCCACCGCCAGTCCTCTGTACTGCTACCTGGTGTCTGGATACCACGGAATGCACCTTCCCCCGTAGGTCGTTCCACCTCTTCCTGATGTCATCCCGTGTTCTGGGGTGCTGTCCCACTGCATTGACCCTGTCGACAATTCTCCACCATAGCTCCATCTTCCTTGCAATGGAGGTCTGCTGCACCTGTGATCCGAAAAGCTGTGGCTCTACCCAGATGATTTCCTCCACCATGACCTGAGCTCCTCCTCAGAAAACCTGGGGTGTCTTTGAGGTGCCATAATGTGGTGTGGGTGATGTGTGAGGTGCTGTTTGCACGGTGGTAAGCGGAATTTACCACCAGGGTTGTAAAGAGGGCCTATATCTCTCTATTATTTTCCATATACATGTATCCCTTCCTTTTTTTTAAATAAAATTTTGATTACAAAAATGTTGAATATAAAGAACCCTCCAGCACAAGAGTGATCACAGTTAATAAAGAAAGCAATTACAAATCCCAAAATTAAATTTATCATATAAAGTGCAGTAGGTAAAGTAGAACAAATAAGGTACATTAAATAAAGTGTCAAGCACAAGATGCAGCTAGCCATACTTGGCCCCTCACCTTAAAATCCGGTTCAGCTATATTTGAGGTTATACTTAATAAAAAGAGTTGTCAACATTTTACAAAGTGACTTCAATCAATTATTCATTATACATCTCTGCCCACTCAGAAAAAGGGGCCCAGATACTGTGCCACTTCTTCTTAGTCTTTATGCCCTCATGTGGTACAGAGCTTCCTCAAGCTTATATGGAGCCATCATTCTAGCAAGCTACTGTCCAAAGGAGGGAGCACCAGAATCCAGCCAAGGGGAAGCAAAGCATAACCAGAATACTGCCAGAGCCATAAATACAAACATACGGGTTCTGGCATGGACAACCTCTTCCTGTACTCCGAGTTGTATCAGCTGTGGAGTTAACGAGATTTGCAAATTAAGTTTGCCGTTCAAAAACTCAAAAATGTCACTAATATCTATGAGCCCCAGACAGCAGGCAAACATATGAGTTAGATCTGAGCCGTAAAGACAGTATCTTAGGCACTGGGATCCCTTGTCTCTCCCAAACTACACTATCTTCTTGGGTATATTATATAGATCCAAACAGGTCTTATAATGTTGGGCTAACAGATTGGCGGGCCAGAAAAAGGGACTTCGAAAGACCAGAATTAGGAGTGGAACACTTCTTATATCATTTATCAGAATGTTTCTCAAGCTCGTCCTTCATAGTTTGATTAAGCAAGCCGTGGATTTCCCCAGTTGGTCGAGGACTGGCCCTTTAAAGTAGAGCACAAACTCCACCCAGTGTAATCCAGTGGGGCCACCTCCCTTCTGGCTAAGGAAATCTCTAATTTGAAGAATTCCCTATGTCCAAATGAGAATTCCCTAACCAGATCTTTAAAAAAAAAAAAACAGCCCTGCGTCAGAGAAAAACTCCCCCAACCGGACGAACCCCAACCTGTTCCAACGCAAGATACAAGGATCTTGAAACATATCTGGAAGGGAGGGATTATTCATCATGGGAGTATAATAATTGATCCGCCCAATGCCAGGACGTTTACGCACTCTGACCCATACCTTGAAGGCACACAACACAGCTTGAAGCGTATCTTGTTAAAATACCCACATTTGACTTGCCTCCATAGACAGTCCCAGGCCTCTTTTCCCAAGAGAAGAATGAACAGGAGGGGACACTGCCTGCTGCCGACAAGCCTAAACTCTCATCCTGGAGCAAAACTTGACATTGCAGTATAATAGCAGTCCAGTAATATAGTTTCAGATTCGGGACACCCCAGCTGCCTCTTGCCTCTGTTTCATGGGATTGTTAAAAACTTGAAGGGTCTCCAAGTCTGGCGGTAAGACCATAAAATCCTTGACATCATAGCTTCCAGCCTTCTGAACCAGCAATTCTCAACTTCTAGTGGAATGGCTTGGAAGAAAATAAAGGAGGGAGACGGCCGGGCCGAGGCGCAGCCTGAGCGGGGGACGCAGGGGGTGCCTGCCGGCCGGGACCGGCGGGGACACCCCACGGAATGGTCGTTCCGAGCTGCTGGGGAAAATGCGCCGGGTGGAGGAGGAGGCGGGCGACGGCACTCGGGTGCCCGGACCGCCGTGGGGGCGGCTTCCCGGGACCTGGCGCCACCCGACCCCTTTCCACTCTGGTCGGACCGCTGGGAGGGCGCAAGCTGCCGGGCTGCTTGGCCTTCGCTCTGCCGGGAAGGGCCTTCTGAGAAACGGCAGGCCCGCGAGTCGGACGGTCCCTGGCGGGGTTGGAAGCTCTTTGCTTGAAACAACAGCCGAGGCTGGCCAATAAAACCTTAGGGAGAAGCATTTTGTGAAAATTACAGCAGCCAACCAGAGAGAGATGTAGATTATTAATTCATACAAGATCCTTACTGGTTTTCTCAATTGAACGTTCCAGATTTAAGCTGACAATACGATCGACATTAGATTAATTATTAACTCTTAAATATATTGCACTTTTGACTGCACAATATTCACCCAGAGAGACTGACTCGTTAACAACCACCTGAGTCTTATCATGGTTGAGCCGGTACCCTGAAAAGCGCCCAAACTGACTAGCCAAATCCCTGATCTCTCGTACATCTGTCTTGGAGTCTGGGGACATGACGGCAAAATCATCTGCGTATGACAGGGTCTTTGTGTCCTAACTGTCCAGCTGAATAGGAGCAATCTTGGAATTAGCCTTCAATCTGGGGATAAGCGGATCAATATAAATAGCAAAAAGTAAAAGGGAGCACAGACACCCCCTGCCTTGTCCCTCTTTGGATCGTGATAGGTTCAGACTGCCCTCCTTTTACAAACACCCTAGCCGTTGGATCTTGATATAAAAGCCTGGGTGGCTTTAATGAATCCTCGCCCAATACCCATTTTCCACATAGCTTCCCACAAGAACTACCAGAAGACCCTATGAAAAGCTTTCTCAGCGTCTAATAAAATTGGAGCCATAGGGATTTCGGCTGTACCTGCAGCAACAAAAAGCGAGATAACACGGTGGGTATGGTCAGTTGTGCCCCTGCCAGGAATAAAGCCATGTTGCCTAGGTGATACAATCTTCTCAATAACACTGGACAGACGCATAACCAAGACCTTACAATAGATCTTAGAGTCCCCATTAATCGGCGTAATTGGGCGATATGAGCCCAATTCCTGCACAGGTTTATGATTTTTTAGGAAAAACAACGATATTAGCCATAGAACACAACGATGGAGGAGCCTTGCTATTGTGACTATGCATAAAGAGATCAAATAAATACTCCTTAATATATGTGGAAAATACCTCATAAAACTGAAAAGGGATACAATCTGCCCCGACTGCTTTTCCTGACGGTAAGCTAGCGATCGCCAATAAGATTTCATCCCATGACATGGGAGCTTCCAATGCCTCTTGTCGGATTTATCTAACACACTGAGAGGGATTTCCTCCCAAAATTCCTGAGCTTCACTGCCTTCCCAGTCCAGATCCTCTGTATATAAGTTTGAGGAAATCTTTTGAAAGGCTCCTCGAATATCCACTGGTTCTGAGACCAGGCCTAACGTAAAATCCCTAACTTCTTTTATATCTTCTTCTACCTGCTGCTGACACACACGTATAGCCAGAAGAAGACCAACCCGCTCACTAAATTCATAAGCTTTCTTTTTCCAGACTGAATACTTACCTGCCACTCCCTTGGCAGTTATCTCTATGATGGAACCCTTAACTGTGGCAACCCGCTGTTGAGCTTCTTGTATATCCTCCCCATTAGTCACTGCAGGTATTAGCCTAGTTTCTGGCAATGATGGCTTTGCATGCAGCTCAGCTACACTGTGTTTCCCCTCCTTTTGGCAGTTCAGGTTATAGCGTGATTTTCTCCGCATATACCAGCTTTAAATGTGTCCCACACAATCCCAACCAGGGCACTCCCAATATTTTCTTTCATAAAAGTGGGGATCCACTTCTTAATGGTTTTAATATAATCCTCATCCGCAAGGAGGGCATGCTCAAAAGTCCATTTGGGGGGCTGCCTTATCCACCCTTTAAGCATTACAAACAACACCAGAGGGTTATGGTCAGACACATATTGTGGGAACCACCTATTGATCCTACAATCCAGGATCAGCGAAATAGAAATCAAGAAATAGTCAAGCCACATATGTTTTTGATGTGGAGCGGAGTAGTACTTGTATCTGGGATTAGAAGGCATTTTGGAGCCCCAGACATCTACGACGCCATGGCTGAGAGCCAGGTCCCCCAGAGAACGGGAAACCCTAAGTTTCCTACTCGAGCGTGATCTTTCACCACTCCGAAACCAGTCATTCACATTAAAATCACTGCAGATGATAATCGGAAATGCCAGCTGAGTGTGAATACCCCAGTGGCAGTCTGGCATGCTCTAAAAACCATCGTCCCTGACTATCGGCTTGTGTATGCCTGAAAGAAAAAAGTTGCCTTCTCGTAAGAATTGCAACATCTCTTGTCCGCGTTCCAAACGAGGTAGCATCAACTAATTGGAGACACAGTGACTCAAGAATCCCTCGATTAGAACCCCCAACATGAGTCTCTTGGAGACAAATGATATCTGCCTTTAGCAGCTGTAGCTCCAAGGCCATTCTATGAAGTTTTTTGGTCCCCGGTAGTCCACCCTCACATGTATCTTTTTCTATGTAGTAATGTATCTATATATTTATTACTTTACTACTACTGTAGAAATAAAAAAGATCTTTAACTCTCTCTAATGCACTACTCTATATCTCATCCTATACCCTTTGCAATATATCCTCTACCTTCACTCTGACTCATCCCAAACATCATGGTACTACTATGATCTCTCTAATAATTATTTCTAGATTATTCCTTCTAGACTCTTCCTTTCTTTCTCTCCTTTGACACATCCCATACCTCCTTTTACTACTATGAGCTCCCAAATTAACACTTTTTAGACTCTTGCACTTTCTGCCCCTCCTTTGACTAATCCCAAACCTCATTTTACTACGATGATCTCCCTAATAACCTTTTCTAATTTCTTTCCTCTGTCCCTCCTTTGACCGGGGTGGTCTTCCTTAGAGCATTAAGGCGTCACCCTCCTGATATTTTTGGCCCCTAGCCCTAATTAAATGTGAATACAAACAAGTGTTATTAACAGTCGTGACTCGCACCGCTCGAAAAGGGGAGGGCAGTGCGGGGAGGGAACGCGGAGGGGGGGTCCAGTGGGTGTAAATATTAAATAAAAAATAAAAAAACACCTCCTCTGTCGCGCCACTCCTCTGTTCCGTTGCTGATGAAAGCACAGGCTCCCAGCCTGCCCAGTGGCCAATTCTGACGCTACTCAAAGCAGCGTCAGGATTGGATGGGAGCACCCAGCCAGGGGCGCTCCCAGGCAGACTGGGAGCCTGTGCAGACTGTCTCCAGCCCAGCGACTGTGCTGCTGGGCTGGAGCGAGACGGCCGGCCAAACATACATGCACTCTGAGGGGCTAATCACTCCCCCTCACTCCTCGTCACTCCTGTGACCCCGCCCCTTTAAAAGGAAACAATAATAAACACTGTTTATTATTGTTTCCTTGTAAAAGTTTGCTGCTGGCAGGGGGATGGGGGAGGTGACGCTCCACCAACCCTAATGGAGGAGCCGCCCTTGGTTATTAATATATCATATTCAGCCTGCAACTGACAGCCATGGGTCTGTTCCTTTCATCCTTTTGAGCCTCTGCATGCGGCAGGCCTGGGGGGTGGGGCTTAAGAATATGACTGACAGCAGCAGAGCAGACAGTGCTCTGCTGTGACAACCAGTCAGTCAATAACAAAGTGAGCATGTCTGATTGGACTGGTGCCTTTCCCTGGCCAGCCCAAAATGCACTCTCTGGGAACGTCCCACCTGCACAGTTATGGAGGCTGTGGGATCAAAACTGCGGTCCCCCGGTCTCCTAATAAGCAGTGGGTTGGGCTGCCCAGGCCAATCCTGGCGCTGCTCTCATGCTGTGTTGACAGCAAGGGAGCAGTGTCTGGATTGGCTCAAAGACTCGAGTTGCCCTGCCCAGCTATGAAATCAATGTCTGGCGGTGGCACTTGCACTGACAGGCATTTCTGTTTCTGCCCCAGGCCTCCACCTGTCCTTTGGTTTCTTTTCTTCTTCCCTGCGCACACCTGTCCCTCTCTGCCCATCCCCAGGCCCTGGCTCTTGCCACTGCCTGCCCCAGCCTTGAGGAGCTGAAGGACAGGAGGGAAGAGCGAGGAAGTGAAGAAGGGGAGACTTTATACCAGAGACCTGGTCTCTGGCAGCATGAGAAAGTCGGTGCTTCACCTTGGTCTGCTCTGTGCTTCCTGTTTGCCAGGTAGGGAGGTGGGGAGTAAGTAAAGAGTGCTAGTGATGGCTGCTAAGAACACCTGTTTTTAAATGTAATGTGTGATGGGATCAAGTGTGATAGATTAGTGGGTCAATGTATGTGCAGCAAAGGTCTACCACAGTTTGGCGTCAGGGAAGAATGCATGCAACAAAATGTTTTTTTCCGGGGGCTCTAAACCCAGCACCCTAGAATGATAATAAGTCCTGTAATAGCAGAGCTCTCATGTTGCCCAGTTCCCTGCAATCGCAACGGATCCAGTCCAGTTTTTTTTCTGCATTCTGTGACTTGTAGTTCTCATTTGTAATGACATAACGAAGACTACAAGCACCAGAATGCAAAGAATTTTTTTTAGACTCAATCATAGTTTTGCATATGGAATTGGGGAACACGTGGATTATTTGCTATTTTACCTCCCGCCCCAATTGACATGCATGAAGCAACACGCAACAGATAAGACAGCTCAGTAGACTAATGTATTCGCTGCATGCGAAAAGTGCTAAGGCTCTGCTGGAAATTAAGGATGTTGCGGCATATAAAAAACGTATTGTTCTAGTAACAGTGCATTGCAGTTCACCCAGCAACCCCACGCATTGCATCTTTCAATAGTTGGTATTTTTTTTGTTTTTGCCCAAGTCACTAAAGGTCACAAGTTCCAAACATGACAGGCGGATGCAGCATTCCGTCATGACAGTAAAATAACGGTATGTACAGAAGACACTACTAACACATGCACCACTTTGTGATGTGTGTAAACAAAGACTGAGAATATAAGCATCCATGATTTCGGGTTGCCATGTATCCTGCCAAACGTTCTTTACTCATGTCTATGTACGTTCGCTGTTTACTTATTTATTTGTCCGACAGTTTCTCCCAGAATAGTATCCACTGCCCCTTTATAATTCTGAGCTGGTCTATTGAGTCAATCTCTGAATTGTCACTCCTTGCTAGCACACCTCAGGAAGTTTCCGATCTGAAAGGCAGTGTGGCGAGGTTTACTAAGAGGTGTAAAATGAAGAATATGTGAGCAAGTACCTATAGTATTAAAATCTTAGTTCCAATCCTGGCTCCCCTACTTAGTTAGGTCCAGTGGCAATCTGAGTAAGCCCTACTGTTAAAACTATATATTATATATTCTTTTATAATTGTGGCCTCCCTACTTCATCTAACTTCACAACGGGATGTCCCCAGAGTGCGCTGCAGGAAGAACTGGACATTTGACGCACGGCAAAAACGCATGAAGGAGCACATAATAAAAGGTGGTCTGCATGCTTGGAGGGTTTTTTGGAAACGAATGATTTGGCGTTGGCACCACAGATTCTATGTCAGGGCCGGAGGCTCGGATTATGCTTCTCTTTCTATGCTTTAATTATTCCAGCTGCCAATCAGAGAAGGTGATATACAAACAAAACATATCCCAAAGTTCAATGGATATCATGTGACAACCATAGAGAAGAGACTGTATATAACCACATTACACTAGCGTTCTTCCTCTTTCTTTGCTGCTTCCGCAGCCAGTTAAGTAAATTTCAGTTGTATTGTCTTTTTTACTGTAGCGCTTGTAAATTGCTGATGCTCTCGCCCTGCTGCGCTTGTTTCTTCATATTTACTTTTTATGGAGTGGGAGCGGGAGCTGACTACGAGGCTTTTTGCCCGCAGTCTTATTTTCAGTCCCTCGGGACTCGGACCACTCGCGTGCGCACACGCCCACTCGTTCACCTGTTTACCGCTTGTTTTCATTTCAGCATTTACAGCGGTTTACACAGGTTGGACGATTGCGCGCTCCTGATTTTTTCCTCTCAACCCTTCTGCTTGGCTTTCCTCCGGCCCATTATTTAGTGCTCCAGCTGATTGCTATTCTTTTGGCTCCCTCACACCCTGAGGCCCTATTGATTGGCTCAGGGTTGTAAAATTTATATAGGCCCTGCCTAGAGCGCTGCAGGCTGCTCCCTCCATGTTTTATTGTAGAATTTTCTTAAGCCTGCTGGGGTTTTTGCACTCCCCCTGACTGTAGCCTTTGGCTACCATAGAATCTACAGTCCTTTGGACTTGTGTACAGTGATTATGGCTCACTCATTTGCATATGAGAAAGATGAATATTTTGGGGGTGAAGCCCCATCTTTTGAAGAGAACTTGGTTGGCGCCCTAGACAACAGCGTGCAGCTCTCTGTTAACAAGGCATTAGCGGAGGCTCTTGGCCCCCTCACTCATCATTTTGAGAGTTTTTAACGTCATAAGGGTTGGCTCCCTCCCTTATGCCTTCCGAAGAAGCACAGGCTGAACAGCCCTCTACCTCTAAAGGTAAATCAAAAACCAAAAAATGGGCACATTCAGAGATATTTGATAAGCTTTCTGCTTCCATACAAAAAAGAGCACGGCTATAGCTCTTCTCAGCAGCACAAAGCTCGTGGGACTGATCAGTCATCAGACCATTCTTCCTCCAATCATACTTCGGATTCTGACTCGGAGGCAGACCACGGAGACCACTCCGGCCCAAGCAAACGTAAAAAGTCAGATAAGTCAAAGAGCCCTGTATCCAAGGTCCCTCGAATCTTAACGTTTAACCCCGAGGACAGTGTCCATCCTCGCTCCTCGAGCTAGACTCCACCTCCTGAGGTGACAACATACATTCTAGAACACATCAGGGCAGGGTTTGACAAAGGTGTGAGAGCCAGACTTTGGGCAGAGTGCCCTAGACCAGACCTGGATGGAAGGGTCACAGATACCCCAGATATCGACCCCATGATGGTCACGTTTATGAAAAAATGGGCTAAGGACCCTAAGAAGGGCCTTGACCGTGTTTGGAGGTCCTGCCAAGATAAATTACTCGATCTCTCTGGCCCCCTCAATAAGATTCTAGAACTGGCTTTTCTGGCTAAAGAATCTAACACCCCGATCGATCCAGATGTTTTGGTGGGTTGGGCTCAGAGAGCTATCTGCCACCTGGGTAATGCCAACGTGGCAATTTCTACTGACAGAAGACGGTCTATTCTAATGCACATTGACCCCCAACTGAATGAACTCTCTACTTCAGAGGCTGGTCAGGTGGCTCAGGGCCTTCTCTTCGGAGCCCCTTTTATTAAGGATCTCTCAAAGTTCGCAGCCACCTTCAATTCTATGGACAAAGCCCAGCTATCATTAAAGAAAGTATTCAGGGAGACACTTTTTTGGAGGGCCGGACGTATGCGGGGTCGCTCGTCAGGCCGCCTCTATTACCAAGGCCCCAGATGCGAGTCCTTTGCCTGTGGACGTGGTTATAACAGAGAACAAGAAGAAGAAGATACCTTCTACCCCTCTCGCCCTCGCAGAGGTCAGGCTCAATACCGAAAAAACTACTTCAAAGGGCAGCAGTGTGGCACCCAAGTATTCCCCAATACAGGTGAGACTCATTCCTTTCTCAGAGGTTATTCTTGGGGGCAGAGTTCAGATATGTCTGAAGGAATGGCAGAAATTAACCAGAGATCCATGGGTGTTGGAGACCATTCAGGGTTTCAAACTGGAGTTTTATCAATCTCCTCTCCAACAGTCCCTTCCCCCCCTTCCACCTTTTTCCCCTCACGACCAAGAGGTTATAAGCTTAGAGGTTCAAGCTCCCCTTCAAAAAGGAGCTATTTGTCAGTCATCCCGTCATCCAAGGGGTTTTATCAGCCCCATCTTTCTGGTAGACAAGAAAGGATGGGGCTCAAGATTAGTTCTAAATCTCAAAGACTTCAATGCCTGGATAGTCTAAAGGCATTTCAAAATTAAGGGAATTCATCTTCTAAGAGATATCCTTCAGGAACGGGATTGGTTGGTCCGCTTGGACCTAAAAGATGCATACCTGAGCATCCCAATTTTTCCCACTCACCGCCGTTTTCTTCAATTCTTTTGGCTAGGCCAATGCTTCGAGTTCCAGGTCCTTCCTTTTGGGCTTTCTTCCGCTCCTTGGTGCTTTACCAAGGTGATGAGACCGGTGGTAGAGTCTCTTCGCACCCGGGGGGTGCGTCTGATTGTATATCTCGACAATTTGATCCTCATAGCCCAGGATCCCTTACTCCTGCAAGACCACTTGGAATGGACAATCCACCTTCTCCTGAGCCTGGGTTTCTTAATCAACCAACCCAAATCTTATCTCCTTCTGTTCCAACAGACAGAATTCTTGGGTTTCCGGATAGACTCTGTGAGGGCCCAGTTGATTCTTCCTCCTCAGAAAGTTTGCAATATAAAGAAGGAATTAAGCCTTCTTCTATCCAAACAAATGGTGTCCTTGAGGAACCTAGCCTGGATGGTAGGACTTTTATCATCCTCGATTCAAGCTATCTTCCCAGGTCCCCTGCATTACAGAGCTCTTTAGCGGCTCAAGATATCTCACCTTCAGAAGGGCCTATATTTGGACAAGGTGCTTCTCTCAGTGGAGGCCCGGACAGAAATAGCCTGGTGGCTAGATCACATGGAGGCCTGGAATGGTCGAGCGATATTCGGCAACTCCCCAGATGTTATTCTGGAATCAGATGCCAACAGGTGGGGTTGGGGAGCTCGTTGCGGGTCTCTGACCACGGGAGGTCAGTGGTCAGAGGAGAAACTTTAACTCCACATCAACTGTCTGGAGCTCCTGGCCGGTTCCTTTGCGATCCGGAGCTTATCACCCCTGAGGTTGGATCGTTGCATTCTGTTGAGAATGAACAACATCTCGGCGGTCAGGTATGTGAACAAACTGGGTGGTACAAAATCTCACACCCTGGCTTGGATTGCCAAGGAGTCCTGGCAATTTTGCCTTCAACATCGCATTTCAGTGATTGCGGAATATCTTCCAGGGGTGAACAATGCAGTAGCGGACTGGAATTCCAGGTTTCTTTAGGATAGCAGCGATTGGAGGCTCCACCCAAAAGTGTTTTAATATCTGAACCAGTGCTGGGGTCCTTTCTCAATAGATCTGTTCGCCTCAAGACTGAACCATCAGCTCTCTCTCTTCTTCAGTTGGAGACCGGATACGGAAGCGATGGCCACGGATCCCTTCCTTCAGAACTGGTCCCTTCATCAGGAATATGCATTTCCCCATTTCAGCATGATTCCCTGAGTCCTGATTCAGTTTCGCCGTCATAAAACAGAGATTGCTTTAGTGACCCCCCTTTGGAGGGCTCAAGCCTGGTTCCCTCTAGCTCTGGAGTTGTTATGCGACTTTCTTCTTCTAATTCCCCTTCAGTACAATCTATTGCTGGATCCTCTGGGGAACCCTCATCCTTTAATTGTGACAGGCAAATTACATCTGGTAGCATGGATAATTTCTGGCAACAATGGCTCCTGCCAGGCATTTCTGCACAGGCTTCACTCTACATTTATCAGGCCTGGTCCTCTAACACACACAAACGTTATGCCTCCGCTTGGAGGCGATGGGTTAATTGGTGTGCGGAACGGGATTCTGATCCCTTTAGTGCCGATGTCAATCTAGTAGTTAATTTCTTAGCATCTTTAGTGGTTTCTGCCGGGCATATTCCTGTCTCGGGTAAGATGGTTGGCAACCACTTTGTGGTTTGTAAACTTATGAGAGGCATTTGTCTGTCTACACCTCCCCAGCCTCATTATTCATCTCTTTGGGACATTAATGTTGTGTTATCCTTTCTTTCCTCTTGGCCATATAATAGGTTTTTGTCACGTAAACAACTGTCAGCTAAACTTACCCTGTTATTACATCTCATTTCCTGCAAAAGAGTGTCAGATGTTAGGGCTCTGGATTTGGCGGGAAGGATTTTTTCTCCTAATGGAGTTTCCTTTTCCATCTCCAGACGCACTAAGAAGGGCACTAATTACTACCCTGCGTTTCCTCACAACTCTAGGTTGTGTGTAGTTCATTGTTTAAAAGCTTATGAGGCAGCTACGAATGAGTTCAGGAGAGACCCTGGGGGTCAACTTTTGATTGCTCTTCAGAAACCATTCAACCCAGTCACGTCGGCTACTTTCCCTTGGATATTATGGTTCATTTTATAGACTTTTTTCTTATTGACTCTTTGTCTGTTGAAGCGTTCGCAAAGAAAGAGGAAGAACGTTAGTGTTATGTGGTTATATACAGTCTCTTCTCTATGGTTGTTACGTGATATCCATTGAACTTTGGGATATGTTTTGTTTATATATCACCTTCTCTGATTGGCTGCTGGAATAATTAAAGCATAGAAACAGAAGCATAATCCTCGCCTCCGTGTCCTTAATAGAATTGAAAATTCTTGATGCGAAAGATCAATTTTTTTTTATCCAGATGGACATTAAGCAGATCTTTTATTTTTCCCTCTTTTACTCAGTCACCTCACTCCTGCGTTCTGCCACCCGCACATCTATAGGGTTCCAGCAATGTTCTTCATTGGCCCTTCAGCTCTCTGCCATAAGTACAGGTTTGATACATCATTTTAGCGACCAAGGACGTCTATTACAATTGTTTAAGTATATGTCTTTCTCCATAGCACTCAGGCGCTCTGAGGTGGTTTACAGTGCCATGCAGGCGCTACAACACATTGTAAATAAATATACATGAACAGATTGGTCAGTTCAAAGTACATTAAGCCATGAACAAAGCTAGTCGTTCTGAAATTACAGCGATATATGGCACAATTTTCTGGTTATACTGAATAAGCAGCTATCTGAGCCATTATCATATGAAATATCTTTATTGATGTCATAACTACAATTTCACATTTGCTTTATTAGCCTTCTTGCTTTCTCAAATTTGCTTGAAAATGCACCATTTGCTCACTCTTTTATCAAAATTTTCCAGAGCCCCTCTAATGATAGTTGGGCTTGCTCACTAAGCTTGCCATAGGACACTCATCCAGAACTTTTATGCCCCACCAATTCCAAATGTCACCAGCCGCCACTGCCTTTGACTTATCCTATATCTCTTTAAATTACTATGCTCTCCCAAAGAACACTTGCTAGACCCTTCTCTAGCCTTCTTTTATCCTATTAAATCCAACTAACACTCACATGTCCACCACTCCAATTAACTTATATTTCCATATACTGATCCACCACTAATGTAAGTTCCTGAATATCATACTTCTCGCCGAAAAGCTCTTCAACGCGTTGTCGAGGGCAGTGAGGCTATGTACAATTACAAGTTTGTTCCCATTTTAAGGATCCTTGTTATGTTGGTTTTTGCCCTTATGAAATACGATGTAGGGGGGCAAAGTTCTGCCTAGGCAGACTAAAAAAAATGCTAACTTGGCGTGGAGGAGCTATTAAAGTCACCGTCCACGGACACCTTTCATAGGTAAGACTGGTTCTGCAAGGTCTGGGACTCGCTCTCTAAGAGCGAGACTTAACGTTGGCTGAAACACATGACAGTCATGAGTAGCCTTCCTCGCAGTTTTTCCGGCAAAGGGCAGGTCAAAAGAAAACATAATGCATAACGGTGATCGGTTCACTTTAGGCGACAGTGGCCTTTCTCTCTTGTTGGACAGCGCGCCAGTGAGTGCCCGGGACCCGCTAGGTCATTTTACGCATTGTGACACCAGCTGACCAGTACACCCACCCCGCGAGAAAAACAGCGGGCCGCAACATCACCAGGGCGCACGCGCGTCTGGCGGAGAGCTAGTCCTGCACTGCCCCTTTAAAAGGCGGGGCTTTTGCAGGAATTCCGCGGCATCTTATGTACGGGTAGTAGCCTCGGCTGGAGAATCTAGGAGAGCGTAATGACATAAAAGTGACGTGACGGTGTGCGGCCTTAGCTGCTCGGAGCGCAGAAGGGTGAGTTCGAACGGGGTGAGATTAGTCCCTAGTCTCAAAATTACTGCTGCTTGGAGACACAATAGAGTCGTTGGGAGGGCGGAGATTAATCCTGCACGTTTAATATGGTGAGGAAAAATATAATTATTCGTGAAAGAAAGCATGGCTGGTGCTAGAAGCAGGAAAATAATTATAGTGGGATCCCATAAATTGGAGGTGAAGGTTGTGGCATCAGCTAGTGGGCGGAGTCATGAGGAGCGGAATGTGACAGTCAACTTGTATGTTTATTATATATTTTAATAATACTGCTGCAAATAATTTAAAGAGTTCTCGTGCCGGCTATAATGCTCAGCATGTAACACTCGGATCACCGATTTGTAATTTACATAGGTCAATAATTACTACTTGTACTGCAGAAATCCTGATATGATCTGTAGGTCACATGGTATATTCTTGTACTATAGCTCAGTGAGTAATACATCGGGATCAAGGAGCTGCAAACTGCAAATCATAAGTTTAGAGTTTTACTCCTTTTTACTCATTTTTTATTATAAGTTTGCTAAACAGGTAGTGGGATGTAAACATTTGTTAGTGCAATTACGCATATAGACAGATGTATCTCGCATTATTGGAGTGCATGCATATCTATAATTTTAAAAATGGGGTCTCTAGTTGGCAGTGGGTTGCACTCTGTCCAAATAGGGACCTCACTCTAATAAGGTAAGGGAGCCATGCAACTAAAATAACCCTGTTCACCTGGTTGGGAAAAGCAGTCCGGCTTATCTCAAAAGTAATGTGTAAAATATTTTTACACTCACACACGATAAATACAGGGAAAACACCACAAAAGTACTCCACACCAGTTTAGGAAAATAGCCAATATTTATCTGAGTGAAAATCCAACATACACAAGCAAAGATACACATTTTCAAATATTACATATTAGTATAGTGCATATAAACACAATAGCTCCAACTGGGGCCGTCACAATGTCTTGACGGAGTCGTTCCCAACAGCCCGATACCACTTGCAAGGGAGTGCGGGCTGGTCACGAAGTCCCACGGACCCCAGGTATAGTATTTTGGAAAACGAGGAAGCAAAGACTGCGTGGAGTCAGGGAGGTGAGGCGTCGCGGGAACCTGTGCAGCGTCAGTTCCGTACTGCTCCCAGGGTGGTGAGGCATCAGTTTCTTACTGCTAGGCCGGGGAGGTGAGGCATTCCTTATGGTTGCAGTAGACGTGATGAGGCGTTAGTTCCTTACGACAAGGCAGGGTCGATGAATCTAGCAGATCAAGACACGAGGCGTTGACTTCGCAGTGTTGTGATCATACCACAGGGTCACAGGTGGTGCGGGGGAGTTGGGTGTCACGGACATTGGTGACACGGCACTCAGGACTTGCGCTATAGCGGGACTTTGGAAGCGTCGGGCCTGTGGTGTTGGTCGCAGTCATTGCACTCATTAGGGGCTCCGGTGCAGGCAGTGGCATGGAGTCAGGCAGCAGCACCTGTTCCGAAGTCACTCTGGAGTCAATGTACTTGGTTTCTTCTTGGTTGTGCTCAGAACTCACTCCCAAGGAACCAGTAACTGGATTTGGCACCACTTGGCAAGTCAGGACTCTCAGCAAGAGATCCCAGATGCTGGCAGATGAGGTATTTGATGTCCCTGAGACTTCTTAACTTGAGGCAAGCTTAGTCCAAGCACTTGGAGAACCTTTGGAAACAGGATATAAAAAGCAAAGTCCAGTCTATTCATTTCCTGGACAAAAGCAGCAGGCCAGCACAGCCAAACAGGTAGAGTGGCAGTCCCTCCTGCAGCATCTAGCTCTTCCTGGCAGGATGTCCTCAGTACAGAAGGGTTCTAACTATGTGGTGTCAGATGTCCAGTACTTTTAACCCTTTTCTGTCTTTAGAGTAGGTAAACTTCAAAGAGAAGTCTTTGTAGTGCACAAGATCCTGCCTTTCCCTGCCCTGGCCACAGACAATCCAGGGGGTTGGAGACTGCTTTGTGTGAGGACAGGCACAGCCCAATTCTGGTGCAAGTGGCAGCTCCTCCCAATAGTGAAAATCAAATTTAGCACAATTTCACTATCAGGACATGTAGAACACACCAGTACATGACCTACCTTTTAAAAACACTGCACTATGCCAATGGGACTGCCTTGGGCCTAAGGTAGGGTTGACGTACATGTAGTAAAAGGTAAGGTTGTGGCCTGGCAAGTGGGTGCACTTGCCAGGTCAAAGTGGCTGGCACAATCAGTGCTGCAGACCCACTAGTAGCATCTAATTTACAGGCCCTGGGCACACCTGGTGCACTATACTAGGGACTTACTGATAAATAAGGTATGCCAGTCATGGATAAACTAATCAGCAGTACTATTTAGACAGAGAGCACTTGTACTTTAGCACTGGTCAGGAGAGGTAAAGTTCCCAGAGTCCTAAAGGCAGCAAAAATGAAATTCTGCACAAGCTCGAAGACAGGAGGTCAGAAGCAAACATTTTGGGGATGACCCTCCAAAAAGGGCCATTTCAAACATATAACATACAAATCTTAGAAAAATCAAAAGCCTTGCCCTAAATCATAGTTTATATCTTGAATTCTTGTGAAGTGACAAGCTGATTGTCTTTGTTTCTTACCATCAAGCTGTTAAACTCCAGCTAGCTCCTAGTCAGGAGGAAATTTGAACAGGAGTGCTGATGGCCCTTTCAGTGGTGCATTTGTGTTGGGCCCACTTGGTACTGAAATTGAAAGGCTTCAGTCACTCCCTGAACGTTGATCAGTTGAATTGAAAGCAAACAAACGCCAGCGATGCTGAGTGTGTCCTGTTGCACCATGGCAAATTAAACACATTACAGTGGGCCTGGCTCAATAATGGCTGCTGGTTCCAGGATCCAGATGGATCTGTTATTTCCAATATTGATAGCAGCTAGTTTGATTAGGGGTTGGGTGTTTTTTTCTGTGCATTAGCAAAAAGAGAAGGTGCTAATTGCACACATGGTAAAAAGCTTAATTATAGTGTATATGAAAAAATATAGCTACTAAGTAACTCCACAACTAATCAATGTAAATTGCATGTGCACTTTTTCCCACGGTTTACTCACCACTGTACTTATAAGCTTTACGTTCCAAGGCAAATAAAGAGTACAGTCCTCATCTGTCACATCTGACACTAAAATGCTTGATTTATAAAGCTCACCACAATATAGCCTTCAAGTGAAGCACTCCCTCCATGGTACATTGCGTTCTCTGTCCAAAAATATGCTACATTGCCTCTTAAGTGGTATGAAGTGCCATATAGATAAAATTACTCTTGCTTTCAAATAAAGTGAGGCAGATGCTTGGAGCTTTGCACATTTAAGGCATGGGGCAAATTCATTTACAAAAAGCAGTAATTGCACATCCCGAGCTGGAGTACAACTAACTTCTGTAGAAGTAATGCACTGAATGGAAGCTGATTGTCATAGTACCACAAGGCTGCAGCTAATTAGGGATTTGCAGAAAGGGAGGAGTTAATTTTGGAGCAGATTTTAATTACTTAGCAGGAATGCAAATGGTTAACGGGAAGGCAAGCTCCTTGTCCTTACTATCCATAAAGGACATAGCCATTTGGTGGCGGGGTAAGTGGTGATCTGTCCGTGGGGAGAAGGGGGGTAAGAATGAAGAGGGATAACAGGCAAGTATATGCATTTCTTTCCACCTCAGGGGTTGGGAAGAATAGAGTATGAGTGGTTTGAGGGTTTCTTGGTTCTGGGCTCACCACCTCCAAGGTAACAGGATGGAGCAATGACTGGCGTAGCACCTACAAAGGAAGGAATGGCAGACGGCCTGGCAGTACCCTTCACATGAATACACTTCTGTAACCACTGTGCTGAGAGAAAGAATAGAGTAAGTGCCCAAGTGATAACTGTGCACAGTGTCAGTGCAGGCTATTTAAATTGCTCCTACCTGGGAGTGGGCACAATGCAACTTACTGGCATGCATTCTGGGCACTTGAACAACATAGTCACATCTTATGAGGCTAGGCAAAGTTGTTTAACTTGAGGATATCCTTGCTGTGGCGGATGAAATAAGGGGAAAATGCGGCAGATGGGGAACTAATAATGGTGCACCAGGCTTGACCTTAATCCCAAAAGAAAAGGCAGCCTGGGGGATTAAATGGCCAGTGACAGTAAGGCTGGCAACCTCAGAATATAACTAAAAGTTAACACTCTTTGTCCAAAGAGCAGACTATAATCCAGAAGTAATGTACAGATGCAGCTGAAAGATCTGAAAAGCAGTGACCATGCAACTAATGTGGTGGGTAAAAACATCAGTTTATCACATGGATAACCTGCCTCCCTAGCCCCACACCCTCCAAGAGTACTAAGGTAATATGTTCCTCTGACCTCCTTGTTGAATCAAAAGTAAATTACTAAGCTTTTACAGTATTTCTATGACAGGCAGATGGATGCATCTTATATTTGTAGAGCCACATTTACAGTGGTACACACTCAGTATGGATGGTGGTAGGGTCCGGGCTTTCCAGTTGGATGGGTGCAGTTGCTGTTATTCTGTTGAAGTCTCTGTGGTCTGTCTGCTCCATGCACTCTTTAGACATGTGGTAAGCCCCATAGCATACAGAGGATCAGCACTAGAACACTTATACCTCTGGATAGATACCTTAAATTGCATGCAGAGCTGTTGTCTACAGTGTCTTTAAAGCTCTCCTTCCCAAGTTGACAGCCAACATTAGGGAAACCTTACTGTTTTCAGGATCTATGTATAGGGGCATATTCAAGCTTTTGTATGTTGCAAGTAAGACTATAAGGACTAGCTGTGTTAACTTGTTGAAGTTTTGCCCTATGCTTATTTTCCCCATGTCTTTCTCTTTTGCTAGGTGACGAAGGGATTTGGCAGACTGGATTGCTATAACTTTTTCACTGTCAGCCTTTTCCCCATTGGGGACAATGGTGCTGGGTTCAGTTTCCCAGACACACAGAAGAACTCCAAGCATGCCGAGTTTGGCCTCTGCCGCTAACCGAGAGGCAGTGGGAAAGAAAAGGCCAGAGCAGAATGGACCTCAGCTGCATAGTGCTGTTGCTCCGACACCCCAGTCGCGCCCCACCTCTTCTTCTGCACCTCCCAGCAGAACAAAAACACCAACTAAAGCCAACTGCACAAAATCACAATCGCCGAAGTCAGAGGTCTGGAAGCCCCCAGGTTGTCCTGGGTACATGGGACACTGCACATGGATGCGCCGCAGCGAGAGCTCCTGCACTGTCAACACCAGCAGCAGTGGCGGAGGTGGTAGCGGATGGATCCGTACCGCTACCTCTTTTCCACATCTCCCAAAATCTAACAGTCGGGAGGTTTGCAGTAGCTCTAAAAGCCCTTGCCTTTTGGTGGCCTTGAGACCAACGAATGTGGACGAGGAGAGGGACAAATTCTTCCAATCCAACTACACTTATAATCCTCAGTTCCAGTATCAAGACCCAATTCCAACAGGAGTTCTGGCAAAGTACAGCCATGCATCAGAGCAGTTCATAATTCAGGTAATGATGTTAGGTTCCTCTCAGCTGACTGTATACAAGGAGTAATTTACCAGCGTCTTATCAGGAGTTAGTCTGCAGAATGATGAACTTTAACTCAGCTTTGAAGAAGCCCACAGGCACGCCCGCTTCAAGTGAACAGTATATGCCACCCTCTTCTTTCAGTGTGTGATGACATCATCTTGCGTTCAAGATGTTGGTCTTAGTCAAGCAGGCCTCTGATCATGACTAGAACTACGAGTTCTAGATCCCCAGTTTTGCAGAGGGGTGTGCTGGATGGCTTAGAAGGTATTACTAAAAGAGGATGTCTTCAGGTTTTGGGTCCTCGGAGGGCTAAGCCTTGAGCAGGAAGCCTGCTCGTAGTGTTAAATTCCTATTGGAGATCTTGATTATGTGATTCCATGTCTTTTGGAAGTAGGAGACATTCTCTGGTTGGCTTTAAGAGCCTGTGTCTTATAGGCTTTACTTGCATATGCCAGCTCTCCAAACCCCTCTTTTCATTTTGCTGGCGCTGTCTTGTTCCTCTAAAAAGGGGTTGAGCAATGTTGTGAGTGACTGATCTGTGTGTGGAATGTGATATTTGGGACATAAAAATCGTAGTATCTCAGTATATATGTGAAAGATTGCATGAGTGTGCAAGGATGTGGAATTTCTCTAGCATGAGGCCCGGGACATATCCTTTGGGGTTAAGGAAGCAAGTTTTCATGTTTATTTTGTCACTGGGACAAGTAGGCCCAAACCTCTGCAGCACAACCCCTTTGGCTCGCAGCTTACTGGGAAAGGAACTGTCTGCAGCTGAGGTACTATTTGTGTCCATATGTTGATGCTGTTTAAACTTGTATATATGGGTCATTAATGCAAAGCCTTTATTATTAGGATGCACAATCTAAATATATGTTGTAAGGTCCCACTACACTACTGACAGTGGTTCCAGTAAAAAAAAAAAGGTGTGTACACAAGTTTGAAAAGTTTAATAATATGAGGCTACGTATAAGTTTCCCAGAATGTTCTCCGATTAGATGCAAATGTTTGCAGAAGCTTGTAAGCAAGATTGATGATTATTTGCTTTCAAAATAAAATGTTCAGAAATTTTTTTTTTGCTACTGTGTAATTTTAGGTACTATTTCTTTGAAGCATCATTGAGTAAAATGTGTTGAAAAATATTCATAATGGAATATCAATGTAAGCATTTTCAACAAGATTATGGGAAACAAAATAAGCAAGCACTGGCAAAGCCAACCAATCTGATATTTGTTGTGAGTCTTTTAGTTTGGTCAAAGTGTGTCTTGTTTTGAAATGTCTTTTATAACACTACATTGTTGTGAGAGCTGCCAGGCCCTCACCATTGTAATGAACACTGGCAAAAAGCAGATGTTTTTGGATCTCGAAAAGCACAATTGCCACCAGTGGCGTAACAAAGGCCCCCGCTGACCCTGCAGTGCAGAGGGCCCCCGAGCTCCAAAGGGCCCCATCAGCACAGCACCTGTCCTGAGCGAGTCCAGAGGGAGAACCTCCTCCTGTTCTTTGCTGGGGAGGGCGGGGCTCCAGTTTTCTTACACCACTGATTGCCACAGTAGTTCTTGGCACTGAACAAAACTATTTTGTGTGCCAATATGCGCTCTGTGGAAGAGCAGAATGCTTTCACTCACAGTAAAGACAGCCGATAGAGAAATAGAAGTTTTAGAAAAACAAAATGTCTTGATTAACACCAGTTCTAATTAGGGACCCAGTTCTTGAAGAAAGTCCCAAAAGTGCACCCATGATATAGGTCTTTGAATTAATGGCTTTCAGGAACTCACAAGAATTTGCAGAAGTAGACCAGGTAATCGTACTCCTAGAATATATTTGTGAACTGTATTTTAGCAGAAGCAAATATGCATGTGTTGATTTGCTCATGCTAAAATCTATTGAGCATTTACAAGTTCACTTTACCTCCAATCACTTTTTTCCCAACCCTGGAAGAACTTCTACCTCTGCTCTGGTCAGGAGAAAATTTCCAAACTTTCTCAGTATGGGACAAGATTAGAGAAGAGGTGGTGAAAAATCCTCAAAACATGCAAGTTAGTAGGTTTGTACAGACTCAAAGGCATTCCAGCTCTGGGACTAGTTCTTACTGCTTCCTTCAGCCCCAATATATAGATCTGTGGGAAGGTGGCAAAATAAGGAAATTGCAGTAGTAGGGCTTTAAATTGATAGTATCCAAGCCCTACTACAGGGTTAGCCCTGACATAATCAGAGGGGCTATTATCACAACTCTTATATAATGAGCTTTCTGCCATAACTTGTCACCACACTACATGGCACCAAAGGGACAAGTAGATTTTTTTACAGGACAAGTAGATTTCAGAAGCAACTTGTCTCATTGACAAGTAGATATTTTATTAAATTCCACACCCCTGAAATGCTCATAAGATTTTCTCATGAGCGAAATCTACACATAGATATTTGCTTATGCCAAAATACAGTTCACAAAAATGTTCTAGTAGTATGATTTCCTGGCCTACTTCAGTAAATTATTTTGAATTTATGAAAGCTATAAATCTGCACTAACGTAAATGCACTTTGTGACTTTATTTAAGATGTGGGCCCCAAATTAGGACATGAGTTAACCAAGACGTTTTGTTTTTATTAGAATTCTGTCTCTCTATACCTATCTATATACTGGCTTCACTTTGAGTGACAGCATTTTGTTCTTTCACAAGGAGCATATTGTCACAGAAAGTAGTTTTGCTCAGTGCCAGAGACGAATGTGGCAATGCGTTCTTTTTGAGACCAAAAAATATTGCTTTTTCCCAACGCTTGTTATAATTGTGAACGCTCGCCACATACGTTTTACAAAAACAATGTAAAAACTACATAGATTGACAAAACCAAAAGGCTGACTACCAATTTCAAGGCTATTGGCTTCACCACTGATTGTATATTTTCATGTTTCCCATTATCTTGTTGCCACTGGTTGCGCTGATTTTCCATTAAGAATATTTTAGTAGGTGCATCAACATATTTTAGTAGATGATGCTTCAAAGAAATGCTACCTAAAATTTCACAGTAGTTTAGCAAAACGTTTTGTTCCAAGTTCCATTTGTTGTGAACATTTATTTTGAAAGCAAAGACTTGTCAATCTTGCTTTCAATCTTCTGCATATATTTGCATCTAATCAGAGCATTCTGGGAACACTTTCAACAGTGCAGTCTGAGATTACATTTCCTTACAGCGCTCACTCTAATAATAGATGCTTTGCATTAATGAACCATAAATATAGGTTGGAACAGCATTAACATATGAGCACAAATATTACATCAACTGCAGACAATGTCCTTCCCTGATCCATAATGTGGTACTTAAGCTGACAGCCAAAGGGTTTGTGCTGCAGGGGTTTCGGCCTACTCGTCCCAAAAACAAAGCAAACTTGAAAACTTGTTGTCTCTCACCCCAAACTGTATGTCCTGGGAGTCGAGCTATAGGAATACCACACCCCTGAATGCTTATTTGAGACAAAAAATTTAAGCTTACATTCCAGCCCGGAAATAGATGTGAATCCACATGCAGGGTAAAATAAACACATTTGTGTTGAACTGTTTGCATGTTTGGTTCATAAACCCCAGCTCTTCAACCTGCCCATGCGTCAGTGCTGTTTTTGAGTTGTGCAGAGATTGTTTGGGCCGGGCTGGAGAGTCTGAAGTCATCCTTGTTTCACTGCCGTAGCTCACAGAAAAGTGAACCTACTCGCAGAACTGTTGTGAAATTTAAGGTATTATAATTGAGCATTGCTCTTGTTTTTCTGGCATTGTTTAGGGCATTTCTACCTGTTATGTAGAACGACGGAGGCTGTGTTTCACAAACAGTTGAAGTCTTGGCTATTCTAATTTGGCAAGGAGTGCCTTGGGAATGACCTGACTACATACTCTAGCGCTGGGAAACCCTATGTGTGTAGCTATTTGTTATGTAAACTTAAAATAGAAATGATGTGTGTTTATTCTTAATTTCTCTGATGCCACTTTGCTGATGTGGCTCAAGTCATCATATATACTAGTTGCATATTTTGGTTTGAGTGAAAGTTATTTATATACTTATTTGTATATGCTGAAAAAGACAAAGGTTAAAGTAGTGTTCTAGTTAGGTGTTAAAATGAGTTAAACACTAACACTTAAAAAAAAAATAAAAAAAAAAAAATACCCACTGAACTTAGCCAGTTATATTTCAGCTTGCTAACTACAAGTCGCACCCCGCCATGCACTGCTTTTCACCTCACATATTACATGACCTATGACATGTTTAATGACCTCATTGATGACAACACCGATGGCATCTCAGATGACATTGGTGATGTCATCATCCAGTGACTGTGAGAGTTTGCTATACACTTATCACACAGCAAGCTTTATCTGCAGCAATTTTTTCTAAACCTTTTGTACTGCCTATCACTGACATTGTTTAGCAACGTGCTTTGTCTTCTAAAGAGACTCTGGTGTTTGAAGAGTGTGGTCCTTCTGTTAAGAGCTCTGCACAGAGCCAAAGCTGTGTGTTCTAGGGGTCTGGCCACCTAATGGGATTGGTCGCATGAAGTTGGTGCACTATCTGAAGACTTGTGCACAGGGTGAAGGCTGTGCATAGTAGGGATTTGCCAATCTAATGGGACTTGAATGTCTGTAGTAATTGACCTCTCTGGCAAGTGCTGTGCACAGGCTAAAGGCTGTGCATAGTCGGGCTTTAGTCACCTAATGTGGCTTGGGTGTCTTGTGGGAATGAGCTCTGTTAAATAGATCTGTACAGGGCGAGGGCTGTATGTAGTAGGGTTCATGCAGCTAAAAGGATGTGTGTGGCGGTAGTGACATCTCCTTACTTAAAGAGTTATGCACAGGATGAAGGCTGTGTGTGTTGTAAAAGCTTAGCCATGAATAGGGGCTTGTGTGCCTAGAGGAAGTGCCCTCTCCTTACACATTTGTGCACAGTTGATAGGCTGTGCGTAGTAGGGACTTGGTAATCTAATGACACTTAGGTGTGCCAAAAGAGTAGACTCTTCGTAGAGAGCTGTGCACCGGGGAAAGGATGTGCATAGCTGAGGCTTTCACTGCTATGGTGCTTCTGTATAAAGGGAGTTGCCTACAGTATAATTATTTTATTCAAGCACATATCTTCTTGTAATTTATGATGCTTTCCATGATTCTCAAAATGTAGCAGTTATTTACATATTTGAAAGGCTGTACGGATTAGTAGAGTGAATTAACAGCAGTAGGTTGGTTGATGTAATTAGTGATGTTATTTGAGACGTCATGAGTGATGCATGGCAGGGGCGCAAATTATAGGTAGCTTGCTGAACTGTAACTGGCTAATTTCATTTTTTTTCTTACTTTTTTTTTTTTGTTGCTTTTAAGCGTGAGTTTTTAAAAACTAATTTTAACTCCTAACTTTAACACTTGTTTTTCTTGATGAATTTCTAGGTTTGTTTTTTTTAACATTAATTTAGCACCTACACTGCGCAAAGCCTTCGGTCATTCGCAACAGGGGGATGGCACAGGCTAACCCATCTGCTGGTGCCCAACCCACCACAACCTGCCCTGTGTGGCAAGCTTGCTGCCCCTACTCTCCACCTGTCCTCCATTTTCCTCCTGCTTACCTCTGCCCCCACCTCCTGCTCTCTGCGACGAGCTTGCTGATTCTGCCTTCCTTGGTCCATTATGCTTATCCAGCCTATGCGAGCTTCCTTGCCATGATTAGATTGCTGCCCCTGCCCCCCACTATCAGCGTGCTCCTGTCAGCCTTCTGTGGAGAGCTTGCTGCCCCTGCCCTCTTCTCCCTGCTCTTTACTGTCTCTTCTTGCCCCTGTCCTCCCCCACTTGCCCTCCAGGGTCCATTGTGCTGCCCCTGCCCATGAAGGCCTTTCCTCCGTTGTCAACTTGCTGTCACTTCCTCCCTGCCCTCAGTTGTAATGTGTTGCAGCATTTATATAGTGCTTACTCCCCCCCCCCCCTCCCTTATGTAGGGTGCTGAAGTACTTGCTTACATGGATAGCATGCTACACTGTGGTTGGAAGGATGTTCTTTTCGTTTTGATCCTATGCGGGAAGTGATTCCATGTTGTGTGTGTGTGATGACCACCGAGGTATGGTTATTGTGCTATGGGACGCAGCTCATAGCAGTGAGGTAGATCATGAAGTGTGAGAGATAGACATGTATTTTTACGGTTCTCTGTATGCTGGTACGTTTGAACAGCTCTGTAGGTGCCTCTTTTTATATTTCATATGATCTAGTCTGCGTAATCTGAGTACTGCACTTCTTGCATCAGTCTGTGTTCTGACCCTTCCCTCTTGGCCTGTGTGGTCTCCACTGGTTATCCTGTTTTCCTCCTGTGCCCTAACCTCATCTCCTCCCTGCCGTCTGTCAGAGTCCATGCCTCTGACCCCTCCCACCTTCCTTCTACTGTTCGTGTTCATGTCCCTATACCTACCTTCTGTCCTCCATGCTGTGTTATGCTTCCACTGCCCCTCATGCTTGCCCTTCATGATCAGCTTGCTGCTCTTGCCCCTGCCCCTCTGTTGTCCACTTCTGGTCACCTGTCCCCTCCTTACTGTCCTCCATTGTCTGTTCCATTGCTGCCCCACCTGTCTGCCATGTGCAGTCAGCTTGCTGCCCTTGCCTTCCTTCCCCTGCCCTCTGTGTGCATGCCCCTGTCCCCTCCTGCTTTCTCTCCTTGGTCTGTTGTATTGTCATTGCCGCCGCCCCTCTCACCTACCCTGCATGTTATGTTGTGGTGGCACTGCCCCTCCCACCTGCCCGCTGTAGTCTGCCTGCTGCCCTGGTTGCTTTCCCCCTGCCCTCCACGGTCCATTGTTTTGTCACAGCCCTTCTCTCCTGCCCCATATGGTTGGCAATATTGACACTTCCTCCTCGCGCCTACCCTTCGTATTCAGCTTTTGCCATTGCTCCAGCCCTGGTCCCCTTGACCTACATTGTTATCATGCCCTGCCCCTTCCTACTGCCCTCCATGGTCTGTTGTGCTGCCCCTGCCTGCCCTGTGTGGTCATCTTGCTGCCATTGTTCCTCTCCCCTGTCCTCCATTCTGTGTGCCTTCCCCTGTGCCCTCCCTTCAGGATCTCCAGGATCTGTTGTGCTGCCACTTACCACATCACCTGACCTGTGTGGTCAGCTTGTTGCCTTTGCCCCACCACCCCTGCCCTTTGTCAATGTGTGTGCCCCTGCCCTCTTAGCCTCTGTGGTCCATTGTGCTGACACAGCCCTCCCTTCTGCTCTGTGTTCTGTTGTGATGCCATTACCTGACTACTTGCCCTATTTGGGCAGCTTGATGCCCCTACTACATCCCTCCTACTCTGTTGTGCAGCCAGTGTCCCTCCATCCTGCCTTTCATGGTTTGTTGTGCCATCACAGCATATTTTGCCTGTCCTGCATGGTTGGCTTGCTGACTGTGCCTACCCCCACAGTACTCTCCATTTGTGGTTTGTTGTTCTTCCACTGCCCCTCTCACCTGCCCTCCATGGTCCTTTGGGCTGCCACACTTCTCCCACCTGTCTGGCATGGTCAGTTTGCTGCCTCTGCAGCCACCACCCACTCTATTGCCGAGTCCTTGCCCCTGCTACCCCCTTTCCCACAGTGTTCTAATGAACAACTAAATCATTCTGAATTTGTGAAAAAATGCTGACACACCTGAAAACCATCTTGATGGGATCAAAACTGGAAATTGTTAAGCATTTTATTTAGAAATGAACAACATAAAAGGGAAATTATGGTTAGTACTTTACAAAGATAAAATGAGGACATGTTTTCTGACTTCTCAATTAACAGCAAAGGGCTTTTAAACTAGTTTAAAAATTGTTTTTTTTTTTAATCCACATGATCACATGATTATTTGTTGCACAAGTTACAATGGTATTTCTCTCGCTTCTATCTCTGGCTATGTTTGGGCTCTGTTTTCTCTCTTTTGTTATCAGGCTCACCCCCCTTTCTTCATTTACTGCAGTACACTCTGTAAGAAATGCTTTCAGTTTTACGCTTTGATTCCATCAAGATGGCATTCAGGCGTGCAACATGTTTGTCATAAATACAGAATGTTAGCACTCTAGTTAATACATTAATTTCCATTAATTAATTTACAGAACTAAATCCTTAACCTAAAATAAAAATACACAATGAAAACCAAACCACTCTTGACATGTCATAATTAGAGAGCCATGGAAAAGCTGTGTCAAACAATGTTAAATGCCTCCTATTGGTGTTTCTTTGTAAACTGTTTTAAAAATGCAATAAGAATCGGTTTTACATTGTGAACCTAATGTAAGACCGCTCTCTTCTGCATTTGTGAGAGAGTTACACAATGCAGCACCCCTTCTTACTATATTTGACATGGGGATCTGCATGGAAGGTCTGTCAGTTATCAGCAATCGAAATGCTTCGGGGGGCATGTAGAAGGGGCTAACAACTTCAGACTGTAAAGATGTCTATAAAGATGCTTAACAAAGGGGCAGAGACAAAGCCCCTTTCTATTCTGCTTTTTGTAAATTATTTTTTGTGATTACATGAACTCTGGCAGACATCTAAAGGTGTCTGTAGCTAGTACTAAATAATCTAAAGAGCTATAATTTAGGAATCAAATACAGAAAAGGACAGGTGAGGCTGAAACAGATTATGTAGAAGGCTTGATTTAGTTTTCTGTGAACTGCGGGGATATAAAACGTTTCCAGAACATGAGGGAGGCTTGTTTCTATTTGCAAATTCTGGATGGAAGATGTGCGGCATAGTAACTTTTGTCTCTTGCAGTGATATCACAGAAGGAACTATACTGCAGCGTTAAGGGTACATGATTGCCATCTAAGTCCTTTCATATCATTTGAGCCCTTCTGTTTTCTCAGTGTTCCTAAATACTTCTCTTAGCTTTGCCTCTGCTACACCCCTTTCTAAGGTCATTGCATACCCTTCCTGTGGCTTGCCAATCCCTTTTGTAGTTTTGTCCCTCTCCTGTATCTCTGCCCACATTCCATCACCCCTCCCTTCTCCCATCACTAGGGTTGGTTCTATAAAAAGGCAAAACGATTGTATACTGCTCGACAAGTGGTTGATAGTGACCTGCACCTCTTTTTTCATGATGTGTCCATCATTAATGCTGTGCATGTGAGGCTGCAAAACCTACAGCAAGCAGAGGAGGGGGTGTCAGCCTTCCTTTCGTTTACTACTGTAGCTGCCTCAGCAGACCGACACAGCACTGAGAGAGCAGCTCCAATATTTATTACAATTTGGGTGGACAAAATGGCCTGAAAACATAGTGTTCAGTTCTATGTCAAGTAAGAGCCTGGTGGGTCAATATACATGGTGCCAGTATGGTTCATTACATTTACAGTATTGCATATCCTATCTGTAATCATTAATCTTCATTACTTTGCAATTCCTACACTGCAGATTACTTTAAGTCATCAATATTGCTCTTATGTTGTAAGGCCAGTTCTGATCAGACAGTAAGGCCATTCATGTTTTTCATTACTTGAGGCCACATCTGCCAATAACATCTGGGGCCAATACTTCCTACGGCTCTGTGAAACTAGCATCGTTACAATTATCATTTCTGGAAAGTCTGGGATCATGATGCTTATTCCAGGCAGTCACCATGCCCGAGCTCAAAACTGCTTGTTCTATTCTGAGGTCAGAGTTGGCGCATTGTGTGATAAACAGTGCTGATTGCTCTTTGGGGCCCATTGAAGGTATTCTGTTTTCCACTTCATTATTATTATGGATATATACAGGTGTTACTTCCGGTGGAGTTTTAGAGAACTTTTCTATACATAATCATCCCATATATAGCAAAGAGACAATTCTAGAGTTAGTGAACTGCTAGGATTTGAAACCCTTTTATCAATCTTGGTCTTGTGAGGCTTTGTCTGTGTTCCTCGCAAGGGTTGTGCTCAAAACCTAAATCCAGCAGGTTGATGAGGGTCGCAGAGCTCCCACTGAACAGCAAGTCGGAACCTCACAGCAAAAACAGCTTCCTAAATGAATATAAACTCTCTCAGAGGTTCATTGTGTAAAGATCGGGTTTTATGTGGGCATCGCAAGCTGTAAGGCAAGCAAAGTCTCTGCCCACCTGTGCCTAGGCACCAGCTTCATGTTAGCGTCTATATCTGGGCTAGGTACTAAACCATTAAATCGTGAGTAAGGAAATCTCTCGCTTCGGTTGCCTTTGTTTCTCTCTTGCCTTTTACCTCGAGTTCTTTACCAGCTCTACTCCTGAGCTTTGTTTTGTCAACCTGTTCTACGGCACCACCATCCTATTATAATCTGCCACTACAGCTGTTTATTCTCTCTCTTGTGCTCCTCAAGGACTGTAGGATGAGCCTCTGCTTCCTTGCGAAGGATTGGACACCTTGACTGCTGCACTATTTTTTTTTTCTGGGGACCAAACTTCTTATCTGCATTTTCAACTCAGGAATTTTCACCAGGTTGGAAATTTCGAATAATAGATTGTGACATTGACATGAATTAGTTTTTTTAAAATGTATATTTTATTATTGGGAGAACTCAGTCATTACATTCGGTAATATATTTCATAAGTTTAGAAACACTTTCACCATAAAAAGAAATCACTTTCTCCATCTAGACAATCTTAAAAATGTAGCTAACCCTAGGTCTTGTCCATCATATATCCTCATTACCATTAGCCACTCACAAATTTAATTAATTTCTCTTCATTACATAAACTTCTCCCAAAGATCCACAGATTTCCTCAGTGATCATGATCCCGTTACATAGAACTTTTTCTTATTCCTTCATTTTCATCTTTTTGGCTTTTTATTGTTTAAAGGAAGGCACAAAAGTTGTTCTCCAATTTATGTAAAATGAATGACCATACCACAAGCATTGCAATATATACCTTCTCACACTGTTTTGGACTCTATCTTACACAAAAATAATTGAGGATCGTTCAGTAGGGATAAATCTACTTGGCCTGCAATATTGTAATATTTCACTATAATATGCCTTCAATTTTAGACATAGGCGTATGATATGGGTCCAGTTACCCTCCATCCCTAATGAACATCTAATGCAGGTAAATGGAACTTGTGGTATAATTTTGAAAATTAATGCTGGGGACCTATATAGTAACCACTTGGTGAAAAAATGTTTTCTCCAGAAATGTGTGCCTGTGCGCCTTTGAGAATGGAACCATTTATATTGATGTATTATTATGTTCCAGGTTTTGGTCGAAACAGTAAGATTCTTTACACCCTGCCATTTCTGGGCTATTCTTGGATCTATACCCACCTCCTTTGCTACACCTAGTTTTCCAACATCTTACAGATCTTACCTTAGCAGTCTCTATATGATCCTCAACATGCACTGAACTCGACTACTTTTTGGTCTACACTCTAATTAAAAAATAAAAAGGCATTGTTCATAGGACCACAGTATAGAGGCTTTGAAAAAAATCTAATATTGGAACCAGTAGTATCCTACATTTTCCATATATCCTGATTTAAAAAGTCTAACAGGTTACGGTATCCATTTATTCTCCATCTCTGTAATACATTCTAAAAGTGATTGCTTTATTAATGTAGTATTTTCGATTTGAGTGGAAACCTTAAGATAAGGAACGGAATAATCAGTAAACATTTTATCCCTCCTTTTTAAAGCCCAAAACAAAGTTTTATATCTAACGTTAATACCGGAAGCATAAAATCATCTAATGTGTTGTGCATGGAATGTATATCATAAAATCGGCAGTAAAAAATGTGCAAATTTCACAAAATAATACTGTATCACGTCTCACAAAGCCAAATCTCCTCTATATGTTGATTTATTTAATATACTCAGTGCCAGCCTAGGGCCCATATTTATACTTTTTTAGCGCCGCATTTGCGTCATTTTCTGACGCAAAAGCAGCGCAAACTGTCAAAAGATAATGATTTTGTAAGTTTGCGCCCCTTTTACATCAGAAAATGACGCAAATGCGGCGCTAAAAAAGTATAAATATGGGCCTAGGTGTCTTATTGGCACAAACAGATGCAGAAACCAGCCCTTCATTTAAAAAAAACAAAAAACAATTATTGCAACAAAATGTGCAGCAAATAATTAAAGTAAAACCAACATTCTGATTAATGCTATTCTAGCTATAATTGAGAATGGGAGGTGGTTCCATTTTGTGAATAGAGATCTAATCTGATCTATTGATGGCCTGCAGTTAAATTCATATAAATCTTGAAAGGAAGAGGTTGTATATATTACCAGATATTGTTGTGTAGCCATTTTAGTTATAGCTCCATGCACGTTAGTTTAACACACTAGGCCGCTGTGCACTTTGACCTAGATATATTTTATTCGGCTTCGCATTGTTGGTTTTACATAACCAGTTTTACGGTCTTGTTTTATTTTCATCTATCTAACTGTTTTTGCTTAGTCCAGCACTGTGTTCTCAAACAAGACATTCTTGATCACTTTGTGCTTCAGTCAAGGCTACAGTTTGGTACATAGCCGGTGAACGTGGTAGAAGTTTAGTCTCCAACATTCGTAGAAAATACACATCCTTACGTAGGGACATTTTCTTAGAACATCAGCTGTGTTATTATAAAAACACCTCCTAGTCCCATTACACCTTAAGAGGGAGATTCCAGCCAGGGAACCACAACTGTATGCTGACTGCTGAATGCTTCGCTGCAGATGCTTACGCGGACCACAGGCCTTTGCTCAGGTATGAGGGTTGATGTCCTCCCAGGGTAACCTGAAAGGCAGAATTAGAGCTTAACATGCTGTGCTCAGATTATGACTTAGATAGGAAATAGTCCATAAATCCTAGTGACAATATAATAGCGTTATTCTTATGCTTCACTCTCCTCGTCACCATTTTAATATTGTCATGTTGTGTCGTCCTGGTTATTGCAGCTCACGCTTTGCTATCTAAAATGCAGTTGTTTTATTAAACCAGTCATTAAAACTTATACTGCTTCTTATTGTCATTTATATAGGAGACTGAATTGTGAATGAGAGAACCGGATGCGACCTGAGTGACCACGACTTCCCTGAGAAGCCTAATATGTCATGCGCTCAGCTGCCCAATCATCCCTATCGTCTGGTAGAGATGTGGCACTGCTAGTTAGCCGGAGAAAAACCCGGATTTAGGGCGACAGGTGTCACCCACAGTGGGTCAGACTCAGTCTCCCACACCGTGGACGATCTTGCTGCTCAAAATCCAGTAGTGTCATTAGAATAATGAGAGCTTGCGCGACATGGCTCTGCCAATGTTTGGTCAGGCTCTAATTTTCGGGTCCTCCGGAGTATCTGTCTCATTATATATAATGACACCTCAATGCCATATGCGGAGACGTCCGTGGTGCTGAGGATTTCCACCACAGTTGTGTAGGTAATCCTACTACAACTGGAGGTTGTTCAAGCTTGAACTTTAAAAGGAAACCCCATTTTGGTGTGCCTTCTCTGAACTCCTAGTGTTACTATCATGACGAATCCCCAACAGGTACAAATAGCTGTTAATATGAGGCAACCTCTAACAGCACATTTACTAGCGAATGGCCTAACGGCCCAGGGAGGTCCAGTGACATTCGTGGCGGGCACCCATGTAGCTTATAGAACAAAACTTTTTTACTCTTGGGTAACATTTCCAGCAGTTGATGGGAACACAAATACATTTCACCAATATACACCTGCAAATGCGCCTGGACAATACAGAGCATACGCATATTTAGAGATACCTCGATCTTATCAAGAACATAATAATTGGCTTGATGGTGCCCTACCCCACACAATATTACCAGTAAGGTTAGGTCCACTAAGTAATGACGGTCCTACCTGGCCTTTATTGGCCACCTATACACCACATCATGCGGTTGCAAATTTAGCAGTAGCAGAGGTTTGTCGCTTATATATTGAATGAATTAATAGCAATATATAGACGATTAGTACAATTTGTGATGCAAACACTCACTACAAACCCAGCACGTGCTGCTCCAGCACATCCACATGCAGTAACGCCAGGTATAAATCCTGCGACTGTACATTCGATTATGGGTAAAGTACCCACCAAATGAGAGGAAACTCCGTTTTGGTTAGCACAGAAAATTAATATGCTGGAGGCAGTGTTTCCCCATACGGGACCTCAGGATAAACATAGAATATTAACGATGTGCTTGCCCTTTGTGATGGTCCCTACAGTGTAAAACTGTAATTCTTGGGGCACGGTATTTGCCGTGCTCTACACAACAGCACACGGTACACTGACACTTGCCAATTTACCGGAAGTGTTGAAACAAATTCAAGATGAATATGGGGCTCCCCCGGCCCTAGATTTGGGGATGCAGTTGATGGCCAATTTTGCCACAGTATCCTCAATCATTTTAAGTAACCTTAAAGGGGAAGCAGTCGCACTTGCAGTACGCATGCGGCTTCATGACGTTCCACAACAGGAACAAGAACGAGAGCTGCCTAAAATAATAGCAGAGACCTATTCAAGTATTGGTTGAGATAGCTTAGGGGCCAGACCACAAAAACCTCAATTTCAGGGTAAATCAAACAGAGATACCCCCAAGCAAGCACCTGAGGGTAATAAGAAACGCTGGGATAAAAAGCAACAAACTCCTAAGAAAGAGAGGGGAGAATCTCCGTGTATGGAGCCCCCACAGAATAGGTATAATCTCAGAAACCGAGATAATATAAAAACGCCTGATAGATATCAATATACTATACACGCCAATCTCGTTCCTTTCAAGACTCATCGGAAAAAAGAAATGAGAGGTGGGCGATCAGAGGGAAGAACAGCGTGCGTAAAACCGAGACAGGAATCCCAACGCTCTTCGGAGGTTTCTGTTAAAAAGGAAGAGAAAACCACCCAACAAAAAAAAAAAATTTAAAAGAAAAAAAGTGCCAGCAGTCCCAGTCTGACATGCCACACAGGAAGAGGCTCCTCTTGAAGAACAAGAATTGGGCTCTTGCCTTGCTAGACAGTGCGGCAGAGGTCACAATAGTTCTCCGGAATCTTCTAGAGCACCTGGAGGTGAAAGCAACTGATGACTTTGTACAAGTAGAATCTGCGGACATGCGTGTCTCCATGCCTGATAGGGTGTACAAAGTAACGCTACAGTTAGAAGGAGACATTGAACGCACAGTAGACGCAATCTTTTTTCATCGCATAGTAAAAGTATATGATGTCTTGTTGGCCGAACAAGATTGGCCACCTGACTTTGTCCGTACCTGCCCATATGGAGAAGATGTCATTAAGCCTTCTTTCTCGCCCCTTGTTCCAGAGGAACTCGCTGAATCCTATTCCATTGAATGGGCTTTGGCACAAGCACCTGCATTATACAGAAATCACGTGGGATGGGATAAAGAATCCCCCTACCACGTAATCCCAATTAAAAACGAACCTCAGCCACAACCGCAGTACCCTATAAAACATGAAGCAAAAGCACCAGTGAGAGAAATACTAATGCAATTAGAGTACCAGGGTGTGACTGAACCCTGTGTCTTGCCAATGAATAACCCATTATTCTCCGTAGCTAAACCAGACCATTCATACAGAATAGTCTTAGACTGCAGACATTCAAACAGTCACACACGTACTTATGCTATCCAAAACTCACATAGCACAGCACTAATGAACAACATAGTACGTAAAAAATACAAAATAACATTAGACATCTCTAATGGATTTTTCTGCCAGAATATAGCGCCTGAGAGTAGAGACATAACAAGTTTCAGCACACTAGTCTCTCAGAAAAAATTCTGTCATTTACCTCAGGGGCATAAGAACAGCCCGGGACTGTTCGCAGCTCGTGTCACTGCTATATGGCACAAGATTGACCCTGAAGCATTGTCCTATGTAGGTGATAAATATCTCACGGATGATGAACTGCTACAACATTTAAGACGGGTAGCCCGCATTGTTGTAGGGTTTGCCGAATTTGGCTACAAATGTAACTTTAAAAAAACAAAAATAGCCTTCCTCAGCGTCCTGTTCCTAGGATATGAGTTGTCAAGTGAAGGGAAGAGCCTAGCGCTACAGTTCTCAGAGAAATGCGCACAGGTACAACCACCGAATACGATTGAAAAAACTCCAATCATTATTGGGTTTCTTAAATTTTGGCAGAACTTACATTCCAGATTATGCTACACGCTTAAAACCTTTATATGACTTAATACGTCCCGACTTTTCAAGTAAATTGTGTACAATTGAACATACACGCATTCTTCGAGAGTTGCAGACAGACATGCTTGCAGCACATTTACACACAAGGGACAACAAAACACATTTGGTCATCAGAGTAATAGCTGGGGCCATCGGTTTCACCTATGTGACATTTAATGCAGGTGAGACAGTCCCGATTGTATACAAAGTGCACTTGTACTCAGCGGCAGAACAACGCTTTGCTCCCACTGAGAAAATTCTCACTGCTGTACAAATGGCTGTCATTAAAGAAAGACCTCTTGCCCAAGGAAAACACATTATTGTTGTTTCTCCAATCCCAGCCCTAAAGGCTGTTACAAAAGCTAGCGTTCCAATCGCAAAAGCATTACATCCACGTTGGATACCATGGGCTAAGTCTCTGAACAGCCACTGATGTAGACTACATTTTTGACCCAAAGCTACAAACTCGGGAATTTCTACAATATGAAATAGAATATCCAGTTCCAGCAAATACTTTGCCTATTGATCAGTATCATAGTCCTGTACACCGATGGCTCTGCACAACCTGCAATTGGAACTAAACATCAATATTCTGCTGCTTGCGCAGTCGTAAGTGGCAACATGGAGGGCGATACATTTTGTCCTCTACATACCTTTACACAGACCCGAGGGGATTGTACAGCACAATTGGCTGAGCTAAAAGCTCTGCTGATGGCACTGGAACACACGGATCCTGCACAACCTACGCTGATTGTTTGTGATTCATATTACTGTGTCCAGTCCTTTAATGAATACCTGCATTATTGGCATCAGAATGGGTTCAGAGATTCCAAAGGCAACACCATTAAACACAGACTACTGTGGGGGAAAGTAGCTGACCTGAAAGAGACGCTACCAAACGTCCATGTCGTACACACACTTGGACACCAGTGCGTTGAAATACATGTTGCTGGAAATACACTGACTGAAGCTGCAAAGTCAGCAGTGGCTGTGGCCGCTGTAGCTGCAGTGACTCGTTTGAGTTCAAAACCGGACGCAGACATTTGGGCTGCCGGGACAGCTATGGCCGATGGTACGCCCTATCCTAAATGATTTCCTAACAAATATCATTATCGTATGGGAGTTATGCGGAACGCTGAGGTTAGGATACCAGGCTTAGATGTATGAGACATCCCCAACAAAGACATAAGATCACAATTGATTAAAGCAGCGCATGAGGGGGTGGCATCTGCACATTCTGGTGTGGCTGCTACAATTTCGATCTTGCAGGCCCGTTATTGGTGGCCAGTTTTCTTCAAAGAGACCCAGCAGTATGTCCTTTGTTGTGACATCTGTCAACAAATCAGAGTTTCCACTGCCAAGCGCCCGCTGCAGACACCGCTCTCAATTTCAGACACACCATTACAATGTGTGTACTTGGACCATTGTGGTCCCTTAACACCTGATAGTGCATATAAATATATTTTAGTCGCTGTTGATTTCATACTCCAGATTTGTATTGGTGTGCAGACACCGCTCTTAATTTCAAACAAACCATTACAATGTGTGTACTTGGCCCATTGTGGTCCCTTAACACCTGATAGTGCATACAAATATATTTTAGTCCCTGTTGATTTCATGCTCCAGATTTGTATTGGTGTGGCCACAACGCTCGGCTGACGCTGGGACTGTTATTAAAGATTTGCAAGTCTTTATTGGTACATATGCAGTTGCGGCTTTCCATTCGGACCAGGGCCCTGCTTTCGCCTCAAGGGCATTCAGGGACTCCATGGCTTCGTTGGGGATCCAACTCCATTACTCGTCTCCATTTCATCCCAAGGGAAATAGTGTTGTGGAGCGACTAAACTGTGATTTAAAGCAATCCTTAACAGCCATAGTCTTAGGTACGGGTCGTAGTTGGCTTAATCACCTGTATGGAGTCCAGAGAGCACTAAACCTACCTAGAAGGTCCCTGGGGGGTCGTACTTCATATGAGTGCCTGTTCGGAACTCGAATGTATGTTCCGGATCTTGGTGGTCCTAGCGTGGAGGCAGCAGAAATACCTTTTGACATAAATGAACCTGTCACTGTTTTACAGAACTTACAACAGTTCCGTGATGATAATTCTTCCAAAAGTGCCGCCTCCACAGGAATCAAGGATGTGCCTGTAACATCTACCTGCTGGATTCCCAGAATTGGGGATCTTGTACGTGAAAAAGGAATTTGGCCCTTCTTATCGAGCACCAGTCCCTGTACTAGGGATACACGGTACCAGAACTGTTATTCTACCACCATTGGCAGGTGCCAAGGAAAATCGTTTTGTCTCCTTTGACAATGTCAAACGACACCATGTGGCTGATCCTGCACAGCTGACCAAGAGGAACATCCAGTAGTTCCCAAATCCCTCTCACTACTGGCGAAGACGTTCCTCTACAAGTTGTTTATACCAACACGACACCTCTCCGAGCATGGGGAGGGTGGAATATGATCTTGCATTAGTTGCACTAACGTCAACCAATTTAGAAACTTTTGACCAAGTCAACTCGACTCAAACACAAACGGATGGTGCTATCTATAGTGTGCCACCGCTAGAAACACCAACTCCACCACTGATAACGGCTACGCCATTTGCAAGAACTGCCTCTGGTTATTTTACTGACTCCAACAATGATTTCTCAGACTCATTCGCCTCTTCGACAGCTGATCTGTCAAGTACACGTAAGCTAACAATCCGGCTTAAAGAAACGTATTTTATTTTTCTATGGAATTATCTATGGCTCTCTTTGACTGTCCTAGCCTTTCTACTTTGGATTGGTTTTGTCATTATATTTTTCCTGTTAATACATGGTCATTTTTTACCTGAAAGATCGACAGTTGAACTGGCGGAGGAGGCTGTGAAACCACATTTTTCTTCACATAAAGTCCGAAGAGACTTATCCTTTGTGAACATTTCCGCAGTGCCAATTCCTGATGGGATTGTTTGGGACAAAGTAATGTTTGATATACATGGTCCCACGGAAGTTATTCAAATACCGTATGTGTTCAAATTATCAATGAATGGTATAGTGATACCAGGCATTGTTTCTGATGATTGGGATGTGAAAACAGTTGATTCTATGATGACTGAATTGCAATATTATACTGTATTTGAAAATGAAGATGTTTACCAATTTAAAGAAAATTATGGTGATATGTTTTGCTATAATTATTATGGGTGCCATTTCATACATAGAGCGAGCAGTCCAAAAACTGTATTTAATTACACGCAATGGGAACATTGCCCAACTCCACTGCAAGGGAGTACCAAAACATATTCTGAAAAGTTTGCATATTTTTCTGGGCACAATCAAAAGAATGCTGAGTCATATTATTTTAAGGTACCACCTACTAAGGATATACACATGTTATTGACCAATACGAAATGTAAATATTCGTAATGATTAGTTTCCTGGTTATCGATAGAAGGCTATGAATATTGGTCCAAATGAATTGATCTGAAGAGTGTTTGGGGAACAAAAATTGGCAAATTAAGGGAAAAGAAACATTGTTTAGAGCATGCCTCATTCCCGTACAAATGATCTTTTTAAATGACAGTGCAACAATCAGGGAATTAAACATGCCCAGTATACCTGCCCCCGTAAAACTTTACAAATGGCAAAAATATACGAATGCAACTGAAAATGAGCTCTGAGTGGGTCCAGAATGGTACGTTTAATGCTTCACTGACACGTCCAGGCGGGTGGTTATTGTGGCCAATAGATACCAATAGGTGTCATCAACGTCCTCGGGGGGGTTTTAGGACGAGTAGGCCAGACCCTCGCTATATATCACCAGAGCATGCAGATATAATTACAACATATAGTGTGGGAAAATTATGCCAACAGTGGCTAAAATCATCCTCACTGAACACCTCAATCTCCTGTCTAACTCCACTGACTTACAAGATTTCTTGTCAGGCCCTAATACACCACGTAAGAAGCGTTTTTTATTTGCAGTATACAATGAGATTTGTAAACTTTCCCAACAAGATGCTGCTGCCTGGTTAAGGCAAATAGACCAGGAAAATTTAAAAAAGGCATTAGCTGTTGTGGATAATGGGATTAACACTTTGTCCGACCGGATATATACCATTAATAATATTGTCTCTTCTGCTATAGACATTATACAATCCAATATGTATTCCTTACACTGCAGTTGGGTTGGACGCTTCAAACATTGAAGGCGGGTCGCGTTCCATGGCAGCACGTCAGTGCAAGGGAGATATTTTCTACTTTTAGTCTAATGCGACAACAACAATTAATGGCTAAGAAGGAAGCGACTTATGTCATGCTTAACATCGAGAAATTTGAAAAGTTGCTGTTTACCGTGGCCGAAATACCATTGGCTGAGTGGTTAATACATGGGGTTTTTAATCTGCCTATTTCCACACTACAATTCACCTCCTGTTTAAAACACATTCTGGTAGGCAGATATGAAAAACTGGGAGATAGTTACATTCATGAGGTTTGGGAGCTTCCCTTGTCGTACAAATGCTTCAATGGCATAAAATATGTATTTCTTAGCGGTAGTGAATGCAAGACTTCAGTCAGCCATTCGATGATTTGTAAACAGCTGTCCTTGCATTGGGCGTGTAACGCCTTGGCTGCAAACTTGGCTTGTTATCTTAAGGGAGTCCCAGTCTCTTTGATTAGACCCACGTTCCAGGTGCTTTCAAACGGCAGCTACGTCCTTCTCAATAGTGAAGGCTGTTGTGGCATGCGGGCCAGAATAGTTTACGTACTGTTTCCACCCTAAATTTAAGGCGGTAGCTGATATTTGGCCTTACATTGCTACTTCAAACGTGAATTTTGACAAGTTGAGTAGACTCAAGGCTTTACTGTTTCAAAAACATGTGGCCCTTACATCTGCGCGCGAGACCTATACACTTCAAGTGGCAAGGTCATCAGCAGAAATACACTCCCTGTTAAATACGAACTTTCCGAGACACTTTGGTGAACTTGTGGGACGAATATTTAATGCATCCAGCACGACTGGAATCACACATTTTTTCAAAGCTGTTGGTTCTGGTTTCGTTCACACCTTCTCCATATTCGGTTTGATACCTTCAGCTATCCACTCAATTTTCAGTAGTATTTTGGGGGGATTTCCGATAACATTGGCTTTATTAGCTGGCATCCTGCTGTTGCTGTTGTTTATGCGCAATGGCTGTCCCGCCGCTACGAGGCGAAATGACGGTGCTCCCATCAGCGCAGCTGTGTTGTGAGCATATGATGCAGCATTTTGGAGCAACACTTCTGGAGCAATTGGAGTGTGACTGGTCTTTGTCATTCAGACCGGTTCTGTATTGTTTGCAGCCCGTGTTTCGGTGCCTCTGGTGCTCTTTCGATCATGCACTGGAATTTTATCTTTCACAGCAGCGCCCCCCAGCAATAGATGCTGATCTGTTGATGTTCTCACTGAGGGTTCATTACCAGACATGCGCACTGAGGTTGCGTTTGCTACGTGAAGCTAATTATGAGTTACCCTTCCTGGAGGAAGTTGCCCACAACTCATCAATGGGCACCCCACGGGATGCCGCCTTGATTAACACTGGGGCTATGGAACACACTTGCTCCTTGATCATTTTTGGCACGGACTTTCCGGTTCTGACATCTGCCGAAGTGGAAGATCTCCTGTTCTCCAAGGCTCGTACCTAGTTTGGAACTTTTCTAAATTGACATGTCTTTTGAATTCAGTTATAAGTTACATGCTCATGTTTTAAATTGCCACATAGTGTGCTTGTGTGTCCTTTTAACTTGTCAAAATTGACCTGGTTTTTATATATATCTTAGGTTGAGCTTTTAGCAATGACATTTTAGTTTTGGCTTTGAACCACTTTCAACCGACAAGGGGAGGGTGTTGTGTAGCCATTTTAGTTATAGCTCCATGCACGTTAGTTTAACACACTAGGCCGCTGTGCACTTTGACCTAGATATATTTTATTTGGCTTCGCATTGTTATTTTTACAATAATTTACGGGCTTGTTTTATTTTCATCTATCTAACTGTTTTTGCTTAGCCCAGCACTGTGTTCTCAAACAAGACATTCTTTGTCACTTTGTGCTACAGTCAAGGCTACAGTTTGGTACCTTGACGGTGAATGTGGTAGAAGTTTAGTCTCCAACATTAATAGAAAATATACATCCTTATGTAGGGACATTTTCTTAGAACATCAGCTGTGTTATTATAAAAACACTTCCTAGTCCCATTACACGTTAAGAGGGAGATTCCAGCCAGGGAACCACAACTGTATGCTGACTGCTGAATGCTTTGCTGCAGATGCTAACGCAGACCACAGGCCTTTGCTCAGGTATGAGGGTTGATGTCCTCCCAGGGGAACCTGAAAGGCAGAATTAGAGCTTAACATGCTGTGCTCAGATTATGATTTAGATAGGAAATAGTCCATAAATCCTAGTGACAATATGATAGCGTTATTCTTATGCTTCACTCTCCCCGTCACCATTTTAATATTGTCATGTTGTCGTCCTGGTTATTGAAGCTCACGCTTTGCTATCTAAAATGCAGTTGTTTTATTAAACCAGTCATTAAAACTTATACTGCTTCTTATTGTCATTTATATATGAGACTGAATTGTGAATGAGAGAACCGGATGCGACCTGAGTGACCACGACTTCCCTGAGAAGCCTAATATGTCATGCGCTCGGCTGCCCAATCATCTCTATCTTCTGGTAGAGATGAGGCACTGCTGGTTAGCCAGAGCAAAACCCGGATTTAGGGCGACCGGTGTCACCCACAGTGGGTCAAACTCAGTCTCCCACCCAGTGGACGATCTTGCTGCTCAAAATCCAGTAATCTCATTAGAATAATGCGAGCCTATGTGACAATATCGCTTCGGCCTTTAGTTAGTGGCTGTAGCTCTGGAACTGAGCTGTCTATAGTGCAATTACATAGCAACATCTCTGTGTTTAATGTATTTATTGTATACCCCTCCCGAAAAAGAAAAAAAAAAATAAACTCTTGTATGCCTACCTGAGGTCTTAAAAAACATGTCACCTAAGTATAATTTAATTTTTGACATCTTGTCAATGGGGACTTTAATTAGCATGTGTTGTCTAATAGCAATAGCAAGGGGCTCAACAAAAAATGCAAATTAACTAGGGGATATTGGACATCAAGTCCTGGTTCCTCGCTTAATTTTGCAAGCACCAATATTGATGAAGTTCACAATCATTCGAGCCCTGGCTCCTTCATAAAAGTTAATTAACACTAATGAGCTGGGGAGGAATTCCAAATGCTCTTAAAATATAAAAAGGCTTTTGCAATGTACAAGATCAAAAACCTTCTTGGCTTTCCCCCAAAATATTTGAGCCGGTATCTGTTTACCATCAAAGTCGAGGATTTCAATTCAATCGTGTTAAAAACTTTGAGGGTTTCATTTATATAATTTGTGTTATAGCCCATGAGCCAGGACCCCAAATTTAGGCCATTGGTACCACTCGGAGGAATGGATTCTAACATGTTTTTTTTTGTAAGGTATGGATGCCTAGAGATGGAAAATATGTGATAGCTAGTCATCACTCTTTGACTTTTGTCTGATATTATTGGATTAGCAACCGTAGCCAAAGCAAAAAATGGTTTTCATATTTTTGATAAATAGCGTACACAGTCATCATAATATATGGAAAAAGAAATATAATTCGACCAGATTGGTTAAATTCAATATAATTTAAAAATATTTATGATTATTAATTGTAATAATAACAATATAGTCCTTAAAATAACAAACCTTCATTGTATTCCTTGTGTATTGATAGATTATATGCATAATTTTCACTTACTATTTCAAATAATAGTTGTCACATCTTACATAGGCAATGTATGTGATAAGTGAACATAAACACAATTTTATCATTCACATTTGTCGTACTCATCTTCCTAATAGGTGTCTTCATTCTCTGCGTCTGTTTGATTTTCATAGGTGGGAAGTCGGCACGTCAGTACGTTTAATGTCATTTGGACAGCAGACATATGTTGGCAGTTTGCAGTTCCCTAAAGCAGTTGCAAGCTAGTAGATCTAACACAGCCTGAGGTGCTGGCTGCCCCTCCATCCAATCCGCTACCGGTTGCTCTGCTCCCTCGTGTTTTTCCAACTTCCACACTCTTCCAATTGGACTAGGCATCTGTGGATCATTCAGAAGACATTTCTTGCTTATAGTTACTTGATAATTTGCACATTTAACATGTTTCTTCAGACATTCCATCCAAGGAAACTGATGACCGAGTTCTTCCCCAATTGTCCTTTCGCTGTTCTTAATAGACGTCTCATTATACGTATCAAACACAACATCGATTCTTCAACTCCTATTCCCTTCCCGCAAAGCCATGGACAAGAACGACATAGCCACCTCACCAAAGTTTGATTCCTCTCCTTTTACTATCTGAACAAGAACCATACAATCAGCATGGCTGCATTTCCAGGTATTTCCTTAGCAGGGGTAACATTTTTCTGCAAGTATGTTGCTAAAACAGCTTTGTTTGTCTTTCGCAACAGACCTTCTGGAGTTGCTAAAGCCCATGGTAAATGTCCTAATGCATGAGAGAGTACATCTGCCATTTAACCCCTTCGCTGCCAGGCCTTTTACCCTCCTGTACCAAGCCTTTTTTGTTTTTGGCTATTTGGAGCAGTTCGCGCTTAGGGCCTCATAACTTTTTGTCCACATAAGCTATCCACACCAAACCAGAGTTTGTGGGTTCCCCTGCAAGAGACCAAGAAATTAGCTAAAATACAGCAAAAAGATAGTTGTTTTTTAAATGGGGGGAAAAAAGGGCTGCAGAAGGCGGCTTGTGGTTTTTTCCCTGAAAATGGTATCAACAAAGGGTTTGCGGTGCTAAAATCACCATCTTCCCAGCTTTCAGGAACAGACAGACTTGAATCAGAAAAAAAAAATTTCAACACAATTTTGTCATTTTACTGGGACATAACCCATTTTTACTATTTTGTGTGCTTTCAGCCTCCTTCCAGTTAGTGACAGAAATGGGTGTGAACCAATGCAGGACCACGTAAAGCTAAACATTTTTTAAAAATAAACAAAATTCTGAATTCAGCAAGGGTTCATTTGTGTAGATCCTACAAGGTTTTCCTACAGAAAATAACAGCTGAAATAAAAAACAATTGAAATTGAGGGGAAAAAAACAACCATTGTTCTCCACCTTTTACTCTGTAACTTTTTCCTGCGATGTCAGAGTTTTGAAAGCAATATACTGTTACGTCTGCTGGACTCTTCTGGTTGCAGGGATACATAGGGCTTGTTGGTTCATCAAGAACCCTAGGTACCCAGAGCCAATAGAGGAGCTCCACCTTGCCATGGATTTTCATTCTATACCGAGTATACAGCAATTCATTTGCTGAAATATAAAGAGTGGAAAAAAAAGGTATCAAGACCTTTGTATTTCCAAAATGGGCACAAGATAAGGTGTTGAAAAGCAATAGTTATTTGCACAGCTCTGAATTCCAGGGTGCCCATAGTAGCATGCGAATTACAGGGCATTTCTCAAATAGATGTCTTTTTTACATACTGTCTTACATTTGGAAGGACAAAATGTAGAGAAAGACAAGGGGTAATAACACTTGTTTTGCTTTTCTGTGTTCCCCCAAGTCTTCCGATAAAAATGGTACCTCACTTTTGTGGGTAGGCCTAAAGCTCGCGACAGGAAACGCAATATGGACTCATCACATTTTTACATTCAAATCTGACGTGTTTTTTGCAAAGTGCCTGGCTGTGGATTTTGGCATCTAGCTCAGCCGGCACCTAGGGAAACCTACCAAATCTGCGCATTTTTGAACTAGACACCTAGGGGAATCCAAGATTGGGTGACCTGTGGGGCTTTCACCAGGTTCTGTTACCCAGAATCCTTTGCAAACCTCAAAATGTGGCCAAAAAACACTTTTTCCTAACATTTGGTGGCAGAAAGTCCTGGAATCTGAGAGGAGCCACAAATTGTCTTCCACCCAGCGTTCCCCCAAGTCATCTCGATAAAAATGGTACCTCACTTGTGTGGCTAGGCCTAGTGCCCCCGAAATGAAATGCCCCAAAACACTAACTGGACACATCAAAATTATCAAATACAAAACTACCTGTTTTTGCACGGAGTGGGGGGCACTTGCATTTTTGGTCCTGGGCTCAGCAGCCATCTAGGGAAACCTACCAAACCCAGACATTTCTGAAAACTGGACACCCGAGGGAGTCCAAGGAGGTGTGACTTGCATGGATCCCCCAATGTTTTCTTTCCCAGAATCCTCAGCAAACCTCAAATTTAGCTAAAAAAATCACACTTTTTCCCCACTTTTCTGTGTGGGATCACCGCACCAGGGCAAATTTCTTACCACCCAACGTTCCCCCTCAGTCGCCTGGTAAAAATGATACCTCACTTGTGTAGGTGGGCCAAGTGCCTGTTACGGGGAAGAGCCAAAAACATGGAGAAATTGAGGGGGAACCAAAGCTGGTCCAAAAGGGCAGTTTTGAAAAAAAAACATTTTTAGGCCGACAAGTGCAGCAGAATTTTTATTGGTGTTGATGAGACAACGCTGGGTGGTAGGAATTTTGTGGATTCCTGCTGATTCTGGAAGGTTCCATCACACAAATGTGGGAACAATGTGTGATTTCCAGCAAAATTGGAGGTTTGCAGGGCATTGTGGGTAAGAAAATGGTGCGGGGTGCATGTGAAGCACACCACCCTGGAATCAACCAGATCTTTAGTTTCCAGATGTGTCCAGGTCTTGTGGATTTTTCTACATGGCAGCCTCCCAAAATCCAAAAAGTGCAGCCCTCACCATTCCAAGTGGGACGATTTTGAGAGTTAGCCAAGCTCTCATGGCCGAAATGTGAAACCAAAACCCAAAATAATCAAATGTCCTCTTGTTTGCCGTGGGATAAGATGTTTTAGTGTGCGGGGGAGAGCAGAAATACTGTTACCCCCTTCAATTGGGGTGGGGGCATAACCAGGCCCATACTGGTTGGGAGCCACCACCCCACTATATATATATATTTATTTATTTATTTATTTTTTAATCCCCTGGCATCTAGTAGACTTTCTGTCCCCCGGGGTGTGGATTGGGGGTAATTGCACCACCTGTCCACTGGTGGACAGAACAACTTTGGCCCCATTTATTTGGGGTGGGGGTACCTCTTAGTTTGAAAAAAAAAACTCCCCTGGTCTCTGGTGGGCTTTCTGCTCCCATTGGGGGCCGATGGGCCTTCCAGTAATAGGCCGATCTGCCCTGGAGGGGGGGGGGGGGCAGATATGGCCAACAGTAACGTGCCCCATGGGGAGCGACCCTTGCTCAAGGGTCTGCCCCCAAACAAAACACACACACACACACATACACACACACACCAATCAATCCCTGGTGCCTAAATGGTTTCTGCCACCCCCGGGGGCTGATCGGCCTAATAGCAATAGGCCAATCTGCCCCCAAGGGTGGCAGAAATGGCCTAAAATAAATTTGCCCCCCAGGGGAACGACACTTGCCTAAGGGGTCGCTCCCCTTGCGTGAAATTGACACACAAAAATAAAAATCCCTGGTTTCTAGTGGTTCCCGCTCCCTTGGGGGCAGATTGGCCTTACAAATATAGGTCCATGGGGGCAGAAATGGCCTAAATAGAATTTGCCCCTCTTTCCTCCCCCCCCCCCCCCCAGGGGAGCGACTCTTGCCTAAGGGGTCACTCCCCACAAATAAAAACATAAAGTAAACAAAAATAAATATGTCCCTGGTGTCTAGAGGTTTCTGCCACCACCGGAGCCATATTGGCCTATTTATAATCGGTCATTCTGCCCCCGGGGGGGCATAAAAAGCCAAAAAATATTTTACTCCCTCCCTTTATGCGTAAGTATAAAAAAAAAAAAAAATCCCTGGTGTCTAAGAGTTTCTACCCCCCCAGGGCAGATCGGCCTAATTATATAAGGCCAATCTGCTCCCAGGGGGGCAGAAATGGCCTAAAAATAATTTGACCCGCCCTGGGGAGCGACCCATTGGCTAAAGGATCACTCCCCACATATAAGCAAAAAAAATATCCCTGGTGTCTAGGTTTTTTTTTGTTCCCCTGAGGGCAGATCGGCCTAGTTATATTAGGCTGATCTGTCCCCCGGGGGGAGCAGAAATTGCCTAAAAATAATTTGGCCCCCTGGGGAAGAGCCTTTGCCCATGGAGCTGCTCCGCTTATGAGTAAGTCTGGAAAAAAGAAATCCCTGGTGTCTAGTGGGCAGCAAAAATGCTTGCAGAGACCTGAAAGGAAAAGCCTTTCCTTTCATGTCTCTGCCTGCCCCCTCCTCCTGAGCAGAAGAGAAATACTGAGTATTTCTCTTCTGGGAGGTGACCTCTGATGAAGTCAGCACGCGATCGCGTGCTGATGGCATCAGACGTCACGGGGGGGGTCGGGGTGGAAGGTGAAGCGATTTCCCCTTCCAGCCCTGCATAGGGGTGTGGGGGGGAAGCTCACGGAGGGAGCGCTAGCGCTCGCTCTGGTGCCGGGACGTAATGGTTACTTCCTCGGCACAGGAGCACTGTGCCGCGGGACGTAACCATTACGTCCCCGGCACAGAAGCAGTTAAAGGTTCTGATTCTGTGCTGTCTCAATCATTCGACCTAATAGTGCTTTGTCTGCTTTCATGAAGATTGTCCTGCCATTGCTGTTCATTGTCTTCTTCTTGGACATGTTAATGAAGGTTTTTAGTTTGTTCATTTTCATTGGGTCATGAAACTTCTTAATAGGTGGATTATTCTCAAGTCTGTATAGCACTGTTCACCTATTTCATGCGTTCTCATTATGTTGGACACTATGGCCCTCATTACAACATTGGCGGTAAAAGCCGCTTACCGCCGTGCAGAAGACCTACACACACGGCCGCGGAATTCCGCCACAGCTATTATGACCCACATCTCGGAATCCGCCAAAAGTCAGACACCCACACAAGTCCGCCACACCAAAGATCAGTGATAAACTGGCGAAAACAAAACCGACACCGTCACGCCAACAGAAATACGCCCACACTATCACGACACACGAATCCACGCGGCGGTCTTTCATCTGCGGTATTCCATTGGCGGTACACACCGCCGCGCTCAAAATACACACACTCTTACAAAACATCCCCACATTGGACAATTCAAAATACACACCCCTGAGACACATACACACACTACTCCCACACACCCATTACAATATAAAACACACACCCACATCACCCACAAACCCCCACGACAAAAAATTCAGAAAGAAGGCCAGAGAGAGACACCACCAGCAAGAACAACAGCATCCACATGCACACAACACCATCACCCACACAACTTCCATGCACCTCAAACAACACACCACTACATATCACCACACTTATCACCACACACTCCACCCCACACATCACCTACACTAACCCCATGGCACGGCAAAGACACCCCAGGTTCTCGGAGGAGGAGCTCAGGGTCATGGTGGAGGAAATCGTCCGGGTAGAGCCACAGCTATTCGGAGCACAGGTGCAGCACACCTCCATAGCTAGGAAGATGGAGCTATGGCACAGAATAGTGGACAGGGTCAACGCAGTGGGACAACACCCAAGAAATCGGGTGGACATCAAGAAGAGGTGGAATGACCTACGGGGGAAGGTGCGTTCCGTGGTCTCAAGACACCACCTCGCGGTTCAGCGGACTGGCGGCGGACCCCCACCTCCTCACCCACAACTAACAACATGGGAGGAGCAGGTCTTGGCGATTCTGCATCCTGAGGGCCTCGCAGGAGTAGGTGGAGGAATGGACTCTGGTAAGTCAAAGCTTTACTATTACATCCCCTACCCTACCTGCATGCTATCACATACCCCCCACCCTCACCCTCACCCCCAGCACCCCAACTCCTCACAAATGTCCCAACATCACAAACCACACATCCCAACACCAATCCCTGCATGCAACTACAAAGCATGGACACCCATCACCAAAGCATGGCCACTGCACATACCCATACACCCCCCTAAACCACCATCACACAAGCTCCCACACAGGAATGCTAGCACTGGGGTACATGATCACCCACCCATTGCACACCATTACACACACAGATTTAACAAACATCCTTTTATACCCCTGCAGGACCCCTACCCAACGTCACCGGACAGGAGGGTCCACACATGTCCACACCACCAACAGAAGAGGCCCACAGTGATGACAGCACCTCTGTCCAACTGGATCTAGATATCCAGCCCGGACCATTGGGGACCTCTGGACAGTCGGTTCCTCTCAGACAGGCACAGGCCACCACAGACCTTCCCCCCCCCCCCCCCCCCCTCTGGAAACACCAGCACAGCACCCACCCAGCGGGCCCATACCTCCGTCCCAAGGACACGTCAATCAGCTGTGTGTCCACCACTACAGGGAACCCAGGATAACCCACCACACCAACAACAACCGGGACCTGGGGGCCATGGTAGTGGGAACACGGTCCAGGGGACGGAGGCAGTGGAACACAGGGGAACTGGGAGGGCTGCCGTGCGACAGGGGGCAGACAGGCCAAGGGAACCCACTCTCCGCGAGGCCCTCTCCTCCATCATGGGAGCGTACCACGACTCCCAGGAGACGATGGCAACGGTACTGGCCAAGTTTCAGGAGATCCAGCGCATGCAGGAGGTACAGTATATGGGCTTCAGGGAGGAACTCAGAACCATCAGCTCCACCCTGGGCACCATCGTAGGGGTGCTGAAGGAACTACTCCACACCAGGAGGGACACTGTGGCACTACAAGGGGCCCCTGACACTAGCATGGACGATGAACTGCCCACCACCTCCGCCGGCGCTAGTGGACAGGACGCCCCGCCACCGGACCACCACACTAGCACCCCACCCCCTGCAGACGGAGAACCACCCTGCAAACGGTCTCTGAGATCCAGGAACAAGACAGTGAACGATGCCAAGACCACCGCCAAGAAATGAGACCACCCTGATTGTCATCCTACTGTCCCACTTTGTCACCCTGTCCATAATTAAACTGCCCCAGCTCCACTTCCTATGCCCATATGGGCCAAGCACCTGTGAGACTAATAGACTGGACTCTGCCATGGACACTCCTCCGCCATCACCCCTCACCATTTCACTACCCCCTCGAATTTGGAGCATTTAAATAAACACACCTAATGCACAAAATGATCTGGAGTCTGTCTGTGATTTCGAAATAGTTTATTAGCAATTACAGTGACAAAATGTTTTTGAAATAGTAATGTCAACATACCTATGTCACACAGCTCTAGTCCATGAGGGATCTAAGTAGATGTCACACAGTGGGACCCACATCTGTGAAACCGTAAGGGAAAGTGACAACTCAGTGACCATACACTGGGTGAAAACGACAGACAGGAGAGAGGTACTAGTGTTAAAGTACATGTAGTAGGCAGGATTGTATTCTTACCTGTGTGTCACTGGAAATATTGCTGGATCACTGAGTCCCTGTTGTGCATGTCTTCTTCCTCTGCTTCCTCCTCATCACTGTCCACAGGCTCCACAGCTGCCACAACACCGCCATGTAGACCATCCCCCTGCAGAAAAGGCACCTGGCGTTGCAAAGCCAAGTTGTGAAGCATACAGCAGGCCACGATGATCTGGCACACCTTCTTTGGTGAGTAGAATAGGGATCCACCTGTCATATGGAGGCACCTGAACCTGGCCTTCAGGAGGCCGAAGGTCCGCTCGATCACCCTCCTAGTTCGCCCATGGGCCTCATTGTAGCGTTCCTCTGCTCTGGTCCTGGGATTCCTCACTGGGGTCAGTAGCCATGACAGGTTAGGGTAACCAGAGTCACCTGCAAATGGTGAGGGGCAATTGTTAAACACACACTAACCTGGAGGGATAACCCCAGACCCAGACAACCATTCCCACTGACTTGCTTCCAGGTGCTCACCTAATAGCCACACGCAGTGCCTCTGGCGGGTCACCATCACATAAGGGATGCTGCTATTCCGCAGGATGTAGGCGTCATGCACTGAGCCAGGGAACATGGCATTCACATGGGAGATGTACTGGTCTGCCAAACATACCATCTGTACATTCATGGAATTATAACTCTTCCGGTTTCTGTACACCTGTTCACTCCTGTGGGGGGGGGGGGGGGGGACCAAAGCCACATGGGTCCCATCAATGGCACCTATGATGTTGGGGATATGTCCCTGGGCATAGAAATCACCTTTTACTGTAGGCAAATCCTCCACCTGAGGGAAAACGATGTAGCTCCGCATGTGTTTCAGAAGGGCAGACAACACTCTGGACAATACGTTGGAAAACATAGGCTGGGACATCCCTGATGCCATGGCCACAGTTGTTTGAAAAGAGCCACTTGCAAGGAAATGGAGCACTGACAGCACCTGCACTAGAGGGGGGATTCCTGTGGGAGGGCGGATTGCTGACATCAGGTCTGGCTCCAACTGGGTATACAGTTCCTGGATTGTGGCACGGTCAAGCCTGTAGGTGATTATCAAATGTCGCTCCTCCATTGTCGACAGGTCCACCAACGGTCGGTACACCGGAGGATGCCGCCATCTCCTCACATGTCCCAGCGGATGGTGCCTATGAAGGACAACAGCAAGCACAGAGTCAAACAACTCAGAGGTACGTACCCACAGTTTACCCAGAACACCAGTCATACACAAAAGGTGGCCTGTATGTGTGTTGAGACTAGGCCTAGGTATGTGTGACGCAGTTGAAAATGAAGCCATGTGGGCCCCTGAAATGGCGGCTGCCTGACCTGTAAAGTGGGACAATGGGATGTGAGGTAACTGCGCTGGCGTTGTACACCGTCGCGGTAGGCGGTCGAAGACCGCGGTGCAATGCTGCATTGGTTAACATTGGACCCTATGGGTCCCAGGAGCCAATGACGATGTACGCCGGCGGTGACGGTACGCACCGCCGCGGACGTGACCGCCATTTTCTATCTGTTCAATCACTCGATACCTGATCTTCGACAGGAGAGGACCTACACTGCAAGTGCTGCTGTGACCTCGGTCTGGAAGAGACAATGACTCGGGGATAGGGCCCCTGCCTTCACATCGGAGGAGTTGGAGAAGCTCGTGGATGGGGTCCTCCCCCAGTACACGCTACTCTACAGTCCTCCAGACAAACAGGTAAGTACACCGGGAACATGTTGTATGGGCTATGCCTGTGTGGAGAGGGCTGGATGTAAGAAGGAAGGGGACAGAGTGCTGCGTGCATGAAAGACGGTGAATGCATGTGCCACATGGCAAGTGTAGGGATGGGGGCCAATCACTTTGACGGTGCAGCTGGTAATAACTTCTCTTTTTCCCCTGTACATTTCATGTAGGTCAGCGCCCACCAGGAAAAAGATATTTGGCGTGCCATCGCCAAGGACGTCCGGACCCTGGGGGTCTACCACAGACGGAGCACCCACTGCCGGAAAAGATGGGAGGACATTCGCCACTGGAGCAAGAAGACGGCGGAGGCTCAGCTGGGGATTGCCTCCCAACGTGGAAGGGGTGCCCTTCGCACCATGACCCCCCTGATGTTCAGGATCCTGGCGGTGGCCTACCCGGAGTTGGATGGGCTCTTGAGGGCATCACAGCAGACACAAGGGGGTGAGTACACTCTCATTCTGCTGACTTTGCCTGCAGTGGAGTTGTCTGGGTGGGGGAGGAGGGCTGTGGGTTTCCCTAGGCCAGGGCGAGTTCCGTAGGCAAGGCCCCTCCGTAAGGCAGGCCATGTGGCACCCCAGCCCACCTCTGTAGACTGCCAAGTACAGCTATTCATGCCCCTGTGTCATCTATGTGTGCAGATGTCGTCCATAGCCTTGTAGGCCATTTCCCAGGAATTGAACAGTGGAGCCCAAGAACGCAGCATAGTGCAGGGGGCTTCTGTGTCTGTCTTGTCCACCAACGGTAGCGGTAATCCATGCACTCAACATGTCTATCTTCTGTTCCCCCCCCCCCCTTTTTGTGGTCTCCCTGTTCTTGTGTGCATTAGCATCATCAGGTGGAGGAGCATTGGCACCGAAGCACGAGGGAGCTGCATCCCACATGGCCCTGGAGGGCGAGACTACGGACTCGGAATTCACCAGTGGAACGGAGGGCGAGGGGAGCTTCACGGCAGGGACAGGAGCTGAGACCAGCGACACTGACACGTCCTCTGATGGGAGCTCCCTTGTGGTGGCGGCAACATCTGTGCCCCCCGCATCTACAGGTACAGCCGCCACCCCCCCTACCAGCACCGCCCTCCCAGCAGCCCCTCAGCCTTCGCCCGTGCCCGCTCACCCAGGAGGGTGGGCATCACCTTCGCCCCAGGCACCTCAGCCCCTGCCCCAGTCACCCCTGCTGCCCTCAGTGAGGAGGCCATTGACCTCCTCAGGTCCCTCACTGTTGGGCAGTCTACCATTTTGAATGCCATCCAGGGTGTTGAAAGGCAGTTGCAACAAACTAATGCATTCCTGGAGGGCATTCATTCTGGTCAGGCGGCCCTTTACCGAGCTTTTCAAACTCTGGCCTCAGTACTGATGGCAGCCATTGTCCCCGTCTCTAGCCTCCCCCCTCCAACTTCCTCCACCCAGACCCAATCCCCTGTACCTCTGCCTATCCCTAGCACACCATCAGACCAGCCTGCACACACGTCAACACACAAGGGAAGCTCAGGCAAACATAAGCACCACACATCCCACAGGCACTCACGCAAGCAACACACACATGCAGACACACCAACATCCACTGCCTCCACTGTGTCCCCCTCCTCCTTGTCTCCCTCCTCCCTCCCAGTCTCGTCTACACTCACACCTGCATGCACTACCTCTACAGCCACTACGTCCCTCACCAGCACACCCACCAGCACACCCCACTCACGTGCAGTCACCACCCCCACTACCATTCACACGTCCCCTGTGTCCTCTCCCAGTGTGTCTGTGACGCCCCCTCCCAAGATACACAAACGCAGGCACACACCCACCCAACAGCCATCCACCTCATGACCGCCTCCAGCGCATGCACCTTCACCCAAAGTCACCAAACGTACACCTCCTACTACCACCACCTCTTCCTCCACTCCCAAACCCCCTCCAGCTACCCGTCCCAGTGTGTCCCAAAAACTTTTCCTGTCCACCCTTGACCTTTTTCCCCCACCTCCCCCACCCCGTCCATCTCATAGGTCCCGAAGTTGCACCTCAGCCACAACATCTCCGGGACCAGTGGTGCCTGTAGTCACCGGTATGTGGCGTGCACCGGCCACCAGGGCAGCCAGTGGGGCACGGAGCCACAGCACAGACAGTCCCCCACCTGTGAAGCATCGGAAGTTGGCCAGTGCCCGGCGGAGAGGGGGAAGACTCCAGCCACCAAAGCCGCTCCCAGGGGTCCCGGTGGGAGTGTGGAGTCAGCTGTGACACCTTCCAAGGTGGGGAAAGGGCCACAAGAAACCCAGAAAGTCTGGGAAGAGCTGCACGGCGGAGAAGACCTCCATCATCCCCGCTGCCCAGGAGGCCACCGCCAGCCCCAGCCCAGCTGCCCAGGAGGCCACCGTCAGCCCCAGCCCAGCTGATCTATGAAGGACCGCCAGCACAAGCCCCGTTGGGCCATGAAGGATCGCCAGCACAAGCCCCGCTGGGCCAACTCAAGCACCGCTGAACAGGGCACCGCCAACTCAAGCACTGCTGAAGAGGGCACCTCCAACTCAAGCACCGCTGCACAGGGCACCTCCAACTCAAGCACCGCTGCACCGTTGCACAGGGCACCTCCAACTCAAGCACCGCTGCACAGGGCACCGCCAACTCAAGCACCGCTAGCCCATGAGCAGCAGTGGCACTGACGCAACTGGGTCCGTCACGGTGTGAGTGATGCACTCTGGGCACCAGTCCCCCTCCAGAACCAGTGGAGACATCCATCCACTACCTCTGTCCTTCACAGGATGAAGCACCCCTCCAGAACCAGTGGAGACATCCATCCACTACCTCTGTCTTACACAGGATGAAGCACTCTGGGCACCAGTCCCCCTCCAGAACCAGTGGAGACTGTTATCCACTTGAGAGACTGTGGCTTTGCACTCCCCAGGATTGAACAGTGGGCAACCCACCCACTGTAGAGACTTGAGAGACTGTGGCATTGCACTCCCCAGGATGGAACAGTGGGCAAGCCACCCACTGTAGAGATTTGAGAGACTGTGGCTTTGCACTCCCCAGGATGGAACAGTGGGCAACCCACCCAATGTAAAGACTTGAGAGAATGTGGCTTTGCACTCCCCAGGATTGAACAGTGGGCATGTGGCCCTCTCGTGGATTTGGCGTCGTGCACTCAAGCGCTGAGGTGCCCCCCCTTTCCCTCCCCCTAAGGTGCCTGTTTAGTTGCTGTCTGATGCCCCTGCAGTGTTCTCTCTGTCATGGTCGGGGATCTTGTGTGGGCCTCGCCCATACCGTGTGGTCCGAGTGTTCCACGGACTTTCTTTGTGCAGTACCTGGACTACTATGCCTGGTATATATTTTGTACATGGTGTATATATATATATATATATTTCTGCCTACTTGTTTGTAATATATTCCGATGGTTACACTCATTTTCATTGGTCTTTGCATTCTTCCGGGGGGGTTTGGGGGGGTGTAACTGTGATGTATTGATATGCATTAGTGTGTGTGTTGTAGTGGGTGAGGGTGGGGGTGGCTGTGGGGTGTTGCGTGTGTGTGTCCCTGTTTTTTGCCTCCCCTCTCCCCTGTGTCGTAGGTGCAGTACTCACTGTGGTCTTCGCCGCCGGCGTTGGTGCTCCGGTAGAGGAGCAGGAAGACTATCGCAGGTAGAATTTGGAGTTCCGCTTCCATGGTGTCCTCGTTCCTCGTGGAGTGTGTAGAGGTGAGCGTTTTCCCTTTGAAATTCCTGTTTCCGCCGTGTTTTTATCCGCGGTGAATCCGCCTCGGAAAAGGTGGCGGATTGGCCTGTCATAATAGTGTGGGTGGTACATTGTCTCCCGCCTGTCTGTTGGTGGTGACCGCCGCGCTGTTTGTACCGCTGTGGCGGCTGGAGTGTTAAAGTGGCTGTCTTTGTTGGCGGTTTCCTCCACGGTTGTAATTCCAATTTTCTTACCGCCGGCCTGTTGGCGGTCTTACCGTCGCTTTAACACCATCCGCCAGGGTTGTAATGACCACCTATGTCTTGAGATGCCTTTTTTGCTGTGGAGAGACTAATGAGATCATGTGGCCCAACAATGGGTTTATCCAGCCTTGAACCAGAATAGCATCTGTCATAGCAGTATCTTCGACTTTTTCAATTTGTGACTTAAGTAGGTCTGCGTGAATCTTTATCAACGTCTGATGGATGATATGGCCATGATGTTGATGTCAAGTTTGTTTTAATGAATGTTCTTATATGCAATGATGTTTAGTCAATGATCTTGTTCATGCCTGTTGCCTTAACCTTTGAAACGTATAATTCTTTTTTCAAACTCTGGTTTTCTTTTACAACGTCCTGCAGCATGACACTAAGGTTGGGATAATCGTTTTCCATAGGTATCTGGGAATATGTGGAGGCTGTCACCGAACTCGGAGGCCAATTTATTCTAATGTGCTTCTTAGTTGATTTGTCTATTCCCTGTATTCCTCTGTGTGTCATGAGGATTTCAAGCCTTTCGGTTGGTCGTCACACGTATTACCTCTTTGTTAGGAATAATCACAGTTCTAATGCATTGAAATAGTTAATCTCATGCTTCATCTCTCATATTTTTGTAGTGATCGTTGGTTTGAATGCTAGATGCATGATCTTCCTCCTTTGCTTTAACCCTTGTATAGTTCCTATAACAAGATCCATGATAATTGGCTTTTGCAGCACTATGTCCCTGCTAGAAACTGCTAAGTTCTTTGAATCACAATTAATGGTTGCACACCCTCGAAGCCTTTTGTCAAGTCTAAGCTCCTTGGCCTTGATTAAGTTTCTCATTTGTGTATGTTCCCTTGTAGCATTTTACCTTTCCACAAAATATATATTCTTCAGCATACATGTTTGAGTTTATTGATGTTCTTCTGTTTGAGCATTTATTCGTGCACTCACTCGCTCCAGCATCATCACTGCCACTTGCTTCAGCTTTTTGCCTGGATAAAGCATTCCATGTTTCAGTCCAAGTTTCTTTAACATATTTTCGTGCGTCAGCGAACTTGCATCGCACGTCCTGATCTGCCAGTGAAAAGTCCGGGAAGAAGGAGATATTTTTCCCCTGATATTGCACCTTTCACGCCCCAAGTGTAATGTAGTGTCTTGATCTCTGAAGTTCAGTAGCCACGCAGTTAAGGAGTGTGGAGTGGCTCTGGGGGGCAGTTTTGGTCCAAGAGACTGGTGTGCTTGTTCCACCACAAATGTGAATGTATGCCTTTGGCTGTCAAAGAGCTTAGTCAGGAGGCATTGGACAAATAAATCCAACTTGCCTGTGTCAATTAGCTCCGCAACACCTAGGATCCTCAGGTTATTGCGACGGGATGTCTAATGTCTTTAGTAGCCTTCCTATCTTTTCCAGCCGATTAGCGATTGTGGCAGTGCTGTCCTCCAGAGTCAAAATGCGCTCCTTTGCTCCCTCTGGTCTGGTGTGTTGGTGGTCCAGGCGCTCCTCCATCCTGTCCAGTCTGCCAGCAAGGTTGTTGAATTGGGTATCTATGGTGCGGAATCCTAGGCAAAGTTCTGCATGACTGCATCTGTGCCAGTCAACTGTTCAAGGCGGGTCGGGCCGACCGCTCCATCTTCCATGTCAGCTCGGGTCCCCACTTGGCCTGCCCCCCCACCCCCCCCTTACACACACACACACCGTTTTTTTTCAAACAGTAGCTTCTGTTGTTTGGGGTCACATCGCCCCATGTTGATGTTAATACCTCTCTGGCCGTGATGCTGGCTATATGGCTGAAGGCTGCTTTGCCTAGGGCGGAAGGCGCAATAAGGAGTTGTCCCATGTGACCCCCATTAAACGCCATTGGTGGCCACTGTGCCAGTCCCGTGGATGAGGCCCAGCAACAGGATGGGTATAGCAACTTCTGTAGGTCTTGATGGGGCGGCCAGTCTTGGGCAGTGCGATCGGTGATGTGTCAGCAGATGGGCCGCAGCAGTAAGATGTGAGGTGTGGGCCTCCAGAATGGGGGGAGAGGGGCCATGCAAGACCTAGTGAAGGGAGCACCCGATTCCTCAGAGGGTGCAGTCTGTGTCTGTGCTCCCGAACACAGGCCATGCGGTGAAGCTGAGAGGAAATTGTTCAGGCCTTGTAAAGTCATTTATTTCCCCCCCCCCCCAGGGGGGAGGGGGCCAGTGTGCCAATGATGACAGAGGGGGCCAAATTTTGAAAAATTGTGGCCCACTCGTCCCAAGGTCCTAAAAACTCAGCAGGCCACCAGCCGTGGCACAAGATGCCTGCAGTGCCCAATGCACACGAGGGTGGCGCACAATGGAAGTCAGTGGCTGCACCATCCTCCATGGGGCCAATGTGGTTTCTGGCTGATCACGGGGCCCCGCAGGGCATGAGTCACCTGGATCAGGTCCCCAAGTAACACCAGCAAAGTAGAGCGCACCTCCGCAGCATTCTCGCTGCAGGTGAACGAGTGAAGGCGGAAGAGATGCTGTTGCCCGGTTCACCTGCCAAAGATATGGCTCAGCTCCATGGTTTACCACAAGGAGCCGGAGAGCCGCCCGGTCCACCAAAGTGTTGCTGGATCCCCAATGCGTCAGCTGGAGGTTTGTGCACAGGGCAGGTGGGTGGGTGGGTGGGGCAGTTGTTTGTCAAAGTGGGGAAGGCACAGGTGGCCCGGGAGGGCTGGATAGGCCATCTTCCCAGGCTCCCCATGGTCCCTGTCACTGCAGGCCTCCAAGACTGGATATGGGCTGCGAGCTGCGTGTTGCGCTCCATGGTCTTTCCCCGTGGCTGCATCTCAGCTGAGCTGCCCTCCAGGTCGGGGATTGTTGTGGAAGTTGACCTCCTATGGTCATGGATGTTACTTTAGTGGACGAAATCTGCACTGTGAGGGGTTCTTGCCGCCAGAGCTTCACTGCTACAGACGCCAGTGTGGGCACATGAACCCCCCAATATCACATACTCTGCCCTATCCCTGTCCAATGCTTTAAGTTGCTTCTTGGCCAATTTAAGATGTTGCCAATCGCTGTTAGAGCCCGTGCACTGATGAAATTCCTCCAAAGCCCTCACAGTAGCCTCCATGGCAGCTCGCTCAGCTCACTGCTCCCTTTTGAGGTCAGCCGCGATAGCCAACAACATCCCCTGGAGATCCACCTACATTGTTTCCTACAGGAGGGGGATCAGGATAGTTGGTGTGTCATTAACAGCTAAAAAGTGTAGGATAGCTGCTGCACCCCCACGCTTGGTAGAGACATAGGAAAATAGTTTGTCATTAAGTCCCCATTGGCAAAGGAAGATGGATGGGCCTCGGTTGCGGAGAGTGTGATATAGTGGTCAGAAAGCCCCACCACTGCTCTGTCCGCCTGGCCTAGGATAGGATGCATGGTGAGATTAGGAAGTAATCGATCCAGGCATAGGTCTGATGGAAAGCCAAGAAAAAGGTGTAGGCCCGGGTGGAGGGGTGTCTGGAGGACCAGACATGAACTAATCCAATGTCTCCCAGCCAAAGATTGCCAAAGTCTCTGTTCCTGGTGGTCATTGGGAGCATACAATGTGGCCAATGTGAAGCAGTATGTTCTTACGGCGACTTATGGGCAGAGGAGCCTACCTGGTATGGCTCCTTGTATCTATGTGATTTGGCCGGGTGGTCATTGGCTGGCAAATTCACAACCACTGCTTTTTTACTGGGGCCTGAGAGGAGAAGTACTGTCCAGCAAACCCCATAAGACTGTAATCTGCACCAGTCTTTTCTAAGAAGGTGGGTATCCTGTAGGAGTGCTATGTTGCGGCAGAGTCTCTTAGAAGGGACTAGAGAGCCAACTGCTTTGCCGGCGCATTCAGGCCCCTAACCCCTAAGATTGTGACTTAGTACTGTCATCATCCAGGGGTTGGGGGGGGTTATGTGATGCAGGAGAAGGCGCAAGTTCAACCCATAATTTGCCTGCACAGGGAGAAGAAAGAAACAGAAAGAAAGGCAACTGGGGAAAACAACACTCCCTCCTTCAGAGTCCTGAAAAATTACAAAAACTGGAATAAGGTGTCAGTTGGAATAAGGTGTGTCATCGATCTGAGGCGAGGTGTCTCCTCCAACCTGGCTCTGTCAAGCACAGGCACCGACATGGCCACTCTCCGGACTGCTGTAGGGGCAGCTGCGTGATCCAGCTTGGTCGCTCTTTGATTGCCTAGGGGTGGCGGCATATGGGGGATGGGTGGTAAGTAATTTGCCCTACTGCTGATCCCAGTCTCCTCCGCGGTCCTGGAGTTGCTGAAAGAGTTCTGTGTGTTCCCAATAGCTCTCCTCTTGTAAAAGCCTGATGGCACCCCTCCTTGTAGCACTGCAGTGCTGCTTACTGGATGGGTGGTGCTGTTTGTGGCATGCGGGAGGGCCTCATGTTCAACATTGCCCGGCATGTAAGGCAGACCCAGGTTCGTGTTGGCCTCCTCCAAAGTTCGACTGGTGTGAGTCTCTTTATTCCAGACAAAGGTCAGGCAGAAAGGATGATCCCACTTGTACCTGATCCCTTTATCACAGAGAAAAGTGGTCACATCCCTGAGGTACAGCATCGCTGCAGTGTGGTGAGGGACAGATCCTGGTAAAGCCACAGTTTGACACCCTTGAAAGACATCCAACTCTTGTCCCGTTCTGCTTTCATAATGGTTTCCTTCAGGCAGTAGCCATGTACACAGGTAAGGATGGCCTGAGGCTGGCCGGGGGTGCTAGAAGGATGTTGGAGGGACAGTTAGCCCTATGTGCGCAATGAAGAACGATCCCTTGGTTAGCTAGGTCAGCGACTATATGACGAAAGAGGCAAATTAAATAGGCCTCCAAGTCCCCTGAGTCATCAAGGGAGTTGTGTTATTGAAAGCCACCTTGGAGAGGAGATCTTTCAGGAAGGAGTACTTTGGGGGGTGGGCTGCTGTGGTAATCTTTGGGTCCGGTGCCCATTATGGGTTGAGGGGCACCTGTTCCTCCAGAAAGGGGGGTGGTGGCTGGTATACAGGTCAGAGCCTGCGTGTGCCCCTGACTCTTCTGTCAGGTGCCGGTCCTGTCCCCCATAATAAACGTTTCGGTTTAAGGATCTAAAAGGCATATTTTGAGCGAATTACTTAATCTTTTGTACACCAAGGAGACTTCATGTATACATAAGCAGTCCTCAACAACTGTTCAGCACCCAGTAGTTCTATTACTTGGTGCTGGATAAAAGGCAGAGCCCCTAATTATAGCTCAGAATAGCAGACCTGTTAATAACTTTAATCCTGGAAAGAGGATCGCTTACTAACAGAACAGCCCAAAGGTGTAGTCTGGGAGAACTCAGGCAAACAAAATGCTGAGCCCCCATTGTCAACACACTGCATCACAGCATTACCAATTTCTGCTGTGTTTCCAATTCTCTGAGCATACTTTCAACAGTTTCTGCCTGCACGGCACAGCATGGTGGTGGAAGATCGTGAGTAATGTTAGGAGCCAGAAGCTACTCACAAGCTGCGTCATCTCTGAAGATCCCATTCGTTCACTTATATCTGTAAAAAACTTATGTTAGCTTGAGCAATAAAGCTATCAAATGGCATACACAGTTTCAAGTGACATGGAGGGCAGTTACAACAGCAAAACTATCTTCAACAAATATGTCTCAATATTCACGTCATACTCCTTTTGCATGTCTAGAATTCAGTGCTGTGTAGCTATGTTATCAAGATATGAACTCTTTGGTCACTATGGTGAGAGGTGTGTGGCAGCAAGGTCCCACATATCTCGAAGTGCTCATACCATGTAGTGAGATCTCTCAACCAATTTGCGCTTGAGAACCTCTGTCTCTTCAATTCATAGCAACTCTATGCTTACCCTGCAATAGGCAATAGCAACAAATTTGCAGAATGGCTTAGGGACTTCCTTCACATATCCCAAGTTGGCTACCTGCGGGGAGATTGCCAGTTCAGGAGTAGTCAATATCCTCACCTCCACTAGGGGCCTCTGCTAAAAGGCATATTTTGAGGGGCACGCCAATACCACGTGGAAGAAGTCTGCATTCTAAATACTTTATCTCTAGCACTCTGAATTTGCAGATAAACCAGATCTCCTCATGCTAGCTGGGATACAGGATGCTCCACAATTATACATTTGTGTAATGAATCTAACGGGGTTAGGGTTGGATTCAATTATTATTCTTTTTTTATCCAATATTAGCGGGAAAAACTCCCTTTGAGTAATGGAGCTGTTGGTACACTAGGATGTCCATAGACATGCCTATCATGTCATTCAGATATTCCAAAAGGGACATAAAGTGTTAATTAACAAAAAGATCTCCCAGGGTCTTTAGTTTCTTAATGTGCAATTGTCTAATCACCCCATCCTCTCTAGTGATTGTCAGCCGGGAGCTATCAATGGGAAATGTAGTTAATATACCTCCTCCTCCCCGGAGAACACCACAAGCCAGGACCATGTCCAAATGGTGAAGTGTATCTATGTATCTAGCTACCACAGCATGTTTTTTGCAGTAGAACAGTGTGTAGTGGAATTGGAGCAGCCAGGCCTGTGCCAAGGTCCTGATGCGGGGGCTACCTTTTCCTTGAAACTAGTGATGTGCAACCTTGGCTTGGTCTACAAGATAGTAGACTTCAAAGTTTAGGTCTGCGAATACCCCCCAGCTTGTAGGATAGCTGCATCTTACTCAAACCTATTCTGGGTTGCTAACCAGCCCGTGCTAGCTGAATCAGCAGTGATCCTAGTTCTTAACAGAAGGGCCTATTTAATTGAATCTGGATACTGTATAGTATAGTAACTTGGGAAGGGAGTACAATTTTCATCAGCACACTCTTCCCACAGTTAGCAGCTGTAGCTTAATCCACCCTTCCACCAGCCTAGAAATGGCTGTCATGCAGTTCTTGTAATTTTCCTTGATTATAGTGGCAAGGTCCCAGTGATGTTGAATGCCTAAAGCAGTGGTTCCCAACCTGTGGTCTGGGGGCCCCTTGGGGTCCGCAAAGCTTCCTCAGGGGGTCCGCGACTGCTTAGAAAATTAAATAATAATATCAGATTAGGCCCACAGCTTTTAGTAATGACTCAGTGGGGGGGTCCCTGGATTCCAATAATGACCCATTGGGGGTCCCCGGGTTCCAGTAATGAAGAAGTGGGGGTCCACAGAATTTAAAAGGTTGGGAACCACTGGCCTAAAGTATCTTGTGCCATTTTAGCGAAACTGCATCACAGGTGCCACGTGTTGTTTGTCAAGTGGTTGGATCATCAGTTTTGACCAGTTAATTTTCAAGCCTAACCACTTGTCAGACACAAATAATTAATTCATAATGGATTTTGGTTACACATAGGTTCTTTAACCACAAGCAGGATTTAAATATGTATGTTGAGAGAATTATCCTTCATTAACCAAATTCGATGCCCCGATTGTGATGGTATTAACATAGAATACTAGCAAGTGTTTCCACAGCCAGGGCAAAGTGATTAGGCAATAATGGATACCCTTGCCTAGTAGCCCTGCTGATTGCTATTGGGGGATGGAAGGTAATGACTTTGATTTTGGCATTCAGCTCTGTTTACAAGAGGCTATCCATTTGAGCATAGCCCTACCCACTCCCATTCAGTCTAGCACAGTTGATGGAAGGGCCATAAAACCAAATCGAACACCTGGCCATGTGGTTTTAATAAAGTAATTAAATTGCACCTCAAAGTTGGGGAGAAGTTACACTCAAACGCTTTGTTGAATACTAGAAGTAAAAATGGGGGCAAGTTCCTCTGCATATTCATTATAAAATTCAACTGGGATCCAAGTCAGACTTTATTCAACTGCCTCAACAACCATAAAAGTTCAAATAGAGTATATAAAACAGTACATAAAAACAATCAATATCCAATAGAACAGGTACCACAGTATATTCAAAACAGCAGCTAAGTCATAATTATTAAAATGCTAGTGTAGAAACTTCAGCAATTCATTTCACAGTCAATATCTCTTCCTGGTCCATAGACAACATTTATTCAAAGTTAGTACAGTATAGCACAACTCAGCGGTTTCTAATTGCTGTACAAGGGACAAAGCAAACTAGTAGTACTTGGAGTCAAAACACGTAAAATGGGCATTAAGAATAGTTTCCTGCGGGTTGCATAAAGTCTGCAAAAAGTAATATAGTCTGGTGTGCGCTGTTTGGATCTACCATCACATGGACATATAGGGACAGACAAAACCACACTCCTTAGGTCGGAAATGCTACTAAAAAGTGGCCAAGATTAGATTGAGACTTTGTTAAGTGAAATCTGTTCCATTCATTTGAAGTGGATTGAAGATAACCCTCAGGAACTGGGCTCACAAAGGCATTCCAATGAGGTAAGCCCTGATCCCTTACCTGCAAGTTGTTCTATGCTTATTAAAACATTTTTCTAAAATACAAGTCTATTACCAAGCCAGGTGCTAAGGGTATGGAGCTTGCCAGATTGAAATCTAGTTCTGGGACCACTAGCTCAGTAAAGGATTTCTTGATGTATGTCAACCATTGTATTCTCTTATCATTATCTAAGGCAAGACAGTCTAGTTAAAATTGCTTTGGTAAAGTGGGCTTCTGGTTTCCTCCAAGCTTTTACCTATGACAATGGAGGCTGTAGTTTAATACGATCTTCTATAAAACACAGCCCACCCTGCTTGGTGTGGCAGCAAACAGTAGGTGATGAAGGTTGGACTGCCAAGAGCCTGCACATGAATCTATTATCAATCTTTTATATGGGGCTAGTATTTATTTACCAAATGTACCAGCTGACAAACACTTACTTTTGTAAATATGGATTATCTCCCTTACTGGTTTGTGCCCAAGCCTCTTATCAAAACAGAACGCAGTTGACAGATCTTTAAAATTGTAGTGTTCTAATTTTTAATAGGTGTTTTCTGTTAAAAGCTGCTTGCAGCGGGATTCCTAAATAGGTAAAATTATGTACCTTAGCTACCTCATTGCCTGAGATTGTACATTTTGTGTATTTAGAAAATCTGGGGCTGCGTTTCAAGTCAAAATCAGCCATAAAAACTTAAAAAACATCTAGAACTGTCTACTGTACATTAGCAGTTGTAACTAATCAGACTGCATTGTCAACATACAAGAAGACTGGGACAGAGCTGGAAACTATTTTGGCCAGATCTCTGCCTCTTTTACAGAGGAATTCTTCCAGGCCATTAATATAAAGCAAAAACAGATAAGGAGCTAAAACACAGCCTTAGCGAACCCCAACAGAGGCAGTCCTGTTCAGAGACAAATCACCTACGCTATTGAGAATCCTGGCAGATGTATGCCAATGTAATCTATGAAGCAAATCAACAATGGCCCTATCGCACCCCGTGCCACCCATAATCCCAATACCTAGGCCGTTGCACGGTATCCAAGGCACAGATGAGATCAATAAATGCTCAGTGGATAGATTCTGTTGTAGGGTAAATAAAAACCTAAAAATGGAAAAAAAAGACAAACTCTTTTTTGGCAATGAAAAGACAGCCCTTTACAGTCGCGAAAGGGAGATCGACCCTCATCATACAGGCAGGCAGCTGGTCTCAAATTGCTGTGGCACAGACAGCTTCTTATATACAAAATCACACAATGCTTTATTACAAGACGCTAAATAATGATTGACTGGTTATTCATAGATTGAAACAGAAAAACATTTGAACACCTCTGACCCCGTAACCACTTGATGCCAAACTAATCTTCACACATTCTTCACTTGGGGCTTTAACAATGCTTGACAAACGAACTATTCTTCACTGTTCAATACATACATTTCTGCTGCAAATACAATTTTAATACCATATGTGACTTATCATTGTAATCGTAAGACCTCTGTGTAGTCTGAGCTGATTAGATTTCCTGCACACATTGTCTAATCAGGATTACAGTCTATTTGGAAACACAAAGTATGTGCCATGGACGCTGTGTGCTTAGAGTCATAAATACCTTCATGTTTGCTAAACATGAGTTCTCTTTTAATTGCAATTCTTTCTGGTTATTCATTTCAGTGTGTCCTCAAGTGAACTCTTCACTTTATCCTGGTCAGCATTTGTTTGGGTCTGCAGTGTTCTTTTATTTCATACACCTGCGCAGCGCTTTCTGCCAGTGTCTGTTGTGTTATATTTTCATGTGCATTTTCTACATTTCCTGTCGCATTTCCCCCCTCTAGTTGATATTTCAACTATTGAATCTAAGCCTTGATCTTCATTTGACACTACGTAATTGTCAGAGTCACCAGATCCTCGGGGTCTGTGCACGTTCCCAACACTTCCACCACAAGACAGCTCCAATACTCTGATTAGAATTGTCACAGAGTCTAAGAGAGTCCAAGTGGGGAAAAGGGGATTAGGAAGGGAACATCTGGGAAGGAGACCTGTAGGAAGCAAAAGGTTAAAACACACAATATCAAAATTATATCACATTAATCAGTACTAGGTTATGACTCTAAGCATTGTCATCCTGAAAAAACATGGACAACCTAAGCATAGACTTAAATAACTAGGCTTCAAGATGACTGGATACCTGTGAGGGAATCAAGAAAGGTTACATGCAACTTTCAAATTCAAGTATTATCTTTACCATGAGGATCAGGAAATAATCTGAATGATTTCTAAACCATCATATGAATCGTGTTTGAGAAACTAATTATGTACATACAACATTGCATCTAGAACTCTAGCTTTTGTTTGCTTTCACAAAGTTGCTGGAACATGAATTGCGCACATTGTAGATGTTCACAAAAGTTGTAAATACCATGGAATGATTGTGCACCATGAATAACATAAAATAGACTCGAGAAATAAATCACGCGTCTTGCCAACTCGAAAGCCACCAAGTAAATGCCATGAAGTGGTAGCGCATAATGAACACCGTGATTTTAAACACAAGAAATGAATCGTGTGTTGTGCCGATTCGAATGTCAGCCAGTAAATGTCATGAAATGGTAACACGCAATTAATATCATGAATTAGACACAAGAAAAGGAATCGTGCGACTTGCCAATTCGAATGTCACCATATAAATGTCAGGAAATGGTAGCATACAATGAATAACATGAATTACACATGAGAAATGAATCGCGTGTCTTGCCGATTCGAATGCCACCATGAAACTGCCAAGAAATGTTAGCGCACAATGAATATCCAGGGTTAAAACACAAGAAACGAATCGCATGTCTTGCCGATTCGAATACCACCATGAAACTGCCAAGAAATGGTAGCGCACAATGAATATCAAGGGTTAAAGCACGAGAAACGAAACGCGTGTCTTGCCGATTCGAATGCCACCATGAAACTGCCAAGAAATGGTAGCGCACAATGAGTATCCAGGATTAAAGCATGAGAAACGAATCGTGCATCTTGCCAATTTGAATGCCACCATGAAACTGCCAAGAAATGGTAGCGCACAATGCATATCAAGGGTTAAAGCACGAGAAACGAATTGTGCGTTTTGCCGATTCGAATGCCACCATGAAATTGCCAAGACATGGTAGCGCACAATGAATATCCAGGGTTAAAGCACAAGAAACGAATCGCGCTTCTTGCCGATTCGAATGGTTACATGTAAATGCCGGAAAAACCCAGAGCACATTTACACACACAAGGTAAAATCTCTCAATATGGAAATTATGCCCAAGAACTCAGATGTCTTCGAAAACGGGATCGGGGGCCCAGCCCGACCTCCGTCTTACTGCCCTGATCAAGGACCACCAATGTAAATGAAGGGCAGAGGCCTGGAACATCAAAGTAGGCAACCGGAACAGGAGCTCAGGAAGTTGCTGCTGCTCTGCACCAGGACGTCTGAATAGTGAGCACGTGGAGCTGGGCTGGCTCCCTTTTATAGAGTTTTATCCCAGCCCACCAACCACACTCAGGCATGCTGCAGGGAAAGCTTCTAGAAGGCCCTGTAAAGGGACCACACCCTGACACAGTCTAAAAGCCTACAGCAGTACATTACATGGGAACAGTATTTATATGCATGCTGAACATAAGTCTTCAAGATTGAACTCTGCAATGCAACATCATATCAGCACAATGCATAAATTATGTTAGCTTGAAATTGTTAGGTTTTTGCATTCTAGTCGCCCGTAGAGCGTGCACTGCCCTGATGTTGACAGTACTCCCCTCTCCCAGACGCGCTCTAGGGCCTGTTTTGTCTGGATTGGGACGATGAAAACGCCTCAAGTACTTGAGCATGGATATCAGATGCGGAAACCCATGAGTTACTTTCAGGGCCATAACCTTTCCATGAGATTAAGTACCATAGGTTACGCCCTCTCCGTTTAGAATCCAACACTTTCTTGACTTCGTATTCTTCTTCCCCCTGTACTAGAACTGGAGCTGGATGAGGGTGGACCTGCTGGACTGCCTTTTTTTAAGAGGGAAGTGTGGAGCACTGGATGAATCCGTAATGATCTTGGCAATTGCAGTTTATAGGTCACAGGATTGATTTGCTGAAGGACAGTGTAAGGACCTATGAACCTGGGGTTGAACATGTGCTTCTTCTTGAAGTCTATGGGGGTTATTACAACTTTAGAGGAGGTGTTAATCCGTCCCAAATGTGACGGATATACTGCCAGCCGTATTACGAGTTCCATAGGATATAATGGATTCATAATACGGCTGGTGGTATATCTGTCACTTTACCGTCACTTTTGGGACGGATTAACACCTCCTTCAAAGTTGTAATAACCCCCTATATGTTTTGTGGAAAGCCACACTTTATCACCTGGTTCATACTGCGGTCCCTCACAATGTTTCTTGTCATAATGCTTTTTGTATTTTTGTTTGTTTTTTTCTAAATGCTGTTGAATCAATTTCTGGGTTTGATGCAAATGTTGAATGGTTTCTGACACAGTTGGAGTAAGAACTTTCTTGAGGGATTGTGATGGGCAAGGTGTCAGGATGATAGCCAAACAAGCCAAAAAAAGGTGTAACGCCAGTAGAAGTGTGGAATGAGTTATTGTAGGCTAACTCAGATAACCAGAGCATTGATGTCCAAGAATGAAGTGCTTTTTCAGCGTAAGCACGGAGGTATTGCTTCAGAGTCTGATATAGTCTCTCTGTTTGACCATCTGTTGAGGATGGTGGCTAGTAGATAGTGTAGTTGTCACTTGGAGTGTTTTACATCATGTCTTCCAGAAATCAGAGGCAAATTGCGATCCCCGATCGGAGAGGATCATTTTCGGCAGTCCATGATAACGAACCACTCTATTCAGTAAAATAGTTGCCAGTTCACTGGAGGTGGGCAATTTCTTACAGGCAATGAAATGTCCATATTTCGTGAGACTATCTACTACCACCAGAATTACTGAATGTTGTTGAACCACTGGTAGACCGGTAATAAAGTCTAAAGAAATGTGCTCCCAAGGACGACTTGGAGTTGGGAGTGGATGCAACAACCCTTTCGGTTTTGAATGACTTGTTTTAGTGCGAGCACAGACTTCGCAGTTGTTAACCATCGCTTTTACATCTTTTATTAGGTTAGGCCACCAAAAATAGCGTTGGATTAATTCAAGAGTTTTAGGAGTACCTGGATGACCTGCCGTAGGTATAACGTGCAACCAATGAAACACTATCTTGCGAAGTTTGGTAGTGGGCACGAACAAACGAGTGTCATGAAAAGGTAATCCTTGCTTGATTGACCTTTTGGGATCTCCTTGGGCCCATGTCTGCCATTTCTCAACAGTGAAAGAATTGCGGATGTCTTCAAAGAAATCTTCAGTTTTTATGATACATAAGACTTTGTCTGGAGCAATGATAGCTCTGGAGGTTTGAACTGCAGGCAACGTGGTACACTCTTGGTGGGACAAGGCGTTAGCTTTGCGATTGTCTTTACCAGGCCGGAAGGTTACCACAAAATCAAATTCGGCAAAAAACAGCATCCAGCGTAATTGCCGAGGAGTCAAAAGTCTGACGGAACTCATGAACTGAAGATTGCGATGATCAGTATATACTGTGACAGTGTATTTGGCACCCAACAAATGGTGTCTCCATTCTTTAAGGGCATCACAAATCACCAGAAGCTCTTTTTCAGCAATGACATAGTTCTGTTCAGCTTCGTTCAACTTCCGAGACATGTAAGCTACAGGATGAAGTTGACCAGTGTCCTTGTTTCGTTGTGACAAGACTGCTCCTATTTCCACATCTGAAGCATCAGCTTCCACTATGAAGGGTCGATCCGCGTCAGGATGAGTCAAGAGTGGGGCAGTGGAGAAAGCATCCTTCAAAGTTGAAAAGGCTTGGTCAGCTTCTGGGGACCATACAAATTTCTCCTTCTTTCTTATTAACTTAGTGATTGGAGCCACTGTCTGGGAGAAATGATTTATGAACCTCCGGTAAAAATGTGCAAACCCCAGGAAACATTGTACATCACAAACAGTCTTTGGGGTGGGCCAATCAGATACAGCCTTTACTTTCTTTTCTGCCATCACCATACCTTGAGGGGTATGGATAACCCCCAAAAACTCAACTGTAGTACTAAGAAATTCACACTTGGTTAGTTTGCAATATAAATGGTGCTTTCGAAGGGCTGCAAGAATTTTCTTGACATGTTGGACATGTTCATTTTCATTGTCTGAGTAGATCAAAATGTCATCGATGTAGACTATGGCAAATATGTCGAGGTACTCTCTAAGAACGTCATTCAAGAAAAATTGAAATGCTGCTGGAGCATTACACTGAATACACCGTCATGCCTTTTAGCCTAAGAGGCCATATCTTGTCTTGAACGCTGTTTTCCATTCGTCGCCCTCTCTCATTCTGACCAAATGATAAGCACCTTGAAGATCAAGCTTCGTATAGATTTTTGCTTTCTTTACTTGTTCCAGCAAGACTGGAATTAGGGGCAAAGGATATTTATTCTTGATGGTGACTTTGTTCAAACCCCTATAGTCGATACACGTTCGAAGTTCTCCATTCGCCTTCGGAACAAAAAACAAAGGGGAAGCTGCAGGAGACTTAGAAGGGCGAATGAAACCATTCTCCAAGAATTGATGTAGATACTTTCGTAAATGTTGATTTTCAGGTTCTGACAGGGCATATACACAACAGTTGGGAAGTATCGCATCTGGAACTAGATCAATTTGACAGTCATAAGATCTATGAGGAGGTAAGTTCTCTGCTTCTTTCTCATCAAATACATCTTCGTAAGATGAATACTGTTTGGGCAATTTAACTTCTTTCTCTGCGGCAGTGGCTATGTAAGAGTTGCAAACTTTTGATACTTGAAACTTTTGGAGACATTGTTCTTTACATAGCGCAGATGAGAACACGACCTTTCGTTCTGCCCAATTAATCTCTGGATTGTGATGAGTTAACCGTGGTAAACCAAGGATAATCCCATACTGGGGAGCATGGATCACGTCAAGGATGAGTTTCTCTTTATGTTTCTTTCTTTGATTCTTATCTTCACAAATCACTGACAAAGGGGAGTTACTGGACCTCCAGTCAAGAGTTTTCCATCGTCTGCCTGGATGATTTCTGGGGTATTTTTTTCAATACATGGGATCCCTCATGCACGAACCAATTGGGCTTCAACAAAGTTCCCAGTAGTCTCAGAATCGACTAGAGCCTTCTTGAAATAGGTCTTTTTCTTTACCTGAACTCTTATTCCCAGTTTGAGATGTCTAGTTTGTGAAGGGTCCACTGTGACACCCAAGAGCAACCCTTCTCTGCATCTTGGGTGCTTTAGTTTTCCGACTCGACTTGTGCATTGGCTGCAACCTTCTGAAATGGACCTCGTTTGCTCTTTGGTTTGATTGGACATTCTTTGGCAAAATGACCCTTGCGCCCACAATAGAGACATTGTCCATTCTTTCTACGTGGGTCCTTTTCGTCTTTGGTCAAAGGTCTCCTGATGGTTCCAATTTCTATCGGTTCCGGCGTTCTTTCTTTCAGAGTTCTTGAGTCTCTATTATCGTGAACACGCCAGGAATATTTTTTAGTCCTTTTGAGTGTTCCTTTTCGTTCTGTTAAACGATGATCAAGCCTCAAGACAAGGTTTATCAATTCTTGACAGTCTGTAGGCTGCGGGTCTATTTGAGCTAGGATAGCTTTTAGCTCCTCTTTGAGTCCCTTGTAGAACAAGGCCGCTTGTTTTTCTTCAGGCCAGGATGTCTCGGCGACCAGCCGATTAAAGTTGGCTAAATATGACACTAAGTCCTGATTCCCTTGTCGTAAGTCTAATAATTCACGATCTGCTGACAGTGTTACAGTTCTACGATCAAAAACTCGCTCAAACTCGCAAACAAAATTTCTCCAGTTGTACAGCAGGGGACTATCTTTACTGCCCAGGTAGCTGCATCTCCAGACAGATATGATAACAAGAAAGCTACTTTGGACTGGGCATCGGGGAACGTATGTGGTCTGCAGGTGAAGTGTAATTCCACTTGAACCAGGAAAGATTGCGCTTTCAAGGGGTCTCCTGAGAAACGTTCTGGGGGAGCTAAAGGAATGGCTGAAGGAACCTTGAGGGAAATGTTTGTTGGATTACCTCCAGAAGTCTGAGAAGAAGGACCTGGCCAAGACACACCTGTGGGATTTTGTTCCTTCTTCTCTACCTTATCCTGTAACTGACTCACTCTCTCAGCTAGGCTAGTTGCCAAATCTTTTGATGATACCACCTCTGCTTGGAGCTGAGTGATAGCCTTGACTAGCTCGTCCAGTGTGGCCATGTTGAGAACATACACAAACCAGGAGGATAATAATTTGTGGGCTCACTAATCTGTCAGAGTCACCAGATCCTCGGGTCTGTGCACGTTCCCAACAATTCCACCACAAGACAGCTCCAATACTCTGATTAGATTTATCACAGAGTCTAAGAGAGTCCAAGTGGGGAAAAGGGGATTAGGAAGGGAACAGCTGGGAAGGAGACCTGTAGGAAGCAAAAGGTTAAAACACACAATATCAAAATTATATCAAATTAATCAGTACTAGGTTATGACTCTAAGCATTGCCATTCTGAAAAAACATGGACAACCTAAGCATAGATGTAAATAACTAGGCTTCAAGATGACTGGACACCTGTGAGGGAATCAAGAAAGTTTACATGCAACTTTCAAATTCAAGTATTATCTTTTGCATGAGAATCAGGAAATAATCTAAATGATTTCTAAACCATCATATGAATCGTGTTTGAGAAACTAATTATGTACATACAACATTACATCTAGAACTCTAGCTTTTGTTTGCTTTCACAAAGTTGGCGGAACATGAATTGCGCACATTGTAGATGTTCACAAAAGTTGTAAATACCATGGAATGATTGTGCACCATGAATAACATAAAATAGACTTGAGAAATAAATCACGCGTCTTGCCAACTCGAAAGCCACGAAGTAAATGCCATGAAGTGGTAGCGCATAATGAACACCGTGATTTTAAACACAAGAAGTGAATTGCGCGTTGTGCCGATTCGAATGTCAGCCAGTAAATGTCATGAAATGGTAACACGCAATGAATATCATGAATTAGACACAAGAAAAGGAATCATGCGACTTGCCGATTTGAATGTCACCATATAAATGTCAGGAAATGGTAGCATACAATGAATAACATGAATTACACACAAGAAATTAATCGCGCATCTTGCTGATTCGAATGCCACCATGTAACTGCCAAGAAATGTTAGCGCACACTGAATATACAGGGTTAAAACACGAGAAACGAATCGCGCGCCTTGCCGATTCCAATGCCACCATGAAACTGCCAAGAAATGGTAGGGCACAATGAATATCAAGGGTTAAATCACAAGAAATTAATTGTGCGTCTTGCCGATTTGAATGGTTACATGTAAATGCCAGAAAAATCCAGAGCACATTTACACACACAAGATAAAATCTCTCAATATGGAAATTATGCCCAAGAACTCAGATGTCTTCGAAAACGGGATCGGGGCCCAGCCCGACCTCCGTCTCACCGCCCTGATGAAGGATCACCAATGTACATGAAGGGCAGAGGCCTGGAAGATCAAAGTAGGCCACCGGAACAGGAGCTCAGGAAGTTGCTGCTGCTCTGCACCAGGAGCTCTGAATAGTGAGCACATGGAGCTGGACTGGCTCCCTTTTATAGAGTCTTAGCCCAGCCCACCAACCACACCCAGGCATGCTGCAGGGAAAGCTTCTAGAAGGCCCTGGAAAGGGACCACACCCTGAAAGCCTGCAGCAGTACATTACATGTGAACAGTATTTATATGCATGCTGAACATAAGTCTTCAAGATTAAACTCTGCAATGCAAAATGTTAAACAACATCATATCAGCACAATGCATAAATTATGTGAGCTTGAAATTGTTAGGTTTTTGCATTCTAGTCGCCCGTAGAGCGCACACTGCCCCGATGTTGACAATACACATTACCCTGAGAATCTACTTTATGTGTTGGCATCCTAACTTTAAACATCCTCCCGCCTTAGCACCTACTCTTTTACAACATTCTAGAATCCTGTCAGAGTCACCAGATCCTTAGGGTCTGTGCACGTTCCCAACACTAACACCACAAGACAGCTCCAATACTCTGATTAGATTTATCACAGAGTCTAAGAGAGTCCAAGTGGGGAAAAGGGGATTAGGACGGGAACAGCTGGGAAGGAGACCTGTAGGAAGCAAAAGGTTAAAACACAACATCAAAATTACATCTCATGAAATCAGTACCATGCTACAACTCTAAGCTTCGTCTTTTCCGAAAAACATGAACAACCCTAGAATAGTCCTAAAACTGACTAGGTTTTAGATGACCGAATGCCTGAGGAGGAAACAGGAAAAGTTAAATAGGACTTTCAGATTCGAGTACTTTCTTTAGCATGAGAATCAGGAAACACTCTGAGCAATTTCTAAAGAACCATATGAATCTCCTTTTAAGAATATATATCAGGAACACACAGCATTACATCTAGAACTCTGGTATTGTTGTGTTCATCTCAGAAAAAACGTTGGGAAGTGAATTGCGCACATTGCAGATTTTTATATGAGTATTAAACACCATAAAGGATTGTGCACCTTGAAATCACACAACGTAGATTCAAGGAATAAATCACCCAACGTGTCAACTTGAAATGCTACCAAGAAAATGTCTTAGAATAGTAGCGCACAGTAATTTACATTATTTATACACAAGGAAAGAATTGCACGTCTTGCCGATTCAAATGCCACCATACAAATGCCAAGAAATGGTAGCGCACAATGAATAACATGAAAAAACACTCAAGGAAAGAATCGCGCGTGTTGCCGATTTGAATGCCACCATGTAAATGCCAGAAAATGGTAGCGCGCAATGAACAACAAAGTTAAATGCTCATGAAATGAGTTGCACGTCTTGCCAACTCGTAAAACATTGTGTAAATGTCAAGAAATATCAGCGCGCAATGAACAATAATGTAATAACGAAGTCAAATCTTTCTGGAATAAATTGCGCGTCCTCCCTATTTGCACACCACCATACAAATGCCAAAAAATGGCAGCACACAAGTAATCTGTTATTCATTTAAGAATTAAAATCAAGAATATGAAAATTCTCAATTACGGTGTTGGGAAATGTCCAAACACCGTCTTACCGCCTGGAAACAGTGATCACCAATGAGAGATGAGTGCAGAAGACTGGAAAATCCAAATAGGCCGCCGGGACAGGCGCTCAGGAAGAAGCTGCTGCTTTGCACCGGGACCTCTGAATAGTGAGCACTGGAAGTTGGGCTGACTCTCTTTTATAGAGTCTTGGCCCAGCCTAGAACCACGCCCAGGCATGTTGCAGGGAAAGTCTCTAGAAGGCCCTGGAAAGGGACCACACCCTAACACACTCTGAATGTCTGCAGCAATACATTGCAAATGTACAGTATTTATAATCACCTTAAAAATTAATCTTTTGGATGGAATTCTGCAATGCAAAAGGTTAAACAATAACATATCATCACAATGCATAAATTACATTATCTTGCGAGTGTTGGGTTTTTGCATTCTAGATGCCCGTAGAGCGCGCACTGTCCTGGTGTTGACAGTACTCCCCTCTCCTAGGCGCGCTCTAGGGCCTGGTTTATCTGGATTGAGACGATGAAAGCGTCTCACAAGTACTGGAGCATGAACATCAGATGCGGAAACCCATGAATTACTTTCAGGGCCATAACCTTTCCATGAGATTAAGTACCATAGGTTACGCCCTCTCAGTTTAGAGTCCAACACTTTCTTGACTTCATATTCTTCTTCCCCCTATACTAGAACAGGAGATGGATGAGGGTGGACCTTTTGGTCTGCCTTTTTTAAGAGGGAAGTATGGAACACTGGATGAATCCGTAATGATTTTGGCAATTGTAGTTTATAGGTCACAGGATTGATTTGCTGAAGAACAGTGTAAGGACCTAATAATTTGGGGTTGAACATGTGCTTCTTCTTGAAGTCTATGGGGGTCATTCCGACCCTAGCGGTCGGTGTTAAAGCAGCGGCAAAACCGCTAACAGGCTGGGGGTAAAAAAAATTGAATTCCGACCCTGGCGGAAACCGCCAACAGAGACCGCCACTTCAACACACCGCCCGCCACGGCGGGACAAACAAACAGCGTGGCGGTCACCACCAACAGACAGGCGGGAGACAATGTACCCACCACCCTATCACAACCCACCAATCCGCCACCTTTTCCGGGGCGGTAGCCCCGCCGATAAAAACACAGCGGAAACAGCCATTTCAAATGGAAAACGCTCACCTCCATACACCCCACGAGGAATCTGGACAGCATGGAACCCGAACTCCACATCCTCCCAGCGATTGTCTTCCTGCTCCTCTACCAGGAGCACGAACGCCGGCGCAGAAGACAACGGTGAGTACTGCACCTACGACACAGGGGAGGGGGGAGGCAAAAAATCACATGGACACACATATGCGACACACCCACCCTCACCCACTACAACACACACATCAATGCATAGCAACACATCACAGTTACCCTCCCAAACCCCCTGGAAGAATGCAAAGACAAAAGGAAATGATTATAAACATTGGAATATATTGTATGACTGGCTTTAAAATATATCACACATCAAAAACCTTTATATACATAAATTGTCCAGTCCGATATTTGTATAAGGCATTGTCCGTGGACCACTGGGCCCAAATCACATGGGCAAAGCCCACACAGGATACCTGACTCCAGCGAAGAGAACACTGCTGGGGCATCAGATAGCAAAACTACAGGCACCTCAGGGGGAAGGGAAGGGGGGGCACCTCAGCCAGATGAGTCCACGACACCAGATCCACGAGGGGGGCCTCCATGGCCACTGTTCCATCCTGGGGAGTGCAAAGCCACAGTCTCTCAAGTCTCTCCAACGGAGAGAACACTGCAGGGGCATCAGATAGCAAAACTACAGGCACCTCAGGGGGAAGGGAAGGGGGGGGGCACCTCAGCCAGATGAGTCCACGACACCAGATCCACGAGGGGGGCCTCCATGGCCACTGTTCCATCCTGGGGAGTGCAAAGCCACAGTCTCTCAAGTCTCTACAGTGGGTGGGTTGCCCACTGTTCCATCCTGGGGAGTGCAAAGCCACAGTCTCTCAAGTCTCTACAGCGGGTGGGTTGGCCACTGTTACATCCTGGGGAGTGCAAAGCCACAGTCTCTCAAGTCTCTACAGCGGGTGGGTTGCCCACTGTTACATCCTGGGGAGTGCAAAGCCACAGTCTCTCAAGTCTCTACAGTGGGTGGCTTGCCCACTGTTCCATCCTGGGGAGTGCAAAGCCACAGTCTCTCAAGTCTCACAAGTGGGTGGGTTGCCCACAGTGCCATCCTGGGGAGTGCAAAGCCACAGTCTCTCAAGTCAATAACAGTCTCCACTGGTACTGGAGGAGGACTAGTGCCCAGAGTGCTTCGTGCAGCCCTGCCCGACACAGAGGCGGGCCTGCCCCTTCCGCCAATGGGCCAGTGGTGCTTGAGACGGCGGTGTCCTGTTCAGCGGTGCTTGAGACGAAGGGCCCTGTTCAGCGGTGCTTGAGACGGCGGTGCCCTGTTCAGCGGTGCTTGAGACGGCGGTGCCCTGTTCAGCGGTGCTTGAGACGGCGGTGCCCTGTTCAGCGGTGCTTGAGACGGCGGTGCCCAGTTCAGCGGTGCTTGAGATGAAGGGCCCTGTTCAGCGGTGCTTGAGATGAAGGGCCCTGTTCAGCGGTGCTTGAGACGGCGGTACCCTGTTCCGCGGTGCTTGAGACGGCGGTACCCTGTTCAGCGGTGCTTGAGACGGCGGTACCCTGTTCAGCGGTGCTTGAGACGGCGGTACCCTGTTCAGCGGTGCTTGAGACGGCGGTGCCCTGTTCAGCGGTGCTTGAGATGAAGGGCCCTGTTCAGCGGTGCTTGAGATGAAGGGCCCTGTTCAGCGGTGCTTGAGACGGCGGTGCCCTGTTCAGCGGTGCTTGAGACGGCGGTGCCCTGTTCAGCGGTGCTTGAGATGAAGGGCCCTGTTCAGCGGTGCTTGAGACGGCGGTGCCCTGTTCAGCGGTGCTTGAGACGGCGGTGCCCTGTTCAGCGGTGCTTGAGATGAAGGGCCCTGTTCAGCGGTGCTTGAGACGGCGGTGCCCTGTTCAGCGGTGCATCGGATGAGTGTCCAGGTCAGCGGATCCGGCCATGGCACAGAGGTCATTCGCCACCTGACCTGTGGCTGGCGGTGCCTTCCTGCCCATCTGTTGTGTGGCTGGCGGTGCCTTCCTGCCCATCTGTCGTGTGGCTGGCGGGGCCCTCCTGGGCTGCAGTACCGGGCCTGTGGGTGTCCTCCTGCCCACCTGGGATGGGGCAGGTGGGGGCCCTCCTGTTCAACTGGGCTGCTGGCGGACTTGTCGGGCGTGCTGCCCTTCCCAGCCTTCCCTGTTCGCCTGTGGCCCTTCCCCACCTTTGGCGGTGTGCCAGGTGGCACCACACTTCCTGCCGGAGCCATGGTCGGGATTTTGGTCCCTGGTGTCTTTGGCCTCTCGCGCCGGCCACTGACAATCTTCGGATGTTTTACCGGGGGTGGGCTGGCCGTGCCTTGGCTCCTTCCTGAACTGGCTGCCCTTGAGGGTGGGGGACTCCACAGTCCATGGCACACTGTCATTCCAGGTCCCGCTTTTGTGGTGGCTGAGGTGCTGATTGGAGTCCTATGAGATGGACGGGGTGGGGGAGTTGTAGGCAAGAGGTCAAGTTTGGAAAGGAAAACCAATTTAGGAACAGAGGGACGGGTAGGTGTAGTGGGTATGGGAGTGGAGGAAGAGGTTGTGGTTGTAGGAGTCTTCAGTCTGGTGTCTTTGGGTGCAGGTGCTTGGGCTGGAGGCTGTCGTGAGGTGGATGGCTGTTGGGTGGGTGGCTGCCTGCGTTTGTGGAGCTTGGAAGAGGGGGTCACAGACACAGTGGGAGAGGACACAGGGGACGTGTAAATGGTCGTGGGGGTGGTGACTGCACGTGTGCGGGGGGTTCTGGTGGGTGTGCTGGTGATGGACGTAGTGGCTGAAGATGTTGTGCATGCAGGTGTGAGTGGAGACGTGACAGTGAGGGAGGAGGGAGACGAGGAGGAGGGGGACACAGTGGAGGCAGTGGGTGTTGGTATGTCTGTATGTGGATGTTGCTTGGGTGAATGCTTGTGTGATGTGTGGTGCTTATGTCTGGATGAGCTTCCCTTGGGTGTTGAGGTGTGTGCAGGCTGGTCTGATGGTGTGTCTGGGATAGGCAGAGGTACAGGGGATAGGGTATGGGTGGAGGAAGTTGGAGGGGGGAGGCTAGAGATAGGGACAATTGCTGCCATCAGCTGATGGGCAGCCTGACCCGAATGAATGCCCTCCAGGTATGCATTACTCTGGTGCACCTCCCTTTCTACACCCTGGATGGCATTCAAAAGGGTAGACTGCCCAACAATGAGCGTCCTCAGGAGGTCAATGACCTCCTCACTGAGGGCAGCAGGGGTGACAGGGGCAGGGCCTGAGGTGCCTGGGGCGAAGGAGAGGCCCACCTTCCTGGGTGAGCGGGCACGGGGCAAACGCTGAGGGGCTGCTGGGAGGGTGGTGCTGGTGCGCTGGGTGGCGGCTGTATCTGTTGTTGCGGGGGGCACAGATGTTGCCGCCACCACAAGGGAGCTCCCTTCAGAGGACGAGTCGCTGTCACTGACATCCGCACGAGTCCCCGCTGTGGAGCTCCCCTCGCCCTCCGTCTCACTGGTGAATTCCGATTCAGTTGCATGGCCCACCATGGCCATGTGAGATGCAGCTCCCTCGTGCTCCGATGCCACTTCTCCTCCGCCTGATGATGCTAATGCACAAATGAACAGGAAGACAACAAAAAAGGGGGGTGGGGACAAATAAAGAAATGTTGAGTGCATGCATTGGCGACACCGTTGGCGGACAGGACAGACACAGAAGCCCCCTGCACTACGCCGCGCACTTGGGGTCGACTACGCAATCCGTGGGACATGGTCTACAAGCCTATGGGCGACCTCTGCTCACATACATGACACAGGGCAATGAATAGCTCCACTTGGCACCCTACAGAGGTGGGGGGCGGGGGCACAGGGCCATGCCTTACGGAGGGGCCTAGCCTACAGATATCGCCCTGGCCTAGGGATACCCACAGCCCTCCTCCCCCACCCAGACACCTCCACTGCGCGCAAAGTCACCAGGATTTGAGTGTACTCACCCCCTTGTGTCTGCTGTGATGTCCTCACGCGCCCATCCAAATCGGGGTAGGCCACCGCCAGGATCCAGGACATCAGGGGGGTCAAAGTACAACTGGCACCCCTCCCACGTTGGGAGGCCATCCCCAGCTGAGCCTCCGCCGTCTTCCTGCTCCAGCGTCGGATGTCCTCCCATCTCTTCCGGCAGTGGGTGCCACGTCTCTGGTGGACCCCCAGGGTCCGGACGTCCTTGGCGATGGCACGCCAAATATCGATTTTCTGGTGGGTTCTGACCTATGTGACATGTACAGGGAGAGAAGAATAATCATCACCTTCTGCATGCTCGATGTGAGTGGCTCCCCCATCCCCACCCTTGCCATGTGGCACATGCTCTCATCTGTCGTTTGATGCATGCCTCAATCGCTCCCCTCCCCACCATCTTTCATCCACCCCACTCAACACAGGCAGTGGCCTCAAAGCATGGTCCCAGTGTACTTACTTGTTGGTCTGGAGGACCGTAGAGTAGCGCATACTGGGGGAGGACCCCATCCACGAGTTTCTCCAACTCCTGAGCAGTGAAGGCAGGGGCCCTTTCCCCAGTCGCATGAGACATTGTCTCTTCCAGACCGTGGTCACAGCAGCACTTGCAGTGTAGGTCCCCTCCTGTTGAAGATCAGGTATCGAGTGATTAAGCAGATAGAAAATGGCGGTCACGCCCGCGGCGGTGCGTACCGCAGCGGTGCGTACCGCGACCGCCGGCGCACATCGTCATTGGCTCCTGAGACCCATAGGGTTCAATGATAACCAATGCTTCTTTGCGCCGCGGTCTTCGACCGCCTACCGCCACGGTGTGCCACACCAGCGCATTGACCTCACATCCCATTGTCGCACTTCACAGGTCAGGCAGCCGCCATTTCAAGGGCCCACATGCCTAAATTTCTACTGCGTCACACATACCTAGGCCTTGCATCGACACTCATACAAGCCATTCAATGCATTGGGAATCGTGTTATGTGCAAGCTGTGGTTACGTACCTGTGGGTTGATTGACTCTGTGCTCGCTGTTGTCCTTCATAGGCACTGTCCGCTAGGACATGCGAGGAGATGGAGGAATCTTCCTGTGTACAGACCGCTGGTGGACCTGTCGACAATGGAGGAAAGTCATGTCATACTGACATACAGGCTTGACCGAGCAACTATACAGGAACTGTGTGCCCAGCTGGAGCCAGACCTGATGTCACCAATCCGCCAACCCACAGGGATCCCCCCTCTAGTGCAGGTGCTGTCAGTACTCCATTTCCTAGCAAGTGGGTCATTTCAAACAACAGTGGCCATATCATCAGGGATGTCCCAGCCCATGTTTTCCAAGGTGTTGTGCAGAGTGTTGTCTGCCCTGCTCAAACACATGCGGAGCTACATCGTCTTCCCTGAGGTGGGGGATTTGGCTACAGTGAAGGGTGATTTCTATGCCCTTGGACATATACCCAACATCATTGGTGCCATTGATGGGACACATGTTGCTTTGGTCCCCCCCAGCAGGAGTGAACAGGTGTACAGGAACAGGAAGAGTTATCATTCCATGAATGTCCAGATGGTCTGTTTGGCTGGCCAGTACATCTCCCATGTTAATGCCAAGTTCCCTGGCTCAGTGCATGACGCGTACATCATGCGGAATAGCAGCATCCCTTACGTGATGGGTCAACTCCAGAGGCACCTTGTGTGGCTAATTGGTGACTCTGGTTATCCCAACCTGTCATGGCTACTGACCCCAGTGAGGAATCCCAGGACAAGGTACAATGAGGCCCATGGCCGTACTAGGAGGGTGATCGAGCGGACCTTCGGCCTCCTGAAGGCCAGGTTTAGGTGCCTGCATATGACTGGTGGATCCCTAATGTACTCACCAAAGAAGGTGTGCCAGATCATCGTGGCCTGCTGTATGCTTCACAACCTGGCTTTGCGACGCCAGGTGCCTTTTCTGTAGGAGGATGGTCCAGATGGGGGTGTTGTAGCAGCTGTGGAGCCTGTGGAGAGTGAAGAGGAGGAAGGCGAAGAGGACGACATAGAGAACAGGAACACAGTAATACAGCAGTATTTCCAATGACACACAGGTAAGAATCCACACCGGCATATTACATATACTTAACTCCTACTACCTCTCTACTGTCTGACCTTTTCCCCCAGTGTATGGTAACTGAGTTGTGACTTTCCCTTCCGATTTCAGAGATGTGGGCCCCACTGCGTGACATCTGCTTTATTTCCCCATGGACTACAGCTGTGTGACAGTGGTATGTTGGCATCACAATGTGAATAAGCCATTTGGCACGGTAATGTCTAATACATTTGTACAAAATCACAGCCAGACTCCAGATTGTTTTATGCAATAAGTGTGTTTATTACAGTGCTCTAAATTGGTGGGTGGTTGCAAATTGTTGAGGTGTGATGGTGGAGGATTGTCCATGGCGGAGTCCAGACTATCAGTATCACAGGTGCATTGTCCAGATGCCTGTGGAAAGTGGAGCAGGGGCAGTGTAAGGTTGGACAGGGTGTCAATGTGGGACAGTGGGATGACAATCAGGGAGGTATCCTTTCCTGGCTGGGGTCTTGGCATCTTACTCTGTCTTCTTCCTGGATCTCAGGGCCCGCTTGCGGGGTGGTTCTCCTTCTGCAGGGGGTGGGGTTCTGGTGGCCTGTTGGTCTTGTGTCGGGGCCTCCTGTCCACTAGCGCCGGCGGAGATGGTAGGCAGTTCTTGGTCCATGCTAGTGTCAGGGGCCCTTTGTGGTGCAACAGTGTCCCGCAATGTGGTGACTACCTGATTCAGAGCCACTACGATGGTGCCCATGGCGGAACTGATGTTTCTTAGTTCTTCCCTGAACCCCATATACTGTTGCTCCTGCAGAAGCTGGATCTCCTGAAACCTGGCCAGGACCGTGGCCATCGTCTCCTGGGAGTGGTGGTATGCTCCCATGATGGAGGAGAGGGCCTCGTGGAGAGTGGGTTCATTGGGCCTGTCCCCCCCTGTCGCACAGCAGCCCTCCCAGTTCCCCTGTTTCCCTGGGTCTCTGTCCCCTGGACCGTGTGTCCACTACCACTGCCCCCAGGTCCCTGTTGTTGTTGGGGTGGTGGGTTATCCTGGGTTCCCTGTAGCGGTGGACACACCGCTGATTGACGTGTCCTGGGGACAGAGGGATGGGCCCGCTGTGTGGGTGCTGTGCTGGTGGTCCCAGAGGGGGGAAGGTCTGCTGTGGCTGTCTGAGGGGAACCGACTGTCCAGAGGTCCCCGATGGGCCGGGCTGGTCATCTAGATCCAGGGAGACAGAGCTGCTGTCATCACTGTGGGCCTCTTCTGGGGGTGGGGTGGACATTTGTGGCCCCTCCTGCGCGGTGACTTGGCGTTCGGGTCCTGCAGGGGTATAAAGGTATGATTATTGCTTCTGTGTGTGCCATAGCGTGCAATGGGTGGGTGCCCGTGTACCCCTGTGCTTGCATTCCTGTGTGGGGGCTTTTGTGACGGTGGTTTGGGGGGGGTGATGGGTATGTGCAGTGGGCATGCTTAGGTGATGGGTGTCCATGCTTTGTGGTCGCATGCAGGGCTTGGTGTTGGGATGGGTGGGTTGTGAGGGTGAGACATTTGCAAGGAGTAGGTGTGATGGGGGTGGGGGTGAGGGTGGGGGTATGAGTTGGCATGCTGGTGAGGTGGGGGGGATGAAGTAGTTAAGATTTGACTTACCAGAGTCCATTCCTCCGCCTACTCCTGCGAGGCCCTCAGGATGCAGGATCGCCAAGACCTGCTCCTCCCATGTTGTAAATTCTGGGGGAGGAGGTGGGGGTCCGCCTCCAGTCCGCTGCACCGCGATGTTGTGCCTGGATACCATGGAACGCACCTTCCCCCGTAGGTCGTTCCACCGCTTCCTGATGTCGTCCCGATTTCTTGGGTGCTGTCCCACAGCGTTGACCCTGTCGACTATTCTGCTCCATAGCTCCATCTTCCTGGCAATGGTGGTGTGCTGCACCTGTGTCCCGAAGAGCTGTGGCTCTACCCGTACAATTTCCTCCACCATGACCCTGAGTTCAGCCTCAGAAAACCTGGGGTGTCTTTGCGGTGCCATGGGGTGGTGTGGGTGATGTGTGGGGTGGATTGTGTGGTGCTAAGTGTGGTGATGTGTATTGGTGTGTAGTTTGAAGTGCGTGGTAATATTGCTGGGTGACAGTGAATTGCGCGCCTGGGTGCTCGGGTCTCTTTTCTCTGTGCGTGTTCACGAATCTCTAGGAGTGGGGGTTTGTGGGTGATGTGGGTGTGTGTTTTATATTGTGTTGGGTGTGTGGGAGTGTTGTTTGTATGTGTCTCAGGTGTGTGTATTTTGAATTATCCAATGTGGCTGTGTTTTGTAAGTGTGTGTGTATTTTGAGCGTGGCGGTGTGTACCGCCAATGGAATACCGCGGTTGAAAGACCGCTGCGTGGATTCGTGTGTCGTGATAATGTGGGCGTATTTCTGTTGGCGTGACGGTGGAGGTCTGGTCATCGCCAGTTTCTCGCTGGCCTTTGGTGTGGCGGACTTTTGTGAATGTCTGTATTTTGGCGGTTTGCCTTTTGTGGGTCAGAATGACCGTGGCGGTTTACCGCGGCCGCGGCGGTGTTATGGCGGTCTTCTGCACGGCGGTAAGCGCCTTTTACCGCCGTGGTTGGAATGACCGCCTATATGTTTTGTGGAAAGCCACACTTTGTCACCAGGTTGATACTGCGGTCCCTCACAATGTTTCTTGTCATAATGCTTTTTGTATTTTTTTTTGGCTTTTTCTAAATGTTGTTGAATCGATTTCTGAGTTTGATGCAAATGTTGAATGATTTCTGACACAGCTGGAGTGAGAGAACTTTCTTGAGGAATTGTGATGGGCAAGGTGTCAAGATGATAGCCAAACAAACCAAAGAAGGGTGTAACGCCAGTAGACGTGTGGAAGGAGTTGTTGTAGGCTAACTCAGCTAACCAGAGCACTGATGTCCATGAATTAAGTGCTTTTTTAGCGTAAGCACGTAGGTATTGCTTCAAAGTCTGATTTAGTCTCTCAGTTTGACCATCTGTTTGAGGATGGTGGCTAGTAGATAGGGTAGATGTCACTTGGAGTGTTTTACACCATGTCTTCCAGAAGTTGGAGGCAAATTGCGATCCCCGATTGGAGAGGATCACTTATGGCAGTCCATGATAACAAACCACTCTATTCAGTAAGATAGTTGCCAGTTCACTAGAGGTGGGTAATTTCTTACAGGCAATGAAATGTCCATATTTCGTGAGACTATCTACTACCACCAGAATTACTGAATGCTGTTGAACCACTGGCAGACTTGTAATAAAGTCTAAAGAGATGTGTTCCCACGGACGACTTGGGGTTGGGAGTGGGTGTAACAACCCTTTCGGTTTTGAATGACTTGTTTTAGTGCGAGCACAGACTTCGCAGTTGTTTACCATTGTTTTTACATCCTTTGTTAAGGTAGGCCACCAAAAATAGCGTTGGATTAATTCAAGAGTTTTAGGAGTACCAGGGTGACCTGCTGTAGGTATAACATGCAACCAATGAAACACTATCTTGCGAAGTTTGGTAGTGGGCACGAACAAACGAGCATTGTGAAAGGGTAATCCTTGCTTGATTGATCTTTTTGGATCTGCTTGGGCCCACGCCTGCCATTTTTCAACAGTGAATGAATTGCGGATGTCTTCAAAGAAATCTTCTGTTTTTATGATACATAGGACCTTGTCAGGAGCAATGATAGCTCTGGAGGTTTGAACTGCAGGCAATGTGGTAGACTCTTGGCGGGACAAGGCGTCAGCTTTGCGATTATCTTTACCAGGCCGGAAGGTTACCACAAAATCAAACTTGGCAAAAAACAGCATTCAGCGTAATTGCTGAGGAGTCAAAAGTCTGGCAGAACTCATGAATTGAAGATTGCGATGATCAGTATATACTGTGACAGTATATTTAGCTCCCAACAAATGATGTCTCCATTCTTTAAAGGCGTCACGAATCGCCAGAAGCTCTTTTTCAGCAATGACATAGTTCTGTTCGGCTTCGTTCAACTTCCGAGACATGTAAGCTACAGGATGAAGCTGACCAGTGTCTTTGTTTCGTTGTGACAAGACTGCTCCTATCGCCACATCTGAAGCATCAGCTTCCACTATGAAAGGTCGATCCGCATCTGGATGAGTCAAGACTGGGGCAGTGGAGAAAGCTTCTTTCAAAGTTGAAAAGGCTTGGTCTGCTTCTGGGGACCATACACATTTTTCTTTCTTTCTTAATAACTTAGTAATTGGAGCCACTGTCTGGGAGAAATGATTGATGAACCTCCGGTAAAAATTTGCAAAGCCCAGGAAACATTGTACATCACGAACAGTCTTTGGGATGGGCCATTCAGATACGGCTTTTACTTTCCTTTCTGCCATCACCATACCTTGAGGGGTAAGGATAACCCCTAAAAACTCAACTGTGGTAACATGAAACTCACACTTGGTTAGCTTGCAATATAAATGGTGTTTAAGAAGGGCTGCCAAAATTTTCTTGACATGTTGAACATGTTCATTCTCATTGTCTGAGTAGATCAAAATGTCATCAATGTAAACTATGGCAAAGATATCGAGGTACTCTCTAAGAACATCATTTAAGAAAAATTGAAATGCTGCTGGAGCATTGCACAGACCAAAAGGCATGACGGTGTATTCAAAAAGGCCATATCTTGTTTTGAATGCCGTTTTCCATTCGTCACCCTCTCTCATTCTGACCAAATGGTAAGCACCTCGAAGATCAAGCTTCGTGTAGATTTTTGCTTTCTTTACTTGTTCCAGTAAGACCGGAATTAGAGGCAAAGGATATTTGTTCTTGATGGTGATTTTATTCAAGCCCCTATAGTCGATACAAGTTCGAAGCTCTCCGTTCGCTTTTGGAACAAAAAACAAAGGAGAAGCTGTGGGAGACTTAGAGGGGCGGATGAAACCATTCTCTAAGAATTGATCCAAGTATTTTCGTAAATGTTGATTTTCATATTCTGACAGGGTATACACACGACAGTTGGGAAGTATCCCCCCCTGGGACTAGATCAATTTGACAGTCATAAGATCTATGAGGAGGTAAGTTCTCCGCTTCCTTCTCATCAAATACATCTTCATAAGACGAATACTGTTTGGGCAACTGAACTTCTTTCTCTGCGGCGGTAGCTATGTAAGAATGACGAACTCCCGATTCTTGAGTCCTTTGGAGACAATGTTCTTTACATAGCACTGATGAGAACACGATCTTTCGTTCTGCCAAATTAATCTCTGGATTGTGATGAGTTAACCATGGCAAGCCAAGGATGATCCCATACTGGGGAGCATGGATCACGTCAAGGATGAGTTCCTCTTTATGTTTCTTTCTTTGATTTTTACCTTCACAAATTATTGTCAAGGGGACAGTCTGAAGAGTTATCGGACCTCCAGTCAAGAGTTTTCCATCAGCTGCCTGGATGGTTTCTGGGGTCTTCTTTTCAATACATGGGATCCCCCATGCACGAACAATTGGGCGTCAACAAAGTTTCCGGTAGCCCCAGAGTCGACTAGAGCCTTCTTGAAATAGGTATTTTTCTTGACCTGAACTCTTATTCCCAATTTTAGATGTTTGGATTGTGAAGGATCCACGGTTGCCTTCTCTGCAACTTGGGTGCTTTAGATTTTCCGACTCGACTGATGCATTGGTTGCAACTTTCTGAACTGGGCCTCGCTTGCTCTTTGTTTTGATTGGACAATCTTTGGCGAAATGACCTTTCCGCCCACAATAGAGACATTGGCCATTTTTTCTGCGTAGGTCCTTTTCATCTTTGGTCAAATGTCTCCTGATGGTTCCAATTTCCATCGGTTCCGGCATTCTTTATCTCGGAGTTCTTGAGTCTTTGTTATCATGAGCATGCCTAGAATGTTTTTCAGTCTTTTTACGCGTTCCTTTTCGTTCGTTTAAACGATGATCAAGCCTCAAGACAAGGTTTATTAAATCTTGAGAGTTTGCAGGTTGTGGGTCGATTTGCGCTAAGATGTCTTTTAGCTCCTCTTTGAGTCCCCTGTAAAACAAGGCCGCTTGTTTTTCTTCAGGCCAGGATGTCTCAGCGACCAGCCGATTAAAGTTGGCTAAATATGACACTATGGCCCTCATTCTGACCCTGGCGGTCGGTGATAAAGCGGCGGCCAAGCCGCCAACAGGCCGGCGGTCTAAAATATGCAATTCTGACCCTGGCGGGAACCGCCAACACAGCCCGCCAACTTAACACTCCGCCCGCCACAGCGGTACAAACAAACAGCGCGGCGGTTCCCGCCAACAGCCAGGCGGCAGACAATGTACCGCCCACCCTATTACGACCCACCAATCTGCCACCTTTTCCGGGGCGGGAGCACCGCCGATAAGAACACGGCGGAAACAGACTACGAACGGGAAAACGCTCACCTCTACGCACTCCACGCGAGATTCCGGCAGCATGGAACCAGAGTTGCAGGTCATCCCCGCACTCCTATTCCTGCTCATATACCAGGAGCACGCCCGGCGGCGCGGAAGACATCGGTGAGTACTGCACCTACGACACAGGGGAGGGAAAAGATTACCGGCACACACCCACCCACCCACACCCACTACAACACACACATCAATGCATTCCCACAGATCACTGTCACAACCCACAAACCACCCCCCTCCGAAATAATGCAAAGACCAAAAGAAGAGATCATAAACGGGCAGATATATTGAAATATGGACACCAGTAATCCCAATAAATAAATAAACTATGTACAAAATATATACAGCTACTAAATGTAGTCCAACCACTGTCCGTGGATCACAGGGGTCCTGTGCAAAGGGGCAAGGCCCAGTCCCACGACAAGAACTCCACGGAGAGAACACTGCAGGGGCATCAGAAAGAAAATAGGACAGGCACCTCAGGGGGAAGGGAAGGGGGGGCACCTCAGCCACTTGAGTACACGACGCCAGATCCACGAGGGGACTCCATGACCACTGGGCCATCCTGGGGAGAGCAAAGCCACAGTCCAAACAGTCCATACAGTGGGTGGCCTGCCCACTGGGCCATCCTGGGGAGAGCAAAGCCACAGTCCATACAGTCCATAACAGACCCCACTGCCACTGGAGGAGGCAAGTTGGCCAGAGGACATCCTGCAGCCCTGCCCGAGATAGATCCTGCCCTGCCACGTCTGCCAAAGGGCCAGCGGTTCTTGCCTTGAAGGGCCCAGTTCAGCGGTTCCTGAGACGGCGGGCCCAGTTCAGCGGTCCTTGCCCTGAAGGGCCCAGTTAAGCGGTTCTTGAGACGGCGGGGCCCAGCGGAGCGGTGCTTGAGACGGCGGGGCCCAGTTCAGCGGTCCTTGAGACGGCGGGCCCAGTTCAGCGGTCCTTGAGACGGCGGGGCCCAGCGGAGCGGTTCTTGAGACGGCGGGGCCCAGCGGAGCGGTTCTTGAGACGGCGGGGCCCAGCGGAGCGGTTCTTGAGACGGCGGGGCCCAGCGGAGCGGTGCTTGAGACGGCGGGGCCCAGTTCAGCGGTCCTTGAGACGGCGGGGCCCAGCGGAGCGGTGCTTGAGACGGCGGGGCCCAGTTCAGCGGTCCTTGAGACGGCGGGGCCCAGTTCAGCGGTCCTTGAGACGGCGGGGCCCAGCGGAGCGGTTCTTGAGACGGCGGGGCCCAGCGGAGCGGTGCTTGAGACGGCGGGGCCCAGTTCAGCGGTCCTTGAGACGGCGGGGCCCAGCGGAGCGGTTCTTGAGACGGCGGGGCCCAGCGGAGCGGTGCTTGAGACGGCGGGGCCCAGTTCAGCGGTCCTTGCCTTGAAGGGCCCAGCGGAGCGGTGCTTGAGACGGCGGGGCCCAGCGGAGCGGTGCTTGAGACGGCGGGGCCCAGTTCAGCGGTCCTTGAGACGGCGGGGCCCAGCGGAGCGGTTCTTGAGACGGCGGGGCCCAGCGGAGCGGTGCTTGAGACGGCGGGGCCCAGTTCAGCGGTCCTTGCCTTGAAGGGCCCAGCGGAGCGGTGCTTGAGACGGCGGGGCCCAGCGGAGCGGTGCTTGAGACGGCGGGGCCCAGTTCAGCGGTCCTTGAGACGGCGGGGCCCAGCGGAGCGGTTCTTGAGACGGCGGGGCCCAGCGGAGCGGTGCTTGAGACGGCGGGGCCCAGTTCAGCGGTCCTTGCCTTGAAGGGCCCAGCGGAGCGGTGCTTGAGACGGCGGGGCCCAGCGGAGCGGTGCTTGAGACGGCGGGGCCCAGTTCAGTGGTCCTTGAGACGGCGGGGCCCAGCGGAGCGGTTCTTGAGACGGCGGGGCCCAGCGGAGCGGTGCTTGAGACGGCGGGGCCCAGTTCAGCGGTCCTTGAGACGGCGGGGCCCAGCGGAGCGGTTCTTGAGACGGCGGGGCCCAGCGGAGCGGTGCTTGAGACGGCGGGGCCCAGTTCAGCGGTCCTTGCCTTGAAGGGCCCAGCGGAGCGGTGCTTGAGACGGCGGGGCCCAGCGGAGCGGTGCTTGAGACGGCGGGGCCCAGTTCAGCGGTCCTTGCCTTGAAGGGCCCAGTTCAGCGGTCCTTGCCTTGAAGGGCCCAGTTCAGCGGTGCTTGAGACGGCGGGCCCAGTTCAGCGGTCCTTGCCCTGAAGGGCCCAGTTCAGCGGTTCTTGAGACGGCGGGGCCCAGTTCAGCGCTCCTTGCCTTGAAGGGCCCAGTTCAGCGGTGCTTGAGACGGCGGGGCCCAGTTCAGCGCTCCTTGCCTTGAAGGGCCCAGTTCAGCGGTTCTTGAGACGGCGGACGGTCTATGGCCAACTGCTAATTGCCTGGTGGTGCCCTCCTGGGCAGCGGGGATGGTGCTCCTTCACTGCCCACCTGGGCTGTGGGTGGTGGGGCCCTCCTGGCCAGCTGGGCTGGGTCCACCCTGGGCAGCGGCTATGGGGGTGGTGGGCTCTCCCGGGGCAGCTGTGCCGGTTCCTCCCGGGGCAGCGGCTATGGGGGTTGTGGGCTCCTCCTGGGCAGCAGGCCTGCTGCCTGACCTCTCCGACTTGCTGCCCTTGCCCTCCTTAGTCGTGGGCCTGTGGCCCTTTCCTCCCTTTGGAGCTGTGGCTGGTGACTGTCTCTGGGTGGTGTCCGGGGGGGATGTAGAAGGCGGGCTCCTGCGGCGCCCCTTCCGCCTTCTGCTCCTCTTCCCAGGGGGTGGGCTGGCTGTCCCCTTGCTGCTGGGCGAAGATCCAGACATGCGGGCTGGCGGGCTCCAATACCCCTGCACCCTTGTCAAGGGGGCTGCAGGGCTGGTGGTGGCTGAGGTGCTCTTCTTACCCCGACGAGAAGGAGGGGGGGGCTCAGGGTCAGGAAAGAAGTTAGTAGTGGCGAGGAAGAGCTTCCTGGGACAATGGAGAGTGGTAGGTACAGTGGGAATGGGAGTGGAGGGAGAGGATGTGGTTGTAGGTGAGTCACGTTTGCTGTCTTTGGGTGCAGGTGCAGGAGGGATAGGCTGTCGTGAGGTGGATGGCTGTTGGGTGGGTGGGTGGCTGCGTTTGTGTGGTGTGGAAGAGGGGGTGACAGACACAGTGGGAGAGGACACAGGGGACGTGTAAATGGCAGTGGGGGTGGTGACTGCACGTGTGCGGACTGGAGTGGAGGGTGTGCTGGTGATGGAAACACTGGCTGATGGTGAGGTGAATGGAGGTGTGAGTGTAGACGTCACAGGGAGGGAGGAGGGAGACGAGGAGGTGGGGGTCACAGAGGTGGTAGTGACTGTTGGCATGTCTGCATCGGAATGTTGCGTGTGTGAATGTCTGCGTGATCTGTGGTGCTTATGTTTGGATGAGCTTCTCTTGGGTGTTGAGGTGTGTGCAGGCTGGTCTGATGGTGTGGGTGGGACAGGCAGAGGAACAGGAGACTGGGAGGAGGGAGTTAGTAGAGGCAGGCAGGAGACAGGGACAATGGCTGCCGTCAGTGCTGAGGCCAGAGCCTGGAACGATCGCTGATGGGCAGCCTGACCCGAATGAATGCCCTCCAGGTACGCATTGCTGCGATGAACCTCCCTCTCCACCCCCTGGATGGCATTCAAAAGGGTAGTCTGCCCAACAATGAGCGTTCGGAGGAGGTCAATGACCTCCTCACTGAGGGCAGCGGGGGTAACAGGGGCAGGGCCTGAGGTGCCTGGGGCGAAGGAGATGCCCGGCTTCCTGGCAGAGCGGGCACGGGGCGAACGCTGAGGGGCTGCTGGGAGGGCAGAGATGGTGCGCTGGGTGGCGGGGCCCAGTTCAGCGGTCCTTGCCTTGAAGGGCCCAGTTCAGCGGTCCTTGCCTTGAAGGGCCCAGTTCAGCGGTGCTTGAGACGGCGGGGCCCAGTTCAGCGGTCCTTGCCCTGAAGGGCCCAGTTCAGCGGTTCTTGAGACGGCGGGGCCCAGTTCAGCGCTCCTTGCCTTGAAGGGCCCAGTTCAGCGGTGCTTGAGACGGCGGGGCCCAGTTCAGCGCTCCTTGCCTTGAAGGGCCCAGTTCAGCGGTTCTTGAGACGGCGGACGGTCTATGGCCAACTGCTAATTGCCTGGTGGTGCCCTCCTGGGCAGCGGGGATGGTGCTCCTTCACTGCCCACCTGGGCTGTGGGTGGTGGGGCCCTCCTGGCCAGCTGGGCTGGGTCCACCCTGGGCAGCGGCTATGGGGGTGGTGGGCTCTCCCGGGGCAGCTGTGCCGGTTCCTCCCGGGGCAGCGGCTATGGGGGTTGTGGGCTCCTCCTGGGCAGCAGGCCTGCTGCCTGACCTCTCCGACTTGCTGCCCTTGCCCTCCTTAGTCGTGGGCCTGTGGCCCTTTCCTCCCTTTGGAGCTGTGGCTGGTGACTGTCTCTGGGTGGTGTCCGGGGGGGATGTAGAAGGCGGGCTCCTGCGGCGCCCCTTCCGCCTTCTGCTCCTCTTCCCAGGGGGTGGGCTGGCTGTCCCCTTGCTGCTGGGCGAAGATCCAGACATGCGGGCTGGCGGGCTCCAATACCCCTGCACCCTTGTCAAGGGGGCTGCAGGGCTGGTGGTGGCTGAGGTGCTCTTCTTACCCCGACGAGAAGGAGGGGGGGGCTCAGGGTCAGGAAAGAAGTTAGTAGTGGCGAGGAAGAGCTTCCTGGGACAATGGAGAGTGGTAGGTACAGTGGGAATGGGAGTGGAGGGAGAGGATGTGGTTGTAGGTGAGTCACGTTTGCTGTCTTTGGGTGCAGGTGCAGGAGGGATAGGCTGTCGTGAGGTGGATGGCTGTTGGGTGGGTGGGTGGCTGCGTTTGTGTGGTGTGGAAGAGGGGGTGACAGACACAGTGGGAGAGGACACAGGGGACGTGTAAATGGCAGTGGGGGTGGTGACTGCACGTGTGCGGACTGGAGTGGAGGGTGTGCTGGTGATGGAAACACTGGCTGATGGTGAGGTGAATGGAGGTGTGAGTGTAGACGTCACAGGGAGGGAGGAGGGAGACGAGGAGGTGGGGGTCACAGAGGTGGTAGTGACTGTTGGCATGTCTGCATCGGAATGTTGCGTGTGTGAATGTCTGCGTGATCTGTGGTGCTTATGTTTGGATGAGCTTCTCTTGGGTGTTGAGGTGTGTGCAGGCTGGTCTGATGGTGTGGGTGGGACAGGCAGAGGAACAGGAGACTGGGAGGAGGGAGTTAGTAGAGGCAGGCAGGAGACAGGGACAATGGCTGCCGTCAGTGCTGAGGCCAGAGCCTGGAACGATCGCTGATGGGCAGCCTGACCCGAATGAATGCCCTCCAGGTACGCATTGCTGCGATGAACCTCCCTCTCCACCCCCTGGATGGCATTCAAAAGGGTAGTCTGCCCAACAATGAGCGTTCGGAGGAGGTCAATGACCTCCTCACTGAGGGCAGCGGGGGTAACAGGGGCAGGGCCTGAGGTGCCTGGGGCGAAGGAGATGCCCGGCTTCCTGGCAGAGCGGGCACGGGGCGAACGCTGAGGGGCTGCTGGGAGGGCAGAGATGGTGCGCTGGGTGGCGGCTGTACCTGTAATGGCGGGGGGCACGGATGGTGCCACCCCCGCAAGGGAGCCCCCTTCCGAGGACGTGTCCGTGTCGCTGCAGGCTCCAGTCGTCCCCGTCGTGGAGCTCCCCTCGCCCTCCGTCTCACTGGTCCAGTCTGACTCTGTGGCATGGCCCTCCTGGGCCATGTGAGATGCAGCTCCCTCCTGCCCCGATGCCACTTCTCCTCCGCCTGATGATGCTGATGCACACAAGCACAGAAAGACAAACAAAAAGGGGGGGGGAGAGAGAAATAAAGGGATATTGAGTACATGGATCTCCGGTACAGTTAGCGGACATGACAGACACAGATGCCCCCTGCACTAAGTTGCGCACTTGGGGTCCGCTACGCATTCCGTGGAACATGCCCTACACGCCTAGAGTTGACAACTGCACCCATGGATGACACGGCCCAGGGATGGCTGTACTGACAAACTACTGAGGGTGGTGGCTGGGGACACAGGGGCTTACGGGGGTGCCCAGCTTACAGATATCGCCCTGGCCTAGGGGGACCCCCAGCCCTCCTCCCCCAACCAGACACCTCCACTGCGCGACAACAGAGTAGATAATGCTTGTACTCACCCCCTTGTGTCTGCTGTGCTGCCCTCACGCGCCCATCCAATTCAGGGTAGGCCACCGCCAGGATCCGGAACATCAGGGGGCTCAGTTGACGGCAGGCACCCCGCCTACGTTGGGAGGCCATCCCCAGCAGAGACTCGGCGGTCTTCTTGGTCCCGTGGCGGATGTCCTCCCACCTCTTGCGGCAGTGGGTGCCCCGTCGATGGTGGACCCCCAGGGTCCGGACTTCCTTGGCGATGGCACGCCAAATCCCGATCTTCTCATGGGCGCGGACCTATGTGACACGTACAGGGAGGGAGAAATACCACGTTCAAGTTTGTCAGCATTTTCCTTTCCAGTGGCCCAACGCCCCCCATCCCCGCCAGGCCCCCCGCCAGGCCCAACATGCCCCCCATCCCCGCCAGGCCCCCCGCCATGCCCCCCGCCAGGCCCAACATGCCCCCCATCCCCGCCAGGCCCCCCGCCATGCCCCCGCCAAGCCCAACATGCCCCCCATCCCCGCCAGGCCCCCCGCCATGCCCCCGCCAAGCCCAACATGCCCCCCATCCCCGCCAGGCCCCCCGCCAGGCCCCCCGCCAGGCCCAACATGCCCCCCATCCCCGCCAGGCCCCCCGCCATGCCCCCCGCCAGGCCCAACATGCCCCCCATCCCCGCCAGGCCCCCCGCCATGCCCAACATGCCCCCCATCCCCGCCAGGCCCCCCGCCATGCCCAACATGCCCCCCATCCCCGCCAGGCCCCCCGCCATGCCCCCCGCCAGGCCCAACATGCCCCCCATCCCCGCCAGGCCCCCCGCCATGCCCAACATGCCCCCCATCCCCGCCAGACCCCCCGCCATGCCCCCCGCCAGGCCCAACATGCCCCCCATCCCCGCCAGGCCCCCCGCCAGGCCCAACATGCCCCCCATCCCCGCCAGGCCCCCCGCCATGCCCCCCGCCAGGCCCAACATGCCCCCCATCCCCGCCAGGCCCCCCGCCAGGCCCCCAAGCCAGCCAGTGGCCCCAAATCCAGATTGAATTAAACTCACTTGTTGGTCTGGAGGACCGTAGAGTAGCGCATACTGGGGGAGGACCCCATCCACGAGTTTCTCCAACTCCTCTCCAGTGAAGGCAGGGGCCCTTTCCCCAGGTGCAGCAGCCATTGTCCCTTCCAGACCGAGGTCACAGCAACACTTGCAGTATAGGTCCTCTCCTGTGAAAGTTCAAGTCGCAAGTGGATAAGTAGATAGAAAATGGCGGTCACGTCCGCGGCGGTGCGTACCGCGGCGGTGCGTCCCGCCACCGCCGGCGCCCTTCGCCATTGGCTCCTGAAACCCATAGGCTTCAATGTTAACCAATGCGGCTTTGCGCCGCGGTCTTCGCCCGCCGCGGTGTGCCACGCCAGCGCATTGACCTCACATCCCATTGTCACACTTCACAGGTCAGGCAGCCGCCATTTCCAGGGCCCACATGGCTCAATTTCAACTGCGTCACACAGGCCTAGGCCTTGCATAGCCACTCAGACACGCCATTCACTGCATAGAGAATCGTATACTGTGCTAGCTGTGAGTACGTACCTGTGGGTTGCTTGACTGTGTGCTCCATGTTGTCCTTCCTAGGCACCGTCCGCTGGGTTGGGCGAGGAGACGGATGAATCCTCCCGTGTACCGACCGCTGGTGGACCTGTCGACAATGGAAGAACACCACATTATCCTGACCTACCGTCTTAACCGTGCCACTATCCATGAACTGTGTGCCCAGCTGGAGCCCGACCTGATGTCCCCCATCCGCCAACCCACAGGGATTCCCCCTCTGGTGCAGGTCATGTCAGTACTCCATTTCTTGGCAAGTGGGTCATTTCAGACAACCGTGGGAATTGCTTCTGGGATGTCTCAGCCCATGTTTTCGAAGGTGTTATCCAGAGTGTTGTCTGCCCTGATGAAATCCGTGAGGAGCTACATCATTTTCCCTGAGGTGGGCGAATTGGCTACAGTGAAGGGTGATTTCTACACCCTTGGACATATTCCCAACGTAATTGGTGCCATTGATGGGACCCATGTGGCTTTGGTTCCCCCAAGAGACAGGGAGCAGGTGTACAGGAACAGAAAAAATTACCATTCAATGAACATCCAGGTGGTGTGTTTGGCTGACCAGTACATCTCGCATGTAAATGCCAAATTCCCAGGGTCAGTGCATGACGCCTACATCCTAAGGAATAGCAGCATCCCTTACGTGATGGAACAGCTACAGAGACACCGTGTATGGCTAGTGGGGGACTCTGGGTACCCCAACCTGTCGTGGCTACTGACCCCAGTAAGGAATCCCCGGACCAGGGCAGAGGAACGGTACAATGAGGCCCATGGGCGTACTAGGAGGGTGATCGAACGCACCTTTGGCCTCCTAAAGGCCAGGTTTAGGTGCCTGCATATGACAGGTGGATCCCTAATGTACTCACCTAAGAAGGTGTGTCACATCATCGTGGCCTGCTGCATGCTTCACAACCTGGCTTTGCGCCGCCAGGTGCCTTTCCTGCAGGAGGATGGTCGAGACGGTGGTGTTGTGGCAGCGGTGGAACCTGAGGAGAGTGACGAGGAGGAAGACGACGGGGCTGAAACAGACAACAGGGACAGAATCATTGAACAGTACTTCCAATAGGACACAGGTAACATTTCAAAGATAATTTAGTAAATGTTAACTACTCTCCAGCATCTCTGCTGCCTGTCTATTTGCCCCAGTGTATGATGACTGAGTTTTGGCTTTTCCCTCCCTATTTCAGATCTGGGGTCCCCACTACGAGTCCTGTGCTTCGTTTCCCCATGGACTACAGCTTTGTGGCAGCTGTTTGTTGACTTCACCATGTACAAGGACATATTTGCACTGTCATGTCAATTACAATCTATTGAAATCACAGCCAGACTCCAGATATTTTGGTGCAAAATAGGTGTTTATGGAAGTGCTCAAAATGGGATGGGTGGTTTCAAGTGGGTGGGGACTATGGTGAAGGAATGTCCATGGCAGAGTCCAGAGTAACAGTCACACAGGTGCATTGTCCAGAGGCCTGTGGAGAGATGGAGCATGGGCAGTTCAAGGATGGACAGGGTGACAATGTGGGACAGTGGGATGACATCAGGTGGTATCCATTGCTGGCGGGGGTCTTGACATTCTACTCTGTCTTCTTGCGAGATCTCAGGGCCCTCTTGCGGGGTGGTTCTTCTCCTGCAGGAGGTGGGGGTCTGGTGGGCTGCTGCTGTGCGGGGGCCTCCTGTCCACTAGCGCCGGCGGAGGTGGTTGGCTGTTCTTGGTCCAGGCTAGTGGCAGGGGCCCTTGGGTGTTGTTCAGTGTCCGCCCTGGTGTTTACGAGGTCCTGCAGCAGCCCTACCATGGTAACCAGGGTGGTGTTGATGGCTCTGATGTCCTCCCTGTACCCCCGATAGTGTTCCTCCTGCAGTGCCTGGATCTCCTGGAACCGGGCCAGTACCGTCGCCATCGTCTCCTGGGAGCGGTTGTATGCTCCCATGATGGTGGTGAGGACCTCGTGGAGAGTGGGTTCCCTGGGCCTCTCCTCCCCCCCCTGTCGCACAGCTGCCCTCCGAGTTCCCCTGTTTCCCTGGGCCTCTGCCCCCTGGCCGGTGTGCCCACTACCACTGCCCCCAGGTCCCTGTTGTTGTTGGGGTGGTGGGTTATCCTGGGTGCCCTGTAGTGGTAGACACACCGCAGATTGACGCGCCCTGGAGACAGAGGCATGGGCCCGCTGGGTGGGAGCTGTGCTGGTGTTCCCAGAGGGGTTAGGGTCTGTAGTGGCCTGGGCCTGTGTGAGGGGAACCGACTGTCCAGAGGTCCCCGATGGTCCGGGCTGGTCATCGGTGTCCAGGTCGACAGAGCTGCTGTCATCGCTGACGGCCTCTTGGGTGGGGGGTGTGGAGAATTCTGGCCCCTCCGCCGCGGTGTGTTGACGGTCGGGTCCTGCAGGGGTATAGAGGTATGGTTATAGTTTCAATGTGTGGCATATGGGTGTATCTGTGGGTTCCCGTGTCCCCAAGTGCTGGCATTCGTGTGTGGGGGCTTTGGTGAGGGTGGCTTGTGGGGGGGATGTGTATATGCATTGGGCATGCTTTGGTGATGGGTGTCCATGCTTAGTGGACGCATGCAGGCCTAGGTTTTGGGATGTGTGGGTTGTGATGGTGAGACATTGGCGGGGAATAGGTGTGCTGGGGGTGGGGGTGAGGATGGTGGTGGGGGTGAGGATGGTGGTGGGGGTGAGGGTGGGGGTGAGGATGGGGGTGGGGGTGAGGGTGGGGTTCGAGGATGGGGGTGAGGGTTGGGGTCTGATTTGGCATGCAGGTGGGGGGGAAGCAGTATTGAAGCTTCAACTTACCAGTATCCATTCCTCCGCCGACTCCTGCGAGGCCGTCAGGATGCAGGATGTTCAAGACTTCCTCCTCCCATGATGTGAATTGTGGGGGTTGAGGTGGGGGTCCTCCGCCAGTCTTCTGCACGGCGATGTTGTGCCTGGATACCATGGAACGCACCTTCCCCCGTAGGTCGTTCCATCGCTTCCTGATGTCTTCCCGATTTCTGGGGTGCTGTCCCACTGCGTTCACCCTGTCGACAATCCTCTGCCATAGCTCCGTCCTCCGGGCAATGCTGGTGTATTGTATCTGTGTGCCGAACAGCTGGGGCTTACCCGAACGATTTCCTCCACCATAACCCTGAGTTCTTCGTCTGTGAAGCGGGGTTGTCTTTGGGGTGCCATGGGGTGGTGTGTATGATGTGTGGGGTGGAGTATGTGTATTTAAGTGAGTTGAGTGTGGTGGTGTGTGTTGTTTTGTGTGTGGATAGTGTGTGGGTGATGGTGTTGAGTGGCTGTGGCTGTTATTTTTTGGATGCTGGTGTCTCGCTCTTGCCTTCTTTACGAATTTTTTAGCGTAGGGGTTTGTGGGTGATGTGGGTGTGTGTTTTATATTGTATTGTGTGTGTGGGAGTGGTGTGTGTATGTGTATCAGGTGTGTGGGATTCAAATCGTCCAATGTGGCTGAGTTTTGTTCGTTTGTGTGTGTTCTGACCGCGGCGGTGTGTCCCGCCAATGGAATACCGCGTTTGAATGACCGCCGCGTGGATTCGTGGGTCGTAATGGCATGGGCGTATTTCTGTTGGCGTGACGGTGGAGGTTTTGTCACCTCCACCTTTCCGCCGACCGCTGGTCTGGCGGTCTGTTGTGGCGGTCGGATTTTCGGAGGTTTGCCTTCTGCGGGTCAGAATGACCGTGGCGGGTTTCCGCGACCGCGGCGGGATTATGGAGGATTTCTGACCGGCGGTAGGCGCCTTTTACCGCCGAGGTCAGAATGACCCCCTAAGTCCTGATTCCCTTGGCGTAAGTCTAATAATTCACGATCTGCTGACTGTGTTACAGTTCTACGATCGAAAACTCTCTCAAATTCACGAACAAAATGTTTCCAGTTGTACAACAGGGGACTATTTTTACGCACAAGAGGAATAGCCCATGTAGCTGCATCACCAGACAGATATGACAACAAGAAAGCTACTTTAGACTGGGCATCGGCGAAAGTATGTGGTCTGCAGGTGAAGTGAAGTGCCACTTGAACCAGAAAAGATTGCGCTTTCAAGGGATCACCTGAGAAGCGTTCTGGGGGAGCTAAAGGAATGGCTGAAGGAACATTGAGGGAAATGTTAGTCGGATTACCTCCAGAAGTCTGAGAAGAAGTACCTGGCCAAGACACACCTGTGGGACTTTGTTCTTTCTTCTCAACCTTATTCTGTAACTGACTCACCCTCTCAGCTAGACTATTTGTCAAATCCTTTGATGATACCACTTCTGACTGGAGCTGGGTGATAGCCTTGACTAGCTCGTCCAGTGTGGCCATGCTGAGAACATACACAAACCAGGAGGATAATAATTTGTGGGCTCACTATTCTGTCAGAGTCACCAGATCCTCGGGGTCTGTGCACGTTCCCAACACTTCCACCACAAGACAGCTCCAATACTCTGATTAGATTTATCACAGAGTCTAAGAGAGTCCAAGTGGGGAAAAGGGGATTAGGACGGGAACAGCTGGGAAGGAGACATGTAGGAAGCAAAAGGTTAAAACACAACATCAAAATTACATCTCATGAAATCAGTACCATGCTACAACTCTAAGCTTCGTCTTTTCCGAAAAACATGAACAACCCTAGAATAGTCCTAAAACTGACTAGGTTTTAGATGACCGAATGCCTGAGGAGGAAACAGGAAAAGTTAAATAGGACTTTCAGATTCGAGTACTTTCTTTAGCATGAGAATCAGGAAACACTCTGAGCAATTTCTAAACAACCATATGAATCTCCTTTTAAGAATATATATCAGGAACACACAGCATTACATCTAGAACTCTGGTATTGTTGTGTTCATCTCAGAAAAAACATTGGGAAGTGAATCGCGCACATTGCAGATTTTTATATGAGTATTAAACACCATAAAGGATTGTGCACCTTGAAATCACACAACGTAGATTCAAGGAATAAATCACCCAACGTGTCAACTTGAAATGCTACCAAGAAAATGTCTTAGAATAGTAGCGCACAGAAATTTACATTATTTATACACGAGGAAAGAATTACACGTCTTGCTGATTCAAATGCCACCATACAAATGCCAAGAAATGGTAGCGCACAATGAATAACATGAAAAAACACTCAAGGAAAGAATCGCGCGTGTTGCTGATTCGAATGCCACCATGTAAATGCCAGAAAATGGTAGCGCGCAATGAACAACAAAGTTAAATGCTCATGAAACGAGTTGCACGTCTTGCCAACTTGTAAAACATCATGTAAATGTCAAGAAATATCAGCGCGCAATGAACAATAATGTAATAACGAAGTCAAATCTTTCTGGAATAAATTGCGCGTCCTCCCTATTTGCACACCACCATACAAATGCCAAAAAATGGCAGCACACAAGTAATCTGTTATTCATTTAAGAATTAAAATCAAGAATATGAAAATTCTCAATTACGGTGTTGGGAAATGTCCAAACACCGTCTTACCGCCTGGAAACAGTGATCACCAATGAGAGATGAGTGCAGAAGACTGGAAAATCCAAATAGGCCGCCGGGACAGGCGCTCAGGAAGAAGCTGCTGCTTTGCACCGGGACCTCTGAATAGTGAGCACTGGAAGTTGGGCTGACTCTCTTTTATAGAGTCTTGGCCCAGCCTAGAACCTCGCCCAGGCATGTTGCAGGGAAAGTCTCTAGAAGGCCCTGGAAAGGGACCACACCCTAACACACTCTGAATGTCTGCAGCAATACATTGCAAATGTACAGTATTTATAATCACCTTAAAAATTAATCTTTTGGATGGAATTCTGCAATGCAAAAGGTTAAACAATAACATATCATCACAATGCATAAATTATTTCTAGATGCCCGTAGAGCGCGCACTGTCCTGGTGTTGACAAATCCACTGTATGGCACAATACATTAATAATAAGGCTACAATAGATGGAATCAAAGCTCCCAACAGTCCTGACATCCAGAATGGCAGTAATTTCAACCACCCACTAAGCCAATTATCCCGGGCACCTCCTTCATCTACCATTTTCTTTTGTAGATTATGCAGGGTCTGCATTGCCCCTTGCATGGTCGTCATATAGTCAAGTACATAGCGGTGCTGCATCACCCTTATTCTCATCACATGCAGCTGTTCCTTAAACGCATTGTACCCATCCTTGGTAGTGTTGATAGTCTTAAGAAGTTCCCATTGAGTTATCTGCAGCCATCAAGCTGTTGCTTTGGCCAGAATAAATGGCAGAATACTTCCAACAATTAGCCGTGCATGATTGAACAAATAGTACTCCTGAGGAATGTCACTCCAAACCTTTTAGATTCATGAACAAAGAGGTGAAAATTGTTAGTATAATTAGATAGACCCCCAAGTGGGAGATTTGCACAGAACTTGACGAAATGCAAGAATGCTGGTTGCATGATCTGATGTCCACAACAGTAGGTCAGGTTTGTCCTTGCAGGTAAAAGTCAACAATGCTTTTATCAACAAAAGAAATGTGGGACCTCAATAAATTGTTTTTGTGTGCCTTGCATCCAATTATATCCATCCTGTGAACAAGAGATCACAATACACAATGATTGAAGAGTATCCATATCAGTACTCTTACAGTCAATAACTTTCCCTTCAAGGTCCTCAGAATGATAGAGAGATCAGGAACAATTTGAAATTCCAGAACCATGACGTCGTTCAGGGGGCGCAGGTCTTGAACCATGCGCCAAGTATTACCCTGAGACTCCTTAACCGAGTAAATCAGTGTGTTGCAAGGAGGCACTCCAGAGTAAATTACTTCTTGCTGTAGCAATGCCTGAATAGTAGGGGCAATGCCCTCGTCTGCTTCCTTAGAAAGAGGGTACTGGCTTATTGTGGATAAGATAGCACCTTCGGCATGGTGTAGCAGTACGAATAAGGCCTACGTCATGAGGACCCTAAGTCCATAAAATATCTGGTAGTTGGGCCAAATCGACTTCCCTAACAGAATTGAAAACTCTACCAGGTGTGGGTGTCCTCACTTCCAACACAGTCCTCAATGGTACTACAACTGATCCATTAGACTTGTTGTCACAAAACAGTTGGTCATCCAGTATTTCTCTAACCATTTTTCCTGGCTCTATGAAAATAATACATGCCCATTAAAGACATGATTATAGTCACTGGCTATCAGAGCACCATAGATTGGTGTTACCTCTAAAGTCTCTCTTTGCAATATTAGTTCAGTATCAGGCATCCAAGAGTCTTGCCACAGAAAAAGGAATTCTTTAGGTAACTGAACCTCCTATCCTAAGAACTCTGGGGTCTCTCCTATAATTGTTTACACCACTGTTGTACATGCCTCCATATCAGGAGGTCGTGCTCTGATTTGATACCCAGTGGAGGAATCTACTGTTACTGCCAACACCCTGGAAGGTGAAACTCCAGGGTTTGAATAAATCATGGCACCATCAGATTCAAAATGAATAGCCATAGCTGGGGCAGCTGGATAAAACAATAAACAGCCATCAATTTACCTCCCTTCTACTTCCATCTCCACCAGTTTAGTAAAAGTAAACTTCATTACTTCCCCAGAGAATCCCTGTGTGTACATTGATCTATTAGAGACTGAAAGGTCTTGCACTCCAATACAAGATCTAATTGTACCTGTATCTATGAGGAAGGCATACTTTTTGTCATTGATAGCTACCGTCACAGTGGGTTCCTTATCTACCCTGTGTGTATAACTGACAATAATGGACACAACTACTCTGTGGGCACACTCAGTGTGTTTGCAGTCCTACAGAATTCTACAAAAAATTCCAAGGCACTCGTATGCAGAATAAAGTTCATATCCATAGTTTATACATTTGATGGTTTAAATGCACCATATCTGGGGGTGCACTAAGTTGGTGAAGTGGGTGCCGTACCTTATGGATGCAGCACGTGGGGTGGCTAGCACTAACCTTGACTTTCGTGTTTATTTCATTTAAGAGATTATATGATATTAATGACACAATTCACTACCCCCCATTTTTTCTTCTCTTTTTTTTCTTTCATCCTTATATTGTTGTTTCGTTCAATTTACCAAGGATACACAAGAATGGACAACTGTGGCCAATGAATTATTATGTGAGCACTAGGGAGCACACTCACATATCTTGTTGGCGTGTATAATTCAGTTATATCTTATGGTTATTAATTTTTTTTAATTACAGCCTTGATAAAGTCAAAGCGAGGGTTGGTCGCATGACGAAACACGTGTTGGCTGGGCCGATTTGGATGACACTAAAGAAGAATTATATAATAAATGCAAGAAAAATTAGCTATCTATAACTATGGATATGAACTTTATTCTGCATACAAGTGCCTTGGACATTTTTGTATAAGCTTTTCCTTTTTGGAATTTTAGGGAAGTGGGGTGGTTTTCTTCCCTCCCATGAGCACCGTTGAATATTTGGATGTCATAAGACACTTGGGTGTGATATTAGTAAGCGCCATTCCTTATCTCAAAACACCCATTTTGTTTTTCTACTTTGTTATTAGGAGGACAGCTCCAGACACCATATTTAGTTACCTATTATGGATTGTTCAAAAATAGCAGAAGCATTATTTAGTAGTCTTGAGGGGGGGGGGAGTGATCGTTAGTAATAAGATTACAACATACAAACCTAAAGAAGGCTTAAGAGACAAATTTATAAGATTGGAGAGACTTAAGAAACAATAAATATCAAAATGGTGGGATGGGGCAACGTTGCGACAATATGTCAAACTCAACAGGATACCAAGGGGACTTAGGTCTCAGATTTTTCCTACTTTTGATGATTTAGATGCAGACCATTTGGCCCGCTGAAACTCATGCCGTCATCTAGGTAAGCGGGTTCCTGTACTTTACATCAGAATATAGAGGGATGGTAATTAGTCAGCCTAACTTTGAGTAGACTAAGATATCGTATTTTAGATCACGGCGGATTTCTGCTTAATAATTTGTTGATTAATAATCTTTACTTGGGATTTTGGCTTTAGACTTCCTAACAGTGCATCCGATATTTCAAACAAGTAGCAGCATATTGCTGTATATATATATTTTTTACATTGATCAAACCGATACCGTACAGTGAATTAGTTTAGCTTTTAAATGTATGGAACGACTTATCGGGATTGAGCTTAGTTAAAATCCTTTTTTTCAAAAAATAAATTCACGCGGGCTGTAGTAAAAGGTAATACATTACTGTTTTATAAGGGACTAAGGTGGTTTGTTCGCCAATTTTAAGTTGATGATACATTGCCATTATGTTATATTGGTTATTTATACTTAGTTCATAGTGTCTCAATACTTAATATTTTTGAACAGATACTATATATAGGAGCCACACCCGTCTTTGGAGTGTCAGCGTTATACAAGATTTTGGAAGAGACTTGGGAATAGTGAACACTAAGGCGGTCATTCCGACCGTGGCGGTCGGCGGTGAAGCGGCGGTAAGACCACCAACAGGCTGGCGGTCTTTTTTCTGACATTCTGACCATGGCGGTTACCGCCATGGCCAGCCGCCGCTTCACCGTTCCGACCGCCACTTCCCCGCCTGCCGCCACTTCCCCGCCTGCCGCCAGTATGGCTGTTGGCGGCTCTTCGTCCGGAAACGGGCGGAGTGCTGCCAACGGTCGTAATGGCCCGTGCGGAAGACCGCCAGCACTGGCGGTCTTCCGTACGGCAGTCCCTCGGCGGTCTACAAAAAAGACCGCTGAGGTCAGAATGACAAGAGTTCTAAAATTTGTGAAACTTTTGATTTGTTTTTTTGTATAGCGGAGGCAAGTTTTATTTGGCTTTATACATGTGATGGTTTAAGTGCACCATATCAGGGGGGCACACTAAGTTGGTGAAGTGGGTGCCATACCTTATGGATGCAGCACGTGGGGTGGCTAGCACTAACCTTGACTTTCGGTGTTTATTTCATTTAAGAGATTATATGGTATTAATGACACAATTCACTACCCACCATTTTGTCTTCTCCTTTTTTTTCTTTCATCCTTATATTGTTATTTCGCTCAATTAACCAAGGATACACAAGAATGGACAACTGGGGCCAATGAATTATTATGTGAGCACTGGGGAGCACAATCACATATATTGTTGGCGTGTATAATTCAGTTATATCTTATGGTTATTTATTTTGTTAACTACAGCCTTGATGAAGTCAAAGCGAGGATTGGTTGCATGACAAAACAGGTGTTGGCTGGGCTGTTTTGGATGACATTGAAGAAGAATTATATAATAAATACAATAAAAAGTTTGCTATCTATGTAACTATGGATATTAACTTTATTTTGCATACGAGTGATGTGGACATTTTTGTATAAGCTTTTCCTTTTTGAAATTTTGGGGAAGTGGGGTGGTTTTCTTCCCTTCCAGGAGCACCATTGAATATTTGGATGTCATAAGACACTTGGGTGTGATATTAGTGAGCGCCATTCCTTATCTCAAAACACCCGTTTCGTTTTCCTCCTACAGAATGAATCTGAAAAGGATACCCTCCTCTCACAACTACATCTCCCTGTCCACTTTCGGGTAGAATCACTGTTGGGGGTGTTGGATAATTTTGCTGAGGCAGCACTTGTTGTGCTTGTGGCATTACTGGTGGACGCATATTTCGTGATGGTGCCTGAGGTACATATATGATTTATGGATTAGGTTGTGACTGTACGGATGTATTCCCTGGCTGATTATAAACTCCTACCTTTCCATTTTGCTTATCCCATCTTAGTTCTCCAATCTCAAATACAATATCCATATTTCTGACAATAATGACGTACCTGATCTAATCTTTGAGGACCCATCCTACCTCTTCCTATTCCTCCTCATCCTCCTTGTCCTTCCCTACTACTTCACTGTATCCTTACATTGTGCTGGTGCTCTGCGTATTGTTGAGTGGTCCCTGGGACCGATCATACAGATATTGCAGTCATCTGAGTGCCAGTTGCTGCTACAGTTCCTTCCACTGCTCCTTTCTTTGCCAACTTTCTTTTTGTTCCTCTCTTTTCTGTTTCTTTTTTACAAAAAATTATTATACGCGCTTGTATCTCTGTCCGGGGCTTGGCTTTTAATGCCACTATATTATCTAGGCTATTTTGTACATCAGAGGGTAACCCTTTTTTCATCAAGTTATAAAATAATATAGTATTGCCTCCTGTTACCTCCAAACCCTGGCCTACTTTTGGGATCCATTTCTCTTTCATCCTGTTAGGGAACTGAGCAGGATCCTCATTTGGCTGCATTGACTGAGTCATAAGATATCCAATATCTGGCATAACGATACGTCTTTCTCAACTGATCCCAAATCACTGTTCTTACTAAATTAAATGGTCTAGTTTCTGTGAGGGTAACATTTCTCACCCCAGCCTTTTGAAAAACAATGTCTGTTTCATCTCCTATAACAGAACTAAGCAGACTTTTTATGTCCCTGTGAAAAATCCCTTCCAATACCCTTCTCCATACCTGATATGTCTGTAGATGCTGACCTTGGAAACTTTCCACCTGCCTTCCGGCACCTGGGGAAAGAAAGGAAAAGAAACAACTGTGACATCAGGATCAATAACCAAGGACTTCTCTTTTCAGGAACCCCGACCCGGAACAGCAACACAGGAAAGGAACAATCATTGGACTTCAGGGAAATGTAAGGCAGGGCTATCAGAGGAAGCATTTTGAGAGAAACCAGGGAGAAAGCCACCGTCGGAGGGGTTAGAAAGAAAGGAAACGGAGACCTTCCACTGGAGTCAGGATGACAGCCGGAGCAGCCACTTATTGGACCCTGACTGTAGCAAGGGAACAGACGGTCACAACGATGAGGGAACGCCCAAACCATGGCATCTCGGTCACTACATGGAAACAGACCCAGTCAGCCACCAAAAAATAGAAGACAAGGAGATTTGCAGTTAGGAATGTTGGGTCCCATTGCCACTAGCCAACACGCTACAGCCCACCACAACTCAGGAGAGTTGTGGCTGACGAGGTGAGTGGGGAGGGGGCTGACTAGTTTATTATACTCAGTGGAATGGCTAAAGGCACTTGTGACAAGCACTGATTACGGGTTAATTACCCGGCTGTAGGCTCTATGACAAAGACACTGTGGGTGGAATATACTGTATCTTGAGCACGTGTTGGTACATTTTTCTTTTCTCCTTTCAATTTCCCCAGAAAACAAGCGTGTTCAGAGCACTATCCCTCCCAGGTCCAAAGGTCTTTACAGATATTACTGACCTGAGTGCTTCAGTGAGGGGAACCATTATGAAAACCTAGAATTCATACTTCTTTTTGAGGATACTGGCAAAAGAAGTAAGAGAAAAGTGGTTAAGCGTCCATCCTAGAAACCTGCAACCAGTTACACATGGACTTGTAACCTATATACTGGAAGAAAACGATAGTATTAGGGAGCTATATTGCTTAATTTGAATGCACCTGGTTTTGTGAACACTAAATAAACACCACAGTTCGCCAACTGAGTGAGCCTCCTAAGCCATATTTCAGCCCTGCCCTCTCACAGTCCCCTACTGCTAAGTTAATACCTGCAGTGTGTTTTTCACAAGCTCTAATTCACTTCATTGCTCCCTCTGTAAGTAGTGGTAACAATTTCCTAAGATTTTGCTTGTCCATTTGTAGCCATGGACTTAATAAGGTGCCCAAGGTCCCTTATGTATCAGGGGCATCTGATGTAAAAGAGTGGCAGAACGCTGAGGATTAAGCTTCCTAGCATATTTCTGCCATACATGCACACATTTTCACATTTAGGGCTAATTCCGGTCTTGATCTCTCTTCCCGTAAAAAAGATGTACTCTTCAGCATTCGCCATATTGTGTGGATCAAAAGAGCCTTCTTGTGGCCATGGGCTCATCTTTGATGCTAGTCGTTCAGTCCAATCCACTAAGTTCTTTACATATGGCACAACACTGTGGAAGCTATTCTCTCCTTTTGTAACTATCTCACTAGGGGTGAGATATGTACTGCGCAAAGAAGATTGAATACTCAGTTGCTGCAGTGATCAATCCTGTAGTGTCAGTCCTCTCATAGCTTCACAATATACCATCCCTTCCTTGAAACTGCAATCTCTCAAGCTCTGTCGCTCGAGCTTTCCTACCTCTGGAAAACATCTCCTGTTTTCCCTCTCTAATACCAGCACTACCAGATAATCCCATTGCATATTTTTGTATGATCCAGATCAATAAGGAATTGTTTTTGAATACCCCTCTTGGGGATTGAAGCAGCTCATCCATACTATCCTCAATCTTATGTATAGGCTTCATCTTATTTGTTACTTTCCCAGAATCTCCCCTTCTCTCACTTTGAGATAACCACTCTTAAACACTTTCTGGTGAAACTGTTACATCCCCTTCTGTTTCTGCCATTATGGTAAACTACCTTTATTCCTATCTTTTTCTTGGGATGCTGGCCATCGTGCCATACTAGCAGTTCTGTCCACATAGTCACTCCATCTAACATCATCTGCATTTCTGCGCTGGGAGGTAGAAGTTTGTTCCTTAACTACCCTGTTGTGTCTCTGCTCTGCAGCAAATGTGATGTTGCTGATGAATCATGTGACTGGTCATTACTATCTCCTGAACTTTGTTCTTCACTTCTGTCCTCCTTGGTAGAGGCTAGGTCTAAACATAGGGTGAACTGTGCTTCTAATTGTCCTGAAAACTGAGATTCATTTATCTTTGCTTGCTGTCTTGATGTGCCCACATATTTTGGCTTTGGCATTTGTGAAGCAACATTAGGGATAGCTTTTTGGTGATTGTGAAAGGGTCTCAATTTCAGGGTTCTCAGATCCCTTTGTGGCTTCTTGTGGCTGCACCAGTGGGAAAAAACTGGGTACCTCAGGAGAGGTTCTCATAGAACCGTATGGGCGTGGGGAAACAGTTGAGGTAATAGGAGGTATCAATTTGTAAGGAGTCCTTAGATTTTCACACGATACTTGCCAGAGGGCAAGAATGGTTTCTCTTTTTTGTAATTTGGTTCCCTCATACCTGCTTCTGAGGTAAGTAACAATATGCTCAATTATTTTATCATCGAATGTCCCTTCTTTTTGCCAGGGATATGTATGTTTTTGGGTGGCTTTAGACCATTCTCAACAATATTGTTGTAATTTTCTCTGATTATGGGGAAAGACCTTCTGCATATGTGCTGAGTCTCTATAATCACTCGTCTTCCCAATATGTCCAAACTTAACGTTCAAATATTACACCTCTTTTAAAACGTAGACAAATGTTTTTTTTAAGCAGGAAAATGTAGCAATTTTTGTTTTTGTCAATTATACATTACATATTAAAAGAATATTATGCAACATTACACAACAACATCACATAGTGGCCACTTCATTCATACACGTACTCACCATCTGCAGCACAAAAATATGAACACATCAACTATTTCCTAAGTATGAAACACAATTTTTTTTTAAACCTACTACGGTAAATACAACCAGCAACCCTAGTCACTTCCCGATGCGCCTAGAGAGGATAACCTTTTCAAACTGTGTCCTTCAGATCATATTGAAAGCTGGGTATTAGATCCAGGGTAGTAATTTGAGTGTCCAGATTGTACTTATAGGTACATTTTAACATCAGTCTTCCTGCTGTTCCTCTATGTCACTATCTCATTGTTAGGAATAACAAGTTAACTGGTTATGCAGCACCCAATTAATCAACAATATTCTATTCTAAAACGGTAAGTGCAACTGGTCACCCTGGTCACTTTTTTGCCATGCTCAAAGAAGATAACCTTTGCAAACGTGTGTCTCTCAGACCACAGAATGACTTCCAAACATTAGGTCCAGGACAGTAATTTGAGTGTTTAGGCTATCTGGAGGTAACGTTTTGTAACACCAGGTTTTCAACTGTCCCTCTATGTCAACAAGAAATATGTATTTGACTCCCTCAAATTCAAATTACTTACATTGACCACTTCTAGCTCGTTGTTAAGAACAACAAGTGAACCAGTTATGTAGGGCCTTTCCTGATATTGTGCATCGCATGTCCACAATCTTGTATGTGATACCCTTATATCTCTTGTTACCTTATATGTGTACATCTGTTTTTACCATTGCCAAGTAAAATAAGTCATACATTAGATAAAAAGCATGGAACGTTAGTCCGCATTTGCCCTCAGCTTTAAAAGACAGCAGTTCCCAAATCTTTTCCAGCCCCCATGCACAGGCAGAACTTCAGTAAGCATGGCCTCTGCTTACCCAATCAAAGTTGCACAATAATGTATGCAGCGGGGTAGGTGGTTCTCTGGTGTTAGCAGTCAAGTGAAAACAAGAATGAGACTTTCTATGCTGGCTCACCAGCTGATGCAGGGTAAATGAAAACCTAAAAATGGAAAAAGGACAAACTCTTTGGCAATTAAAAGACAGCCTTTTACTGTTGCGACAGCGAGCTTGACCCTCCTCACATAGGCAGGCAGCTTGTCTCAAGTTGATGTGGCACAGACAGCCTCTCATATACAAAATAACACAGTGCTTTATTACAAGATAGTAAATAATGTTTGACTGACCAGTCATAGATTGAAACAGAAAAACATTTGAACCCCTGTGATCCCCATGGCCCCTTAACTCCAAAGTAGGCTTCTACTCATTCTTCACTTGTGGCTTTAACAATGCTTGACAAACTATTCTTCAATACATACATTTCTGCAGCAAATACAATTTTAATACCATGTGTGCCTTATCACTGTAACCCAAAGACCTTTGTGTAGTCTGAACTGATTAGATTTCCTGCACTCATTGTCTAATCAGTCTTACATGAGAGAGCTTTAATCTGCAATTCTTTCAGGTTATTCATTTCTGTGTGCCCTCAAATAAATTCTTCACCTTATCCCGGTTAGAATTTGATTTGGTCCTGCAGTGTTCTTTTATTTCATACACCTGCATAGGGCTTTCTGCCAATGTCTCTTGTTGTTAAATTTTCTTGTGCATTGTCCACATTTCCTGTAACAATTCTCTCTTAGCTCTAACATATTTTTGTATAATAAGATAGAGATTAAGACTCTGATACACCCAATACTAAATCCCTTTCAGATATCCCAAATAAACGAGGGTATATATGCAGCCTCAGAACACTACTTTAAGAAAAAAGAGAGGTCTGCGGTCACGGCAACAATCCTGTGGGCAGCATACAAAACTGTAATCAAGGGGCAAAGCCTCTTGTTGACTAAGGGCCATCAAAAAGAAAAAAAAATTACAACTAGAGATGCTCTACTTGAGGCTGACCCAACGGAGAAGGAAATAGCAAAGGCTAAGGTTATACGGAAACTAAAACATGGTAAAGCAATCGGCCCCATTGTGATTCTCATTGAACTCCACAAAGTAATGGCATCGAAAATCGCCCCTTACCTTCTTAAAATGTTTAGGGAGAGACGTGCCTTAGGTATACTTCCCAAAGATGAACAACTAACTCACCTAGTCGTCATGCACAAGGAAGGGAAACCACCGGACAGCTGTGCCTTAGATAGGCCTATTTCACTGTTAAATGGGGAGGTCATGATTTTAGCTAGACTTCTGGCCATTCGCCTGCTTCAGGTAATATCGGGCCTCATTCATACCGATCAGTCCAGCTCTATGCCAGGACAGAATACAGCACTTAACCTATGACGCCTATAGGGGGTTCTGGGGCAGATTGATTCTCTGCAGAAAGATGCCATGTTGCTCTCCTTGGGTTCTAGGATGGCCTTCGACACCGTGTAGTGGCCATATTTATGTGAGGTGCTCAACAAGATGGGCTTTGACCTGAGATTCCTGAGCTGGATTAAGCACCTATATACTGTATCAATGGCCCAAGTTGTAGTTAATGGAGGTCTGTCGCCTGCATTTTCACTCTGCTGTGGCACCCGCCAGGGTTGCCCACTCTTGCCTCTAATATTTGCCCTTATCCTGGAGCTACTGGCAGGTTGGATTCGGCAAAATCCCTTAGTTTGTGGACTTCAATGGCCAGATGGTTGGAAGGATATAAATCTCCTGTATGTGTCCGACCCCACATTAACCCTGGACAGGATTATGCACATTCTTACTCAATTTGGTACCTACTCTGACTACACCATCAATTGGAAAAAGCTGCTAATATACATTCTCCATGGAGAGGTGCTGCGGCTGCCTCATGATTGTGAAGCCAAGGTGGCATGAGAAGGCTTCAGGTATCTGGGAATCTGTCATGGCAGATTCCACTCTGTTCTACACCTGCAATCATGCATTGCCCTTAGATCGTCTTAAACAGGACGTCCAGCTTTGGCGGTCTTTGCCTCTCACTGTTGGGCAGAGCGGTCTTTACAAATGATGGCACTCCTGCGCTTACTGTATGCACTTCCCAATGCCCCCTATTTGAAGCTCGATTCCTACTTTGTGTAAATAGAATGCAAGCTGCGAGTATTGCTTTGGGACTGGGTTGCGTCTCGAATCTCTTACCATAAGTTGACGAGATCCTGGTACGATGGTGGCATCACCCTCCCCGACATCCAAAAATATTATTGGGCAGCACAACGCATGACGGTCCATTATTGGATGCATCTTCCACAAAATGAACCCTCTTATCAGATGGATAGGCACGACATGCATCCTGTGTGTTACCAAAGTGACCTATATGGGGGCTCGCCTTACAGCCTTAAAAGGCCCTACTGCAGTGACACTTAAACTTTGGCATTTGACACTCGGGCACTGGGATGGGCAGATAAAATCACTCAGGCCACTCTGCTCTGGGACACAGCCGGCTTGGAAGTCTTGGTGCCCAGCGGGGTTTCACCAAATGGAATCTAGACTGTCAAAAGTGGGAGATCTCTGGGAACAGGGGGAAGATATCTCTTTCCGTGATCTGATACAAAATATCAGCTTGCACCAGCGGAGTACTATTGTTACTTACAAATCCAATATGCACTGCTAACAGCACTCCCAAAGGGTGAAGCATTCCTGGAGGCTTCTCCGCCGGAGGACAGACTCCCAGATACATACATGCCCTGCAAGGCAATCACACTCTCTTACCAAAAGATCCTTAACTCCCCTGGCACTCTGGTCCACATAAGGGCGCAGTTGGAGCGTGACTTGGTTACATTACAGGACAGTGAATAGCATGATTTGGTTTAGGACAGCTTAAAATTTCACAGAGGGTTTATGTTTCATGTACCATGTTAGCTAAAATGGGTAGGGTGGTAGATGATCAATGTTGTTGACATTGTGGCCATTCCTTTTTCCACCTCTTTTGGAGCTGTCCAGCTCTGCAGGGGTATTGGCGGGCGGTGTATAATTGCATTAATACTGTGTGCAGACAAACAATGGAACTTGATGCTAAATGGTGCCTCCTCATTTTTTGGGGCGAGTCCGATCTGAAACGCATGGACTGTATCAGGGTCACCCTGGGACTGATGGTGGTGAACCGTAATATTGTTCAGCTCTGGGAGGCTGAGTTACTGCCACAACTCAAAGACTAGAAAACCGATATGGAATGGTGCAGGTTATCAGAGAAGGTGGGGTATGAAGGGAAGGGATGCCCCCGTAAGTGGAGGAAAGTGTGGGGCAGCTGGAACAACTATACAGGGGACCTGTGTACGACAGCGACTGAGCCTGGTCTTGTCACTACAACTGGAGGGGGAATTGCCATTGGGTGGTGGGGGGGAGGGAGGGTGGGTTTGAGTGTGTAAAGGGGTGGATGGACCTTAAGTTGCTCAGGGGACTATGGAACGAAAAATCCTTTGCTTCACGTATCTCGACCATGATATTTTGAAGTATAATGCTTGCAAGAAGCGTTATGTACTGCCATATAACTCAATAAAAGGAATTGTTAAAGCAAACATTCTGATCCACAGTGGCACCTCCTTGACGAAACCCAGGTTGCACGTCAGACAAAACCTTATTCTCATGTGCCCATTTTTTGAGTTTCAACAAGACCATCCTACCCAGGATTTTAAAAGTGCTATCAAGCAGTTAGATGGGGCGGACGCAGCTGGGCTGAGCTTTGGTTCCCCCTTTTAAGTATGGGGACAGCTACTGCCTCCTGTCACGGTGGAACCGATGGGCTTAAAATTGCAGATTTTAAAACATTTGTGATAATGGAAGCCCAGAGCAATATATGCTCTTTGAATAAAACCACCAGGATTCAATCTGGGCTGGGCGCTTCCCCAGAGACACTGTTTTTAATTCAGATTTCAGCTCATTAAAACCAGTTTACTGGCTCAGACCATCATCAGCCTCATGATCTAAACAGGTGATTCATTATACTGGGTCCCCTGATTTTGGCCAATCGGATCAAAGAGCTTGGAGAAATGCTCTACCCATGCACTGGAATGGCATTATCAATCTGCGGTCTATCACCTCTGCAGAAAAAAGGATGATTAACTACTCTCCAAAAATCACCGGGGTCTTTTAACTTTCCTGTAGTCTCGAGGTCTTCACAAGCGCTTGCCCTTATTTCAATCTTCCTGGCTTCAATTGCTGCCTAATAGGCCTTCCTTGCTACAGACACTTCAATCATGTCCCGCGGACCCTCTCCTAGTGCTAATTTGAGACTTTTGTGGGCAGAGGAACAAGCATGATTGAACCAACCTATTTTATTTGGGCATGGGTGTTTGCTCATGATGACTGTTTGAGAAATATTAGCACCAAGGGACGTAAATGCGTCAATAGCACTAGAGTCACCTGCCTGTATTAAACTCTGTTGGATTAGCGCCTGATTATTCTCCACGAGTTCCTTCGAGAATTGTGCCTTGTCCACTTGACTCCACTTAATACGGACCCCCCTTCTTCTTGGTGAATTCCATGGACCTACATGGCATCTGATTGACTCTAGATTTGAGTTCAGTTTGCAAGTGTAAGGTAAGGGGAATGTGATCTCTGATACAACTAGTCACTACATCATAGTTAAAAATAAAAAAAAGGGCGGTCAAATTAGACAGAAACAGAGCATGATCCCGTATCATAATAATTCAGAAGCAAATTGCAATACGAAGAATTAACATCCTGTGCAAAGACTAAATTATCAGACAGGATTATTCTATTTAAGGTGTCCCCATACGGAGTTTGTCTAAAGTTGTGAATCGGGGTCATTGTACAGCCCCGGTTTCTGGGTTACAAGCACTGATATTAAAATTCTCCAACCACAGGATCAAAGTTACCCTTTTCTGCATGGCCTCTGCTCTCAACAGATCTTTTAAATCAACAACCTTCTTCGTCATCGAAGTATCAAAGATGTTGTGATAGACGTTTATCAGTAAATTGTGAAAAGATTTTTGGAGCTTGAGTAATAATATTTGATAAAAGGGGTTATGGTACAACTCCTTGACAAGCAACAAATATTGCAAGCCCACCTTTCGCCCTGCCAGCAGAAGACAGATTAGCGGTGCAAAAGAAGGTAGAATACCAGTTTACATACAGAGGTCCCAGTCCCAAGTCTGTTGGCAACAGATATTATCATGCTGACTGATAAATTGCAGCCAATCTGTATTGCTCATTTTGGCCCATAATCCGGCCACATTCTTAGAAAGTATTTTCAGGACCCAGGGACCCGCAGAGACTGCTGCACCAACAGAACAGGCAGCCCTCTGCTTAGAACCATGCCCATCGTCTCCGCAGGCGATCAAGACGGGATGATTGGTCGGTCCAACTGGGATCTATTCTTCATGGTTTTATAGCACCCTTAATGTATTCTAATGTTATTGGAAAGCATCAAGGTTAGCGCTGATGTTTCTCCTGCAATGCTAAAGTTGCCTTTTCCACTTATTCATTTATTCCTTGTGCAGCTAAATCAGTTTTGGCAGTGTATTGCTCAATCCCTTAAAAAGACAGTACGGCTATGATGCTGCGTTTCTCCAGTTTGAGATTCTACCCGGATTATATTTTAGGCTACTGAAGCAAAATGAATCAGCCCCGCAAGGTATGGCCTGGACTTCCACCCTTACTGTGTCTTCTAGCTGCTGTGTATTCACCTAGGAATTTTACTTCCCTGTCTGCTGTATCACAGTAATCCAACATTTTTAAGTGTAGTTTGTCTAATATCGCCTGTTCAGAGTGCCTATTACATTCTTATTCCCGTTCCATAATTTTTAATTCTGACAGATTCAGGGCCTGATTTGAAGTTGACGGACGGTGTTACTCCATCACAATGTGACATCTCCTGTATTGCAATTCTAGTAAATTCGTTGAATCCGCCTCCTATCCCCATGTTAGAAATTCGGGCTCTAGTTGGCGAGGTATGCACTCTGTGCAAGTAAGAACCACAATCCCAGTCATGGCAAGACGATTATACAAACTAAATTAACCTTTGTTCGCCCTCTGGTAGCATGGTATAGAGCAGGCAGGCGTACCTTAGAAGGCAATGTGTGAAGTATTTGTGCAACATGCATACAGCAATCACAATGAACACCACAAAAAGCGGGTCACAAATCTTTGTTGGTCAAAGTGGCAGGGGGAAACAAAGCCGTTCTCGGAGTTGTGATTCAATGGGGGCAGCAGGTCCAGATGAAGCTGCTTCAGAGGTGGTTGCAAAAGGTTTGATAGTACCACAGATTATTTTATGCAGACTTTGATGTCCCTGAGTCCTTGGAGGAGAACAGGGGGGCAAGCTAGTATGCCATTGGAGTCACTCTGGGTGCTGTCTGTAGTCCCTCTTAGCAGGGCAGAGGTCAGCAGGTGTTAGGGCAGTGCAGCAAAGCAAGGTAGCAGTTTCTGGGAACAGTCAGTCACAGCAGTGGGGGCAATTCCTGTCAGCACTACAGCCTTTACTCCAGCAAAGGTTCTTACAGGTCCAGGAGTGATCTGTCTTTGGAGGGTGAGAGAGACAGTATTTATACCAAAATGTGTCTTTGATGTGGGGAATGACTTCAAAAGATTTCTGTGAAGTGTACAGGTCCCCCTTTCAGCTCAGCCTCGAATATCAGTAGGAGGTAATCAGCCCCTTTGTGAGGGCCATTGTCCCTACCCTTTGAGAAGTAAGTGGGAGCCCTTCCCAACCTCCTCCCCAGGAAGACATATCAGTCTGCAGAGGAATGCAGATGCAGCTGAGGATTCTGTTATGGGTGTCTGAAGGGCATGCACAAGTGCAGCTGTCATCCAGTCCGAGCCAGACGTGTATTGGGGATAGGCTGTGGGCACACAGGGCAGTAAGTGCAGAGAATTGCCTACTTTCTAAAAGTGGCATTTCTAAAATAATAATAACAAATTCGACTTTACCAGTAAAGAAGGTTCATTAATACCATTCCAGTGTTACTAAATATGATGCTGCCACTCCTCTCAGATCAACAGCTTAAAAGTATTATAAGGAATTCCCAATGCTGGCCTATGAGAGGGGCAGGTCTCACAGTAATGGAAGACGACTTAGGGGGATTTTCATTACCAGGGCATGAGAAACGTAAAAGTTCATAACCTGCCTTTCACTTACATGGTACTCTGCCCTATGAGCTACCTAGGGCTTACTTAACGGGTGACTTATATGTAAGGAAAGGGGAGTTTAAGGCTTGGTAAGGGGTTTTAAATGCCAAGTGCAGGCTCTGCAGTGACAAGCCTGAGGCATGTTTTACAGGGCTGTTTGAGTGGGTGGCACAATGAGTACTGCCAGCCCACTAGTAGCATTTCATCTACAGGCCCTGGGTATATAGTATACCACTTTATATTGTAAATTAAATATTGCAGTAGTGGATACACCAATATAACCATATTTTAGGGGACAAGTACATGCAATTTAGCACCTGTTAGCAGTGGTAAAGTGCTCAGAGTCCTAAAGCCAATAAAAAGATGCAGCAACAAAACAGGAGGTTGAGGCAAACAGTCAGGGGTAAAACCACCCTAATGATGCCAGGCTAGCACCCTCCCACTTTATGCATGATGCATAGAGTGGGGCATTGAGTGGCAGTCAGTCTCTACCCAGCTCTATTGGAAAAATCTGGATCATCAAAGTGTGGACTATATGTGTTTATGTGTAATTGATTTTGTGCTAAGCAGTCCCTGTCCCAACAAAAAGTGTCCCTCATCATCTGAGGTAATGTCAAGGGTATTTGAATTGTGCACTCATGTTTAGGGCTAGTCGTCTGGGTTGAGTCCGGTACCTCACCCTCACCCCCCTCCTATGCATTTAATTTGGATATCTTTTACCACAATAAATTGTGCGGCTTACTACCGGTGCCTTTACCATGTCGCCTTAACATTTCTACCCAACCACCACCCCTCCCCCCATATTGAGCCCACACTCCTCCATGAAATTAACCATAATTGCTTCCTTGCTGTTGTAACATAACTCTAATGATTAATCCATGTATTCATCTGGTACAGTTTCTCATTCACAGCCTTCATCACTTTAAAAGTCATCCACCTCCAGATTCCATCCTGGCTAGTGTCTATATCAAAAATCTCCAGAGGAAACAAACACCTGAGAAGCAGAGATATCTTCAGTCATTAATCAAAGAATTTCAGGTTTCATTTATCTGCAAGCGAGTCACTTCAGACTGAGTCCCTCTTCTCTGAATTTCACACACTGTAAACCTCCATTGCAAAGAAGACCCTCTGGAATGTATAAAAAAATTGAAAACCATTTTAGACGCAGGCTTGATATGGAACTAATGTTCTCTTTTCACTCATCTTCACTCACTCAAAATTATTATCAAAGTTATTTATTTTTTGTTTTCCAAATGAGCTGATGTGGCAGGACCATAACCCTTCGGTTTTAACTCCAACTCCTCTCTTCTTGGTAGTGTGGAGTTCCTTAACTCGGTGTTCAATGTAATCTTTCCCCAACCTCATTAGGAACCAAAGCAGCACAAGCACCAATCGTGACAGCATTCCCACACTTATTCCAGAATCTAACTAGTGATTAGTCAACCCTAAAGGAATATCTGAGACATTTGTACTTTCTTGTATTAATCAAATCAGTCTTCATTCCCATACTAGAACTCATAAAAGCAAATATAAAAACACCATTAATAATAAATGACCACTAAGATAAAATCATTATACCATACCTTTCCCTAAGCGCTTAATTTGAGCCGGTGGTTGCTGGTAGAGGCCGCTGGCAATTATTTTTCCTCACTACATATTTGCTGACTGCAAGAGAGGGGGGGAAACAGACAGATTGGAAGACGGAGGATGAGAAAGATACGTCAAAACCATCCCAAATGGAAAAAGCTGGAGCCTGCAAGAGTGAAGTAAAGGGGTAGGGAGTGTCTGGTAGTGGATTAAAGACTGCGAGCCTTCGTATTTGGTGCACTAAGTTTAATTGCACCGGCTGCCTGTTTCTGAGCAGCGCTTTGGGCACTGGCACTCTTTCTTTCACAAAATAAGCACTGAATCTAGGAGTCTAGTTCATGCGCAGCATGCACAATGCCTGCTTTATCTACATGAAAGTCCTCTCTGCCTTCTCTGACCAATGCAAGGGTTCGGGGTGTCTTTCTTTAAAACATCTTGCAATGGGCGCAACATGGCAGCGAATCTGAAGACCCGCTGTTGACAGTATCCAGCTATCCCCAAGAAAGTGTATACCTGAGAGACAGTCACTTGGTTGCGTAACCTATTGATTGCTTCTATTTGATCAGATGACAGGAGGTGCTCACCTGCAAAAATTGTGTGACCCTGAGTAATAACCCACAAGACTAAAAAATAATAGTGTTTTAGAAGCCTTATTATCCTCGCTTGCCAAGCTCAGTTAACAAAAATGGGGATGCTTCCTAGCATCGACTCCGAGCAACAAATGCAACAAGTAAATCATCAACATATCACACTAAAGTGTAATGTTTGGGAAAGATCAATGTGTCCAAATCTCTATTTAGAGTTTGGGAAAAGATGGGGTGACTCTGTAAATCCTTGAGGAAGTCCTTGCCATTTTAACTGAGATCCGCAAAATGGGAAAGCAGAGAGGCATTGACACTCTTCATGTACAATAATGAAAAAGTAGAATATCCCCCATTAGACTGTGACTGAGAATGCAGGCAACGATAATGGTAAGGTTTTAGATTATGGGGTAGCTGGGGATCACAACCCAATTGATAGCCTGGAGTTCTTGTACGGAGCAGTATACATTGGTCAAACCTGCCTTTTTTTATAGGAAGAATCTGCGTGGTATATCGGCCCACAGTGGGCACACACATTCCTTGTGTAATGAGGTTAGCAGTTATAAGTTCCTTTTTCAGCTTCAGGACGTAGATGGTATTGTGGGATGAGGGGTAACCTCTTCAGAGGGTATACATTGATCTTGACTGATTTCACTGTTGCAATGTAACTAGTATAATTTGCACCTTTGAAATTCAACTTAGAAGGGACCTTTTCAAGGAATTTATTCAGCTTATCTTGAGTTATGAGGCATACACTCACCAGGAGACTTAGGGCCAGATGTAGGTAGCTGTTTGCATGTTGCAAACTGCGAAAAACGCAGTTTGCGCCATGCAAACAGCCTAACGTGATGCTCATCCCCAAATGAGACTCGCAAATAGGAAGGAGTGTTCCCTTCCTATTTGCGACCGCATCGCCATGCTGAGTTGCTTTGTGACCGCGAATGCGGTCGCAAACCAACTCGCAGTTACCACCCACTTGAAGTGGGTGGTAACTCATTCGCAAAAGGGAAGGGGTCCCCATGGGACCTCTTCCCCTTTGTGAATGCCGAAAAAACCCGAAACCAAATGGTTTCGGAAGTTTTTCTTTTTGCAACTCGTTTTCCTTTAAGGAAAACGGGCTGCAAAAAGAAAAAAAAAACTGCTTGATTAAAAAAGCAGTCACAGACATGGAGATCTGCTCTCTCCAGCAGGCCACCATCCCTGTAAGTGCATGGACTCGCTATGGGGTCGCAAACTGCAACCCACCTCATTAATATTCATGAGGTGGGTCTTTGCGACCCCATAGCGAGTTGCAGAAGGTGTCTGAGACACCTTTCTGCATAAAATTTTGCGAGTTGCAAATTGCGAGTCGGTATGACTCGCAATTTGCAACTCGCAAAATTTTACTTTGCTACATCTGGCCCTAACTCCATTAATGGCGCATGGCTAAAACATTCTCTTTGTGATGTGGTGGAACATTAAAGAGAACACCATTATTAGTACAGAAAACAGTACACCTCAATTTACAAAGCATATCTCTTCCAGAAGGTTTGCAGGGGTTGTGGGGATTAGTAAAAAAGTGATTATCAGTGATGGGATTTAGGGTAATAATAATAGGGTTCGAAAAGTTATAAGGAACTTTTTAAATCGAGATGCCAATGGCATCGATAGACAAGCCAGAAAGGTATGGAGGAAAATTCGGGGGACTTCAGGGCAGACCTTTGGCATGGGTATCAGTGAGACACGAAGTAGCTTTCCCATTAATAGTGCACTTCATACAAGTGCCATTCTTATCATTGTGGATAAAGTTATTCATGGTGCAGACAGCACACCCAGGCTGTTCTAGTAATCTCTGTACTGGTCTTGGGTAATCTGGACAAATTTTGTAGTGCTGAGTTTGCCAGGGAAGCAGAGATAAAGGTTGGGGAGTCTCTCTCCTAATTTCCTGCCTGCCCACAATTAAAACATGATCCACTCAGGTCTGTTAGGTGATCTGTCTTGTGCACATCAGTCTGGCCATTGCCTTCCCTGCAGCCTCCTCGGTCTGACTCGAGATTTGTCTGATTTCTTCCATTTCGCTTTATTGTTTGTTGCATGTGTTGTAATTGCAGTGACATTGACTTAGATTCATTAGAGGTTTTCATATACCTTTGTACTAACCTCCAGTGGGTTGCTAGGGCAAGCAGTCCAGCTGACATCTTTGCCACCCAGTGCTAATCAGTCTCAACTGATTCAGCACATTCTGTAACACACCTTGTCAGGGGCAGCACCCACGCTTCCTGAGCTTGTTCTTCACGATGAGTAATAGTAGTATAACGCTCAAACACCTTCTTCAACCTGTCCAAATAATCAGCCCCTGCTTCATTGTTGTGCTGCTTACTAAATTCACAATTTTAGAATCATATGTTTTAACCAGAAACTCTTCCATTACCACATTCACCAGAGCTTCTTCATGTTTCGCAATATTCAAAGCATCATCAATTGCCGGTCCCTGTCTCAGCCAATTACTTGTCTCTACCAAATGGTCTCTCCCTTCACTCGGAACACCAAGTGCAATAGCTGTTTCACAGCCTCCCAATTCGGTTAATTTCCTTTTAAATAGTGTGCAATTTTTCACTAATTTAGCAGGGTGTTCATGTAAATTAGGGTTTTTATTTTCTTTATATTTATTAAGTGTGATAGGAACCATGGGACAAGCATGATTATTTTCCCTTAAGGCCCGGGATATTATATAGGTGGGCTCCTCCTCTTCATCATTGCAAGAATGTGAGGCGGCTTGATCACTCAGTTGTTCTTTCTGTAGCATCAAGCAAGCCCTGGTGCACCTTAAGATATATGTTGCCTTTGTCGGATTTTGTTCTTGCTCAGGTGCAAGTTTTACAGATACTTGCCATGAACAAGCCCCATGACCAGTTTTCAGGGTTGCAAGGTCAGTCTTTTGCCTAGTGTCCTGAACACTGTCCTCTGTGTTTGTCTTGTTTAATTTGCTGTTGAGGCTACTGCGCTTGCTTGGGCATTACCTTTTTGTGTCCTACCCACTGGCAAACAGCTAGACTGCCCTGTTTCCAGGTGCAGCTGTAGGCCCTTCTATTCAGCTAGGGGAAACCAAGGAAGCCACGAATATCCTACTTTTTGGAGTCTTCTGTCTCTGATGGTTTAGTAATCTGGAAGAATAAGTAAGGAAGAGACAGGACACTTGAGACACAAGCCATAATCCTGTAACCTAAATGGCTAATTTGGTATTCAAGTTAGTCCTGAGTTTGCTTCACTCTGTGGGCCTGAGAGTCGTGCTAACATTTGTTCTTGATCTGTTTTGTACTTCGGATTCTTCAGTTTCTTTCTTAAATTAGCCAGTCTTTTTTATATCAAAGATATCATTCCCCAGGAGGGACTGCTTCCTGTCCTTGCTAGTAAATCCCACCCACTGTTTAAAAAATCTACATGCGCTAGTTACATACTGGTGGAACGGTGCATGGGCAGGAGTTCCTTTCATTGGGGGCCCTTCTTTATTAGATGTTTTAGCTCCATCACTATTTCACTTTCAAACTCAGGAATACAAAAGGGGATCTGCCAGCCATTGCGGCCCGTTGCCTGGAGGGAGGCAGGATAACCGGAATAGTGTGACTTTTCAGCCAGTATTATCTAACTGATCTTGTAGAGGAGGGAGGAATTATTATATCTCCCACTTTCACCTGTTAACTCGTCCCCTTCTTTGCTTTTGACTTTTCTTTAATTTGTGCTCTGAGTAGCTGGCAAAGAAGCTGATGTGACAGAATCATTCAGCTTCTTTTGCTCTCACATTCATCCTCAGTGGGTCTGCGCTTAGAGTCCTGACTCTCCTGCCTATTTTCCCCTTTCTGCACCTTTCTAGAGCCCACTAGCTGTATATTGTGGAAACACAAACACTTTTACTCCAGAGGCAGTTCCCTCACTTACGTACCTGAGCCCCACCACACAGTATTTCCTCCATGAGGAGCACATGCTGCAGATACAGCAGGACTATAAAAATGTTCAGACTTAGGCCCTCATTATGACTTCGGCGGTCTCGTCAAAAGACTGGCGAAGCCACGGGCGCCAACATACCGCCTGGGCTGGTGGTATATGTGGCACCCTGTTATGACTTTTCCGCTGGGCAAGCGGACGGAAACAGCGTTTCCGCCCGCTGGCCCAGCGGAAAAGTCACATCAACATTGAAGCCAGCTCGTAATAGAGCCGGCGGCAATGTTGATGTGCAGCGGGTGCAGCACCACACATTTCACTGCCTGTAATTCGGGCAGTGAAATGCACGATAGGGCTGAGCCTCAGGGGCCCCTGCACTGCCTATGTCAAGTGCATGGGCAGTGCAGGGGCCCCCAGGGGAACCACGAGTCCCCCTTACCGCCAGCCTTTACATGGTGGTGTTTACCGCCATGGACAGGCTGGCGGTTGTGGACTAATAATCCCCAGGGCAGTGCTGCTTGCAGCGGTGCCCTGGCTGATTACGACCGCCCGTCTGCAGCCTGGCGGTGTCCTGGTGGGATTGGCGGTATGACTGTGGCGAATGCGCCACAATCATAACACGCCAGCGGAACACCGCCAGCCTGTTGGCGGTATTACCGCCAGAGTTCCGCCGGGGTCATAATGACCCCCTAGGTATTACAGTTCTTTTAGCTGTCCAGCTTGATGTCCATACATTTCAATTGATCAGATACTGCGTCACGTTCCTCCGCAATTTCCATAGAAAATATCTTCGTTAATTTTGTCACCAAGGTGGTCATGGGAAGTCTGAACTAGCCCTTCTCTGCTTCAGGCTTGGAGTAGGCAGTTTTCTGGACCACGCACTAAAATTGTTTAATACCAACCACTCTCTCAGCCTATTCGAAGTCTGGAATATGTTTATTAACAAAAGGCAAAGAGATTAGTAATCACAAAATGAACCAATTCTGGCCTTGCTCGCTCAACATTATTGGGCATATCTAGAATGCGCATTACGTTTATACATTTTCTTCACATTGGCAGAGGAGGGAGTCACATGATCAAGAGTCAAACTTTTTCAATAAAGGCTGAGGCCGATGCCACTTGTTTTCATACGAAAACAGTCAAAAAGGCCTTAGGAAAGAGATGCGCTGAAGAAGCTTCTCTGCTAAACTAAACAATATTTCACCTTTCTTGCCTGAAAGTGTCAAAGCCAAAATGAGGCTTAGGCTCTTGCAGGCAAGTATCCTTGTACATCTTGGTATAACACAGAGATACGTTATAAATGTGGTTTCATAAAAGTTGATATCTGAACAAAGTATGCCTTTTCAATGAGTTTACCGAAGAAGGGCACAATAGCTATTTGCTTGCAATCAGCTGGGTCATAGTGATTGAGTACTTTCAGAAATATATTCTGATGTTTTTGGTGATTTAGAGGACTGTTCATCAAATGTCTTTGAGCTCTGCTTTAATCAGCTCGATAGTCCTTGTTCCTCTGAGTACGAATATTTGTTCCGCTCGGAAGTTGACCATTTTTTCGGTCCCGAAAGTTCAGCCTGTGGTTTCGGCTCCAAAGCAGATTTTCAAACTTTCGACTCCGAAGATTGCGGACGCCAGCTCGGCTCGGATGTGGAGCTTTTGGTAGATTTGCTTGACTCCGGCATCGAAGCTGGTGTGGCCTTTTTATCGGCGCCGAACCCGAAGGTCAGTCGCCGAAGATTTTCTTTCGGGTAGAACCATGGCTCTCTGGCAGTGGTGCACCCAAGGCCTTAGATGGTCTTTTAGTAGTGGGCATAGGGGCAGTTGTACTCACATGCTAAGCCACAGTGAGTGGTTGGCTATCTTCCTCCGAGTCTTCTTCAGAATCGTTGTCCTGAATGGAAACTGCCATCTGGGCCTGTTCTTCCTCTACGGTGTCGACGTACTCTGTATTTTTCAGTGTCATCTCCAGTCTTCTGGCTCTCCGGTCACGCTGTGTCTTTTTCGACTGGAACGATCGACAGGCTTCACAGTCTTCTTCTCGATGGTCGGGAGAGAGACAGAGATTACATACCACATGTTGATCTGTATACGGAAATTTCACATGGCGTCGAGGACAGAATGGGAATGGAGTCCGATCCATCAGGGTGGTAGGCCTGAACAGGCCCAGGTTGGGTGCGTGCGCCCAAAAGGGCATATTCTGGTTTTCGACTATCGGTTCGACTATAGATGGAAACGCGATCAAAACAATACTAATGGTGAAATAAAGTTATACAAAGTTTCCGAATCGAAAATCTCAGAGTGAGAGGAAACATGTCCGAACCCGATAGCGGAAAGAAAACAATCTAACAAAGGAGTTGATGCCCATGCGCACTGTGACTGAGAGGAGGAGTCACTTGATACTGCGACTCAAAAAAAAAGACTTCTTTGTAGAAAAACAACTTATAACACTCCGAGCCCAACACTAGATGGCAAAAGCTATGAACAACATATGAATCTGCAGCACTACAAGCTACGAACAGATGTACTACTAGAGGTAGGTAAGTGACATTTTCCATATATAGTTTTCAGGTTGTTTGGGAAGCCAGGGTCGGCTAGAGAGTCATCCATGTTTGTGGCTTTAAGTAGGTCAATGATTTTGTTTCGTATTGTAGGTTAAATGATCATAGCATGAGTTGAGGGTTTGATGTAGCCCATTTTGGGTGAGGAAGTTCTGTGACAAGGTCGCTTAGCTTTGTGATTAGCAGGTTTCTTGATGAAGTAATATGCTGATATATCACAGTGCCCCTAAGAGTCTTCTACTTACATCAAATTGCTTGTGTGTTTGTGGAACCCCTACAGCTCCTTGGTTGGACGTATAGCCTCATATATGCCTCAGAACTGTGTTGAGCAGAGTAGAACCTCTAGGTAATTTTGATGGTGATTTTTTTTTTTTTTTTTTTTTAGATTATTTATTGCCTTTGGAGCTGCTCTTGGCAGAGATTGAGCATTTTCATCAAGCCTTTTGAGGGATCTACATATTGTTTTTTGTAGTTTTATTTCCAGTTGGCCTATCCAGCTCTACTTTTAGGTCACATGGTCATCACTGAGTAGGTATTGGCCTTATTAGTTTTGTACGTAGGGCACGTTTGTGCCCTGTAGGTAACTATTCTTGTTTAAGATTCCTCAGATTGATACTGGTGCAGTTCTGTGGTAACCAATAGGGCACACATAGTTAGTGGAAGATACAGATATATCCACTTTTGACACATTAATTTGCTGTTGTATGTTATAGTTTTGCATGTAGTTCCTGTTGTAGTTCAGATTGTATGATATTACAGTTCCTGATGCTCTTGTATGTTTTCTGCTCCAGCAAGTAAAGCAGCAGACACAGTGAGCATGATCTGTGAGAAGGTTCATGAAGTTACTCTAATAGTCTGATAATGACTTTACTGAACTTAGTGGAAAAGATGGTAGCTGTACTGTACGTTAGGTATAAGGTGAGTGAATAGAGGAGAGATTGGAAGAGAAATTATGGGTAGAAGAAGCAGATTGAAGGATTATTTGTAGGGTCTATTGGGGAGAGTGTGAATGTGAGAGTTGGGTAAAATTTCTTAACTGACCACTAGAGCTCAATTCGTAGTCTGAATCTCAGTCTGATTATGGTAGGTATTGTGGTTGTAGCATCCATAAGAGAAGGAGGAAGGTGTTAGTTGAGGAGGTGGAATGTTAATACTATACAGAGTATACTAGAGGTAGATAGTTGAAAAAGGTGCATAGGAAATCGAATGCAGGTGGGTGGGGGTAAGTGGGGTTGGGGTGTGCAGTTGCGTCAAAGAAGTGAGACTGTTTAAGAGAAGTGAGGGAGGGCGCAAGGTCAATAAATTGGCTTTTAGTGAGGCCTGAAGGTGTTGAGTGAGAGGGGTTTCATAAAGGAGAGAAAGCTTGGATATGAAAGGTGGGAAAAGAAATAGGGAATTAGGTTAGCAGGGGTAGGGCGTTGGGTGGAGTTAGAGAACTTAGTATTGAAAGGGAGAAGTGAGACAGGGAGTGAGGTTAACGAGTTGCCTATAGTGAGTCAAGATAGTGTATGATGGGAAGTCAGTGTGGAAGAGTGGGATTTGATAGGATATTAGAGAAAAGGAATACAGAGCTGAATTAGGAAATCATGGGAAGAAGTGTATGAGAAGAGAAAAGTATGCGGTTAGTATTACATTCTTGCATAATGGAATGTAACCTGAAGAGCTATTTGTTTATGAGAACTGTGCTAGTTCTTTTTAGCAAGCAACATTTTTCGAATTGAATCTGGAGCATCGATTAGACACAGGCTATTACACTGAAGCTAGGCTAAGAAGTGATATATTTTGGTGATTATGACAGTAACTGGGAACAGGTGTAGACTGGGTAGCAGATGATATAGCTCAGCAATCTAGAGATCTGATGGTTTTGCCCATGGGATTACAATGACATTCCAGAAACTATAGTAGTAGGTCTGAGAGGCTGACTAAGACGGGGAGTGTTGGCAACCATTGTGTGTGCAGTGGATGAGGACCTGAATGCTACATTAGATGGTATCTGAGGCCTAGCCAGAAGCGGAGTTTGTTTAACCTATGGGGAAGCCTAGACACTACAGTGACATTATATTTTAGGTGGATCTATTATTGGCAGTTGATCCATTACTAGTTGAACGCAATGCTTTTAGTCCTAATGTTTCTTTTTGATTACCTGTTTGGGAGCTTGTGTTTCACCTCATTAGAAAAATGTAAACAAACACAGTCACAATCAATTATATCTCAAAAATACACTTTAGTGCCGACATGGAGCAATGTGGCATTACCTTAACTATTTGGAGCTCATATAGAGGCCTCCACTTTTCTTGAATCTAAAACACAGTCAACTAACCCCTCCAATCTTAAAACTTTTCTGTGAATTCTGGAACACAAATTTTTATATTGCTGAATTTGACCAACATGAACTTGGGCTTGCTTCACATGCAGATGAAATTAACCTGTCTGCCTGATAGAAATGGGGTCTCTAGTTGGCAGTGGTTTGCACCCTGTCAAAGTAGGGACCCTGACTCTAGTCAAGGTAAGGGAGCCACACAGCTAACACCTGCTTACCCCTTTGGTAGCTTGGTTCAAGCAGTTAGGCTTATCTCAGATGCAATGTGTAAAGTATTTTTACACACACACACACACACAGTAACACACTGAAAACACCACTAAAGCACTCCACACCAGTTTAGAAAAATAGCCAATATTTATTTGAGTCAAACAAGACCAAAACGACAAACATCAAAAGTACAAAAGTCAAGATATCACTTTTAAAAGTTTAAGCAAGTCTCAATCCTTAGGAATCAGTGGATGTATCTCTTTAGCACAAAGTACCTAGGATGTATCAAAAACAAAGATGATGTGGGTCACAGGGGAGGTGAGGCACCGGAAAAGCAAATTGATGTGTTGGTTCCTTACTGGCAGGGAAGATGATGCATCAATTCTTTCCTCGCAGGAAAGGCAATGCGTCGATTTCCGGACACATGGCCTCGATTCCTTACTGCTGTGCGCGGTTGATGAGAAATTGGTGTCCAGGGATGACGAATGGCAAATCCAGATGCACTGTGTTGATGGGACTGCAGTGAGACAGGTGCTGCATCGATTCTGCAGCTGTGAGACAGGCGTGGGTTCCATTCTTCCGGCGCAGCGCATTGATGTGTGCTTTTTCTCCTTCAGATCACCAGCCTGCACTTCCAAGGGCCCAGGGACTAGAGTTGGCACCACTTGGCAAGTCGGGACTCTCAGCAGAAGAGCCCAGGAACTGGCAGATGAAGTATTTGATGTCCCTGAGACTTCTTAACAGGAGACAAGCTCAGTTCAAGCCGTTGGAGAACCTTGAAAAGCAGGCTGGAGAAAGCAAAGTCCAGTCCTTTCACTCACAGTACAGAAGCAGCAAGAAGCGGGCCAACACAACAAAGCAACAGGCATAGTGGCAGGCCCACCTTCAGCATCCAGCTCTTCTTCATGGCAGAATGTCCTTAGTACAGAAGCATTCTAACTATGAGGGGTCAGAGGTCTATTACTTATTCCCATTTTTTCCTTTGAAGCTGGCAAACTTCAAAGAGAAGTCTTTTAGTGCACAAAGTCCCTGCTTTTCCCTGCCCTGGCCCCAGACACACTCTAGGGGGTTGGAGACTTACTTGTGTGAGGACAGGCACAGCCCTGTTCAGGTGCAAGTGTCGGCTCCTCCCACCACTCTAGCTCAGGAAGACCCATCAGCCTGGTGATAGGCCATCAGGATAGGCAAGATTGAGCTCCCTCTGTGTGACTTTCTAGAATGAATGCACAAACAGCCCAACTAACATCCTGACCTAGATGTGTATTCAGCAGGTAGGCAGAGGCACAGTATGGCTAAGCCAGAAAATGCCCACTTTCTAAAAGTGGCATTTTCAAACTTACAATTCAAAACCCAACTTCACCAAAAGATGTATTTTTGAATTGTGAGTTTGGAGACCCCAAGCTCCATTTCTCTATCTCCTCTCAATGGGAAGCTTCACTTAAAAGATATTTCAAGGTGATTCCCATGTTACCTTATGGGAGAGATAGTCCTTGCAATAGTGAACAAGCATTTGCAATGCAATAGGTCTTGCAGTTGCTTGAGTAAGAGTAAATGGCACTGTAAATGCATAAGTGGTCTTTTCTTGCCACATAAATTGGTCAACCCTGCCGCATAATTTGGTCCTCTCTGCCACATTATTCCAGTGGCCCTACATATAACTATAGCACTTCCATTTACTTTCTTCCTCTTTCTGCAGTAAGAAATGAAAATATTGCCATTATTAATTATATACAACTTAGTCTGAGGACCCAGAGATGACTTAGACAGAAAGAGCACGTTGTGCTGACCGTTTTGATGGTGATCCGATTGTCCTAGGGCCACCACATGGTGAGTTATGGGCAATAATGTTTTGTAAAAGGAATGCCCTGCAAAGCATTATAGGGCGAGTTTCCGAGTGCAGCGAATATTGTAATATCTTGACTGTAATACTCAGAACAGCCCCTATAGAGCACCACAATAAAAATAGCATTTGTACGAAACATGGTCATATAACAATACTGTGAGTCCCTAGAGAGCATAACCACCATGAAAACAGAATGGGAAAACATAATACAATGAAACCATATATTTAGCCCCTAGAGGGTGTAGTGTATTACACTTTTTCATGCCTACTAGAATAATATTACAAACAAGGCCCTTAAAACCCAAACTACTCCCAGATGTACATCAAACCTTCCAGCCATGAGAGAACTTAAAAAGACACAATGGTGGGAGGGGTTGTTATCTTGGGGTCCCCCCCTCCAACCTTGTGTGGGGACCAGAGATGGCCTAGACAGAGAGTGTTGTGCTGAATATTTTGATGGTGTTCCAATTGTCCTAGGACCACCACATGGTGAGTTATAGGCAAACATATTGCAAGTTTACAAGTGCAGCAAACATTGTAGTATCTTGACTATAATGCTCAGAAAAGTCCCTAGATGGCACCACAATAAAAATAACATTGGTAAGAAACATGCTCATGTAACCATGTAGTCAGCCCCTGGAGGTCATAGCCACCTGAAAAGAGAATGGCAGAATGTAATGCAATGTAATCATATATTTAGCCCCTAGAGGGCATAGTGCATTACACATTTTCAGGCCAACTAGAATAATATTACAAACAAGTCACTTAAAGCACAAACTACCCTCAGTTGTAAAACAAAAGTTCCAGCCATGAGAGAGCTTAAAAAGACACTGAATGATGGGAGGGGTTATTATTTTGGGTTCCCCCTTAACCTAGTGTGGGGACCCAGAGATGACCTAGACCAAAACAGTGCATAGTGCTGAACGTTTTGATGGTGGTACCATTGTCCTAGGAACACCACACGGTGAGTTATAGGCAAAAATGTTTTAAAAAAAGGAATGCCCCTCCAAGCATTATGAGGCGAGTTTCCGATTGCAGTGAATATTGTAGTATCTTGACTGTAATGCTCAGAACAGCCCCTAGAGAACACCACAATAAAAATAGCATTTGGAAGAAACATGGTCATTTAACCATATAGGTAGTCCCTAGAGGGCATAAGCACTTGAAACAAGAATGGCAAAATGTAATGCAATGTAACCACATATTTAGCCCCCAGAGGGCATAGTGCCTTACACATTTACAGACCTAGCAGGCCTACTGCAATAATATTACAAACAAGGCCCTTAAAAACACAAACTACTCGCAGCTGTAAAACAAAAATTCCAACCATGAGAGCTTAAAAAGAAACTGAATGGTGGGACAGGTTACTATTTTGGGGTCCCCCAACATAGTGTGGGGACCCAGAGATGGCCTACGCCGAAAGAGTGTGTCGTGCTCAATGGTTTGGTTGTGGTCCCATTGCCATAGGACCACCACAGGCTGGGTCAAAATGTTTTGTAAAAGAAATCCTCCTCAAAGTATTATGTGGCGAGTTTCCCGAGTGCAGTAAATATTGTTGTATCAGTGCTTCTGGGAGAGCCGTGTTGAGGATTTCTGTGATTTTTCTTTTTTTAAATGCGCCAGGTTATATATTTTTGAACTGCTAAACTTGTACATAAGTGGTACTCATGTAAAGCGCTCCTCTTATCAGGTTTGCGATGAAACTTCATGTACGTAAGTGGTGCTCAAGTAAATCCCTCCTCGGGTCGAGTTTGAGCTATGTGAAACTTCAACAAATAAATCAAATAAAAAAAGAAGGTCCCTTCAGTTTGCAGCCTTTGGGCACAGGCACCACAAAGAAACAGCTGCATGCCCAAAAACAAGGAAGAGGAAGGATCAACATACGAATACGGAGCATGAAGCGGAGAGGCAAAACAAAAAAGTAGTATGCCACACCAAGGTATATGGCCGATTGTGCAATTATCCATGTAACAGGGTCCGTCTCCAAGGCGGTTACAAAGCAGCCTCAAGGTGGGACAAACGTAAAGCATTTACCTACGAAATCAAGGGAATGTTGAAGGTCAGGACCAAGGATTGAATGAAAGTGATGGGCGTGAGATAGACGTGGTGAAAGCCCATAGAAGTAGATTACATGTCCAGAGACATTGCATGCGCGCTGCTTAGGCTTTACCTAAAAAAGAATTAAGCAGTATTTCACTATCAGGACATGTAAAACACACCAGCACCACATGTCCTGCCTTTTAATACACTGCACCCTGCCCATGGGACTGCCTTGGGCCTACAGTAGGGGTGACTTACAGGTAATAAAAGGGCAGGTTTGGTCTGACAAGTGGGTGTACTTGCCAGGTCGAAATGGCAGTTTAAAACTGCACACAGACACTGCAGTGGCATGTCCGAGGCATATTTACAGGGCTACTCATGTGGGTGGCACAATTAGTGCTGCAGGCCAACTAGTGGCATTTGATTTACAGGTCCTAGGCACAGCTGATGCACTGTAGTAGGGACTTACTATTAATTCAAATAGGCCAATCATGGAGAAACCAATCACCTGTATATTTTAGACAGAGAGCATGTGCACTTTAGCACTGGTTGGCAGTGGTAAAGTGCCCAGAGTCCTAAAGGCAACAAAAACAGTTCTGAAACAATAGGAAGAAGGCAACAAGTTTGGGGATAACCCTGCATAAAGAGCCAGGTCCAACACAGCTTTTCACTTCATTCTCACTTTATATTACATCACAGAATTTTCTAAAAGTCGTCATACCATGTACCTATTAGCTAATGCATGTATACATGTGAATTCAGATGATTCAACATCCAGTTTTTTTTTCATTGGTTTATTCTTCGACCGTCAATGCAAACAGTTGATTCTTTACATCATGCACAATGGCATTTTATAAATTCTCCTTTTTATATCACATATTACACCCGCCACATGTTCACAGGATAAACTCACTTTGTTAAAGCTGTAAAGTTCACATAAAACATTAAATTACAAAATCTCACCACTTGTATCTTTTGATTAACTCTTGAATCACGTCACAGTTTCCTTAGCAGATGAGCAATATTTATAACCGCTTATTACACCGCATTGCTATTTCCATTAACTTAATCAAAGTTGTGTTGTTTCAATAGGTAATAATCTTATCACATTAAGAACCTTGAATAATTACAATATGTCACAATTATGGACCAACCAATTGATAGGATACGGATGATAGTCGTATTTGCCTATTTACAACCTAATCAAGTAACTGTAGGCCAGTTTCAAATCTATAGTGCTACTAGTACACATGAGTCATGTCACTTTAAATTAAAACTGCAGACTGTATGAAATTGTGCCTAATCATTTTGGTCATTAAATAGCTCTAAACGAAAAAGGTACAAGATAGGTTTTATTCCAGAGTAATGGTGGGCACGCTGGGTTTATCCAAATTTAAGAGATGAAACATTCTGGGGGTCATTTTGACCTTGGCGGACGGCGGAGGCCGTCCGCCAAGGTACCGCCGCTGAATGACCGCACCGCGGTCAAAAGACCGCGGCGGCCATTCAGACATTTCCTCTGGGCCGGCGGGCGCTCTCCAAAAGAGCGCCCGCCGGCCCAGAGGAAATGCCCCTGCAACGAGGACGCCGGCTCAGAATTGAGCCGGCGTAGTTGCAGGGGTGCGACGGGTGCAGTTGCACCCGTCGCGTATTTCAGTGTCTGCTTAGCAGACACTGAAATACTTTGCGGGGCCCTCTTACGGGGGCCCCTGCAGTGCCCATGCCATGGGCATGGGCACTGCAGGGGCCCCCAGGGGCCCCGCGGCACCCCCTACCGCCATCCTGTTCCTGGCGGGTCTCAGGATGGCGGTAGGGGGTGTCAGAATCCCCATGGCTGCGGAGCGCGCTCCGCAGCCATGGAGGATTCACAAGGGCAGTGGTAAACCGGCGGGAGACCGCCGGTTTACCCTTTCTGGCCGCGGCTGAACCGCCGCGGTCAGAATGCCCTCGGGAGCACCGCCAGCCTGTTGGCGGTGCTCCCGTGGTCGGTGACCCTGGCGGTCACCGGCCGCCAGGGTCAGAATGACCCCCTCTGTCATTTATCTAATTTTTTGAGCAGAAGATTATCGCTGATAGTGATATCAACAATCCGGCAAAGCGGTTGGGATTGAAAGTGTTAATGTACCTTAGGTCAAAAATTCCCATTCTCGTTTACTGCGACGGCCTTGCACTCAATTTACCGAATGTTGGTTTTACTCGAATGGGCTTCACACCAACTCTCGCGATCCTACAGTATTGTTTATTTTATATACGTTTATATGTGAAGTTTTTTTTACACACTGTTCCAATTGATTGTGAGACTAGTAGATTGTAAAAAGTGACACAATTAGGTATCTGGCGCATTTAATTGCTCTTTGCCATTTACCAGCCCATTCTTCCTGTGCGTCAGTTACCATGAGTAGTTGGTGACTCCAGTGCAGTGTGAGGGAAGGCAGTCTGTTTCCCAGATAGCATTTTGGAATCGTTGATCTCCAGTCTGCTTCTTAACAGAGGTTGTCATCTAGCTCAGTGGTTCCCAACCTTTTGACTTCTGTGGACCCCCACGTTATCATTATTGGAACCCAGGGACCCCCACTGAATCAGTATTGGAATCCGGGGACCCCTCACTGAGTCATTACTGAAAGCTGAGAACCTAATCTGTTCATATTATTTAATTTTCTGAGCAGTCACGGACCCCCTGAAGAGGCTTTGTGGAACCCAGGGGTCCCCGGACCACAGGTTGGGAACCCCTGATCTAGCTCATTGTTCGTGTTTCCTGATAACTACTTTCACATTCAGACTATTATTCTGTTAAGATTAAACTTGATATAAACAGAACACACAGCGGCCGCACATGCTAATCACTGTGGTGGAAACTATGATCTGATGTAGTCCCATTGAAAAAGTGATCTGAATCTGTGTTTTTAACCTTGTGGATGGGTGGGTGGTGCAGGTGGTAAAAGATCGGTTTAAAGGAATGCCTAGCACTTTGTGTATGCAATATGAAGCATTGTGTCTCTTCTACCACTCGCCACGCAGTCTGATCTCTCTGCTTTGTCCACACAGGCTATCCGTATCCTGCATGCTGTCCTTGAGAAGTATGGAACTTATGAGAATTTTGAAGTGGCCACCGGAGGGAACAGACTGAGCAAGTGTCAGATCTGGACCAATATTAGGAAGTACATGTTGAAGGAGGGCTGTACTGGCGAGGTATGGCCTTTTACTTCCTCTGTGCCTTCAAAACGTCTTCTAGTGGGAATGGAGTTCCTTCTCCATCGATTTGGGTAGTCATTGGACTGTTGAAGGCGGGGTGAGTTCACTTCCCATGCCCTATAGGCCTCTTTACTGAAGCTTATTTTGCCAGGTGTATTGTAGTGGAGCTCTCATTTGTTGCCCCTTTTCAATGCTTGTTGTCTCTTACGTTTATAATAAGTTTGTTTCAGGGTTTGTGAGGACTTTGACTTTACTGGTTAGTTGCATTTGTGTTGATGGTGTTCAGCAGGAACAGGACAGAAGATGCTAACTTTTGTCACACTTGCTGCTGTGCAGCTGCTCAAAGCTAATCTATATTTTTGTTCATCTTCCACGAAGCATTCTTTTAGGTGACCTCTGTGCTGATTTCCTTCTCTGGAAGGCTCTCTTCGTTCTCTTAGACTCTATTCTCATTAATTCTAAATTGTGCTGTGGCAGCTCAAGAATGGAGTGGTTCCTTGTTCAGGCGCACCATGATAGATGGCTTTTTAACATATGTTCATTGTCACCCTTTCATCCTCTCTTCTGCATTGACTTAGGCTTTTGGCTGCTTATCCCTTTCCCTTCTATCTTCCATTCAACCAAGCTGCTGCTTTTCTCTGTCTTTATGGTTGTAGGCTGTACCTTTACCCTTTGTCACTATTTCTTGCTTATGGCGGGTAATGGGATGTGTACTTATTCTCTCTCTTACTTTTCCTTCTTTTGGTAGATCGTGGTGCAGCTCACAGAGGATCTTCTCTCCCAGGCTGTGATGATGGTTGAGAATAGTCGTCCCACCTTGACCATTAACCTGTCGGGGGCTCGACAGTACTGGCTGGAAGGGATGCTGCGCCATGAGATAGGTCAGAAACTGTTCAGCACGTACTTGTGGAAGAGTGATGCTAGGAAAGAGGTAGAGGGGATGCTTTAACAGAAGGTAGATTAAATCCCGCCATACAAGGAGGTCAGCTCATAGGCAGTGTGGTCTGTGGCATAATGCGGAATGACAGCCCTCATTACACAATGTGCTGAGGGCACATGAAGATTCCTGCCATCCTTAAGCTGGGTCAGGCCACTTTCCATATATGGAACGACTTTGAGCTGATTGTGATTCCTCCAAGAATAGGGGAACCTTCTGCATTTAGGGGGCAGTTGTCCTTGCTTTTAGGCCCATGATAAATAAAAGGAGAAATAATTGCTTGTTTTTGGTAATCTTTTCCAGGGGTGTGGAATTTTTAAAATAATCTACTTGGCCAAGGGACAAAATGCTAATGAGATCTACATGTCCTGAAAAATCCACTTGTCCCACCTACATCAATTATAGGGCTGACACAGAAACATGTAATATGTTTTTATTTTGTTTTATTAAACCAATAACTATTCAGTGGTTTGTAATCATGCTAAAGAAAAACTTGAAAAGCTGTTACATTATCCCTATTGTCCAAAAGTATAGAAATTGTATAGGAATACAGCAGTAAATGATCTTGCATGGCAAGCTGCTCTAAGACTCATTGTTGACAATACTTCAGTAGTTATGATAGATGTGGCCTCTTATGTCCGCACACATGCTTTGTGCCTCCTGTTGTAAGCCAGAGATCAATAGCTCTGCTGGGATCATATTCCTCAAAGTTGGGCCCTTCTATTTTAAGAAGCATTAGATCTTGGAGAATATCTTGATTTAACCGTGTTCTTAGTGGGTTCTTAATGACATTCATTGCAGAAAACACACGTTCCGCTTCTGCTGTAGACACACTAAATGTGAACATCATCTCCACAAGCTTTAATATATTAGTTAACGTAGGAGGTTTTGTTGCTAGCAGGGTGGAGTATGCAGGCAATACAGGAATGCCTTTGCTCTGAAAGCTTTTAATATGGGTTTTAAGTCCACAAAACTCCTCTACAATTGCCAACCGCTCGTCTGTGGTGAAAAGTACTTCAAAATGTTGAACAATTGCCTCAATATCAGAGATCCCATATTTATACAGTTCCTCTCTACTCTCTGGCCATAGTGTATAATCAAATGCCTGAAATCCTTGAACTGGCATGGAATAAAAATTTGCAAACCTCTCATCAATATACTTAACTACACTGTCAATGAACTCACTGTCACTTTGGATTGTTGCTGCTGGTGGACAGCAGCCTGATAACCTTATTTCCCAGCCATCAGTAGAAATTTTTCCAAACTTTTTTTCTTCGGGGTGGTACAGTTTTTTAAACTGCTGCATGTATTCACCCAACTCACTCTTAAGGCCTACTAGGGTCAATGCACACCTCTCTACAGCAGGTGGAACATGCAATAAAAGCAGTTCATTAGACTGAAAGAATTCAGAAAGCTTAGACACTGGCTTCAGAACATCTCTCAGGCTGTAAAGGTTTTTTATAAATGTAAAGCTCGTTACAATTGAGAGGTACTTTTTTGCCTTCGCAGCAGAATCATCGCTCCCAGCTGCAACCTGTCCCAGGTGTAGAACCACAGTCTGCGGGTTTTGTTGCATGGCTGCCAAAGCTCGGGTTTTGCTGGATACCCATCTAATCTGTTTAATATCAGTGAAATGTGCAAAGTTTTCATCAATTATTCGTGAAATTTCTTTGGCATCTCGTCGCCTCTTAGGACTGTACCAGTAACATTTGAAAATCCATTTCAAAGTTTCTTCAAACTGACAAATAGAGGGTTTGGATTTTACAGCATCTAGAATCCCAAGCTGAAGTTTGTGAGCTACACAGTGGAACGGTAGAAGAAAAGGAATGTCTTTCTTTAGAAGTGCTGCAACTCCTCCCTTAGATCCCATCATTACTGCAGCACCATCAAAATTGACAGCTATTAGTGATGGGCCTGGATATTCTGTGGACCTCATGCCTACTAAATCCAAAGATAACCTTTGGATTCCTTTAGCTATACCATCCAGGACACCGCAAGCATGTGCATGTTCAAGTGGAACAAGATGTGCAAATAGAGTGTAGGGCTTCCCATCACTGACTACTCTCACCAGCACGGTTTCCTGTTCAATGATGGCATTATCTGTGCTTCCGTCTGCGATAATGCAAATGAAGCGAGAATTTGAAACAATTTTTTGGATGTCCTGTCGAAGTATATCTGCCTCACATCTTATGAACTCTGAGGCCTTTTCACGGTTTGTATAATTTTCTCCTATATCCACACCAGCTTTCTTCATAGCCCTACATATGATTTCCATGTCTGAGAGTGGCTTACCTTGTTTTGCTATTAGGTAAGCATTGTTAAACAAGATGGTCAGTTTCTTTCTTTCTCTCTCCTTCAGCTTTTGCAGTGCTTGCATGATGAGGGGCTGCTCTGTAGGGGGACTGGAATTTGAGGTACTCGCTCTAAGAGTCTGAGACTGCAACGCCATTTCTTTCATTTCCTGGCGGTGCCATGAAACACATGTCATATGTGCCTTGCTAGTTTCATGAGCTCTAATTGGTTCAATGCGCAACTGGTCACATCCACTTAAGAATGCATTTCTACCTGAACCTGAATAGCTGACTGCTACAGTAGGATATTTTTGGCAAATAGTGCAGTACATTTTTGGTCCTTCTCCTTCCTGGCTTTCCTTCAGGGCTAGCCATGGCCAAGATTCCACCCAGTGAGACTGAAAAACTCGTTTTCTTTTTTCAGCATCGTACTTTTTGTTCTTGTTTAGGTTAGGATTATGTGGGGTGGTACAACACGGAACCTCAGTTGGTTCTTTTTGATTTCCTTCCCCTGGCTTTTCTTTATCAGTGTCTTTACTTCTTTTGAAACCAAAGTTGAAAAGACTTTGCTGAGACATATTTTCTATCAACAGGACAAAGTGATCAAGTCTGAGACTACTTGATTCAGTTTTATACTCACAGTCCAGAAATGTAGAGCCAGTTGTGACAAGCCTTTCACATAGGTGACTCCAATAAACCTAGAAACAGATTTCCAAACTCTCTGAGAACAAGTGCCTGAGGCAGCCTGCTGCAATGAAGCTATGCTGCTATGGTTCGTAGTGATTTCCTGCCAAGTTGTGAACACACGGAGTCTGGTACTACACTGGCTGCACAGTAGACCTAGAAACCAAGAAAATATTTACACTAAGAACAAGGATGTGGGCTTTGGAAATGACAAGCTTACCTAAATGGGATTCAAATCTACCATCCTTGTTACCATAACAAAAATTAAATAAACCATTAGAAATTATGTATAATTGACTGCTTAAGAAAGATACCTCTTGTGATCAATGTTCCTGCTAGGGAGAGAGAGGGGAGTTTTCTCTAGTGGCAGCCATAAAGTTAGCGTACAGGGTGCCTGCTGCAAAGAACAGATTTATATCTTATGTGATAGTTAAGTTGATAAGTAAAGTCAGAGCCTTTACAAGTGCTTTCAAACAAATTAATGCATGTGAAAGAGGGCATTGGAAAGATGAGGGGCTGGGTGGTAGTGAGGGAATCGAAGGTGGTCATGGGGTGAGGGATCACAATTGCAGGGTACCCCATCAAGTGCAGGGGCATCTGGGATTTCCAAAAAAGTATTGTATCACAATACATTCACCTCTGAGGCTGAGGGAAGCCATATAAGCCCTTGCATGGGGTGAAATTTCCATATTATTTCTCCTTGTGGTGCTCCACAAGTGGGCAATGTTAGAATCAACAGTTTTAGAGTATGTGCAGGGGGGCCTACCATAGGTGCAGACGCACTTTCAGATGTTGTGCTTAAAGGTAGCCTTAAGTCTCCCAGGGAGTTACTTTAGTGCCCCTGGAGGGCATTTTCAAGGTATAAAGCAATCCTGGAGCTGGGGTTTTGCACAAGGGCTGTGCAGTGTGGGGAGCCCTGCTTGTTGGTCCTAAAGCTGCAGGCACACCTCGATCAAAGTAGAAAAAAGAAATATGTACACCTTGAATTTGTTTTATTAATGCTGTATTGACAATGATGATTTAGACAATGTAATGGTATTTGTTTTACTGGTCAGGAACCGCAATGGCATTAAAAGAATAAAATTAAAATAAAAATAAAAGCAAAATACCTACCTCTACTTACCTGGAATGGTTTCCCCCATCCTGTGGGGGCCCCCTGGTGGGGGTGGGGGTGTACCTGGGGCAGGCACCAGTGTGCTCTTTTCATGGTGTTTGACCATGGAAATGGGTCCACAGGCCCCCTAACTCCTGCCTAGACCCAGGCGTTAAATATTGCCGCTAAGCAGTCTTAGCGCCATTATTTAGTCCTACCTCCCTCCTGTGCACCATCTTTGCACAGGAGGATAAATAAGGCATTAGGGCCCTAGAGTAATTTTTTGGGCGGGAACGCCAACCTTGCATCTCATTGACACAAGCTAGGTTCACACACTTAAACCATGACTATTATTATGACCGATATTTTAAATATAAATAAGGAGTTAAGTTTGCACTGAACTAGTGTTAAAAAAACTGGGCCTGAATCTCATGGGCTCACGGCCAGTCCTACCATGTGATAAATGGGAAAGGGGGGGATCTATGCCTATGGATGACTGACGGCTGGCCTCACGCAGGGATGCAGCCTAAATGCCCAAACCCATGACACCAGCAGCATCACTGGCCTGCAGTGATATCACTACAGACTCCCATGGCACAAAAAGGGAGTTAGCAAGGTAAGCCCTGCGTTGTGTGTCACATTGCAGAAAGTTGACTTACTGCCTGACTTCTGGCTCCTTGTTCAAAGTGAGGCAGGGCAGACAGCCGGGCACAAGCAGCACAGACTTAATTACATGGATTTATTTAGCGATACAACCGTATCTCTCAATAAAATACATGTATTTAATATTTTTTGCAGTAGAGCAGTAGGAATTTCAGAAGGGCGCAGCCCCAGCGCCAGTGGCTGGCCGGCAGTTTTAGGAGGGAAGGGGCAAGGATTCCAGTCGAAAGTACCTGCCCCCAGTCCTGCATCAAAATTTGTTGTTCTCTGTAGCGCAGACGTTTTATGAAATTTTACAAACACCAATTGCAAACGTGATATTTCTTTTTCTTGCAAATCTGTATAATGAAACACACCATTTTGAATGTCTAGCTAACCCACGTTATGTGTGGCACCTTCAGCCTAACTACATTCTTCGTCATGAGCACTTTGGAATATTTAAAACATCAATTATATTAATTAAATTGTGGGCTTTATCCACTTGTAGATTACTACTTTTCTGGGGAAAAAGGTGATTTACTTCGAATTGGAAAAAACGACTTGAAATGTTGAGAAAAACTAATTGTAGACTGGTATAGCAGCCAGATAAAGTGCTTTAAAAAAAACACAGGAAAAGTAAAATCAGTTTCTAAAAGCACCTAACGCTTCCTGTCACTTGTCTGTACCATAACCTCCATAGTTTCTAACCCACGTCACAATTTTTAATTGCTCAACTATCAATATACACTGACCATTTTACTGTGCGAAACATGGTTAGAGTTCCATTAAGCAATTATGACGGATTGCCATGTTTTGCAGAATTTAAGCATTAGAAGCCAAGGCCAACGAACAACAGCAGTGACCATTCTGTTGAATTCTAAAAAGTCTCTGATTGCTATAATAAATGTTAAAGTTTCCTGTTTAGCAGCAGGGAGTCTGTGGGACGTTATTTAAAATTACTTTGGAGCACATCAGCAGGACGGGGGCCAAGGTTTTAATCACAGCTTCTTTGTTCTAACAAGCTATGTTATCCTGCACAAAACATATACATTCCCATAAGCTCAATTTTCTGGTCTTCCACCGCATGCCCTGCACAAGAAAGCATATTCATTGCATCGATCAATGTAAGCCTGCAGACAGTAGTCTCATTCAATAACGCTCTCACTTAAAGATAACATGGAACTCGCATGCCTGCCTATATTCGTTGGAGTAGATATACCAAAAGTAAAATGAGTGGATGAGTTACGCTCCCGGACACGGTAAGCTTGGGAAAGCTTGGAATCTCTGTACAAATACAGAATACATGCGGTACTTCCAGCTCGAAGTCGTCGTTTTTTTTTCAATCAGTTCGCCCCTTACCCGGTTAAATTCATGTTGTGAATTCTTAAGAGTACAAAACAGACTGCTGTGCTTACCGGGTCAAAATCCCAGGAAATCACCCCCCTTACTTTCCCACAAAAATAGAATAATCAGTCAATTGCGATGATTTTCTCTAGTCATGTCCTTTACATATATCTCTTATATTTACGAACGTGTTGTGAACGGGGCCAGGCAACATATTTAATATGAACAAGGCTGGTCCACCCATCCTTCCAAGTGCTGGTCAGTTACAAAAAGTCTTCAAAGGGGCCCCACGCTGAGAATTTTGTTTTCTTTGACCAGCAGCCCCTGCCCCCAGGCACTGGGAGCGCAGGAGCCTGCGCCGTGCGCGTGCCAACGGGGGGCTGGCTGTCAAAATTAGAACCTGCCTCGGTGACCCTGGACGAAACTGCGTCCCGGGCAGGCATTAAACAGGGCGGAGAGGGCAGAGGGGCTTCTGCAAGCGTGACAGGCTGCTGCGAGAGAAGGATGAGGGACACGACCGCCTGCCACTGCGAGGTAACAAGAAAATCACAGAGACCTACCTGCTGCGGGAGCTCGGTCCGGCGCCCTCTGCCGCTGCTCCGGAGCAGGAGAGAAGGAAGGAGGCAGCGCCCTCTAGCTGCCCAGCGTCCGCTCCCCACAGCCCGGCAGGGCTGGAGGAGTAGGCTTCTAGTCGCTGATCCCGGGGGAAAGCCCCGACTGGCTGCACACCGGCCGCGTGCTCCCCAGCTCACCTCCGATTCCGCAGGAAACGTTGGAAGGCTCCAGCCACTCTCCAGTTTACCCGCCACGGAGTGTTTGGAGGGGGCGGGGCCATAGATTTTTCAAGTGCGTTGCCGCGGGGGAGGGGAGTGCAAACTGACAAAGCCCGAGGCAGCGCCCACAGATATTGATTTAATGTCTACTTGTCCGTCGGACAAAATAGACATTAAATCTTATAGCCCGTTGTGACAATCAACATGGCTCGGGCGTCGGGCGATACGATTTCCCCCTCCCTGACCATATAGCACCACAAAAATACACCACTATGTGTTTAGAAAAATTTATCATATTTATCTGGCTCGTCAAAACGATTAAAATGCAATAAGTAAATGTTGAGATATCACTGTAAAAGTTATATAAAGTGTCTTAAGTCCTTTAAAAGCAAACAGAGTCTCTTTCAAGCACAAAGTATCTGGTTCGCTTGCAAAATCTCCGCTAAGAACCGCAGAGGAGGAGATGCGTGGAAACAAAGGGGGTGTGCGTCAATTTCTCGGGCCCCACATGGCGATGCGTCATTTAGCTTTCACCCAGGGACGGCTGTGCGTTGATTTCCGGCGCTTAGTCATGGATCCTCTTCGGGTTGCGCGGTTTTCAGGCGCCCCGGGGACGATGTGTAGATTTCCTGCGCTGGCAGGACTAAGTCGCAGGAGCTGCGCCGATTCGGTGGGCGTTGCGTCAAATTTTCTACCACACGGCAGGAGCTGTGTCGATTCCTCTCTGGAAGTCAGGCTGCGTCATTCCGGTTCGGCTGTGCGTCGTTCTGGTGGGCCGTGCATCGAATTTCCGGTCACAACGCTGGCGCTGCATCTATCTTCTCGATGTGAAGTCAGGCTGCGTCATTCTGGTTCGGCATGTGGTGAAATTTGCACTCTCGTGCAGGCTGTGCGTCATTTCTGGCAGGCTGTGCATCGAATTTCGCTGCACAAGGAGTCCTTCTTGTAGAGATGAAGTCTTTTTGGTCCTGATACTTCAGTGTACAGGAGGCAAGCTCTCTTTGAGCCCTTGGAGAGCACTTCTTCACCACAGCCAGAGAGCAGCAAGGCAGCAGGGCAACAGCAAGGCAGCAGTCCTTCACAGAAAGCAGGCAGATAAGTCCTTTGGGCAGCCAGGCAGTTCTTCTTGGCAGGATGCAGGTATTGGTTCAAGTTTCTTCTCCAGGAAGTGTCTGTGAGGTAGAGTGTCTACCCGAAGAAGTGTCTAAAGTCTGTGGTTTTGGGTGCTCTTCTTATACCCATTTTGGCCTTTGAAGTAGGCTTACTTCAAAGAAAAGTCTCACTTGTTAGTGAAATCCTGCCTTGCCCATGCAAGGCCTCAGACACACACCAGTGGGTTGTAGTCTGCATTGTGTGAGGGCAGGCACAGCCCTTTCAGGTGCGAGTGACCACTCCTTCTCTCCCTCCTAGCACAGATGGTTCATCAGAATATGCAGGCTACGCCCCAGCCCCCTTTGTGTCACTGTCTGGAGAGAGGTGCTAACAGCCTAACTATCGAACTAACCCAGACAGGGAATCCACAAACAGGCAGAGTCACAAAAATGGTTCAAGCAAGACAATGCCCACTTTCTAAAGGTGGCATTTTCATACACACAATCTTAAAATCAACTTTACTAAAAGATGTATTTTTAAATTGTGAGTTCAGAGGTCCCAAACTCCACATGTCTATCTGCTCCCATGGGGAATCTATGCTTTAAGCATGTTTAAAGGCAGCCCCCAAGTTAACCTGTGTGAGAGATAGGCCTTGCAACAGTGAAAACCGAATTTGGCAGTATTTCACTGTCAGGACATATAAAACACATTAGTTTATGTCCTACCTTAACCATACACTGCACCCTGCCCATGGGGCTACTTAGGGCCTACCTTAGGGTGTGTCTTATGTGCAGGTAAATGGGAGGGTTAGGCCTGGCAAGTGGAGACACTTGCCAAGTCGAATTTACAGTATAAAACTGCACACACAGACACTGCAGTGGCAGGTCTGAGACATGATTACAGGTCTACTTATGTGGGTGGCACAACCAGTGCTGCAGGCCCACTAGTATCATTTGATTTACAGGCCCTGGGCCAAGTGCACTTTACAAGGGGCTTACAAGTAAATCAAATATGCCAATCCTGGATAAACCAATCAACAGTACAATTTACACACACAGCATATGCATTTTAGCACTGGTTAGCAGTGGTAAAGTGCTTTAGAGTTCTAAAGCCAATAAAAACAGGTCAGGAAAAAATAGAAGGAAGGAGGCAAAAGGTTTAGGGATGACCCTGCAAAAAGGGCCAGGTCCAACAAGTACCAAATCAGTGATAAAGTAAAAATGCACAACAAGAAAATCCCAAGCCGAATGGAAAAATGTCCTAGATATTGTAACAGAAAGTTTCAAATCTGTTACCTGACTTTATTTTAACAGCAGCCAAATAAAACTAAATTTCCCATGAACAGTGGAGAAATCAGAAATAAACAAAGAAATAACAATCTCAACAGTCCGTGAGGCACATATAGTCCATCAACGATGTTGCCACGTCCTCTCCTTCATTCTTGTTTATATACGTCTGATCCTGAGGAAAAAGAGAGACAACCAAATCAGGTTCCATCCCTAATGAGGATACAGCATAATAAATGCATTCCTACCACAGTATGCAAGCACTGAACTTTCAGTAAACACCCGGCAATGAGCCATCAAAATAGGATATTAATAATAAACTATAGTCATTCTTACTCTTATGCAGAAAGATTCCAGGGCAGGAAAAAACTCATGAGAGTGGAGTGTTAATCCTTTCCTCCGTATCCTCAATAGAATTGAAACTTTCCGTTATGATAGCCAGGGAACGTTTCATTCTATGTCAGGACTGTAGGCAAGGATTATGACAGTTTACAGCTAGCCCACTATGAGCGAAGCCATATTGAGGATTGACTTAAAATAGAATCTCTTAAACGTGGAGTCCGAGGACCAGTCCACTGCATTGAGGATGTCCTCTAATCAAGCTCGGAGGGAGAATGCTTTAGAAGCCATGGCTTCCCTGACTGAATGAGCGCCGAATATCAATACCAGCTTCCTGCACCGCCCAGCTAACCCATCTTGCCATGGTTGGGGAAGATACGGCCCTAAAGGGTATCTTGAGGGCAATTAACTGTTTTTCCCCATGAGGATGAAGCTATGCCCTCATGGCCTCATAGCATTTAATACATCTGACCACAAATGATTTAAGCGAATCTGGAAATGACGGATAGGTTACCACCTGTGAAATGCACTTTGTCCTTCTTGTAATGTAGACAGTTACCCTGTCTGGGTTGAACACCCTACCAGAGATATCGATAGCCCTAACATCCGATACTCGTCTGCAGGAGATAAGACACAATACCTTGGCTTGTTTGGCTGAAAGTTCCTTGCGCGAAAGGTACTTGTTTGATGGCAAAGAGAGAACAAGATTAAGGACCTCATTAATGTCCCACAACGCAGAGTAACAAGGTTCTGGTGGTAGGGATAAACGGATACCTCTCATCAATTTTCTCACCAATGGATGTTCCCCCACCGGGTGATCGCCCCCCGGAGAATGTCCTGCAGAAATCTCAGACTTGAAGGTGTTGACTGACCAATATACTAACCCCCACGAGGCCAGGGAGGCTAAGAAGTTCTGGTTGTGAACAACTTGGGTCCCCACCGGATCCAGTTGTCGTCGATGACACCAGGCAAGCCATTGAGACCAAGCTGACCTGTATTGCTTAATGGTGCTGTCTGCCCATGCTATGGAGAGGAAAGTTGCAGCTTGTCCCGAAATTCCTGGGACCTTCCATTGTTGCCTGTAATCATGGAAGCCATAAGCAACAGAGTCCCCTCCATCGCTAGGGGGTGAGAAGTTCCATCAGGACTCGTGAGACGATCTTGAAGGTGGGATTGAAGGATTGAAAAATCCCAAGAAAGTTCCAGAATAACTGGAAACCATGCTTGAGATCTCCAAACCGGAGTTATCAAAACCAACTCCACTTGTTGTTGGTGCACCTGTGCCAACAGGCGAGTGATCCTGGTGAAAGAGGGAAATGCATACTCCCGCCCCGAGCTCCATCTTTGAAGGAATGCATCTGTGGCCGTCTTCTCCCCTGTCTAGTCTCCAACTGAAGTACCTGGGGAGGTGATGGTCCAGATGCTAGGTGAACAGGTCAATCGAGAATGGACCCCAACGTGACTGAAGTGCCTAGAAGACGAAGGACTTCAATTGCCAGAGGCTGGTATCCCTCAAATGTCGGGAATGCCAGCCCGCTACTTAGTTGGCTACTCCCAGAAGATGCTCCGCTGTCACTGAGATTTGATGGGACAGACAGTAATCACAGAACGACCTAGCTAGATCCGAAAGGGTCTTGGAGCGAGTGCCCCCCAAGTGATTTACATATCTCACAGCCGCCACATTGTCTTGAGCGGACCATAGTCCTCCTGTGGAAAATGCACCACACTGTGTGCCTCATGCTGAGCCAATGGCATCAGATTCTATGACTAGGTTGGAAAGAGAACCACAGATCGGCCCAACGTTCCTAGCCTCCATGTAGTAGAGCCTCCACTGGATCTCCTCTCTTGCTTTGTCTGACAGCACGACGACTTGAGAGTACTTGAGGCCTCTTCGGAGGTGATCAGCTTTGACACATTGCAGGGCTCGATAATGGGTGGGACCGGAATATAGCTTGGATGGAACAAGACAAAAGGCCTACCACTCTTGAGAACTGGCGGAGAGACTGACTTGGCCAGCAGGCGTCGTAGCTCGTGACTGATCATGTTCATCTTCCTGGAAGGAAGGCTGAGGGTGGCCTGTACCAAATCCGCCACAAAGCCCAGAAATGTCAGATTCTGGGTGGGCTTGAGGACAGACTTTGGTTCACTGATAATGAAGCCGAGGGATTCTAGCAGGGAGATCACCGTCTGAAGGTGCAATAGCAGGGACTGGGGAGATTGGTCAATCAGAAGGAAATCGTCTAAGTAAACGATCAGACAGACTCCCCGCACCCTGAGAAATTCCACTAACGGGTGCATGACCTTGGAAAAGCACTATGGGCAGACGAGAGACCGAATGGGAGTGTGTGAACTCCATTGTTTACCCCGCCATTGGAACTGGAGGAATCAGCGATGTGGAGGGAATATCGGGGCCGTTTGATATGCGTCCTTGAGATAGAGACGCACCATCCAGACGTTGGGACGGAGAAGGTCCTGTAACCGATAAATGCCCTCCATCTTGAAGTGGCAGTGAGTTGATGAGAGGGCGTTACCCTCCATCCCTTTTTACCACCAGGAAAAGGTTGCTGATGAAGCCCACTGGGTGGCGAGATGTTATTGTGATTGCCCCTTTCCGAAGTAACTCTGATATTCCTAAAGCCACCAGTTGTTTAAGGCGAAAAATACCTGAGAGGATGCAGTTGAACCGGTGGGCATAAAAACTCTATATGGAACCCTTGGATGGTTTGGAGCACCCAAGTGTCGGAGGTGAGGGACGCCCAATTGAAGAGGAAATGTCAGAGCCTGCCCCCCCCCAGAGAATGTAAAGGGAAAGAGTTGACGCTTACCTTGGGAGGAGCCTCCATCTCTAGGGGCAACTCTTGCCCCACAGAACTTGGGATGGGGTCTGATGGAGTAGGAGGTCCCAAACTTGGAGGCATCATTGTTTTGCCCTCATTTGTGGCTTTGGCCTCTGCCGGAGGCTGGGTGTTGTGCACGGCAGGCCAAGCGCCCTCAGCCACGACCAGCCCTGGAGAAAACCCGGGAGGTGAAGATTGGTTTGATTGAATTCTGTGCCTTGTCCAGGGAGTTGAAGGTCTGGACGAACTTGCCCAACTCCCAGACAAAAGGGTCTCCAAACAGACCCCCTTGCACCACTGACCCGCCTCCGAGGAAGCGAGGTCCCTAAGTTTGGGGTCTATTTTGAGGAGGAGCAAATGACGTCTCCTTGTAGAGATGGCGCAATTTGCGTTTCCCAGATATGTACTGGCTCTTTCATCCCTATTGGAGAGTACCTCTGGAGAAATCAGGGTGCCTGACGCTTTCGCATCCTCTGCCATATCGAGGATGTGGCTATGGGGTCCAGGAATGTCTAATAACTTGTCCTGACAGGTACTCCAGGACCTGTTTGTCCCTTTCTTGGGATCCCGAATAAATTTCCCTAAAAATGTCACCATGCACTCATCTATTTCAGGAGTCAGGGCTACCTTATCACTTAAGGATGGGCGGGGGCATTCTGCGCTTAGGTGGTTCTGGACTTCCTTGTTGAGTGGGTTATGGAGCCGACCCGCTACATACGCTGCCACTTTATCGTCAGGCGACCACTCCACTGGTCTGGGGTGGATGAGCAGCTCGGGTTTGAGCAAATAACATCTAGGGGGGTCTCCTGCATATGGCAAAAGGGGCACCATGAGCGAGATCCCTTGTCCTGTCCCCGTCTGAGCCTGACTGGATATCATTCAGGACGAGCTGGAAGGGGGTAGTGGGGTTAACCCTGATGGGACCGGGATATGTGTGTTATGCTCCTAGGGATGCTTCTGAGCCAGGAAAGTCTGCTTCAGTCTGTCAAAAGCATCCAGATCGACACCTGGGTTGTGGTCTGTCTTACATTTAGGGAGCAGCGAAAGCCGGGCCAATTGACCTAAAGAAATTAGGAGCATCAGCCCCCGAGGGTCCTCCCTCTGAGAGGGATTTATCTCATAATTCTGTGTAACACATTATTTTTTACTCCACTGGGCCACAACTTGTTGAACCATGTTCCAGATCAAAGAGTCCATAATTTCACCTGTTCCTCCTCTGTGTAGGACTCCTCAATACCACTCATGGTAGGGTTCAGTTTATTGGGGAACCCAATGAAAATATAATGAGGGTGCAGAGGGAGTAAGAGGGCCTGGAGTCACCAGGGCCACATATGGGGGGAAAATAATGAAAGGAGGTGGGGGGGACCCCGGGGCTACTACTAAGGCCTTAAGAAGGAGGGCCCTGGAGGGGGACCAAAAGCCTGGAGGCACCAGTCCCCGTTGAATTGCTCGGGTTTCAGCCCCCTCGACTGGTGCATAAGGAACACGGGTGCACTTGTGTTGTTAAGGTAATACGGACCCCTCTTGGGGCGTCAAGCTCCAGGTGGGTGGGGGTCGGCACAGAATCTGGCTCCGGTGTCAGTTTCTGGCAGCTAGCCGGTCGAGAGCAGAGAGGCCTTGCGCATGCATTGCACTAGAGCTGCTTTGCCCTCTAGTGGCCAGCGGACCACACCACACTCTCCCCCAGACACCGCAGCGCTCTGCGTTCGGTTGAGCAACCGCAGATGAGCGACAAGCATTCCTGCGGCCACACCTAAAAAGAAAACGTTTAATTAAAACACACACTGACAAAAGCAATCATATTTCTAAAAAGACGGCCTAGGGCCAGAGGACTTATCAACTACAGGAGCAGCGAAAAAAAGGGAGGTGGCAACAGCGTTGAGAGACTATGTGCCTCACGGAGTGTTGATTGGCTGTTGAACCTACTATTCCTTTGTTTATTTCTGATTTCCCCACTGTTCATGGGAAATGTAGTTTTACATGTCTGCTGTTAAAATAAAGTGAAGAAAGAAGGCATAATCCTCTCCTCCGGTCCTGACATGGAATTAGAAAAATAGAGTGAAATTGAATAAACAAGAGAACACCTAAATTACAAAAATTTAGTGAGTGTAACTGGAGATATGATATCTTGTACATTTTCAGTAGGAATAGCACCTAAAGCATAAAGTTCCAGTGATAATCAGTGGTAACCATACATCGGGTCCTAGGTGCAAGTTGAGGCTGGCCATGATAGAGTGTGAATCAATACACCACCCAGGTTTGTCCTAGTCAAACATTTTACCTTCCGGCTTAGTCCCAATCCACCACATGAGTATGCGCTTCTAAAACGTCCACAGGACAGCAGGTGAAGATCCCAGAGCCTCACAGGGTGTCAGGCAGAGGTCAACAGCAGAGTCCAGTCCAGTCCAGGTCCAGTTGCCGCTGGTCAGCTGAGCAGTTGAAGGAAAGGCCTCTTATAGCTCATTTTTTCCCTGTAAATTGAACAGGAGTTCATCCTTATGGCCCTTGGATCCAATTGTGTGTCCTGGGTACAGGATGGCGCAAGTCCAGTCCTTCAGGGCTTCTCTGAGGTCATAGATGGTAGATCCAGTCCACTTCTGTTGTTCCTGAGATCCAGCAGTGCTCTGAAGTGGGTGTCTAAGGATGTCACATTTATGCCTGGCACGAGCTAGTGGATGGGAACTGAGTCCTGGGCATGCCCCAGCCACATGAAGTAAAAGTTCTCAGGGCCAACACTGCAGACTTTGAGAATTTTTAAGATGAGAAAAGACTTCCGTCAAACTAAACGTGAGCTCTAAGGGTTGTGTGTGTGTGTGTTTGTGTGTGGAGGGGGGGACTATACTACCGCAATTCTAGTGCATTTCGACATCTTATATCAAAGTCCAGTTTGAAGCAGCCACTGTACACTCAGTGTAACCAGAGACCAAAGTCTAGTAGAAACAAATCAGGATTTTCCAGCAACCAGACAGTGGACACACAGGAGTTGTCTTGGCTCCCTGTTCCTGTCCTTTCAAGTGTGCCCCCAGTGTTGTATGTAAAGCCAGTAGACCTATCAAGCAGTATTTGACACTCAAGCTTGATTTGACACTACAGTGTAAAAAAGGATGCCCACAGCCCCTACCTTGCATATTCTGTGAGGTTCAGAGTAGCCATCTCTTCCTGGGAGGCATTTCACACCTTTTCACATCTATTTCAAAGCTAATCTCTGGCTGAGAAAAGGTGGAAGCAAAGGCAAATTAGACCCCCGGAACTTCAGGCAGGGTAAAGGTGACATTCCACAAGTTACTTTTTCTTAATATTTATTACAACATCTGATTTCACCATTGAATTGGATTTTTAATAACTATTAAAAATAGTTGCTTCCTTATTTGCTAGCTAGTCTCATTACTGAGATACAGTTTTAGGATTTTAATCTAACTCTGATTTTTGACACTGGAAAGGTAGGTCTGCCGCAGAGAAAAAAGCTTTTGGGTGGGTGTCACTGTAAGTATATGTTCACATCAAATTTATACATATCTACTTTTGAATGCCATGCTCCCTGCCTTGTGGATGACAAGGCCTACATCGGGGTGACCTATTTATATTTAAAAGGGATGTTTTGATTTGTCAAAAAGGTTTATTTTAGCAGGTTGAAATTGCAGTTTCTACACTGCTATAGTCAGGCTACACTGCCAGGCCTGAACCCATGTTTTACACCATCACTGTAGCAGATAGCATGATAAGTGTTGCAGTCCACTTTGACATTAAATTTATGGGCCGTGGGTTCTGTTTGTACCATGTACTAAGGACCTTATATGTAAGCTCAATATTTCAATTAGGAGTAAACCAGTTTCATCGTGTTGAAGGAGGTGCACGGGCACTTTACCAGTGGTTTACAGGTGGAAATGCATAGAGTTCTACAGCCAGCAAAAACAGGTAAGGCAAAAACCTAAGGGAACATCAGACAAAAGATGGTTATTTCCTTAAGTGCAGTTAACCAGGTACAGGACTAAACAGCTCAAGTCAACATGTTGATTTCAACAAGTTTCAGCTTTTTGATTGTTTGTAGCAGAGATGGCACTGCACGTGGATCATGTGCTACAATCCCTTAATAAAGAGATATATCATATCTTCTACCAGTGAATCCCTCCGTAACCTCCAACAGTATGGACCATATGTTTCTTGGTAACAACCGCTTTGCCTGTAATGGCAGTCCCTAGCACAGTCCAAAATTGAGTGACGTCATTCTTCAAAGACATTGTGGATGTGTTAAATCACTTATCAAGCTCCGACTCTCCTGCAGACTCATGCAACCATCTTGCCTTTGAACACCCAAATTGCTCGGGGGCCATAGAGATCAAACGATAAGTGCAAAGATAATTGAGATTTCTTGATGCCAACAACAAACTAAATGCAGAGCAAATCCAAGAAGAAACTGTGAGACAATGAGCAACAAAGCAGATGAAACAAATCAAATCTATAGAGGCTGTAGAAAGATGTCCTGTTGTGTGGTGGTTACCTAAGGTACTTACACATTATACCAGGTCCAGGTATCCCCTATTAGTATAGTGTAGGCAGTGTCTAGAAGCCAGGCTCTCTAGAGGTAGCTGTGGATGAGCAGCCAAGGCTTATCTTGGAGAGATGCAAAGCTCATGCAATATACTGTAGTCACACAGCACTTACACACATGAAAGAAAACACTCAGTGGTACAAATATAGATGCACTTTATTTTATGGACACAATGCCAAAAAGTATTAGAGAGGCAACCCTCTAATAGGAGGTAAGTAACACCCTAAATATATACACTAGTTACCAGAAATAAGCATAGAAAGTGATAGCAAAATGTGCAAATGCAATAAGACAATAGTGACCCTAAGGGGAGCCCAAACCATATACTAAAAAAATGGAATGTGGACACAGACCCCCACCTAGGTAAGTGTAATGTGTAGATGGGGGTTGGGGGTACTAGGAAACTCCAAAGGTAAGTACCACTGTGCTCCCTAGCGACCAGGAGGAAAGGAGTAAGTTACTGGATTTTCCCCAAACTACCCAAAAGCAAGAAAATGAAGAAAATGCAACACCCAGACAAGAATGCAAGAACCCAGCAGTGGATTCCTGAAGAGGAAGACCTGGTGAAGAAGGGGAACAAGTCCAGAAGTCACAGAAGAGTTCAGGAGGAGTAGGAGCTACAACCTACCCAGCTGTGGATGCAGGAGCTGGTCGATGGTGATGTGAAGAAGGGCAGCACTGCGCCCTGGAGTTGGTCAAGAGTTCCTGAGGGATGTAGACGTCCCACACAGGAAGAAGAATTACAGTCAGGTGTTGGTGCAGGAATTTCACCAACATGCCTTGGCAAAGGCAAATTTCGGGGGTGGCGGAAAGTGTTGCTGCTGAGGACCAGCAAGGCCCAGGAGGACTCAACCCAAGAAGGGGAGTCAGAGGGGGCCCTTAGCAACACAGAGAGCCCACTGGAGCAAAGGCAGCGCCCACAGGAGTCCCACAGGATGGGGACACAGGAGTCGCAACACAACTGGAGAAGTGTCCCATGCCACAGGAGAACTACGCAGAGGGCTGTGCGTCGCAGGGAGGAGTGCTGGCAGCTTGAGCTACACCTAGCCTGAAGATCCCTTGGAGGAGATGAAAACAAGCTTTGGCAGCTGATAGAGATGCTGTGCATGGGGGTACTGTCCTGCCTGGGAAGGCAAGGGCTTACCTCCACCATAGTTGGATAGATGGCAGAGAGGAGCAAGAGGACTATACGAGACCACCATCCATGGTGCAGGATCCACGCAGCTCAGGATGAGAGGAGATCCACACAGCCAATCATCGTTGCAGTAGGTGCATGCGGATGCAGGGGAGTGACTCCTTCACTCCAAGGGAGTTTCCTTCTTCCTTCTCGTGAAAACTGAAGACTTGCCGCCCCCAGAGGATGCACAGCCAGGGAAATGTTGCAGAAGCTGAAAGGAGCCGTGGAAACAATGTTGCAAGCAGAGGCTTCATTGTGGATGCAGATTGACAGTTCCTGGAGGGTCCAATCGCTAGAAGTCGAAGTAAGGTTGCAGAGAAGTCCTGCTGGAATCTTGCAAGCCGAATCCGAGGACCCACCCAAGAGAGAGACCCTAAATAGCCCTAAAAGGGGGATTGGTCACCTAGCCAGGTGAACATCTATCAGGAGGGGGCTCTGATGTCACCTGCCTGGTCTGGCCAGTCAGTTGCTCCCAGAGGTCCCTGCCAACCTTGGATTCAAGTTGGCAGAACCCAGGGATTCTCTGGAGGAGCTCTGGGCACCACCCCTGGTGTGGTGATGGACAGGGGAGTGGTCACTCCACTTTCCATTTTTGCGCCAGAGCAGGGACTGGAGGTCCCTGAACTGGTGTAGACTGGTTTATGCACGGAGGGCACCAAATGTGCCCTTCAAAGCATACCATGGCTTGGGGGGGCTACCCCTCCCAAGCCATGTAACATGTATTTCCAAAGGGAGAGGGTGTTACCCCCCTCTCCCAAAGGAAATCCTTTGTTCTGCCTTCCTGGGCTGGAGCTGTTCAAGCAGCAGGAGGGCAGAAACCTGTCTGAGGAGTGGCAGCAGCTTGCGCTACCTGGAAAACCCTAGAAGGCTGGTAGTAGCAATTCTGGGGACCCCCTAAGGAGCCCCCATAGTGCATGGAATCATATTTCCAATACTGGCAATAGTATTGGGGTATGATTCCAACATATTGAATACCAAACATGCCTAGGTTCGGAGTTACCATTATGTAGCTGGACATAGGTAGTGACATGCATAAAAAGGCGTCCTCGCACTCATGAAGTCCATGAAAATGGCACTGGAGTTCATGGGGATGCCTCTGCTAGTGCAGGGCTACCCTCACACACAGGTACTTGCACCCTGCCCTCTAGGCTAGGAGGGCCTGCCATAGGGGTGACTTATAGTGACCTGGTGCAGTGACCTATGGTGAAAAAGGGTGCATGCACCCTTTCACGCAGGCTGCAATGGCAGACCTACAGAACACTTTGCATGGGCTCCCATGGGTGGCATAATACATGCTGCAGCCCATGGGGCTCCCCTGGTACCCATATACCCTGGGTATCTGTGTACTTACATGGGGGCACCAGTATGCCAAATGTGGGGTGAAAATGGTACAAGCTACCAAATTAGAAGGGAGAGAGAATAATCACTGGGGTCCTGGTTAGCAGGATCCCAGTGAACACAGTCAAACACAGTGACAGCAGGCAGAAAATGGGGGTAACCATACCAAGAAAGAGGGTACTTTCCTACACAACCTCCCCCCAAACGAAGGACAAGAAGGCTAATCTTGCCCACATGAGTCTTCATTGTTTAACCCCTTAGCTGCTGGGCCTTTTCCCCCCCAGTGCTGAGCCCTTTTTTGGCTATTTGGGGTAGTTCGCGCTTAGGGCTTCATAACTTTTTGTCCACATAAGCTAACCACGCCAAATTTGCGTCCTTTTTTTCCAACATCCTAGGGATTCTAATGGTACCCAGAGTTTGTGGTTTACCCTGGAGGAGACCAAGAAAATAGCCAAAATACAGTGAAAATTTTGTTTTTTCCAAAAAAATGGGAAAAAAGGGCTGCCGAAGAAGGCTTGTGGTTTTTTCCCTGAAAATGCCATCAACCAAGGGTTTCTGGTGCTGAAATCACTATCTTCCCACCTTTCAGGAACGGGCAGACTTGAATCAGAAAACCGAATTTTTCAACACAAATTTGGCATTTTACTGGGACATACCCCATTTCTACTATATTTGGTGCTTTCAGCCTCCTTCCAGTTAGTGACAGGAATGGGTGTGAAACCAATGCTGGATCCCGGAATGCTAAACATTTCTGAAAACTAGACAAAATTCTGAATTCAGCAAGGGGTCATTTGTGTAGATCCTACAAGGTTTTCCTACAGAAAATAACAGCTGAAATAAAAAAATATTGAAATTGAGCTGAAAACAACAGCCATTTTTCTTTATGTTTTACTCTGTAACTTTTTCCTGCGATGTCAGATTTCTGAAAGCAATATACCGTTTTGTCTGCTGGACTCTTCTGGTTGCGGGGATATAAAGGGCTTGTAGGTTCATCAAGAACCCTAGGTACCCAGAGCCAATAAATAAGCTGCACCCTGCAGTTGGTTTTCATTCTATACTGGGTATACAGCAATTCATTTGCTGAAATATGAAGACTGAAAAAGAGGTATCAAGAAAACCTTTGCATTTCCAAAATGGGATCAAGATAAGGTTTTGAGGAGCAGTGGTTATTTGCACATCACTGAATTCCGAGGTGCCCATACTAGCATGTGAATTGCAGGGCATTTCTCAAATAGACGTCTTTTTTACACACTCTCTTATATTTGGAAGGAAAAAATGTAGAGAAAGATAAGGGGCAATAACACTTGTTTTGCTATTCTGTGTTCCCCCAAGTCTCCCGATAAAAATGATACCTCACTTGTGTGGGTAGGCCTAGTGCCCGCGACAGGAAATGCCCCAAAACACAACATGGACACATCCTATTTTTTTTATAGAAAACACAGCTGTTTTTTCCAAAGTGCCTACCTGTAGATTTTGGCCTCTAGCTCAGCCGGCACATAGGGAAACCTACCAAACCTGTGCATTTCTGAAAACTAGAGACCTAGGGGAATCCAAGGAGGGGTGACTTGCGGGGCTCGGACCAGGTTCTGTTACCCAGAATCCTTTGCAAACCTCAAAAAGTGGCTTAAAAAAACAAGTTTTCCTCACATTTCGGTGACAGAAAGTTCTGGAATCTGAGAGGAGCCACAAATTTCCTTCCACCCGGCGTTCCCCCAAGTCTCCCGATAAAAATGATACCTCACTTGTGTGGGTAGGCCTAGCGCCCGCGACAGGAAACGCCCCAAAGCGCAACGTGGACACATCAAAATTTTTGGAAGAAAACAGAGGTGTTTTTTGAGAAGTGCCTACCTGTAGATTTTGGCCTCTAGCTCAGCCGGCACCTAGGGAAACCTACCAAACCTGTGCATTTCTGAAAACTAGAGACCTAGGGCAATCCAAGGAGGGGTGACTCGCGGGGCTCGGACCAGGTTCTGTTACCCAGAATCCTTTGCAAACCTCAAAAAGTGGCTAAAAAAACAAGTTTTCCTCACATTTCGGTGACAGAAAGTTCTGGAATCTGAGAGGAGCCACAAATTTCCTTCCACCCGGCGTTCCCCCAAGTCTCCCGATAAAAATGATACCTCACTTGTGTGGGTAGGCCTAGCGCCCGCGACAGGAAACGCCCCAAAGCGCAACGTGGACACATCAAAATTTTTGGAAGAAAACAGAGGTGTTTTTTGAGAAGTGCCTACCTGTAGATTTTGGCCTCTAGCTCAGCCGGCACCTAGGGAAACCTACCAAACCTGTGCATTTCTGAAAACTAGAGACCTAGGGCAATCCAAGGAGGGGTGACTCGCGGGGCTCGGACCAGGTTCTGTTACCCAGAATCCTTTGCAAACCTCAAAAAGTGGCTAAAAAAACAAGTTTTCCTCAGATTTCGGTGACAGAAAGTTCTGGAATCTGAGAGGAGCCACAAATTTCCTTCCACCCGGCGTTCCCCCAAGTCTCCTGATAAAAATGATACCTCACTTGTGTGGGTAGGCCTAGCGCCCGCGACAGGAAACGCCCCAAAGCGCAACGTGGACACATAAAAATTTTTGGAAGAAAACAGAGGTGTTTTTTGAGAAGTGCCTACCTGTAGATTTTGGCCTCTAGCTCAGCCGGCACCTAGGGAAACCTACCAAACCTGTGCATTTCTGAAAACTAGAGACCTAGGGCAAAACAAGGAGGGGTGACTCGCGGGGCTCGGACCAGGTTCTGTTACCCACAATCCTTTGCAAACCTCAAAAAGTGGCTAAAAAAACAAGTTTTCCTCACATTTCGGTGACAGAAAGTTCTGGAATCTGAGAGGAGCCACAAATTTCCTTCCACCCGGCGTTCCCCTAAGTCTCCCGATAAAAATGATACCTCACTTGTGTGGGTAGGCCTAGCGCCCGCGACAGGAAATGCCCCAAAACAGAACGTGGACACATCACATTTTTTCATAGAAAACAGTGCCTACCTGTGGATTTTGGCCTCTAGCTCAGCCGGCACCTGGGGAAACCTAGCAAACCAGCACATTTTTGTAAACTAGAAACCCAGGGGAATCCAAGATGAGGTGACTTGTGGGGCTCGGACCAGGTTCTGTTACCCAGAATCCTTTGCAAACCTCAAAATGTGGCTAAAATACCACGTTTTCCACACATTTCGGTGACAGAAAGTTCTGGAATCTGAGGGGAGCCACAAATTTCCTTCCACCCAGCGTTCCCCCAAGTCTCCCGATAAATATGATACCTCACTTGTGTGGTTAGGCCTGGTGCCTGCGACAGGAATAGATCACACAACGGTCAATGTTGGTCCTTACGTGAGGCAGCTGTTGACCCTGGGGTGATCCATTCCTGACACAGGCACTAGGTGTAGGCACTCAAGTGGGGTAGTGTTTTTATCAGGACAGGTGAGGAGTCACTGGGTGGTAGGAATGTTGTGGATCCCAGCATATTCCTGTAGTTTGTGTGACAGAAATGCGAGAAAAATAGAGTTTTTTCTCAACATTTCAGCTTTGCAGGGTATTCTGGGTAAGAAAACTTTGGGGAATCCACACAAGTCACACCTCTGTGGACTCCCCCGAATGTCTAGTTTCCAGAAATGTTTGGGTTTAGTGTGTTTCTCTATATGGCCGCCGAATCCAGGACCAAAAACACAGGTGCCTGCCTTACAAAACCAGTTTGTTTTGCCATAGACAATTTTGATGTCTCCACAATATGATTTGGGTGGTGGAATTTGGGGCTGAACTAAATTGGTGAGCTCCCAAGAGAGCACTCTCTCTCTGCTTGCCGCCGCATTCACCTGCTCTCTGGGTTGGCCTAACCCACTATTACCCAGTTGCACGAACAGCTTGCGAAGGGACAGCAGGACTGTCCTCATCACCTCCCTCATAATGTACTGGAAGAGGAGTTTTCGAATGGGACTCCTCTGACTGAAAAATCACTCCCAGAGTCTGCGCCATTGTCCTATCCCTCAGATGCTGTCTCAGTATCTGATGTCTCAGTCTCTGATCCTATGTCAGAGCGGTCCTCTATAACCCGAGTGCAGGCAGCAGTCATCCATCAAGATGCCATCTCTGCTATTGGCTAAACTGTTGCTCTAAAACACTAGCCTACGTAGACAGTCACAAAATCGATGGTGTGTGTGAGATACGTGCAACAGTAGAGGCCACCTTACCTGCGCTTCTTCCCTCAATCAGCACGTACTTTCAAGACACTCAAAAAACACCTTGTCACATACCATTCGTCACAGTCTTTAGCACCTCCTGCGCCCAGTCCAACAATCATTATTGGTGCTCCCACTCCCTCCTCCTCGGATTCCCTCATTACCACCCAGCAAAAGTGCCCTTCATCTCTCCATAGACTTTACTAATGTACTCAGCTATTTACATAAAATACAGATGTGCTCTTTGCAGTAGGCATATAAACCTTCTGCGCTTCTTTATGGCACTAAAACTGCCACTAGACAAGTCGGACCCTTTTCCCCCCAGGGAAACCACACACATATTGACAAAAGTGATGTATATATGACAGCCAACCACCTGAAACTCAACTCAAGCAAAACCGAAATAATCCTCTTTGGCCCTCACCAAAAAAACCTGGGACCCCCCATGGTGGCCCACCACGCAAGGCCCTGCACCCACCCCCGCCAACTACGCACGCAACCTCAGCATCATCCTAGACTCCTCCCTCTCTATGACCCAACAAATCAACGCTCTTACCTCCTCATGCTTCAACAAACTCCGTATACTGAAAAACATTAAAATGGATCCCCACAGAGACCAGAAAAACTGTCACTCACGCACTCATCAGCAGCAGGCTTGATTACAGAAACGCCCTCTACGCCGGCACCACTCTAAAACTCAAGTGCAAACTACACGCATCCAGAACTCAGCAGCACGACTCATCCTCGACCTCCACCGACACGAACACATCTCTCCACACCTCAAATCCCTCCACTGGCTCCCCATTGACAAAAGGATCACCTTCAAGATCCTCATCCTCACACACAAATCACTCCACAACACAGGCCCTGCCTACCTCAACGAGAGTCACCTTCCACACCCCCACACGAAACGTCCGTTCAGCTGACCTCTCTCTCGCCTCTGACCCCCGCATCAAACACACCACCACCGGGGGCAGATCCTTCTCCTACATTGCACCCAAAACATGGAACGCACTCACAACCCACATTCGCAAGACCCAAAACCTACTTCTTTTCAGGAAGGGCCTCAAAACCTGGCTTTTTGAACAGTGAACCTCCTAGCCCCTTTCCCTCCCCCCGTCCCCCCCCCAGCGCCTTGAGACCCTCACAGGTGAGTAGCGCGCTTTATAAATCTCTTTGATACAGATCTACCAATATATATATATATATAAATATATATCTACATAGATATATCTATAGATATATCCATGTACCTAGATATATCTATCTACATAGATATATATATATAGATATATACATATATTTTTTTTTAGTTGTTGTATGGTTTCCTTGGGGGCCAAAATGGCCCCCAGGGAAACCCTACAACATCTAAAAAAAAAATTGCCACGGGCGACCCCCTGTCATTTCATTGTTTTTTTTTTTTTTTTTTTTTTTTTTAAATCCCCTGGGGGGGGGGGCGCAATCGCGCCCCCCCCCCCCTCCCCAGGGGGCACCTACCTTTTTATTTTTTTCGGAAAATTATCCGGGGGGGGGGCGGCCCGTTTTCCGGGGGGGGGCTGCCCCCCAAAAGTGAAATCCCTGGTGTCTAGTGGGGTTTCCTGGCCCCCGATCGCAGCTGTGCTGCGATCGGGGGCCAGGAAACCGTTTCAGAAGGCCTCATAAGAAAGGGGAGACTCTCCCCTTTCTTACGAGGCCTTCTGAAACTGTTTCTGGCCCCCGATCGCAGCACAGCTGCGATCGGGGGCCAGAAACAGTTTCAGAAGGCCTCGTAAGAAAGGGGAGAGTCTCCCCTTTCTTACGAGGCCTTTTCAAAATGTTTCCTGACCCCCCCGATCGCAGCTGTGCTGCGATCGGGGGAGCCAGGAAACCTGAAAGTGTTTCCTAGCCCCCGATCGCAGCACAGCTGCGACCGGGGGCCAGGAAACACTTTCAGGAAGGCCTCGTAAGAAAGGGGAGTGTCTCCCCTTTCTTACGAGGCCTTCCTGAAAGTGTTTCCTGGCCCCCGATCGCAGCTGTGCTGCGATCGGGGGCCAGGAAACACTTTCAGGAAGGCCTCGTAAGAAAGGGGAGACTCTCCCCTTTCTTACGAGGCCTTCCCGAACGTGAAAAAGGCCGTTTTCCCCATGAAAGCAGGAAGCGGCCGCAAGGCTGCTTCCTGCTTTCATGGGGAAAACACCTTTGCAACGTCAGCGCGCCTCGCGGCGCGCTGACGTCACAAAGGGGCGGGTGGGGGGCGGGGGGAGACACGGTAGCTTCCGTGTCTCCCGGGGGGGGGGGAAAAAATAAAAAATAAATCCTCGGGTGCGACGCACCCGAGGATTTATTAATGCCCTTCCTGGTGTCGGCCACTGGTCGTGACCCGCACCAGGGAGGGTGTGTGGGCGTCGGCCAGTGGCCGACGCCCGCACCTAAGCGGTTAAGTGGAAATATCTGGAGAGTTCATCTACATTAGAATGGTTACTCCCAGGTCTATGTTCCACTGTATAATCCATTCCCTGTAGGGATGTGGACTACTTCAACAGTTTGGGATTTTCATCTTTCATTTGTTTGAGCCAAAGAAGGGGCTTATGGTCTGTCTGAAGTATGAAGTGAGTGCCAAAAAGTTATGGCCTCAGCTTCTTCCTGGCCCAGACCACAGCAAAGTCCTCCCTTTCTGTGGCTGACCAACACCTTTCCCTGGGAGCCCACCTTCTGCGTATAAAAGTCACAGGTTGGTCCTGGCACTCAGTGTTAAGTTGAGATAGAATTGCCCCCACCCCTACCTCAGAAGCATCTGTTTGTACTATGAACTTCTTGGAGTAGTCCGGGCTTTTTAACACAGGTGCAGAGCACATGGTCTGTTTGAGGTCTTAAGAAACTTTCTGACAGCTAGTTGTCCACAAAACGTTTTTAGGCATTCTCTTTAAGGTGAGATCATTAAGAGGGGCTACAATGGAGCCATAATTCTTAATGAACTTCCTGTAATACCCAGTGAGGCCTAAGAAGGCTCTCACATTGGTCTGTGTAGTAGGGGGATCTTCCCCTGTAGTGGTTGAATCTGGCTTCCACCTACCAGGTGGCCCAGATATACAACCTTCTCCTGCCCTATCTGGCACTTAGAGGCCTTGATAGTGAGGCCTGCTTTTTGCAGAGCCGGCTCCAAAACATTCCAGAGGTGGACCAGGTGATCCTCCCAGGTGAAGCTAAAGACAGTGACAAGACCATGTCCACTCCCCTGAATTCCAGGTTCCGCAGGAGCGAAGAGAATAAAACCCTCATCCTTAAACACTATTCTATCATATCTGAAATGAATAGGGAACAAGCGAATAGCTTCTGGGGGGAAGGGATAGGGAACAGGGATTTGGGAAGGGAAGAGAAACAAAACACTGGTTAACTAAGCAGTGTCACTGTTTTTCTAAGAAAGTTGCCTCAGGGCTTGGTGCAGGAATTCTAAGACCAAAAACAAATCTAAAGCAAAAGACCTACAAATATCGCAGAGTTTTTCAGCAAAATAACAATAATTATAATTCGATGGGGCAGTTACCTAGTCTTTCAGCAAAGTCACAATTATTAGCGCTTGATTGCTCAACTATTAAGCACACTTTTGTAATTCACAACAAAATCGTTATAAAATCACATTTATGAATTTCTCTTTTGTTATTCGTTTTCACACAATAGACTTGCTCCAAAACAAACGTTTAAGTTTGCATAGATATCGAGCAATGCTTTCAGGAGTTCACAACACTTAACTTCAATGCTACTTTTAAAAATACACCACAAGTTGTCTTTGGAAAATAGTCTTGTATCACGGGTTTCATAATGCACCAAAAGGTCACTAACCTCAAGAAGGCTGAAAACAGGGAGACGAGAGGGGAATTGCTCAAGAACCAACTTATCTTGGAATGTTTTGATTATTTTAAGAAGATGGAATACTGCTCGTAAATTCTCCAGCCGCTGCAAAAGTAATCCCTTCCAGTGAGGGAAGCTTCGATGAAGCCTCGCACTAAAAAGACAATTCCTGAAAGAATCACAGAACTCCAGCTGAACCGGGAACACCTGCCAGTGAAGGAAGACTCAAAGCCAAGCACAGCAAACGCCTTGGCATTTCTATTTATAGACTGGTGATGAGACATCAGACGTGCTGGTGATGAGTCATCAATCACTTCTGATGATTCATATGAAGGAATTCGATGTCTCCATAAAAACCACTTGGCACACAGTTCACAAATGGAGAAACACTTTATTTTATCAATATAAACAAACATGCAATGTGTTCCTCACAAGTTACAGGGAAGTGCTGTGCTGTAAACACATTCATGACATGTTTCATTGTTCTTCATACATGCTGATTTATTTTGTGAGGGTGCAGCAACAAGCATGCGGGTGTGAGTGTGAGTCCTAACAGACAGCTATATCTTCTAGACAAGCTGCCCTATAGGCTTCCAATCCTTGGAGGACTGTGTTCACTAGCCTCTGAGAAGTGGCAGGTGCATTTTCCAGACCAAAAGGCATCCCTGTGAAGTGATAATGCCCTCCAGTGGTTGAAAAAGCAGTTTTTGGTTTAGCATAATCTGATAGTTTGATCTGCCAATAGGCTGTAGTCAAATCAAATGTGCTAAGATACTTGGCAGCTACCAGTGTATCTATTAGGTTACCTGCCCTAGGGATAGGATGAGCTTCTGTTTTTGTGACAGTGTTGAGCGCCCTCTGTAGTCAACACAGAACCTCATTTCCCTTTTCCCATTTTGAGAGTGAGGTTTTGGGACCAGCACCACTGGGCTAGCCCAGGGTCTGTCAGAGTACTCAGTGATTCCTAGGTCCAGCATCTTTTGCACTCCTGCTTTGATGCAGTCTCTGACATGGTCAGGTTGCCTATAGATTTCAATTTTTATGGGCACACTGTCCCCTGTAACAATTGTGTACTCACACCATGTTTTCTGACCAGGTGTCAGAGAAAACAGTTCAGAGAACTGCCCTAGGAGGTTCCTGCAGTCTTCCTTCTGAGATTCAGAAAGTCAGTCTGCAAGGATTACTCCATCCACTGAGCCATCCGCTGCAGTTTTAGAGAAGAGGCCAGGGAGAGGGCCACTTTCTACTTCCTGTCCTTCATCAGTGGCCATGAGCCAGGTCATGTCAGCCCTGTCATAGTAGGGCTTCAGGCGGTTCACATGAAGCACCCTGAGGGGGCTTCTGGGAGTGCCTAGGTCCACCAAGTAGGTGACCTCACCCTTCTTTTCCACTATTGTATGGGGACCCCCTCCATTTGTCTTGGAGTGCCCTGGGAGCCACAAGCTCCAGGACCCACACCTTCTGCCCTGGTTGGTAAACAGTTAGGACAGACTTCTGGTCATTCTACTTCTTTTGCAGTTCTTGGCTGGCCTGAAGATTTTCAGTGACCTTTTTCATGTACTCAGCCATCCTGGATCTGAGGCCAAGTACATAGTCCCCTAGGTATTGTTTAGGGGACATGAGAGGTTGCTCAGCCCTCCCTTACTAGAGCAAGAGGACCCTTAACAGGGTGCCCAAACAGAAGTTCAAATGGGTTATAGCCCACTCTCTTCTGAGGAACCTCCCTGTACGCAAGAAGGAGGCATGGCATTAGGACATTCCATCTCCTTCTGAGTTTTTCAGAGAGTCCCTTGAGAGTCTTGTTAAACCTCTCTACCAAACCATTGGTTTGCGGGTGGTAAGGGGTGGTGAACTTGTAAGGTACACCACATTCCTTCCACATTGCCTTAAGCTATGCAGACATAAAGTTGGTACCTCTGTCTGATACTGCCTCTTTAGGAAAGCCCACTCTAGAGAAAATTCCTAGGAGGGCTTTTGCCACTGCAGGAGCTGTAGTGTTCCTTAGAGGAATAGCTTCCGGGTATCTGGTGGCATGGTCCACCACCACCAGTATAAACCTGTTCCCAGAGACTGTGGGCGGGTCTAGAGGGCCAACAATATCCACCCCAACCCTCTCAAAGGGAAGCCCAACCACAGGAGGTGGAATTAAGGGGGCCTTTGGGGTGCCACCTGTCTTATCACTGGCTTGACAGGTGACACAGGAGCGACAAAACTCCTTAAGATCTTCAGACATATGGGGCCAGTGAAAGTGTGGGACAAGCCTGTCCCAAGTCTTGCTTTGTCCCAAGTGACCTGCCATGGAAATGGCAGGTGCCAGGGTCAACAAACATTCCCTATATTGCAGAGGTACTGCCAATCTCCTGGTGGCACCAGGGTTGGGTTCCCTTGGCTCTGAATATAAGAGGTTGTCTTCCCAATACACCTTGTAGGTGCCACTGAAATCCCCTGCTTCTTAGAGGACACCTTGCTGTCTCACCCCTTCCAGTGTGGGACAGGTTTTCTGAGCCTTACTGAATTCCTCCCTGGCAGGCCCCCTGCACCTAAGAGTTCAGCTATGTCGGCCTTCAGCTCTTCGAGTGTAGGTTCTGCAAAGGGAGTATATTCCTCCACCTCAAAGGGGGAATCTTCACTGGAGGGTGGGGTAGGAGGTAACGTTTTGGCCTTCATAGCCTTGGGTTTTAGAAGTTCTTGGGCCATTGTTCCCGGCTCCAAGCTTCCTTGTTCTTTTTGCTTCTTATCCTGTGCACTAGTCATAGCAAAAATATGCTCTGGTATGCCCAACATTGCTGCATGGGCATCCTACTCTACTTCAACCCAAGATGCCCTGGTATGCCCAACATTGCTGCATGGGCATCCTACTCTACTTCAACCCAAGATGAAGTCTCCAAATCATTCCCTAGCACACTCTACAGGTAGGTCTACGGACACAAAAACCTTTTTAGGAGCAGTAACCCCCCCAGCTGAAATCAACAACTGCTATGGGGTGGCACACAGTATTGTTATGGGTGTCAGTCACTTGATACTGATGACCAAGTAGATGTTGCTCAGGGCACACCAGTTTTTTAGTCACCATAGTGACCCTGGTACCTGTGTCCCTGTAGGCATGTGCCTGAACATCATTTATCAAGGGCTGCTGCCTGCACTTATCCATATTAAGGCTATAGGCAGCAAGGGTGGCAAGATCAGTGCCCCCATCAGAGACTAAGACAGCTTCAGTTGTCTCTCTGACTAAACCAGCCCCCGCTACACTTCCTAAAGTGAGCCTGTAGGAAGTTGGCTCTGTATGTGCTATTTCAAAGTAAGGAATAGCATGCACAGAGTCCAAGGGTTCCCCTTAGAGGTAAAATAGTGGTAAAAATAGATAATACTAATGCTCTATTTTGTGGTAGTGTGGTCGAGCAGTAGGCTTATCCAAGGAGTAGTGTTAAGCATTTGTTGTACATACACATAGACAATAAATGAGGTACACACACTCAGAGACAAATCCAGCCAATAGGTTTTTATATAGAAAAATATCTTTTCTTAGTTTATTTTAAGAACCACAGGTTCAAATTCTACATATAATATCTCATTCGAAAGGTATTGCAGGTAAGTACTTTAGGAACTTCAAATCATCAAAATTGCATGTATACTTTTCAAGTTATTGACAAATAGCTGTTTTAAAAGTGGACACTTAGTGCAATTTTCACAGTTCCTAGGGGAGGTAAGTTTTGATTAGTTTTACCAGGTAAGTAAGACACTTACAGGGTTCAGTTCTTGGTCCAAGGTAGCCCACCGTTGGGGGTTCAGAGCAACCCCAAAGTCGCCACACCAGCAGCTCAGGGCCGGTCAGGTGCAGAGTTCAAAGTGGTGCCCAAAACACATAGGCTAGAATGGAGAGAAGGGGGTGCCCCGGTTCCGGTCTGCTTGCAGGTAAGTACCCGCGTCTTCGGAGGGCAGACCAGGGGGGTTTTGTAGGGCACCGGGGGGGACACGAGTCCACACAGAAATTTCACCCTCAGCGGCGCGGGGGCGGCCGGGTGCAGTGTAGAAACAAGCGTCGGGTTCGCAGTGTTAGTCTATGAGAGATCTCGGGATCTCTTCAGCGCTGCAGGCAGGCAAGGGGGGGGTTCCTCGGGGAAACCTCCACTTGGGCAAGGGAGAGGGACTCCTGGGGGTCACTTCTCCAGTGAAAGTCCGGTCCTTCAGGTCCTGGGGGCTGCGGGTGCAGGGTCTCTCCCAGGCGTCGGGACTTTAGGTTCAAAGAGTCGCGGTCAGGGGAAGCCTCGGGATTCCCTCTGCAGGCGGCGCTGTGGGGGCTCAGGGGGGACAGGTTTTGGTACTCACAGTATCAGAGTAGTCCTGGGGTCCCTCCTGAGGTGTCGGGTCTCCACCAGCCGAGTCGGGGTCGCCGGGTGCAGTGTTGCAAGTCTCACGCTTCTTTGCGGGGAGCTTGCAGGGTTCTTTAAAGCTGCTGGAAACAAAGTTGCAGCTTTTCTTGGAGCAGGTCCGCTGTCCTCGGGAGTTTCTTGTCTTTTCGAAGCAGGGGCAGTCCTCAGAGGGTGTCGAGGTCGCTGGTCCCTTCGGAAGGCGTCGCTGGAGCAGGATCTTTGGAAGGCAGGAGACAGGCCGGTGAGTTTCTGGAGCCAAGGCAGTTGTCGTCTTCTGGTCTTCCGCTGCAGGGGTTTTCAGCTGGGCAGTCCTTCTTCTTGTTGCAGGAATCTAATTTTCTAGGGTTCAGGGCAGCCCTTAAATACTAAATTTAAGGGCGTGTTTAGGTCTGGGGGGTTAGTAGCCAATGGCTACTAGCCCTGAGGGTGGGTACACCCTCTTTGTGCCTCCTCCCAAGGGGAGGGGGTCACAATCCTAACCCTATTGGGGGAATCCTCCATCTGCAAGATGGAGGATTTCTAAAAGTTAGAGTCACCTCAGCTCAGGACACCTTAGGGGCTGTCCTGACTGGCCAGTGACTCCTCCTTGTTATTCTCATTATTTTCTCCGGCCTTGCCGCCAAAAGTGGGGCCTGGCCGGAGGGGGCGGGCAACTCCACTAGCTGGAGTGTCCTGCTGGGTTGGCACAAAGGAGGTGAGCCTTTGAGGCTCACCGCCAGGTGTGACAATTCCTGCCTGGGAGAGGTGTTAGCATCTCCACCCAGTGCAGGCTTTGTTACTGGCCTCAGAGTGACAAAGGCACTCTCCCCATGGGGCCAGCAACATGTCTCGGTTTGTGGCAGGCTGCTAAAACTAGTCAGCCTACACTGATAGTCGGTTAAGTTTCAGGGGGCACCTCTAAGGTGCCCTCTGTGGTGTATTTTACAATAAAATGTACACTGGCATCAGTGTGCATTTATTGTGCTGAGAAGTTTGATACCAAACTTCCCAGTTTTCAGTGTAGCCATTATGGTGCTGTGGAGTTCGTGTTTGACAGACTCCCAGACCATATACTCTTATGGCTACCCTGCACTTACAATGTCTAAGGTTTTGTTTAGACACTGTAGGGGCACAGTGCTCATGCACTGGTACCCTCACCTATGGTATAGTGCACCCTGCCTTAGGGCTGTAAGGCCTGCTAGAGGGGTGTCTTACCTATACTGCATAGGCAGTGAGAGGCTGGCATGGCACCCTGAGGGGAGTGCCATGTCGACTTACTCATTTTGTTCTCACTAGCACACACAGGCTTGTAAGCAGTGTGTCTGTGCTGAGTGAGGGGTCTCTAGGGTGGCATAAGACATGCTGCAGCCCTTAGAGACCTTCCTTGGCATCAGGGCCCTTGGTACTAGAAGTACCAGTTACAAGGGACTTATCTGAATGCCAGGGTGTGCCAATTGTGGATACAATGGTACATTTTAGGTGAAGGAACACTGGTGCTGGGGCCTGGTTAGCAGGGTCCCAGCACACTTCTCAGTCAAGTCAGCATCAGTATCAGGCAAAAAGTGGGGGGTAACTGCAACAGGGAGCCATTTCTTTACACAAGCCCCCCCCAGCCCACAGGCCAGGAGACTCAGCCAACGCTGGAAGAGTCTTCCTAGTCTGTCAGGCGAGGAAGAGTAGAGGAAATGGCTGGTTTGTTGCAGGGCCTACTCTGCCTTACATCCTCCTGTTCAGGTCATTCCCTCTGGGGAACTGACCCACTTCCACAGTGATAGGACCTAGTCTGAACTGCCTCTTGTCTGTGCTTTTTATGTCTTCACCCATTCTCTCTATTTTGAGGTCAGAGGTATCCACCTCTGCTAATCTTATCTTAGCCAGGGTCACCCCTAGCTTACCCAAAGAGGTTACCCAGAGCTGGAGTAACCCCACCATGACCAACAGGGTCAGGGGGCCTAACTTGTTATTTGGCATGGGGTCAGACCACCATGCCAAGGATAGTGCAGCCATAAAGGCTAACACCCAGCAGAGGCCACTGACAGCTGTCAGTGCCCAGAACCACACCTTTAGCTCTTCACCTAAAAGGGAAGGGGCTAAGTTACAGGCTTCTTTGGGTTCAGGTTGCCTGTCTGCTGTATTAGAGTGGGGGGTTACCACATCTTGTAGTAAACACCCTTCTTCCACTCTTTCTTCTGTTAGCTGAGGAGCCACCCACTCAGGTTTAACAGTTGCCTGACTAGCCAGGACTTCTTGTGGGTCAGGTTGGACTTTATCAGGGCCATTTTTGGAGTTCTCCCCTACTGGAGCAGAATCTCCTTGGCTTGCTGTAACCTTGGCTAAAGGTTGTCCACCCTTCCTACTCTGTTTTCTTTTCTTCTTCTTCTGGGGTCTGCTTGCATTTACTGCAGAGGCAGGACTTCCAGAATCCTTGGGAGAGGACTGGCACTGGACCAGTTCCTCTCTTGGGCTCTGACTAACCTCTGGGTAGTCATTTCCAAGGAGACAATCAAGGGGGAGGTCTGTACTGACTACTACCCTTCTCCAGCTAAGAGTGCCACCCACTTCTATGGGCACTAAAGCCACAGGTCTCTTAGTGACCCTGTCTAGGCTAACTCTTACCCTGGCAGTCTCACCTGGGATGTACTGGTTTGAGAGCACCAGCCTGTCATGCACAATAGTGTGACTGGCACAAGTGTCTCTCAGGGCAGTGGTTGGGATTCCATTCACCAGTAGGTGGTGGAAGTGTCTACTTCCCTCTGGAATCTCCAACTCACCTGTTGGGCCCTGTTTCCAGTTGAAGGCTATGAAGACCTCCTCATCTGAGGAGTCATCTCCCATGGCTACACTGGTTACCCCTGGAATCTTGTTCTGGGGTTTGTTTTTGGGACAAGAAGTGTCCTTGGTGTGGTGCCCAGACTGTTTACAGTTGTGGCACCATGCCTTAGTGGCATCCCAGTTCTTACCCTGGTACCCACCTTTGTTTTGGGTTGTGTCTTGGGGCCCACCCACCTGTTCTGGTTTTTGGGGGCCTACAGAGGACTCTTTTTCTTTGTTTCTAGTGTCACCCACTTTCTCCTGGGGAGTTTTTGTAACCCCTTTCTTTTGGTCACCCCCAGTGGAAGTTTTGGTTACTCTAGTCTTGACCCAGTGGTCTGCCTTCTTTCCCAATTCTTGGGGAGAAATTGGACCTAGGTCTACCAGATACTGATGCAACTTTTCATTGAAGCAGTTACTTAAAATGTGTTCTTTCATAAACAAATTATAAAGCCCAACATAGTTACACACTTCATTTCCAGTTAACCAACCATCCAGTGTTTTGACTGAGTAGTCTACAAAATCAACCCAGGTCTGGCTCGAGGATTTTTGAGCCCCCCTGAATCTAATTCTATACTCCTCAGTGGAGAATCCAAAGCCCTCAATCAGGGTACCCTTCATGAGGTCATAAGATTCTGCATCTTTTCCAGAGAGTGTGAGGAGTCTATCCCTACACTTTCCAGTGAACATTTCCCAAAGGAGAGCACCCCAGTGAGATCTGTTTACTTTTCTGGTTACACAAGCCCTCTCAAAAGCTGTGAACCATTTGGTGATGTCATCACCATCTTCATATTTTGTTACAATCCCTTTGGGGATTTTTAGGATGTCAGGAGAATCTCTGACCCTATTTAAGTTGCTGCCACCATTGATGGGACCTAGGCCCATCTCTTTTCTTTCCCTTTCTATGGCTAGGAGCTGCTTTTCCAAAGCCAATCTTTTGGCCATCCTGGCTAACTGGATGTCCTCTTCACTGGGGTTATCCTCGGTGATTTCAGAGGTGTTGGTCTCTCCTGTGAGGGAACCAGCATCTCTGACTATTATTTTTGGAGTCAGGGTTTGAGGGACCCTGTTCTCCCTAGATAGGACTGGTAGGGGGGAATTGTCCTCCAAGTCACTATCCTCTTCCTCTGAGTTGCCACCCTCAGAGGGGTTGGCCTTTTCAAACTCTGCCAAAAGCTCCTGGAGCTGTATTTTGGTAGGTTTGGGGCCCATTGTTATTTTCTTTAGTTTACAGAGTGACCTTAGCTCTCTCATCTGTAGATGGAGGTAAGGTGTGGTGTCGAGTTCCACCACATTCACATCTGTGCTAGACATTTTGCTTCTAAAAGTTGGAATACTTTTTAAGAATCTATAACTGGTTCTAGAATCTAATTCAAACTTTTACAAACTTTTAAACTCTAAAAGAAATGCTAAACAGGATCTAACACAAGGCCCTAGCAGGTCTTTTAAGAATTTAGAAAACTTTTCAAATTGCAAAAATCAATTTCTAATGACAATTTTGGAATTTGTCGTGTGATCAGGTATTGGCTGAGTAGTCCAGCAAATGCAAAGTCTTGTACCCCACCGCTGATCCACCAATGTAGGAAGTTGGCTCTGTATGTGCTATTTCAAAGTAAGGAATAGCATGCACAGAGTCCAAGGGTTCCCCTTAGAGGTAAAATAGTGGTAAAAATAGATAATACTAATGCTCTATTTTGTGGTAGTGTGGTCGAGCAGTAGGCTTATCCAAGGAGTAGTGTTAAGCATTTGTTGTACATACACATAGACAATAAATGAGGTACACACACTCAGAGACAAATCCAGCCAATAGGTTTTTATATAGAAAAATATCTTTTCTTAGTTTATTTTAAGAACCACAGGTTCAAATTCTACATATAATATCTCATTCGAAAGGTATTGCAGGTAAGTACTTTAGGAACTTCAAATCATCAAAATTGCATGTATACTTTTCAAGTTATTGACAAATAGCTGTTTTAAAAGTGGACACTTAGTGCAATTTTCACAGTTCCTAGGGGAGGTAAGTTTTGATTAGTTTTACCAGGTAAGTAAGACACTTACAGGGTTCAGTTCTTGGTCCAAGGTAGCCCACCGTTGGGGGTTCAGAGCAACCCCAAAGTCGCCACACCAGCAGCTCAGGGCCGGTCAGGTGCAGAGTTCAAAGTGGTGCCCAAAACACATAGGCTAGAATGGAGAGAAGGGGGTGCCCCGGTTCCGGTCTGCTTGCAGGTAAGTACCCGCGTCTTCGGAGGGCAGACCAGGGGGGTTTTGTAGGGCACCGGGGGGGACACGAGTCCACACAGAAATTTCACCCTCAGCGGCGCGGGGGCGGCCGGGTGCAGTGTAGAAACAAGCGTCGGGTTCGCAGTGTTAGTCTATGAGAGATCTCGGGATCTCTTCAGCGCTGCAGGCAGGCAAGGGGGGGGTTCCTCGGGGAAACCTCCACTTGGGCAAGGGAGAGGGACTCCTGGGGGTCACTTCTCCAGTGAAAGTCCGGTCCTTCAGGTCCTGGGGGCTGCGGGTGCAGGGTCTCTCCCAGGCGTCGGGACTTTAGGTTCAAAGAGTCGCGGTCAGGGGAAGCCTCGGGATTCCCTCTGCAGGCGGCGCTGTGGGGGCTCAGGGGGGACAGGTTTTGGTACTCACAGTATCAGAGTAGTCCTGGGGTCCCTCCTGAGGTGTCGGGTCTCCACCAGCCGAGTCGGGGTCGCCGGGTGCAGTGTTGCAAGTCTCACGCTTCTTTGCGGGGAGCTTGCAGGGTTCTTTAAAGCTGCTGGAAACAAAGTTGCAGCTTTTCTTGGAGCAGGTCCGCTGTCCTCGGGAGTTTCTTGTCTTTTCGAAGCAGGGGCAGTCCTCAGAGGGTGTCGAGGTCGCTGGTCCCTTCGGAAGGCGTCGCTGGAGCAGGATCTTTGGAAGGCAGGAGACAGGCCGGTGAGTTTCTGGAGCCAAGGCAGTTGTCGTCTTCTGGTCTTCCGCTGCAGGGGTTTTCAGCTGGGCAGTCCTTCTTCTTGTTGCAGGAATCTAATTTTCTAGGGTTCAGGGCAGCCCTTAAATACTAAATTTAAGGGCGTGTTTAGGTCTGGGGGGTTAGTAGCCAATGGCTACTAGCCCTGAGGGTGGGTACACCCTCTTTGTGCCTCCTCCCAAGGGGAGGGGGTCACAATCCTAACCCTATTGGGGGAATCCTCCATCTGCAAGATGGAGGATTTCTAAAAGTTAGAGTCACCTCAGCTCAGGTCACCTTAGGGGCTGTCCTGACTGGCCAGTGACTCCTCCTTGTTATTCTCATTATTTTCTCCGGCCTTGCCGCCAAAAGTGGGGCCTGGCCGGAGGGGGCGGGCAACTCCACTAGCTGGAGTGTCCTGCTGGGTTGGCACAAAGGAGGTGAGCCTTTGAGGCTCACCGCCAGGTGTGACAATTCCTGCCTGGGAGAGGTGTTAGCATCTCCACCCAGTGCAGGCTTTGTTACTGGCCTCAGAGTGACAAAGGCACTCTCCCCATGGGGCCAGCAACATGTCTCGGTTTGTGGCAGGCTGCTAAAACTAGTCAGCCTACACTGATAGTCGGTTAAGTTTCAGGGGGCACCTCTAAGGTGCCCTCTGTGGTGTATTTTACAATAAAATGTACACTGGCATCAGTGTGCATTTATTGTGCTGAGAAGTTTGATACCAAACTTCCCAGTTTTCAGTGTAGCCATTATGGTGCTGTGGAGTTCGTGTTTGACAGACTCCCAGACCATATACTCTTATGGCTACCCTGCACTTACAATGTCTAAGGTTTTGTTTAGACACTGTAGGGGCACAGTGCTCATGCACTGGTACCCTCACCTATGGTATAGTGCACCCTGCCTTAGGGCTGTAAGGCCTGCTAGAGGGGTGTCTTACCTATACTGCATAGGCAGTGAGAGGCTGGCATGGCACCCTGAGGGGAGTGCCATGTCGACTTACTCATTTTGTTCTCACTAGCACACACAGGCTTGTAAGCAGTGTGTCTGTGCTGAGTGAGGGGTCTCTAGGGTGGCATAAGACATGCTGCAGCCCTTAGAGACCTTCCTTGGCATCAGGGCCCTTGGTACTAGAAGTACCAGTTACAAGGGACTTATCTGAATGCCAGGGTGTGCCAATTGTGGATACAATGGTACATTTTAGGTGAAGGAACACTGGTGCTGGGGCCTGGTTAGCAGGGTCCCAGCACACTTCTCAGTCAAGTCAGCATCAGTATCAGGCAAAAAGTGGGGGGTAACTGCAACAGGGAGCCATTTCTTTACAGAGCCCATCTACACCCTTGGATTGGCTATTGCTACCAGACCCACCACTATTGATGTTACTAGGGGCACTAGTGGTAGAGGTGGGGTTGTAGTGGTGGGTGGCTTGGTGCTTTTCTTAGGACAGGAGCTGTCTCCTGGCATATGGGCTTTGCTTCTGCAAACATATCACCAAGGCTTTCTATTATGGGAGGAAAAGGAAGAGGTTTTAGACCCACCCAGAGGAATTTTGTGTGCCTGATGAAGACTTTGTTTTTATCATTGTCCCCGCCCTTGTTCTGAGACTTACCTGCTTCCTTTTTCTTGTTGTCACCCCGTATGAGCTTTTCTACTCACCCTAGTTCTGACCTAATTGTCTGCCTTCTTTCCCAGTTCGTGGAGAGAGGTCAGATCTGAATCAACCGAGTACTGGTGCAACTAGTCAGACACACAGTTATTCAAAATATGCTCTCTCAGAATTAGATTATACAAGCCCTCATAATCACTGACTTTGCTGCCGTGTAACTAGCCTTCCAAAGCTTCAACAGAGCAGTCTACAAAATCAACCCAATCCTGGAAGGACTCTTTCTTGGTCTCCCTGAACTTAATTCTAAATTGCTCAGTGGTGAGACTAAATCCATCTCAAAGTGCAGATTTCAGAACAGTATAGTTGTCAGCGTCCTCCTCTCTGACAGTGAGAAGTCTCTCTCTCCCCTTATCAGAGAAGGAGAGCCAGAGAATAGGAGCCCACTGTCTCCTCTGAGGGACCCTTTATACTTTACAGGCCCTCTCTAGAGCAGTGAACTACTTGTAGATGTCATCCCACACCTTGTAGGGGGGGAACAACCTTGTTCAAGTTTCTGGAATCAAAAGATTTCTCCCTGATTCTAGGCTCCCTGAAACTAGAGTTGCTGCCACCATGGGGTGCTAACCCCACCCTTGCCTCTCTCCACTGCCAAGGCCTCCCTATCTCAGCTTGGCTTTACCCAGTCTCAGTTGCCTGAGTTCCCTGTCTAGGGAATCTTCCCCTGAATTTGAACACTAGGTCCCCTCAGATACTGAGGAGATGTGATAGCGGGCAGAGGAGGATCTATTTCTATCCTTGGACACCCTCTCAAAGTGCCCTCTAGGGAAAAAAGTGGACCTACTGGTGTGACCCCCTTTACACTACTAACAATGCTCCTAACAGGACTGTGGGTGTCCCTAAGGTTTCTCTTATCCTCCCTGGGTTCTTCCTGACCCACCTCAATAGCTACATTTTCTTTTTCTAGCACTGGGGGTCAGAGTCTACTTCTTCCTCCTCCTCCCCCTAGCTACCAGCATGTTCCTGGACATCCCTGAGGAGCAGGCCTAGAAGCATAGTCTTGTTGGGATTTCTCCCTTTCTTTAGCTTTCTCTCAGCACACATCTATCGTAGTTCTTGGAAGGTCAGGTTCTCATAGGGAGAATCCATGGCCTGAGAGGTGTGCTCTGCTTGAAGACAAGTCAGCTAGCTACAGTGGTGTAGGATCCCTAACTACTCTCCCAAAAGACATTTGGAGCAAGGGCTATTCCTAGACCCCTAGCTTACCCAAACCCAAGAGACTACATCCCTGATACTAGGGACATTGTGTACCCCTAGCTAGTAAGTGGTCTTTCCAGTGGAAAGTACCCAGTGACAGAGGGTTAAGGCAATTGCAAGTGCTTATCCCACCACTGCACCACCAGTGTAGGAAGCTGGCCTGGTGTGTGGTGGGTACCTAAGGTCCTTACTCCTTATACCAGGTCCAGGTATCCCGTATTAGTGTAGTATAGGCAGTGTATAGAAGCAAGGCTCTCAAGAGGTAGCTGTGGATGAGCAGCCAAGGCTTATCTAGGAGACATGTAAAGCTCATGCAATACCACTGCAGTCACACAGCACTTACACACATGATAGAAAACACTCAGTGTTACAAAAATAAAGACACTTTATTTTAGTGACACAATGCCAAAAGGTACTAGAGAGGCAACCCTCCAATAGGAGACAAGTAACACACTAAGGGCCTCATTATGACCCTGGCGGGCGGCGGAGGCCGCCCGCCAGCATCCCGCCCTCCAAATTACCGCGCCGCGGTCAAAAGACCGCGGCGGGTATTACGAGTTTTCCCCTGGGCTGGCGGGCGGTTCCAGTAAAACCGCCCGCCAGCCCAGGGGAAAACGACCTTCCCACGAGGATGCCGGCTCGTAATCGAGCCGGCGGAGTGGGAAGGTGCGACGGGTGCAGTGGCACCCGTCGCGTATTTCAGTGTCTGCAAGGCAGACACTGAAATACTTTTCGGGGCCCTCTTACGGGGGCCCCTGCCGTGCCCATGCCATTGGCATGGGCACGGCAGGGGCCCCCAGGGGCCCCGCGACCCCCCCTACCGCCATCCTGTTCATGGCGGCTTTCCCGCCATGAACTGGATGGCGGTAGGGGGGGTCAGAATCCTCATGGCTGCGGAGCGCGCTCCACAGCCATGGAGGATTCCAAAGAGCAGCGGAAAGTCAGCGGGAGACCGCTGACTTTCCGCTTCTGACCGCGGCTGAACCGCCGCGGTCAGAATGCTCATTGGAGCACCGCCAGCCTGTTGGCAGTGCTCCCGTGGTCGGTGGCCCTGGCGGCCACCGGCCGCCAGGGTCAGAATGACCCTCTAAATATATACACTAGCTACCAGAAATAGGCATAGAAAGTGATAGAAAACAGTGCAAATGCAATTAGACAGTAGTGACTCTAGGGGGAGCCCAAACCATACACTAAACAAATTGAATGCGAACACAGGACCTCCACCTAGGTAAGTGTAATGTGTAGAGGGAAGCTGGGGATATAGGAAACCCCAAAGGTAAGTACCACAGTGCCCCCTAGCGACCAGGAGGAAAGGAGTAAGTTACTGGATTTTCCACAAAAGGAAGAAAATGCAACACCAAGACAAGACTGCAAAAAACCAGTGGTGGATTCCTGACGAGGAAGACCTGTGGAAGAAGGGGACCAAGTCCAGAAGTCACAGAAGAGTCCAGGAGGAGTAGGAGCTACTACCCACCCGGCTGTGGATGCAGGTGTTGCCCAGCTGTGGATGCAGGAGTTGGTCGACAGGGATGTGAAGAAGGTCAGCACTGCAGCCCTGGAGTCGGTGAAGAGTTCCTGAGAGATGGAGACAACGCCCCACTCTGAAAGAAGAATTGCAGTTGGGTGTTGGTGCAGGAATTCCACCAACAAGACTTGGCAAAGGCAAATATTGCAGTTGGCGGAAAGTGCTGCTGCTGAGGACCAGCAAGGCCCAGGAGGACTCAACCCAGGAGGGGAGTCAGAGGGGACCATCAGTGACACAGAGTCCACAGGAGCAAAGGCAGCACCCACAAGATGGGGACAGAGGAGTTGCAGAAGAGCCCACGCAGCACAACTGGAGAATGTCAGGAGCACTTTCCTCAGGAGCAGTACCCTCCTCAGCCCACCTTCTGGCAGCACCGACTCTGCGACTATATTAGTTATCAGAGGTTCGGAGTGACCAGATGAGGGGAAGGGATTTTGGGAAGGGTACTGCAGGGAGGGAGACCTATGACAATAATAAAGACTATGAAATCAGATGTCATATATTAAAGGGCTTGATATACTTTCAACAGATATGATTGTATGAACCTACTCTCTCCTGTTGGATTTATGATGAATGAATCAGATCTGTAGTTTGTTGGATTACTTTCCAATACAGGGTAATTTAGGATTGTTGAGGGAATTTGGTTTCTGTTCTTATCTTCCCAAGAATATACAGTCTTATATTCAAGTAACTTAAAAGTTCGGAAACTGTATTAACCTTTAAACAAATTATGCAGGATTCCTTAAAATAGCACTTAGGCCCCCATTTCAACATTGGTGGTATTGACCGCCTACTGCCACGGCGACGGCCGCCAACATACTGCCGCTGTGGCTACCAGCCGTCTACCTGTATCATGACCTCTGGCGGTATTCCGCCAGAATGCTGGCGGAACACTGCCGACGGTCATGGCAGCAGACGGCGGTAAGGCGGCGCTGCTGACCGCAGCACCGCCACGCCAGCAAAGCACAGCCGACCGTATCATGACCAATGATACGGCCTGGCGCTGTTTTGCTGGCAGACGCTGCTGCTGACGGCAGCGCCACGGACCGTCCCCAGCTGGAGGACAACCTGCAAGCAGGTAAGTCGGGTTCTCCAACCAGAGAGGGTGGTGGGGGGTTTTGTGCGCATGTTTTGGAATGCGTGCATGCGGGTGTGAGTCGCATTGAATGCATGTGTGAATGAGTGATTGTGAGTGTTGTGTGTTGTGAATGCATGTGTGTGACAAGGTATGTTGGTGTGTGTTGCGGTGTGTGGGTATGTGTGTGTGCATGCATTGGTGGTGGGTATGTGTGTGTGCATGTGTGTATATGGGTGCGCATGTGGGTGTGTATATATGCGGGGGCAGGTGAGGGAGGGGGAGGGTAGCGGAGGGCTCTCGGGAGGTGGAGGTGGGCAGGGGAGACCCCTATCAGTGCCAGGGAAGGAATTCCCTGGCACTGATAGTGCCTACCGCCATGGTTTTCGTGGCGGTATATTTGGCACGAAAACCATGGCAGTAGGCCAGGTCGTAATCCCGAGGGTGGGATTGTGGTGGCCGCCGGGCTGAAGACCCAAGTCTCCAGCACAGCAGCCATTACCACCATGACGGTCGGTGTGTTAAAGTGGCGGATTTGGATGGCGGTAACCGCCATGGTCCAAATCCCTTTTTTTTTATACTGCCGGCCTGTTGCTGATATTACGGCCGCTTTAACACCGACCGCCAGGGTTGTAATGAGAGCCTTAGTCTTTTAAAATACCAGAAGACAAAAATCACCAAAGGAATATTCACCAAAAATTCAAGTACCGGTTGCTTTCAAGCTTGTCCACACCTTGTAATTTCACTTGTGTTCTCTTTCTTCAAAATACATGAGTGTTCTGTGATTATCTGATTAAAGTCTTTCAAAATGCTGTTTTATCACATCTCAAAAATAGTCTGTTTCTGTAAATTAACTTCGACTTGACATTCTTTAAAAAATGCTCATTTATCACATCTCAGAAATATTCTGTTTCTATAAATTAACTTCAGCTTGATAGTATTTCAAAAAGGCTTTTATCACATCTCAGAAATAGTCTGTTTCTATTAATTAACTTCGACTTGACCTTCTTAAAAGGAAAATACTTTTAAGACCCTCAGAAATATTCCATTTCTGTAAGTTAATTTCCACTTAACATCCTTTGCAAAAGCTCTGTTATCACATCTCAAATCAATCTGTTCTATAAATTAACTTCGACTTGACATTTCTACTAGTTTTCACAAAGTAAATTGAGTAAATTGTTTCTTTGGTTTTCACAAAACAATCTCTGTCTATAAGTAAGTACAGCGTTGTAACTTCTGATGCCTCTCACATAAATCACAAAGCTTTCATTGACAATTCCCAAAGGAGGCTTACCATGATTCAGGAGCTTATCAGTCATCACCAGCTGTCAGTCATCACCAGCTGCCAGGAGAGAAACTGAATCACCAGCACAAGTAAGGCAGTTATGCTGGTATTTATAGATGGGCCTCACCTGATTAAGTAATCACCAGTGTATTCTAATTAAGTCAGCATATGGCACTTCTGCTGAAGATAGGAAATACAGGCAATTACTTGCAGGTCAATGTGTGTGCTTTGCAGGATGTAAATAAAGGATATTTTTAAATGACTCCATCATTTCTGGAATATTTACTCTCTTGTTTTGTATTGCAACATTTACCACCACAGGCTGGGTGGATAATCATGACAGAAGGGTCCCACGCCGCAGTAGAATCACACAGAGGGCTGTGCGTCACAGGGAGGAGTTGCTGGGGGCTGGAGCTACACATAGCCTGCAGATCCCTTGGAGGAGATGCAAGCAAGAGTTGGCAGCTACTAGAGATGTGGTGCACAGGGGTACTGTCCTGTGTGGGAAGGCAAGGGCTTACCTCCACCAAAGTTGAACAGCTGGCAGAGAGGACCAAGAGAATTACTCCAGACCACCACCTGTGATGCAGGATCCACGCAGCTCAGGATGAGAGGAGATCCATGCAGCCGGTTGTCGTTGCAGTAGGTACCTGTGGATGCAGGGGAGTGACTCATTCACTCCAAGGGAGATTCCTTCTTCCTTCTTGTGCAGACTGAAGACTTGCCGCCCTCAGAGGCTGCACAGCTGGGGAAAGTTGCAGAAGCTGGAAGGAGCCATGGAAACAATGTTGCAAGCATAGTCTTCGTTGTGGATGCAGATTGTCGGTTCCTGGAGGGTCCAGTCGCAGCTCCAGTGGCTAGAAGTCAAAGGGTTACAGATGAGTCCTGCTGGAATCTTGCAAGCCGAATCTGAGGACCCACCCAAGAGAGAGACCCTAAATAGCCCTAAAAGAGGGATTGGTCATCTAGCCTGGTGACCACCTATCAGGAGGAAGCTCTGACGTCACATGCCTCTCTCTCAGATGCTCCCAGAGGTCCCTGCCAAGCTTGGATTCAAGATGACAGAACCCAGGAACCCTCTGGAGGAGCTCTGGGCACCACCCCTGGGGTGGTGGACAGGGGAGTGGTCACTCCCCTTTCTATTGTCCAATTTTGCACCAGAGCAGGGACTGGAGGTCCCTGAACCAGTGTGGACTGGTTTATGCACAGAGGGCACCCAATGTGCTCTTCAAAGCATACCTGTGGCTTGAGGAGGCTACCCCTCCCAAGCCATGTAACATCTATTTCCAAAGGGAGAGGGTGTTACCCCCTCTCCCAAAGGAAATCCTTTGTTCTGCCTCCCTGGGCTTGAGCTGTTCAAGCAGCAGGAGGGCAGAAACCTTTCTAAGGGGTGGCAGAAGCTTGGGCTGCCTGGAAAACCCTAGAAGGCTGGTAGGAGCAATGCTGGGGGTCCTCTAAGGAGATCCCCAGAGTGCATGGAATCATACTTCCAACAGTATTGGGGTATGATTCTGACATGTTTGATATCAAACATGCCTAGGTTCAGAGTTACCATTATGTAGCTGGACATAGGTAGTGATCTATGTTCAGTACACGCATAAAATAGCGTCCTCGCACTCACACAGTCCATGAAAATGGTACTGGAGTTTGTAGGGGCACCTCTACTAGTGCAGGGGTGCCCTCACACACATGTATTTGCACCCTGCCCTCTGGGCTAGGAGAAGCCTGCCATAGGAGTAACTTTTGTGACCTGGCGCAGTGACCTATGGCAAAGAAGGGTGCATGCACCCTTTCACGCAGGCTGCTGTGGCAGGCCTGCAGAACGCTTTGCATGGGCTCCCCATGGATGGCATAATACATGCTGCAGCCCATCAGAATCCCCTAGTACCCCAATGCCCTTGGTACATATACTTGGGACTTACATGGGGGCACCAGAATGCAAAATGTAGGGTGAAAGTGGTTCAAGCTACCAAGTTAGAATGGAGGGAGCATAATCACTGGGGTCCTGGTGAGCAGGATTCCAGTGAACACAGTCAACCACACTGACAACAGACAGAAAATAGGGGTAACCATGCCAAGAAAGAGGGTACTTTCCCAAAGAGGCTGTCTCTATAAACTTACTTTTTGAGCAATGTATGGCAATATTCCTTTCCTTCCATAGCAACCTAGAAGGAAATGGCATCTGACCATGTTGAGCCCTCCATGGGGTGGCTTCACTTCCCAGTTTTGTTGCAGCCTATCTAGCTGCCTGAGCAGTAACACACTTAAAATTATAAAATGGTAGACAATTTCACAGGCAAGGGACGCCATTTTGTCTGTTATAACCTCACCAAATACTGCATACTGTACTGGCCTTCCAAGAATCAATGAGCAGCAGAAAACAATTCCTTTGCATGGGATGGATGACTCTTAAATGCAGAACTCTGTTTTACACTGTCTTTTTAAGCTTGCTTGGCACATGACAGCAAAGGTAATGATACCCCAGGAATGATCATCATTTAAGACAACCCCAAGATGGAGCGGGACCAGCTTAATTAGGTGTTTAGGAGGTGCCAAGTAATTGGCAAGATATGTCAACCTATGCTGTCATTTACTGTCATTTACTTTGGTGTGCCCCCGTGATTAATTCATCCCGTCTGCCTCTTCTGAAATGCTAGGCACACGTGTCAAATCTCAGGGTTGAATTTCAAGAACGCATCTGTTAACATTCCCCAAGCCTGTAGAAGGATTCTTGGAATGGAGGGACAGGCGTGTTGGTGGAAATCGGTGTGTGCACATGCATCGCAGCGACCCTCAAAGAGTTGTCCTGCCTCTCTTGAAGCCACACTGCATTGTGAATCAATGTACCCCGTGACAAGAAGTGCCACATTTAAAATGGATTCTACACGATGCCGACAATCTTTTCTGGACGGAAATGGTGAGCCTGCAGATGTGCTTAGTATGTTCAGTCTGAAATTGCAACTGTCAACCAGCCCTCAATACACCCTTTCTTGCCATGGCTCCCAATGTGTAATTGTTCCTGCGGTCCAGATGTAGTCAAGTAATTTTCATTCACAAGACTAACGAGGCCTACTTACAAAAGCAAAGTAATAATTTGTATTGCACAAGTGTGGATTAAAATTCACAATTGTCATTGCAAACCTCAATACACACATTACAAATGATTGTGTTGCTGGGAGAAGACCTGTGCCCCTTCTGTGTATGGCAGCTGCTGACAGTGGGTTCAGACAAGATTTCAGTAGGTTGCTGTAGGCGCTCCCTGGTGTTTGTTTTGAAGTGAGCTACATTTTGGGCATTGTGACTTTTTCCTGTCCTCACTGCACCCATGGATTAAAGCGAGCCTGGCTGATGAGGGGTGATACTGGACTGGAAATGAAGCACAACCCTGAGGAAGGTCTTAATGATTGTTGAACGTTCTAGAAAGGAATGATCCTAGTTTAACGTAATGCGTGCAGTTTTGGAGGAAGAAGTAAATCCACACCAGAGGCGTAGTGCCAATGCATGCTGAGGTTGTAGTCCATTTATAAATATATTCTGGTCGATGGTGTTGAAGGCGGCAAATAGGTCAGGTACTATCAGTGCACACAGGAGACCTTGGTCGCAGGCTGATATGAGTTTCCTTCATATATGAAAGAGAGTAGATTCAGTTTTTAATTTCGGCCTGATTAGAAGTTACTGAGGATGCCGTTGGACTGCAGGTACAGGGAGTTGACTTTTTTTGCTCCCTTTTTTTTCTTAGGCCGAGCGTACAAGCGCTCTGGCCTCTTGTAATGTATCTATGGGCTTTTAACCAGTGGTGGTCGGCAGTTTTAGGAGGGAGGGGGGTGGGCGGAAAGCACACTCACACTCATTCTTTCACACACACAAGCACGCACGCACATCCAGTAACAACACTCATCAATATTCAAACATGCACCACGCACCAAACATTCATTTAAAAAGATCACACACACACACTTACCTTCAGCCTCGGACGTCCCAGGTGGGTTGGGACTGCTGCCTTCCCTAACGTCAGCCAATGAGGGAAGGCAGCAGTCCCAACTTCGTCACAGAGCGGGATGGGGTCAGTGAGACTGCTGACCCCACCCCACTCTGTGACAAGGTGTCACTGATTGACACTCGCCCTGGGCGCTTCAGGGCTTAAACCTGAAGCGCCCAGGTCGAAGTCAATGGGTGACGCTTCCCTTGTCACCCAGGGGAGGGCCTCGAGGCACCTTTGTTGAGCCGCCAGGAGCTGTGACCTCTTCAGCCCAACAAAGTTCAGCTCATGCAGCCAGGAGTCTGCGCAAATTGCGTATGTCTGCTCCTGGCTGCCTGACCTGAACACGAAGAGTGTCTGTCAGGCTGACCTTTGTTCACCCTGACGGCACTCTTCATGAGGGGCAAAAGGTGGGGGTGTGTTGCCCCATTGCCCTAAAGGACGGGCCGATCCTGCTTTTAACCACACCCATCGCTATCACTTGTTCATGGGCTTGCCTTTCAAAAATACTTTGCTATCTTTGGTAAATGCTTTACGTTTGTCCCTCCTTGTGGCAGTTTTGTTACCTCCTTGGCCATCGACCCTGTTACATGGATAATTGCACTTTTGCCGATACGTTTGACTGCAAGTGAACTTCTTTTTCCTTTTGTGTCTCTCCTTTGCACTCGCGCTCACACTCATGGCGGCTGTGGCACTTTGAATCGGCTTGCCTATGTCAACTGTTTTACTTTTCATTTTCAATTTATGTGGCAAGAAAGGTCTGGCTAGGAATTTACAACACTAATAGCTCTAACTCGAGCAAATGTGAGGCCCATCGGATTGCAAATGCGTGTTCCGTTTGCTGTTTCTCTTGCCATGTTGGTTAACAGCCTCACTCCAAGGTGAGAGTCTAGAATTACTTTCGCTGCTGTCCTTTGCTTTTGGTGACATTGCCCAGTTTCACATGCATCATCCCTGTCGCAATTTCCATCATCATTGAGGCATGTCTGGCCAACCCCATATCTGTATATTCCCTTATTAACCTTGTGGGTATTGTGTGTGTACTCCAGGATGAACGTTCTTTTCTGGTTGGTTTCCAATGTGCTTAATGCATTTCTTTTGATTTCGCAGGAACTCATTACCTTCGCGGGGTGAACAACGCCCGACAGCCATGGCACACCTCAGATGGTCGCAGGCAGTACGGACTGAAGCCTGCTAACCCGACGGAGGAAGGCCTCGCCAGCCTGCACAGCGTACTGTTCCGCAAGAACCCCTTCCTGTGGCGCGCGGCGCTGCTCTACTACACGGTTTACCGGGCTGCACAATTGCCTTTCTCCATGCTCTTCCGAGACTTGCAACAGTTCGTCTCCGACCCCAAGGTGCGCTGGGAGTACTGCGTACGGGCCAAAAGAGGACAGACGGACACTGCACAGCCAGGTAAGCAAACAACTGCTGGATGTAGGTTGTTAGGTGAATTATGCGCCCTATCTGTTGCTTGTTCATTCACTCATTGTTGACGAGGAAGAGGTAGGCATTGAATGAGTGTCAGTTTAGAGAGGTCCCTCTTTGGTATGAGGTTCAAGGTATTGCTTCAGAAGTTGCGGTATCCCAGTTGCTATTCATACTAAGGTTGGAACTAGTCTCAAAGTCGCCTTCAGTCTCTTATTCTTCAATGTCTGCATATAGGACGTTCTGCTCGTAGTATAGTTAAATGCTGCCTCTTTTCGCTTGGGTAGCTGGGGATATACATAGCCATAAATATGTTAACTTTTACAAACATTTCATTAGAAAGCAAACAAGGGACGTAAATGCTAGAATTATTCCGAAACACTGCTAATTACTCTGAGTACATCCAGTACCATACCATTTTTAACTCCTATGTCATCAGAGACCGACATTTGCAAATCAGCCTTTGACATTAGTCAAAAGTTTACAGTGGAGCTCGAACGGTGATGTTCCATCCCCTGTGGGAACAGGACAAACAACCCCAGGCGTGTTTCTGCCTTATTGGCCCTGGTCAGTGAAGTTCTCTTTGAATCTTAGCCCGCAGCAAGCTTAGGAGCCCATTTGATCCCATTGCTTTCTAGCTCTTCTGTGTAGTTATCGATCAGTAGCAACTGAATGCAAATCAGTCTCAGATGCACTAGACGATGGGCAGTTCAGCTATTAACTTTCTAATGGGAATAGCAGTGATGCTGGTCAAACGAGGTGTGACTTTTTAGTTTGGACTGGACTCTCTTTTGTGACAAGAAGTAAAAAAAAACAAAAAAAACTGTACAGCCATTCTCTGCCTTTTGGCTGGTTTTGCGCTATACAAATACCTCATGCATATATACTTACTAATAGTTTAATGCACCTAAAGTTATTACCAATTGTTCAGATAAATTATATCGGACACATCTTCCTGCAGCCTTGTCTCCTAATGTATACTACTTCTAGGCTTCAGACTGGTTAAGAAACCTTTTTTACCCAGTAATTACTGTCCGACTTTTCGAGGTAGTTCCGTGCTTCTCCAGCCACAGCACCTCCTCTGAGCATAACATCACTGGATGACCCTGTTACAGAGATTATTGCATGATCTGCCATATACCTTAGTGTCGGCGCATTACTTTTTAGGGTCGAGCCTGCGTCGCATGCGCTTGTGCATGTGTATCGCTAGCGAGACGCTTTAGGTATTAGAAAAGGGCTCGGAGCCCCGTCAACATTACGTCAGTGTCTTTCATTGGCAAGTTGGCTTGCCTGTTAGAATCCGCTTCTTTTGATTGGTGGAAGGCACGCATACGTCATGCCTTTTCCGTGGTTAGCCCTCCTCGAGCGCAGCGACCAAGTACGGAAAACATGCGAGGCTCGCTGTGGTTGTGGACTACTTTTTCTCTGTTTTCGTAGCGCGATCTCGCTGGCCAGAAGTTGAGCGCTTTGTTAATCGCACTTTTGCCGGTTACATTAATAAACGCACTTTGTGTGAACTGTACAGCGCGATCGCACTGTTTTTTCTTTAAATGCAGGAAAAATCCGGTTGGGCGTTTACAACAGCTGTAACTCCGACAAATGCGAGACCCTAGTGAATTGCAAATGCTTGTTTTCTTTTGCCTCTCCACATCATGCTCATAGCGGTATGTTGTTTCTTCTGGCATCTCACTGTTTCTTTGCGGTGTCTGCACCCAAGGAAGGCTTCAAGCTGGATGGGATTCTTTTTTATTTATTTATATAGGACGAACTCAACCAGCCAAATTAAGAGCTTTCCGTGAGCACTGGTTAAGTTTGCAGCTCCATTCCTAAATTCTTCCCAAATTTAGCAGTTGGAAAATATACAAACTGGTGCCTTTTAAATAGCACAAAAACACAAGGGAAACTCTGACTGCAGCTTTCCCCATCACAGCGGGAGAGCCAATACTACAATACTCACTGCAATTGGGAAACTCCCCCATAATGCTTTGCAGGACATTCCTTTTACAACACATTTTTTCCTTTAACTCAGCCTCTGGTGGTCCCAGGGACCACCACCAAAATGTTCAACGTGACATGCTCGTTCTGTTAAGCTCATCTTCTGGGTCCCCACACTCGGTTGGGGGACCTCAAAATCATAACCTCTCTCATCATTCAGTGTCTTTTTGCTCTCTCATGGTTGGAGCTTTTGCTTTATAGCTGTGAGTAGGCGGCGTTCTAAAGGCCTTGTTTTTGATCATATTCTAGTAGGCCTGCTAGGACTGAAAATTTATAATGCACTCTGCCTTCTAGGGGCTGAATATATGGGTACACTGCAACGCTCTCTACCCTTGTCTTTTTATTTGGTTTGCCCTCTAAGGGCTGTCTATACGGTTACATGACCATGTTTCTTCCAAATACTGTTTTTATTGTGGTGCTCTCTAGGGTATCTTCTGACCATTACAGTCGAATGCCAACTGTATAAAGGAATACACAAACACAGTTTAACATGCTGCATGGCTAAATACTTATAAGGTCCCAAAGGCAAAACCTATTGGCTATGCCAATGCTTATTTGCCAAGCTTTACAGGGATACTTTTAAGCGGACTCCCTTTCCTAAAGGTAAATCACCTTCCAGGGAACAATTTGGGACATTTTCATAAGAGGTCTTCCAACAAAAAGTACCACAGGAAGGAGACGTCTTACACTTCCTCAAGGAAGTGGTCCTGTTCCCAGGACCATTCAGAGTCTCAACACTGTTCCTTGAGTTCAGACACTTCCTCAACAGTTGGCAATTCCCCCCCCCACAGCCCTTAGTAGTATGAGACCAACCATAGTTTCCCAGTTCCTTGACTGACACCAAGCAGGTCGAAGACTTCCTACTAGTGAAGATGGTTCCTTTCAGAAATACTCCTGAACCATCTGGGCTATTTCCCCAAACTGTGGGGGTCTGATTTTAAGGGCTTTATGCCTCTGTCTGCTCTTATCCGCTGCCTCCATAGGCTTTGCCCTGGGGCCTATGAAGAAGTTGAAACTGGCCAGGTCACTGTACCCCATCCGCTTGTGCCCATCTTCCGTTCTGATTTTGAATCCCACAGAGCTGACTCCCGGACTGGCTAAGGAGTCGATAGGGGAAGTATCACCCATATGACAAAGGAGCCGGTTAAGATTAATTTTAAGGATGAACCCTGTTGTAAATGCTCTCCTGTGGCCCTAAGGTTCTTCTGCGTGTAGATTTTCGGTTCACATTTAGATGCCTTGGTGATGTAGGAAGAGAAGAATGTTTAAACAGAAGATGATGACTCCAAAGATGATCATCGCCTGCCATCTTCCAATACTGACACTGGCATAAACTTGAAATCTACGAAATGCCCCTGGCTTATATACTTCACTAGAAAGGGGCAGTTCCTACACCTTTTGCCCTTCTTCGAACAAGGTTTCATCTAATACAACAGTCTTTCGGATGGTGGTGATGCCTTGGAATTGACTTGGTCGTCTGCGGAAGTGAAGTCTAACATTCTGACAGTAATCTTGCAATTTTCGATAACTTTTCTGGAGCCCTTGCTTTTATTTAATGAGGCTTTCCCAGACACTATAATGGCTACATGAGAGAAAACCTTTTTTGGCCTGCAGTCCAGTCCTATCACCAGACATCATAGGACTGCTCGGGATAAGGATATGTCTGATTGATTGGGGCAGCGAGATATTAGAATACTCATGAGGTCTCGTGGGATTTGGTGGCCATCTTGGATCTCGCAGAATCTTGGTACACATGCGAGATCTCACAACCATCTTGGGTGCAGCTCAGCCCATTTTTCATTGATATTCAGTGAAAAGGATAACGAAGGGGCAGCAAGGTGGCAGATAGCACACATTTGAAGATTCCAGAACTCAGAAAAGGCTATTCAAGGTGATAATTCTCTGCAACGAGATGTGTAATGGACACATTGAGTATTCTGATTCAAGGGCAAGGCATGTTTATATGTACAAATGAGCTAAAAAGGCAGAGGCTAGTTTAATGGAGCACTTAATTTTAAAAAGCGAAAGAAAGCTTATATTTTAACTCTGGATTTTCCAGGGCTTAAACTGTGACTTAAGTCCTGGCAGTTTTAGGCTTATCAAACACTTAATTTTAACTTGAGAAACTTGTCATGAGCGTAAGGAGACTAGGTTTTATTTAAAGTGACAGTGCTCAGATTAAATCAGGATTCTAAAGAATCTCTGGATTATTTCATGCTCAAGAAACTTGACACGTGGCAGGAAAAAAAAATACTCAATGTCAGAAGAAAAGATATTGTAAATACAAGGAAACTAGAATCCCTGTATGCACTGAAAATCATATTAGAATAAGACAATTCACGATTCGGAGAAGAACTTGTTTAGAGTCGTCACAATTATGTGTTTGTTTTGCATATTCAATTCCAGTTTAAGGCATCTTCCTCCGATAATTCCTTTCATATCCTTTCCAGCAACTGCTGGGTAAACATATTGACAAGCTCATCTCAGCCACTGTTCAACTCAGCTTCCTACCAGATAGGTTGTGCTCAAATAGTACACCTGAGTGATTCCCGTGTGCATATTGATCCTACACGGACAGAAATAATTTTACTACTCCCTGGTAACCCTTCCTTAACCCCATCTCTCCACATTTTGAGGTGGTTTGCATCTGAGTTTATCTCACAGCTGCTGCACCAAATTGAAGAGAACAAAAAGTTACATTCTGCTACCATGTAAATTTCTCCGCTCTAGCAGATTGATTAGCCCACAAATTCCTCACTCCTGGGCAGAATGGACGCGCTCATATCCCTGTTGACCTTCACTTGTAAAGCTTTAGAAAATGTACAACTATATGAATCTGCATTTCGAACTGAGAATGCAGCATACAAGCAAGTTTAGAGCATTTGCATGCACGACTAACTGCTTTGTCGGCACAGACTGGATCAGAAGGAATTTAGGAATCCACCCTACATTAAGTCCTTTCAGTTTTTTACATCTCCTGCTGTGTGAGTGGCATCATCTGCCTCGGAAATTGGAGAAACTCCAAATACATTAGTATTGAGATTAACACCAGCTCTGTCACCTCCAGAATGTTTTGCAGGTCCCAAGAATTAATCAACTAAATTCAACTACATTTTTTTGTTGACCATTGTCTTTTCCAGATGCTTAGACCCAGGTGGCCTTTTTGATCTCTTATTTAACCCCTTCACTGCCAGGCCTTTGCCCCCTCAATGCTAGACCTTTTTGTGGCTATTTGGGGCAGTTCGCTTTTAGGCACTCATAACTTTCTGTCCACATAAGCTACCCATGCCAAAATTGCGACCTTTTTTCCAACATCCCAGGGATTCTAGAGGTACCCAGAGTTTGTGGGTTCCCCTTGAGGAGACCAACAAATAAGCCAAAATGCAACGAAAACTTTGTTTTAAAAAAAATATGGGAAAAAAAGGGCCGCAGAAGGTGGCTTGTGTTTTTTTCTCTGAAAATGGCATCAACAAAGGGTTTGAGCGCTAAAATCACCAGCTTTCAGGAACAGGCAGATTTGAATCAGAAAACCAAATTTTTCAGCTCAATTTTGGCATTGTACTGGGACATACCCCATTTTTAGTATTTTTGTGTGCTTTTAACCTCCTTCCAGTTAGTGACAGAAATGGGTGTGAAACTAATGCTAACATTTCTGAAAAGTAGATAAATTTCTGAATTCAGCAAGGGATCATTTGTGTAGATCCTACAAGGTTTTCCTACAGAAAATAACAGCTGAAATAAAAATAAATTGAAATTGAGCTGAAAAAAACAGCCATTTTTCTCCATGGTTTCATAGGTTTACTCTGTAACTTGTTCCTGCGATGTCAGATGTTCGAAAGCAATATACCGTTAGGTCTGCTGGACTCTTCTGGTTGCGGGGATATATAGGGCTTGTAGTTTCATCAAGAACTGTAGGTACCCAGAGCCAATAAAGGAGCTGCACCTTCCAGTGGGTTTTCATTGCATACTGGGTATGCAGCAATTAATTTGGTGAAATATAAAGAATGAAAAATAGGTATCAAGGAAACCTTTGTATTTTCAAAATGGGCACTAGATAAGGTGTTAAGAAGCAGTGGTTATTTGCACATCTCTGAATTCCGGGATGCCCATACTAGCATGTGAATTACAGGGCATTTCTCAAATAGACGTCTTTTTTTACAAACTGTCTTACATTTGGAAGGAAAAAATGTAGAGAAATACAAGGAGCAATAACACTTGTTCTGCTATTCTGTATTCCCCCAAGTCTCCCGTTAAAAATGGTACCTCAATTGCGTAGGTATGCCTAATGCCCGCAACAGGAAACGCAACATGGACACAACACATTTTTACATTGAAATCTTGTGTGTTTTTTTGGAAAGTGCCTAGCTGTGGATTTTGGCCTCTAGCTCAGCCGGCACCTAGGAAAACCTAGCAAACCTGTGCATTTTTTAAAAGTAGATACCTAGGGGAATCAAAAATGGGGTGACTTGTAGGGCTTTCACCAGGTTCTGTTACCCAGAATCCTTTGCAAACCTCAAAATTTGCTTAAAAAAACACTTTTTCCACACATTTCGGTGACAAAGTTTCGGAATCTGAGAGGAGCCACAAATTTCCGTCCACCAAGCGTTCCCCCAAGTCTCCTGATAAGAATGGTACCTCACTTGTGTAGGCAGGCCTAGTGCCCCAACAGGAAATGCCCCAAAACACAACGTGGACACATCACATTTTCCCAAAGGAAACTGACCTGTTTTTTGCAAAGTGCCTAGCTGTGGATTTCGGGCTCTAGCTCAGCCGGCACCTAGAAAAACCTAGCAAACCTGGACATTTCTGAAAACTAGACATCTATGGGAACCCATGATGGGGTAACATGTGGTGCTCCCGCCAGATTCTATTATCCAGAATCCTTCGCAAACTTCAAAATGTAGCAAAAATACCCACTTTTTCCTCACATTTTGGTGCTGCTCAGTTCTGGAATGTGAGGGAAGCCACAAACTTCCGTCTACCCAGCATTCCCCCAGGTCTCCGGATAAAAATGGTACCTCACTTGTGTGGGAAGGCCTAGTGCTCGCGAAATGAAATGCCCCAAAACACTATGGGGGTAATTCTAAGCTTGGCGGGCGGCGGTAGCCGCCCGTCAAGCGGGAACTGCCAGAAGACCGTACCGCGGTCAAAAGACTGCGGCGGTCATTCTGGGTTTCCCACTGGGCTGGCGGGCGACCGCCGAAAGTCCGCCCGCCAGCCCAGCGGGAAACACCCTTCCCACGAGGACGCCGGCTCAGAATGGAGCCGGCGGAGTGGGAAGGTGCGACGGGTGCAGTTGCACCCGTCGCGAATTTCAGTGTCTGCAAAGCAGACACTGAAATTCTTCGTGGGGCCCTCTTACGGGGGCCCCTGCAGTGCCCATGCCATTGGCATGGACACTGCAGGGGCCCCCAGGGGCCCCGCGGCACCCCCTACCGCCATCCTGTTCCTGGCGGGAGACCCGCCAGGAACAGGATGGCGGTAGGGGGTGTCAGTATCCCCATGGCGGCGGAGCGCGCTCCGCCGCCATGGAGGATTCTCAAGGGCAGCGGGAAGTCGGCGGTACACCGCCGACTTTCCGTTTCTGGCCGCGGCTGAACCGCCGCGGTCAGAATGCCCATCAAAATGATCAAATACAAAACTACCTGTCCCGGTAAAAATTATACCTCACTTGTGTAGTTGGTCCAAGTGCCTATGACAGGGAAGAGCAAAAAACATGTTGAAAATGAGGGGGAACCAAAGCGGGTCCAAAAGGGCAGTTTGGAAAAAAACATTTTTAGGTTGACAAGTGGGGCAGAATTTTTATCGGTATAGATGCGACAATGCTGGGTGGTAGGAATTTTGTGGATTCCTGCAGATTGCAGAAGGTTCCGTCACAAAAATGTGTGAAAAATGTGTGATTTCCAGTAAAGTTGGGGGTTTGCAGGGCATTGTGGGTAAGAAAATGGTACGGGGTGCATGTGAAGCGCATCACTCTGGACTCACCGAGATGTGTAGTTTTCAGATGTGTTTGGGTCTCAGAGATTTTTCTACATGTCAGCGTCCCAAAGTCCAAAAGGTGCAGCCCTCACCATTCCAAGTGGGACGATTTTGAGAGTTAGACAAGGTCTCATGGCCCAAATGTAAAACCAAAACCCAAAATAATCAAATGTCCTCTTGTTGCCACTCAGGTAAGACCTTTTTGTGTGCCCGGGGAGAGCTGAAAGACTGTTACCCCCTTCAGTTGGGGTGGGGGCATGCCCATACTGGTTGGTAGCCACCACCCCACTATTTTTTTTTTTTATTCCCTGGCATCTAGTAAGCTTTTTGCCCCCTGAGGGGATTAAATCGGGGTTAATTGTCCCATCTGCCCTCCATTGGGCAGAACAACTTTGTCCCCATTTATTTGGGGTGGGGGTATGGCCATAGCCCTATCTCTTTAAAAAAAAAAAAAAAAAACTTCCCTGGTGTGCTTGGGGGAGGCGGGGGGGCATATGGACCTTACAAAAATAGGCTGATCTGCCCCCATGGGGGCAGATATGGCCTGTAATAAATTTGCCCCCGCCCCTCCCAGGGGAGTGACCCTTGCCTAAGGGGGGCACTCCCCTTTTTTGAAATTGTCGCAAAAAAAAAATCCCTGGTGTGTAGTGGTTTCTTCCCCCTTGGGGGCAGACTGGCCTAATAAAAATATGGCTATCTGCCCCCAAGGGGAGCTACCCTTGCCTTAGGGGTTGTTCCCTTTATAAATGTAAACAACGAAAAAGAAATCCCTGATGTCTAGTGGCTTCAGCCGAATTAATATAGGCTGACCTGACTTGGGGGGGAAGGGGGTTCAGAAAAAGGCTAATACAAAAATTGCCACCTGGGGAGCGACCCTCGCCTAAGGGGTCGCTCCCCTTATTAATGTAAAGAAAAAAAATCCCTGGTGTCTAGTGGCTTCTGTCCCCCCCCTCCCCTCCGCCCCCCCAGGGGCAGATGGGCCTAATTAATATAGGCCGATCTGCCCCCGGGGGGGGGGAAGAAAAGGCGTAATAAAATAATTGCCTCCCAGGGAGCGATCCTTGCTTTGCGATTGTGCTGCAGGGATGCTCAGAGACATGAAAAGCAAAGGAAAAGCCTTTCCTTCCCTTTTTATGCCTCTCTGCCTCCCCTGCCTCCCGTACTGAGGAGAAACTAATCTGTTTCTCCTCGGTTCGCGGTGGAAGCATGTGAGGCGACCTCGGATGAGGTCAGCACGCTACTGCACGCTGACGTCATCAGACATCACTTGGGGGGGGGTGGGGTGTAAGGGGAAGCGATTCCCCTTTCAGCCCTGCAGATGGGAGGGGGTGGGACGCCCTTGGGAGGGGGAAGCGCTAGCGCTTCCTCCGAGGGCCTGGTGCAAGATGTAATGGTTACGTCCTGGGCACCCGAGCAGTGCTGCCCAGGACGTAACTGTACGTCCAGGGCACTGAAGCGGTTAACAGGTGATGCCACCCTGGGCAATTCCATTTGTTCAGCTAATGACCCGATCGTATACAACTGGAAAACATATTTAGCTTTGATAAATGATCCATCATACAGTCTGTAGGTAAGGACTTAATGGATTTGAAGCAGGGTAATTGCATTATTTGAACATATGTGTATGTTTTAAATCTTTATTTTTAGTTTTATCATCAACATTACAGGAGAGCTGGAAGTATACTTTAGAGCTTGGTGCATTCGGTTCAGAGAAACAAAACATTGCCCAAACAAGTCAATGACACTTTCCAAAGCCCCAGGCACAGAACCCCCTGTGTTTGTATATAGAATTATTACCAGCCAACGTTTAACCTGTGAGTTCACCTCAGTATCTGCCCCAGCACTCATCACGTCATCAGCACTCCCCATCTGAGGAGTCGATAGCAGCATCTAGATGTATGAACACGTCACAAAGCTCTTTCCAAACAGTAATATCCTTCACCAATTTATTATCCCACCTGCTTAGCCTTGTATATTTCTCGTTGGATAAGGACCATTCTAGTACATCCCTGCAGCATCTGTTAAAGTCGTGATCCTTTTGCCCCATCCATGTTATAGCAATACTGCGTCTGGCCAGGACTAGAGTCAAGTGTAAAAATGTGTACGCCATTTTCCAATATCCTAATATATTTAACCCACTTTACACGACTGGTAGTGGAATCCTGATAGCCAGAGAAAAAAAGAACCTCAGTCTTTTATAATGACCTCTGAAATGACTTGAAGGACACCCTATTACATATTGAACCACAACCCCAAACATGCACTGCTTTGATTCACTTAGTTTTATAATTAGATTATAGGCTTGAAGAAAGAAAAGAGGAGCATTGATCCAGTGAGTTACGCTTTTTTCATACCCAAGACTGATTGTAAAAGTGAAGCAGAGCCTATACAGATAGGAAGTATTAACAGTCCACTGATGAAACATGAGGCGGATTGACATTAGAAAGCTACTTTGTACTTTTCCTGCTGCAAAACAGGTCATTCCACAAAGAATTGTCCCACAAAATCAAAAGTTACTTTAATTGGAACCACAACACAATGCAGTAGATGGAGGGACTGATCTGGGTGATCTCTTTCCCTTCTCCCTACGCAGCATACTTTGGCCAACACATTACAGACTGTGATGGCACATTTGAGAATGCCTGCTCTGTTGTGCTTTCTCCATAAGTCTTTAAAAGCTGATGATGTTAGATTGGGGGGCATGGCTTAGAGCCGATGTAGACAGACGTCTCTACAAGAGCTCCAACAGCCTGGGGCCTTACCTGTATTAATCCTCTACCCACAATGCGGTTTGGGGGGCCTACCCCACAGTGAAAGGTGCAAGAGTGAGGCAGGGGCCCCTGCTGTATCAGGAGAGCCTACATCGCTGAGTGCGGCTGGCGACTGGCATGAGAGCCTGCGGCAGAGCAGGTGTTCCACCATGGCAGTGTCCTGCTGGAGTCGTGTGTGGAAAGGCCGTGGTGCCTGAAGGGGGAGAGAGTGGCTCACCCCCCTCTTGACCCATCCCCTCCCCACCCCCGGCCGAGCAGGGAGATGTTAGAGAGCTACTGACCCACGGTGGGAATTTTGGTGGCAGGAGGAGCTTGAATGACCGCAGCGGAGCAGCTCACACCTGGGGTGCCTGAGGGCGTTGAACGAGCCCATGAATACAACCAGCCCTACCTGAGGACTGGCATGACAGCGAAAGGCGCTTACGCCTGGAAATTCCGGCAGACTGTGGCAAACCGGGTGCCCTTGGGGACTGTGCCCTGCAAGGTAAGAGGGGAGATTGGAAGCTGCTATCTACAGAAGCAGCTCCATTACTGACAGTGTTTTCACCCCTCCTCCTAGACCACTTACTCCGGGTGTGATTGCGATGTGGGCGCTCCTGGGTGGCCTTCTGGAATGGAGTGGGACCTGATGGAGGAGTGCCCGGGGCTGCGCCGGTGGGAGGTGGATGGGCCTACCTTTTCTAGGATACACCATTCCCTGCCCTACCTCCAGGAGAGAGTACCTTCAGGCCTGTCGCCTCATCGGACTTGTGCATCCCCTGACCAATGCAGAGTTTCCCTGGATAGACTTTTCTGACATCCCAATGATGCGCCCTGAGATGACGGCTAGAGGAGGGCATACGGCAACGCTTTCCCTGAGCAGATAACCTACTGCCCTAGTGCCATCTCTTGAATTTCCTGTAGCTGAAGGGAACAATTAGAGGCCCTTTGTCTTCCTTGTGCTGGCCCCCCTTTTGTAAGCCCCTATAGCAATCCTGCGGCTTTACCTTACCTTGCCTTCCATTACCAGTGACTGGAGCCACCCTACTCTGTTGAGCTGAGTGGTACTTTTTCTTGGACCACCGGGGTGCGAGGTGGTAGAGCAGTTAAAGTGGTCTCACTTTCCTGTTGGCACCGCCCAGCGGACACGACTCGGGCCACTTGTGGCTTGGACTCATTGCGGGGACAGTGGTCATGATGAAGGCCACGAAAAAAAGACGCTATACTGCCTGCTGAAGGGAATTTGGGCCTCCTGGTATGGTCAGAGGGAAACAACATGATCACCTATTTGGAGAATCTTATCCGATCACAATTTTCCTCAGGGGGCTCTCCCCTTTCTTTGCCCTGGAGAGAGCCCAGTGGGTCCTGGTGCAGCCACTGCCCTGAGGGGCACCGCCGCTGCCCATAGAGGCGTAAATTCTCTTCTACGAAGATCGCGACTATATACTGGCCCAGGCCCGTTGTAAGGGTGAACTCCTAGTAGGCATCAGTAATGTGAAAATATTACCAGATTTCTTTTGTGATGTCCAGAAACGCCGCTCCTCCATTAACAATGCTAAAGCATGCCTCCGCCAGATGGGATTGCAATATTGAATGCTGTTTCCAGCCTGCCTCAGAGTTCTGACACCTTAGGGAACTTGGTTTTTCCAGTCTTCTCAGGAAATCTGGAATTGGATTGATATGCATCCTCAGCCAAGGCCCAATAGAGCGCCTAGACAGCACTGGCGCCGCAGACCTCGGAAGAGGAGAAAGAATGACTTGCGCATGTAGGCAACCCCATTGGGTGAGGAAGTCCAAAGAGAATGTGAATGGGAGTTGGCGGCGTTGGCTTCATTGGGGGGGGCCTCTGAGCGAGGATCGCCAGTGCATGACCCGGAGGAAACGGCTGGGGACTCGGACTCTGATCAGACATCTACTGTTTCAAATGTCTCAAGTACCCAGATGCCCCACGTCACTCCAGGCATAGCTGACAACGTTATATGATAATTTGCTAAGTGGTGCCAAAAGTACCATTTCTGAGTTGTTTACTTGACACTGTTAATTACCCCCAATTGCGGGCTGAATTATGGTGCACATAGCCGCCCCTCTGAGAAGCTGCAGGGTGCTGATGATACAAGATGCTGAATAGGGCTCCGGAGTCGGGAGCTCTCAATGGATTTCCACCCTTACTTTTTCATGCACGTTTTGCAGTATAGCCTGCATTTTATGGTGGTCTGCTTGCTCGTTTGGATGAGAGGCGCTGCCAGACTTGTCCTGGGGGAAGGGAGCTTGTTTGCATGTTCTTGAGTTGGGGATATAGGAGTTTTAGCTGGCTGTGGGACTGCTATTTGCTTTGGTCATTACATGGGTATTGCTGGGGAGGAGGGAGCGAGGAGCCACTATGGCCTAGGTGGGATAATGCCTCATGGCAGCTCCAACACTTTATAAGATCGTTTCCTGGAACCTTAGAGGCATGCACACAATAACTAAAAGATACAGGGTGTTCTCTTTTTTACATAGAAGAGGAGTGCATAGAGCATTCCTTCAAGAAACTCATCTCACCACTAAAGAAGGGCTAGTCCTACAGCGCAGATGGCATTGTCAGGCCTTTATACTTACTATTCTCCCTTTGCCAGGGGTATGCTCATATGAGTGCCGGCAGGAGTCCCCTTCCAACATCTTGAGCATATTGTACATCTTGACGGGAGGTATGTGGTGGTGAGGGGGAGACTTGAAGGTCGAGGCCTGACGTTGGTTAATATTTGTGCACCCAACTCGGACCAGGGCATCTTCCTATCACGGATATCAGGACCTCTGGCACAGTATACCACATTCTACATTGATGAGTGGTGATTTCATTTGTGTGGCTGATACGTCACACCTCCCAACCTCTTGCCAGACTCCAACAGTTAAGATAGCCCAGTTCTTCTCAGACTGGCAACATGAGTAGGGACTCATAGATATGTGGAGGCTCACCCACCCTATCACCCAGGACTACTTTTCTAGTCTTCATAATATTTATGTCCAGCTTGATATTTTTTGTGCTCCCCAAATGTCTACCTTACGGTCTCCTCTACGGAATATTTGGACCGCACAATTTCGGACCATAACCCTCTTCTTCTCCACCTTGATTGGCATTGTCCCAAACCCCTGATTCCCAACTGGCGCAGCAAACCAGGGGCACTGGAGGATCAGGGTTTTCAAGAAAACATCCGACTTAAAATAGAACAGTATTTTGGGGATAATGTACTTAGAATGGGATGCTTTCAAAGTTGTACTGAGAGGCCAGTGCATAGCCACAGGGGTGGGTGTCAGGGGACCCATACTCCGAGAGGTTCAGGTGGCGGAAGATGAACTCCATGACTTTGAGCTTCGGTGACCCAGGTATCGGGAGCTGCAGCAGCCCATACTAGATAAAAGAGAGGAAGTGGTGACCCAGGTTGGACGGGTTCAATGTTTTGATTACAAAGGGTATTTGATCCACACGCATAGTGAGAGGGATCAGACTAGTACACTCTTGGCCTGGCTAGGTAACCCTGCAAAGCGTTGAACCCCCATTATGGAGTTAGAATTGGAAGGGGGGTATCTGAGAATATAGTCAGAATGGAATTAATGCCTGCTTCTACCACAATTATAAACACCTGTATGAGAGCATGGATACCCATGATGTTGAAGAGGTGCAAACTTATCTTGTGCCCCTAGATCTTCGTCTCCTCGCACCAGAGGAGGTGGAGGTGCTTGTTGGGGCTATCACTCAGCAAGAGACAAGAGCTGCACTCAAGGCTATGGCTAGGGTAAAACTCCGGAAACCAACAGGTTCTCTGTGGAATGGTGCATTACTTAATCAGTACCACTGACACCCAAACTAGAAGCATTGTACAATGAAGCCAGATTGTTGTGCTCCCTACTGGCTTCTACCGGGAAGCGGTACTGTAAATTCCATTACTGAAACCAGGGAACCCCCCCCCCCCACACCCCCTACCCACCACAGACTATAAAGCATATCGACCACTCTATATGCTCAATGTCGACTATAAAATTCTTAGTAATTTTTGGGCTACTCGCACTCGACTCCTGCCTTACTTATCCACCCAGAATCAGACCTGGTTTATACCTGGGCAAAATACGGCCCTCAACATTATACACCTTCTACTTAGATCATGAGGATGTTGATCAGGAGAGAGTGGCGATCATCGCTGTTAATATTGTGAAGATTTTTGATAGTCCAGAATGGGAAATACCTCTAAAAGGTGATGGGCCTTGTGTGCCTGGGGGAGGTGTTCTTGGCTTGGGCCAAGTTACTCTATATGAGTCCCACTGATCGGGTTTGAACAAATAAGGTAATATCCCAGAGCTAAAAAGTTGGGCATGGAACACAACAGGTGTGCCCTCTGTTGCTGTTGCTTTTTGCGCTGGCTATGGAGCCCCTGGCAGCCCGAGCGCTCCTGGGAGTCCATTGCCGTGGGGTGAGTGTTGAGGGCACTGGCATGGGATAGCTCAGTATGCTGATGATCTCCTACTGTTCCTAGGTGACACACATGGGGATCTTGAAGGGGCTAAAACCATGTTAGAGGATTTTGGAGGGTTGTCGGGGCTAAGGGTAAACTGGAGGAAGTCCTGTATATTCCCTGCTACACCTGACACAAACCCTCCCAGGAACCTGGCTGACCTACAATGCGCTCCTAGAAGTTTCCCCTACCTAGGGGGTCACAATTTATCATGATTGCACGGATCTCCTGGAAGGTAATGTCGGTAAAGCTTTACAGTCCCTCTAAGCTAACTTAGACTTCTGGAAAACTCTCCCCCTAGCTGTGATAGTTAGAATACCCTTACTAAAGATGATTGCCCTCCTTCGTCTCCTCTACGTTTTTTGGAACACTCCCCATGTGGATACCAAGGTCACTATTTAGGGACTTAGATACATTGGTGGTGACCTTTGTTTAGGGCACTGTTCTTAGCCTTGACCACTCTGCAATGTCTGACACTGGTAAAATGGCTAGTGGCACCAGATTTTGAGACTTATTTGGCGGCTCAGCTCCATTTGTTTGTGCAGTGGTTAGCGGGCTGCCAGAGACCTAACAGAGCCCTTGGCTCATTTGTCCCTAATGAAGATCCTTTTATGGGGGAAACTAAAATTGCCCCGAAATACAGAAGAATTCTGTGTGATGGCTAGATGCTGGGCCCGTTGTTTTACTGGAAACCCATACCAAGATCCCATATGCCTGAGAGATCCTGATCGCAATGTTTCGAGAATAATCGCTTGGTGGTGACTGGATGGGTCTTGGAGAGTGGGGGCCTGCAGGAACCTTGACGATGGGTGAGCTGTTCAGGGAGGGGGCACTGCTTTCCTTTGTGGACTTTAGGGCAGAGTTTGACTACCACTGGGGCACTTCCTTCTACATAGAGCGATCACTGCGAGTATCCGGAAACATTGGCAAATAGGGGCTACTGAACCTTTGACACACAATTGTAGCCGGTATATGGTCTTCTCCTCTGGTGCCCTGAAGTTTGGTTCCTGTGTTTATCGGGCAATTGGAGGTGACTCACAGCACCTACTGGAGAAATTGAAAACCAATTGGGGAGGAAGATCTAGGGAGACCTATACCAAAGGCTGCTTGGGCCTCCATTCTTGGGAGGACCCCTCGGATATCCAGAAACGCTTGCTGTAAGTTGACTAATTTTTATATCTTACAGGGGGCATACCTAGCCCCAGAACGTATTCAGCTGTATTTTCAAATCAAGGATGCGGCCTACCTTAAGTGTGGCAAGGTGGGAGCGGGAGTGCTGCACATGTTGTGGTCCTGCCGACAACTTAGTAGTTACTGGGAAGAGATTACAGGGACCCTGGGGACCATTCTGGAGAAGGAAATCCCGTGCACCCCGGAGCACTGCCTCTTAGGTTGGTTTTCACGTACCTCTAAAAATAAAGCCACTAGTAAATGCCAGGATCTAGCTTTTCTCCGAGCTAAGAAAGAGATCACAAGAAATTGGAAATCACCTGGGGACCCTGTGCATTGAAGTGGCGTAGAGAACTGGAGATGTGGGCGGAGGTGAAAGGGGCATGCTACTGAGGGAAGCTAAATGAGGCATAGGCACCCTTGAAATGGCACAAGCATGGGAAGCGTTGGTGGCAGACCTCAGGAATATTCGCTTAGATGAGGGTGAAGACTCATAGGAGCCAGATTGTACACCTGGGAAGGGCCTCACCTACCTGTGTCAGCTGAGAATATGTACCTGATCTCTCGGCCTTTGTAGACAACTATTGATGTCCGGGATGTGTTCCTTGACCAGATGATATCCATCCACCCAGAAATGGTACAGAAGCACTAGTGTTGATTAATTGTGAATATCACTGAAGCAGATTTTGGGGGGTGGGGTTGGAATGGGTAGTTATGGCACTTAGCGGAAGTAATAACAGAAAACATACCTAATTTGAACTGTGTATATTTGCTAACATGAGTGAAATAACGGATTATACATATTATGGCCAAAATAGATGTATACACTGAAAGTTTGCCTTATAAAAGTGCTAGTTTATGTACTTCATGTTGTACTTGTAAAACTCAATAAAATGTGTTTTTAAAAAAGCTAATGATATTAGATTCTGGAATAATGGGAAACCCATTGATGCCCATTACATGCAGACTATACATTGTTAGTTAATTCAAAAAATTCAGCCAGCGAGTGGTAGAGCCATAGATAGTACATAGTTAACTTCAGGTCCTAGTTGACTTTGAACTCTAGATCGGACTTTACAGTGTGTGTATTTGGATTGTGTTGAAATTATACTTTTTATACGCGTTGGCACCCCTCAATTCAACATCTTAGTTGGTATTCTCTGGTTGTGTCTTCATGATCCTGACATCAGTTTGGGGATCTAAGAGCATAACTTTTCACTCCTTTTTTGTCAAGTATATTGTTGTTCCATTAGCGCATTAATGTAACCTTGGAGGGAATTTCCTCCAGGAATTTGGTAGAAAGATCCACACACATTGTTGCAGTCACAGAAGAACCCACTGTGCAATTGCAAGAAAGGTATGCACCACATCCTACATTTGACTGCAGAAGCAACTTGGTGGAGGGTGCTAACATATCCAGTAGTAGGGCACATGCCTTGACTGCTGCTCAGAATGAGTTCCTCAAGAGAACCTCAATGAAAATTTAGCTAACCGAATCATCTGCCATCTATTACTGGGCCCCTTCCCATTTCCTCTCATTTTTATCAGATTAAAACAACCATTTACTCCAAATAAAATTAGATCTGAGGAGCTCACATCATAATCAGATTTTGCAAGAGGGTGTGTGGAAGACTGCCTTCAAGACCCAGTATGGCTGATTGAGCAATGCCCTGGCTGCTTTTCAGGTTTTGTTAAACAAGTATTGCGGAAGTACTTGAATGTCTTTGTGATCATTTACATCGATCACATTTGGGCTATTCAAATTCCAAATCCCCATATGAAATTATAATTGCAGAAATTAAGAGAAAATTGTCTATATGTCAAGGTGAGCAGATGTGGCTTCCAAATCACATTGGTTGAATTATTAGGGTTTTATATTAACTCCTTTGGAATACTAATGGATTGCAAAAGATACATGCAGTGTGGATTGACTGACACCCAAATTGGTCAAAGATATATACAGGCATTTCTAGGTCTATCAGTGTTTCTTAAAAAGATTTTTCAGCATTGGTAACTCCAATGACTCTTCTTTTAAATATTGGAGTGCTGTGAAAATGGGCCTCAAAGACTTTTAAAACCCCAGAGTTTACAGCCGCCTTTTGTTGTTGAAGCATAAGCTTCAGACTTCAGAACTTCATCCAGTGACCTTCCATTGCAGGAAAGTAAAACAAACTCTTTACGAAGCAGAACATTGACTTGCCTACCATAGACTTGCAAATCACTTCTTTGCCTTAGTGTCATAACAGCGATTTAGCATGTTATCCACGGATTTAAAAAAACGATAAACCCTGTCAAACATCAGCTTACGTGCCCCTCGTCAACGAAACCTATTGAGGATTATGTTTATTGATTTGTAACAGGTTGAATGCAGTAGGTTACCAGTTTCCACCTTCTATACGTATCCATCCAGTGTATCATATTATGTCTCTGGTCAGGAAAGCCCTATCCTATAGTTACAATGTTTATGTTTATGTCACCAGTACCTGTTCTGTGAGAAAAAAAGTAATGAGATTGAAGAAATGTTGATTCTTGTTTGTGTAAGGGCCAGGTGTGGTATCTTGTGAACTGCTGTGGTTTGGGTTAACTGAATACAACCGGGAACTGGCCGCCAGCATGCACACCCATCATATGGAATGTTGATTTGATCATCAATATCCTCATAAACCTTGGTGTCGAGAATAATAGTAATCAGTAATGAAGGTACTGGAAGGAATCTGCCTTGAACCGGTTGGAGCCCTTTGCCGCATTGCTTCCATCTAAGACTCTATCTGAGACACTATATCCCCTCTTCAAGACTGCCGTCCGCCAAGGTACCGCCGCTGAATGACCGCACCGCGGTCAAAAGACCGCGGCGGCCATTCAGACATTTCCTCTGGGCCGGCGGGCGCTCTCCAAAAGCGCGCCCACCGGCCCAGAGGAAATGCCCCTGCAACGAGGACGCCGGCTCAGAATTGAGCCGGCGTAGTTGCAGGGGTGCGACGGGTGCAGTTGCACCCGTCGCGTATTTCAGTGTCTGCTTAGCAGACACTGAAATACTTTGCGGGGCCCTCTTACGGGGGCCCCTGCAGTGCCCATGCCATGGGCATGGGCACTGCAGGGGCCCCCAGGGGCCCCGCGGCACCCCCTACCGCCATCCTGTTCCTGGCGGGAGACCCACCAGGAACAGGATGGCGGTAGGGGGTGTCAGAATCCCCATGGCTGCGGAGCGCGCTCCGCAGCCATGGAGGATTCACAAGGGCAGTGGTAAACCGGCGGGAGACCGCCGGTTTACCCTTTCTGGCCGCGGCTGAACCGCCGCGGTCAGAATGCCCTCGGGAGCACCGCCAGCCTGTTGGCGGTGCTCCCGTGGTCGGTGACCCTGGCGGTCACCGGCCGCCAGGGTCAGAATGACCCCCTGAATCTCCAACGTTGCCTTTGGCCTCTTCGGGCTCACCGGGTCAGCAGGTCTCTTTGGTGGCTGCTGCCTGTGCCAGAGACCGAGGATCATGGTGTGGTTGAGTGGGCCAGGAAGCAGGTTTCGTACATGCTGTGTGGAAAGTTAGATGATGGGTAAGAATATGTCCTGAGTTGTTGGAACAGCAAGATCTGAAAGTTCTTGTGGAATGTGGTGGTCATCTTGCATTTCACAAGTTCTCGGTCCTCTCAAGATTTTGTGCTCATCTTGCGAAGGGCCCCTGCATAATAAGAGAATTGAAAATTCAACAAAGCACTTGTTTAGAGCCATTAAGCTTGTGTTTAAAAAAATTTGTGCCCCATTTTCATTTAGGGCGTCTTGTTCACATTAATCAGACCTCATCTTTTCCATCAGTTGCAGGGTAAATTTAATTGCAGGGCAATCTCAACCGTATGTCAATGTAGCTTCCTGTTAAGTGGGATTTGCACAAATGATTCCTATGTGCATATTAATCTTACATGGACAGAGGTGATAAAAGATATCCCAACGACCGTTCCCTAATCTCCTCCCTTGCATTTTAGTGCAGTTTGTAGTCTCGCTCCTGTTGCACCCACGTGAGAAAGGTGCGATTTTTACACCCTGACCCATGTAAAAATCTGGACTCTGACATAAACACAACATTTTGTTTTGGATCATCCTTCGTATCACGATCTGCTTTTCCCTGTCCAAGTACGATTTTTTCCTTCTCATTCCACCAGGGCCGGGGTTGCTTCCACAGCTTTTTACAAGGGTCTCAGGTTGCCGAAATCGGTTGTGCGGTGCATGTGTACTTTTGAAATCAGTACTGCCTCATGTCTGAGGAATGCAGTGCCGCCAGGTTCTTTTCTTAGTGAACTCGCACCACTTAGTTCCACCTCAGAGGAAGGTACTGCTTTGTGACTCATTCCTAATTTGAGGATTTTGCAGAAAGATGTATCCGTCAGTAGGATAAATTACTTACCTGCGGTAACAATAGTTCTGATGTATACATAATCTCCCAGCAGATTTTCAACCACCTTCCGTCCTCCCTGATGAACTACTGTTGTGAATAATCAGACCCCAAAGTATCCAAACTTGTCATGCCCTGTATTTGTCGCTATCATAGCTTTCTCTGTACATTTGTATACAGTGTGAGAACAAACTAGGAACCATCACAAACATGCTGGTTGGTGCCTGATATACTCTGATATCAGAGGTGGAGCCGCAGCTGGAGTATGTGTGGGGCTACCTAGCACCAGTCTGAAACCTGGAAGGAGTATTTTTAAGGTGAAAAATTTGTGGGAGACTTATATATTTTATAGAAATACCCTTGTTGAAGGTAAGTAACGTTTTCTTTCAGTATTTCTAATTTTCACTTTTTTGCTAAGTAAGCATGTTCTATAGACATAGGCCATGAGAGCTGTTATTGAGAACTCACCCTAAATTCAAAGTACCATGATGAGAATATCAGCTTTCACACTGACTTTCAAGGGGGAGCTTTATTGACCTGGAATTGTAAGGCTACAGATCAAAACATTACAGTGAAGATTAGTACTAGATCTCTATGTAGGTGTGAAGATGAACTTCTAGGTATGAGTAGAGACAGTTGGCCTTCCAGGACTGGATATGCAGAGAGCAAATGATTCTGCACTAAATGTGAGTTTTAGGTGTAACCTAGCAGAAATGAAGATGATGGCCCATGGCCTTGTGTGGCGTATTCATTTATTACTTTTCCATTCTCCACGCTTACCTAAGTGAAAGTGAAAGTAGATACAGCTGGAGTGTTAGTGGACATAGGAGCGGTTGGCTGATGTCAGTGGGGAGGAAGCATTTTCAGAGCAAAAGTGTGCATGAAACAGAATCATTACTCTGCCAAATGTAACTGAATATGATTACGTTTCCAAAATTTCAGGGTGTTTCAGTAAGGACCAGGTGTACATGGATGGGATTCTACGACTCCTGCGACACAGACAAACTATCGACTTCCAAATGCTGGTGGCACTGGGAAAGGTAACTGACTTTATACTGCCCTTAACCTTAATATAATCCAATTAAGCTCCATCTCATCCCCTTGATTTTTACCATTCTTTGGGACTGTCTTCTGACTACAAGTCCCCATATAGGAACTTGAATTTTTAGAACAGACCCAATGTATTACCACTCAATGGGAAATCTGGATACTGTATTGCTCCCACACATTGTTACCCCCAAAGGGACACCTTTATATTCTCAATATATCCATTGTATCCCATGTGGTGGGTCAGGCCGGTAATTCAACACATTTTCTTACTATACCATCCACTCGATGCTTTAGTACTCGTGATGTCTTTGTAAAACAAATTCCCTTTTTCAACACCGCCTCTCCCTGTGGTATCATTCAATAGTAAACCTTCCTGCTTCAGCATCTTGAATGTTACTAGTGACATCTCTTTACCCCATCAGGTCTTAATATGACTTCTCTTGAACCTTTATTACATCATACTACCTCCTGATTAAGTACATGTTTCTTGCTTCTCTCATAGGGTTTTGTGGCATTGGACTACTTTTATAAGCTAAAAGACATAAAATACTGTATTTTCCGGCGTATAAGATGACTTTTTAACCCCTGAAAATCTGCTCAAAAGTCGAGGGTCGTCTTATACGCCGGTATACGGCGTGCTGATACTTCAAGGATATGCGCCCTGTAGCTGAGCCACCGTGCGCTGCATTTGGAAATCGATTCCAAGCGTACGATGGGTTCCGCATCCCACAAGATTCAGTTACTTGTGGACACGGAGCTGATCGGTCGCGCCCAAGTTGAGCTGTTCTTACTGTGTGCCACAATCCTCGCTGGCAGTTGTCTGGACAGGCGCGAGTCCCTGCGTGTGCCCCAGGCTATTCCAAGCGTGCGATTACCATAGCAACGACATTTGTTTTCTGTTTCTTTCTTCTCGCGCATGGCATGTATTAGGAGATTAGCATATAGAAACAGCCATTTTGGATTGGTATCTAACAATATTATTTTTTTTAAATTGTATTTTGACCGCATTTAACTTTGGTTGTACTGTAGTTTCTACAATCTTACATGTAATATTCATTCTCCGTGATTGGCTGGTTGTTGTATACTGGGATTGGTGATTCTGAGGGAAGGCAGTCTATCTGGTGAGCAGATACATGTGGTGGTGAATACAGTACAGCACAGCACCAGTACCAGTATCTGTACTGGGTCATACAGTACAGCACCAGTACATACAGTACAGTATACAAATGGCTAACAGTCAAGACCCCATCATGGCTCCACCAGCAAGAAGAAAGAAATATGAAGCCGGTTTCAAACTTAAAGTTGTAAACTTTGCCATGGAACACAATAACTGTGCTGATGCAAGACAATATGGAGTAAAAGAAAAGATGGTTCGGGACTGGAAAACAAATGAAAAAGCATTAAAGAGTATGACAAGAGGTAAGTGTGCATTAAGAAGAGGCACCCCACATTGGCCAGAACTCGAAAGACATGTAGCAGACATGGTGAATGAGCATCGCCAAAGCAGTTATATAGTGACACGAAATCAAATACGTTTGTTTGCACTTCAGTGGGCCAAATCTAACCCAGATCACAGCAACAGATTTAAGGCCACTGTATCCTGGTGTACTAGATTTTTCAAAATGCACAGGTACTGAGGCAAAAGACGAAAATTGCACAAAAATGACCTGCAGATCTTGATGCCAAAGTAAATAGTTTCCATCGATACATAATACAACAGCGCAATAAACATGGCTATGCGTTAAGTAGTATTGGAGATATGGATGAAACTCCAATGAATTTTGATATGGTTGGAAATAAAAATGTCAAAACAGGACACAAGAAGTCCAGTTTTACAGTGGTACTAGCATGCACAGCTGATGGTGCCAAACTGAGACCAATGATTATTTTTAAAAGAAAAACAATGGCAAAACTCAAGTTTCCTGTTGGTTGTTTTGTACATGTACATGAAAAAGGCTGGATGGATGAAGAAGGGGTAACGCTATGGCTTGGTAATGTATGGAGCAGGCGACCAGGAGGACTTATTCAAAAACATAGTCTACTGCTGTGGGATATGTTCAGGGCTCATTTAACCCCCAGCACCAAGCAAAGGCTGGCAAGAATAAACACAGATGCAGCGGTTATTCCTGCAGGATTGACATCGTTGGTACAGCCACTGGATGTGTGCCTAAACAAGCCATTTAAAGATCCCATTTGAGAACAGTGGAATGAGTGGATGGTTAGCGGCGAAAAGTCATTCACAAAAGGAGGAAACATGCGTGCTCCACAGTTGGATGTTTTGTGCAAGTTTGTCATAAAAGCCTTGATTGAAATTGATGCAGAAACAGTAATCAAGTCTTTCAAGAAGTGTGGCATATCAAATTCATTAGATGGTATGGAGGACGACTACTTGTGGCAAGATGAAGAGAAAGCCGAAGCTGAGACCACACCATCTGATACGGAATTAGATCCATACGATGACTGCCTTACAAATGTACCACAAGATATCATTGATTTACTTATGATATCAGATGACGAACAGGAGGATTTTAAAGGCTTTTAAATGGAAACTGTCACACCAGCAAATCCTGTAAAAATAGCTTGGAGTTATGATGGGCGTTGCTGACTCACCAGGGACTTGCCCGGCACTTGCTCTCTCTCTCTCTCTCTCTCTCTCTATTGTTTGTTATCTTCCTCCTATCATCATCAGTTCCAGTTTGGTTGACAGCTTAGAAAACAAACAGCATGGCAGTTCCCATGGGTTTATTGTCTTATCCTTCCTCTCAGCTTTAGAGTGAATTAGGAAAAGTTTAATCCACTTGCACTGTTTTATGTTTACATGTTTGATGACAAACAGCCTTATGTTTATAAGTGACAGTTTTCCTACTAAGTGCCTGCATGTCATAAGCATTTGAATTAAAATTACCATATTAAAATCAAATCTGATGTTTTTTAATTTTTATTTGGTGTGCGTTGGAAGAGGGGTAGTCTTATACGGCGAGAATAGCCCAAACCCTGTATTTTAACAAGAAAAGTAGGGGGTCGTCTTATACGCCCAGTCGTCTTATACGCCAGAAAATATGGTAGTAACTACAGAGACCGGGAAAGACTTTCATCCCTCATGATTATTTATTGATTAGTGGAATATTGAATTCCCAATGTACACCCACCATAAACTGTATTAGAGCTTATTTCGTTTTGCTCAATTTGTTTAATACACTTTGGATAGTTAAACTTAAGAAAACTTTTTTGGATTCTGATAGCAATAAACATATATATACGTGTGTGTGTTTATGTGTATGTATATGTTGGAAAGAGGATTATTGGTAAGGCCAGGTAAGTACCTACACTTAGAAATAGGCCACTAAACTCCACGTAGGTCCAGTTAGGTCTCAATAAATTAAACCCAGCTCAACCCTCGGTAGCTGGGCAACGAGCGACAAGGCTTAACTTAGGAGACAAGTGTGTGAAGCATTTAAAAATGGAAAAAGAGTAAATAAGTAAATAAAAATCCAATTTATAAAAGTAGATTATATTTTTATCTTTAAAATTACCACAAAACGATTAAAATCGGATAAGGGGAACAGGAGACATGAATTTTTAAAGAATTAATGTTTTCTAGCGCATAGAAGCAACTAGTGCTCAAAGGGTTAAAAAACAAGTCACACTGGACAGGGAAAAAGTCCAGAGTTCAGGCCACCCACAAGGTAACACTGTTACACTAACTTTCTGAAGTGTTTCTTGATTAAGGAAAGTGGTCCACAGCACCAGCCAAGGGTTCAGATGCTCTAGTTTGTCTCTTTCGGTACTACTCCCACAATGCACCTCTTCAACTTATGGAGTTGCTTCAAACATCTCCAAACTTCTGGATCTTCTTCCAGATGTCCTTTTTGGGTCCTTGAAGAGTCCACAGCCTGATCCAAGGTTCCAGAAGCTCTGAGTTGCTCTTTGGGAATTGGGACTACAATTCCCAGAATGCACCTGGTCAGAATCCTCAAATGGCTACTGGACGCTGGTCAGCTGGGCTATGCTTGCAGGACTTGATGCTGGGGACTCTGTGCAGCTCCTTTGTGCCTGTAGCAAACAGGAAGACCCTTCTTGAAGCAGTAGAATACAGGCAAAGCCCTTTTAGTGGTGAAGCCCAAGTGTGCAGCAGGTGCAGTATTTCAGAGTGCAGAGTCCAGGTGCAGGTCAGGTGTCCAGCAGGGCAGTCCCCCTTCTTTGTCTTGTTCCTTGTAGGGATCTGAGGTGTGGGTGCAGCTCTGCCATATTTATCCTTGCTCCTGGGTGGAAAGCAGGTTGGTCATGGTTTTCCAGTCACAGGCAGGCTTCTTCCCCCTTTGATGACCACTTCCTGGGAAGTGTGGCAAAAATCAATCCCAGGGAGCTCCATTCTTCAAAAATCCAACATGGCTGAAATTGATTTTTGGAGTTTAGATTTGGCTAAGCCCACCCACTGGGGTGGCTAAACATCCTAAACACACCCCTCTCCTGCCTTCTCCTAATCTAATCAAGAGGGCACCTAATTGTCTGGGGTTGCAGGATGTGAGGGAGGTCCTGAGCTGCTCCAAATGTCCTTCCCTGCCTTTGAGGACCAGTTAGGCCGCTCTCCCCCCATCCTGCTTCACCATCTGCTAAGGCAGATCTCCTCTCCCAAGCACATCCTTTGTGTTCAGCCCAGGCCACTTCACACCTCATCAAGGCAGCCTGGGAAGGGGCCAATCAGAGAAGGGCACTACAGAGCTGATGTTGGCAACTTTCAGGTAGAGTTTTAAAATCTCTTTACCTGAACTAGTTATATTAAATCTAACAACTGCAAGTTGTGGGATTTAGTATAACAAATAATGTGATACCAAACTCAAGGTATCTGGCACTTAAGGGGACTTTGTTAATAAAAATTTAGCCTATGGAGGCCATTCACTACAGTGAGTGAAAAATGAATGTGGCTATTTTACCTCACCAGGGCTCATAAAACAATTTTTAGAAGGTCCCTTCTTATAGTTACATGGCAACCAACCCTAGGGGCACATAGGACACACCTTAGGGGGGGACTTATGTGTACAAATAAGGTTGTTTAAGACTTTCAAATTTGCATGTAACTTTAGTTTAAAAGCAGCCACCAAGGCAGGCCTGCCTTTAAAATGACACTGGGCACCTCAGGAGTGCACTTATGCACCAGCGGACCTAGGCATCCCCGGGGTTGAAATCGGACTCTGTTCTTCCTCCCTCCTGCCCCCCATCTGGACCTGGACCACCTGGGGTTGATGGGGGTATAAGAAATAAGCGCCGGAAACAAAGCTAGTTTAAAAAAAAAAATTGGCAGAGGATCCATGGATCCTCCCTGGATCTGCGGAAAACTTACAAAAATATAAAATAAACGTTTATGGACCCCAAGGTAGGTCCTGTGGTACCCCATAACAAGGCCTAGGGTATCAGGAGGGTATTCCTACCTTGCCCTCTTATGTTTTTTTGGTGTTTTCTCTTCGGACTGGGCCAAGTCTGAGTCCCAAGAGGAATGCTCCCACTTCCTGGTTGAAGTGGTGCAAGCTTATCAGATCTCATTTTGAGATCTGTTGGATCCGCGGACCCTCTGCGTCTCTAGACATACATAAATCTTTCTTTTTTCTTTAATAACCTTAAAACAACTGAAAAGATTTACACCAGATTCTGGACCAAGATCTATCTTTCTGCCAAATTTGGTGTAATTCCGTTCAGTGGTTTGAGCTGTGGTTGTGTTCAACATCCCTATGGGAAAAATCATTTGGAAAATGTGTTTTGGGACCCCTCCCTTTTTCTTGGCCCTTGCTTGATGAACCACCCTAAAACTTTCCAGACAGCAGTTGAATTGACTGGCACACTAGTTTTGAAAGTTTTGTGAAGATTTGTGAATCGGCACCAAAGTTATTAGCAAAACAAAAAACGTTTTTCTTTTGGAAACTAGGTCCTAACTATACCTACTGGTGACCACCAGTAGGTAATATATAATTAGTTATTGTTTTGAAATGCACAGCTTCAGGCTGTATTATCATTAATCTCTGTACCTAGTACGGCATGAGGTCCACAAGTCTAATTCAAAATTTATTCAAACATGCATCCATCCAGGCTAAAAACAAATCTCATCTAGTGACAAGGCAAATGTCACTTTTGTGCTGTCCTAAAGCAGTCCAGCTTATAAGTCTGCATTTGTGGACACCATTTTTTGCTCCTTGTTTGGGCTGGAGCAACCCAGCACTCCAGGTTGCAAGTAAAGATGCATGGAGGCCCAAAAACCCTCCTGCCACAATACCTGAAAAAGTAGGGCAGAAAAAGGTATCCGTTGTTTTGTTGCAGAAGGCTGCCAAGCCTACTTTCTGGGCACTGCATCTATCATTCAAGTCATTTACATTTTTCGTTTTGTCAACAATAGTAATCAGGAGTTTCCTAACAGCTGCCAGTACATAGTTGAGCAAAGCAGTTCTGGGCAAATTTCAACTTCCCGTCTTTCTGATCTGTTATATCACCCTGGGCAGTTTTACTGATAAGTCCAAAATCGCCAGGTATTGCTAACCCAAGTGGAAGACCCTGACTGTTGGGTCTACCCACAGCTAACCCATCTACCAATGTTAATATTAATGTTTTGTTTATTCAGTATGACTGGAATATAGAATAGGCAGTTAAAAAAATTAATCAGTTTATGTCTTGAGTTCATTGATATTTCATCTATGAACTGCAACAGCGCCAGACGTCCTATTTTATTAAAACACCTAGATCCTCCCCACTATTTGTGAGCTGGGTGCCCTTTGTTCATGGAGGTCTCTAAGAAATAGTGTGTGTCAATTAGAGACCTGTGTCAGGTGTGGATTCTTATTAAAATAATCAGGGGGTGGGGTTAGGTTGCTACTGAGATTTTTAACAAACTAAAGTATGGCACCTGGGTACATAGATAAAATAATATGTCTAGTGAAGGAGATGCCCCTGGTTAAGTGAAACTTACGTTGTCAGTATGCTAAGAGCTCCATTGTTATAGCAAACAGAAGCAGGGAGAGTGAGGAGGAGCCTTGTTGAGATTCCCTCTCTAATACAAATTGAACATACATGGAATCATTGTCCTATCCCTATCCCTATGGTAACCATAAGCAGCGTGACCAGTTTAATAATGTATCTGTCCGGCCATATTCAGTCTAGTACTGTTATTATGTACACCTGTTCAAAGAAATCAGAGGTGTTCTCTGCATTTCGAAAAACAGTGCTTCCTGCTCTGGTCTAGTTTGGTGGAGGATAGAGAAAATGGCCCTTAGATTATGTTATTTATTTCTACCATGTACAAATCTGGCCTTTCTTGGTAGCACTGGTCCACTCATTAATGGGGTGAGTCTCTTTGTTATTACTCTCGCAAGGATCTTCATTGTCCACGTTAAGCAACAATTGTGGCCTATATGCCTGACAGTCCTCTTCATCCTTCCTAGTTTTTAGAAGGGCTATGACTATTACTATTCTCGTGGATGTTGGTAGAATCTCGGTCTTCAGTGCCTCTGTGCACATTTTGAATAAAAGTGGCACTCTCAAGTCTTTATATTCTTTATAAAACTCGGTGTAAGGTCATAAAGAGCTAAACTCTTGATGGCTGTGCTAATTTCTTCACGATTAAGGGGTTCCAGTAATATCTCTCTATGTGCACCTTCCACCCATGCTAACCCTATTTCAGCAAGGCAACTGTTTATAGTATTGCAGTCAGAGGTCCCTTTAGCCCTGTATAAGTGTATGTAAAACCTAAGAATTTTTTGCAATATCTAATCTGGAGCAAGTCTGGTAATCTTATGCCATTCATATAGCAGTTACATCGTTTTTTCTACCTCCCACAGGGTCGAAACTCCCACGCCAACATCCTGTTTGGCCTTTCCCCTTCTCCATATCTACAAGCTTGTGCATGTTTACCAACAAATTTAATCTTCCGCTCAGTTGTTCTTAGTTTAACAAAGCTATTACTTTTAGATGTTTAATCCTGTTGTTTTTCTAGTGACAGCAGTTGTTTCTCTTGATGTTTCAGCTGTGTTATTTTAGATTTCAGGAACCCTTTATGATTAGCTATATGTATACCTCTAATATACACAGTTGAACCAATATTTGTTTGAAACAAAAAACTCTTCAGTTGAGGACCTTATCTCCTCTCAGAACGCTGTATCCAGTAGTGCATTGGGTGGGCATCTACAGGAGCAGTATATCAGTGAACAAAAAGGGATCTCCAACATCAAAAGGACTGGAGAACTGTCTGATAATGTTCTGGGTAAGTATATTGGAGGTGCAGTTAACTGAGCAGAAGCCCTTGATACTAGACTGAGCAGGAGTGAGTGTCATGAACTGAAGAATAAAGGGAGTAGTCCATTTTCTTGGCCTTCATGCATCTACAAGTTCTAACATGTCCATGATTTGTAATAGTGAATCACTGCCCTAGGTGGACATGTGTCACGCACGTTAGCTCTGTCTAGGTCCTTGGCCACACCAACAGTTCACCTCGGGGGGTTCTGGGGCATCTGGGTGCAGAGGTATGTTACTGCATCAGATGTCCCACTCACTTCAATGGAGAGCGGTCTGGTCAGAAACAGGCTGCAAGCGGGGACTGTGCGGGCAGGATGGGAAAACCCACTGGGTGGGGTTCAACCCTTGAGATCCTCAGGCACGTAGGACCGCTTGTCCTCGGGCTGTGGCACTCAGGTGCAATGGTGTCTTTTGGCGTTGGTTTCCGGTGCAGGGGGTAGTTGTGGTTGAAGGGAGCCTGCAGAGAGGCTGTAGGTGATGTTGTGAAGTCCACTGGTGGCAACCCCAAGGTGCACTTTGACTCTGGAGGGCCTGGGGACCATGCTGGTTCAGTTGGTCCACTTAAACTCAGGTTTGGGTGCTGTCCAGTGTTGGTTTTTGGCAGTTCAGAGTCCTTGTGATTCTTCCTTGGAAGCAGCGGGATGCAGGGAAGCAGCTCTGCTACCCCCAGGAGATCCTGGTTACTTCTCGAAGTGCTGTCAGTCCACCCAGGCTGTTGGAAGCAGAACAGCTGCTGGATAAGTTGTCTTTGGTGCAATTGTCGAGGACAGCAGGCAGGCCAGCAGGGTTTGGGGCCAAGTCAGTTGCTTCTCCTCAGTTTTTCCTTTTTGCAGATCTTCAGGTCCTCCTTCTGTAGTCCACCAGATCTGAGGTCCTATGCGGAAGAGACCATGCGCCACCTATGAACGTAGCTGCCATTCGTGATCCACCAGGAGTCGATGGCTGAGCTCTCTGCCCAGGTATTCAATGATCCCGCCAGCTGGTTCACCACCAGGAAAAGTCTGTGGTGGTCTAGCCATTTCCAGAGGCACAAGGCCTCCTGGCACAGAATTCGTGACCCCACCCTACCCTGTTTTTTGCAGTACCACATAGAGGTGTTGTTGTCCGAGACCACCTGTATCAGTCTTCTCTTGAGTGGAAGGAAAGCTTTCAATGCCAAGCGGACAGCCCTCGGCCCCTGAAGACGGGACTCCGCTGGAGATCAGAGGACTCTGATCTCCACCTCTGCCCGATGGCTACCCCAACCCAGAAGCGATGCATTGGTTACCACTTTCAGCTCTTGGTGGGGAAGGGAGAAGGGTTTGCCACTGACCCAACTGTGGTTCAGTAAATACCACTGCAGATCTTTTGCAGTTTCCTTTGAAATCTGAACGTGGTTGGAGAGATCCCCTTGATGTTGGGCCCACTGCAACTTTGGATCTCACTGCAGAGCCTAGATATCCCATATGGCACGCTCTTACAGCAGGATGAAGGGGGACATCAGTCCCAGTAGCTTCAGACACAGCCTCATAGAAATCCAGGGCTAAGGCTGAAAGATCAGGACCATAGCTTGCATGTCCTGGACTCTATTTTCTGGAGGAAAGGCACATAACAGAACTGTTTTCAGAATGGCTCTGATGAAGAAGAGTGTCTGAGAAGGAGTCAGGCACACAGCTGTCTGATGTGATCGCTTGCCAGCCTGGTAAAAGTCAGAAGATTCTGCCACCCACCCACAGTACTCTAAAGGTATGCTAAAGAGGTTTGGCATGTGTGTCTGCAGGGGGCGGTAGGATGGGAAGCATGCTGGCCTTGGCTGTGGGGTCAGGAAACTACTGGGTGCTGAATGGGGGTTGGACAGGTTGGGGGAGGAAGAGGCACCCCAAGCGGATTCAGTCGTGACAGTGGTTGAGGTTAGACCAGTGTTGAGTTTTCGTCGGGTAGAACAAATGGAGCCGCTTCTTCAAGCAGCAAAGTTGGGATCAGCATCAATGTACCCGGGCCAACATGGGTTGTGGCACTAGCAATGTGTAGGAAACTGGGTTCTGGTTGCAGAAGCCCCCCCACTTTTTGCCTAGCTTGTGATGCAACTTTGACTGAAGTGCACTGGATCAGCCCCAGTGTTCCTTTCCCAAAACAAGACACCTGGTCACTTAATCCCCAGTTGGCCAAGCCCTTTAGTACCTCTGTAAGTCCCAAGTAAATGGTGCCTCTGGTACCTATCGCAGGGGTACTAAAGAGAATCCCCCTAGAGCTGCAGCACAGCTTGTACCACTCTAAGGGACCAATGACCAAACTCATACAGGCTGCCACTGCAGGCTGTATGACAAGGTGCTTCAAAAAGTGAAAATACAACACTGCCTGTAATACTTGTAAGTCACCCCCATTTGCAGGCCTTACAGCCTTAAGGCAGGATGCATTATATTACAGGTAAGGGCATATCTGCATGAGCAAATATGCCCCTACTATGTCTTTGTTGATTCTTAGACATAGTAAGTGAACAGGGAAGCAGTTTTAAACACTTGTGCTGGGCACTGGTCAATACGAGTTCCCCAGCTACATGATGGCTTCACTGAAAATAGGGATGTTTGGTATCAAACATCTCATATTAGTAAACCTTCACTGTTTTCAGTGATGCATTTATTAATACATTCACCACGATGGCCCCTTAGAGATGCTCCCTGAAAACCTAGCAACTGCCTGTGTGCGGACTGACTAGGTTTAACTAGCCTGTCACCACCAGACAAGTTTCTGACCCCCAAGGGTGAAAGCCTCTGTTCTCGGGCAGTCAGGAACAAAGCCTGCACTGGCAGGGGTGATAACATATCCTTCCCAACAGGACGACCTGCAGATTTGCAATCTAAGGCAGAGGAGCTTCAAAGAAGCTCACCGTCCGTGGTAAGCAGATTAGGCTTCCCTCAGACAGAAGAAGCTGCCCCCCCTGCCCCAGGGCCCATTTGGCACCTGGACAGGCAGGAAAACTAGCTATGCAGGAGACGTGTTGCATTTGCAGGCTGGATACACCTCTAGGGTTTCCAGCCTGAAATGAAAACCTTAGGAATCCCACCTTCTTGTGTGTGGTGTCATTAGGAATTCTAGGATAGGGTGATTAGTCATCTAGGGGGCATAGTGACCCCAGGGGTAAGTAGCCCATTGGCTACTACCCTTAACTCCCCTTGACGCCCCTAAATTGGGTTTTGGCTTGATCTATTTGCCACCTCTGAGAATGCAATATCAGTGCTTCTGCGCGCTGGAGTTTCCAAGGTGTCTCTCAATCGGAGATGCATTCCACCTGGAGTGGAGCTCTGGTCTACTGTATGCCTTTCCATCTATACCACTCCTGACCCTAGTCCTCAAGAAAATCAGGACAGACCAGTGGCTCCAAACAGGGTGAGGATAGTATGGTATCCAGAACTCCTGGGCTTGAGCATATGTCCTCTGGTAAGGCTGCCACTCTGAGAGGACCTGTGGCTGCAGCAACAAGGCAGGGTTCTGCACCCGGACCTTTTCAATCTCCACCTTCATGTTTGGAGATTGAGCAGTGACAGCTGAACACTTTCGGCTATCCTCCGAAAGCGGTTGATGTCATCTTTGCAGTCAGACGTTCCTCAACCAAAACTGTATACACCTGTTGTTTGGATTTTGGCTTGGTGTGATAATCAGCCGATAGACCCCCTCCCGGCAATGTTGTCTGATGTTTTGTTGTTTGTTTTATCCCTTGCCTGGCAAGACTTTTCTTTGGGCACAGTCAAGGCTTCTCTTTCGACCCTTTCACCCTTCTTATGGTGGGCAGATCAGCCCTTGTCTTTTGTCACCAGGTGTGATGCAGTTTTTTTAAAGAGCTGCAACACGTTTCCCCTTCTCCTTTTGCCATGCCTCAATGGGACCTTAACCTAGTTCAGACTTATCTGATGTGCACTCTATTTGAGCTTCTTCACAGCTGTCCTGTACGGCTGCCTATCATCAACACCATGTTCCTCATTGTCATCAGCCTGGAATAACGTGTGAATGAGCTTCAAGCTCTTTGTGCCACTCCTCCTTACACTTTCTTCTTCCCAGACAAACTGGTTCTGCGGACATGGTCATCCTTCATTTTGAAAGTTGGGATGTCGCACCATGTCGTTCAAACCATCACTCTGCTAGTGGTCGGTACTCCACCTTACCCCTCCAAGGAGGAGGAGAGACTTCATTGCTTGCACCCCAAGTGAGCTCTGACCTTCTACATAGATTGTACCAAAGACCACTGGGTGGCTGATCATCTCTTTGTAAGGTTCTCTGGAACAAAAAAAGGCAAGGCAGTGCTGAAGAGAACCGTCTCCCGCTAGATTGCATTAGTTTTTGCTTTGCATTGGCCAAAAATCAGCCTACGGAAGGACTGCATGCTCAGTCTACCAGGGCCAAAGCTGCTACCTCTGCATTGGCACATGGAGTTCCTGTCCTAGACACTTGGCAGACGGCTACATGGGCATCCCTCCACACGTTCACAAAGCATTTTTGCCTGGACAGACAGGTTTATCTTTTCAGTCTTGCAGGCCATTTTGGTATGAGTCCATTCACATTTCAACCTCTGAATAGGTATTCCTTTTGGTGTCTTCAAAAGGTAAAGATTCTGCAACTTGAAGTCTCTATCAGAATGTTAGACCTGCCAGCCTTAGGGTGGTCTTCCACCAAACATTTTGCCTGCTTGCCTCCGTTTTGTCTGGATTTTTGCTCTGTTGCCCTTGCGGCTCTGTGCACTTTACCACTGCTGATCAGTGCTAAAGTGCATGTGCTCACTCCCCTCAACATAGTCTGATTGGCATACACCTGATTGGCATATTTAATTTACAAATAAGTCCCTTGTAGAGTGGTATAACATATTCCCAGGGCCTGTAAATGAAATGCTACTAGAGGGTCTTCAGCACTTATTGTGCCACCCACTTACACAGGCCCTTAAAACTTGTGCCAGGCCTGCTATTGCAGCCTGAAGGTAGTGTCCCACTGCCAGGTCAACTTGGCATTTAAAAACCGTTGCAAGCCTTAAACTCCCCTTTTATTACATATGAGTCACCCCTAAGGTAGGCCTTAGGTAGCCCATAGGGCAGGGTGCTGTGTAATTAAAAGGTAGGACATGCACTTTTTATTTTTCCATGTCCTAGTTGTGACCCAACTCTCAAATATGTTTTCTCACTACTGAGAAGCCTACCCCTCCAATAGAGTAACATTGGGGATTCCCTATTAAAAACAAGCTGTAATTCCTAAACCAGAGGTGTTACATATCTCATGTTTGGTGCCTGTGAACTTGTAATGGTAAACCTTCTTTAATGGTAAAGTCGGATTTATCATTACAAGTTTGAAAATGGCACTTTTAAAAAGTTGGCATTTTCCTGCCCTTAGCCCTGCCTTAGGTCACATGACTGGGTATAACTGACAGTTACGACTTTGTGAATGCACCCCCAAACAGTCACATAATAGGGGGATTAGCAAAGCCTGAATGGGCCATTAATTGACTGGATGGGTGGGCGGAGCTAAGCACAGCCCCACTTGCAACTGAATAGGCTGGGCTCTGCCATCACACAATAGGCTTAATGACCCTGTATTGTCAGCGCAGCCAGCCAGGAGCCAGGTCAGGGGAGGCAAAGAATTCCTGGAACTTAGAGGACTCTTCTGAAAACATTTCCCAACTTCTAGGGGAACGAGCATCAGGGTATACAATTGGGACTATCAGACCTACTTATTACTCCTGGACCTGTGGAAGGACTCTCAGAAGACTGCCTGCTGTTGTGACCTGCTGTGCACACTGCCAGACTGCTGTTATGCCTGGAAGGACCGCTTCTGCTGCCCGGAGCCTGCTTCGTATCTCAGAGACCAGCCCTGCTGCAGAGCCCTGCATCACCACCTACACCAAGGACTCCAGAAGTGACTCCAAAGGCTAGTTCAGCTGGTCTCCTGTTTTGAGCCACAGGGACATAACAGGCTCCCACCATCTTAAACCTGCACCTGGACCCAGCCTGAGTGAGTCTTGCACCCCCAAGACATCTCCACCCACTCCTAGACCCTTGGTTGTGGTGCTAAAGGTGCCAAGGTAGCCATTTTCTAAAACTGAGGACTTGCTAGTTTGAAACTTAAACTTTTTTTAAAAATCATACCTCAGGTTTTACTCATTGAATTTTAATAGTTTTGGCGTCAAATAATTTATTAAACTGTTCTTTATTTTTCTAAATTGGTTTAGGATTTTTATTGTGTTGTGGTTTCACTGTATTGCTGTTTGTGTACTGCATAAATACGTAACACATTGCCTGCTTTTTGTGCCTAGCTACCCATGGTTAAGCACAGGTTAATTTAGTGACTTTCTGTGTTCACCCTACAAGGGATTGTGGCTGTTTCTTGACCAGGGCTCACTCCCCAGTCATACAACAACCCAATTTCTCACACAGATCAACAATTTACTTACCTTTGGTAAAGCTCTTTCTGGTAGAGGCTCAGACTAGCCACTGATACCTCACCGACCCTACTATCCTCCCAGTTTTGTGATTGGACTGTGTCCATTAATAAGATCCCACGTCTAGAAATCTGCACACTGTCTACCAATATGCTTTCAAGGCTGTCCGCACCCCCAGCAACTGACCCCTGCACGTCATTTCTGGAGTGGAATGGTGTCAGTGCGGCATGCAGAGGTTATGCTGAAAAGTTTCTGGATCTGGTCTGACTCCTGGGGAATATTCAAAAGATGAGTAATCTGTGGCTAGATAGTCTTTCCTAGAATTAGCATACCAGACGGTAAATAACATGTTCTTTGCTCCTGCTTTAGTTTTTCTTATTTTCAATTATTAATTTACTTTGTTTGTGGTCAACGTTCCTCATGGTTTTAGATACTCTGTGGTGTACCATGTCATGTCAGTAGTGGAGTGTTATTCTGGAGGATGGGGAATCTCCACACAATCAATAAGGAAGGCAAAGAGGAAACCCCTGAGTTTGGATGAGCCTATCCATATGTCATACTCTAATATTTAGCGATGAACAAATCTGATATTTGTTGGTCTGTGAAGCAGCTTCCTCCTTTGCATGCATGTTCCTGCTGGTCTTGGCTGCATCCTGTTGGATATACTTAAAGATCAAATTTCAGTGCCAATTCTGGGTTGTTCCTTATATTAAATTGATTGTAATACAATTGCAATGCCTATAGGCTGAGCTTGTAGTCTTACATGAAGTGAGGGAGTTAGACAGGCAAGCCTATCCTGTCCCACATCCCTGTCCCATATCAGAACCAAATGTCTTCATTGGCTCCTCTGCTTTATCTTCCAAGGGGCCCTGACCATTTCTTTTCATGTGGAAGGATGGAATTTTGTTTATCTCTTAGGACCGAACACTTTTCACTGTTGACAGAGCCAATTCCTTTTTGTTGTGGCTGGTCTAGTACTTCAACAGCCTCCAAGTCCCTGACCTCATTCAGTCTGTATCTAGCAGAACTGTAACACGTCATCTTAGCTCTCAGTTCTCCAGTGTTGTCTTATTAGTGCACCTGTGAAGAGGAAGAGCCTCTTATGACTTGCATCCGGCCTGTAGCCTCCAACTGTTTGAAAATGGTGGCTGGGCTACTTTCTCATTGTCAACAATCTGCTCCTCATTGGTTACTGGTCAGTTGTTCCGTCCTCCTCTACACTATTTTCGATCACTTTTATTTTTCTAAGAGTACGCAGCCTCAGCGGCTCCCTGACACTTCATCTCCTGTGGCACTCAAGCCGGTTGCAGTGTCCCATAGAGTGGATCGGTGTTCCTGCCTGCTCATGCACCAGCCCCCATTGTTGAACTGCAGTCCGCTAGCTTCATTGTACAATCTCCAGAATAATCTTGCCATAGTGGTGCATAGGAGTGGATTAACAAAGCAGGCTTTTTTGTTGACACAGAAACCACTCCCCTCACTAGAGTACCTTTTAAACATAAAAAAATGTAGTATTAGGTGGACCCAGTGTAGTAGGCAGTCGTAGGCTGGGCAGTAGCCATAGGATGGCCAAGTAGTACTATTAACACTCTAATACTGCTGACGAATCCTCTCGAGGCAAACATCTTTGGTGAGAATTGCAAGTGTCCGGAGGGGAAATGAGGTAATTACTGGGTGTGGTAAGTTGTGGACAATTTATAAAACTGATCTCTCAAGCAAGGAGGGGGTTGTGCAGAGATCGGAAATATCTAGCTCACCTTTAAAGAGAGCCATTTACATGCCTGGTAAGCTTTTTTAATTTTTCAAGTAAATATGCTGTGTAAAGTTTGAACTCTTGCAAAGAAAGTGAATTTAACAAAGTTGTGCGAAATAAATATGAAAATCTCAGAAGCATTGCAATGTTAACGTAGTTCCGAAGTCGGTCAAGGTGGAGTGAATAAATACCAGCTTTTCAGGATATCTGTGTAAGATACATTTACCTTAATTTAATCTGAATACAACTCAGTTACAAGGGCAGTGATTATCTTTAAGTCTGACATGGCTCTCCCCCATGTTGGATGCCCCTGACGTAGTTGCATATTTTATTTTACAAGAGAGAGTAGACGTCTTTAACGTTCTCTTTTTGACCAGTGATTTTTTTAAGGAATGGCTGAGAGGAATGTTCAAAATCTATATGGGCCTAGAATCTGTCTCCCTTAAAAACGCCATTGCTTGAAATCAGTCTTCAGAGTGGAAGCTGGCGGAGTAAAGAATGCTGTCTGAATGTGTCTGAAAATTGCTGGTGCATTTTCTTTTCCATCAATATCTCTATTTAAAAGTAAACTTCTAAAATCTTGCTCTGCCAAGCATAAGGGTCTGTGATGCAGAACTGATGCTTTAGCCTTCTCAGATGGTTGTAATTCAGCCGCAGCCCATCCATATGGGTGGAGGGGGTGCACCCCCACACTATTTTCCCCGACAAAGAGTCTGTTAGGCTGAACAAAGGTCAACCTGACTGACACTCTTTTTCTTCAGGACAGACAGCCAGGATCTAGACATACACTAAATATGCAGGTTCCTGCCTGCCTGAGTTGCGTGTCCTCCTCAACATGGCAAAAGTGCTTCGAGGCCCTTCCCCTTATGATGAGGGGGGCTTGTCACGGATATCGTCACACCTGGGCGCTTCAGTTTCAAGCACTGAAGTACCCAGGGTGGGGTGTCAATCACTGACACCTCATCACAGAGTGGGATGAAGTCAGCAGTCTCACTGACCCGATCCCACGCTGTGAAGAGTGAGGGGCTGCTGCCTTCACTCAGTGGCTGACCTAAGGTCCCCCGAGGCTTCACTTCCCTAGAGCTGCAGTGCAGGCAAGTTTTATGATGTTTGGTGCATGTGTGTATGTATGAATGTATGTATGTATATGTACTTGGGAGTGTTGTGAATGGGTGTATGTGTGCACATGTGAATGCATTGGTGTGAGTGAGTATTTAGGTGTGTGTGTGTGTGTACCGCCTCCGCTTACCTCTCTGCTAAAATTACCAGCCGCTACCATTTTAATTGTAAATTGTTTGTTTGATGGCATGTGTGGCTGTACGTATGCATGCTCTGCATACTTCTGCTATCTAGTGTTGGGTCTGGATGTGTACAGGTTGTTTTTCTTCAAAGAAGTTGTGAGAGTCATGAGGTAAAATGACCCCTCCTCTCAGTGATACCGCGCATGGGCATCAACTCCATTGTTAGATTGCATCATTTCTACTGTTTGTACTATCCGTATGCTCAAGCTCACTATGTTCTATTAGGTCTGGATCCATCTCTATGTACTAACAATTTACTCTGCCATTTATGAATAGATGTTAATTTTGCAACTTTGTCTATTTGTCCTATGTTCTCGAACTTACTCTGCAACATGTGTCTGGTAACACCAAGCATCCACTTAGTTTACTTGCATAGACATATGTGGTATATGAAGATCCTCCATTTCATTGCACGTTGTATCATATCTTCCTATGGATAACCCTTCTGCTCAAAGCCTAACTATGTACTTAACGTTTTTTAAATGCTCTACTATGTTTGGATGTATCTATGTGTATCAATAATGTACTCATCAGATTCTGAATAGATGTTATTGCTCTAACGTATCATTTATTCTGTGTCCATACTCGACCTCACTATGCATTATGTGTTCAGTAATATAAGGCATTCATATAGATCGTTTGTGTATACATACTTGATGTATGTGGCTCGTTGCATTAATATGGCATTGCTTTTCAATTTCAATATCGTCTTCGGTGCACTGGACTCCTATTACTTTATTTTGTATTCTTCGGTGTTTTATGCTTTTTTCAATACTTGATGTATGTGGCTCGTTGCAACAACATGGCATTGCTTTTCACTTTCAACATTGTCTTCAGTCCACTGAACTCCCATTACTTTATTCTGCATTCTTCGGTGCTTTTTGTTTCTCTCATTACTACAGTAAGGGTCTTACACCATGATCATCAATTTTATGACATTTCTCTTCCTTCTTTCCCTCTCTCTTCCCTCCGTTTAACCTCACTTTCCAGACTTCCATTCTATTTACTTACGAACTTTCCGCTTGCTCCCCCCTTCTCTCTCTCACTAATTCTTTTCAGTCCGTTTATTCTGGACCCCTATTCCATATACCCAATATGGCCGCCACACTGTCCCCCTGTGCCTCTTTTTGGGTCCTCCCTCCATTTCCATGGCACCCCAACTCCCTGTTTACTATAAGAGCGCGGGTCGGTTACGACCATCAGACGCTCTTTCACTGCTCACCGCGCCTCCCCGGCCGGACTTTCTAAGGTATGTCCTCCATTTCTGTCAACTAGGCCACTCTGTTCTTGACTCTTCTGACTGTTCAGCTCATTGTAGATGCTTGTATTTACTTTTTAGATTATTGTCGGTTTTGGGCTTTACCAATTCTCTAGCCGTAATCTATATCACTTCATGTATTTCGTTTCAAAACACGCTTTACCATTACTGTTCAATTGCCTATTTTTGATGTTCGCTCGCCTCTTACAAAGCACCGGCTTATTATTACCGGTTCAATACATTAGACTTACCCTAATCTAATACTTATGGCCGCTCTCTCTCTCGGGCTCACTTTGGAGTACCGTCATATGCCCCGGCTTCATTTTCGAGGTCCAACACCCTTTTTTTCTCACTGCCGCAGGGGTCCTCCACCTTAATCACATGGACCTTCTCAAACCTGGTTTTCAGTACTCTGATGGTTCACAGGCCTAAGTTTAGCGCTCTGTGTTTATACTACGTACCGCCAGTAATTCTTATATTGACAACAACCTACCGTACTTGCCTTATTTTCTACTATTAGGCTATTTGTTACATTTTCTATCCCACCATTTGCATATTACAGCCCTGTAGGGTGAGTGTTACCATTGATCTTCAAACACAGACCTCGGCTTTTTTCATCACTGACTTAGAATTTGTTCTTTATTAATTAATTTCCTGTTTTGCCTTTGCTTCCTCCACACCGACCCTTTCTTTTTATATTTTCTCTCTGACACCTCTCAGGTCTTGTCTATACGGCTTATCAGGGCCTCCCATACCTTTCTTTACCTACGCGCTCAATTACTCAACCACCCTGCAGCTGCTCAGGCAGCCTTACCACTCTGAATTTCACCAATACGTTAAGGTATGTACACAGGTACTTTGTTCTCTCTCCATAACTCATACCGACGGACATTCTCGGATCGTATCTACCTACGGGTTAGCCATACCTGTTTTACTCTTTTTCCTTTCCTTCCTAGATCTCTATCACTTATTCCAGCCCACGGATCTAATCAACATTGATTTCTCTGGCCGGACGGCCCAGGTATAAAAACTATGGCTCCTAACTACTAAGGGCCATGTTTTTCTCTCTGTCTTTCAACTAATATGTACCACTCCACATCTTCCTTTTTAGGTGGTTACATTCATCTATTTGCTTGGTCTCTCCCAACCCTGCCCTAGTCGTATTTTTAGCTTACTTCGTCTCACTCTTGATAATGTATCAGCCCACTATTGGAGACATTCTGGATCTCTATATTTTCTGCATGAACATGTTAAATCACTTTTATATATAGTGTGTCTCCTTTCTCTATTGGTGTCCCGGTCGCACTGTGTTTGCTCGTTTTGTTCACTTCAATACCAATCTATTCAAACTCCCACACTAAGTCACTGGCTTTTGGTTTTGATATCTTTTCTACATGAATTCACTACTGATTCCATACACGTATATATACCAACTGTTGCTTTTATCAATATTTTTTGCAGCCTTGATAAAGTCACTTGTGTGACGAAACACGTTTGGCTGTTTATCTATGACGATTATCATGCTCTACAACACCTACGAATAAAAGCACTTTCTACTAACAAGACACTGGACGTTTTCTTCAACCTCAAGCTTTCGCTTATTTTGAACATACCATCAGGGTTTCTCATCCCTGCAACACTATTGGACACTACATTCTGTGTGCTCTGGCCAATTCTTTTCTCTAGGTTTGGTTGTGGGTATTCTGTTACTCACTTTGGTGCCTGCTGGGTAGTAGGGCACTCGGCCTGATTGCACCAGACATTGCTCTTCCACATGTATATGCTATAAACTATTGTGTTACTACCTAGAAGTGCGGCTTTCGTCACCCTTACTACCCTTGTGTCTCTTTCACTTTCAGGTTAGATTGTTTTCTTTCCGCCACCGGGTCCGGACATGTTCTTCAGTGCTCCGGTTTGAGACCCTCTTGGGCTCCCTTCGGAACAACTTACAATCCCATACTCGTCGATATTGTTTTCGTTCATGGCCCATTCACATACAGTGAACACAGGAAGCAAATCTCCTCTCTTCAGGTCGATAACTTTTATTCCTGGCTTTTGGGTCTTGCACGGTCAGGCCTGCATTATTTCATAGCTAGGTACGCATAAGAAGTGCGCTGCTGATGGACGGACACCTTTTCGATTTTGTCCCAGGTGTCACGCCAAATATCCCTACGCAGATCTCCACTCTGTTTGCAATCTTTGCTTATCGCCTGATAACGAAGAAAATTGTGAAGCCTGTAGAGCATTTCAAATGAAGAAAATGCTGCGGGAGCGTCGGGCGCATCAGAAAAAAAAACAGCAAAAAATAACTAGAAGAGACACTGGACATCTTCGGTCTCCAAGACATGGAGCCGCAGGAAGAGTTCAGTGAAGCTTCTGCGGCAGAAGAGGAGGCCTTATCGATTCCAGATTATGAATCCGACTCCAAGAATTAAACTAGTATGCAGACACTAGAAGTTCCATTGGCGCAGCACACAGTGATTACAAAGGCCCATATTACAATCGCCAAAAAACATTCAGCTTCGACCTAACATAAGGCTACTGGGTCACCACTGCCATGGTCAGCACTGAACAATTGCCAAGGATGTCCCACCTTCCAGCTCGGCACTGACGGCCAAGCCTAAAGACTCTGCCCATAAACTGGCTCCAGAGGTTTCGGCATCGACCCAACCAAAGCTGCCTTCGGTTCTGACAACATCAGCACCGACCATTTCGGCACTGAAACTCAAGCCGTCTTTGGCATTGAAAGTTTCAACACTCGGATCTAAAATGACTGTTTCGGCACCATAGCCTATTTTACAAACTATGGCAGAGGAGCTTGATCCGAAACAAGACAATCCATATTCAACCTAATACTAATCGGATCCTTGTAGAATAATCTTATTCAAAACATCATACTTCATTTGAGGAGGCTATTGATGTCCAGATTGATTCCAATACCACCACCTTTACCACCCTCTCCTCCACCCCACCACATCATTCACACTCTGAGGCTGAAGATCTAATGGGGGAACTCCACTACGATCTCCACAATCCTATGTAGAAGGTCAGGAGGGGGATCATGACGCACAGCAGCCACCATTAGACCCTTGGGATACATATGACATTGACCCACCAGGGGATACAAATCCAGTTTTATACCCAGCTAAACCATCTCCACCAGATGACACCACATCCTTGAATGAATTGGTGGCTAGGGCGGCTGCATATCATCAAGTCCCATTACACAAGAATCCTATTTCTAATTCAACGCCCTTTCCTCCACTGCTAGGGCATCTCAATATCTGCCCGTGTTAAAGGATATGACACAGAATGCCGGCAACATTTTTAAAGACCCTGTTCATGCACGAATAATTACTCCTAGAGTTGATAAAAAAAAATACTAGGCAGCCCCTTCAGATCCTGCTTATATTAGAGATCAAATTCCTCTAGACTCCTTGGTAGTTTCAAATGCTTGTAAACAAGCTAATTCCCAAAAACTGGGAATGCACCTCCTCCAGGCAAAGAGTCAAAACTTATTGATGCATCAGGCAAAATGATGGGGATTCAAGCAGCCAACCACTGCAGAATTGCCAGCACCCAAGCACTGCTGGCAAGATACGATAGGGCACACTGGGATGAGATGGAAGATCTTATTCAACATCTCCCATAAGAGTTTAAAAAGAAAGGACACCAGCTTGTACAAGAGGGCAAGTTAATATCTAAAACTCTATTAGATATGCTCTTGACACAGCAGATATAGCTGCAAGAGGTATAAACACTAGTGTCTTATTATGACAACACTCCTGTTTGTGTATATCAGGTTTTAAACTTGTAGTTCAACAAACACTTCTAAATTCCCCTTTTGATCAGGAACATCTTTTGGGTGAGAGGTGGACCAAGCGTTAGAGAAAATAAAAAAGGACACTGATGTTGCAAAGTCTATGGGAGTCCTTCAGACTCCTGGTAATTAAAGCTCCTTTTGCAAACCTGCTTTCAAACAAAGCAATAAGCAGACAACTTCAGGCTTCGCTACCTCTTTCAGGCAACCACACTTTGCATCCCCTTCTAGAGGATTTTATAGAGGCTTATATAGGGGAAACAACTCCAAGGGTCACGGAAGAGGTGTCTCCACACGTACCTCACCTTACACTTCAAAGCAGTAGCTCTCTCCTCATTCCCCCCGATGACATAACACCTGTTGGGGGATGCCCGCAACAATTTTTTCCTAACTGGCAAAACATAACAACAGACCAGTGGGTGCTGGATATTATTTCAGAAAGGAGCAAGAGTTAGTTCCCACTCATCAAAAAGAAACAGGGGTATATTCCCTATAATTTCTTATTCCCAAAAAGTATGGCTCCCTTTGCCCAATTCCAATTCTAGATCTCATACCACTAAACCATTACATTGTGACAGAACACTTTGGTATGGTCACTCTCTAAGATGTTATACCACTATTACAACAAGAAGACTTCATGTCTCCTCTATATCTAAAGGACACTTATTTTCACATCCCAATACAACCAGCACACAGGAAACATCCCAAATTCGTCATATAAGACACATTACCAGTTTAAGGTACTCCCTTTCAGATTAACAACTGCACTTCATGCTTTCACAAAACGCCTCACAGTAGTCGTAGCACATCTACGCAGACAATATTTTCATGTCTTACCATATGTGGATGATTGGCTTATCAAGTCCAGTTCGCTCCAGCAGTGTCTTTCCATACACAAACAAGCATTCATTTCCTTCATAACTTAAGGTTTACCATCAACATACAAAAATCTCACCTCCAACCATCTCAGATACAGCCCTATCTAGGAGCTCTTGTAAGCCCTAAATTAGGGTTAGCCTACCCCAATGCTCTCAGGATTCACAATATAACAACCCTCTTGAGTCAAATACTCCCCAACCAGCGGATTCTGTTACAAACAGTTCAGAGAATTCTAGGGATGATGGCCTCTTGTATTGTAATAGTACCGTATGCACACCTGCATATGAGTCAGCTGCAAGAGTGTCTGGCGACTCAATGGTCTCAAGTACAGCGTCAGTTACACAATCTAGTGTTGGTAGATAGCCACACGCACTGTTCTCTGCAATGGTGAAACACACAAAATTTGACACAAAGGATACTTGCATTTGGCTCCAGAGTGCATGACCATTCTTATGGAAGCACACATACTAGTGCACGCTATGCCGCTAATTGGAAAAGGTTAGTTGTTTACTGTCAAAACAAACAATTTGATCCATTTAATGCAGCTGTTCAACATAATTTTTGCTGTTTGCTACATTTACAAACTTGTTGGTTAGCGTAAAATTCAATACGACTGCACCTCGCAGCAGCGTATCTACAAAACAGACAACATTTAACATTGTTAAAAATTCCTGTTATTAAAGCATTTATGGAAGGTCTTAAAAGAGTAATTCCACCTAGGGCTCCTCCAGCACCAATATGTGATGTTAAAATTGTACTTACCAGACTTATGGGACCGCCTTTGAACCCTTACATAACGGTCTACTTCAGTTTCTCTCTTGGAAGGTAGCTTTTTTGGTAGAAATCACTTACTTGTGAGTGAGCTTCAGGCATTAACCTTAGAAGAACTCTTCTTCCAAATACATACTGATAGGGTAGTCCTTTGTTCCAACCCAAAGTTTCTTCCAAAGGTTGTTTCTACTTTTCACCTTAACCAATAGGTTGAGTTACCGGTTTTCTTTCTTCAACCAGATTCAATTGCAGAAAGAGCTTTACATACCTTGGTTGTTAAGAGCATTAGTGTACTATATTGATAGGGCTAAAGACTTTCTTAAAACTAAACAACTCCTTGTTGCTTTCTCACCTCCACATACAGGGAAGGCTATATCTCAAGCAGTTATATCAAGATGAATAATTAAATGTATCCAAATATGCTATGCTAAAGCTGAAAGAGTTCTACCCATACCTCCTAGAGCACACTCGTAAAATAGGTGCATCAATGGCTTTTTTGGGTAACATACCAATAGCTGACATCTACAAAGCAGCCACATGGTCAAATTAACACACATTTACTGACCATTATTGTGTGGATGCTTTTGCACGGTAATAAGCAAATGTTGGACAAGCTGTGCTCCATACTCTTTTTCAGACCACTGCAGCACCCACAGATTAGCCACCGCTTTAAGAAGGCATTGCTTTACAGACTATGCAGAGCATGTGTATCTACATCCACACACGTCATGGAACGGATTATGTTACTTATCCTGTAAGCATCTGTTCGTGGCATGTAGTGCTGAACCACGCATTCCTTAAAAACGCGGTCACAACAACTGCGTCTTTACCATGCATGCTTTTACCTTGCATGCCTTTACAATGAATTTCATTGTAAAAGCATGTTTGGTATAGGAACATGCGTGGTAAATTGTCCCCCGCCCTGCCCCCTTACACATGATACCATACTCTGCAATCCACCCTGCCCCAGCCCTTAAAACTGCCCCTTCCACCCCCTGCCCTGAGCCCTACGCCCCCGCCCTTAGCCCTAAAAGTAACCCCGCTCTGTTCTAAAAAAAAAAGTACCCTGATTCCCTGCCCTGAACACTAAAAGTAACTCCACCCTGTCCTAAAAACTACTGCGCCCCCCCCTGCTCTGAACCCTAAAACCTACCCTGCCTGTCCTAAAAACTACCCCAACCTCCCTGCCCCCTCCTGAATCTTAAAACCTACCCTGCCCTGTCCTTAAAAACTACCCCGACCCTGTCCCTGCCTTGAACCTTAAAACCTACCCTGCCTTACAAACTACCCTGGCCTGCCCTGAACCCTAAAACCTACCCCACCTTGTCCTAAAACACCCACTCTACCCCCTCATCTGCTTACCCACTTAACGGTTGCCACGTCCTCTCCCAGCTGTTCCCGCTATATGCCTGAACTACGCATATGCCTGGTGCCTTAACCACGCACATGCATAGTTCAGGCAAGCGTGGTAACCCTGGCGTGGTTACTGCCTCATAGTAAAGGCAGTTTCCCTTTCTAACACTACATTTTCACCTGAATGCGGGAAAATAGTCTAACAGTGGAGTCGATGCCCATGCGCAGTATCACAGAGAGGGGTGACTTTACCTAGTGACTTTATTTCTTTGAAGAAAAACAACTTGTACTTATCCTGACCCAACACTAGATGGCAGAAGTATGCATGCCATGTGAATCTACAGCACAACATGCCACGAACAGATGCTTACAGGGTAAGTAACATAATCCTTATATGGCACTTACTACCCCAGACAAGGTGTTGAAGTGTTTTGCAGCGAGTAGCACGCTACTCTGGAACCCAATATTAGAGTTAAATATTTATTATATTAGTAATATGTGCCTCCTTTTCCCTTGTGGACTAGTTGTGGTAAATTTTCTTAATTTTGTGTTCTCGAATTCTCATGCATTTAGTGGTGTTTTGAGTAGGAATAGAGTAAAGGAATTGGATTAGAATAGTGAAGTTGTTATTGGGATTAGTGGACATATGCACCTGTTAGTTGGGTGAATTGGTTAACAAGCTTTGGCAAAGCCAACAAGTCACACCTATGAGAGCTATTGGTTTTGGCAGTGTTTTCTAGCCATGCTGCACAGTGTCGCAGATGCTTTGCAGTGTGGCTAACACTAATTTTAAAAAGTCTATGATGCTGTTTGGGTGAATGCACTTATTTTTAAATGCATTAGCGCTGAATTCATCACAGTCATTTTTTAACTATTATGTTTAACAATGTTGCACAGCATGGCTACATATCATTGCCAATGCGGCAATGCCCAAGCTGTACAGCATGAACAAAACAAAACGGCAGAGCCAATAGCCTCTAAGGAGAGACCTGTTGGCTTTGCTAGTGCTTGTTAAGTCTCGGCCCAAAACTTGTGATTCTGAGCAAATCACAATCTCCCCATGCATGAAAAAAATATGAAAGGTTTTGGATGACTGAGAGACGGAGATTGAAGGGAAGAGATTTGTTTTACTTTTAGTGAGAAGCTCTAATAAAAATATCCAGTACACCTCAGATGGGGCTGATCTTTCACTTTCTGCAAAACACTGCTCTAAGTGATGCTAGAGACAGTGGGACAGGTTTTTCATTAGCACATCCCATCCAAAGATACAGTGGTTTGTATTCATGTATTTATTACAGATATATGCAGTATGCAAAAACAGGTTGCAAGAAATATATAAGCATTGGCAAAGCCACTAAGTAGAATGTTGGCTGTTTACCTTCTGGCTTTGTCAATGCTTATTTTTTGTGTGAATGTGTTTTATATAAAGGCATACATTCTATGAAAACAAGCATTCTCTAAATGGCACATTTTATATAAAAGAACGCATTGCATCAGTTGTCCCTGGCCCTGCAGGGGTCTACTTATTGTGCAGAAGCAGAATGCCACCACTCAGTCAGGTAAGCCAATGGCTGAAGAGGGCTGTGCCCCCATGCTGTATGAAGTGGTGGGCAGAAGCAAAATGTGGGTGACACTAGAGAAGACCAATGGATGAAATGGACTGACCAAAAGCCTCTGCAAGTAAGCACTATAGCATTGATGTTTGTATTAAAAAAGGTTTTGGCCAACTTCAAACCTAAAAATGTACAAAATAGGGAGCTTCCCAGACACTTTAGCCCTGGCACTGAAGCGCACTGCTTTACACAAGGCTAGGAACGTGATCAGGCAAAATGCTATCACTGCCAGTGCAAGACCACCAATGGATGAAGAGGGCTGGCCGCTGCTCCACTTCTTGCTGTATGCTATGGTGGGCGCAAGCAAAATGTGAATAACACTTGAACAAATGACTGAATGAAGAGGACTGACTGAAAGTCCCTGTACGAATGTATATAGGAATGTTTTTTATTCTGATTTTTTGAAAGACGTATGGCTTGCAAGGCGGCTGAATCTCTCTCTAGGCAAGGCCTGCTTAAAGCAACACAGGTGGCATGGTACTTTGTTTGACTATAATATTACTTAGAGTAATGGAAAAGGAGACGTTGCACAATTGCTTGTATTCATAATCTAGAAAAACAACCCTGGGGAAGCCTTATTTAGCAGTAGTTTAAGGTCAACGGAAAAAAGGAATTGAGAACGACCTCATGATAGTAATACTATCCGTATAATTGTACTTTTGAAGAGTAAAGCTAGGTATGTGGCTTCCTTTGAAATCGCCTTTGCATCACACTTCTGAGTTGTCAGCCACTGTGGAACTGTAATAATAAGAAAACCTTTCAAAGATATACCAAGTGGAGAAAAAAACAGGAGTGCCTGAACCTTGCAATAGTCCAAATAGTGCCAGTCCTTTTCCAGTTCAGATGCAGTTTATTCCAAAAATCATTGGGCCCCTAGAGCATTCACATGAAAAGCAAAATGTTGATATAAGGTTAAAAAAGAAAACAGAAAACTAAAGTTTAACTCATTGTCACATGGTAAAAAGGCCCAGGGCATTACCAATTTGGGACATACTACGAGCTTTTGGGTAATGTTCCCTTGAGCAAGATGATACTTCCCTATGATACCTTCCAAAGCCCATATCCAGGAATACTTGGGGTTTTATTTATTTTTGTTTGCGTACTCCATAGTAGTGCATGTGGTTTCTTGCTCTCTCCTGCTGTGCTGCTTCACCTCACATTCCCATCTTCTTGGTCTCTGTGTTGCTCCTCATCCCTTCCAACTAGGTTGTGAAAGCATAGTAATGGGTATCATTTGCCAGGTTTAACCAAAGAGCTGATTTTATCTGAGTTTTCTTTTCTCATCTGCCTTTGATTTGTGGTACAACATCCCAGGCTTGGGCATCATATATGTCACTGGGAGAGGGGCAGACATCTGCACTCATTCAGCTTGCCAGGTAGAAATATCCCTTCTCCCAGAGTCGGAGTCCCATATACCTGTTCCCCGCACTGCTGCAGAGTACCAAATGGCTGGAGTATTTGTTTCAGTGCCCCATTGTGTGGAAATTAAGGGCACATTTGTTCCTTGTGACACCTCCTTAGCTGGCTGTTATGTTATGTTATATTGGGTAGCTGCAACTAGCCCTCTATGCTGTCTTTAAGCTGGATCATGTGTGACAGGCTTTTTTAAATCTGTTCAGTTTCCCATGTGAAATTTGTAAAAAAATAATTATAATAATGCTTATAAATATTGACAATATTGAATTCAGTGTTCAGTTTTGAGATACTGTAAGATATGTGTTTGCTTCTTTTTCTGACATTGCTTTACAAAACAGGTACTGGCAAACCCAGTATCTTAGTGCTCTTATAAAGGTGAGATCTATTGGTGGTTGTTCTAAATTGCTTTGAAGGGTTACTCTTAAATTCCTTTCGCTGTTTTCACAGCTTTTTTTTCCCCTTCAGCATTGCTTTCCCTCTTTCATCCTCCCCCTCCTTTTTTTTTTAATATATATATGCTTTTCTTGGGAGGACCCCTAATTTCAAATATCTGCACACTTGAAAAATTACTCTATACCCCTTGCTCTAATATATTTTGCATGAGGACCCAATTTAGCATTTTTACTATTGACCCTTTCCCCAAATTCCTCCCACTAAGTTTGTCTTGTTACCTCTTATTATACTCTCTGGAGCCTACATTTTCTTGCATAATTTCTGGGCATTTCTCGAGTTAATTAATATTATTTAACTGTTGTTGTGGGTTATTTTTTTGTTTATTTTCGACCACACTGCTTTTCATTTGTTTTACCACTAAATTGTATTGGGTGGTATGAAGGAGCAGTGAAGATTCTCTCTATGTAAAACTTCTTCACTATGGAGACATTTCCTTTTATATGTCCTATTTTAAAAGAGGAGACGGTATAAGCAATGTTGCAGCAAGTGCTTTAAAAGGTGCACCCACATCACTTCAGTGTTACAACATTTCCAGTCCCTACATTGCAGGTAAGACTTTAATAATTTGGAAGTCACTCATCACAGAAATCATTAGAGACATTTATGTTCTTGCCCTTCTCAATATAATTTAAATATATTCTTTTACCACTGCTTTGCTCAGATTGGTGTCTATTTGTAGCTGCTAAAGGTTTTTAAAAAAACAAGTTACTGTAATATATATATATGTTTTATGGCATGTGTAGCTGCAGTTACACATGCTGTGCCTTTCCCACCATCTAGTGTTGGGCTCGGAGTGTTACAAGTTGTTTTTCTTCTAAGAAGTCTTTTTTCAAGTTACGGGATCGAGTGTCTCCTCCTCTCGGAGATAGTGCACATGGCCATTGACTCCTTTGTTAGATTGTTTTCTTTCCTCTGTCGGGTTCGGACGTGTTCCCTCTCGCTCCGAGACTTTCGATTCAGAAACTTTATATTAACTTTCTCATTCCGTCTGTATTGTTTTCGAACGCATTTACCTCTGCAATCGATCTGATTGGGATCAAGAAAATGCCTTATCGGGTGCTTGCACCCTTCTTGGGCCTGTTCGAGCCTACGGCGCCATAGCCTGATGGATCGGACTCCATTCCAATTCTGTCCTCAGTGCCACACTAAATTCCCTTATACCGGCCACCACTTGGCCTGTAATCTTTGCCTTTCTCCTGAACATTGTGAGGAAGATTGTGAAGCTTTCCGCTCGTTTTGATCGAAGAAGACACTGCATGATCAAAGGGCAAGAAGACTCAAGATGGCGTTGAAACATACAGAGTCCACCGACACCTTAGAGAAGGAGCAGGCACAGATGGCTGTTTCGATCCTGACTCCGAACAAGGATCAGAAGACGACAGCCAGCCAATCACAGCGGCACAGTATGTGAGTACACCTGCCCCTACACCCACTTTGAAAAAATCAAGCAAGGCCTTGGGTGCATCACTGCTGTCAAGCCATGGTTCCACCCGGGAAAAAGTAATCAGCGACTGGCCCCTAGGTTGGGCGCCTAAAAAGGCCTAAACACCCCATCAACATGCCACACCTGTTACAGTGCCGGAGTCGAGCAAAAAAATAAGAAGCTCAACCTCCAAACCAAGCCGACATCCACAATCTTTGGATCTGAAATTAATGCGTCCGGCTTCGGAGCCGAAGCCTCGGCTAATATCTTCGGGACCTAAACACCTCGGAACTGCTTCGGAGCAGAAAACATCCTTCTATACAGAAGAAACAGGACTTTCGACCCGAATGAAGCATGTTTCCAAAATATCCATTGAACAATCATCCAAGGGCACAAAAACAACCTCTGAACATCAAATAGAGGAATCTGACATTCAACCAATTTTGGAGCTTATGGACAGGAAGCAGAGAAGAATACAAATGCACAAAGAGACTGGGGGAAATATTACTTCTCCACCTCCACAGACTAAAAAAAAGCTAGCATTCCAAGAGACTCTTGATACTGCGCCACCATCAAGCGAAAAGAGAAACCATAATTTCTTTAGCTTTCTCCACCACATTCACTGCAGCTTTCTTTCTCACCACCACTACCGTCACCATCACACTCCCGTACTTATTCTCAGGGAGACATGGTGGACCCATGGGACATGTATGATTGGGATCCTATACCGTCCAATGATCCAGATCTCTACCCTACTAAACCATCACCACCAGAGGATAGTACGATGTATATCTAGTATATCTAGGGCAGCTGCATACCGTGGGGTCCAAATGCATGAAGAACCTTTGGAAACGGATTTTCTTTTTAATACACTATCCTCTACTCATAAACACTACCAGTGCTTACCAATGCTTCCTGGTATGCTTAGGCACACAGACGACATATTTAAAGAACCAGTTAAAGTTAGGGTTCTAACTTCAAAAATTGAAAAGAAATACAAGTTTGCACCAACAGACCCAATCTACATTACACAACAAATGCCACCAGATTCTATTGTGGTCAGTGCAGCCAGGAAACATGCTAATAGTCTGTCTTCAGGGGATACCCAACCCCCTGACAAAGAAAGTAGAAAATTCAATGCTGCGGGGAAAAGGGTGGCAACACAAGCAGCCAACCAATGGCGTATTGCCAATTCCCAGGCCCTGTTGGCAAGATACGACAGGGCACATTGGGATGAAATGCAAAATTTCTTGCAATACCTATCCAAGGAACACCAAAAGAGGGCGCAGCAAATTGCAGAAGAGGGACAGGCTATTACAAATAACCAAATTAGATCTGCTCTAGATGCAGCTGTCATTACAGCTAGAAGTATTAATACTAGCATTACAATCAGATGACATGCATAGTTAAGGTCCTCAGGTTTTATACCCGAAATACAACAGGCAGTGCTTAGTATGCCATTTGACAAACAGCATCTCTTCGGACAAGTGGTAGACACTACCATTGAGAAACTCAGAAAGGACTCTGATACTGCTAAAGCCATGAGAGCCGTTTATACCACACCTCTTTGGGGTTTCTTTCGGAAACAACAGTTTAGGAGAGGTTTCAAATCCCAAACTGCAGAAGCTTCCCCCTCCCATCCAAAACAAACACAGCAGTATTATTCAAGAGGGTCATTTAGAGGTTCTTACAGAGGGCCGAACTTCAGAGGAACATTTACAGCCTCAACAAGTGCTACCACACCCACTAAACAATGACTTCCCAAACAACCCACAATCTCATATGTCTCCTGTGGGAGGAAGACTGTAACAGTTCCATTCCTACTGGCAGAACATCACCACAGATCAGTGGGTACTTTCATTTATCCGCAATGGTTATTGCCTAGAACCCATCTCTACTCCACCAAATATTCCCCATCGTTCTCACAGACTCTCTTCAGAACAACCTGTTCTACTAAAACAAGAGTTGCAATCCCTATTACTAAAAGGGGCAATAGAAATGGTTCCCATCTCACAGCAAGGGACAGGAGTATACTCGCTATACTTCCTTATACCAAAAAGGATGGTACTCTCAGACCCATTCTAGATCTCAGACCTCTAAATCTATATATCCTGTCAGAACATTTTCACATGGTTGCTCTACAGGATGCCATTCCCTTTCTACAAAAACACAAATACATGACTGCGTTAGATCTAAGGGACGCCTACTTCCACATTCCCATACATCCAGCTCACCGCAAGTACTTAAGGTTCGTAATATCAGGCAACCACTACCAGTTCAGAGTACTACCCTTCGGGGTAACAACAGCAACCAAGAGTGTTCACAAAATGTCTAGTTGTAGTAGCGGCTTACCTCAGAAGACACCACATACATGTCTTCCCTTATCTAGACGATTGGTTAATAAAATCCAGCAACATTCTACAGTGTCAACAACACACACAATACATAATAGATACCCTACACACACTAGGGTTCACAGTCAATTACCAGAAATCTCATCTTCAACCAGCACAAAGTCAGCCTTATCTAGGTGCAATTCTCAGTACTCAAACAGCATTAGCCTACCCAAATCCACAAAGGATACAGGCTTTTCAATACCTCTTATCACAAATCCAGGTCAATCAGACTTACACAGTACGCTTTATCATGAAACTAATGGGAATGATGGCATCATGTATAGCAATAGTACCACATGCAAGACTAAACATGAGACCATTGCAACAGTGTCTCTCACAAAAATGGTCTCAGGCACAGGGTCAGTTACAGGATCTAGTGTTGTTAGACCGCCAAACCTACAAATCTCTGCAAAGGTGGAATCACAACAACTTAACATAAGGTTAGTCCTTTCAAGACCCAGAGCCACAGACCATAATCACTACAGATGCATCAATGACAGGTTAGGGAGCCCATCTCAACAATCTAACCATACAAGGGGAATGGGACTCAACACAATCAACTTACCACATAAACCACTTGGAATTATTAGCTGTATTCTTAGCCATCAAAGCATTCCAACCTCAGCTGATACACAAAACAGTCTTAATAAGAACAGACAACATGACAACAATATATTACCTGACAAAACAAGGGGGGACACATTAATCCCAATTGTCCCTTCTAGCTCAAACAATAAGGAAATGGGCAATTCACAATCAGATTCACTTACTAGCGGAATATATCCCAGGAATACACAACCAGCTAGCAGACCTTCTAAGCAGGACGCAACAACAAATACACGAGTGGGAGATTCACCTACAGATACTTCATTATTACTTTCAAATCTGGGAAACACCAAACATAGACCTTTTCGCAACATGCGAAAAAGCAAAATGCCAAAGCTTCGCATCCAGACACCCACACCATCAGTCCGAAGGCAATGCTCTATGGATCAACTGGTCAGGGATATTTGCTTACGCTTTCTCCTCTCCCGTTAATTCCGTTTCTGGTCAACAAAATGCGTCACACCTTTCTCACCACGATACTCATAGCTCCCACGTGGGCACACGAACACTGGTACACAACGCTCATGGATCTGTCAGTAGTGCCCCATCACAAACTTCCAAACAGACCAGATCTGTTAACTCAGAGCAAAGGTCAAATTAGGCATCCCAATCCCAGTGTACTCAACTTAGCAATTTGGCTCCTGAAGTCATAGAGTTTGGATAGTTACAGCTTCCATTAGAATGTAGGAACGTTCTAAAACAAGCACGTAAACCAACAACCAGGCAATGCTATGCAAATAAGTGAAAATGGTTATATACTTCTGCCAACCTAAAAATATAGATCTACTAAAAGCATAAGTACAAGATATTGTGTGCTATTTGCTTTATTTACAGAAAGCAATCCTTGTTTTTTCCTCTATTAAAATTCATTTAACAGCCATATCAGCGTACCTACAAACCATGCAACATACTTCTCTCTTTAGAGTTCCTGTCATAAAAGAATTTATGGATGGACTTAAATGCATTATTCCACCCAGAACTCCACCAGTTCCTGCATTGAATCTTAATATTGTACTCACAAGACTAATGGGCCCCTTATTCGAACCCATGCACTCTTGTGCTATTCAGTTTCTCACATGGAAGGTAGCTTTCTCAGTAGCAATTACTTCATTAAGAAGAGTAAGTGAAATTCAAGCATTTACTCTAGAGGAACCCTTTTTCCAAGTACCCAAACACAAAGTAGTACTTAAGACAAACCCAAAATTCTCTGCTAAAGTGGTTTCACCTTTTCACATTAATCAGTCAGTGGAATTGCCAGTCTTCTTTCCACAGCCAGACTCTACTGCTGAAAGAGCTCCACACACTCTTGACCTTTAAAGAGCTCTAATGTATTACATAGACAGAACAAAGGATTTTAGGAAAACTAATCAGCTTTTTGTTGCTTTCCAACAACCTCATCAAAGTAATCCCATTTCAAAACAAGGATTAGCTAGATGGATTGTGAGATGTATTCAAACATGTTACCTTAAGGCAAAAAGGCAACTATTTATAACTCCAAAAGCACATTCCACTAGGAAAAAGGGTGCCTCTATGGCATTCTTAGGAAATATACCAATGGCAGATATATGCAAACCTGCCACATGGTCCACACCACACACATTCACAAAGCATTGCTGTGTGGATGTCTTATCTAGACAACAAGCCAATGTTGGACAGGCAGTGCTAAAAACACTGTTTCAAACCACTTCAAGTCCTACAAGTTAACCACTGCTTATTTGGGAGGAGAATTGCTTTTTACTCTATGCACAGCATGTGTTTCTGCAGCTACACATGCCATCGAACGGAAAATGTCACTTACCTAGTGTACATCTGTTTGTGGCATGTAGTGCTGCAGATTCAAATGTGCCCTCCCTCCTCCCCGGGAGCCTGTAGTCATTGTAGTACTCATTTGTACATATGTATATATAATTTGCCTGGACATCTTAGTTACTTCTTAAATATCTATAGTTGTACATACACAATCTTTTACTCCTTACTTCACCCTTCTGCGGGAAAACAATCTAACAAAGGAGTCGATGCCCATGCACACTATCACCGAGATGAGGAGTCACTCAATCCTGTGACTCGAAAAAAGACTTCTTTGAAGAAAAACTACTTGTAACACTCAGAGCCCAACACTAGATGGTGGGATATGCACAGCATTTGAATCTGCAGCACTACATGCCACGAACAGATGTACACTAGGTAAGTGACATTTTCCATATATATATATATATGTTCGATGGCATGTGTAGCTGCAGATACACATGCTATGCACAGGTCCTGCCATCTAGTGTTGGGCTCGGAGTGTTACAAGTTGTTTTTCCTTCAAAGAAGTCTTTTCGAGTCACAGGATTGAGTGACTCCTCCTTTTCGGCTCCATTGCGCATGGGCATTGGCTCCATCTTAGATTGTTTTCTTTCCGCCATCGGGTTCGTCGTGTTCCTCTTCACTCTGGTTGTTCGAGTCGGAAAATCTTAGAAACCATCTAAAATCGTCTGTATTGTTTTCGATCGCGTCTCATCTAGCATCGACACCTCAGTACTGGCGGATACACAGCTTTGATTGCCCTTCGGGGCACCCGCGCCCAACTTGGGCCTGGTCGGCCGGACCAAAAGTATCGTCGAAGCCTCATGGACTGGACCCCGTTTAGATTCTGCCCTCGGTGCCACGCCAAGTATCCCTACACAGATCAACATCTGGTTTGTAACCTGTGTTTATCTCCGGATCATCGAGAGGATACTTGTGAAGCCTGTAAATCCTTCCATTCAAAAAATACTTTAAGAGACCCAAGAGCACGAAGGTTAGAGATGGCGTCCAGAAGCACCCAACGCCTCGACGCAGAAGAGGAGGAGATGATTCACACCGCCATCTCCGTTCGGGGATCCGATTCAGAACAAGAGTCCGACGTCGACAGACCACTAACAGAGGGCCAGCATGTGAGTACGCTTGCCCCGACCCAAACCAAGCCCAGACACAAGGCCTCTGGACGCCGCTGCCGGAAGGCCATGGCTCCACCCGTAAAAAAGTGACCGGTGACCAAGTAACATCTTAGGCACCGAAAAAGGCCACGCCCATAACGAAGCCTTCGGACTCTAGCCGAGGCACAGGCTCCGAAAGCATATGACACCGACCCATCGAGTCGAGACCCCGAAGTCACTTTTTGAACCGAGGCCAACAACTACTTCAGGCTCTTCGGTGCCGAAAAAACCAGCTTCGGAGCCGAAAAAACATTCCTATACAGAGGAGCATGGACTTTCGAAACAGTTAAAAGAAAGCCATAGATTTGAGGAAGAATTACAACAAATGGAGGATTTTGATGACAAACAGGCCAGGCTACAGATCCACAAGGACACTGGCAAGATCTTCACAGCACTTCCTCTCAAAATTAAAAGAAAACTGGCCTTCCACGAACGCTTGGACACTGATCAGCCAACGGCTAAAGTGCCAAGAGAGAAATCTCCGCCTCCCCAGTTTTCTCCTCACCAGTCTCCTCCTCACTCTCCTCAACGGACTGTCTCCCCGCCTGCTACACCCATCACACACTATGCAGTCACATCAGGACACAGATCCATGGGATCTCTATGACGACCCAGTCTCAGACAATAGCCCAGAGTGCTACCCATCTAAGCCATCGCCACCTGAGGATAGCACCTTGTATACACAGGTTCTAGCTAGGGCAGCAGCTTTTCACAACGTGACCATGCACACAGAACCTCTAGAGGATGACTTCTTGTTCAATACATTGTCCTCAACTCATGCCACATACCAAAGCCTACCCATGCTCCCCGGTATGCTCAAACATGCGCAGCAGATATTCCAAGAACCGGTTAAAGGAAGGGTTATAACCCCAAGGGTAGAGAAAAAGTACAAGCCACCACCCTCAGACCCTGTTTATATCACACAACTGCTGCCCCCCGATTCAGTAGGGGTCAGCGCAGCGAGGAAAAGGGCTAACTCACAGTCCTCTGGAGATGCACCCCCTCCAGATAAAGAAAGCAAAAAATTTGATGCTGCAGGGAAAAGGGTGGCGTCACAGGTAGCCTATCAGTGGTGCATAGCTAATTCGCAGACCCTTCTAGCTAGATACGATAGGGCTCATTGGGATGAGATGAAGGACATTATTCAGCATCTCCCCAAGGACCAACAGAAGAGAGCCCAGCAGATAGTAGAGGAGGGACAGGCAATTACGAACAGCGCTAGACTCAGCAGATACAGCCGCAAGGACTATAAATACGGCTGTCACCATTAGGCGACATGCATGGCTCAGGTCATCAGGTTTTAAATCCAACAAGCCGTCCTCAACATGCCTTTTAATCAGCAACAATTATTCGGCACACAGGTGGACACAGCCATAGATAAGATGAAAAAAGATGCCGACACTGCCAAAGCGATGGGAGCGCTTTATTCATCCCAATACAGAGGCTCATTTCGGAAGCCTCAATATAGGGGAGGCTTCAGGCCACAGCCCTCCGAGCCATCTACCTCACAATCCAAGCCCTCTTACCAGACACAATACCAAAGAGGGGGATTTCGGGGATCCTACAAAGGACAATTCCCCAAATCTAGAGGAAAATACCAATCCTCAAAACAAGCCACTAATAACAAACAGTGGCTTTATCATCACCTTCCCTCAACACACTTCCCCTGTGGGAGGAAGACTGAAAAATTTCCATGACCAATGGTTAAACATCACAACAGACACATGGGTACTATCCATTATCCAACATGGTTACTGCATAGAGTTCACACAATTTCCTCCAGACATTCGCCCAAAAGTGCACAAACTTTCATCACAACATCTTGCAATGTTGCAAACAGAAGTACAGGCACTATTACTCAAACAAGCCATAGAACTAGTGATGCATCATCAAAAAGGAACAGGGGTTTACTCCCTGTACTTCCTTATTCCCAAGAAGGACAAAACATTAAGACCAAGATTAGATCTCAGGACTCTCAACCTCTACATCCGATCAGAACACTTTCACATGGTAACACTACAAAAAGTAGTCCCACTGCTACAACAGGGAGAATTTATGACAACACTGTATCTAAAAGATGTGTATTTTCACATACCCATCCATCCAGCTCACAGAAAATACCTCAGGTTTGTTATACAAGGAAAACATTACCAATTCAAAGTATTACCCTTCGGGATAACAACAGCCCCCAGAGTCTTTATAAAATGCCTTGCAGTAGTCGCAGCACACATAAGGAGACAACATATGCATGTATTCCCATATCTCGACGGTTGGCTAGTAAAAGCCAACACTCAAAAACAGTGTCAACATCACACACGTTATGTAATAGACACCCTACACACACTAGGGTTCTCAATAAATTACCAAAAATCACACCTGCAACCATCACAAATTCAGCAGTACTTAGGGGTTACACTAAACACTCAAAAGGCGCTTGCAAGTCCAAGTCCACAAAGAGTGCAATTGTTCCACAACATATTGCCAAAAATTCAGATAAACCAACACTACACTGTCTGTTTTGTCATGAAACTGCTAGGTATGATGGCATCATGCATCGCCATTGTCCCAAACGCAAGGTTACACATGCGGCCCTTACAACAGTGCCCCGCAAAACAATGGTCGCAGGCACATGGTCATCTCCAAGATCTAGTGTTGATAGACCGCCAAACACACATTTCGCTTCAGTGGTGGAATCCCACAAATTTAAACAAAGGGCGGCCATTTCAAGACCCTGTGCCTCATGCCATTCTCACAACAGATGCATCAATGATTGGATGGGTAGCACACCTCAACAAGCACAATATTCAGGTACAATGGGACAACAAACAGAAACAGTTTCACATAAATCACTTAAAACTGCTAGCAGTCTCCCTAGCACTAAGAGCCTTTCAACCTCTTCTTGCTCACAAACACATTCTTGTCAGAACAGACAATTTGACAACAATGTACTACCTAAACAAACAGGGAGGAACCCACTCATCATAACTTTGCCTTCTAGCACCAAAGATTTGGCATTGGGCAATTCACAACAACATACACCTGGTAGCTCAATACATTCCAGGGATTCACAATCAGTTAGCAGACGATCTCAGTCGAGATCACCAGCAAACTCACGAGTGGGAAATTCACCCCCAAGTACTTCACAAATACTTTCGTCAGTGGGGGACACCAGACATAGATCTGTTCGCCACCAAACACAACGCAAAATGCCTAAACATTGCGTCCTGGTACCCACACCCTCTATCCAAGGGGAATGCTCTATGGATCAGCTGGTCAGGGATATTTGCTTACGCTTTTCCCCCTCTCCTGCTCATTCCATTTTTGGTCAACAAACTGCGTCAAAACAAACTCAAACTCATACTTATAGCACCAACGTGGGCACGCCAGCCATGGTACACCACACCGCTAGACCTGTAAATAGTACCACACGTCAAACTCCGGAACAGACCAGACCTGTTGACACAAAACAAACAGCAGATCAGACACCCCAATCCAGTGATGCTTAATCTGGCAATCTGGCTCCTGAAATCTTAGAGTTTGGGTATCTAAATCTTCCACCAGAATGTATGGAAGTCATTAAACAGGCAAGAAAACCTACTACCAGGCAGTTTTATGCTAAAAAATGGAAAAGATTTAGCTTTTTCATCCATCAAAATACATCTCACAGCAATTTCTGCTTATTTGCAAAATAAACAAACCAAATCTTTATTTAGAGTGCCAGTCATTAAAGCTTTCATGGAGGGTCTAAAATGAATCATACCTCCAAGAACGCCACCAGTACCCTCATGGAATCTTAACTTTGTACTTACACGACTCATGGGTCCACCCTTTGAACCCATGCACTCTTGTCAGATTCAATTCCTAACTTGGAAAGTAGCATTTCTAGTGGCAATCACTTCATTACGAAGAGTTAGTGAAATACAAACATTCACTATTGAACAACCCTTTATACAAGTACACAAACATAAGGTTGTACTTTGCACAAACCCTAAATTTCTACCTAAAGTCATCTCATGGTTTCATTTAAACCAAACAGTGGAACTCCCAGTCTTCTTCCCACAGCCAGACTCAGTGACAGAAAGAGCACTACATACATTAGATATTAAGAGAGCTTTAATGTATTACATTGACAGAACAAAATCATTTCGTAAAACTAAAAATTGTTTGTCGCATTCCAAAAACCCCATACTGGTAATCCTATATCAAAACAAGGCATAGCACGGTGGATAGTGAAATGTATCCAAACTTGTTACTTAAAGGCTAAAAGACAACTGCTAATTACGCCAAAGGCACATTCCACTAGGAAAAAAGGAGCAACAATGGCATTTCTAGGAAACATACCAATGACAGAAATTTGTAAGGCAGCCACTTGGTCGACACCTCATACATTTACCAAGAATTACTGTGTAGATGTGTTAGCAACACAACAGGCCACAGTAGGACAGGCTATACTAAGAACATTATTTCAGACAACTTCAACTCCTACAGGCTGACCACCGCTTAGCGGAGGATTACTGCTTTGTAGTCTATGCATAGCAATGTTTATCTGCAGCTACACATGCCATTGAACGGAAAATGTCACTTACCCAGTGTACATCTGTTTGTGGCATGTTCCGCTGCAGATTCACATGCGCCCTCCCTCCTCCCCGGGAGCCTGCAGCCGTTTAAGTTACATTTAAAATTTGTACATATGTATAAACATCTCTATTCCATTGCATGGACACCTCTTTATTTAAACTCTGTATATACATCTCTATTCCATTGCATGGACATCTCTTTCTTTACACTCTATCACTCCTACCTTACCCTCTGCGGGAAAACAATCTAAGATGGAGCCGATGCCCATGCGCAATGGAGCCGAAAAGGAGGGGTCACTCGGTCCCGTGACTCGAAAAGACTTCTTCGAAGAAAAACAACTTGTAACACTCCGAGCCCACCACTAGATGGCAGGACCTGTGCATAGCATGTGAATCTGCAGCGGAACATGCCACGAACAGATGTACACTGGGTATAGATATATATATCGCCAGTAGATATACTTAGAGCTATGTTTCCATAGAAAAAGCGTTTTTTGACTTCTCTATATCTTTGGCACCGTTTGACGAATCTTCACAAAATTTTCCAGAAAAAGTGCCCTGGTGATCGTTGTTGTGCATAGAAAGTTTAGGGGTGATCTGTCAATCGGGGGCCAAGAAGAAGGTGTAAAAAAAAAAGTTGCGTTTCCCATGTTAATGTCCATAAGACCTTTAAAGATGACTACTGCTCAAACCCCTAAACGGAGTGACATGAAATTTGGCTGAAAGCTAGCTTTTGGTACACATATTACGCTTTCACTTATTTAGTGGAAATCTGTTCAGTAGGTTAGGAGATATTAAATGGAAGTCACATTTGTACATCTATGACTGTGGATCCTTTGAGACGATTTTGCGGCAAATGCGTGCAACAACAGAAATGCTGTGATTGGCTGGCCACAACCTGACCAGAAAGTTGCGGATGCCATTTTAAGTTTACCAGAAATGGTGCCCAGTGCTGGAAAATTAAATGAAAAGTGGCATAAGGAGTAGGGTGGAGGTACCCTGACCCCAGAGCTGTGATATAGGGGTCAGTGAGGGTGAAATTATGTCCTTAAAAATATTTTTTCATGCCACTTGATATTCACAAATTCGTTGCGATCATAACATCATGACAAATTTGGGAATATCGACGGGGGGGAAATAATTCACAGTCTCATTCATACACTTCATCATTCACTCAAAATCACTCGGACACGCATGCACCCACTCACAGACCCACTCAGAGAGCAAATACGTTGTGACACTTAGCAGGGCCTGCCGCCAACCATAGTAAGTGGTTTGGTGAACGTATAGTAAGTAAGAGCCTTGCTTTAACGTCCCTATAACCGTTGTTTTTTTCAGAGTGTGAATATATATAAATGTGTGTGTGTGTGTGTGTATATGTTTATAGATAGATATATTAAGATGTAATTGACAGAAGTTTTATGAATTTTATTCAACAAACCTTTGTGCACAGTATTAGCTCAAAAGGATGCCTGTGCATTTCAAGCGTGGTTGTCTTGTTCAAGGCAATCAGGCAAAATAAGTGATTTTAACTCTTATAGGAAACGTTACAGTCCAATGCAGAATAAAATGCTGAATGGAAATACACCACACTTGGGATGGAAGTATAACTTACTCATTGATGTGTCTTTGCTTATTTGTTAGTAAATCTGTTCACTAGTTTTTGGGAAATTAGTGTTTAAAATGTTTAAGACGGGTTTGAAAATGTTAAACTGTTATCGAGACTGTTGGCCCAAGATAGAGTCCTACGAACCCTGGGTTGAGGACTATCCACTGACTCAAATATAAAAAATAAAGAACTTTGATTACACAAGGGAGCTTTGTCTCTCTCATCGTATTTGTTCCGTAGACCCGAACATCTCTAATTGGAAGGCGGTAATGTGAAGAAAAATATTACAACTGCCCTGACAGGACTATCAGCCTGGTCCGCCACATCATGAAAGATAAAAATGAGAAGCCGTAACTGTTCAGTGGGCGCATCCTCTGACCTCTTAGCTGAAGTGGTGGGCCCAAAAGAGACACCCCCCTCCGACAACTCTCAAGTACAAAATAAAAGTAGTTTTGGTGCTTGGTTTGCAGCCCATTGTGAACCCTGTTTAAGATTCTGTTACCCAGGGCACGAGGTCTTGATTCCTTGGTGGACCTCTCACAGTGTCCAACAAGAGTCCACAAAGTCAGCCTTTTGGCCATCTCCCAACTTCACAATTACATGCTGCTCCGGGGTTTATACATTTTCTCCAGTATGTTAAGAGTGATTGCTCTCCCCATCTGCTGGGGCATACTTCACCATTTGGGTCCAAGAGCAGCATCGGGCGCCTACTGTGGGAGGAAGCCACCCAACTTTGACATCACATATATAAGAGTTCACAAGTCTACATTGGTTTGCAAACCCTACAGCAGGATCCGTGGGCTCCTGGAAAAAAAATCAAGGTGCAAGGGCACCTAAACGGTACTGTTAAAGTACATTTATTGCTATGAATTTAAACCAAAACACTTACATTTACAAGTTGTGGCTAGCTATGTAGTCCATAACTCGAGCACCAAATGTAGTGCTCAGGGCAGCACAACATTTATACCAATCAGTAACTACACCTGAAAGCACAATGTAATTAAATAACAAAACATACTTACACAACTAAATAAAACTGCATTCGTATATGTCATAGTGACATCTGATTTTTTGGCAACTGAAAAATGTGTTTGGTACCCACCCTGCATAATCTTTGAACTGTTTAACCAAATGGCACCACATTTGGCACTCTTACAAATCCCCTCCCCAGGATTTAGATCCCAACTTTGGTGCAGATTTGTCAAATGGAGCCAATTTATTAAGGCTCCAAAATCTGATTACTTTTGTGGGAGGTATCAATCTTAACTATGACTAGTAGGTTATTCTTGCCCATAATACATGTATTCACTGGGACATCTGCAAAGTGCATAGATACCTCAGGCAACAATGTACAAAATGAGAGAATGTATAAAGCTTTGCTGATGTTGAAAGCTTAAGTCGCCAAACATAGGGTATAATTGTGATTTTGGTTGTAGGCTCGGAGCTATGATAGGTGATTCAGTTTAACTGTGATCTGGCTATAGACCGAGTCCTGTTGGGTGGTTTGGAAAGAGTAGAGAACCATACAAGCACTGCACACCCAAGAGTCATGGGCTCGAGTAACTGCACAGCTTTGAAATAGGTGGCTTCCACTTAGAAATAGCAAATAGTCAACATATTAAGCACAGGATTAGGGTGCTATTCAAGACAAGGGAGATAGGAAAGTTCAACAGTCATTTTTGGCTTGACAGTGAGTTGACTTGAGAGCATGCCTTGGGCAAAGTCCATAAAAAGTAAAGCTCTTGTTCACTTACTCCCAGATCGTAATGTGTGCCTATTTGAGCAACACTATCGAGAAATTTATTTGCAAAAACATGTTCTCCCTGTTTTGTATGCAAATTGAAAATTTATGTGCAACTTCACTCTTTGTATAGATAGCTCTTAGTGGCCTTTTATCTACCGCTGTTTCGGTTAGATTCATTTGGCGTCTCTTACTCATTTATTCTTTGAAATATCTTTCAGACTATCTGGGATGGGTGAGACTAACCATTTGTGGTAGAAGTAAGAATCATTTTGCCTTGTCTCTTTTTTTTCTTTTTCCAGGTATCATATGAAGATGTGGATCGTCTGAAGAAATTTGCAATGCTGGAGAATCCACGGATTCCCCATTTCCTGCGGGATCAGGAGCGGTACCAGCAGCAGCTGGACTACATCATTGAAGTAAATCAGTTGAATGATGAAGAGCTGAGCTTTCTGCTCCCAAAATGACCAGCCAGGTGATCTCCCGTACCTGCCCAAACCAACGTCCATCACACTGTGCACTCCAAATGCCGGCGCTCCCGTCATCTCACCCACTGGATTTTGCCATCACTGCAGAGTACCGGAGGATGTAGATCACCTGCATCGTTGATCCCGGCTGCTCTCAGATCGCCGGCGGTCTCTAAAAGTAAAAGGTCCCAAAAATAATCAAGAGCTACTGTAACATTTATTTCTTATTGGTACAAGAAGGTTCGATATGATCCATCCTGTACTTACTTTCTAGCTACCTCCTGAACAATCAGAATAGTCAGCTCTGGTGCGACTGATCATGCCATAAAAAAGTACAAAGAACATCTATGATCTCACCCGTCAAGCAAGGAAGCTCTTTCAGCTGAACAATTAGAAGTGACACCCCCAGAGGCCTGACTCAATTGTACAGTGTTCTGACAAGCCCCAACCAATGGAATAAATCCCATGTTGCCTGGTTAGTCATTGTATACGTTCTTGAACCTTGTGTATTAGATGAGAAAACAAGGTTTTGACTAATCATGTTAGGAAAATCTGGGCTAATTAGGGTTCAACAATCTAATAGCAAATCAAAGTAAGAATTGAAGATGCTGAGAGACAAAATGGCCCCCATCTAGCAAATGTTTTAGCAAGCGTACACAATCACTTGTTTAGTGAAGCTGTGGAAACTATGGCCCATATTTATACTTTTTTTGTGCCGCATTTGTGTCACTTTTTGACGCAAAATCAGCACAAATTTACAAAATATAATTGAATTTTGTAAGCTTGCCCTGTTTGTGCGCCAAAAAATGACACAAATGCTGCACTGAAAAAGTATAAATCAGGCCCTAAGGGGCTTATTAACAAGCCCCTTGCGCCGCTGGTGCATCACTTTTTCCCATATAAAAAGTGACACACCGGTGGTGCAAAGGGCTTGTAAATAAGTCCCTAAATATTCCTAAGGAGCTTCAGCCATGGGAAGAAAAGGTGAACGAGGAAACCAATTGTTTTTTGGTGTGGTGGTTGATATTAAAGTAGCTGTTCAGAGAACTTACAGTATTTTTGGATGAATCTGGGCAGTGGGTAGTGTTGTATTTTGTTGTCAAGGGATTTTGGGCCTGTCATGCATCATTTTTGTGGGCTAATTAGCAAGCTTTGAAGGTGACAAGTTTTTGACAAGTCTTCATTGGAGTAAGTTCAGAGTTGGGTAGATGGAATCTGGAAGCTTCCTACAGCTACCAATTTGACCAATATATTCTGTATCACATGGAAGTGGGAGATGTTGTGCTTTGTCAGGCTGAGTTACAGGAAGTTGGTGTAATCAAGGCTAGAGTTGTGATTTGTACCTACTACTATCTATGGTTATCTGGAGGATGAAAGAGGAGTAGAAGACTGGAGGTGGTGAATGTGCTCACCACATATCCTCAAGCACACAAAAGGTGATCAGAGGAATGCTTACACTTTGTCTAACCACTGGCTGTGACTTGAGGCGGCATTCTAATCCATCATTCCTTTGCCCACCATGTAACCTTTGTTTGGACCCAGCAGTATGCAAATGAGCATTCACTCTGCTCCGGTAGGAACAGAACTTTCAAACAGAACAGCCAAACTGCCAGGTCCTCTCTGAACTGGCACACAAGCTACCAAAAGCTGTTTTTGCTCTGATTGGGGCTCTTCAGCTGGTTGCAACTTGGTTCCAGTGAGAGAGTGAGCATGGGACCCCTGTCTCGGCACACCCTTGTCACTTAGAGCTGTACATAAAACACACAAAAGGTGATGAGTCTTTGTTCTTTTGCCCACCATGCTACATCAATTTAGACCCAGCTATATGCAAATCAGCCTTTGTCTTGCTCCATTAGAACACCCCAGCCCAAGGTTCTCCCTGAACCAGAACACTGATATAGTTGAATACAGTGTGCTGGTAATAATTTTTAAAAGAACACACTTAATAATGCTGATTATTGTAGTATAACAACTCTTTGAAAAATACTCAAAAAATCAATTACCATTTTTTGCTAGTCAACATGGTATTGCAGTGACGTTTGGACCCATCGTATGGGTCTTCATCAGGACAGTAGAGGATTTGAAGAGTTCCTCTGTTTGTCGAAGTCTGTATGACTTAGCCTCAGTGCCTTTTGAAGAACAAATACAAACAAGAACTGCTTATCAATGAGATTGAGTTTGCAAGAAACATCTCTCAGACCATACAAGAGATATGCCATTAGATTGTTTCTGTGGTTGGGAGGTTGCTTCCTCTTGTCCTGATGAAGAGCTTGCATTAAATTACACAATGGGTCAAAACACCAACCCAATAACATGTTTACTAGCAAACTACTTTAGTAATTGAACTGTACCCAAAGTTCTGACTCTTTTTTAAAGAGCTGTTGTACTGCAATAGTCAGAATGTTAATGGACTGTACATTTTTAAATGATCAACCACACTGTATTCACACCATCACTTATCACTTTCACTGCGCCGTTCACTGGAGCACCTATTCCAAATGTTTTCTTACACTTCATGACAAGCAATTAAAGTACTGTTTAATCATACACAGTTGTGTTAATAGATTTGTTTGGCCATAGAAGCATCGGCATAAAGCTTCTTCCAAGGTAATTGTTGTTTCTTCATAATTGTGTATCTCCATTTCCTGGGATACTAGGTTGTCCTGTAATATTTAGACACTTCCAGATGACATTGAACCTCGTTGGGGTTTTCAGTCAACCTGCCGAAGTCACACCTGACTCGTTTGCTGAGGTTCCCTTTCATCTGAGCCATCCTGGATATGGTGCGCTTTTAGGCCTTTCTTCCATACCAACTAGTTCAGGGCATTTGGGCTATGATCCCCCTGCTTATCTATTTCCTGGGTCTCAGAAAGGATAGCTTTGAGTCTTCTAAGCCTGTGTGCCAACCATGCCTGATGGCATATGCATGTCCTGCAGTGGGGATCTCAAGTTCCACAGCAGAACACGCCTATGCCTGAGTGGGCCCAACATCAGGGGAACCTGTTGAATTCCATCCAGTTGTCTGAGGAGACTGCAACATTTCTGCAGTGGTAACTACTCAACTGCAGTTGAACTAGTGGCAGACTCCCATCCCTGCCCAATGCAGACTTGATGGTAGTGACAGAGGCAACGCTATTGGGCTGGAGAGGCTTTCTGGGAGAGGGGGCGATCAGAGGACTCTAGCCTTTGGCAGGGTCCCACCTCCACATCAGTCTGTTGGAGCTGCAGGCAAATTGTTTAATTTGTGAAGTGGCCAAGCTCAGCCATCGGCACCTAGCAGATCACAAATGGCGGTTACACGTGGAGGTGGTACAGGCCATATTCCACCTATGAGGAGAACGCTGGCTTGATCTCTTCACCACTGCTGAGAATTAATTTTGTCAACACTTTTGTGCTTTGGAGATCCCAAGAATAAATGCTCAACCTCTGAGACGCATTCTGCATGCAGTGGAGCATAGGATTCCTGTATGCCTTGCTGTTGCCGCATCTCCTGCTCCATTTCTGAAAATCAGTAATGAACGGACCCAAGTCATTCTGGTGGCTCTGAATTTGGTAAGGGGAGCATAGTGCTCGGGACTCCAGAGCCTGCGTATGTGTCGCCCAACCAGATTGACTCTTCAAGAGGATCTTCAGTCGCAGCAACGAGACAGAGTCTTGGACCTGGGGCTGTGCACTCTGCATCTACATGCATGTAGATTGCGTCGTGGCAGTTGATCTCCTTCAAGCCTCCTCCTGAAGTCTTTAATGTGATCCCGGCAGTCAGGAATCCTTCCATGAAATCAGTGTATGCTGGACAGTGGGATACATTTGTGGCTTGGTCCGGCACATTCCAACCTGACCTGTTGCATGCAAACTGTCGGATGTATTGCAGTTTACTGTATCTTTAACCCACCCAGAACCTGCTGTGGGCACTGTTAAAGGTTATATTTCAGGCCTTTCTACATTTGTGAGACCAGGTGCACTTGTTCAAATCACCAATTTTTACGCATTTTATAAAAAACGTTTGCAACATACGTTTCTGCCAAATCCCTTTGTGATGCCACAGTGGGACTTAAATTTGGCCCTTACTGTCCTCATGTGTATCCCTTTCGAGCAAGTGCATAGTTGTCCATTGCACTTCCTCAAGTACAAAAACTCTTTTTATGGTTGTGATGACATCAGCACGTTGTGTGAGTGAGCTGCAAGCCCACTCATTCCAGCCTTGCTATATAAACTTTTCTTTGGACAAGCGTGTGTTACCTACTTGAACAGCGTGCCTACTGAAGATGGCAGTGACTTATTTTACCTCTTGGACCCCAAGAGAGCGCTGAGCTTGTTGATCAGTCATACAAAGGAACATTGGGTGGACAATCAGACTATTGGACTAGCGGCAGACACCTCTCCAAGCCGACTTAATGGGAGTGACTGAGGGATCACTATTGGGTGGGGGAGGTTTTGTGGCATTCTCTGGTGGAAAGGACAAGGCTATGCAGAAAGAAACCATCTGTGGATGGCTAGTTCTCTTTAAGATTTGCTGCACATCATGTAAGAACCAGCCTCCAGAAGTCCTGGGGGTCATTCCAACATAGCTAAGCCTACCACCACTGTGTTTGCACACAGAATCCTGGATATCTGTCAGGCTGCTATGTGGGCATCAGTGCATCTGTTCCACAAGCCCTGTGGCATTGACAGCCAGCTTTAACAGGAAGGGTATATCACCTGTTCAGTTCTGCAAGACATTTTGATCGCAGCCATTCCACAGACCCATCATTTTGGGAGGTACTGCTTTGGTATCTGTCCGTTAGATGAGGAATCTGCGGTTAGGACAATCAAGTTACCTTCTTTAACACTCTTTTTGGTGGATGCTCTAATTGCCTATTCCTCACCACCCTCCCACCTCTCCATTCTATTTAATGGTCTCTTTTTCCATCTAAAAAGGTCCCAATTTAGGAATCTGAATGCTGGTTGTTGCAATCTATTAGGCTCTGCATCAGAGGCCTTGGACAAACTTATGAAAGAAAATGATGTCAGTGCTCATGCTTGGCGCTTATATGTGGCTCCATTCATCACTTCCGTAGCAGAACAGTGTCTGTGTGGTGCCACACAGCACAACATACAGGGGCGCAGAAGCACAACTTTTTGAATTGCCGTATCCAGCCTGGATATCTTCACAAGGAGAGGAAACTGCAGTTAGATATAGTATCCACCCAGAAAGAGGGTTACCAAAGTTAAGCAGCATGTTCCTTGGCATCAGTTGGTTTTCCTCAAGCCATTTAACAAACTCCATGGTAGGTAATGCTTTTAACACTTGCCTACAGTACCTGCTTGCCAACTTAAGGTTCCTCCACAACACAGTTTTTCTGTCTAGCGAAAGATCCTATGTACAGTATTCTTTAGAAGCTTTGCAAACCACCCTGTTCCATTTTTCTTGGGGCTGTGATACTCCACTCTGTTCTTTCAGTGACCTTATGTGGGCACAGTGGCAGACTCCTGGATGCAAACACACCTTCTCCTGGCCTTGATGAGCACTCACAGACACTCTGGCAGCCCTACTACAAACTCTGCACTGGCTTTATTTATGGAAGGCACCAATTAATTGGTACAAAAATAAGTGCAGGGCCCTTCTGAGAAATCCTCTGCAGTTTGCACTACTGATTGCCAACATAACTACTTACCATAACGCTCCCACAAGTGTGACAATTTATACTGTTCCATGCCACCTGAAGATATTAGAATAATGTGGGTGGCAGGTACTATTCACTTTTAATGTAGATTGGAGTATTAAATACTGTTGTGCTCATTTTAAAATTGTGCAGCGCCACCCTGTGGTGGACTAGCATTAGTGCTAGTGTTGAGATTTAAGTGCTGGTGCCAAGCACCAGAAACCACTGCCTCAAATTAAGCACTGATGCAAGATTTCTGTGGTGCCGAAACACCCATCAGACCTCCAATCTCGCCATCAAACGACTACAGAAAGCCATCCCCTAGATACTGGGATAGGCTTTCTCTCCAGTTCTAGTGTCCTAAGACAGACTTTCCCACCACTCAACATGCTTATGAAATGGTATCTGCCATAATGGTGACAGTCTCTTTTCCAGCATTGACTGACAGTCACCTATTTTTTCAAATAGTCTTGACATCTGTATCAAGCAGTCTCACATTCTGGGACTGACAGTGCTTAGATAAGCTGGGAGTCTTATCAGCTTAGGTAAAGATATCTCTGCATGCACTTTCAATAGCTCCAGACCCTACAGCACACTCTCTTCCGGCACTGAAACAAACCTCACCAACCATTTGCACAGACTATAGTTAGGTTATCTGTTACACTTTGAGACGCACAGAATTTGTGTCTGTGTTCCCTTATCAAGTCCTACCTTGCTGAAAGTTATCCGGCCCTGTGAAGAATTGACCAAGGATGAGACTGTACTTCTTGGGTTTAAGGCTGCTGCCAGGGAGTGGGGCACGGTTTCAAGTCTTCCACAGATTCTGGGGATGCTCACCCTCTCCTTTGGAACCTCAAACCGTTTTCTTCTACTTCCTTTACTTGCCCTGAGAGGGTCTCTGCAATATTTAGCCTCTTGCTGGTGGAATTTTTATTTATTTATTTGAATTATGCATACAATAAAATGAAAGATTATAGTGCACTACTGGAAGTTTATTTTTATCACTTTTAAGAGAGAGTGATGTATGACAGATACCACAAAACCTTTCTGTGCTCTGACATCGAGAATGAGATGAGATGGAATGTTAATCCTGTGAAGAAATGCACTGCCCTTGAGGTCGAGAGGAGGGTGTCATGGGAGAGGATTGTCCCAAGATGCAGGCCTTGTCCACTGCCTTGGAGTATTTGGTCCATATCCCCTTTCCCAATCTATCTTTTCCATGGAATAAACAAAATTATTCCAATTATTACTCATAATTATTCTATAAAATTGGCAGCTCTAAACATATTTAGCAAATAAAACATTGCAGTTATGATCTGCCAACTCTTTTAAAAATGCAATCAAATAATTGCTTGCCAACGTGTTATGGGCAGTCTGACTTCCCTAAAGTGACATTTTTCTAACGTGTGACTGGGGGTGGGGGGCTTTCAATGTTATTTGGAGACCCTCCCTCTTCCACAGCTGCTCCCACCGGGGCATGGGTGACAAAAGATGTTACTGATGGACCATTAAAGTAAAGCTCAAATGCTACTAAAGCTTAAAACTTTTCAACAAGCTGCTCCTCTTGGTTAGTGTTGCATCCCCTACCCTGAGAACTATTCGCCCCCCTCATGGATTGCCCCTCCCTCCCCATTTGAAGACCACTATTGTCCATTAGCATTGATGTTGTCCCAAAGTATGTTTCACCCATAATGCCATGACATTTTCAGGTTTTGATTCCTCACTGCCCCAGTTTATACCCAAGACATTTCAGAATATCCTCTTTTTCAAATCCCTATTGCTTCCTCTGCCCTTAACCCAACATGTAAAACACCATTTCCATAACAGTGTTAACGTAGCCCCAGGATGCAGAGCTCCATTGAATCACACTGTGTGCCCCAGCACGCAGAGAATCATTGCCACACTAAGGGGCATATTTACAAGCCCCAGGCGCCTTCCTGTGTCACATTAGCGTAATTTTTTGTTTACACTAGCGTTGTTAGGAAGGCTTTTTTGTCGCACCGCATTTACAAAGTGGAGCTTTGTGCCACTTTGCACCCCCTTGCACCACATTATGCCCGCGCCAGGCATAATGTATGCAAGGGAGGCATTCCGGCGCTAGGAGGTCCACAAAAATGGCGCAGTGAAATCTACAAAATTCAAAGCATGCATTAAAGTGACGCACCCATCAAAACCTAGGGGCCTCCTTGCACTTTTCTGGACTAGTGTCAACATTTTTGACACTAGTGCAGCAAAGCACCACAATAGCGTAAAAAATATTGACGCTATTGGCCTAATGACCGCCATGGTGCGCGTATTACGGCGCACCCATTGTGTCGTTAGGTGGGGCAGGGGCGACGCAAGAAAACTGGGGCATCAGCACTGATGCACCAGTTTCTTGTAAATATGCCCCTTAGTTTTCCACACATCTATGGTTTCCGATTGTAGTTGTCCATCTCGTTTTTTTGTCCACCTCTTGCCTTTCTCCTTATCCATCTCCCCTCCTTCTTACTGCTCCTTTCTGGTGTGATGTGAGGCAGCAGGAAGTGAAGAAAGAGCTGAGACTGATTGCTGATTTTGAACACCAAATGCACATGACCGCGGCCTCCGTTAGTCTTTCAAACGCCCAACATTATGCATTCAGTCCGAGCGTGATCTAAACATGGCCCAGAATAGTGTGTTAATATCTCTCCCATATGCATTGTGTGGGGAAATGCAGCGAGTAAACCCTGTTTGTAATTCATTTCAACCCCGCCACAGAGGATTTATTTTCGATTATGGCCATATGATTGTTTACAACATTATTAAGATATTGACTAAAAAGCAGCAGCAGTAAGTAAAATCGTGTCATATTTACCAATACTTGATGGCATGCTGTGTGATAAATTTGTCAGAGAACATTCTCCAGGCCATAGAAGTGAAAGCAACTACAGTTTTAAAAGGATCATTATGTGGGGTTACAGATTTAAAAATAGTGGGCTGGCTTAGAGTTTGGCAGAGACGGTATTCCAGTGCAATGGATCAGATTACTTTTTTTGTCCGTGAGGGACAGTAAAAAAAAATATAAAATATATATATTGACTCTTGAGCAATTTTCAAAAACAAACTCCCATTTTGGAATTTGTTTTTGAAAACGAAAAACAACATTGAGAGGATCCGCTGTTATAGTGGTTCCTGTCAAGGTTATGAGGTGTCTGTGGGGCTAGTGGACAGCTGTAGTTTTGGCGGGCAGAAGTCCCTCGGATGGCCGGGGCAATGTGCTCCGCCATTCCAACGGCGTAACCTCTGTCCTTCAAACTTTAAAATCAGCCCCTAAGGTCTTCGTTTTATTTTTCGAAGGATGGCTAAACTAGACAAATTACTAATTCTAACGGCAGCTTGATGCTCCTATAAAAAAACACTGTGCCACTAAAGGAAGATGTCCTAGTTCTGACACTATCCCATAAAAGTTTGTCTGCTGGAATTTAGTGGTCATAATTGCAGGCAACGCAAGTGACTGATGCTATGCACAATCACCAAGGACTTTAACTTCTCGTTAGCACACGAAGATGCCTCAGAATGAAAGTAATGTGTGCTTAGAATCTAGGTCCTGTTACAAGACGTGCTGCTGCTTTTTGCACAAGTTGAGGATGTTTGAAAAGTTAATCAGAAAGGCCACAATAGAATTATTTTAATCCAAGAGGGTTTGAGCAAGCGCTTTGACAACAGCAATATGAAGATCAAGAGCAATGTAAGGAAGAGTTTACTTTCGATGTTTTGTATTCCGAAAGCATCTGCTAGCCATCTTTTGAAGGCTGTCACCAAGGGCAGATCTGAGCCAGCCAAGGTGGTCGACGACCTTGACAGGGATAGAAGATGGCCCCATGAAGTAGTAGTCTATTTTACTATGGCATGTTTAATTAATAGCTCTGTTTTGTTGGCGTAAAATGTTTTAAAATGTTTGAGGCCGCCCACTTCCTACAAATCTAAGAACAGTGGGAAGAAAGTCTCTAATAGCAATAATAGAGAGCGGTCTTCTAACATCTTCCAGTTTCAAGATCGGATGCAAATCATGAGCATTTGTTAAAAACTTTGGGGCATATTTATACTCTGTTTGCGCAGGAATTGCGTCGTTTTTTTTTACGCAATTCCGATGCAAAACTAACTCCATATTTATACTTTGGCGTTAGACGCGTCTAGCGCCAAAGTCCATGGAGTTTGCGTCATTTTTTAGCGTGGACACCTACTTTGCGTTAATGAGATGCAAGGTAGGCGTTCCCGTCAAAAAAATTGACTCCGAGGCATGTGCGCCGTATTTACACTCCCGGGCAAAAATCACGCCCGGGAGTGGGCGGGTCAAAAAAAATTACGTATGGCCGCTTTTGTGCCGTTTTTTAGCGCCTGGACAAGGCAGGCGTTAAGGGACCTGTGGGCTCGGAAGGAGCCCAGAGGTGCCCTCCCATGCCCCCAGGGACACCCTCTGTCACCCTTGCCCATCCCAGGAGGACACCCAAGGCTGGAGGGACCCATCCCAGGGACATTAAGGTAAGTTCCGGTAAGTATTATTATTATTTTTTTTTTTTGTGGCATAGGGGGGCCTAATTTGTGCCCCCCTACATGCCACTATGCCCAATGACCATGCCCAGGGGACAGAAGTCCCCTGGGCATGGCCATTGGGCAAGGGGGCATGACTCCTGTCTTTGCTAAGACAGGAGTCATTTCTATGGGGGTTGAGAGTCGAAAAAAATGGCGCAAATCGGGTTGAGGCGAAAAATTTGCCTCAGCCTGACTTGCCCCATTTTTTGACGCCAAGCTCCATATCCCCCTACGCCGGCGCTGCCTGGTGTACGTCGTTTTTTTCCACGCACACCAGGCAGCGCCGGCGGCTAACGTCATTGATTAAATACGGCGCCCGCATGGCGCTTCAGAATGGCGTTAGCCGGCGCTAATTTTTTTGACGCAAAACTGCGTTAGCGCAGTTTTGCGTCAAAAAGTATAAATATGGCCCTTTGCACCCAGCAAAACATTGCGGTCTGAGGGAGAGCATATACAGGCTGTAAGTAACTGAGAGCACTGATCCTTGTGGTACTCAATATTTAATCTGTTTTAGCTGATTTAAAAGTTAAGCCTTATTTGATGGAGAGACTGAATTTGGAGACTAGTTTTTTCCCTATTTTTGGGCTTATAGTTGTCATGAATTTTGCAGGACAAATAAATGTTTAAGGGGGAGCCCATGGGTCTCGTATTTCATATCAGTTACTTCCTTTGTCTTTACTTTCTGGATAATTCGTCAAGGTGTTTCTGAGTAAAAGCAAGGGGAAGGTCAAAGTACCCATCAGAAAACTAATTATTTGCTGGGTAAATTGTCACCAAACTATTCTATCACCAGGCTGTAATGCAAGACAAACAGCGTGGTTCAGTAGTAGTTACAGATGAAAGCAACTTTGGGCTAAAAACAAATACTTTTGAGCATTCTTTTCCTGGTGAAATAGTAGCCAGTGAATGCAAACTAAGGCAAATGATAATACATTTTCTCATATCCGCATCCTCAAACAAATATGGAAGCCACTGCTATGAACACACCATAATTCTATGGGACTAATTTTGTCCATCCAATCAAGCCTGGTGACAGAATAGGTTGGTGGTACCAATTCAACCAGCAAATAATTAGTTTTCTGGTAGCGACTTCTACTCCCCTTTCCTTACTTTTTAAATAACCCTAGGTGCCAAACTGGATCTAGAACATTATGCAATGGCCCTCCTGCACTGGTAGATGGCATTGGCTTAGTCATGGTGTTAGTTACTGCCCGGATATGATGACACTGGAGCCACATAATGCCACACCAGCATCAGTTCCCAATTTCCAGCATGCAGTCTGACCGAGAGTTGGTGGATAGCACCAACCTGAAGGACCTGTTCCGACACAGGTCTCGTCCTGGCATAGCTGGAGTTTTTGATGCTGACCCTGCATAGCTTCTTACTTTTACTCTAGTAATGATGGTGCTGTGCAGCGGATCGTTCCCTTTGGCAGCCTTCAGGGGCACATGGATCCGACAGGGCCTTTGATTGGAGCACTGCTAGTGGATATTTCACCAGTCCAAGTCAATCAATGATGCTTACCTCAGAACACACCCGCTTTCAGAAACAGATAGCAGACCACTTAACTCTCCTAAATGCGAGTGGCTACATCTATCTAGAGGTAGAAGTGGAATGCCCATCCTCTGTCACCGGATTCCATAAGGCTATCTATCCAACCATAGGTCTGCAGAGGTGGTTTTGTTTACTGGTGTCAGAGGTACTCCCCTTTCCAATGGTGAAGACCAAATCAGAACTCTTATCCAGGATCCTTCAACCAGCCTCCACATCCTCGGAGCTGCTGCTCCCCTTCAGTGGGTGCTTGTGGAACCCCTCAAGGTGGCTTGGGAAATGCCCAATTTTGCACCAGTGGTGAATAGGCAGATTGTTTGTTGCTATGGAACTGCACACAAAGTTCCAAAGATTCCACCTTCTCACCTTGCACCAGAAGGCCTGGTATTACAGGCTTTGTCATGTTCTATGCAAAATCTAAGATCCTTCTCAACTGCACCTCCGGAAAGAGAATACAAGAAAATGGAAGCAATCGAGAACAGAGCCTTCTCCTCAGGGAGTTTGGCTCAAAGGTCCAAGAATGCCACTTTCCTGTTAGTGAGATATACTCACACACCTTAGGAGATGCTTCAGATGGACACCCTGAGTTGCCCAGACCATCTGAAGGACAACTTTGTAGAGGTGGTCAAGGACAAGATGCAGCAAAACAGATCCAACTAGCAGGCTTGGAGACCACAGATTTCATAGTAAGAGTAATGGGGTATTCCATTTCTATTAGACTCCTTGCTTGACTTCGCTCGACTGGCTTTTCATGTGATGTCCAAGCAAAGTTAAGGGCTATGCCCTGTGATAGAGCTTGCCTTTTTGAGCAAAGCATGTCTCAATTGTAAATAGTTGAATATTTGTGATGCAGCCATGTCATGTTCCACCTGCAAATGTGTAAATGTGACCATCTCATTTGCATCCCACACATCCTCCGAAGAGGAGAGTCCGATGAAGTCCCATTTCTTGAAACCTGGCAGGTCTGGTACAGGACGAACCGTGTACCCACTGATAGAATGCACAGTGTCAACCACCTTTCCTACCCCATCTCCCTTGTCAATGTATGCCAGACAGCGATGACCGTGGCCATAGCCTGGAGCACATTCTGTGAAATCTGTCCCTATACAGCACATGCATATCCCCCCCGTCCCCCAGCTTTTTACATCCTATCCTGAATACGGGGTCTGCCTGCGGGGCAAACGTCCACTCATTAACTCCTAGTACCTGTGCTGCCTCATAGTATTTCCGGACATCTGTGATGTTCCCCCTCAAAAAGTGACCTCTGCAACGTGGACATTGTGTTTCCTGCTGGGCCATTCAACCAAAGGAGTGACCCCCAATAGTGCATCCGTGGCCCGGAAAGATGCATCTGAGAGCATCTGTAAGATAAATGTAAGTGGGGTAACTCAACCATCTCGAACAGGGCTGTCCTCCCCAGAAATAATAGCAGTAGGACCTTCCAATGTTTAATATCTCCTTCCAATCTCCGCAGCATTTGTTCTACATTGTCTGAGTAATGCGTGCCACCATCCCAGAGACCCATAAACCCAGATATTTAAAGTGCAGGGGTTTCACCTTTAATGGCAAAGGAAGGGCGCTCCCCACCAACCATCCCCCCCAGAGGGATTATCAGATACTTCTCGCAGTTCATCTGCAGCCCGTGTAGATCCCATAGCTAATATGTTCCCCAAGTGCAGCAGTGATTAATCCAGGTCCACTATATAGAGCAGAATATCATATGCGTACAGCAAGATTCAGTACTCCCAGGAGTTGCTCCAACGTCAGCCCCACACCTGCGCATCTATCCTGATCCACTCCGCCACACCTCTATGACAATGACGAACAACACTGGGGAGAGGGGACAACCCTGATGTGTACTCCTCCGTACTTGGAACTCTGAAGAAAGGACCCCATTCACCTTCACCCTGGCCCGAGGTCACATATAAAGTAGATGGAGCTGCTGCAGATATTGACCCCCAAATCCCATTTTTGCCATACCAGCAAACAGAAAGGACCAATGAATGGAGTCAAAGGCCTTGTACGCATCCAGGAACGCTACCACCAAGGAGGTTTCCATTCCCTTTGCCGCCGCTATACAACTGTATAAGCGGCATAGATTTAATTTGGTTGATCCATATAAACCCATTATGTTCTGGATGGATCAAATCCGAGATTTGTCGCTCCAGTCTATTTGTCAACACCTTGGCCACACCCCTGGCATTCGTATTCAAAAGAAAGACTGGCCTGCCTATAGGTGTCCCACTGCTCCCAGGCTTACCCTCTTTAGATGTCAAAACAATAGCTATATGGGGGTCTCTCTGCAAGGCCCCCCTTCTGTATGCCTCAAGATACATCTTATCGAAGGGCCAGGCAATTCTCCCCGCCATCCTTCTAAAAAATGTGCTGGAAAGCCATTTGGACCCTGGGTCCTCCCTTTACGGAGCTAAGTAAGTGCCAGGAGAATTTGCTCAAGCTTTAATTCAGCCTCTAGCTCTAAAGCTGCATTGGCCCCCTATGTTCTAAAGGGGCATTACAGTGCAAATTGTGCCACCTCTGATATAGGAACCCCACTGTGCTACTCATAAGATCCCATGTAGGCAGCTATGGTATCTGCGATGTCCTCACTACCGGTCACCTATGACCCATCCGGTGGAATAACACCCCTAGTATGATTCCATTCCCAGGTCACCCTCACTCAACCAAGCCAGAGGTTTCTCCGCTTTATCCTCCATATCATAAATAGACACCTGCTTAGCAATGTGCCCACTTGACCTCTTCCGTGACCAAGGAACAGATATCCTCCGTCTTGGTCCATTTGTTTAGAATCAGTCGCGCCAAGTGATAATCTGCCTCCAGGGCTATAAGGTCCTGTTCCAAGTCCCCCCGGTGGCGCGCCCGCTCCCTCTTTTCCTCTATCTCATCAGCAATAATGACCCCTCCTGCTGAACAGTGACCTTGTAGGCCTCCCATCGAACCAGTGCATCAGTCTCCAACAGTGTATTTTCCATGAAATAATGCTCCATGGCTTTATTTGAGCCAGTCTACTACTTCCTTGTTTATCAGGCGCCACAACGCCATTTTATGACAAGACCGGAGGCTCCTACTATGCGTTTCTTTTCTTACTTTAATCAACAGCAGCAGCAGTCAAGAAACAAACTACAGTTCCCATTAGGCTAAGGTAAAAGAGCCAATGGGAACAAAAAAGTGGGCACAACATATGAAACCAATAAGCATGCATATAGGACATTATGACATCACTTGACTGCGAACAGCCCTCTTTTCTTGCTGTTCGCAGTCAAGTTAAGTACATTCAATATTTTCTCTGTTTATTAAGGAGATATTGTATTTTTTCTATTTGCTCTATATTTGTTTAACGTTGTTAATTTATTCGCATTATAGTGCTTTTGTTCCCTATCCTTGTCGTTTAGTCAGCATGTTGCCGCACGTCCCTGTTTAGAGCGCTATGCCTCGCGCTTGTTAACTTTCAACCGTTTTTAACATCTCCTTGGATGACGGCTGCCATTTTCGTCACGTCTGAGGGAACGTTTTTTCCTCTTCTGTCCATAAACTCAGCACATGCAGGTCACCCTACCTGCGAGATGGGAGATCTTACTCGACTACATGCCTCTCTTCTAAACGCTCTACATACCTCAACGGCAGTTCTCGACATGCAATCAGATAAACTAGATTTACAAATGGACTTAATGAAGGTAATGGCCACGAATATTGCTGACATCAATCACAAACTGGACTTGCTGGCCATCCGGCCAACGGAGCAAAATTGCAATTACCAGCGAGCTAGTTGCAACTGAGGTCCAATAAATGATAAACTGAGTATGTTACCAAATATTTTAATAGAGATCCTACAGGAAGTCAAAACAAATAAAATCAACAAAGCCATTCCCAGGAATTGTGAGTCAGCTGACAAAGTTACATGCCAAAAGACGTTAGGTTTTGTGGCAAGCAGCCCGGCTAAAAAAGAGGCAATCACTCAGTGCCCTAATCTAACTCACATAGATGGATCAGATGGAACATCACTGTCGGAACTAACAGCGGTCTCAAAATCTGAATGTATAAACGAGTACTCAGTCCCAATACTGAAACCCCCATCCAAGAGACAAAAAAAGCGAGCCAGAAAGGCAAGGAAACAACTACAGGCCAAGGCTGTTCAGGATAATTTTTACCCCATATTTTCAGTGCTCCGGAAATCACAAACTCCGGTTTCGGGGCTTCTAGAAAGCACGCAGCCCCCAAATCTAATAAAAATCACAAGGGATGGGGTAGTCAGTGGCTCAGGACAACCACCAACTGGAGACCTCTTACCTGCTGTTCTGCAAATGTCAGCTAAAAATAACATGCTCCAGCAAACACCCCAAGTTCAATCAAACCCGCACACTACGGAGTTGAGGGTGGAGGCTCCTCATCAGGGGGGTTCAAGAGCAGAAAAATGCACGGATAGTGAAAAATTGGTGACACAACCAGATGCTCAATTACCAGTGAAAGTTCCATCAGGACCATCAAGCTTTGGAAAACGAAGATCAAAACATACTCCACAGACAGAGGCATCAGCAATCAATTTGTCTGGTAGGAACAAGAAGCAATTGACACCTCCAAGGCCAATCTCTTACACTGCAGTTGCACAAACAGCCGCCCCACAATCTACAGCAACCTTCCTGAATTTACCACAGGGCATCTTGTCAAGTATCAAAATGCCTCCTTGGAGAGGTTTATCCACCCAAGTTGCCGCCGCGCAAACCATAGCAATTCCTACTAATACAATGACGGGAACTTGGTCGAATCATGAACAGCAATCAGACCTAAATAACGATGAGGTTAAAGTACAGCCCTACAGTCAGAACCTCAAAACACCTCACTTAGTACATGACTTGCACTCCGGAATTAATACTACCAGTAGAGAAATTTACTTGATATCAAGCCCAACATACAACTACCCCACAAGAGAGGTCACAATTTCTAATGACAACGGCAGAGTAAAGTCTAAAGTTACGTTTCAAAATACGCAAATAGGAAAAATAGATCTTGAAAATCATGCCACCTTAAGTAAGCAATCACTTATGCACAAAGGGGTCCCAGATAACAACCACAAAGCAACACGAGTCACTCCCAACAATTACAACTCACTCACGCTATCGAAAAAGACAGGGAATCGAGGCAGATTCTTTTAACCCCGTATTTTAAATCACAGGGCCAGCAAGATAGCCTGAACAGGGGCAACATCATGAGGCTTCTGGCAGAGTTCCCATCAACTAAGGAGATCACATCCGCAGATCTAACATCAGTGAAATTCCTCCCGAGCAGTTCGCTGAACGACCCGGAACTTACATTGACAATGTGGAGAACAAGTGAAATTGTTACATCAATTATGGCAGTCAAGCAGCAATTTGAAAACTGGGGTATAGGGTTATCTTAATCAACTAGACTGCGCTATCCTCTTCCCCTACTGGCAAATTTAAGAGGAAAAGTAATCCAAAAACCGGAGCCACAGGCCCACAAACCTGGATGGGGTCCAGATTTTGGGGAACACGTACAGCGCCAATCTAAGAGGGAGGAAAATGTTTCAGAAACTTCAACTGCCTGGCTATCTGTAGGGATTGGAGTACAGGATGAATGTAGATGGATGGCCCATACCTTAAACCAGAGGAGAAGTAATTGAACTAGCACACGTAATGTAGTAGATATAGACCAAAGGCTGGCAGTCACCATTATGTCTTGGAACATCGCGGGAGCAAAAGCAATTGTTACAGATGGATTTAAAGTAATGACCAGTTGTAATTATTCAATAATAGTACTCCAAGAAACATGGCTGGTAGATCCAATAGAACTAGGAGGCTACTCTGTACATAACATCAAAGCCGTAAAATCAAATAAATCGGGCAGACCAAGCGGTGGCTTAGCCACATATATCTCTACAGCACTTCATGCCACAATAGAGCAGCTAGCCTTCTCTACGACAGACCTACAGGCTATAAAAATCAATTTTAGTATTAGCCATCACGTTCCGTTGATCATCTTCAATGTCTATGCTCATCCACGGAAGTATCGGAAAGCACTTCTCTTTGAACAACTACTCCAGAAGGTAGAAGAGATAAGATGTGTCAATCCAACATGGGACATTTTAGTGACAGGCGATTTTAACACCAACCTGATATATACTCCAGAACCAGATGACCAACTGGCAGCTAAAAAAAACGCTATATGGTCAGTGTTGCCGCAGTTACCATCGGCAGAGACGAGACTAGATATAAGGGGCAAACAACTGGTAGAGGCCCTAGAACATCTGAGCATGAGAGTATTAAATGGCAGGGTGACAGAAGATCTTCTGCCAAAGCCCACTTATTACAGTGCAGAATCAGCGACCACAATAGATCACACGGTCGTCTCTCTTCCCCCTGCTAGCACGTCAGTAAATTCGAAATTAAACCAACTCTCTACAGTGACCATTCATTTCAACACATAGAGTTGGTTTGGAATGCTCCATGCTTTCTTTCAGCTATATATGGATTGGGAACAGTAACCTCCGTCAACCTAAATCGTCTGATCTGGACGGAGTCCTCACTACCGCGGCTGTGCAAAAATATGAAAACTCTGCTTCAATCAATAGCGTGTCAAGATCAGTCAACCGTGGACATGTGGGCTAGCTTTCTATGGTCAATACCTTCACTTGGCGCAGCCATGCGTCATGCTCCAAATAATAATCGGAAGTCACTGAGCATGCCATCAGAAATCCTAGAATTAAGAAAAGAACTAAGGCGCAACCATAGATCTACAAAAGATAGACCTCTTACGGAATCTTTATGCGCACAAATAAAAACCTTACGAAAAAACTATAAGAAACAGGTATGGCAAATACAAACAAAAAAGGAGGATGAATTCTGGCTCAAATTACTTGCTAATTCAAGAAAGGCCAACTCTAGAGCATTTTGGGCGTCAGTGAGCGAGATTGGCCTAAAGGTAAAGATAATAAATTGTACATCAATTCCAGGAGACAAATGGGTAGATCACTTGACTGACATCTTCTTCAAGCCACTCTCTCTTGAGAAAAACCAGCAACTAAAGGTCGCGGTAACCCACAGACTTTAGGCTTACAGAGGCAGAATTCAGTGCCGAGGAAATTGCCCAAGTCATCAGAAGGGGCCGTAGGGGCGGGGCGCCTGGCCCTAATGGCCTCCCGCAAGCCATATTCAAGGCGGCTCCGGATTATTGGTCAGCAACACTGTCAATATTATATACCGAAGTTGAGCACAACAGAATCATTCCAGACAGTTGGAAAGGATCCATCATTAATCCGATATATAAAGGGGGTAGTCGAGCCAACCCAGCCAGTTACAGACTGATAGCTCTAATTGACAGTGAGGCCAAATACTTTGCCTCCTTAATTTTAGCAGACCTGCATAACTGGTCCAATCTAAACAACCTGGTCCCCATGAACCAAACTAGGTTCCGAAAGGGCTACGGCACAGTGATCAACATTCTCACGCTAGGTGATATTGCCAATTGCGCGAAGTGCTTAAAGAAAAATCTATATCTATTCTTTGTGGACTTCAAAAGTGCGTTCGATCGAGTGGACAGAGTAATGCTCTGGAGTAAACTGCGAAGCTGGGGCTTGCATGAACGTATTCTGAGGTGTATTGAATTATTGTATGACAAAACCTGGGTGCAGGTCAAGGTAGCAGACGGCTCAAAAATTTCTCGGAGAATATCAACAAATATAGGACTAAAGCAAGGCTGCGTCCTAGCCCCCCATCTTTCTAACCTCTTTATGGCTGATCTTTCAGCTATGCTGGATGCAACCAACTCGCATTCTCCCAGGATGGGAAGTCTATCTATATCACATTTATCATATGCGGATGATATTGTTCTGTTAAGCCACACAAAAATAGGGCTGCAACGGCTGGTTAGTACCTTGGGCGATTTCGCAAAGACAAACAAACTAGAAGTTAATATTTCCAAAACTAAAATTATGTCCATAGGATGCCCTTTGAATTCTGCAAACAAAATAAAGTTGAGCGGTATTGCACTTGACACGACTTGCAGTTACAAATACCTTGGTTTTACTATAGACAATAAGACCAGTCTTGTACCTCAAAAGCAGTATATTGCACAGAAGTGCAAATCCTTGGCGGTTGCTTTCTGCACCTTAGCTAAGAGACTAAAAGGTCCATCGTACAAACCATTACTGTCTGTTATGTCGGCCAAGTTCCTCCCAGCCACTACATATGGAAGTGCGGCTCTACATGGGAAAGATGCTTTTCTATTGGATCGGTAACAAATAAAAATCTATAAGCAAGTTTTCAATCTTCCTCGTTCTGCTTCTCCAGCAGAGGTTAGGCTGGAATTTGGACTAACACAACAGCAGTTTGACAGGAAAGCCCATACAATAAAAACTTGGTTCAAAATAAGCAAAAATACTGTCAGCCCTCTAGTCATGGCGCTATGGAATTCAGTGAATAACAATGTAACCTCAGTATACAACAGGTACTTGTATAACTCCTTGCAAGAAACATAAACAAAGTACCTATGGCATTCCAACATTTCATATCCTCTTTTGTCTCGAGCGTTAAAAAAAGAAATAGGCTTCCAATCATTTTTAGATGATAAAGTTAAATTTGTGCAGTGCTCACACGCTTGGTCAGTAATGCATACCTATACCATCTTGGCGCCGTCACATTATCTGTCCGCAACTTTCGCATTTCATATTAAGCATCGTTTCCTGGTGCTTCGCTTAGGAGCTTTACCAGCCAGAGCGAACCAACCATCGTAGAAGAACGGAGGAGAAATTATCTGCAGGCTATGTAAGGGCCCTAAGGAAGATATGGTCCATCTGATTTGTATTTGTCCGATCTTAAAAGAAGCGCACCAACAACTATTAAAACCGCTCTTTGTGAGAAATGGGACTCGCTCCTGTCGACCAGCAGTGATGTCAATGTTTGACCCTTGTGATGTACAGTCAATATGCAGATTTATCAAATTTCTGACTGTACATACCAAAGATGTGAATCAGCTCCCCGGGACACAGTCTTGATCAATGAATCTTAATTCTTTTAGAACTGAAAGCTGGCACTCTGTACTTTAGCCTATAAAAACTGATTTTACAATAGGTTTTTTATGGTAAAGGAGCTCATGGAATTTTAAGAGAATTCTATATGGCATATTATGAGCTGATTGTTATGGTTTTTATTAACTAAACAATAAAGATACTACTACCATAATCTACCGCTTGCTTTGGTTAGCGGTTTTATAAATTACACGCGACCCGGCAAGCGCCTTTTCTGCTCACTCCTACCTGGTCACACGTCGACCTCCTTCTGTCTGCCTCAGCTTCCTGGTTTTCATTTGGTAACGCCCACAGGAGGAGTTTTTTCTCCTTTCTCCTCCACTAACATATTTAACCCTTTTTTGCTGTTTTTTTCTACTTCCCTGTCTACAGTGTTTTAGACCCTTTCATTTTTTTAAATGGATAGTTCTCCTTCAGGGCAGGATGCCCCGGATGACATTAATTCTATCAAGCAGGAAATTATTGCTTTCATTAAGTCCTCAGTACAGCAAGCTGCATCTTGCTCCATTCTAAAACTATAAAAAAATCTGGAGTCATCCTTTGCTAACTTAATTTCAAAATCTATTTCGGCCCAGTCTGCGGGGGAATGCAGTCAGCGCCTCTCTCCCACTAAGCACTGTAAAAAAATCTCAGAAAATGGCGCTAAAGACAAGTGAGTTTCCTCACACATGGCAGAGGACGCGGTTCCTCACAAGGCTCCCTCCAAGGAGTATAAAAATTCGGACAGTGTGCAATCATCGTTAAAGCACAAATATAAATCCAAAAATACCATCCCCCTATAATTATTTCTTCCATCCCTGATACTGAAGATGATATACCTGATTTGGATTCTGATATCAATATATCTGACAAGGACGACACTTGTTCTTTATCCTCTCCTCCGCCAAAAAAACCTAGGCTATCCTCCCTTGATAATTCTAAACCTATTGCGGTCATGGACTTTTGAGGGTTTTCCAATGTTTGACCCTTGCCACATTCTCCATCCCAATTCTACAGAGTGGGTCCCTGCAGACCATGTGGCTGAATATGTCTCTGCCAAACTTACTTGCCCTCTAGACAAACAAACCAGGGCCAAGCTCAAGTCCGATTGCCCGCGTTCTTCCCTTCCCCACAAATCCTCCATCACTCTGGCTATTGACCAACCTTTTTTGACATTTTGTACCAAACTTGGTAAGGATCCGCGTAAAGGAGTAGACGAAGCATGGTCATCTTGCCAAGACACGTTATTGGCTATCCTCGACCCTCTTACGCGCATTTTCGATATTTCCGAAGCGGCCAGAATTGACGGTACTTTCATTGATCCAGAGGAGCTTACCTTATGGGTTCAGCGCACTTTTTGCCTCCTCAGCAATGCCAACTCTGCGCTTGCACATGAAAGGTCTTTTAATAAAGCTGGATCCTAAATTAGTAAATTTAGCGACTGTTCAACATATTCAAACTGAAGGTTTACTCTTTGGAGAATCATTCATAAAAGAACTAAGCAAATATGTGGCAACGTTCACATCTTTGGACAATGCACAACAATCCTTGAAGAAGATGTTTTCACAACGTGTTTTTGGCAGGGCTGGCAGAGGAAGGAACCGCTTTGCCAGCCGGGCATATGCCAACCAAGGTTCCAGAGGTTACCACAATGCATCCTACCAAGAATACAGGCCGCAATTCTACCCGCAGCGGACCAGAGGTTTTCGTTCCAGAGGGTACAGAAATTCCAGAGCCTCTAATCAATCAGGTAAGCCTTTCCTTTGGTTTTATTCCTATAGGAGGACGCCTTCGTTATTTTCTTCCGAAATTGTCGGAAATCACGACGGACCCTTGGGTTTTAAATACTGTCCAAGGTTATACTAGCAAACTTTATTCAACCCCTGTTCAAACACAGTTACCTTCTCTTCCACGGTTTTCCACAGAAATGTCAGACCTTATTTCTGCAGAAGTACAATCCCTTATTCAAAAACAAGCCATTACTTTTACCCATCCCGATCCGTCAGGTTTTACCAGCTCCATCTTCTTAGTTCAACAGAAAAAAAAGAAGATGCAGCCTGTAATAAATCTCAAGTTCTTCAATCATTTTGTGGTTTACCAACACTTTAAAATGGAAATCATCCTTCACCTCAGAGATACTCTCCTCCAAAGCAATTGGATGGTTCGATTAGATCTTCAAGATGGATATTTAGTAGTTCCAATTCATCCAGATTTCAGAAAGTTTCTTCAATTTCAGTGGTTAGACCAACACTTTCATTTTACCCCTCTAACCTTCGGTCTGTCTTCCGCCCTTTATTGCTTCACCAAGCTCATGAGACCGGTGTTAGCTTTTCTCAGAGCTCAAGGCGTGAGACTCATCATTTACTTGGACGACATTCTCATAATGAGCCAATCTCCTCAGTCTCTTTTGTCCCACTTATCTCTCACATGCTCCCTTCTGTCAGATCTAGGGTTTATCATCAACAGAGAAAAGTTTTTTCTCTCCCCAACCCAAGGTATAGAATTCTTAGGCTTTCAAATAAATTCTGTTTCAGCCATGCTCCTCCTCCCTTCCGCAAAAATCAAATCCATAAATTCAGAGATTCTACAGATTTTACGCGGTTCTCTAATTTCCCTAAGATCACTAGTTCGAATAGTAGGTTTTCTTTCCTCCTCTATTCAAGCCATTTTTCCAGGTCCCCTTCATTATCGGGCTCTCCAGAGACTGAAAATTTGTCACTTAAGAAGAGGCCTTTCATATTCAGACATTATTCCTCTAGATCTAGATTCCCGCACAGAACTTCAATGGTGGATAGACCATTAAGACGCTTGGAACGAAATAACTAAATTTGCATCAGCACCAGATCTAGTGTTAGAATCAGATGCAAGTCGTTCAGGCTGGGGAACCCGATGTGGGCCAATCTCTACTGGAGGTACATGGTCTTTAGAGGAGTCAAAATTGCATATCAACTGTTTAGAGATGCTTGCCAGCTCCTTTGCAATCAGAAGCCTTGCAAAAAAACAAAGTTTGTTGTGCTATTCTTCTCAGAATGGACGTTTCGGCAGTTCGATATATAAATCACCTCGGGGGCACGAAATCTAAACCTCTGGCGGAACTAGCCAAGGGCTTTTGGGAATTTTGCCTTTCAAACCGTATTTCGGTTCATACAGAGTACCTTCCAGGAACTCTCAATTCAGTAGCAGACTGGCATTCACGTCACCTTCGGGACTCGAGTGATTGGAAACTCCATGCCTCAATTAAAAAAAAAAATCAGAACAAATGGGGTCCTTTACTTATCGATCTGTTTGCTTCCCGTCTCAACTCTCAGCTTCCTCAATTCTTCAGTTGGCGTCCGGATCCGTTAGCCTTAGCATCCGATGCCTTCTTAAATGATTGGTCAATCTCCCTGAATTACGCCTTCCCTCTTTTTCTCATGATCAGCAGGGTGCTTGCTCAGCTCAGACGACAACAAGCCTCCTTAGTGCTCATAGCTCCATTTTGGCAATCCCAAATTTGGTTCCCAACTCTCTTGGAACTCTCAACGGACTTTCCTTTCCTTCTTCCTTCATTCTCGAATCTTTTGTTAGACCCACTGCATCGTCCTCATCCTCTCATTTTGGACAATCTTCTCACCCTTTCAGCATGGAAAATCTCGGGAATCCCCAATCTCTCCCTTTCATTTCATCTGAAGCTTCCCAATACATATCACAATCCTGGGCTCCAGGCACCAAGAAAGCTTACAAATCAGCCTGGTCTTTATGGCACAGCTGGTGTTTGGGAAAACACATTGATTCCTTATCAGCAGATGTGATTTTTATTACTAATTTTTTAGCTGCTGAAGCTAGCAAAGGTCTGGCTTTTGGTACCATCAACTTATATAGATCAGCTATTTCCTCCAATCATACCTACGTGAATGGAAAACCAGTTGGAGAATACCCTCTTGTTTGCCGTCTTTTAAAGGGAGTAACATTTTCTAATCCCCCTATGCCCAAATATAGACAATTATGGGATGTAAACATTGTTCTAAAATTTCTTCTGTCATGGCCTGATAATATCATGCTTACTTTAAAAATGTTATCTGCTAAGTTAACAATGCTAATATGTCTTGCTTCTATCAAACGACTTTCTGATGTCAAAGCTTTAGACATTTCTAATCGTGAATTTACTCATACTGGAGTTTTGATTATGGTGGTTCGTCGAACCAAAACCAATTTATCTTCAGTTTTTTATCTTATTTTCCAGATCATCCCAAGCTATGTGTTGCCCAATGTTTAAAAGTCTACGAACAGAAGACTTCAGATTTAAGAACACCCTCTGTTTCACAACTTCTAATTTCATTTAGAAAACCCTTTAATCCTGTTTCAGCTGCTACTTTAGCTTGTTGGGTCAAATGGATTATGTCTTTGGCGGGCATTGACACTTCCATGTTTGGGGCTCATTCTTCCAGGGGAGCTATGGCTTCCAAAGCCTTTTGGGCAGGTTCTCGTTTGGAGGATATTCTTAAATCTGCAGATTGGTCAAATGCTAATGTATTTAAAGTTTTTTATTGTAAACCTGTTGATAATGTTTCATTCAATGTAATTAATATGCTTTGAACTCGCGTAATAGGAGCCTTCGGTCATGTCATAAAATGTAGATTTTCCTAGTCCTTTGACGGAAAGTCTTAATTTAATTAAAGACACAGAGCCCCCACCTCCACAAACCTATGTAGGGTTGGCAGGGGTGCTAAAAAGTAATACAGGCGGAAGGAGTATCATACGCCCCAGAGTAATGAGTATGCCCTGTCCATCCCATGCAGGTACCACCAGATGTCTCCCAATAGCCTCTACAAACTCCCCCAATTGTCCCACATGGGGGCTAGAGGACAGCGGAGAGTGGGACCGATCCAATTGTGGGTGCATCGCCTTATTGCAGTTCCTCCACCGAATTATAGCATCTGCAGGAAGTCCCAGAGTATTTGACCCTAGAGCAGCAGAGGCTCAGCCTACTGCCCCAGGGGAAAGTGCATATTAATCAGCACCAAAGATGCCTCCTCCCACATACCAGTGACCACAGTATAGCAGCCGCGGTCATTCAAGTGCATCTGCGTCACCTGGAAAGGGAGGGACTTCACCAATATCGCTACTTCTTTGTATTCTGTAGCGTAAATCGAATGGCCTGCCACCACATAGTGGCCCCTTCCCAAAGGGACACAATTTGTACCCCCTCAGGTGTGTCTCCTGGAGGAACACCACATCCACAGCATAGTGGGGAAAGGCCTTAACCACCAACCCCCTCTTGATAACGCTGCCCAACCCATTAACATTCCACGTAAGCAGCCTAAGGGCGCCATAAGGGCTTCATAATACATCATAAGGACTTCATAATGCTACCTACTGGGTCGCCTTATTCGGGACACAGGTGGTGGAGCATCCTGTTCCTACCTCCCCTGCCCCTCCATGGCAGCAAACAAGAAAACATACAAACTAAAACAAAAGCCCAACTCCTCTTCCACCCTATCTTACCATGCCACAGTCTTAAAGTTGGGCACCATCCCAATGCATGGTTCGTCTGTCGCTCAACACACTCAAAAATTCAGGGCACCATAATAATCCACCTGTCCTTGCACATCAGTGAAGGCAATAAAGTGACCCGCCGTGGTCCCACAAGTTACCCAATATTGTGGAATTTAAATTACACCACAGTACATCCCCGACCCCCAGAACATCGTCCTATACCTTCCCCATCTCCTCTTGAGACCATCAGTGCCCCCGCTGTCCTGCCACCACAACCTCTCCAGTTACACAATTTCCTCTAATGTCATTGGGGTGACCTTTTGGGGGGTGGGGGACCTAGGGCACAATCTTCATCACAGATGAAGTTCTCAGATGATGATCGCCCGCCCTTCCCCAGCGCCTCCCACCGATTAGTAGTGTCCAAGAAAGTTGGACTCTGAAGATCCACCACCATCCTTGCCCTGTCTGTTTGGGCCTGTTCCTTACTGAGGGGTGGATGGCAAACCCCTCTGTCGTACCTTCCGGCGTTACTTCTGCTCTTTCCACCTCAGTACCTAAAACTGCTCCTGCTTGCTCCTCCAGAGTTTGGTACCCCTATCTCTCCAACCAATCCCAGACGACCTCCGCCACTGTGAAAAACTGAGTCTCATCCTGATCCACATCTCGGATCTTCGGTGAGAACAGGAGGGCATACCTGATGTCCTATTTTCAGAGATATTGTTTGACCTCTCAGAAAGATTCCCTTTGCCATTGGACTGCCGTAGTATTGTCAGGAGATGTTCATCTGTGTGCCATCCATCCTCCACTTGCCATGTTTCCATGGGGTCTGCAATATGGTGTCCTTGTCAACAACCTGGCCACCATGGCCTGTGGCAGAGCCCCAAGAGGAGATTGCCAACCCAGCACCTTGTGAGCCCTCTCCACAGTTAGCCACTGTGAGGCTTTCCCCTGCAACGCCACTGTATCTAACATTCCTCTAAACAAAGTTTAGCACTAGGGCCTTCCAGCTTCTCCAGGACCTTCACCACTATAACATTGTTGCGATGTGCGCAGCCCTCAAATTCAGTTTACCAGCTAGCCCAGCCACCTCTCATTCCAGGGTTCGTAAGCGAGAGCTGTGCTCTGTAACTGTTGGGAGGACCTGGGCTACCGTGCCTTCAGTCTCCACTACTCTGTCCGCCAACTTTTTGTTTGCCTTAAGTAAATTCACCACCTGTGAGACTGAGTCAATTAACCTCCAAGGCCATTTTAGTCTCCTTTATAGCTGCTAGAGTTTAGGGCGTGTGTATTTTGGGGCTTCGGTTCACCAGTGGGGACACCCGACCATCAGCGGAGTCTCCGTACATGCTGCATCGCCGACTTGACAACCTTAGAACGAACCATGATGTTTCTACACAGGAGCCACCACCAGCGGGCTGTAAGGTTTGCACAGCCCATGCGTGGGGGGGCGCTTAATTAAGACTTCAGAGACGAGGGCAGCCACTGGAATTTCAGATCAGAAATTCCAGTGGCTGCCATCGTCTCTGAAGTCTTAATTAAGCGCCCCCCCACACATGGGCTGTGCAAACCTTACAGGGTTTACAGTCTGATCCCCACCCCCACAAGATTGCTGCTTGCATCAGCCCCCGATGCCCTTGAGATAAGTGCATGGTCAAGCCGTGCCAGTAGAAGAAAGGTTGGCTGCGACAATCACTGCTGTGGCGCCCTCTGGCTCCGACTATACACAAATTAAGCATTGATCCAGACTATTGGTGAGGCCCCAGGGCCTGCTCCACACCGGCAACAGCCCCTCCAAAAGGTTGAGGGGAGAGGAGAGGCTGGCTATTTTTCAGGATCTCCTCACTCATAATAATCAGTACCAGTCAGGATTAAACAAACCACTGTTTGAAGAAAAACACTCATCGGAATGTGGCAGGCGATCTGCGTCCAGTGATGGCTGCATGCATAAGGTGTAAAACGTGTATATGATGGCACACATCAGCTAAGTGATTCACACAAACTATATTTATATGTAACGGACACCACAAAATTCTATGTCAGGACCAGAGGCGAGGATTACGCAGATCTTTCTTCACTCTTTATTAAACAGCAAGTTCAAAGTTAAACACAAAATACACAGAAAAACTACAAGTTCCATGAGTCCGCCTCCCTGGCAACCACTGTCCAATGAGGATCGAGTCCCGACGTTCGTATAAATATTCTCGAGCACGTCACTCATCCTCTTTCTTCACTGCTCAGTCAGATAAGTGCCTTTTCTGCCTCTCGGTTATTTGGCTGTAATTTCTTAAATTCTTGCATGTTTTTCTGCTTGCGCACGTTCGCTTTTATTTTCCCTTGTTATTAAAGCAACAGGCGTTGCTAGTGGCGCGTTCTGCCGACATTTCTGTTTATAGCAACGAGCGTTGCTATCGGCGCGTCTTCAGCGCAGCAGGCGGTTCGGCCTGAGTGCTTTTGTTTATCTTAGAAGACGCGTCGGGCCCGGTAGAGGGTGCGCGCACCCATTTAACGCGCGTCAATCGCTCGTGTATTTCCAGCGCTCGACGCTCGGTTTTCTTCTCACTATTTGAGGAATTTATTGGCAGTTTGCTCTGTTTGGCTTCATTTCCCTAGCCCATGACACCGCTTGCGGTAGGTTTTTTACCAGCATGTCCCAAGGTGAGGGCCCTTCTCACAGTGTCCTACCCCTTGGGGCCCTCGCCTCTCTTAAGGAAAGCGTGGCGCGGCTCACGGAACAGGTTTCCAAAGGGACGGGCATGTTTAGTGCGACGGGGGCAGAGGGTGGATCCTCTACCCTACCGGCCCCCAAGAAATCGCGAAAGCGCGACGCGGGGCACCTTGGGGATTTGGAGTTTTCCAATACCTTCACTAAAAGTGCGCGCGTGCATAAGTGCTTACCCTCCCGGGAGGGTTTGCTACCCGGTGCAATGGGTGACATGTTTCACCACATATGGGACCCTGATCTCGGGTCACTTAAAGGCATCACTGGAGACTCTGATGTAGATTCCTCCTCTTTGGAGGGCGATGAGACCGGTCGCCCTTGGCGCCCCGGAGCTACCATGCCAGATCCTTCGGATTTGGGAGATTCTGACTCCGATATGTTTGAACCGGACGGAATTTACCATCCTCGTTCCTCGGAATGGCGTCCGGACCACAAGGTGGCCAAATATGTAGCAAGTAAAATTCGGCAGCCTCTTGATAAAGAGGTGCGGGCCCGCTTACGGGCGGAATGTCCACGCCCGACATTATCGGATAAGGTGGCGGTCACTCCGGATATTGACCCCAAGATGTGCACCTTTTTTGCCAAATATACTAAGGACCCTAAGAAAGGGATTGACCGATCCTGGAGGGCATGCCAGGATAAACTCCTTGATGTGTTGGGACCCCTCACTCAGATAATTCAACTGGCGGAACGTGCCAAGCAGTCAAACACACCCCTCCAGACAGATATTGTAGCGCGGTGGGCCCAGAGAGCTGTCTGTCTCCTGGGCAACGCAAACTGTGCCATTTCGGCTGAAAGGCGCAGATCCTTGCTTATAAAAATTGACCCCAATTTAGGGGAGCTTTCTAACTCGGAGGCAGGGGATATTGCCCAAAGCAATTTATTTGGCGACCCCTTTGTAAAAGAATTGGGTAAATTCGTTGCCACATTTTCTGCTCTTGACAAGACAGAGTCATCCATCAAAAAGATTTTCCCTAGTAAGGTTTTTGGCGGGCCGGACGAGGCAGGGGTCGCTGTTCTGGCCGCCAATACCAACAAGGCCCTGGTTCCTTCCGAAACAACGGTTGGCGGGATGGTCGCCAAGGAACGTTCTTCCCCAATCGAGGCAGGGGGAAAGGCAGAGCCAACAGGATCGCACGAGGAGCGAATAATGCCCCAGGAGGACCTTCTGGTTAAGCTTATCCCTTTTTCCCCTCAAAACTTTGGAGGGAGGTTACGCTTCTTCAGGGACAATTGGAGTCGCATCACCTCCGACGCTTGGGTGCTGCAGACCGTCTACGGGTTCCAGATCGAATTTTGGGGAACCCCTTCCCAGGAGACGCTACCCACGCCCTTGGTGTTTTCAGTAGCGGACTCCGATCTCATAGATCTAGAGGTTCAGGCTCTCCTCCACAAAAATGCCATATGCTTCATATCTCTTCATCCCAGAGGTTTTGTAAGCAACATTTTCTTGGTAGAAAAAAAGGACAAGGGTTTTCGCCCAGTTATCAATCTCCGGTCTTTCAACGACTGGGTAGTTTACAGGCACTTCAAAATGGAGGGTATTTATATGCTCCGGGATCTCCTATTACAGGGAGATTGGATGGTCTGTCTGGACCTCAAGGACGCATACCTCACCATTCCTATCTTTCCTCCCCATAGCAGGTTTCTGCAATTTCTGTGGAAAGGTCAGGAGTTCGAGTTCACCTCTCTCCCTTTCGGACTTTCCTCGGCACCATGGTGCTTCACCAAACTCCTCAAACCGGTAGTGGAAGTACTGCGGTCGCAAGGGATTCGTCTCATCATTTATCTGGACGATCTGCTTCTGATGGATCAATCCAGGTCTCAATTCATATCCAATGTGAACACAACTATTGTGCTTTTACAGGAGCTGGGTTTTGTGATCAACCAACAGAAGTCAGAACTTCTTCCGGCCCAATCTATGATTTTTCTGGGTTTCCTCATAGACTCCCGATCATCTTCTCTCAGTCTCCCGACCCCAAAGATATCCAAGATCACAAAGGAATTGAGAAGGTCCTACGGCGCGACAGGATCTCGCTACGTCAGTTAGCCAGAGTGGTGGGCTTGCTTTCCTCCTCAATTCAGGCTATATTTCCAGGTCCCCTCCACTACAGGGCCCTTCAACGCCTCAAAGCTTTTCACCTTCGTCGGGGGGCGACGTATTCCGAACTGATCTCCCTGTCTCTGGAGGCACGGACGGAGTTACATTGGTGGCTAGACCACATGGAGGCATGGAATGGCAGAGCCATTTTCGGAGCCTCCCCAGATCTGGTGATCGAATTGGATGCCAGTCGCCAGGGATGGGGAGCGAGATGCGGGGACGTCTCGTTTGAGGGACGCTGGACCCCGCAGGAGCTCACCATGCATATAAATTGTCTAGAACTCCTGGCAGGTTCTTTTGCAATCAAGTCCCTTACGAGGGACAAAATCTCCTGTGTAGTTCTACTGCGGATGGACAATGTGTCAGCGGTGCAATACATAAACCGCTTGGGGGGGACACGCTCGAGGGCCCTAGCGGAGCTGGCGAAGGATTTTTGGCACTTTTGCCTCCAGTATCAGATCTCTGTCACAGCGGAGTACCTTCCGGGTTCCCAGAATACTTTTGCAGATTGGAACTCCCGTTTTCTGACGGATTTCAGCGATTGGCAACTGGATCAGTCCGTTTTTCGGGAGATCATGGCTCGATGGGGTCCTGGTTCGTGGACCTGTTTGCATCCAGATGGAATGCCCATCTACCTCTATACTTCAGCTGGCGCCCGGATCCGGTGTCTGCGGCAGTGGATGCGTTTCTTCAGAACTGGGGGCAGCATCGAGGGAGTGCATTTCCCCCCTTCCTTTTTATCCCGAGGGTTGCAGCTCAAGTTCACCGACAGGAGGTGACAGTGGTCCTAATAACCTCCTGGTGGAGGTCTCAAGCGTGGTTTCCGACTCTGCTGGAGCTCTCATGCGAGTTACCAATTCGTCTTCTGGCCTTTCCTTCGATTCTCCGGGACCCTACAGGCCTCTTTCACCCCATGGTTCTTCAAGGCCATTTACATCTAATGGCATGGAAGATTTCAGGTCTCGATGGCAAGACGGACGACTTTCGCAGAAAGCTAAGAAGTTCATTGCACAGGCCTGGGCTACAGGTACAGGCAAAAGGTATAGATCCGCGTGGAATAGATGGCCTCGTTGGTGTGTGGGCAAACATTGCGATCCCATGGGGGCCCGTATTACCGTCATCATCAATTTCCTTGCAGAATTAGCGGAGTCTGGTCTGGCTTATTGCACGATCAATTCTTTTAGATCGGCTATTTCGGCAGGTCACCCCCTCTTGATAATTGCCCGATTGGAGAAAATCCTTGGGTATGTAAACTGCTCAAAGGTATTAGACTTTCCAGACCTCCACAACCCAGGTACACGGAGCTCTGGGACGTAAACCTAATTCTTACTCTATTATCCTCATGGCAGGATAATCAGTATCTTTCATGGAAGGAGTTGTCAGCCAAGCTGGCCATGCTGTTGTGCCTTATTTCATGTAAAAGGGTGTCGGATGTCCGAGCCCTAAATGTATCGGCTAGAGTATTTTCACCAGAAGGAGTAACCTTTACCATATCTAGGAGAATGAAGAATAATACCAGGTCAGTATCCTATCCTGCTTTTCCTAATTCTCCAAAATTATGTGTGGTAAGGTGCCTTAAAGTCTATGAGGTGGTAACAGCAGAGCTTAGACCTCCGGGTGAACCTCAATTGTTGATTTCCTTGAAAAAAACATTTAAGGCAGTTTCCTCCCCTTCCATCGCCAGGTGGATCATATGGATTTTAACAGAAGCCGGTATCAATGTTCAGGTGTTTGGGGCACACTCTGCTTGGGGTGCCATGGCTTCAAAGGCCATCCAAGTGGGTGGTAGGTTAGAAGACATCATGAATGCGGCTGATTGGTCTTCGGAATCTACTTCTAAAAAGTTTTATTTTAAACCAATTCACGAAGCAGCCTCCTTGGTGGTGAGTAAGCTTTGAACTTGCATAATCCTCTCCTCCGGTCCTGACATAGAATGCGAATTGTCCTAGCTATCGTGAAGGAAAGTTTCAATTCTATTAAGGACAAGGAGGCAAGGATTATCCCACCCTACACTAAGCACGTGTTTTTCCCACCCGAAGAGTTTATGACTCCGTAATAAGGTGGTATGGTTGCATTCCTGCTCATATTTGTTATTTTTCTTAACCGATTTCATGTTAAACTTACAGTTGGGTTCGTTACCCCCCTTACATGCTATGTATTTTTTCTCGCATCAGATTGCCTAAGATTTATAGGATCTGTACAGTTTTGCACTTCGCTTTGACACTTGCCAGGTTATTGTTCGGCGGCTTTAATCTTTCACTTTTTTCATAGGATCCGAAGCTACGACCACTTAAGACAGCTAGGATTCCTTTTGCAGTGAAGTCGAGGATGAGTGACGTGCTCGAGGATATTTATACGAGCGTCGGGACTCGATCCTTATTGGACAGTGGTTGCCATGGAGGCGGACTCATGGAACTTGTAGTTTTTCTATGTATTTTGTGTTTAACTTTGAACTTGCTGTTTAATAAAGAGTGAAGAAAGATCTGCGTAATCCTCGCCTCCGTGTCCTTAATAGAATTGAAACTTTCCTTCACGATAGCTAGGAAATTTCGCATTATGTATACAAACAAGATGGTGACAGGTGTCGCAATCTCATACAAACTCACCTGTCTCGGGTAATCACTCGGCTTCTGACTTGGGTGATGAAGTACCTTTAAGATACTTGAGGAAGTTGGCTAGCATATGACTTGGTATACATCTGACTATTTGTTGTCCCTGTTTGTTGTTTTTATTTTAGGACCACAACCGTGTTTCATTCTATTGACAGGCGAGTGCAGGTGGAATGCCTTGCATGCATTTTTTTGTATATTATGCATGTTCCACAATTCACTGGATAAGCCGTTTTCAGCTAACCGGGGCCAAAACAGAGATACACGTCCTAAAGAAAGCCCAGAACCTTAATGGCCTTCACAAGGGCTGCAAAATGTTGACATATTAGTTAAGGGTCATAGGACCATGATAATTTAGATTAACCCCTTTTGTTATTTTTTTTTTTTTTAACCATACCCTCTGTCACTCTGATTAAAGGGACACCTTTGTGAACAGTAAGGTATTTTTATCTTTAGACCCCTGGTAGACTCTTAGTAAGAGCTCGAGCAAGTCGATACAGCCCACCCTGGCGTTAAGGAGCTGGCGGGACCCGATGATGTAGCATGCCACAACTAGAGGGGGTGAGGGTCACTAAAAAAGAAAAAAAAAATCTCTTCTGGACAGGGGGGACCACAGACGATTAAGTAGGGGCAGCTGAGTTCCTTTCATCTGTTCCTAGACGTGGTCAAGGTCACCCTGATGGCACATTGCCCGTCCACGAAATCGGTTTATGCAGACAGTGGAACTGTTCTCTTACCTGGCAGGCACATGAGAGTACTGACCCCCAGCAACCCCACCTAATGTCCATCTTTCCAATATGTTGAGCTATGTACTTTTGGAGGCCCAGCAAGGTTGTGCTGTATGAACAGTTAAGGGATATGTTGCAGCCTTCTCAGTTTTCACTTGTAAATAGGCCCAGCCTTCTCCATTCAAGTCCCTTTTAGCTCAGGGTTTTGAACAGGTGTTTGTACGTTTCCTTTTCTGCTCTTCAGTACACCTTGGTGGGACCTTAACACTGTACTAATTTTCTTAATTTTCCTGAAGAAGACTCCATTTGAGCCGATGCATAGCTGCCAGTTGAAGGTTTTTACATTTAAGACAGTGCTTTGTTGATCAACTGTAAGTCATGTTTATCCTGTCTCCTTTCACTTGTTTTGATCCAGACAAGCTGGTTCTGAGAACAAACGTGACTTTCTACCAAAGAGGGCTTCTCCAAGAAGGAGAGAGGCTACGTGGGTTGGACCCTCATAAGGTGTCCAGTGACTGTAAACAAAACTAAGGATTTGAGATCTGATGACCAACCTTTTGTAGGGTACATAGGAAACAGGAAGGGTGAAGCAGTCCAGAAGAGGACACTGCCCCAGTGGATTGGGCTTTCTATTAAAATATTTTACGCCCTTGCCTGGAGGGAACTACTAGAAGCGATTAGAGTTCACTTTACCAGATCATTGAAACTTCTTTGACTTTGGTCAGGTGGGTGTCCATGGCGGAAATTTGCTGTGCAGCAACATGGGCTTCACTTCACACATTCGCCAAGCATTATTGCTTGGCTCCAGAAGGGAGCAAGGATGGCCATTTTGCACTTTCTGTGTTTCAAGTCTTTAAGTTGTTACCATTGCCTCTGATCAACCATCTGAGCAGCGGCATTGCTATGGTACTTATTCAAAAGGTAAAGAATCTGCAAGTAGAAGTATCCTCAAGATTATGTTACTTACCTTTGCTAACCCTCTTCCTGCAGATTTCTCAGCAGACTCGCCCACCTCCCTGTTCTGTAGCATGGTCATTTTCACTTGCATCTTAAGAGTCAGAGCTGATACTGCCAAGTTACACCTGATCTTGTTTCTGCCTGTAAGGGCTCCCAAAAAATTGACCTGGAATGGTCAGTGCGCAGGGGTAGTGCTATATGGCTATGGTCACTTCATGTCCCAGCATCAATTGACGGAGCCAATGCAAGTACAAGCCCAGGAGAGCTATTGTAGTATTTTGTGGATTCAGTATGATGTCTGGGAATACATTAAAAATAATCCACAGAGGCACAGCAAATAAAAACTACTGTACCACTTTCAGGGGAAGCAGGAAAGCCTCACCAATGTGTAATAGAAATGAAAGACAGACTATGGCTCAAGTGAAAACTTTCCTGAGTGACCGCTAAAAAGTATGTGGAAAGCATATCTTTTGTTAAAGATGGTAAACAGATTAATATTACCTCCAGTAGAACAATTTCACCGATATCAGAGCATATAAAAATGGAACCTCCAAGAATCTTTCAATTCAAACACCACAGAGGCATCTAACATGTGAAATACCGGTTGCAGCACTCTACTCAAGCATAGCGGCCGTCTCTATGTAGGCTACAGGAGTACTGCACATGAAAACTCTTTTGCCCACAGAAGAAGGGAGGAACGTCTCAAATAGTTTTGGCATGCCCTGCCAAAGATACGCTGCCAAAGGTAAGCCCTCTTTTCTTTCTCTAGAGGAGATTCTTTTAGCAGTCATGAATGGATTCTACAAAAGGTGAAGGATAAACATCTACTAATTCTTAATTTCCTAACACAGGATCGGGGGAATAATCTCAGAGAAAATTATTTTTATTTTCCAAGAACACCTTGCACATAAGAACGAAATTGGATAATACTCAAAGTAGACAAATTTGTTCCGCAAATGCTATATTAGAATTATTTTTTAAACTGGGTCATAAGTGCAAATCGTGTTAATAGCCTGTACTCCACTAATAACCACAATACTCGAAATAGGCTATTTCCCAATTTTCAACTGACACATTTGATTCTCAGTTGCACATCTGATTTTAAAAAACAAAACAAACACAAAGACCCCAAATTAATTACCTTTTGCGTTTTCCAGTAGCTTGGTTTTCACCTGGGTTGGCCCAATTTAATATCTTTGTACTAAAATTTCCCCAGAAATTTTTTGCCAGTTATCAATAAACATAATAACCAAGAACGTTTTTCATTTTATTCAAACCAAATGCAGTAGTAATAGAAACGTTACTTTGTCGTTTCCTTGAGTGTTCCCTTGTAGTGTTCAACTCCTCTGATGTGACTTTGTATTAGCAAAGGTAGGCATCATGGAGTACCTTGGGAAAGCCTGTGCCTTATGAGCTAACCGTTTAAATGTTGAAATCAAGAGAATATTCTGTGACTAAGAGAGCATGAATATAGTCACCAGACAAGGCACTTTAGAGTACATGTGTACTTTCAGATTGTACCCAGGACTTACCTCTAATTCTATCAGTTTTAAAATAGTATTTTAACATATTATGGTACTGTAGTCAAATTTATTTTATAAATATTAACTATTGTGGGGACTTTTCGTTATATAACACAATTTGAGTGGACGTGAGAATCTGCAATGGTCCCCTGAATCTTCCTATTTACTCCCCATCCCCCCACCTTCCTCCAAAGTTGCACCTCAGTATCCCAAAGGGAAAGAGGTTCAAATCAGTTACCAATCCAATTCAGGAGGCAATAACTGATGAACGGATTGTGAATGGAGTTGTGGTTGCAAACCATTGATACATAAGTTTCCGACTCATGCCGCTTCCAAATAGTGATTCGTGAAGTCTTTTCCGACTTGCAAACTAACTGTTAGTATAGATGTAACAGGGTTTACGCAGGTGCACACCCTGAGTTTTACTGAATCAGAGGGTCTGCAGCCGCAAAAACCCTTTGTACATCCGTCCCTTAATTACACGCAAATAGCTGTAAGGTGTAGAGTGTGCAAGAGAAGCATGGATACATGAATGATTCAAACACATGGCACAAGGAGGTTAAAAAAAACACATGACACTCAGACCCAGAAGCTGGAGCCTCTCCCAGACGGCGTTGCTAAAGATGTTCAAACTTTTAAATAATTTTTGGGAATCACACTGCATGTTCCATTAAAAGGGGTCTACGGAGTAGAGGCGAGTTGGGCTTTGATGTGGATGTCCTGTCTTTTCTTTGACTTTGCCCTGGAGGCTCCCTTTCCTGGGATGGAAGGCCTGTACTGCTGAAGACCATTCCTGCCCTGCCAGCACTCATATTTAATATCCTTCGGTTTTTGGTCTGCCCTCTTACTTTCACATATGCACTCCTTCCCCCAAGGAAGAAGAAGGTTGTCCAGTAAGGAGCCTTTGAAAGACCCACCAGTGCTGCAGCAGACTAACCCCACTGCTCCCTCTTGCAGAGGTGAGCTCCGTAGAGAAGCTATGTCCTCTTATGGATTATTTGTTTAGTCCTGCACCTAGCTCTTACTTGCCAGCTCTAACATCAAGGGACTTTGTATACTCGATCCACTGTCTCTCGGTCTGCTACCCTACTTTTACGTGTCTGTGACTCGTTTAGTGGAGAAAAGACCTGTCCCTGAGCGAGCAGTTGTTTCCTCTACAGAGGGACCTTGCATTCTCCGCTTGTACAGAAGGGTCTCCCTTTCTTCATCTATCCTGGACTTCAGTTTTGCACCCATTCTCTTACTTCATCCCCTATGCTTATAGAGTACCTGCTCTATGAATAAAGTGGAACCCAGCACTTGAAGGAACCTTGTTTAATCCAGTCCAGGCCTCTGTAATAGAGCACTGCTCCATCCACAGATGTTATTTGGCAATTAAGTCCTGTGTCACACCCCTTATTTGTCTCACTGTTAGTTATATCCTTATTAGTCAGTCACTCAATAGAAAGTATTCATCTTTTAAATGTGTATTTTTTTGTTAAAAAAATAGTTTATTTCCATTTTAAACCTTTGTTCTAGTCTCCTTTGGTTGGTGGTAGCCGCCTGCTGGTTTTGCACATCAGCAAATGTGGACACACTTGGCCAACCTTTGGCTGGGTGATGCAGTGAGCTCCAGGTCCTCCACAAGTTACTGAAGCATCAGTCTGTCCTGCAGCTGTCAGGGAAGGATATCCCAGATCCACGGGCCTTCCCGCTTCTGGAGGTTGTTTGGGTGGCCCTGCCACTTCACCTGTCTGTGATGGGTTCAACCTTTGTAAAGCTCCACCCAAAGAAAACGGCTGTGTGAAATGTCTGGGTAGTGCAGTTGTTCGCATCGTGGTTGTGGGATTTCCAGCCCATTCTGGATGACCCCCCAACGTCCTGCAGTGAAAGAGAAGAGAAGTTAAGTAGCTGGAATGCCATCACATTTCCTAATCCTGTCTCCATATTGATGTTTTTCCCTGCTAAATCCCACCCATAATTGCTATCAACAACCCACTTCACCCCTCTTTCTTCACAACTCTTATCTACATACGGGATCATCCACAAGGGTGGAACCATATCAGATTCTCTTGACTTTCATGAAATAAATGTACATGCAATGATTCTAAATTGGACATATTTACAGTAATCACTAGAAAAGCTCCAGTTCTGTTGCCCAGCAGTGGACACCCTGTTCTAGCTTTGCGGCTCCGTCACTTCCATTGTTTATGCTCACTGTTTCTACTCTCATTTGTCATCTTCTCAACTAAGTATTGCTCACTTCTTACCCTTATACTTTATGACTGACCCACCCATACGCATTTTCTACTTTGAGTCTGAGACTCTATCCTATCATCTAACTTCAGGGGTCTTTTATTCTCCTGCGCCTTCTATCACCACTATTTAGTTTTGCATAGTATGTTTCAATCTACTTCCTCCCTTTTACTCCTGTTGTCATCTTTAACTTGTTTTTGTCTCCCCAACTCTGGTTCCAGCGTTTTGTTAAATCCATTAAAGCTAGGGCAATAACAGCACAACATATAAAAGACATATAACTAAAATTAAGAGTGGGAAATATTTTCTGTGATGTCCCCGCTTCTTTCCCTGTTAAAGTTCTATGGATCTTGTTGTATGTCTTTCTTTTACTACCTCATGTTTACTTTTAAATAACTCAAACATTTCTACAGATATTATAATGTGAGCTGAGCCTGCAGCGACCAAGATACCATTGCTCTGTTACCTGTAGTTAAGGCTTGGATTGTGCTGCTGGACCACATGCTGTTCAGCGGAGGGTCTTGGGTACCTCTACTGCTGACATGATTTGGTGAAACTTTCTGGCCTACAATCTCTCCCTGAGTCGTGGGCTCTCCTGATGGGCTGTTTGTGCCAAAGGAACGTCCTTTCTCTGTGGATGTGACCTCAGTAGGCCCATTTCTCTGTGACAGTGGATCTTCTGTGTCTTTGGAGATGGTGTTAGAGGGGATGCAGCAACTGAACCCACAACCTTCCAGGAAGCTCAAGCTTTTCACGTCCAACTCGTTTCTGAAAACTCCCAGCGCCAACAGCTGAGGGCCATCTGCCAACAAAAGAAAGGGAGTTGCTGGGTTTGTGCAAAAAAACATTAAGGAACCCACTACCAAGAGTCAATGTAACCTCTGTCTCTGTCGAATGTGCTCCAGGGAACTCATGGATAGCCCTCAAAGCTAACTAAGGTAACCACAGTACACAGGTTACCAAAAGTGAAAGCGTAGTTACCATCAGCTGTGACAATATCTCCCTTGCTCATTCAGCCTCCAATACACGTTACAATGCACAAAACATTACATCATAGATCATACCTTGGGGGAGGGCTCAATGGGGAACAGGGGCACAAGACAAGTCTAAACACCTTCGGTCAGGACACTATCAGGACCTCTCTCCCTTCGGAAACAAATTCCGTTCATCAACAACCACAGGTGAAAGTCCAAAACCCAGTCAGGAATCATGCTTCTCAGCCGACAGGGGTTGTGTATAAAGTAGAACTTCTGAGACCCTTCTGCTCACCTTCCAGATGAGACCTCAGGGACTCTAGCCGATTAGCCACGTGGGAGGAGGCTTCTGGGACCTGCCCTAAATATTTCACATGAACGTTGAACAGTTTGAAGTCCAGTTTTTCCACCTATGGAGGACAAAACAATTGTTCAGAGGTGCATGTTGACATCTAAATTCAGCAGTCCAGAAGTCAATTAATTCAGACAAAAGGTAACTGCAGTATATTTGTCTATTAGAATGTTTCCCATCACCACTTATAACATGCAAACAACTATCACACGTGGATAACTTCTTGCAGTTGCCTGCACCGTAGGTATATTTATATGTACAGGTTAGAGAAGGGCTTGGGGTGCACGTCTGTGGTCTTGTTGACCCCACGGCATTTTGATTACTCTCATGTGAATACTCGGTTTCTTCTACTTTGAGGGCGCTATATATGATTTTATCCAGCTTACTCAGCACGTTTATGTGCAGCTTTTACATTTGCCAGGAAAACAAATGTTCCTCCAGGTCTAAACATTGTTAACCAAATAATTCACGAAGGGCCAGATGTATCAAAAAGTTTTGCACTCGCAAACGGTGCGAATCAGTAAATTCGGCCGTTTGCGAGTGCAAAACAGTGGTCTGCGATGCATGAAATGCATTCGCAGACCACAAATAAGAAATCGCTAAAATTGTGATTTCTTGCGTTGCGACCCTGAAATTGCGAGTTGCAATTTGCGATTCGCAATTTCCAGGCCGCAAGGCTATGCTGGAAAAAATAGCAAATTGCGATTTTTCCAAAAACTGCATTTTGCACTTGCAAAATACCTTGCTTTGCAACCTGGTGCAAAATTTAAAAATGTAGTAAAACTGCATTTTTAAATTAAACATGTAAAGCACACATGCCCTTTTGGCATGTGTGTACCTTACATGTTAAAAATAAAAGTTTTTGGGGTGCAGGAGAGAGGGCCTTAGGCCCCCAGCACCCTGGCCTTTTGCATTTCCAAAATTGCAATTTCTGGTTCAGAAATCGCAATTTTGGAAATGCAAACAATTCGCAGCTATGGGCCAACAGGCCCATAGCTGCGAATGGGGCCGGTATCGCAATTTGCGATTCGGTAATAGCTTTTGCGATTTTTAAGAAATCGCTATTACCGATTCGCAAATGTGATACATGGCCCTTTGCGAGTCGGTAATAGCGATTTCTTAAAAATCGCTATTACCGAATCGCAATGGGCCGTGATGGTACATCTGGCCCGAAGTTACCTGTATAATGACTGCAGAACTTGTACAACAGCTATATACAGAGAGACACAAAATGTGCTGCATACAAACCATTTTAGTTTAAGGTACTTATGAATTCAAAGTGAGAGAGGGTGGCAGTTTCCTTATAAACTGTTTCTCCAACATACATGGTAATATAATTTATCACAACTGAAGCTGATAGAAAACAAAAGGAAAAAGTAGATAGGTGAAAGACGTAAGAAAGGACAAAAATAATAAGTAGGAAGACTGTCTTCAAAACCGAGAAGAATGATTATTGAGGTGGAGTTTCTAAATAAAAGGAAAATTACCCACCGCTGACATCTGACATGGGGCTGCATTATTCAACTGAATGGTGCTACAGAGTTCCGCTGATTGTGTGCAGCACCCAGAACTGGTGCTTGGTTGCCGTGCTGTGGTACTGACAGGACTTCCCACCTAGATGTCCTATTAACAACTGGACACAGTAAGTGCTACGAATAGAAGGTGCGCCCATAGATGGTGTCTCAGACTGGAGTTGTCCATCAATACACCCTACTGAAGATGCACAAACCGGTTTGGGGTTACTTGTGTTCACATCTGGAGGGGGGCCTCGCCTGGCAGTTCGGGATGTAATGGTCCCATGTTTAGCAGAGTCAGTTGCATAACGATGGCCTCCGTCTAGAGTGGCATGGGGAGCGAAAAACGATGGATTGGAATGCGGATCAAAGTGATTGGCAGTGTCTCAGATTAATTCAAGCATTCCACCCATCTTGTTGTTTCTAGTAGTATTTTGGTGGCACACAATTCTTGTTCTTTGACCTGCGATCTGAGATTGTAATATACTCTTCAGGAAACTCACTACTTTTTCACTGTATGTCTATTAGTTTTATTTCGAAATTTTCCACAGCACAAACATAGCCCTTGTGGACGTCACACAGCTCCACACTGATGGTGTAGATTGTACAATTAACCTCAGGAAGATGTAACAGTAAAGGAAGGTCTTTAAATCTTGAGTGGTTGTTCTGCTTCATGAAGCTTATAGTCAACCGCGGCGTACCAAGGGGTTCTACACTTCCATCAGTAAAATGTAATCTTTATATACTACCTTTAACGACACTATTTTTGTTATTTGTGCAGATGACACTAACTTGATTGACAAGCCACAGCCAGAAAATAAAAAGCATAAAAAGATGTTGTTAGCCATTATAACAGCGCTGGATTAATCGAATGTCAACACCATACTATCGAGAAGACCAGAATGAAGGTGGTTGTTGCATGCCTATCCTACTGTCTAAAGAATTATTGACTGCTACACTTGGAGAAGGCCCAGAAACAGTTGCTCTTGCGAGAAATCTGCGTGTTTCGATTTACGGAGGCGTCAATTTAAAATCTCACTTTACAAAGTCATTCCAATGAGGTTTTTCCCAGCTCTAAGACAACTGCACGCATTTTTCACGCAGTTGCGTTTTTCATGTAGTTTTCCTTTCTTAGCCTTTTATCATTGTGCCCAAGTGGTGTTGGCTTTAGTCTTGTTGCCATTAGCCTACTCCCAACAGATTTACAGACGTCCACATTCAAAAAAATCCAAAATGCAACAGTTTGTACTCGGATCTTATCGAAGAAGAGAAAACCTTGTCTTCCCAGCCTAATTGGCACTCCACTTTTTCCCACTAAAAAAAGAGAGACCCTATGCATTATTCGTAGGACATTCTAAATAAAAGCCCTAGACTTTAATGCATAAAATTTAGGTACATAGCAAAGAGAACATGGCGACCAGGTGACCTTGTGTTTGCAGTTGTACCAAAAATGTCAAAAACGTTGATGCAAGTAGTGTTTATTTTCAGTCCTCCGTGCCAAAGCATGGAAACACTGAAAATAAAGTTCCACAAAACATAAAAAACCCTGTTGTTTTAGGGAGAAATACAAACTGGCTTCTATTAAAAGATATATTATGTCTATCTGATGAGTCCGCTGGGGCGCCAAGTGGATAAATGTTGCATTTTACAAATCACCTAACACTCGATTAAATAGAGGAACCATTATCGGGGCTTCATCCCCAATAACCACAAACGACTATTATGTGATCAATGCATCAGAATTCTTTTTTTCATCACCCTTTTTCAGCATCACATAAAAGTGCCTCTCAAAGGTAAGTAAAGCATGTAGACCGTGGGAAAGAACCCCAATGCTTCTATTTATTGGTATTGGTATTGTTTAGGAGACTGTTAATAATGCAGAGTTTTGAGAGCTGTCATGTGAATAACAATCTGCCATTTTGCATTTTGAATGTGGGATAAGTGTTAGTGACTCATCTCATAGCCAGAGTCCTATGAGAGTCTCTATTCAGGTGAGATCCTGGCTCCTCAAATGACGCTGGCCAGAAACTCCTCTATCTTTGGATGGGTGCCCTTCTTGCAGACTCAGCCCTATGTACAGTGCTTGAAATGGAAAAATAGAAGTGCAGGTACTCTGAACCAGAGTACATGCTTGTTTCTGAGAAGTGCCGGTACTCTCCAATTAAAAGTAATACTTTTTTTTTTGTAGAAGAGCAGGTACTCTCCCTCTCAAAATAAAAAATTGCCGTACTCAGTACCAGCCCATTTAAAGCACTGCCTATGAAGCATTTGGTTAGCAGAGAGGAATTCTCGTTCCATTTCTAATCTCACAGGTTAGAACTGGGAGGCTTGGCCTTTTAAGTTATGTACATCTTGGTTTAGAAGCATCACATCGACACTGTTGCCCTGCATTTGGTTGAAATGGGGTCCCAATCTCGGGCGAACAGACCCAGTTAAGGTGCAAACAAGCCATGTGACCTAGAGGGTCTCTGTCTGGTTTCCAGATATGGGTTTCTTTGACCCCATTAGTCTATTTTGTATTGTAAGACGGGCATAGCAGCCTTGCATTATAATAATCAAGCACTGACAGAGGCAATAGGCCTGGCTTTGGCACGTGCACATTTTTTTAAATATATTTTCTGCTAACATGCAATACAGTAAAAAAGGCAAACATAAAAAAATAAAGGAGCAACTCAGCAGCTCAGGCACACCAACCCTGGCTCTAAAGTGCACTCCGTATCAACCAGCTGTGCACAGGCAAATCAGTGGCGGCTCTTCTAAGGCACAGGAGCGTCCCCCTCCTCTGCTTTATGCAGTGAAGGAAAGGGAAACATAAAATGATAACAATGCTACGTTCTTATCATTTTATTTTTAATCAGGAGCTGGGTTAGACCGCAGCGGAGCTGGAGGAGTGGTTCGTGCACATAAGTGCGCATGATGCTTTGGCCGGCCGTGATGGGCCAGCCAAACAGTCATTCGCACTTTGCAATTCTCTATCCACCGGGAGGAGAAAGTGGAAAGGGCCTTACTCCCTGTCTGAGTGCACTCAGACTATTCACCACGCTGCTGTTATGCTGGTGACAGCAGCGTCGTGATTGGAGGGGAGTCTGGAAGCCTGTGTGCTTCTGGGAGTCAGCAAAGAGATGGGTAGGAAGGAGACCCGGAACCGTCTCTCCCAACATAAAAGGTAAGTATAAAAACATTTTAGTTTTGTTTAATAACCACAGACCCCTCCCCCCCGCCACCCTCTTGACAAGTAGCCGCCACTAGGCAAAATACCATGAACACTCAGTGCAAGACAACAAATGGATAAATTGGGCTGACCCACTAGGCCACCCTACATGTGGTAGTGTACAGAAGCAAGCTGTCAATGCCACTTGAAAACCAATGGATGAAGAGTGCTGAGAGAAAGCCCACGTATGCATGTATTTTAATTAAGATTTTTTTAAATAAAAGTTGAGGCTGGAGAAAAAGCTAAGGCTGACGGTATGCCAGATCTAAACTGTACGCATCCTGTCTTTTGTTGCTCCTCATCTCTACGTCCAATATTAATGTCAATAAATGCAACAACACTGTAACTAGTGCGCAGGGCCGGCTTTAGGACTGGTGACACCCTGTGTGACAGTTTACTGTGGCGTCCCCCACCCATTGACTTCCTCCCTGGTTTAACTCACTACCACCCGGCAAATGTGCCCCTCATCTCTCCATCGCTCGACTTTCACATACATTCATGTGTTTTAAAGCATTTGTAAAGGATGGCTTTACTAATCCACTGAGCTAGCCACCTAAAATATAGGGGCATATTTAAGAGCCCCTAGCGCCACTTTAGCGTCATTTTTTTACGCTAATGTGGCGTTAGAAGGCCAAAAACTCTGTGTCATATTTACAAAGTGGCGCAAAGCATGCATTGCGCCACTTTGTATCCCTTTGCGCTAGATTATGCCTGCGCCAAGCATAATGTATGCAAAGGTGGCATTCCCTCATTAGGGGGGGGGCAAGAAAATGGTGCAAAGAAATCCAACAGATTTGTTTGCGTCATTTTTTTCCGTCACTTTTAACGCCTGCTCAGAGCAGGCATTGAAAGGAGGCTTCCATTGGTTACAATGGGCCTCTGGGTGCTTTGCAGGATTACCATTAAAAAAATGTATGCTAATCCTGCAAAGCGCTGGACTAGCATTACAAATTCTGACGCTAGTCCCCTAACTCCGCCATGGTGCGCCATGTTTCAAATATGACGCACACATGGTTGCGTTACGGGGGGGTGCCAAGGGGTGCAAGAAAATTGGCGCAGCATTGTGTGCAGTGCTACTTTTTTCAAATATGCCCCATAGGGTAGTGCTTAATTTGTAAATAAAAAGGTGCCGGTGCCCAAAGACCTCCTCTTAAACATGCGGGTTCTAGCAATTAAATGTGTGAACACGGAATACAGAGGCAGCGTAATCCTGAAGCCATCTCGGGCTTCTTCAATCCATTTACAGTAACCCCCTGCCCCTTCAGCTCACTCTTGCGGATTTCTGCTTTTTCCCATTGTGAAGCTTTTTCGTTTTTCTCTTCCTCCTTCTTTCCCATATGTGTCTTTTTCTCGCATTAAATGCTTGAGCCAGAAAAATAAGTGCCGGCCCTCAAAAATAAGTGCAGCTACTCTGCACCGGAAACAACAAGCACAAATTAAGCACTGCCATAGGGGCATATTTAAGAGCCCCTAGTGCCATTCTAATGCCACATTAGTGTAATGTTTTACACTAATGTGGCGTTAGGAGGACATAAACGCTGCACCATATTTACAAAGAGGCGCAATGCGTGCACTGCGTCACTTTGTAACCCTTTGTGCTACATTATGCCTGCGCCAGGCAAAATGTATGCAAAGGGGGCATCCCCCTGTTAGGGGGGGGCAAAGAAATGACGCAAGGAAATCTGTCAGATTTCTTTGCGTCATTTTTTTCCTGCACTTTTAACAGCTGCTCAGAGCAGGCATTAAAAGGAGGCTTCCATTGGTTACAATGGGCCTCTGGGTGCTTTGCAAGAATCATGCAAAGCGTCGGACTATCGTCAAAAATTGTGACGCTAATCCCCTAATTACCACCATGGTGCATCGTATTTTAAATATGATGCATACATGGTGGCGTTAGGGGTTGCGCTAAGGGGTGCAAGAAAAGTGGCACTTTTCTTAAATATGCCCCATAGTTCTGTTTTTTGCAACAGGTATATTAACCCTCTATGCTACTATATTGAGTCAAAGCTGCCGCTGGACCTGGAACTCCCTCCCCACCAACCTTCGCAAAACCAAAGACCTCCTGCTCTTGAGAAAGAACCTCAAGACATGGTTGTTCGATCAGTGACATCCCCACACGCCTTGATTTCCCTCCTCCTGCCTTGAGACCCTCAAGGGTAAATAGCGCGCTCTACACATTTTTTTGATTGATTGATTGATTGGACAAAACTCCCATCTCTCTCCCTAGCTGGGGCATTAATCACAAGAGGTATCTTGACATTTTAATTGTTTCTTGAAGGTTAAACGCACAAGGAACTTTTCAGAAGGTGTTTCTTAAATCGCAAGTTTTGGAAGTTATTGCTAAACACAGCGCCCCCCACCCCCATAGGCAGCGCCCGGTGCAGTCGCACCGCCCAAAAGCTGGCCCTGCTAGTGCGCACTTAAAGCGCTGCAATATATTTCGAACGAGTTCGCGCCACATAAACTGAAAACTGAATTATTCCACGAGTAGCCACATGGTGGAGCAATGGTGATGCGGGAGATTTATCATGTTCTCTTCCTTTGACAAAGTGTTTGAGTTTTGACTATCTTTGGTGTCGGTGTGAGTGAGAGAGGTTGTAGCACTTACATGCGTGGTTGGAGTTTGAACCTCTGACAGGTACTGGCACCGCTAAAAAGAGAAAGCATTTTAATCTCACCTTGAAGTGCCCTAGTAATGGTTGGCATTCCTGCGGACACCGCACGCCCCCTGGCTCCGCAATCTCAATGTTGACCACACTGACTAGCTCCAGCCCGGAAGTGCTGTCCCACAGGAAGGCAGCACGTTTCTCTTCCTGTTAAAAAAAAAAAAAAAAACGTGAGGCTTAGATGTTATGTCTACCTATCGTTCACTGGATACTTCCTGCCGTTTTCCTTTTCTCACGACTGCCAACCCACACACCACGGACCATCTTTCATTTTCCCTCTTGGCTGTTAACAGTGCTTAATTTGTGCTGGTGGCGGGAACAGGCGCCCGTTGTACGAGACTATATGGCTTATTTCTCACCATCAGACATTGTCCTAGATCAAAAGAGAGAAAGACAGAAAATAGAGAGAGGGTTGGAAAGGAAGGGAAATAATGTCCGATAGAAAGCAAGGATCAAAAAGAACCAACAAGAGGAAAACAATGAGACAGTAAGGTGAGGCTGGCGAAGAAAGAAGCACGAGGGAAATCAGGACTAAGGCAGCCTTCGTTTTCGGTCTCTTATTTCTGGGCCATTGCACTCACAGAGTTGCAAATTAAGCACTGTTATCTTATGTTTTCGTAATCATTGCTTTCTTTCTCTTCTTACTCTTTCTCACTGAAATCTTGACTCTGATTTCTCGCCACTTCCGCGACTCACATTCCTTTGAAATGTGCCTGTGCCACATATCAGATGTACACATCACGGCTTTAAGACAGCAGGGGATGCTAGGGTTAGCTTTTTTGTACAGTTCCAGCTTTTTGACTGTTAAGGAACTGAGGCACATCATTTAATTCAACTGTAAGGTTTCCAACGTGGGTGAATTCAGATATTTGAATAGGGTGAACCTACTGAAGTCAATAGAAGTGAATTAATTTTGGGAGGGAGATTTAAGTGTGACCCTACTGAAATCTGTTAAGGGCATTTCATTTATTAGGCGGGACAAACAGGGGCCCATATTTATACTTTTTTAGCGCCGGATTTGTGTCGTTTTTTACGCAAAATCGGCGCAAACTTACAAAATACAATTGTATTTGGTACGTTTGCGCCGATTTTGAGTCAAAAAGCGGCGCAAACGCGGCGCTAAAAAAGTATAAACATGGGCCAGAGTTTAAAGGGTGTGACGCATTTCAAATGAGAGTTAGTTGAGCTGTATGGGCCAACGGGATTCAGTTTAGCACCAAGATTAGCACATCCAGCCCTCCCCAAGGGGCATCAAACAGCTGGGCGACATTATACTGGTATTCCTTCACCGCCCTCACTCTCTCTCTCTCTGTCTCTCCCCCTCTCTTGTCCCTCTGTTCGGCGTGTACTCACCCATCAGCGGGCATTAAAGTGCCACCCTCAAATCGAGGAATGAAGGGAGTTGCCAACAGTACCTGAGTTTCATTTTCACAATCTGGGATGACGTATCTCCAGCTGCCACGAGGACCGGGCCAGTCTCTCACGGCGGGGAGGGAAGGGGTTTCCATCTCTCTGCAGAGCTACAAGCAGAAGGATATATCATCAAAGTGCTACCCTCCACATCTCCATGCGCCATTTCCAGAGATGACAATACGCTCCTCAGTCCAACCAGTGCACTATTACTGCAGTCATTCTGAAGACACACTAGAGCCTCGGATATGCTCCCACCAAACAGCTACTTCAGTCAAGAGCCACCCATTTTTACAAATTAACTCTGTGAACAACAGAACATGGATTCAACAGCAAAGGATTTTCATTCAGCACTTATACAACATCTTGTCCAAAAGTTACAGTTACAGTAGAATGGACATGAACTTCTCTCTATGCCCGCTCTGCAACTCTGCCATGATACCCATTTTTCCCACATTCAAGTTACCTTTCCATATTTACACAATAGAATCAACAATTTAATTCCATATATAAAGAGCCAACCCAAGTGGGCTACTATTTCTGTATGTCCTCCACATCCAGACAAGAGACACCATGGGTGAATAAGCTTTTCGTCTCCTCAGGTTTGCTACATAAAATAACGATTCAAAAATGCATGACAGCAATCTATAACACAAAAGGGATATTTACAACAATTTCAACCAAACCGCTTCTCAAATTGAGCAACACACAAATTACCACCATCTAACATCCAGTAACATAAACAGTTTAACTGGTACTGTTTTATAGTTAAAATTTAAGTGTTCAGCATAATCTATGGTAGCAGTTGGGAATCAGAGCTGCACTTCGATATCCACCAGTACCAATGGGAATTTCATCTACTCACACCACATAAGCAAACATATAGTTCCTATTAGCAAAGTCACTACTTTACTAGATGATAGACCAAGTTGCTGGCCCAATTCATAAACCCATCATACTTAATACCAGCCTACACCTCTCTAGAATAACTTCATTTCCCACAGCCAGATTTACAGACCTTCTGCTACCACTAAGCCACAGCCTATATTCTGCCCAACAGCCAGCACCTGAAAAAACCTACCACCTTAAAATGTAAATTGCTTGCATTTGAAGTTACTACTTGATGCAACTCTCTGCCCCTCTTTAAACCACATCCAATGAGAGCATTGAAATACACAACTGTACCTTTTCTAGAGCTGCTTCTTCCAGCACTTCCTGTACAGCTAGTAATGTAATCCTAGTCAAGAAATGGTGAAAGAAATACATCAATTAACCTGCAGGTCTTTACAGGCAGATTGCAACAGGCAATATCACTGTAAATGGTCTCTCCACTTCCAGAATGGACCTTGTCACCCTGCAGGAAGAGTGCCAAGTCTCCATGCAACCCATCATTAGCAACAATTTACCAGCTGACTCCCTGAGTTTGCTCTTTCTTGCTGGGATTCAGAAATCACCAACCTCCTATTGCTTGTGTCGTTCATCCCTGGTGCTCCCCACCAGCTATGGGAATGGTAAAGGTCCTGGAAGGCTGGCAATTCTGGTCTGTAAATCAATGTGAGGGAACTCCCTTCCCTTCTCTAAAAGAACTAATGCATCAGACTGCCCATGACGCTCTACGACAAGCAGGGTCACAGGGATCATGCAGCAGGAGAGCACTAAATTACGCAGCAAGAAAAGGCAAATAATGCAGCTTAATGTGGCAGATTTTGTGATCGTATGATTTAGTCATTTTTTCACATTAGCACTGTCTGGGCAAAAATTAATTTAATTAGAACCAGTTTAACACCCAAACACACCAATAAGCAACAGAACGGATACCAGTCAACTTTGCCAAGGGTCTTCCACTGCGCACTATGTCTCTACCTTTTTAGTAACTTTTGTTCAATTTGAGCTACAAAAGATTTTTGTACCAATCTGCAGATTATGCAGCAGATGATGGACTATATGGAAAGTCCATATTTTGCAGAAAACAATACAGCAGCAGGATCGTGTAATTCCTGTGGTCCGGACCGTTGGATGCTAAATGCCCGAAAACAACCCTCCAGGTCAGAAGGTGGTGACTGACTGAAGGAATAGCCTTGGTTGCCCTCATAGTCGTCTGATTCCTTGGCCTGATTATTGTTCTCCTACTGAGCCCTCTATACTTCGTCACATGCTAGGTCAAGGTCTATTATGTCCTTAAGAATAGTTCAGGGGATCAGACGGCCATGAGGTATCCCTCACCATTGGCTCACAACAGGTTTAATGCAACTCTTACTTTTGTTATCTTACTCGAGTTCTATGCCATCATGGCCTGTTTCATTCAAAGGAGCTTCACAGGTGCGCTCTCAACAGGGTGCAGAACAACTGCCTCTCCAGAAACCTTATTTTCTCTGAATCGGTTATCATCTTTGAGAGCTTGCCTTTTCACAGTACAGGAAAGAAAGAGCTCAGTACGAGGAAGGCAACTTTACAAGAGAATTGCCAAAGAACAGTCCCTCTTTCCACGTATCACCACTACTTAATCTGTCTCCAGCCGAGCCTCTTCCCAAATGAAATATTCCCCTGTACCCAGAGGATAGAGGGGAGTATTCCATAAAACAGTGATTGCTAATAAAAGTATCCACCTACTTTGTACTATTAGGCATGAGGGTGTGTGACATCACTCATTCAGCCAAGCCCGACATCTTGGCAAACATTACTCAAGACTGACTTGGTCCGTGTGTGGGCATGTGCACCTCCAAGACCTCAACAAAATCCACAAATGAACTGCACCACTACATTGTGTGTACCCTCATGTTAGATCGGTTAGCCTTTGTTGTGGTGTTCCTGCAATGCTTTTGCCTTCTCCCCTCCTGTTGTCTGGATTTCACTTTTTTTTAATTAGGACTGCCAACCAGTGCTAAAGTGCTTGTGCTCTCTCCTTTAAACATGCTACAAATGGCTTACATCCAATTAGCACATTTAATTTACTTCTAAGTCCCTAGTAAAGTGATACTAAATGTACCCAGGGCCTGTAAAGTAAATGCTACTGGTGGGCCTACAGTACTCGTTGTGGCACCTGCTTAAGAAGCCCTTTGAAACATGTCCCAGATCTGCCATTGCAGCCTGTACACAGTCTTACACTGCCAGTTCGGCCTGGTAAAATAAACCTTTTGACAGGCTTTAACCTCCCTTTTTAATACAAATAAATCACCTCTATGGTAGGTGTGAGAAAGTAGCCTCTTTCTAGCATGTTTGTGAGTGTGTGTCATTATGATTATGTTTTGCCTGTCTCACTGAGATCCTGCTAGCCAGGACCCCTGTGCTCACAGTTTGTGGCCTAATGTGCATGCCTGTGTAGTGCCTAACTGTGTCACTGAGGCTCTGCTAATCAGAACCTCAGTGCTTATGCTCTCTCTCTGCTTTTAAATTAGTCACTGTAGGCCAGTGACTTCATTCACCAATTTCAATTGGCATACTGGACCCCCTTTAAAAGTCCCTAGTATATGGTACCTAGGTACCCAGGGCATTGGGGTTCCAGGAGATCCATATGGGCCGCAGCATTTCTTTTGCCACCCATAGGGAGCTCATGACAAACCCTTACACAGGACTGCCATTGCAGCCTGTGTGAAATAGTGCACACACTATTTCACAGCCATTTTCACTCCACTTAAGTGACTTATAAGTCACCTATATGTCTAACCTTTACTTGCTGAAGGTTAGGTGCAAAGTTACTAAGTGTGAGAGCACCCTTGCACTAGCAAAGGTGCCCCCACATAGTTCAGGGCCATTTCCCTGGACTTTGTGAGTGCAGGGACGCCATTACACGCATGCACTACATATAGGTCAATACCTATATGTAGCTTCACAATGGTAACTCCGAATATGGCCATGTAACATGTCTAAGATCATGGAATTGTTCCCCCATTCCAAATCTGGTATTGGGGAGTCAATTCCATGCATCCTGGGGGCTCCACCATGGACCCCCAGTACTGCCAAACCAGCTCTCTGAGGCTTGCACTGCAGCTACAGCTGCTGCCACCTCACAGACAGGGTTCTGCGCTCCTGGGGTTTGGGCAACCCAGTCCCAGGAAGGCAGAACAAAGCATTTCCTCTGAGAGCAGGGTGTTACACCGTCTCCCTTTGGAAATGGGTGTTACAGGCTGGGGAGGGGTAGCCTCCCCCAGCCTCTGGGAATGCTTTGAAGGGCACAGATGGTGCCCTTCTTGCATAAACCAGTCTACACCGGTTCAGGGACCCCTTATCCCCTGCTCTGGCGGGAAACTGGACAAAGGAAAGGGGACTGACCACTCCCCTGTCCATCACCACCCCAGTGTGTCCCAGACTTCAGCCATCTTGCTTTGCAAGGTGTGGGGGCACTCACGAGGGCTTCGAGTGGCCAGTGCCAGCAGGTGACGTCAGAGACCTCTCCTGATAGGTCCTTACCTGATAAGGTAGTAGCCAATACCCCTCTCAGGGCTATTTAGGGTCTCTCCTGTGGGTTCTCTTAAGATTCTAAAACAGTTAGGAGCGCACCTGCCTGACATCCCAGCAATTAATCTGCCCCATTGCATCATGGTAGATGTAGTATCTTCAAAAAACGAACTCCATTAATTTTTAAATATTTCACCTTTAAGTAGGTACAGCCTTTACTGTGCATCTCTGGACACATGTGTTTCTGGGTTAGTCCCTTCTTCAGCAGAGAACATATTTGTGGGGTGCTGGGAATGCTGCCATAAATCACCCGGTTTCAGTACCTCTTTCCTGGCATGCTGGTGCCTGCTCCAGAGCTCGTCAGCCCAGTAGCTCAAGGGAGCCTTTAAAGTCACAAACAGTTAGGAGCGCACCTGCCTGACATCCCAGCAATTAATCTGCCCCATTGCATCATGGTAGATGTAGTATCTTCAAAAAACGAACTCCATTAATTTTTAAATATTTCACCTTTAAGTAGGTACAGCCTTTACTGTGCATCTCTGGACACATGTGTTTCTGGGTTAGTCCCTTCTTCAGCAGAGAACATATTTGTGGGGTGCTGGGAATGCTGCCATAAATCACCCGGTTTCAGTACCTCTTTCCTGGCATGCTGGTGCCTGCTCCAGAGCTCGTCAGCCCAGTAGCTCAAGGGAGCCTTTAAAGTCACAAACAGTTAGGAGCGTACCTGCCTGACATCCCAGCAATTAATCTGCCCCATTGCATCATGGTAGATGTAGTATCTTCAAAAAACGAACTCCATTAATTTTTAAATATTTCACCTTTAAGTAGGTACAGCCTTTACTGTGCATCTCTGGACACATGTGTTTCTGGGTTAGTCCCTTCTTCAGCAGAGAACATATTTGTGGGGTGCTGGGAATGCTGCCATAAATCACCCGGTTTCAGTACCTCTTTCCTGGCATGCTGGTGCCTGCTCCAGAGCTCGTCAGCCCAGTAGCTCAAGGGAGCCTTTAAAGTCACAAACAGTTAGGAGCGCACCTGCCTGACATCCCAGCAATTAATCTGCCCCATTGCATCATGGTAGATGTAGTATCTTCAAAAAACGAACTCCATTAATTTTTAAATATTTCACCTTTAAGTAGGTACAGCCTTTACTGTGCATCTCTGGACACATGTGTTTCTGGGTTAGTCCCTTCTTCAGCAGAGAACATATTTGTGGGGTGCTGGGAATGCTGCCATAAATCACCCGGTTTCAGTACCTCTTTCCTGGCATGCTGGTGCCTGCTCCAGAGCTCGTCAGCCCAGTAGCTCAAGGGAGCCTTTAAAGTCACAAACAGTTAGGAGCGCACCTGCCTGACATCCCAGCAATTAATCTGCCCCATTGCATCATGGTAGATGTAGTATCTTCAAAAAACGAACTCCATTAATTTTTAAATATTTCACCTTTAAGTAGGTACAGCCTTTACTGTGCATCTCTGGACACATGTGTTTCTGGGTTAGTCCCTTCTTCAGCAGAGAACATATTTGTGGGGTGCTGGGAATGCTGCCATAAATCACCCGGTTTCAGTACCTCTTTCCTGGCATGCTGGTGCCTGCTCCAGAGCTCGTCAGCCCAGTAGCTCAAGGGAGCCTTTAAAGTCACAAACAGTTAGGAGCGCACCTGCCTGACATCCCAGCAATTAATCTGCCCCATTGCATCATGGTAGATGTAGTATCTTCAAAAAACGAACTCCATTAATTTTTAAATATTTCACCTTTAAGTAGGTACAGCCTTTACTGTGCATCTCTGGACACATGTGTTTCTGGGTTAGTCCCTTCTTCAGCAGAGAACATATTTGTGGGGTGCTGGGAATGCTGCCATAAATCACCCGGTTTCAGTACCTCTTTCCTGGCATGCTGGTGCCTGCTCCAGAGCTCGTCAGCCCAGTAGCTCAAGGGAGCCTTTAAAGTCACAAACAGTTAGGAGCGCACCTGCCTGACATCCCAGCAATTAATCTGCCCCATTGCATCATGGTAGATGTAGTATCTTCAAAAAACGAACTCCATTAATTTTTAAATATTTCACCTTTAAGTAGGTACAGCCTTTACTGTGCATCTCTGGACACATGTGTTTCTGGGTTAGTCCCTTCTTCAGCAGAGAACATATTTGTGGGGTGCTGGGAATGCTGCCATAAATCACCCGGTTTCAGTACCTCTTTCCTGGCATGCTGGTGCCTGCTCCAGAGCTCGTCAGCCCAGTAGCTCAAGGGAGCCTTTAAAGTCACAAACAGTTAGGAGCGCACCTGCCTGACATCCCAGCAATTAATCTGCCCCATTGCATCATGGTAGATGTAGTATCTTCAAAAAACGAACTCCATTAATTTTTAAATATTTCACCTTTAAGTAGGTACAGCCTTTACTGTGCATCTCTGGACACATGTGTTTCTGGGTTAGTCCCTTCTTCAGCAGAGAACATATTTGTGGGGTGCTGGGAATGCTGCCATAAATCACCCGGTTTCAGTACCTCTTTCCTGGCATGCTGGTGCCTGCTCCAGAGCTCGTCAGCCCAGTAGCTCAAGGGAGCCTTTAAAGTCACAAACAGTTAGGAGCGCACCTGCCTGACATCCCAGCAATTAATCTGCCCCATTGCATCATGGTAGATGTAGTATCTTCAAAAAACGAACTCCATTAATTCTCTGCTGAAGAAGGGACTAACCCAGAAACACATGTGTCCAGAGATGCACAGTAAAGGCTGTACCTACTTAAAGGTGAAATATTTAAAAATTAATGGAGTTCGTTTTTTGAAGATACTACATCTACCATGATGCAATGGGGCAGATTAATTGCTGGGATGTCAGGCAGGTGCGCTCCTAACTGTTTGTGACTTTAAAGGCTCCCTTGAGCTACTGGGCTGACGAGCTCTGGAGCAGGCACCAGCATGCCAGGAAAGAGGTACTGAAACCGGGTGATTTATGGCAGCATTCCCAGCACCCCACAAATATGTTCTCTGCTGAAGAAGGGACTAACCCAGAAACACATGTGTCCAGAGATGCACAGTAAAGGCTGTACCTACTTAAAGGTGAAATATTTAAAAATTAATGGAGTTCGTTTTTTGAAGATACTACATCTACCATGATGCAATGGGGCAGATTAATTGCTGGGATGTCAGGCAGGTGCGCTCCTAACTGTTTGTGACTTTAAAGGCTCCCTTGAGCTACTGGGCTGACGAGCTCTGGAGCAGGCACCAGCATGCCAGGAAAGAGGTACTGAAACCGGGTGATTTATGGCAGCATTCCCAGCACCCCACAAATATGTTCTCTGCTGAAGAAGGGACTAACCCAGAAACACATGTGTCCAGAGATGCACAGTAAAGGCTGTACCTACTTAAAGGTGAAATATTTAAAAATTAATGGAGTTCGTTTTTTGAAGATACTACATCTACCATGATGCAATGGGGCAGATTAATTGCTGGGATGTCAGGCAGGTGCGCTCCTAACTGTTTGTGACTTTAAAGGCTCCCTTGAGCTACTGGGCTGACGAGCTCTGGAGCAGGCACCAGCATGCCAGGAAAGAGGTACTGAAACCGGGTGATTTATGGCAGCATTCCCAGCACCCCACAAATATGTTCTCTGCTGAAGAAGGGACTAACCCAGAAACACATGTGTCCAGAGATGCACAGTAAAGGCTGTACCTACTTAAAGGTGAAATATTTAAAAATTAATGGAGTTCGTTTTTTTAAGATACTACATCTACCATGATGCAATGGGGCAGATTAATTGCTGGGATGTCAGGCAGGTGCGCTCCTAACTGTTTGTCTCTTAAGATTCTATTTGCAAGATTCCTTCAGGAATCCTCTGCAGTAACTTCAGACTCTTCTGACCTCCGATCAACCGCAGCCTGCTCCAAGAAACGCTGTAACTGCAACAAAGTGTCTACAAGAGACACTTTTCTTCAGCAACCTCAGCTCCAAGTCAGCAACTGCAACAGTTTCCATGGTGTGCATGCTCTGGGGACTCCCTGCCTTTATCCTGCACCAGAAGGACAGAAAAAAACTCCTGTGGAGTGATGGAGTCACTCCCCTGCTCCAAGCAGGCACCTTTCAAGACAATGACCGGTACCCTGGGACTCCTCTCACAGCGACGAGCATGCTCCTAAGGACACAGAGGGTGGAAATAATCGACATAGACTGTCCTGAGGTCCCGCTGATGCAATTTGGAGGAGGTAAGACCTTGCTTTCCCTGAGAGCGACGTTACCCCTGTGTACTGCGTCTTCTTCATCTCCTGAGGCCTCTGTGCACTCTTTGCAAAATTCCTTCGTGCACAGCCTGGCCCAGGTCACCAGCACTCCATCCTGCAAAGCACAACTCGCTGAGTTGTTCTCCGGCGGCGTGGGACCTTCTTTTGTTGTGCTGCATCAAATGCGTTTTGCACCTCCTTTGAACACGGATCCTGCGACTCCTGTGGGTGCTGGCTGGTATCCTGAGGGCTCTCTAAAGTACTGGGAGCCCCTCTTCGTCCTCACACAGAGTTGAGGCCCACAGGTCCCACCTGGGTCCATCCAGCGCCATTTTGGCACAAAACGTACTTTTGTCGTAGCCAAGGCTTGTTGGCGACTTCCAACACGAAATCTCGTCTGCAACGATCTTCACTCCGTGGGACATCTTTTGCATCATGCAGGAACCCGCTGGCATCTTCCTAGGGTGCATTCCTGCAGTCTTCGACTAACCAGGGACTCTTCTTTTGCACCCTCTTCTGGGTTGGCATGGTCTCCTTTCCTCCCTGGAACTTCTTTTGACTTCTGGACTTGGTCCCCTTCCTTTGCAGGTCTTCGGGTCCAATAATCCAGCAGTTGTCCTTTGCAGACTTGGTTGGCTGCTGCAAAATCCCCAAAACGAGGTGTAGTGTGTCCTAGGGAAACTTGCAGTACTTTACTCCTGCTTTTCTGGGCTCTCGGGTGGGGTAATTTACTTACCTTTACTGTATTCTTACTCTCCCAGTGATTCCGCACACACTACACTTGTCTAGGGGGGGAATTTGTGATTTGCATTCCACTTTTTTAGTATATGGTTTGTGTTGCCCATCGACCTATTTTCTCCCATTGCATTCTATAGGATTTCCTACTGTTTGCATTCTTCTATGACTATTTACTTGTCTAATTTTGGTGTCTAGTTTATATATTGTGTATAATACTTACCTACAGAAGGAGTATTGTCTCTAAGATATTCTTGGTACTGTGTCACCCAAATAAATACCTTTATTTTTGGTAACACTGAGTATTGTCTTTACTTGTATATAAGTACTGTGTAACTGTAAGTGGTTTTGCATGAGCTTTGCATGTCTCCTAGTTCAGCCTATGCTGCTCTGCTATAGATACCTCTATCAGCCTAAGCTGCTAGAACACTACTACTTCACTAATAAGGGATAACTGGAACTGGTATAAGGTGTGAGTACACAAGGTACCTACTACAAACCAGGCCAGCTTCCTACAGTAGGCCAAAAACAGTCCTTGGGAAGGGTGTATTGTATTTAAAGGGTAGGACATGTTTTTAAGTTTTACATGTCATGGTAGGGAAAAACTCCCAAATTTGTTTCTCACTACTGTGAGGACTACCTCTCCCATAGGCTAGCATTGGGTACCATAGTACTTGGTAACATTTGATTGGGAACAGGTAAAAGTGTCACGTTTGGTCTCAAAATAATTGTAGTTTAAAATCTTCTTTTAATGCTAAAGCCATATTCTAGGTCCCAATTCTGGAAATGCCACTTTTACAAAGTTGGCATTTTCTTGTCCTAACCATTTGGTGCTTATAGCTTATGTCCTGGGTCACATGACTGTGAATAATTGGGAGTTAACCATTGTGTATTCCTCTGAGACAGTGAGATAAAGGAGGTGGGACTAAGTGCTGACAGGATGGGCCATCTTACCAGGATGAAAGGAACTTGACACCAGCCTTTGGTCACCCTAGACCACATGGATCCTGGGCAGGGGAAGGAAGGACATTTTCAGAACCAGATTGGTGATAGCTTAGAAGTTTGTCCCACTTCAAAGGCACCAGGTATAAATAATGGACCCTCAGACAAACTCCTCAGTAAACACCTGGACCTGCAGAGGACCGCCAGAAGGATCAACTCGTACTTCAGAGGACTGTCCTGCTACTTGACTCTTGCTTTGTATCCTCAAAAGACTGTCCTCTGTTTGAGGCCTGTCTTGCTGCTTGATCCCTAGAATACCAAAGTTTCTCCAAAGGGTTAGTTGCCTGTGCTCCTATGTAGGCTACAGGGACATAAACTCCAGAGACCTTGAACCCTGCACCTGGCCTCTGCCCGGAGCGAGTCCTGACCCCCCGCCCCAAGTGGTGCCCAACCCGTCCTGGACCTTGAATTTGTGTAACTGCGCTCCTCCAGCCTAAACCTACAACTTGGGACTTAGAAAAATGTCCATCAAAAAGTGGCCTGAGAACTGACAGGAGACCAAGACCTATCTGCTCACCCGAGGTGCATCACCAGTTGGCCTGTATTTGCAGCATCTCCCGCTACGTTCTTCTCCACAGCAGCAAATCCTATACAGCGGTAGCTCTCTGAAAGGGTATCTGACCTTGTGGAGGCCTCAATAGCTATAGCCTGCAGCTTCATCCTGCTAGAGATTTTCAGCTTCCAAAAAGTGATAAAGTCTGACATAGAAATATTCACTGAAGCCTTGTCCAGCGACTCCCAGACGATGACTCCCCCTCCTCTGACAAAGCCAGCTGTCATGCCCCACTGAACTTTACATTCTCAGGAACTTTCCTTCAAAATGAGTTCTACGTCAGAAGGTAAGTCAAGACCATGCCCAATCCACGCTTTGTAGCCGAACCAGGCTCCATCACAATCGCCCATAACGTTTGACTTTGCCCTGGTGTCATGCAACTAGATGCCCGCATTTGGCACTTTGCTCTTTTAGGTACCATTTTTCACTTAAAACTTTAAAAAAAATCATAACTCTGGTTCAATGGATTGGATTTAATTTGTTTTGGTGCTGTTTTATTTAATAAATGATGCTCTGTTTTTCTAAATTGGTGTGGGATTTTTCTTGTGTTGTGTTTTCACTTTATTACTGTTGTAGTGCAACATAAATACTTAAGACTGTGCCTCAATGTTAAGTTGGACTGCTTTTGTGCCAAGCTACTGGAGGATTTATCACGTTAATTTAGTGACTTATTGTGGTTCACTCTGACAAGGATTGTGGTTGTTGCTTGAGAAGGGTTTTCACCCCGACAATCGAAAACCCAGGTTCTTCCACCTCATGATAAACAGGCAGTGGTAATACCAATAGGTCTGGCTTCTTATATATGTTTAAGCTTTCCTGTTTTCAGTGTTTATTTTATTGTGATTCTTGTAAGTATTTCAAAGTGTTTTTCTAAATTCTGACTGTTTTTAGTGCTATTTTTGTCATTGCATGTGCCAGTGAGGATCAAAAAGAACAAAAGGGGCTTTGATAGGTAAAACCGTTTTTAACAGCGTTTGCATTTCGGTGTCACAAAAAATTGCGAAGTCCATGTTTTCTCAGCACTAAGAAAAAACCATCATATAAAAGTTAGATTTATGTATATACTTTTGTGGGAGTTACATTGCTTTCAGTAGGGCTCCTGGAACAGTTCTAACTGCAAGCTCCTTGTAAATTAAACTCAGATACAAGATGGACACAAAGACCATGATTCTATTAGACAACGGTATGCACTTTCATGTTCTTATATACACACAAGCATTGAGTATGGGAACTGGGGTTCTGAAAAACCCAAGCAATGCTTGGACTGAGGTGGATAATCCTTGCAAGTTGGTGGGCTTGCCAGTTTAGATTTTCCACATTCTCGCACCTCTACCTCCTGTCAGGTTCGCCTTTATTATATCTATCTCCTGTTTTATACCGTCTGTTCTGTGGCACTTTGTATCCCTTCCTCTTTGATTTAACTGTGTCTCTCTTTTCCACAATGACACCCTCTTACTTTATGTTCCTCCGTAGTGTTCTTTAGCCTCTCGCTGAGATCTTCTAAGTCTACTGTCTTCTCTCCCAGTCTCACCCTTTGTCCTTTCTCTAGTTGTCGCGTACCATCGGTATACCTCCCCCACCCTCTGTCTTGCTGTCTCGCTTCCCACTATATCCAGTTCCGGTCACCCTTTCCCTGGTTACTGGTTCTGTAATATACAACTCAGCTGCAGGTCTTGTGCTTACTTTTTTGTGGTTTTAAACATATGTTTATTTGCATTTTGTTCAGTATAGACAGACAATTCACAGCTTTATGCAAATACATCCTTTTTAAGTAACAACTATCTTGTTGAGCTAGTGATTACATAGTGTATTGGGATGGGGTCATTTATACCTTCAAAGTCGCCTGTGTATAATTGCAAAATGTCTAGCATCCTGGTTTGTAACCGCACATAGATTGTGTGGCTTACCCCTACGGTTTGACATTCCCCGGATCCTAAAGCCCTCAGGTATAGGCCCTATCATGCAGTAAGTCAATGGATAGAAAGAACAATGGGAGCCCTTTAAACAGTCTACATACATGTAAGTAACTAGTACATTAATAGCAAATCAGCCATTCACCTGTCTCTGGGGACCTTCCAAACAACTGTATACCACTATGTAGAGGGAGTGTGCCGCAAGCCTTCTACCTGCCTGCAGTGGGTGGGAAGGATGACGGGGTGGAATGGGCTGTGCAAGGGAGAACAAATTCACCTAAAGGCAGCGAAAGCTCCACTGTCAATCCAGCCACTCGTGAATCAATAAAACCGGCAATGTGGCTGAAGGAGGACCGGTTCCCAGGAGGGGAATAATCAAGGGCCGACAAGGCCCACAAAAGGGGCCCCGCCTTCTCATCTCCCACCTTTTCATAGTCTGGTGCATCGCTGTGACCATGGGCAGACCGGTCTCCCCCTCCCTCAAATCAGTGTCTCCTCATTATCAGTGTAAGTGAAGGTGTTTATTCTGTGCGATGTGTCCGGACCCTCTCCACCGTCTACCCTCTCTCCTACTAGACTTTCCCAATTATCCCTAACATATATCCACAATCCCGCAATTAGGTGTCTACGGACTCGACTGGCCTCTTCTCTGCGCTGTGACTTCTCTTCAGCTCTCGCCCAGACTGTAACATCCTTAATCCAGGTTTCCTCCACTGGCCCGGTCCTGGACTTCCACATCAGTGCTATACATCTTTAGCCATAGCAAGTGACAGGACCAGATACCTAGTTCCCACTTTCGGTGCATGAGGTTGTGAGAATAACCCCAACAAGCAGGTCTTCAATGTGCAGGCAAGCGAGTGCCTCAAGGTAGTGTTTGGTGTCTGCACCACCCCCTCCCTAATTCAACACAGGCATGGACAACTCCAGGTCATGTGGCCAAAATCAGCGTCTAACTCTGCGCGTCTGGGGTATGGCCACGGATCCCCTCCGTATATGACCTGTATCCTATGGGGTGTCAGACAAGTCATATGGACATAACTGAATTGGGTATATTTTAGTCTTGTGTTCCTGGAGATACTTTTGGGACATACCAATATCTTAACCCATCCGAGTCAGCGAATCCTCGTCCCAGCAGGGCATCCCACTTGCCTCGAACTGCCAACAAGGGCTTCTGCACAATCCCCACCAGCGCCTTATAGAACCTCTTCACTGAGGCCCATAGGTACGAACACATTTTCCCATAGACACAGAATGGATAAAACCCTTTGGTACATCTGACCCTAAATGTTGCACATTGCCCAAGATCACCTGCAATTGTAGTACCGCAAAGTACTGTGCTTACTTAAGTATCACATATACAATGTGTCCTAGCAGTGGAGACCTGATCCGGAAGAATGATGTAAATATTGTACATGTGTGATGTAGTATACCAAATTGTTTTTCGTTGTCAAGATATGTACTTGCGTTATTCAGTGTCTGTTAATGCAAGCCCTACCTACCACAAAACTTGTCAAGAGGTGTGCTTCCATTCATAATTGGTGGTGTGAAAAGTGGGAACCCCCACAACATTGCACACATGTGAGAACTATTGTTCTTTCACATCACCTACTGCTCATCTTTGCTGGCTGGTTTTAGGTGTATGTCAGAGGTTGTGTTACATATCTTGGATGCAATAACAAAGCTCAAAGAGGAACCAAAATACCAACTTGTTGGCATACTATGGGAATCATAAACATTTAAGGCCCTCATTATGAGGCTGGCAGTCATGAGACCGCCAGCCTCACCTTGGTGGTGCTATCGCTGCGGAGCCGGTGGTAAGGACCGTCACATTAAGAGTTGTGAGGCTTGGCAGACGCCAAGCCTCCACAACCCCGTCAGGCCCGCCGGTGCGATCGCATCCCCGTAGCCAGCGGGGAGCAGCTCCAACCCGGCAGCAGGCCTCAGCCTGCCCTTCGGATTACGAGGCTGCAAACCACCAGGCTTTCTGCGGCAGTCACCCCGCCACCAAAACGCTGGCGGTCCCACACTTGGCACACACATACACACATGTCCGCACACATGCACACACCCCCACCCGTCCACACCTTCACACACACCCCACATCCCTTCACGAACGCATGCATACACACCCATTCAGCATATGCAAACATGCACTCAGACGCACCCACTCACTCGCATTCATCATCACAGACACCTCCATTCACGCACACATACACCCTCATTCACTCGCATACACATGCATTCAGCACCCCCTCCAAACATGCACACGCACACCCAAACACACAGACCCCCTCCCCACCTTCGGACGCCCACTTACCTCCTCAGTGGGATGTTCGGGAGTGGATGGGTCCTGGCGGTCTTCCCTTGCCGCCACCACCACCACGCCAGCAGGACTCCACCAAGCCTTATTACGGCTTGTAATACAGTAGGAGGAGTCTTGCTTGCGTGGCCGTGCCGGCGAGGGACCCGCCTCTGCAGAAGCGACCACCAGCACAACTGCTGGCTGCTCACCGCCCCAAAAATGGTGGAAAGCAGCCAGCACTCATAGTATGGCGGTCTGCTGACTGCCAGCACTAGCGGTCATCTGGCAGGTTGGGCTTTGGCGGTCAGTGAAATTGACCGCCAAAGTCCAAAGAGGGCCTTAGTTTTTGTGTTTAAGCCACACCCTTAATTACACAGACCATGTGCCTTTTAGAGACCCTCCCCTTTCTTCATCCCACTTAAAGCCCTGCTTTCAGGACAGTATTGGTGGGCTCTTTCTCGGGTATTTTTTAATGTTTGTACTTTATTTTGCCTGAAGGTAAATTTTGAAATTTTGAAATAAGGACCCAGGGTTGTTAAATTTAGCATTACACCTGCCTGTTTTTTTAATGAAATATTTAACGCGAGCAAAGGAGAAATGCCGCAGTGTCATTTATTTAAAATCATGTCGGCTGTGGTAAGTTAGTAGAGCACCAGCTTGCTGTATTTCCTTTCCAACAAGAAGTTTGCCGGCAATAGTTCTGCAATGCAGCGTCCCGCGTTCACAAAATGGCTTGCGTGGGGGGTCGGGCGAGGCTGTACAGCAGCCCACAAGCTGTTTCCCTGATGGAGGCTCAGGACGCACAGAGTCTTTCCCTATAGCGGGAAGAGCACCAGTAATGAGGGTGTACTTGCTTCCTCTACACTTTCAGGGGGGCCCTGTGATTTTTTGGGGGTTTTAAAGGACCCACATACGGGGTTTCCTTCATTATTAGAATGAATGTAGCTTACCCTTTGTGTTAGCTATTTTACAGGTGGCAAGGAAAATGTTCATGATATTGTTTAAATATTTTATTTCGGCACAGTTATGATTGTTCATCCTTCTTTTGAACATAGATGTTCGGAATTTCGGAGGGAGAGAGCAGTTGCTGGCGTTTTTTGGTGCCTCCCTCTAGAGGGCCTTTATGTTTAATTTATTTCTTCTTGTATTTGCCCCTTCCTCACTTGATTTCTGGTGTGAAGAAGATCCTGAGGAAGCATTTCCATAAAGATAATGCTTCCTCGCTCTTCTCCCAGTAGGAATTAAGAGCACGGTGTTAGAAGCCACAATGGGACTGCTCATTAAACTAGAATGTAAAAAAAAATCTCTTTAGGAAATGGTATAGTTTCTCTGATGCACATGGCAGACGGGGAGAAACGATTTCCTTCCCTCACCAGGATTTATCTGTTGACTCCGAGAGCTGCTTCATGTCCGTTTGTTCACCTTCTTCGGTATCTGCCATTTGACCATCCCTAGATCATGAAGAAGATCAACTAGGTTTCTCAGGAGATCCAGTTTCTTCTAGGTGTGGGGCGGGGGGTTCACACAAAGAGGAGCTTTATCTTATGATCTCTTATTTGTCTTCTGGCCTCCAGGTGCGGAGCAGCCCTGCACTAGGTTAGAGTGGCTGCATCAATTTCACGGACCATCAATTCCAAAGTTCATATTATATCAGCAATTCAGAAACAGTTTTAAAGGGAATGGAGCAACTCCTCCCTGGTTGTACTACTTTTTATTACCTCCTCTTGTCAGGTCAGAGTTGAAGTTTTTACTCGGGCAGTTTTTCTCGTGGCACCCATGTTTTTTTTCTGTTGGAATTTCGGGGTGTGTGTGCGCCTACGTTAGGGTTTGCGAACAGCCCAATGGTAATTTATTTATTTGTAAAGCAGCAAAAACCTTCAAAATGTAAATGAAGCAAAACCTTTAAAAATCGCATCAAATGCAGGTCCTCTTGGCGATTGGTGCATGGGAACAGTCTTCTAACCCAAAAATAAAACCAGTTGCCAGAATTAAACTGGGTGTCTAGAAATTATCCAGAAAAGATTAGCAGCAGGAAGGAAATCAGGAAACCAGAAAATCCTTACAACAGTTAGGACAAGCAGCAATGCAAAATATTTAGAGGAGTCAAGGCACAAACTGGAGAAGTTAGAGATTTCAAAAATCCAGTGAGTAAGCAATCAAGAAAGCACAATTGTTCTACAACTGGACTTAAAAATGACTTCCCTATATAGTGGCAAACAGGATGTGAGGTATTCATTGAATAGGTTCGGCCATCTTGGATTGGGAATACAAGGAGAGGAGACACTCAAAGTATGAATAGTTGTTATAATATGCTTTAGAACTTATAATAACATTATATTAAATAGAAAGTATCTCCAGTGATTTAGCTAAAAAATGCAGTGGCTCTAATAATTCTCTTGCATGTGGCGTGATTGACCTGTCAGCATCCAGGAGGAGGAGATCGCTCCACAATCCTCTGTGCTGGCTTGATTGAGCCAAGACGTGCAGAGGAAAACTAAGATGGCTGCCTAGGAAGCTGTGGAGACCCAGGCCCAGAGGTAGCTGAGGCACAGGCAAGAGCCTGCAGAGGGTACATGCTGTTGCTGTCCCCGGGCCTGGCCATGATGGTAAACAAAAAAGAGAAAAAGCTTTACACTCTGACGCTTCTTAGGAGCTCCTAGTAATTTCAAATAGAATTTTTTTTTACCAAAAAGGGAGCATGAACGTGTTCTGCTGGTTGCCATTAGGGATCACAATGATTATACCATTTACAATTTAAAAGATACTGAAGATTCTCTTGAAGGATCAGGAGTCAAAAATCTCATGAACCTCATAATCTGGATGTCGATCAACAAGAATGGGAGCTGGTCTCTTTTTAACCTGAAGACATTCATGATAGAGACAGGGTTTTAGATGAGAAACATGAAAGGAAGGATGAACTGCCCAGGAAAGGGAGAGCTTGAGTCATACAGTTACACGATTAATGATCTTGGAAATTTGAAAAGGGTCAAATATCTAGGAGAAAACATTGATCTACATAAAAGCAGGGTAAACTGGTAGAGGACAATCAAAATGTTGAAAATGTCCATCTCAACAGGGTCACCACAAACCTTTTGCCTTCCTCTTCTTACGTTTTGTTGGATTTTTGCTTGTTGGCCTTAGGACTCCGTGCATTTCACTACTGCTAACCAGTGCTAACGTGGTTGTGCTCTCTCTCTCTCTCTCTAAAACATGATTTGACAGGCATATACCCGATTGGCATATTTTATTTACCTGTAAGTCCCTTATAGAGAGGTATACCATAGATCCAGGGCCTGTAAATTGAATGGTACCATTGGACCTGCAGCTCTATTGTACCATCCACCTATGTAGCACTTTAAAACATGTCCCAGGCCTACCATTGTAGCCTGAAGACAGTGTCCACTGCCACATCAACTTGGCATTTAAAACCCCTTGCCAAGCCTAATCTCTCCTTTTATTACATATAAGTCACCCCTGAGTAAGCCCTAGATAGCCCATAGGGCACAGTGCTGTGTAATTAAAAGGTAGGAAATGTACTTTTTAGTTGTGCTTGTCCTAGTAGTAAAAACGTCTCAAATTCATTTTTTTCACTACTGTGAAGCCTACCTCTCCCATAGGACAACATTATGGATTTCTTATTAGATTTAATAAATTGTAATTCCTAAACCAGAGGTGGTAGATGTCTCATGTTTGGTATCTATAAAATTGTAATGATCAACCTTATTTAATGGTAAAGTCGGATTTATCAATACAAGTTTGAAAATGCCACTTTTAGAAAGCTGAGATTTTCCTGCCCTTAGCAATCTGTGTCTGCAGCCTACCTTAGGTTGCATGACTGGGTGTAACTGACTGTTGAGACTTCATGAATTCACCCCAGGTGGTCACACAATAGTGGGGTTAGCACAGCCTAAATAGGCCAACAACTGACTTGATGGGGCGGAGCTAAGCACAGCCCCACCTGCATCTGAACAGGCTGGGCTATGCCACCACCCAATAGACTTAACAATCCTTTATTGTCAGTGTAGCAAGCTAGATGCCAGGGCAGGGGAGGCAGGAAACTAGTGGAACTTCAAAGAACCCTTCTGGAAACTTCTCCGAACTTCTAGGAAAGGGCACCAGGCTATACAAATAGGGCCCTCAGACCAACTCTCCAGTTCACTACTGGACCTGTGGAAAGACTCTCAGAGGACTGCTTGCTGTGGTGACCTGCTGTGCATTCTACCAGACTGATAATGTACCTGGAAAGACTGCTTAGCTGCCTGGAACCTGCCTTGAACCTTCAGAGGCCAGCCCTGCTGTGGCGCAGTGCATCTTCACCTGCACCTAGGACTTCCAAAGTGACTTCAAGGACTATTTTAGCTGGCATCCTGTTCAGAGAGACAGGGACATAACAGGCTCCCACCATCTTGAACCCAGACCTGGGCCCAGCCACAGTGAGTCGTGAACCCCCAAGAGGTCTCCATCCACTCCTGGACCCTATGTTGTGGTGCTGATGGTGCCATGGTACACATTTCCCAAAACCGAGGACATGTTATTTTGAACCTTAAACTTTAAAAAATGTATAACTCTGGTTCTACTAATTGGATTTAATGGTTTAGGTGTCAAATACTTTATTAACCTTTTCTCTATTTTCCTAAATTGGCTTGAGATTTGTATTGTGTTGTAATTTCATTGTATTGCTGTTTGTGTGCTGCATAAATACTTAACACATTGCCTCGAAAATTTGCCTGACTGCTTTTAGTGCCAAGTTACCCAGGGTTAAGCACAAGTTAAATTAGTGACTTTTTTGTGGTTCAACCTGCAAGGGATTGGGGCTGCTGCTTGACCAGGGCTCACACTCCGGTCAACCAACAACCCAATTTTTCACATAAACTTTGATTCCTATCTTGTAAGGTGGAGCTGGTTGCCTATGCTGATTGGTCTGTAATCTTTGATTCATCCTAGACGTCTGTAGAGTTTGAATTAACTTTTCTCTGGCCTTTTTAACTTCTCTAATGAATCGCGAACTGGAGGTGCAAATTCATCAGTTTCAGAAAGGTCTGGAAAATGTTAAGGCTAGAATCCAGTTAAAGCAAAAAATGGAGAGAAGCCAGTGGAAGCACTAATGGAATCATTTTGTGAACTCAGCTGCAGAAAAGAGAGTTTTTCAACTGTCTTGCGAAGATGAAATGTAATATTTTTAAAATTCTTCAAGAGTTCTATTTAGTCTTCTGTTTGGCCAGTCACTTGCGTGTGAAGCCCAGAAGTTAGAGCTATGTCGATGCCAAGGTTAAGGCATAGTGATTTCCGAAATTTGAGGACGCACTGAGGACCCTGATTAGAGATAATTTTCATGGGTAATCCATGGAGTCTGACGATATTAGAGTAAAAACAAATCACAGTAATTTCTGATACAGTCTGAAAAGAGCAGAAAAGTAATCCATTTTAGTGTATTATTTTACTGGGACCATTATAGTGCCACAATTCTCAGATGTAGGCAAATGTCCTACAAAGTCAGCAGTAATACTCTCTCGAGGTTTGGAGGGAATTTCAGGTACCACTAATACCACTGCTTTCCCCATGTATTTCAGATTAATTTTGGGCAAAAACCTCTCAAATCTTGGAACTTGTTGGTGAAGGAATGGCCATCAGAATTTCCTTCTGACCAAATCTTTGGTGTCTCCTTTACATATTTGGCTGGAGATCAGTGAATTATGGTATCGTTGACGTATTGTTTGTAAATGTTTTGAAGGAATAAAGAGTTTATTTTCAACAACAAACAAATCAATTTGTATTCTCTAACTAAAATCGAGGAAAATATTTTGTTTGTGTCATGGAGACTAATATGTTTACTTTCTTGCAAAATGAACTCTAGAAAGGTAGAGGTAGTTGAGGGAATAAAAGCTTGAATAGCGATGATCTTCTCCACAGTCCTGGAAACCTTTTGTTAAGGATACTGGCTGGATGAGAAATCTGCAGTTACATTATCTGACTTAGGAATATAAGTAAGAAAAAATCAAATAGTTGAAAGAAAAACGCACAGCAGACTTGCCAGCTATTCTGATATTCTGACTGTTGGAGATTTCAGTAGTGGGTGCAAACTCTTATCTGGAATTGGGCGCCAAGTAAGAAATGTCTACATTCTAACAAGGTTAATTTTGTAGCACATAGTTATTTTTTCAGAGAATCAGTTTCTCCTGCTATGGAAACGTTTTGTGAAAAAAAGCAATCAGCTGTTCTTTCTCAACATGATCAACTTGGATCAAAACAGCTCCCATAGTTTGGGCTGAAGCATCGATCTCAATAAAAAATAGTTTAGTAAAGAGGTGGTTGAAAAATCGGAGCTCCAATTAACTCTTTCTTCAGTCTTTCAAAGGTAAATGTGGCTCTGTGGTTCCACTGAAAGGATTTCTTTGTGAGTAAATCAGTGATTGTAGAGACAATCTTTAAAAAAACTTTTGGATAAATTCCCAATAGTAATTAATCCAGCCTAAAATGTTTTGTGTTTCCTCTACTGAAGAAGGGATGGGCCAATCCAAGGTTGCTTGAACTATCCAAGAGTCCATTACAACTTTTCAGAATTAAAAATATAGCTCAAATAATCCACTGAATTCTTCCTAAATAGACACTTTTCAAGCTTAGCCAGCAATTTATTTTCTCTCGGGCACTATGGACTGGAAGAGGATAATCTGCTCGATCTTTTTGAAAAAATGGGAATGTTATAAAGATCGATGACCATTGTCTGGAGGATTAAAACAGAAATGATGGAGTTCGTGAAGCACAGAAAGACAGCTGGGGTAATACAGAGACCAAATGGCATCACACAATATTTCTAATACCAAAGACTGTCCTAAATGCTATCTTCCACTCATTGCCTGATCGGATCCAGATCCAATGCTACGCTCCTCTGAGATCCAATTTAGTAACAATGTTAGCCTCTAGAAAATCGGAAATTATAAGCAAGGGATATTGATCTATGCAAAGTCAGAGTCCTGAAAAGCCTGTTTTAGGAGCAAAAAATAAAAAGGCTCCAGCATGAGACTTCGATAGGGCAATCCAACCATTCTCTATGCTGGCATTGAGGTATTCTCTCAATGCTTGTTGTTTCACAGGAGAGGAAGAAAAGATGCGCTCATAGGGCACAATAGCCGCAGGAAGGATTTTGATTGCACAGTCAAAAGGACGATGAGGAGATAACCTCTGCTCTTCATGTTATTGACAAAGGAACTCCCAATGTACACAGAGGAGGCAGCTTACTGGGTTTGAGGGCACCTCTCAATGACAGACACATCACATTACAGGAGTAAGCTGGAGTGTGCCAGATCCCTTATATTTAAACCTTTAGCCACCAGGAATTAGGTTGCATGCCATCATCAGTACATTTTACATAAGTTGTGGGTTGTAAACTAAACCCCCCCACACACATTCAAATGAAAAGAGGGGGGTTGCTATACAAATACTTCTGCACCACTGTTCTTGCTATTACAGGTACTTTCTTGGAGACTCAAGATGGTTGCTTGTTTCTTCATAGGCTGTACCGATTCTCTCTGAACCTTGGATCTTGCATTAGTTCCCAGTTCGGAGAGCTCTTGTTCATATGTTTGCTCAGCGGAGTGGTGCTTGTGGAAGGTTGTGAGCTGTACCTCTATCTACAAATCAATGGGATTGTCCCATCCCAGGAGTTCATCATCTGCACTGGACCAGACTCCTCTGGTTAGGTCTTTATGTTGTCAAGGTCCTCCAAGGAGCTTCTACATGGTTGTATCCCAAGTAATCAGTTTTTAGCCCCTCCAGGTGATAACCATGGTCTCTTTGACCCAGGGGAGTGACCACAGGTGCTGTCAAAGTGGGTTTTAAATGTCCCTCCTGGGGTCCCTCTTGTACCAGCAGCTTGTCTCCTGTCAAGATCAAGTGGTTTCTTATCCCATTTTTTTTGGCGGGCGTAGGCTTTTGCTCTTGGCGCACGTCTGTTAACTGAGTTCATGGTCTGAGGAGTCCAGGAGCCAGTGGGGCACCACTGGAATGACATTGCCTACTTGCCTTCCACCAGAAGAGCTGCATGTGCGCACCTCGTGGTGCAGTGAGAAACGGTGCAGAATTGACAATTCAATGTTCTCCTACTGCTCTACCTTATTTGCAGTGCTTTATTGAGTGTCCAGATTAACCTCTCCATTTCTCCATTGGCTTGAGGCCACTGGGGTAGAATTTTTCAGTGTGGCATTTGCAATTGATGAAGATATGATGTGAACTCTAGAAAGACAGAAACGAGCTGTTAGCTCACCTGATTTTTGTGCTTGAGAGGAATGTTTTCCATAAACAGTTTTTCGAAGGTTCAAGTGTCAACTCCATGCACTTCTAATGTTTTCTGGAGGTGTCAACTTCCTCCAAGGAGAGTACTTTTCGGTATCTGGTGGGCCAGGACATATGCCGATCTCATGGACTGTGGCCTTGTTAAACCAGGAGGGGCATCCAAAGCACTAACCTCATAGAGGTCGAAGGCTACTACCGTCACCAACAGTTAAGCTGCACAAGCGTGGTGGTGGCAGCAGTAGTGAACAGGACCTTTTTAAGGCTGTGTCATAGGAGTGATGCCTACAGACTCATTCACCTTTCTAAAAGTTCTGCTGTATGTGCTTAACTTACCCTTGGCCTACTCCAGGTAGATGTGAAATAGCACAGGTGTAGTTACTGCAAATGGTTATATGTGTGCCTGGGAAGGGTAGTACAGTGACAGAGCAGTACTGTGCAGTGCATGTGTGGTTTGTGCATGTACTGTGTTTAAGTATGTTTGTGCGGAATGAGAGCATGTGCTGGGTGTATGTGCTTGCATGAAGTACAATATATGACGGTAGAAGTGTTGAGCAGTTCGCACATGGGAAATGTGTGTGTCAGCAGTCTGTGTGTGTAAATATAGAAAAGCTTCATTGCTGAACAGTACACCCAAACCGAGTGTGTGCTGAATGCATGAGTATATGTGAGGGTACAACACATGGAGATGCTGTGAATGTACACTGAGCAAGTGTGCCTGGAACAGAAGCCCAGGCCTCCAGGGTGAAGACATGATGAGAAGATGAATCCCCTCAGACAGATTTGTGTATTGCTGCATTCCTATGAGCTGGGTGGGACACACACTGGAGTGAAAAAGGAAGAGACTCCTTTTCAAAAGAGTGGTCTGTGATTCAGTGGTAAAGTAAGGGGCCTGAACACATCTCAGGAAGGGAGATGGGGCTGATAAGGTAATCAAAGAGTAGGACTGGAGGTCTGGGGTTAACAGTTTGATGCATACATCACTGACATTCAGGTGTGAACTCTGGTCACTCTCATGAGTTGTGTTATGGGACAATCAGCTTTGGAGTCTTGCCTGCTATGACAGGCAGTCTTTTATGAGGAAAGAAGAAAGGAGAAGTGTCCACTTCAAAAGAGGCAGAACCCCAACATAAAAACTTCAAAGACTCAGACCCTAAATTACATTTTGTCTGGAAATAGCCTATAAGAACGGGTGGTGGAGACATCAAACTTTGTCATCTCCCAAGCAGCCAGATGGGCTATGTGAAAAAGGGGAAGCTCTGCAGTACTTTTGCCTGTGATCAGGTCTGGAGGCAAAGTCCTTCTAGTCTCCCTGCTGGGTGAGGGCACATCACACAGGACACCAAGATCACCCGCCCTGATGCCTGAAGCACCAGCGCCTGCATGCTTGCTAAGTCCAGTGTGCCTTGTGAAGAAGAAGAATAGAAAGTTGGAGGGAGTAAGGTCCAGTGGAAAGCCCTGTGTGATGGTTCCCCGAGAGAAGTGTGAGGCTGTACACAGATCAAATCATTGTATGTGTGCTGTGTCAGCTCTGTGACCCCCATATGCCAAAAGAGGGCCGCTGGAGACTAAGGTGAGAGTCAAGCGCCGCGCATGCCTGGGTGAACTTGTACTGCCAGGCTGCAGTGACCTCATATGCCAGAACGAGCCACTGGTAAAGTGATTACCGCTGAATTGCTTGGACCCGTGACCATTTCAGCGTGGGAGTTTGCACCAAGAAAGTTGCTGCCTGTGTGTTTCCAAGTACCATGGCAACCCCATCTGCCAGGAGGGGCTGCCGGTACTAACATGCCAAAGGATTCAGGACATTACCTGAAGGCGAGACTGAGGCTATGATCCATAGGTCAGAGCTCCACTGCAAGGAAACTGCACCTGACAGATCAGAGGGCTGCCAAAGACGCCGTGGACAATGTTGCACCATCACTGGTCTACAGTCAGGGGGAAAGAAGGATTCCCCTCCCAGTAAAGCCAACTTACAGTGCCTTTGTCTCTCAGGAGACCAAGCCTGCGCCATAGAATGCTGTCAACTGTGCCACAAGCAGCCTGACTTCCCCGAACTGGCCAGGACTCGTGCGTGTTCGCTCTGAGGGCACCCACTGCTCCACTGAACTCTGTGCTGCGAAAAGCAGGTAAAATGACAACTGGGACAGTAGGGCATCAGGGGGCTCGCTGTTAATGGTGAGGCCGCACTTTTTTGAGTAAACTCCTGAAGAGTCAAAGGGAACTCTTGAGTGTGGCTTAATAGTGTGCAATCATTGGATGCAGCCACATGTAAATGTGGAATAATCTCAAACATGTTACACAAAGGAGGGTGTGTCAGGAATTGGCCTGAAAACTACTAGAGCCTCCACTTCAAGGTGGATTGTGTTGTTGTTTCTTTACGACATACACCTTTGCATGAGTAGAGTTAGAAATAAAATATTCTATAAAAGCAAGTATTTGACTGGAAATTGAGTTATTGTTTGTACTTTGTGCTCTTTGGGGTGTGAGTCATGTTCAATAGCCATAATCTATAACCCTCCCCAAGATAGTACTGACTGCTCAACCACAGCTACCACTGAGAGTCAAGTGCAGGAGGGGTGATTGGACCAGTTGCTTGGAATCCATAGTTGGTCGAACCCGAGACAGCATGAATGAAAGGCCTCAACCACCACGGTTGGGTCCAGTAACCCCTGCATTTCCTGTGACCTCTTAAAAGAGGTCTGACAGGATGCCATTTGAGTAACAAAATAGATGTGTTAGTGTACTTCATCCAACAGCTGTGAGGGCTGGTGTGGTGATCTGCTCGTAGGATGTCGAGAAGGACATCCAAAGGGAGGACATACAGATTGTATAGAAGATGTGAGCATCCGTTCTGATGACAGGAAGTGTGGGAACACATCCTTCTGGGGTCACCTATACAGGGAATTTCAAAATCAAGCCAGTAAAATACCATTAATTTTGATAGCTTCAAGCTGTTCCGAGTATCCAGTAGTTAACGAATCAAACGCTACAAATGGCTCCTGCAAGGTGAGGGAAGCTGAATATTATTTGTGTGATGTAAGCATCCGTGTTTTATAAGTTAAGATTATGTTGAGAGCAGTTATATGGCGTCCATTTGATTTAAACATCCATTTTATGCGTTGCGAGGGTTACAGCGTTCTCATTGGTGTCTGGGGTTATCTCTGTACTTTTATACATGTGCTGTCCTTGCATGTTGCGGTGTGTGACTGCCAACAGGGAAGGTGTTTTGTATCTTGCATTTAGTGTCTGTGTGGCCATCTCTGTGGCGTGCGAGTATGACGTAGTAAGTGTTCCTTGTCTTGGTATTGCATGTGTCGCGGTTAGAGCGTCATTCTATGCTAGCGGCTGAGCTCACCAGCATCATAGCTCCTGGTGCGGAGTTTTCCTTATAACAATATCCTCACTAACGTCAGTCTCTGGGTCTGACTAACAAAACTGTGCTACATTAACAAATATCCTCCAGTCATCACTGGAATGCGCTATTGATAAACATATCACTTACTCACTAGGCGAACATTTTACCAGGTCAATATGACAGAAGGCCAAGTCAGGCCTCTTTGTTTTCTTTTTTTTACTCCAGCACCATCAACACACGGCTCCTTTTCTGTTCAGTTCCCACTGCTCCTCTTTCTGTAAACCATGCTCGAAACCCTTGTATGGATAAAGGGCGTGTAACGAAGCTGCTGTTCTTTTGCTGAGGCAGAGTGTCAGGCCATCTCGGATGTGGTGACGAGATGTACCAAAATAGCCCTGAACCTTGTCGAGGCGCGTGGCCTCTTTAAGGCAGGAAACATTATACTGCCGTATTTTTGCTGTGGTGGCTACTGACCTGGCGCGGGATGAGAAGTCCTTTCTGACTTATTCTTTTTAATTGAATTTTCACTGCTGCTTTTATTAGGTAATGGTGAGTGAAGTTTTAATATTTTTTTAACTGTTCACCGACTTTTGACCAAGCAATAAGCACTAAAAACTATGTTAAAATAATGGTTTGTGGAGAGAGGGTGGAATTAATAACCTGGTGATTTCCTCGCAACTCAGATTTCGGTATTTATTATTTGAAATATGGTCAGAGCATATAGTTTGGAATAAACTCAAGGAACCAAGAAGGAAACCAAAAACTTCACTCTGTACAATTTTGTCTTTATTCCCTCCAGGAATGCCCCATGGCTTCTCTATTCAGGCGTAGTCCCTCGGGAAAACAGAACATAGTATCAGAAAAGCGTAAGAAAGGTAAAACACCGGTAATAAGGGTTGCTTTCTATTGCCTTTTTCTATTTTAATTCCCCTTTGTTCGTTAGGGGAAATTTTGATGTAAAAAAATAAGTAAATCGCCTTAATGCTACAATGTATCATGTTTTGGGTTATAGACTGGGCTAGCAACGGCCGTGAAGCCCACCCGGGCACTGTATCTATATACATGTACTTGTGGTTTCCTGTCCTTATGCCCAATATACTAAGCAAGGGATACTGCATCGGGCAGGGAGGCCTGAATTTGCACTAAGTATCCTTGCACACTCCAGTCCTCCTCCCACTTCTCTCCTGGTCCCAACACCCACCTAGTTCGGACAAAATCCTCCTGGGTTGTGGCAGGCTCTTCTGCATCAGCCATCCCTGGAGATGTCCACCACTCTTCTAACCAGACGTCTGGCTCCTTGTCTGTTTCTTCCCCCTTCCCTGCTCTCGAGAAGCAGCGCCTATTCTGGACTCACTCTCTCTTTCCGCATGCTTCCCCCCTCTGTGGCTCTGGCCTTTTTCTTCTTCGGGTTCTTACCTCCTGACCGTCCTTTCGTAACTCCCTTTCCTATGTAGAGCATCTCTCTTGAGTCCTTCCTTTCTGCCTTTCCTTGCTTCCTAGTTTCTTTTGGTCTGTCTTCCTTTTCTTTTCGAAATGGAAAATGCATTAACAAAAGCAAGCATATGAAAGAGCCAAAAGCTTCAGGAATGTCTGAAGAAAGAGGAAAGAGGTTACTTAGCGACTCACTAGATAATGGTGTCTGCAGCGGCACACAAAGAGGGCAGGAAAACCCTGCAAAAGAGAGGGTATTACAACATACTTGAAGTCTGCAGTGTACTGAGAGGAATATGGACGAGTGCATATTGGATCTAAGTCATGATGATTACTGGGTAATGAGTTTGCATACAGTGAGAATGTGAAGACTCATTTTAAAAAATGTGTTTGAGGATCTTATGGTTCAGAAACATTTAATCTGCAGGACATTGGACACTACGAAGTTCAGATTGGTGGCTCCTTGATCATGGGTCAGAATATATAAAAATCATCGTTTTGTTGCCACTAAGAACTGTGGGGGGGGGCTACAAAACTCAAAATCCTTTGCAAAAGAAGCAGGGGCAAGAGAGTGTCCAACTCCCTACAACGCTATAAAACACAGACACAGCTCTGCGGTCCTGGGGGTAAAAATTATTGTTTTGGTGCTGCTGAGAGCCGCGGGGGATTTCAAATACCAAACTCCTTTGCAGCAGAAGCACGGGGAGGAGACTGTCACCACCCCCCCGCAGCACTATAAAACACAAAGCAGTCACGCAGTGATGGACGGGCGTGGGCCGCACCCCGGCAAAGCCCAGGCCAAGAGCGGGCCTGTCCTGCAACCGTCAGCAACAGGAAGAGGCAGGGCATTGCCACCCCCTTTGACACTATCTCAATGGAGGCACTCAGGAGGTTATATACCTAGCTGTAACAGTGAGTACCCAAGGCTTTGTTTATTAACATTATAATGGGCAAAAGGAAGGCTGTGGATAATGCTGCAGGCACTGGGTTGGAGGGAAAATCTGAAAAAAGACATACTGCAGAAAACTGCATCTCAGGCGCTATTGATAACCTGATAGAGGAGGTGGAGGATATATTAAATAAAGGGAAAAACAGACTGAAGCTACAGGTTCTAAACCAAAAATCACTCACTTCTTCAAAGGTAATAAACAAAAAAGAATTTCTAATGTGGAAATCCATCCCTCAGATATTACTGTGCTAAAACAAAGGAATGTCGTCCAAATGATTTATTAACTGCAGCTAAAAATCAAGCTCCAATGGCAGAATCGGCGCACACATGTCCATTGATATGCTCTGCTTGACATAAGAAACTTCAGAGTACAATGCTCCAAAGGCAGCAATAGAGGATATGGGTTTATTAATTGTCCACCTAAGGAGTAAGCTGTGATGTGAACGGTGCAGTTCTTAAACTTAAGAATGCTAGAGCTCTCAGAGTCCAATACAAATGTATCCAGCAAACAAAAGGTCCACCTGGCTGAGTGTTGAGAGGAACGGAAGAGTTGCCACCCATGCCAAACAGGGTGCAGTGTATGGGGGCAAAATAAACCCTGGAACTTATACGTATCTTACCACGACCAACGCTGATGGCTATTTCACAGATGGGAGTGATTGGCGACATATTGGGAGGGAAAGCACTAGTATTGCAAAGACTGCAACACAACTAAAACATGTAAACCCTATAGGATCTCAGTTCAATGCAACAACTTGCTCCCCACTTCCCCTTTACATAAACCTCCCATCCCCACTGCAAGCAGAAAACAGGTACTTTCACCCCTGACCAGTTCCAATCTTCCTTCTATTTCCAACAGGAACCCTACAACACCATCATGGGCAGCAAAGGATCTAATTATTTATAGGACAAGAGTTTCTATATTACTGGTGGGTCAAAGGGAGTCAGCCGCATCATTGGTCAACAGGGTGACGTGTTGGATCTGTCACAAGTGCCTCTCATTGATACACTCAGATATCATTTTTGCTCAATGGCCGTGAAACACCACAAGCATCTATGACATCACATTAATTCTGAAAAATCATGGTATCGCTGCTGGTTTAATGTCACTGGATGCCCAAGCCTTTCCACCTTCAGGCCCCAATATACAATTTAAAAGTGCACCAGATTTTTATACCAGCTGTGCAACCAACCTTTCCGGACTACAGCTGCAGAACCATACCTCGTCGGCCATTTCAGGCTCGCTGAAGGGGAAGGATAATCCCGCAATAACAAAACTCATAGTGCCTTCTAACGCAGAGGTTTGCATTTCATACCTACTTAAAGAAGTTGATTGGCAGCACGGTGCTGCGCTGTGCCAACCATAATTTGCAATTACATTGTTATTTTCCATACTCAGTCCTTTGAACTCGAAACTGAGTGTGTACCATCAATCCTATCGGACTCTCATGATTTGTTTTCATTGACCCCTGCAGTGTCATTAATTTCAGCAGATGAAGTGCATAATCAGTGGAATTCCAATTTAATTTCACCTAACACATGTAATGCTCCCCAAGGTCAGCTTGATGTACAACCCCAGTTCCATATTCCAATTGGTCTGTCTAAGCATGAAACAATCTCTGATATTGTTTTGCAAAGTTCAGCCCTTACTCATGTAGGCACTAGTTCTCAAGGCTGGCAACAAACCAAAAATAATTGCTCAACTCCCTAATCCGTAGTGTCATGGAATGTAGCTGGCCGTCACATGAAACTTTCAGAACAGGAATGAGGATCTTTTATTAATCAATTTGATATTATTTTGTTACAGGAGACCTGGGCACTAGAACACATTTTTAGACAAGGTTCCACTAATTTATAGAGTAGAAGCAGCCCCATCCAAAGCCAGTCGTCGTCCTGGTGGATTACTGGAAATGGGTAAGGAATCTGTTAAGCGTATCTATAAAACAGATCGAGATCAACAGCGAAGATATTGTGAGTTTGACCCTGAAGGAAAATAATGGATGCAAAATAAATATTTATAATGTATATGATTGCATTGTACACAGAAGCAAAGAATACCCAACACTACTACTGCATGCCCATCACATAACCAAAAGTACAGTCAATGCTTCTCTTTTGATTGCTGGTGATTTCAATACCAAACATGAGCCCCTAGATGGCCTTGTGTCGGCCATCGACATGGAGGACGACGCAAGGGGAATCCAGAGGTTGGCTGCTAAACCTTTCCAATTGTAGGCAGTTTCCGCAATGCAGTTAATGTCTATTACCTTGCCCCATGGCCTACGAGCCAGCAATGGGAGATACTCTGATAAATCCCTAGGCTACACATTTAAATGGGGAAGTCAACAGAGCAGAATAAACTGTATCATTTTAAACCCTGTCTTTGGCAATTTGCACTAGTCTTTGAAATTCTGATTAGACTAGAAAGTGACCATAATGCCCTTAAGTTAACCTTAAAGAATGAATTGTTAAAGAAACGCAGGGACCTGTGTAGATACTCTGAGACCGTGCTAATTCTAGAAAATACTAGAAAATCAGTTAAATGAATAAAACCAAGTCTCAACGGCGATATTTTATCAGAAATCTATACCCAATTTAATAACACTAGACCCTTCTAGTCACGGTTCATTCCATAGTTTTCCTTCTTGGATTTGCACTATGAATTGTTTAAGGTCCTATATTCACTGTGCACTAAATGTGTCCAACGCAGCAAAAAAACAACATCCCATGCACAGTGCTGGTATACAACTGAGTGTTGCAAGACAAATAAAAATCTAATTAAGGATATTAAATAGGGAATTCGAGAGCCTATTAGAAAGGTACGTGCCCAATATAAGTCAATTACTTCCTCTTCAAAGCAGACGTGGAATGATTCTAATTGGCTGGCCCTGGTTGAGGCATCCAAGAGCAGACATTCCCAAACATTTTTGCACATTTTTGCACATGGTAGTCCAAAATTCTGTAGCCAACTTAAATTTTTCATGCAGCCCCAACAATGGGTGGACTATTTTATGGCAATGTATGCACCAACTGGTTCAGAGCCTGTCTTCAACATAGAATCCTCACATGATACTCATGGTTTAGGAATTACTAGAGATCAGGACCATGTATAGTTTCATTCAATGAGACACTTAAAGCCATTAAGTCATCAAGAATTGGAAATGCACCTGGCCTGGACAAGATCCCTGGAGATTTGTTTCAGTCTGAATTAACTGTGTGGGGACCATATATAAAGGTATTATCCAGTAGGATTATGGCAGGAGACAGTATACCAGAATAATGGCATTGTGCCAAAATAGTCCCCTTGTTTGAAAAAAGCGACAGATCTAAGCCCAGCAACTATAGCCCTATCAGTCTGACCGACAACCTATAAAAGGTGTTTTTTTTCACCAGGTTCTCGGAAGACTCTTTGAATGGGAGGACAAAGTTAAAATTCTATCCCCTCTACTGCAGAATTTTGCAAAAAAGTAAGCATGATAGACCAGATCTTTACACTGAATCTTATTGCCTGGAAGTGCCTAAAGCTCTCAAAAGATCACCTGTACATGGCTTTTGTGGACTTGAGGGCAGCTTTCAATCTGGTCCCAAGATACCAACTCTGGTCCACTCTTGCATCTATGTGAATGAATCCCAAATTGTTAGACATCTTCAAAAAAGATAACACACAAATAGTTTTGCTCACGTCAGGTGGGCTGCAGGGGGCGAGTTCACAGACCGGATACCCATAGAAAGGGGTAGGGGAGGGGTACATAAGGGATGCGTACTAGCCCTAGCACTGTTTTTTCTTTATATGAATGATGGGATTGATCATCTGGGCACTTGTATTCACGATTCATCTAAATTGAGTGCATATCCACCCCAGCATTGCTATTTGCAGATGACACTTTATTGCTATCCCGCACTTAAATTGGGCTTAAAAATCTGCTCAACAAATTTGCTGATTCCTGTGTGTTCCGTTGGCTAGAGGTAGATATCACAAAGACAAAGATCATGGTGTTTAGAAATCATAAATCATATAGAGGAGATTTTCAGATGAAGGGGGTGTCACTGCAAACTGCAGAAAACTTTGACTATCTGAGAGTAAAGTTAGACAAATCAAGTACATAAAAGTATGGCCCTTTTGTAGACTAGGAGGGGGCCCTTATATATCTATTCATATCCTTTTAAAAGGTTCATCTAATACCAGGACTGGGCACAAAGGGGCCTTTGAGGTCGTATAGCTACTGTCTCTTTGACATAGGTCTTGAAGGTCATTTTATTGTACAGTTATTTAAAACCTTTAGAAACAACAAAACAATTCGAAATATACAGCATACAGGATTAAAAAAAGAACATTAAAAAATAGTGTGCAATACAGTTTAAGGTGCAAAGAGGATGTACACATTAAAAGCCCATTGCTTGAAAAAATAATTAAAAGGATTGAGTACAGCAGTTTAGTCCATGTGCAAGTGGGCAAAGGAAGATTTGTAGTGATGGCCGGTGCCAGGGCCCCCTAGACTCCTGAGAGGTACTTCACTGTTATAGAGATTGTTCTTTGGTTTGCTGAATTAAGGCAGCACAGAATGGCTTCCCTACAAGTTGGTACTCCCTGTTGATTCCAAAGCGGGCACAGCCATTGTCGGCGTATGCCCAAAGTAGCATTGCAGAGGCAAACGATGTGAATCAGGGTTTCCGGGACAAGCCCACATAGACGACACAGCAAATCCCTTTCAACCCTCAACCAGGGTCTTTCGTGCGTTATTGCTGACAGGAGCCCAAGGTGACAGTTGAGGTATTTTCTTTTTATGCTGAAGTTTAAAGGATCTAGCAGGTACGGCTGCGGGTTCAGGGTCTTATAGCTGTTCAATGTCATCCAGGTGTGAGAGCATTTCTCTAAGGATGCCTTGTCTTCTAATGAAGAAGTGATTTTTAGTGCCTTTTCTGCTTTTGTTTTGAAGATGTTGTGGGTTGCTGCTGCTGACCATGATTCCGCCAGGCCTAGCTGGTTAATCGTATCATCGAGATAGTCACGAACTGGACAGCATGGCTTCTTTATGATCACCTCCCATATGTAGTGATTTATGGTATTGCCCTAGGCTTTTTTCAGTTTATGACAAAAGATGGCAAATGCCATCTGGCATGGGACTGCTTAGTTAGACCAAACTCCAACCTGATCTGAGCTGGCGAGGTAAATCGGGGGAGCTTGAAGATGTTTCTGTATATTCGGGTTATTGTGGCATCCAGAACCATGGGGTCTCTGCCTCAGAGGGCCACGCTGCCATTGGCCAGGGTCGGGACTACCTTTGCCCTGGCAATTTCAAGCATCAGGCTGAGCAAGTACTTATATGTTTTCTCCGCTAAGGCCTGGAGCCCTGTGGCCAAGGCAACCCCTTTCCTCTTGACCTCCTCGTTATGTAATCTAAAGGCTACGTTATTGTCGAACAGGAGGCCAAGGTACTTGTAGCATTCTGTTTCATCTAATTTACTCCCCACTAGACTCCAGTTACCCTTGCCTCTTAAAGATCTCCCGCCAAGAATCATTATTTTGGTCTTTTTGTTGCTTATCTTCAGGCCATTTTCCAGGGAGGAGGCTTGGATCGCATTCAATAGTTGCTGCATGCCGACCCTAGTTCTGCTGATGCAGTACCAGGTCATCAGCGTAGAGGAGGTTTGACAGTTGAATTGACTCCAGTTTTGGAGTGTGCAAGTTTGTAGAGAATAAAGCATGGGGGTGGTCGTCCAGAAAAAGATGACATAAAATCAGTGCAAGGACGCATCCCTGTTTGGGGCCTTTTGTTGTTTGGCTCACCCTGGAGAGATTAGCTCCATTCCCTAGTTTTATCCTACTCCAGGTTTTAGAGTATAGGTTTTTGATTGCTTTCAAGAGCTGCAACGAGATTTGCCAGCTCCTACGTGTTTCCCAAAGCTTGCTTCGGTTAACGCTGTCAAATGCAGCTTCAAAATCCTTGTAGCAAAGGATAGAGCGGTAATTTGGAAGTGTTTTGAAGAGTCAAATATTAGTGATAAGGTCATAATGTTTGTTTCCGTGCCTGACTTCCTTGTGAAACCTGCTTGGTTTGGTGAGCTTATGGAGTGCCGCTTAGCCCAGTCGCACTGTTGTTCCAGAAGGGCCCCAGCGTAGTGTTTCGCCTCGTTGTCAATCAGTGCTATCAGAAGAAAATTCCTTGGGTCAGATTTATTCCCTCCTTTGAAGATGGGGAAGATTATCAATGCTCTCCAGGAATCAGGGATACATTCTCTAGCCAATGCATCATTAAAAGGTGGAACCATAGCTTCAGCCCATTTTGTCTGATCAACCCTATAGATGGCCTGTGGGACGCCATTTGGGCCTGGTGCGCCCCGGTTTCTCCCCTTTAAAATCTGCTGTTGGATGTCAGCAGTCGTTATGTTGTAATTACTTGCAGCTTCACTGGGTTGTGACCCTGAAGGTCTAGTTGTTGGTTGTATGCCGTTATGTGTGCGCTGACTTGTGGGTTGAAATGAGCTTTTAGGAAAGTGGCCCAGTCTTCCTCTATTATGAATGATTCAAGTTTGGCGCAGGCAGAGCCTTCTAGTACATTTACCTTTTTCCAGAACATGCTCACGTTTTTATGCTTGACGTCCCAGATTAGTTTTGCCCAGAATAATTCTTGTTTCTGCCTCTTGATGCCCCTTATTTCTTGCTTAAAGTCTCGTTTGGCTGACCTCAGGTTTGCGATATTACCTTCATTAGTTGAGGAGCGACGCACTAGTCGAAGGGCTTGGTTACCTTTTTCTTTAACTGTCTTAAAGAGCCCCGTTATACAGATTTTGGCTTAGCAGGAATGTGATATCAGGGTGCTCCCTGGATGAGGTAATTTTCTTTGACTGAGCCAGCAGTTACTTGTGAGTTTTGCAGATGGTGTTCGGCTCCCTGCACCGTACTAATTGTATCGGAGGACCATTTGATTGTTTTTAATTGGCATGTGTAATCGGATCCAGACGGTTCTACTGTGCACTTGTTCGCCTTGGGGGCAATGGCAATTTCCAGCTACTTGGAAATGTCTAGCCTTGGCAATATTTGTGCATGCTGGCAAAAATGCCTGGCCAAAAACTTTTTAGAATATTTTGTAAATTTTTTATCCGAAAGTGTCTCACCAATAAATAAGTGGGGGCTAGAAACATCACATTCGCCCTAAAAGGTTGTGGTACTGTCAGTAATCCCACACCCCCTTTCTATATAACAAGCTGCTATGCTTTAAAAAATATAGGGGGTCATTCTGACCCCGGCGGGCACCGCCCGCCGGGCGGAAACCGCCCAAACACCGCCCGAGGTCAAATGACCGCGGGGAGCATTCTAACTTTCCCGCTGGACCGGCGGGCGATCTTCAAAAGATCGCCCGCCGGCCCAGCGGGAAAGCCCCAGCAAAGATGAAGCCGGCTCCGAATGGAGCCGGCGGATTTGCTGGGGTGCGACAGGTGCAGTTGCACCCGTCGCGATTTTCAGTGTCTGCAAGCAGACACTGAAAATCTTAATGGGGCCCTGTTAGGGGGCCCCTGCACTGCCCATGCCAGTGGCATGGGCAGTGAAGGGGCCCCCAGGGGCCCCACAACACCCGTTCCCGCCAGCCTCTTCCTGGCGGTGTAAACCGCCAGGAACAGGCTGGCGGGAAGGGGGTCGGAATCCCCATGGCGGCGCTGCTTGCAGCGCCGCCATGGAGGATTCCTTTGGCCAGGGGAAAACCCCTTTTCTGACCGCCGCTTTACCGCCGCGGTCAGAATTGGCCAGGAAGCACCGCCAGCCTGTTGGCGGTGCTTCCGTGGTCGTTGGCCATGGCGGTCAATGACCGCCAGGGTCAGAATGACCCCCATAGTCCTAAAGCCATAGGATTGTCTTCTTTGTTAGCTCTAGCTAGTCCTTCTTGCAAGGCTGGATCCTCTCACTGAGCTACACGAAAGTTGTGGTTACCTTCTCAAATCTAATGAATAAAGAGAACTGAACTAGATGTGGGTATTTGTTTCTTTTCCCATGTTCATCCTTTCTACCCTTCTTAGTCTTCCACTCTTCAGAAGCATATGGGGTTCCCATTCTCCAGTCATCCAGAATTTCTAATGTCATTTAAATGTTTCAAATACTGGGTAATCTCTACCCAATTAGTGCTTCTGGCAACTGTCCCACTACTCCTACTGTTACACATTTTGGATTATCCATCCCTTCGCGGATAAAAATCCTCGCCATTGGATACTCGGATACTCCTCTTGTTCTCATGTATGCATTTTATTTAATAGTTTCTTCTGGAAGGAACATTTCTGAATCATAGCCGGTATCCAGTTGGGCTTCCACCGGGCAACCATCAACACAGAGTAGTGCTTTCGGAATAGTGACCTGCGGGTATAGAATATTGACCCTATGAAAACTCCTCCCTCCAGAGGTTCCTCTTCCTATTTCTGTGGGTAGAACCTTTTGATATCTCCTCATTTGCAATAATCAAAGTATTGATGCAGTACTGGGTTTTCTATTGACAGTCAAATTCAGATTCTCCGGTCTTTTCCCTACTGAAGGTTTTACTCCACTTCATAATTCCACTGGTTTCCCTCTCACAGAATAGTCTTCTCTACAAGTCCTTCCTTCTTGAGCTCGAGTGAAGGCTGAAGTGATCTCAATGGCTGTAGTTAGCATGAGTCTGCTACGTCATTTTACCCATCTCTGAATTTGTGAACTAAGCGCATTTAGAAACTGCTCTAGATACATTTTCTCTAATATCTCATCTTTGAGGCTTTTTCTAAATGTAACCATTTGTCAGCCAAATCCTTAATTTGGAATAAAAGGGCTCATAGAGGTTCCCCAGATGTCACATTTCCCTGTCTGAATATAACTAGATATGCTTCATCATCTATCCCAATCTCTTGAGAATGCATTTCTTAATGTCATCTAATGGTGTCACCACCTTAGTATTTGCAGCCTGATAGGCTGTTTATAAAGCCCTAGTTAGGAGTGGTGCTAGATATTGTCCACATCTTTCTTCTGGCCAGGCAAGTTGTTGAAGAAAAAAAAATCAAGTTCCTCTCCTGCAATACACTTCTACAATACCATTGAGGAGGAGGAATTTGTCTTGTTTGTTGTCCCAGTGCATCTGCCAATTTCTCTATGGCTGCATCCTGACTTTGCAAAACCTGTCTAATCTGTTAGGTTTATACATGTAAAATGTTTGCAACACTTCCCTTTCCTGCTGGGAGATATGAAAAAATATCTCCAAGGTTTCTGTTGACTCTCTGCAATCTTATGGATTACAGCATCCATATCCGGCTCTTTCACTTCTGACAACAGTTTGTGGAACTAGTAGGATTAATAGCCAGAGAACATTGTAACAATTCTAAGGTTTTGGGGTTTATTATCTGAAATATTGGTGGTCCTTATGACCCTGGCGGTCCTGCTCTATGACGCCGGAGGTGGCTGCCAGTCCACTGACAGCATGGCAGCCAGCTCACCACCTGTACCACCGGGGGGGGTAGGACCACCTGGCCGAAGGTTGACCACATTTGACCCAGCGGTCCACCTAACACCGCCCTCGGTATTTTGAGTATCTTTACTGCCAGGGATTCAGTTGCGGCAGCCCCGCCACAGAATTCCTGGCGGTAACAATACTGGTGAATACTAATACTCATTCCTGTTGCCACTGCAGGACTCCCCAACACCCCACTCCATGTAGTACCCTCCCCCCACCCTGGACCCCATCAGAAGCCCCCCACACCCCCAAGCGGTGACACCCCACTCCCCAATCCCCATTCTGAACCCCCCCACCTCTGTACCGCCATGCACGCACACATCACACATGCATACACACGCACATACATGCACTCATTAACACACACATGGACACACAGCCACGACAACCCCTGCATACATGCATTCACACGAGCACACATACACTTGCATACACACGCACACAAACACACACAATACCCCCACCCCCTCCATTCACACACACAACACTCAACACCCCCTCAACACCCTCCTCCCCTGAAGGTCAATCACCTTGCCTGGTGGTCATCCGGGAGGGAACGGGATCCATGGGGCTTGCTCTGCCACCAGCGCTCCATCACCACAACTCCTCCACGCCGTTTACAGTGATGTATTACGGTGAGCGTTGTTGTAGTGACATGGCGGTGGCAGTGGAGCAATCTCCACTAGACCAACGACTGCCAGTATGGCTGCCGGCTGCTTCCCCGCCAAAGTAGTAGCAGAGAGTAGCCAGCAGCCATAACCGCCAACACTGGCAGTCATTTGGCCAGCGCAACATTGGAAGTCTTTGTAAAAGACCGCTACCGTCAACATGAGGACCATAGTGAGGGCATACCGACTAGGATAAACTCAAAGAAACAAGAAAGAAAACAAAAACATCAGTCTTTGTTTGTAGAATCGCGTATCGTTTCTCTCCCAGGAATAGCTAGTGGCATCTCCATCCAGCTGGCATCACTAAGGAAAACACAAGGTATCAGGTAAGTATAAGAAAAGGGAAAATGTAATGAAAAAGTATTTTGTCTCTTTAAAGTTCATTTATTTTTTTGTTTCCCTTTTTTAATCTGTTTGTTTCGTAGGTGAAATTTTGAAAACAAATGAATAAAAAAAAAACTAAATTATACAAGGTGTTAGGCCTTTGAATTATAGGCCGGGTTATTGGAGGTTTTGGGACCCTACCACCCAATGCTGTATACCTATTCATATGTATGCAGTTTCCTGTTCTCATGCCCAATATGATAAGGCAGGGATACCCAGTCAGGCTGAGAAGTTTGAATTTGCACTGAGTATCCTTTACACTCCAATGTTTCCTATCACTTCCCTCCTTGTCCCCAGTACCCGGATGGCTTGACCACAGTGATTCTGGATTGTGAAAACTCTTCTGCGTCAGCTGTCCCTGAAGACATCCACCACTCTTTTGACCAGGCATCCGACTCTTTGTCTCTTTCTCCCCCCGAGGGATTGCTCTCTTATTTCATACCTATGCAGGGCATCCACTTTTGCATCTATCTGCTGCCTTCTTTCTACTCTTGACATTTCGCACATCTCTTGGTCTATCCCTCCTTCTGCTTGCCTCTCGGCTTTGTGGCTCTGTCCTTTTTGTCCTTCCGGGGCATATCTCTAGCTCCTCCTCTCGTAACTCCTTTTCTTGTTTATGTAGATAATCTCTATTTCAGGACTTCCTTTCTGTCCGTCCTTTCTTCTCCTTTTCTCTTAGTCTGCCTTTCATTTCTGTTCATTTCTGACTGTATTGTTTTTTACTTTCTAGTTTTTCCCCTGACCCTGAGCCCTGCTCCTTCTGCCATGGCCCTTCCTCTAACCAATAATTATTTCCCATCAGATCCACCACCTCACGTGGCTGTATATTTTAAATTCTAAGTTTGTTGTCAATGGTACGAAAGGGGACCACAAAGAAATTACTCTGAGGTTGAGATGGGAGAAGCATCTCTTTTGAAGGTCCTGGTAAATGTAAAGCACAATTTTTAAAAAGCACTGGCAAAGCCAAAAGTCTGGCATTGGCACTAGCCTTTTGGCTTTCTCAATGCTTGGTTTATCATAGTTTTTGTAAAACTGTTTTTGGAAAGCAGCCAGATCCTCATCAATAAAAAAAATACTAAAAGCAAAAATATTTTTGGGTCTCAAAAAGCACATGCTAGTCCCTAGCACTTAATTAAACTCTTTTGTTTGGTTGTGCTCCTTCTAAAAGGTCAGAATGCTGTCACCCACAATAAAGTTAGCCAATGGCTAAAGTGTACTCACTCACTGCCACACTCTGCATACTGTAGTGGGTAGAAGAATAATGTGAATGGCACAACTGACTAATGGACGCAGAGGAGTAGCTGAAAGCCCCTATAAGCAAGTATATTATGCAGATAACGCAGATAAAACTACTAGGTCTTGGCTAATGCCAGACCTCAATAAACGATTACTATATATTTTTTTTAACTCTCCACAGTTAGTACCTTCATAATGATCTACTACATGGGATAGTTTCTTGGATTCAGTGTGACAGCCCTTGGGCCTCATGTCCTGATGAAAACGTATGCCTAAACAGAGAACGGAGAACTTCTCAATGATACATTTACGATTATGTATATGTAGAGTAAAAATGTGTTAATCAGCAGTGTCCATCATGTGATGGGTGTTGTGATTTGTCTTTTTCAGCGGGAAACTCAATATACGTAAAAAAGAACAAAAATAAAAATATGCTATACATTCAGTCTAAATCAGGAATGTGTTTACATTCAGCATGTAATTAATAGGAGGTTTGATACTGCTAAGTTCTTAGCAATTGTTAGACATGGCATCCTTGGCGTGGTCTCCCCTAACTTTTTGCCTCAGTTTCCCAGGTTGTTGCTGTGTGCTGGCCTCTGTTTTTGCTGTTTTTGTTACTCCAGGCACTTTACCACTGCTATCGAGTGCTAAAGTGCAAGTGCTTCTATGTAACAGGTATGTGTAATTGGCTTTCCAAGATTGGCATATTTGATTTACCATTAAGTTCCTAGTACAGTGCACTAGAGGTGCCCACGGCCTGTAAATCAAATGCTACTAGTGGGCCTGAAGCACAGGTTGTGCCACCCACATTAGTAGCCCTGTAAACATTGCTCAGACCTGCCACTACAGTGTCTGTGTGTGCAGTTTTTAAACTGCCAATTTGACTTGGCAAGTCTACCCACTTGCCAGGCCTAAACCTTCCCTTTTCTTACATGCAAGGCACCCCTAAGGTAGGCCCTAGGTAGCCCCATGGGCAGGGTGCAGTGTATGTTTAAGGTAGGACATATATTAATGTGTTTTATATGTCCTGAAAGTGAGATACTGCCAAATGCGGTTTTCACTGTGCAAGGCCTATCTCTCTCATAAGTTAACAGGGGGGCTGCCTTTAAATATTATTAAAGTGTAGATTCCCTTTGGGAGCAGATAGAAAATTGGAGTTTAGTATCTCTGAACTTACAATTTTAAAATGCATCTTTTAGTAAAGTTGTTTTTTAAAATATCAGTTTGAAAATGCCACTTTTAGAAAGTGGGCATTTTCTTGCTTAAACCAGTCTGTGACTCTGCCTGTTTGTGGATTCCCTGTTTGGGTCAGTTTGACAGTTGGGCTGTTTGCACCTCTCTCTCTCCAGACAGTGACACAAAGGGAGCTGGGGTGTAGCCTGCATATCCTCATGATCCATCTTTGCTGGGGGAAGGGGAGGGGTCACTCACACCTGAAAGGGCTGTGCCTGCCCTCACATAATGCTGTCTCCAACTGTGTCTGGGGCCTGGTCTGAGCAAGGTAGGATCTTATAAACAAGAGAGACTTTCCTTTGAAATGTGCCTACTTCAAAGGCAGAAAGGAGTATAAGTAGCGGACCCAAAGCCCCTGAAAATTAGATCACTTCTAGAATCAAGAAGAACCACTGCCAATGAGAAGAGCTGAAGAGCTGAGGAGAAGTGCTGTCCCTGCCTGTGACTGTGCTTTGTTAGGCTACCCTGCAGTTGCTGCTTCTGCCTGTGAAAGGGGACAAAGACTGGACTTTGTTATACATTCCTGCTTAAGAAGAATCTCCAAGGGCTTGAACTGAGCGTGTTGATGTCTCAGGGCCATCAAAAACTCCCCCTGCCAGCACCTGGACTCTCTGTTGAGACTCCTGCCCTGCCAAGTGATGCCCTATTCAGTCCCTGGGCCCTTGAAAGGTGAAGTTGGCAGACAAGAACTGAAAATCCACACACAGACGGCCGTGCAGGGAAATTTTCAAATTACCTTCCGCAACACTGCTGATAAACGACTTGCCGCCAGCTTCGCAGCTGAAATCGACGCTCCACCTGCATTGCAGCTGGAAGATCGACGCAACGCATTTGGAGAAACGACGCGCAACACCCACTTACAGAGGCTGATAACGATGCAAACTCCACGCAGCGTGGTTTTCTGATACTGCGCGACTGGATTTTCCACGCATCGTCCCTGGGCATCCGGGTCAACCTGACTCTGTGCGGATCCAAGGTGCCCTTTCCGGAAGTCGACACATCACTGTCTTGCGAGGGAAAAAAACAACGCACCACCAACCCGACCGTAGAAGGAAACAATGCACGGCCTCACTTGCAAGTAAGGAATCAATGCATCGATACCCTTTTCTAATGCATGCTCGCCCTTGCGGCTTTATTTTTGATGCAAACCAGGTACTTTGTGTAACAACAGCATTCTCACTGTTTTCTAAGGTTTAAGGGGCAGATGTAGGAAGCCTTTTGCATGTCGCAAACTGGGAAAAACGCAGTTTGCGACATGCAAAAGGCCTAACGCAATGCAGAGTCACATTTTGCGAGTCGGTACCGACTCGCAAAATGTTATTCCGACTCGCAAATAGGAAGGGGTGTTCCCTTCCTATTTGCGACCGCATTGTGATGCTGAGTTGCTTTGTGACCGCAAAAGCGGTCGCAAACCAACTCGCAGTTATCACCCACTTGAAGTGGGTGGTAACGCATTCGCAAACGGGAATGGGTCCCCATGGGACCCCTTCCCCTTTGTGAATGACGCTGTAAATATTTTTTTCAGAGCAGGCAGTTGTCCAATGGACCACTGCCTACTCTGAAAAAATGAAACCAAATGGTTTCATAATTTGTTTGAATTGCAACTCGTTTTCCTTTAAGGAAAACGGGCTGCAATGCAAAAAAAAAAACTGCTTTATTAAAAAAAGCAGTCACAGACATGGAGGTCTGCTGTCTCCAGCAGGCCACCATCCCTGTGAGTGCATGGACTCGCTATGTGGTCACAATTTGCGACCCACCTCATAAATATTCATGAGGTGGGTCTTTGCGACCCCATAGCGAGTCGCAGAAGGTGTCTGAGACACCTTTCTGCATGCATTTTTGCGAGTTGCAATTTGCGAGTCGGTATGACTCGCAATTTGCAAGTCGCAAATTTTATTCTTGCTACATCTGGCCCCATGACTCTTATTCTTTTGAAAATGCATATCTTGACTTGTGTATATTGGAATTTTGTCGTTTTGGTCTTGTTTTGTTTAGATAAATATTACCTATTTTTCTAAACCTGTGTTGTGCCATTTTGTAGTGTTTTCACTGTATTACTGTGTGTGTTGGTATAAATATTTTACACATTGCTTCTGAAGATAAGCCTGCTTGCTTGTGCCAAGCTACGAAGGGGGGTGAGCGGGGGTTACTAAGGGTTTCTCCTTTACCCTGACTAGAGTGGGGTCCTTGCTTGGACAGGGGGTAACCTGGCTGCCAACCAAAGACCCCATTTCTAACAGCAATCAGAATGAGAGATGTGTTCTAGATAACCAACAATGAAAATGATGAGACACGTAAACAATGCAAGTTAGACTGGCGAAAAATTACTAATTATAAGATCCGCTTACTTGAAGTTCCAAAATATGGCTGCACATATAACTGAAGCAAAAATAACTATCTTGAGCTTTTGGTGATTGAAAGCATTGGACCAGTTATTTTATGCTCATTGTCAACCAACCCCGTTTGGCAGGTGAGTCCATCTTATATGTACCTGTAAAAACTATGGGTCTCATTACGAGTGTGGTGGTCCTCGGTCCATCACACTCGTGTTGACGGGCAGACCACCGCACTCCTGGTGGTCCATCTGCCAAATTACAACTATGGTGGGCGGACCTGCCAGGGGACTGCTGTCCCGGCCAGCAACATGGTTCTCGACGTGGGAACAGCTGCCTGAGTTGTACTCAGTCAGGACGGCACTGAACTCAGCACCGCCTAGCTGATTACAACTCTTCTCACCAACAGCCTTTCCATGGCAGTTTAGCAGACATGGAAAGGCTGGGGGTCAGGGTATGCTGGGGACCACAGGTGGGCCTCTGTACTGCCAATTCCCATGGCATGGGCAGTGCCTGGGCCCCCCTGCCCAGCACCATCGGAATGCACACTGTCTGCCTTGCAGACAGTGCGCATTCCCAGGGTGCTGGTTGACCCTCTCTGTGCTACGAGATACCACTCAGCTCCTTTAATGGAGTCAAGTGCTATCGCATAGCACTGTTCCTCCCAGTCTCACCAGAAGGAACACTCTATTACAATGTTCCAGCCGGTCAGACAGGCGGGAAAACTCTAATAGGGTGGGAGGGGGGCGGTGACGTACTACCTGAGAGTTTGGCAGTCCTGCGATGGGACAACCAAACTCATAATGAGGCCGTATACCTCATAAGTTGAATTAGGATGCAGATCATCCCCTTATGAAATAGCTAATGAAATATTCTCATCCCCGTCTGCAATAGATGGTTATCCCTATACAAGTCTGTACCCTAAGAGCCATAAATTTCCTGGACGACCTGGAGGTTACTTTGAGATCATCTTGGTTTAGGATCTTGCTTGGGTGGGTTTACATCCTTTTGAATTCATTTAGCATAGATTTAATACTAAAAGCCTACTCTTTTTAAGATAATTGTGGTTACTGATTCCTGATGAGGGTGTTAGCAATAGCTACCCCCTTCTGCTGTGATGGCAAAACATAACGAGAGGGAATGGAAATAAATGCCATTTAATACCCAACTGCATGAAGGCCATAAGGCTATTAACCCTATTTCCTATCATCAGTCACTACAAGCAGACCCAAATGACTACTGTCCCCCACTCTGCTTTACACTAAAACAGACCCCAGAATGTAGGAAAGCAGCGAGTGTTAATGGCAGCATTCTAAGCATTCCATTTGGCTGAGCCAATACCATAATTTATGAGGAGCTCATTACCTTGTTGACAAGGATGCTAAGTACAGTAAGTAAAGTTGGCTAAAATAGTACCTGCATGCTGTATTAACATTTTTTTGGTTAAATCGTGTATCTACTCCTAAACAGTCCCATAAGTATGCACATCTGTCTACCTCACATTTATCAAAATTTTAATACTCAATCTGTCTACAGTCTCAGCTTGTATGGTATGCTCTATATAAGACAAGTGACAGCAAACAATCCTGAAGTTCGCATTGAAGTACGTTTGCTAGCAATCATACATGTAAAACCATTTTAAAAGTTATAAGGGAGTCCATCCAGACTAGGAACAGATACACCAGAGACATTTTGCAGGGCTTGTTTGTAAAAGAACACCCTGCTTACATGTGGCACTGCCAAGATGGACTGGACCAGTGAGCCTAAACTGTGCAGCTGTACACTCAAAGGCTCCACCACCGGGTCATCAGTTTCCACTTTCCAAATAAAAGGGCACATGAACATAGAAGAGTGGACAGTACTTTGGTGGTTTTAATGCAGAAATTCTATTTCTGCCCCTGCAGGGAACGGGTTCCTCCCATTTAATCTCCCTGGATTTTTCACTTATTGACTACCTGGTTTTCAAGTTTTACTTTCTGTGAATTTCACCACCCGAGTCTCACTCACTGTAAATTCTGTAGGAATAGACTGAGAGTGTAACTTCCTGTGTCCGCCTTTTAAGATAAGGCAATTGTACATCTGGGTAAGAGGTGCTGGGCTGGTTACAAACATGTCAGCACATGTGTGAAGGCTGAGCGTGCAAGATTACCATCTTCTCAGACTGGTATCTGCGTACAGGCAGCCTGTCACTTTCAGGGATTGATGTGGACTTGGTCTAGGCCTTATAAAATGAGTGGGCATTCATAGTGTAGGTCTGTAGTGCTTATTGAAAGGCTCACTGCATTATACTTCATGGGCAAAATGTGTGCCACCCAACGGTTTTGCCATACTTAGGCCTAATGAAGCAGGTCAGGCATGAATCTAAACATAAACATTTACCCCAAGGGTAGATCCAATGTCATTTTTGTGATAACTGCATTCCTTATGCAGTTTGAGAACTATCATATTTCCCTGGTTCAGCCATAAACAGATTGCAGGCCTCCCCCGCCCCCTCCCAATCTCCCTAGTGGACAAAGTTATTTACTCTGCCTGACCGGCAGGAGGTTCAAAGGCTTCCCCACCCAATAAAGCCATTAACACTGATTGGCTCAGTTCCTAGGAAGGGAAGAGGTAGGAAGGAAATCTGCATGTGCTAATTAACTCTTCACATTGCACCTGGTGTGTTCAAGCCCACAGAAACAAAGGAGGAAGACCGGAACCTAACACAGGAGGGTCTCCCCTTTCAAGCTGTAGTTTGAAGTGTCAGGCAGCTGTGTCAGTGAGGGGTGTGCTGTGTCTTCTAGGCAAGATGTTTTCACAGGCCACTGGAATTCACCATCTTTAAATGTTTTGGAATGGTGTGCAGGAGAGATGGGGCATGGGTGAATGAGAATGTGGCACCCCAGGATTCAGCAGAGGCACCTACCTTTCATACTTTCCACCCAACATTAAAAACTCCTGCACATGGGAGAGACATGGGGAATGGGAGTGACCATAGCATAAGAATGTCCAGCTCTAAGGAGAAGGCATCTGACCCCCATTGAGAAGATGGACTGAAGGGCTTTGACTCCAGCTGGTACCCAGGACTAGGATTGCTCACTCTAGGAGAGGTGATGCTAAACCTCTTATGATACCTGAAGAACAGTAGGAGGGATGGACCGGTTTGGGGGTGGGTCCCAGGATGATTCCCCTGGGACATCTGTGGACTGGCTCTGACTCCACTGCTGGCACACAGGCACCCCTGCAAGATGCCAAAGCAATAAGAACCTAGGGAATGTGGCAGAGATGAATTTCTACATGATGGCCTTGGAGGGAGTGTGGAAGACACCCTCAAAGCAGGAAAGAGCCTCAGGAGCCCAAGCAAAAGGACAGGGCTGGCAAAAAAGCAGCAAAATCAAGCTGCCCAATATAAAGTAACATTTAGAGGCCAGAAGAAGAAAATGCCCCTAGTGGCTGAAGCTGGCCATCAGGAACAAAACAAGACCAAAATCATGAAAATTGTCTCTGCTTGACTGGGAGAAAACTGCCTCTGTATCTCAGCCCCCTGGGTGGAGACCAGGGGGAAAACCAACCATACAGTGTTTTACCAGAGTTCCTAAAGAGACCTGCCCATGATGAGAGACACGCTCCTAGTGTATGGTACAACCTCCAATAATTAATTTTCAATGGGTGGGGTCATGTGTGGGACCCTCTGTCCCAGACCATTTATAGCCCCGGGGACACCATTCACCAGGGTCAGGTGCAATCATACGTTCCCTGGGGACAAAAGGGACCGGAAAGGGATGTAAGCCCCAAAAGATGCCTGGCTGCCCTCCCCTGCTCCTGTATCTGGGAGAACAGGGGAAGTGGGAAGGCATAGTCATCCCTGCAGGGCTGGACCACTGGCAGGCAAGAGAACACTGGCTCCCGGCACTACCTAGAAGTAAGCGCACGCCAGATGACTCAACATAAGGGCACATTTGAAAAAGTAAAAGCATGGCGCAAAGCTGCACACTGAAGAGGAATGCACAGAAAAGCTATTTTTTTAGGCTGCCAAGTCACTCATTTGCTGTTTCGAGCCACCTGGCAAAGGAGAACCAAATAATCACTTATAAGGGCTGGAAAATGTGCATATTTCTCTGATGTGGTATCCCAGTATTCTGGGGGATACCAAGAGCACGATGGCCCCCATTAGAGTACATCTCAGTGTTTTGTATTTAGTGCCCTAAGTCTCCCACAGGATTAACCTGGTGGCCCTTTGAGAAGTTGCGCTAGTTTCATGCACTGCTGGAGCTTTTTCTTTAGTACTTAGGCTCTGGAGTGTGGCCAGGCCTGTTGATTGGCCCTAAACCTAGAGTGGAAGCCTGGTAAAGATAGAAAAAAACTAATGCACACCTAGAAGTGTTTTAATATTGTTTTATCGAAAATGAGTATATTGACAATGTATTAATATGTTTTAATTAAGAGTAAATCAAAATAGTACCATAAATATTAATATTATTATTAGTGTTAATATTGGGTTATTCTGTCAGACCTTTCCTTTTATTTATTTGGTGACACCCTGACAAAGCCAGTACACCTGACATTTTATAACTGCACCCTGTGATATTGTGTCCAGGTATATATGTAGGAGTACTGTGGATTAAGGTTATGGCGTGCTGGGGTGCCAACTGCTCTATGGGTGTCACAAAAGGTACGGCGACCTGTCTATTTGTAGATATTGTGAATGAATGCATAGTATTTAGTAGCATTTGCATAATAAATTATTTTTCCTTTTTAGAAGGCAAAGCACTGACCGACATTGATTTATTGAGTGCTCTTGTTGCATACCAGTGAACTGGGAACACGTGTTCTCACTCCCTCCACTGAGAAGGCCTTGGACGGCTCTGTTTCACTACACAGAGATTGAAGTGCTTTAATTGGATGCTTGGTTTTCAGTAAATAGAAAGTTGCAGAATTATTACTTGTGAAGGACTCACATCCTTCGCAACTTATAACCTAATTCGTACAGCCCTCCAACGAATTATTCTAAAAGTAAATGGGCACTACTTTAGCAAAAGTCTACCCAGAGTGGGCTATGTTGTAACAGATGGCAAAGCTGGTAATAGTGCTGAGGTCTTAAAAAATATAGACAAAACCGGCACCATCAAATTAAAATCGCCAAAAGGTGGTCACCGCAGGCAGAAGAGATTAAGAAGTGGAGGGCCCTCAAGTAACATGTAATGGAAACAGCGTGCATCTTGGTTACAACAGGAAGGGAAAGCAGTAGTATTTGTGTGGCAGTTGTGTGTGAGTTGTAATACAGTAGTGTATTATTATCAATACAAATGTTATGTTGCCATACCCAATGCTGTTCAGCTGAATACTAAACCACTATGTAACAAAATACTACAAATCAGGGTTCAGGGCTCTTGCATACATAACAGTATGTGGCACTAAACTATCTACTCTACGACTCTCAATCCAGATTCTGACATGTAGGCAGCACCAAAACCACGTTAGTAAATGTGACGGAGGAGCTTCCCCTGTCTCTGAACCCAGATAACAAAGTTGCTGTACTGATCCTTGCTCTGTTTACACCCTCCAATACCACTAACTTACACTACTGCTGGAAAGGCTCAAACGATGGGCAGCCATCTCAGGATCTGTGGTTCTACAGGTGTAATCTTTTCTCAGTAAACATTGCCAAAGAGTAAAAATTGGATCAATCACATGCCCAAGAATCTATGGAGCCCCCCAAGAACTATCTCTTTTATCAATGATTTCCAATTTCTTTCTAAAGCCCCTAGCACTACTGCTGAGGCTGAACAGAGTTCCAAATATAGACCAACAATAAACAAACTGACACACTGCAAACATGGTTTAGAGAACCAAACCAATATTATCTCATGATTGTATAGTGTAACAATAGATGAAGGAAAGTGTCCTGTGCATGAATAGTACCAGGAGGAATAGCATAGTAATCGGAGGCTCTGAATCCAAATCACTTCTTTTTGGCTGACATACATAGGACACCCCCTGTGACTGCACCAAAAATGGCGAATGCAGAAGTTCTTTCAGATGCCGTCCTTTCCCATGCCTCCCAAATCAATGCAATAGCAAAGGGCGTGAACATGCAGCTCTATTGTGAAAAATCCCTCACTCTCGCGCTAATCACAGAATCTAAATGAGGAGAGCACCTCATCTACTTTAGTCTCCATAAAAAAACTAATTGCTAGGCTCCAAAGATTTCAAAAACAGGTAGCCAGAACATATCATAACCTCTGAAAACCGAACCACATCAAGGCACTTCACTGCCTCCTAATGGATGCCGAAATAAAAATCAAGTTACAATGCACCACCCTCAAAGCTTAATGGGGCAAAGGACCTACACACTTGTGTAAAAGGGCACCCTACTACATCCCAACTACAGACTTTTGCTCCACCCAGCTGTTCAACCAACAGTCATGCAAGAAAATGAAACACCGAGGCAGGTTACTTGAGGCACAAAAGTCACGATTATGGAACACCCTTAACCCTAGCCTGAGGACTGAACCTAGCTAGATGAAGTTCAGGAAACTCCTAAAGACTGAGATTTCCAGACTAGCTATGAACTAATCTCAACATAGAACAGGAGATGCAACTGCAAAACACACCCCAAAAAATGCAGAGACTTCCGCCTACCTCTTTTCTGCAGGAGCATATCTCTTACACGTGGGAACACCCCTTTCATCTTATCTTCTGATGGGATGGCAGGCCTGGGGATCCATGTAGCTCGGGGAGAGGCTGCCAGGTCCACAAAACGTGAGTTTGGTGCTAGAAAAACGCCATAGGGAAAGAAGAAGGCCCTCAGCCTCTGGGAGGTTCCGACCCGGAGACCATCACACAGGAGAGGAAAGCTGTCCTTCAGTCATTCACCCAGGATTCCAACAAATGAAGCTATAGGCGAGACCATCTTGCTGATACCAGCTGGGGTGAAGAGCGAGGGGGGGAGAACCACCTTGCCTGGAGAGGCCGCAATGAAGCTGAAAATCACCAGTCTGTTGGCCATGTACCCGAAGATTCCACTGGTCCCCCAAAGGCACTTTCTAGGGCACCAGGGATACTAGAGATATTTTGTTATTTTGGACGATGGGTACTCATGTTCACATTTAGGATCTGCACGCAGAACATTTCGCACCAATGCTGGTGACAAAGCCCACAGGTCCTCTCCCGGCCTTAGGAGGGGTTCTAAGAGTCACAAAAGTCACCTTATACACCTATTGATTGATAGTTTATAGTTTTTTAATAGTCTCCATCACGCTAAGGGACTGAACAACCCAGTTAAGAAGAGTGTTTTTTTGTCCTATATGGAGAAGACTGGGGCGCAGATATGCTTAATCCTAGAAACACACCTGATCTCTGCCAACTGGCATCGTCTTCGATCCTGTTCGTTCCCCATCAATTCTTCTCATCTGGCCCCTCCAAGAAAGCCGGGGTGGGGATTTTCATTTCTAGCAAGTTCCAAGGGGTCATATGCAACAAGATAGCTTAGATTAGGGTGAGACTTTTGGCCTACCAACTGCACGTGGGCAGACAGGCGTTTGTCCTGAGATCCCTGTATGTTCCCAACGAGGGCCAGGAGCCGTTCCTATGAAGAATGATAGCAGACACCCTGTATTTCAATTGCAGGGGGGTTTTACTGGGGGGAGACTTTAATATTGTCTTCAACAACGAATTGGACCGCTACGCACATCGGCAGGGGTGTACGGGGCAATGACATAGGGGACGACACACTGGCTGACAGATCTAGGTCTCCGGGACATCTGGAGGATACATAATCCCACAACACGGGCCTACACATTTTATTTGCATGTACACAAGACCTATGCCCTATTGGACCACTTCCTCAGGACACAAGAAGTACAAGACATGGTGAGCTTGGTGGATATAGAGCCCTGCTTCCTGTCTGACCATACCGCCCTAATTATCCACCTATCACTCCTATCGCCTGCACACCCCACTATTAAACAAACCCTAAGTGATCCTCCAGTTTCAGGGCGTTCTTAAAACTTACATGTCAGTTAATGATACATCTGGAACACACATCTCATTCCTGTGAGCATCACTAAAGGCAGTTATACGGGGAGAAATTGTAGCCATATCCTCTGTGGACAATAACTCCCATAGAGAGAAACAGTTGTGTTTGCAGAACCAGGTGAGGAAGCTGGAGCGAATACACCAATGTACTGGTGCACCAAGGATCTGGCGGGAGCTGGAAGCCGACAGGAAACAGCTGCCAGGGATAGACATGGACAGAGCAGAGTATGCGCTTCTCCGTCTTAAACACACCTTCTACACTGGAAGTAATAAATGTGACAGGCTTCTGGCAAACTGCCTCCGAGCCCAACAAGTCGCTACAAGAGTGGAGGCCTGGGAGAGTGAAAACAGGGAGACGCTCACGAAGGATGAGGACATTGTGGCTCGATTTCAGAGGTTTATGCCGACTTATATGCAGCTTAGAACCTCTTGGACCTCACCCCATATCACTATCTACAAGAAATTGCAGTTGCAGTTTGCAGATTGCAGTTGACCCCAGTCTAGACCAAGGAACTAGATGGTTCAATTTACCTAGAAAAGGTAATCTCGGCCATAGCCCGACTTGAACGTCACAAATCCCCCCCCCCCCCCCCCCCCCCCCCCGGCCAGATCAGTTTCTGGAAGAATTTTACAAAATCTTTGCACTGATCTAGCTCTGATTTTAATCAGGTTATTTAACTCCCTTGAGGACCCTGGATTGGTCTTGTTAGAGATGACCGAGGCCTCGATTATTGCCCTCCCAAAGCCCAACAAAGAGAAAAGCCAGTGTGGATCATACAGACACTTCTCTCCTCAATGCAGATTTTAAGATTTTATCAGGCATCCTGGCGTTGCGCCTGAACCTGCTCATGCCAGACTTGATAGACGCAGACCAGGCCAGGTTTGTCTTACATACGCAATGCTCAGATAATACTAAACAACTCCTGCACTTAATAGACAGCCTCTACGCAGATGACGTACTGGTGGCCCTTGACAACCCCATAGCCTCTCTGCCCGGCTTCTTTCAGGAAGTTAGTAGATTCAGTGAGGTGGCCATATTCCACATTAATATCCACAAATCATAGGCCCTTAATCTCAACATTCCCGTGGTCGTGAGGAACAGCTCTCTAGCTGCTTCCCCATCCAGTGGGCAGAACGGTCTATCACTTACCTTGGCATCCACCTTTGCACATCAATAGTTGAAACCACATCCCTTAACCATAAGCAACTTCACTAGCAAGTGGCCAAGGACTTAGAGCTATGGCATTCCTATCCTCTCCTGGCTGGGCATGACTGTTGCCATCAAAATTACAATCCTCCCACGTATCCTGTTCCTCTTCCAAACCCTCCCAATGACTCCACCCTCAGGAACTCTTCGGTTCCTTCAGCTGGCATTTCAAAACTTTGTGTGGGTCAACTCATTCCCCAGAATGAATAGAAACCTGAGCCACTGACCACCAGCGGAAGGAGGGCTGGGCATACCCAACCTCCAAACTTATTACCGGGCGGCCCAGCTCCAAAACCTGCTGGAATGGTCCCAGCTAGAACTGGAAAAGCACTGGCTGTTCATGGACCGGGCTGTCGACGGTATGCACCTCTGGAAAGTTCCCTTCCTCAAGAAACCGCAAAGACCCGAAAGTCTCTATGCCTCCCCAATCACAGTGGCACTCCTGCGAGTGTGGGACACAATAGCTGTGTGCAGGGGCCTAACCACCTTTCCATCACCCCTCACGCCTGTTGTGGGAAACCTGGATTTCACCCTTAACATGGACCAGGCCGCATTCCATATATGGCAAGAAACAGGTTGCGACTCGATGGGCCACTTTTTTGGTCTCGAGGGCCCCATTCCCTTTGAAGGTCTAAGAGAATCTTATGAGTTACCAGAGACAAAACATCTTCACTCCATGCAGATCTGACATTGGCTTACCAGCCACAATAATCGAACCGTAGCAGGCCACCATGTGACGGCCTTCAAGAAGTGGCTTGTGACTAAATCAGATGACAAACATTTAGTCACAGAACTTTATGGCATTCTCCAACAGTCTGCCCCAAGATCAAGAAATAGGCAGACTGTTCTCACCCAGGGAGTGGAGCGAGATCTATTACCAGGCATGACACGCAGCTAACAATATGGCGAGCATCAACTGGTGAATAAAATCATTTACTACTGGTATCTCACACCTGCCCGGCTACACAGGGGCAATCCAGCATGGGCCCCCATTGTTGGTGTCACTGCCGCCAACCGGGTACGTTACTTCATATACTCTAGTACTGCCCTAAAATAGCCTCCTTTTGAGATTCTGTCCTAAAGAACAGATGAATGCCTTAACACCACATTACACCGATTTCAGGCCTACACAATCTTGGGCATAGCAAACGTCCTCATGTTCCCGCAGAAGCCAGCAAATTAGTATAGCCCTGGGAGCGATGTTGGTCCTTAGGGAGACAGACAGAATTCTGACACATACAAATGTGGCTCCCGGGCCTCTGGCATATCCTGGGGATGGAGAAGCTGACCTTAGTGTTAGCTTCATAAGGGGACCTATATTGCGATGACTGGAAACCATATATAACACTCTTATCACAGGACTTCTGTGAATTGACCTTCCCCAAATATCTATGACTCCATCTCCTGGAGGAGTGACTCGGCCCGCATTGAAACAGTTAGCCAACTGCCAATAAGCATCATACAACACATTCTAAGTTTGAAGCTCTTAGATAGCAGGGGTACCCAAGGTGGGATGGGAGGGAGGATGTCTAGGGGTGGGGTAGGGTTTCTTGGGACTATACAAATGTTTTGATACTCCATCTACGCCTTGCTTTATTGAACATTTTACCAGCTCCCTGCCAGCCACTGGATGTAGGCAGGTGTATGTGTAAGCTTTCAAATACCTAATCAAAAGAGTTAAACCATAACACAGACTGCTGATGGAACAGCATGGTGAGCAACATCCCTAGCACAGGTGTGGAGAGCTCAAGGCAGTGACTGCCTGAAGGCGGAGTGAACCGGTTGAACATCCTTGTACACAGGTTTATCATATTATTGCATTGGTTCCATTTGGTTGCCCTGCCCTGCTTATTTAAAAGGTTTCTTTTATAAGTATCTCATTCTGCGTGAAATCCGGTCTGCCTTGAGGTATATTGCTTTTAGTCTCCTTTGTATGTCCCTGCTCTGATATGATGCTGGAATATTGTAACACTTGGAGTTTTGGTCTAACAGATACACCCTTTGGCACCTGAGGCTAAGCAGGGAAGAGCTAACTGGGTGGGGATGGGCTGAATTTTTGTGACTGCACACAACATAAGCTGGCACTTAATCCATCTTGACGTGTAAAGCAAAACTATCTGCTAGTATGGGACTCGGGAGTTCAGGCAGGTTTCTCTTTCTCAAACAACTTTGTTACATGCCTCTATTGCAATATTCGTAGTTTCCACATTTACCTGAGCAATAGATAAAGGCACAGCTTTTTTTAATTATGCAGAAAATGAGGGTCCATTTCAATACACTTTACAGCCGGGAAAATGCCCATTTGGCTACAGCCAATCAGTCTTACGGAGGATGAGCATGCAAATATTTATCATTACCACCTGATCCTGGGGCTTAGATGAGGCTCATCCCCATCATCCCCATCTTAAATACCATTATTTAACCTAATATTTGTCTGAATGTTTTTGTTGCCTTATCTGAGTTAACTTCTCGTAGTTGTTAATGCCTAGAAGCGTCTGTTCCCATATTTTAATATTAGATTACATTGAACTGTCGTTTTTTTTTGGAAAGGACTGATCAAACTAAGTAGAAATTTAAACAAATATCTTGTAGATTTATTACATCCCATCATTAGTAACAGTGTCAAAGATGGCCCATTGCGGAGATGATCCTGTTAAACGCTTCCTGCCAAAAGACAGGTTCTGAGTTCTAGATTTAACAAATTTGGTTGCTAGGTTACTCATTTCAGTAGAAAGGGGAAGCATTTCCAAGGTAGTCTCTTCTCCTGGACATTCTGACCACTTTCCCGCTCACTTCGGTATTTGATCTGCTCCTTCTTTAATGCAAATTTGATAAAACCTCAAAATCCTCATCAGCTCTTTTTTTTCTTCCACCCTTATACATATCTGTGGTAGACAATGGGGTACCAAATCATTGTGCTTCTTATTCAAAGTTGCCCATATTCGTAGGTATCTAAAAAACTCATTCTAGGGAATATGGAATTGAGTCCTAATCTTCTGGAAGGTTTTAAATGATCCATCAGCATAGAGTTGATGTAGTAGTTGTACGATCACCCATTGTGAAGTACAGGGGATCTGGATTCTAGCATCTATAATGTCCCTGACTAGCGTACACCCATGGGATTTAGGAGCTTTGAAGTATCTCAAAATATCCTTCCATACAGTGCTGTGATCCAAACCCCACTTCTATTTAACATGCTTGGGGTGTTGCTTGAGGTAAGAGTGCCTTAGCAATGCTAGATGGGATGTTTTATACAGTATGGCCTCCACAAACACAGGATAACTATCCTAATCTCTAATCAGTTTTGTTAAGATACTGGAAACTAGGGAGAGCCCATTGCCTCTCTGCACTGGCAGCTGCAAGTGCGCAACCAACTTCTTGGCACATAATGTCCCCATATATAAGTGCAGAATCTACTTGCGTGATGAAGACTGGTGGAAGATAAAAGGGCAGTGCCCTGAACAAATACAGAAGTTTCGGCTGAATTGTCATTTTACAAGTTTTAGCCCTTCCAAGAATAGAGATAGGAAGCCCCACCCACTTATTTATTAATGAGGATATGTAAGAATCGTTCTTACTATTAGCCCCTTTGAAAGCTTTATAAGTAGGTGTGAGTCTAATGTGCAAATTGTTCAGGCTATTCACTGTATGTATTTTGTGTGTTATCGCGCGGATTTATATTTATAGTCTCTGTCATTTCAGAATTTAGCTTGAAGCTAGATACCTTTACATGCTTAATTGCATCTGTTTTGACCTTGGGAACTACAGTGCTCGAGTCTGCTGTAATAATTAGTACATCACGTGCACAAGCTATAAACCTACCTTCCAGCATTGGAAGTCTAACTGTGTGATACCTGGGTGATCAACAAATATTCAGGGACTGTTCCACATATGAGGCATATAGACAGGATGGCAGAGGGTACACCGGTCTAATCCCTCTGGGAGTTCCGAATCTACTAGCAGAGGTGCCATTGTCTGGCGTCATCCTGAACGACTGCTGGTAAATGGGCTGTAACCGTTTTATTGCAGCTTCTGAGAGTCCAAAGTGCACACATACCTGCCAGGGAAATGGCCATTTCACCCTGAGAAATGCTTTTTCAGCAACTAGGGCTATCCTTTACAGATGGTTAGATATTGTTTTAGCCTAATTAATAAGAATTGCAGCTAATTAGTGTGGGATGCGGTGTCTCTTCTGGGAATAATTCTGTGTTGCTACATGGTAACCAGGACACTAATTATGAAATGAAGTCTGCTGGCTAAAATCCACTTATAGATTTTATAGTCTGGATATAACATATTGAAGGGTTTCAAATGTAATTGAACCATCGGTAAAGACACAGCTTTATAATCCAAAATAAGCTGAACTATTGCCTTACCTTTCTTCAAAAGAGACCCTTTACGAGGGAGTATGGGCAGTATAGGTATGATGCCACTATACCAGTTGTGTCTTACCCCTATACAAATCAATTAATGATAAACCTCCAAATAACTATCAAATATCAAGATGCTAAACAACAATTGTGATTAATCTTGCTGCAGATGGGCTGCTAGACATTATAGTTTTAATGGAAGCAATTACTGCAGCTACACAGAGGTGCAAGAGAGAGAATGTTCCAGAAAAGGGTCAGCCGTGCAGTATGCTAGGTTTGTCGTTTGATAAAAACATCCCTAAACCCTGAAATGAAACAATAGGAGGCTCTGATAATTTTCAGTTGGCATACTTATTTTAATAATCTTCTATCCATCTATGCAAGTTTCTCTAATCCATATAACAAACTGTCATCAAATCTTTCACGACTACTTTCAAACCAAGTGATGCCAATTTGTTAAATTGATCAGAGAACATTAGACTATTAAATCTGAACATATATACTGATTCCTTATTAAAGATTATCAGTAATTATTAGTTTTATTTTTTGTTGAAGCCAACATAGGAGGTGAAGCATTATTTTGTCACCTGCCAAGTGCATGTCTACTGGCACCTGCTACATCACCTATACCCACACCTCCATACTCTCCTCCAAGAAAGGGCTCATCTTCTAAGGCGGGTAGAACTTTTCCAGCATGCATTGAGTCAAATAGTGTTTTGGTATTGCTGCCATGTTGCACTGTGGCTACAATTAACATCAAAGCAGATTTCTGCTAGACTGCTGCTTGACCCAGTAGTTGGTACCTTAGATGACAAAATGTCTAGATGATCCTAAAAACATATCGTAGTGGGACCCATACCTGTTTGACCTCTTCAGTCCTAATAACGTATGCAGTAATATAGGCTTTGGAGGAATACTGGATACAGGTGTATTATGAAGACACAATATCACTTACAAATGAGCCTGTCCCAACGTTGGGTTCGGACAGCACCAGGCGCAAAGGGGAATGCAAGTGTGCAGCTTGGGCATTATATGCTGCTCCCCACTTCTCTTCAACAAAGCCCATCTCTTCCAGTCCTACACTAGATGCTGTAAAGGGGATTCAAGAAAATAAGAAAAGTGTGTGTGTGTGGGGGGGGGGGTGGATGAGGCAGATCCTCACCTAACTCACAAGGTTGAATCCTACTGAAGGGTTGGGTGCCCAGCCTGTAACGTGGGAGTGATGCACTGAGGTGACAGCCACTAAGACTCAAATCATCCAGGGATGCAGAAAACAAGGAAGGCCTGGGCACAAGGCGCTCCATACATCTACTAATAACTAAAGAGATGATATGCAGTCAGGACAGGGGGGAGGGTCTCCAACCATAAGTATGCACATAGCTCCAATTTGCTCCCAGATCCAATTAAGAATACCCAATTGATGAAAACTGCATAGGTACTGTATTTATAAATGTGTACCACAAACCTGAGACACACAAACACCACAAATGAGTCATGCTTCTTTAATAATTACAACTGAAAAACTATATAGACTGAGGTGTTGAGTTGTTAGTATCTCATTAAGCTTGATTTTGCAAGTGGTGAAGGAAAAGGACACGATTTTACATATGTATTCTGATTTAAAAGAAAATCTTTAATAGAAATAATCATCACATTTTGTCTTTTGAGCAATCTTATATTGCATTGTTATTTTTCACTTCCGTTATTTGACACCTCCTTCCAACCAAATCTAAAACATCAATAGCGTGTGAATGCTGGTCTGTTTTTAAAATCTTAAACTCATTCAGAAGAATACATTGTCATGTAATGTTCGAATTAGTTTGAAATGTGTGTGTGCTAGTATAAATCTTCAATGGAGAATTAACTACAACATACATAAAGTTTCTGCCACCTTAGTTTATTCTCCTAGATGTAATGCTTTTTCATGGTGAATGCCAATTGCTAGCCTCTCAAATTAAGTGTAACAATTTCAACAGAGAAGTAACAACTGTTGCGGCCTTCCCAAACTCTTCCTTTGTCTATGTGAGTCGACAGAAGGCTTTAAGTTTTAAAAAATTCGAACAACTGTACCATTCTGTCAATTATCCTTATGAATATATACAGTTGGCATTTAGAATATTTGGATCCTGCTTTGACCTGAATGACTGTTTTGATTTATAAAAAGAGTCTAATTACAGAAATAAAATCTTTGACTGACCCAATCCCTAACGCCTATTTTAATGCATTCATGAGTGAGTTGACCTAACTTGGTTTCTAGATTTCAGTGAGACTTGCACCTTGGGGCATTGTCATTTTTTAGGTATTTATCTTTTCTACATAAACACAGGGTGAACGGTTGATTGCTACGTTTATGGCAACAACAAAAAAATTAAATCTCCTTAATGCCTCAACTTTTTTATTTCTAGGGCATGCTGCTTATTACAGTTGTTTTGTCTTTTTAACTCAACCCAATTTCCACATCCAAGGTCTTCATTTCTGTAAATGTTTTGCTGCATAGCTGGTGTTGTCATATTTAATATTGCATTCATATTTCTCCGGAGTAATGCTCACTACTCAAGCCAAGCTACCAAAGGTAAGTTAAGGGCTGCCCAAAGATAAATTTGTGCTATCTGTGACATACATTTTTTTTTACTGTCCACCCCTTGTTTCCCCACACATAAAACATGCACTTCCCCCATTTATGATGCACCCTAGAATATACAGCTCAATGAACAGATAATTCAAATTTGTAAACTTGAGAGTGCCACCTCTAGATTATGGTCTAATAAGTGATTTGACATGGTCAAACCACTAGATGGTTGAGTCAACACACACTGCTGACATCTCATTAGCTATGCAGGTCAGAAATTCGGATTCCAGGAAGGCCAACTTAGCCTTCCATCCCTCTGGGGACAGTAAATTGAGTATTATTACTTTGAATAATAATACCTACAGGTATTTAGAAAGCTTAGAAACAAGAGAAGTTTGACATGGAGTGCTGTATGAAAAAAAGCGATTATTATGCTTCATAATTAGTAGTCTGATGAGTTGATAATGTATTTGATATAAATAATAAATATGGCAATCTTTAGACATTAGGCAATATCAATGCACTAATGGTTGATACTGTCAAGTCGTTGTCATTAGTTTTAATACAAATAAAAGATGTTCAACAAAACATTTTAATGCAAATAATCATCCAATTTGATTATCAGCCATCTCAGGGCTTCTTTTGAAAATCTAATATTAGAACTTCAACAAGTATTTATTATGATTTGTTCAATTCTTGTAAAGATGGACATAAAACTAGGACAATTAATATTGTGTATATGTTGATTTAATTGTTTACACACAGATTCTTACTTATTAATTTGCTTCCAGCATCCCTGAATAATTTCAAAAGACCACACAGCATTGGAGATTCAGAATAAAAGTCTAATACCATGACTAAATCATGCATAATACCCAATCTGACGTGTTAACCTTAGGGGCTAACCCACAAATATGTTTACAGTAGGCTAAATCCTGTGCAGTCTTTCTAACATAGCATGATTTCTTTCAACCACAGCTGGGTTGAAGCCTAGGATTGAACACCTTCACCTGTTGAGGCTAATTGGGATGGTGAATGTTCAATTCACTTCTTGTTTTGTGACAAATATACATCTCCCATTTCCTTTTTAATTAATTCTTGCCGACATTTTTTGATCCAGAAAATACTTTCAAGGTTGGAGAGCCTTATTTATGATGCCAGATCAAAGTAGATCAGGTTTTACAGCTTCTGTAGCCATGTCCTTAAACAAACTATGGTACCTTTTCAAAATGCTCTCTAATACCTTATTATATACTTTCATTTTTAAATAAGGAACACATTTTCTCCTAGACCTCAAAATATAGGCCTTTACCATGAAATATATCATCCCTTGGTGGGTCCCCTGGGTTTATCTACTGCTCTTTCTTTTACCTCCAAGATTGGATTTGAATATGTATGCCACACATTATGTTGAAACATAGGTTGCCAATTTACAGACACTTGTATACTACTATGTTAAATAGATGGTGTGGTGCATGCAGTAAAGGGGTGCATATAAAGCAAACTGGTTTAAGGTCCCCATTTCAAGCATAAATAATAAACTATACTAAGGATGTTCCCTTGTACCTTGTGGCCTGAGGGATTGCAATGCATTGCTCTTATCCCTGTTGAAATGACTGCTTTTTTTCCAAACAGCATTAAAACAAGTGGCTCGTTAGGAAGACCTTCTATAATGATCCTCTTGTGTGCTATCTAGCCCAGACTGCTCTGACTGATTGTCTAGGTGTATGTAAGTGTTCTAAGGCAAGTGCCTTAGCATCATAGACGAAAACCAATAATAATATTGATAATAACAATAGCAATTACTCACTTTGGTGCTAGATTCTATTGCAGAGATTGAGCAGTAATACAAGGTGCAACAGAATGCCACAAGTGCACCATTCCACTGCTAAAGACTTTATTATGTGTTTGTACTTTCCACGCGGGCTACTCCTGTATGCACAGCAATCATTTTGGGCCAATGGCCACATTGCCTGATGCGTAACATCTTCAGCACCATTAGGATGAAAAGTAGCTCAAAGGATTAATACATCCACTGCAGGTGTTTGCGCACCATCATGGGTGGGTTGCTGTGGCATCCCACCTCAATTTTGTGCATTCCACTCTGCTTTGTGATTTTTCTGAGTTGTGGCCTTGCATGTCATGACTACTGGGGTATACTCTGCATGTGTTTTTGTTGCTAACCCAGCAATGCTTGGTTGGACCACTAGTCTTTCTGGCACAGGCAGCAGGAGCCTGCTAATGCTGAGGTAGGGCACAGTGGCAGTCCATGTGTCAAAATGCAAAGTACAATGGCATTATATGCTCTAGAATTGCAATGTTCATGTGGACCCACTGTTGTGCCAGTGCAATCAAAGCCTAGTGTAACCTGACGCAGAATCCCTATTTCTTACAGAGCAGGAACAGAGTACAACAAACAAAATAAAACACCTTCCAAAAATACAGGTTCAAAAGTTGAAACACCAGCCCACTGCACCTCATGTTGCAGGCTTGTTCAGGCTGCTCATATTTTAGGTCGCACTTTTGAGACCTCTTGTATACTTTAGTATGCTTCTTTGTGGGCTTAAAGCCCACCCATGTCTTTTCATTTGTTCATTTCAGTGTCCTTTAAAAATCCTTGCTTGCTAGTGGTTAATCCTTACCCTTTGTCCCTCCTTTTTCACTTTTGTTTCCTGCCATGGAGCAGGGACCAAGTGTTCTATCTTTACACTTTGGTTCTTTATCTTTTAGTTAGGGGACTACTTTATTATTTCTTTCCTGCTTATGTTACACTGTGGCTGCTTCATGTCCATAGTTGCTTGCATTTTAAAGCAGCATTTATCCCTCTCACCTCCTCGCCAGCTGAAAAATACTAGCTGTGGTGCTCCGATTAGAGATGCTGCAATGGGGGTGCTCTGCAGCTCAGCAAATGCAGGTATGCTCTGCCCCCACTGCCTTCACGTTTATTCATCAAGTGCGAAGAGAGAACTCCCCCATGTACTCCTGTGTCACGTTGCCTCAAGCCCAGAGCAGTGCTAACACCAGCACCTTAGGTGAATTTAGAATTGTGTGTTGTTCTTTCTCTTTGTATAAATATGCTTCTTATTGTATAATCTTTTAGCTCTGCTCTCCTCTGGCCATCTTTCCATGTCTTTCTGTAGTGCACTCAGATTCATCGGCTCACTCTTTTACTGTGCACAGAGATTTCTTTAATCTATTAATTGCCCTGGCTCTGGCCTGAAATCTCAGACTAATTACACCCTGTCCAGAAAACAGCTGAAACCCATACACTGAGCTTCTAGCTACTGATGTCTGCTAAAACCCTCAAGGACTTCTCTGTAGGATGCCAGTTTATTTTGTTTCTGCAAGCGGCATGGGAAGGTGTCTATATAAACTCTTTAGTTAATCGAAGTATTGTTGGCTTCAGTGATGCATTTTTTAATTTAACTGTTGGCATGGAAAATTGCATGTGTTTTGCCAGCTTTATTGGTTGAGATGTAAACCGTGTTGCCGAAGATTTAGTCAGTCACTTTCAACTTTGTTAAAATACAAATTATGCAAACATGTAAATAAAGGTACAAATGCATATCATGTGCATGTAATTCTGCACATAGTCCTTTAAGACCTGCAGGGTAGTGGATGTGCGTGCTGCTGTGGGGGGGGGGGGGCACATACATAGCAGCAGATTCCTGCTACACTCCTCTCCCTTCAATAAAACTTCCTCAGAGCCTTGGTTTCCCTCTTGCTCATCCACAATGCAGGAATATGCCCCATCCTTGCAGCGCCCAGTGGAAACTGATGTTTTTTATGGAAACGGTAGCCACAGTAAAGTATTAACACTCTGCCTCTTTTACTTTTAAAACAGAATACATGTATGTTTGGTGAAACAGAACAAAGTTAGGCATCTTTTAGAACTAAGACATCAACGAGACACTGGGTCAAAATTCAGACTTTTAGCTTCAGCCGAGTTTTGGGAAGCTGGTTTTGCACCGTGGGTCCTCGTTAAATGCTGCATCCTATAGTTTACTTCAGTGCACACTGTATCATTTAAGCTTTTGAAATCCATCAAGTGCTAGCCTTCCGATGTATTGCCTGGCTTTGTTTTAATAAGCTGTAATGACACAAATACGAGTAATAAATAAACATTCAAAGAAACCTTCATGGTTCATATATATTATTATAGTATATTTATTATACCAACTCTACCGAAAAAGCTATGTATTTAAGTAAGGTTTTTTGGTAGCTGCTAATTCCTATGCTTTTTTAGGAGCCAACACGTCATTTAGAAAGTAGCTTGGCCTTCTGCCGCCTTATTTATTGCTACCATTTGTATTTTTCACATTTTTACAGCTTTGCATTCAAGGTGATAAAAATAAGCTGTTTAAGAATGCATAATAATAAAGCTAAATATTACATTTCATGAATAATATGTTTGTTAGTTTACAGTTGTGGCTTCTTAGTGAATGGACACTTTCAAGGGCAGGTCAACATATTATCCACTGTAGGGTTTTGTTTTTATTTTTTGCACGACATTGTGAGTGATGTGGGTACCTGCACTTTAGTTTGAGCACAGGAGTAATCGTGCTTCCAAAAAAGGTGGAAACAGTTCAACAATTTTAATCATTGAACTTTATGTCTTATGTTTCTCCAATAAAGCTATCTGAAGCACTCACCCTTGATTGACCCTGGAGTATGTGAGCCCATCAGTATGTAATTAAAGGACTCAGACTTCCAGAGGCATGTAAAGATGCAGACCTACTAGGTCTGTAAAACTACCCTGTCCTAGCCACAGCAGGTCAGTAGGTGCCTTCTCTAAGGATGAGATGAAATAGTAGCCCTGTAAGGGAATACTTGAAACAGTTTTAGACAGTTGGTGAAGTCCCTTGGGTACATTTCAGAAATGCCTGGTGAACTGAGATGCAGAAAGAACTCAAGAGCTGGCTGTTCGAATTAACAGATTACCACAAAGCAGTTAGCAACTCCAGCGTCCTGAGACTCTCAGAGGTGTTTTGCCATGCACCCAGGCTGCTCTACAACATAGCTTAAAGACATCGGCAAATACAATATCTCTGGCTAAAGACTTAGAAGGTCCTAAAAGCAAGATCTACTGGCTATGCCAATGCTTGCTGTACTTCTTTTGTGCCAGCCAGTCAGAAAGGGACTGTTGTTGCAGGGTAGGACCCAGATGTAGGCTGGCTAACGAAGAGGGTTGTCAATGATCCAACCTTAACTGCTGAGAGCGGAAATGAGCTGAAAATGAATAATAAATTCAGAGGTTTTCCCAGCATGGGGCCCCAAATTCTTTTTGGTCCGAGGTCCCCAAAATTCTTAAGGCGTCCATCCCCAGCATTCAACCGCCACCTTGATGGATCAGGGGTTTCTGCTTTCAAATGCCCTTTTCCTGCTGTCCTTCTTTCACACTCCGTTTTGGTTTTAGGTAAGGCTTGTATTAAGGAACAGCGCAGTGGTGTGCATGTTATAATGCCACGAATATTTTTAAATATACATTAAATGGGCAGTGGCTTAATGCAGAAGGCTATTAACCTCTCATCTCATGTTACTGGATATTTGGACAGTCATTCCATCTCCCCTAGAGTGCTTGCATTTAACGCATATGAGAATATTTTTACATCTGATAAGTGCAATGATTCAGCACACACAATTTTATGCAGAAAAGTAAATCTGTTTTTTTTTCTACTGGGCTTTTACTGTTTTTGTCAGGATTCAAAATGCTAGCCAAACCCAACTCTTAGTATTTGAATGTGCTTTTAAGCTGCATGCCACGCTCTTTCTGGCTGAAGAATACAAAAAAGTTATGGATGGAATGCTTGTACTATTTTTAGTCACTGGTAATTACTCAGGCCGCATCCCATTCCACCGTTATTTTGCACACAATGTCACCACAGTTTGGACTCAGCTATATGCAAGTCAGTCTTAACCCTGCTCCGATGAGAATAGTCCAGCCTGAATGGCCATGGCAGGTCCTGCCTGAATCGGAACACATGCAACCCAGGATCAGTTTCACACTAGTTATGGGCTAATCAGCCGTGTATAGCTGGGTCCAAACTGAGGTGGCATGGTGTGCAAAATAATGATGGATTGGGATGCAGCCCAAGGTAATACCAGTGGCTGAGATTAATTCAGCCATTTCATCTATCACTTTTTGTATCCTTTAGTATACTCTTTCTGGCAGCATGAGGGGCTTAACTCTTCCAACAATGCATCAGAAGAGGAACTCCAAAATTGAACATCAGGAGCATGGAGCAGAGCAGTAGCATGGTGATGAACACTGCAGAGGCATGATGCACAGCACACGACCCAAACTGAATAAGATGCAAGCTCATGCACACCCCCATGTTTTGGCTTGCATTTGAAAAAATTTGGGATTGATTAACTTAATGTGTTCTCATGCAGTGGTGGCTGGTGAATTTTAAAAGTGGTGGGGTGTAAATGCCTGCCTCTGGTTTAACAGAGCGAAGAAAGAATGCAAACCTAACTTCCTCCAAAAGGGTTAGGAAGGAGAGTGTTTAACACCATCCCCCACGAAAACCAACAAAATGCTTAAGTACATCTCCAAATAGCACATTGTACAGCACTATTTCCACACAAATTAGTATAAAATCCAGAGATTCCAAAGAGACCCTAAGGAAATATTACAATACTTTCATGTGTGACAGAACAGCCCTACACTCCTTAGGACTGTTTGTGATTCAGTATCCCTAAGAAAACTTTCCAAAATGGTGGCAAGGCATGATGTTTTAAGCACATTTTCTCTATGTATTAGATTTTTGAAGATTATCCAGGTGCCACTACCGTCTTTGATCAGGACTTACCTTGTATTGCTGCAAACATGATTGAATGAGAACACTGAATTCTCCACACTATTAATAAGAGGTGGGTACGTCAACAAACTAAAAGGGGGAGCTGAGGCAGAGATAAGCCAAAACTTTGGTTTGGCTCTAAGGGCCTGTGCACAGCCATGAAACTGTTTGGCATGTAAATTGTGTAACGCACCATGTAAAAATATGATAAAGTCTGTTAAAAGTTCAAGCAAGTGTGTTTCTTTAACAAAGGGAAACATTTCACCTTAGTATTTTAAATGATACCAGTACATTGAGAGGCATTTATTAGAAGTGATAGTTTGAAAAAATATAGACGTGTCCCTTCCTCCCAGGCAGCGATGATGCCAGTAGTGAACCAAGAGGTAAGTCAGTTGTCATGTGCAGCCTAAATGTGTTGTAAATTGTTAATATGCCTGGGGCAACATTGTGTAGCAAGAGGTTTTTGGACAGCACTCATCCTTAACTCGTGTATTTAAAGATGCTCTCATACACGATACTGAAGAAAAAGGAGGCATGGCGAAATAAAATAATTGCCTGAGACCACAGAATTTGGTCAATTTGGGAAGCTGGGATTGAGAACAGTGTTTCTAGTTTCACCATGTGCAATTTAGCCACTGGATGAGCAGCTCGTTCTCTCACCTAATTTACATCAATGGTTAATGCTCTATCTGGGGGAATGGGTGGCAATTAAAAGCCGGACACTGTTTTCAACCTGTCTCTAGAGGTTTCTCAATTTGTCTTGTGCAGTTACATGACAGTCAGAGGGGTTTACTTGCAAAGCAGAAAGTTTCACTGTAAATTAAGTCAAATTAAAATTAATCTATAACTATTTTTTCTTTGAAAGGTTTCCATGCAAACAGCATAATAACTCTTTACCTGCACATTTGCTTCCAAGAGGAGCCGACCTACAAGTGCAACTGTTTTGTGATCAGCTTACATAACGGCATCAGGAAGAGGTATCAAGAGGTTTTTCGTTTTTTAGGGTTGAGCCTGCGTTGCATGCGCTCGCGCATGCGTATCGCAGCGAGATGCTTTAGTTATTAGAAAAGGGCTCGAAACCCTGTCGACATCACGTCAGTGTGTTTCATTGGTTCGTGGGCTTCCCTAGTAAAATCTGCTTGCTTTCATTAGTGGATGACATGCACACGTCATGCCTTTTCCGGTGGTTAGCCCTTCTCGAGCACAGCGACCAAGTACAGAAAACATGCGAGGCTCGCTGTTTTCTGTGGGTTCGTGGACTACTTTTTCTCTATTTTCCTAGCGCGATTTCACTTGGCAGAAGTCGAGCGCTTTACACATTTAATTTCACTTTTTCGGGTTACCTACATAAAAGCACTTTTGCCGATAGATGAAAAGTCGGGTTAGGAGTTTACAACGCGATCAGCTCTTACATGAGCAAACGCAAGACCCGTTGCATTGCAAATGCTTGTTTTTTAATGCGGATGGAAACAACTGACGTCATCAGGATGACGCTGAGCTGTTACGGCCTGCGCCCATGAATCTACTATTGTGCTGGACTGTTTCCCTTCTCTGTTTTCCCATGGAGCTTCATGTGTCTCCTGGGTGATTTTAGGGATGGTGAAGCCAGTGCCCTGACGTGCAGATAAAACAGTTTGATGGTGGACGCTGCGCCTTTAAGCAAAGAGAATAGCACTCTTAAGAAAATATATTAATGTTATGCTTAAGGAACGGCAAGATGATTTTTTTTAAACAAAAAATGATCCTGCTGCACCTTAAGCAAAAAGTGTAACGTTGCTGTCTTTTCTTGAGAGAGTTACGCTCTTTGCCCAAATGTGAAGCTTAAGACACTCTCCGGTGCGGGGTGCAGCCCATTATTAACGAGCCACCGATCTTTATTCGTATAGACAATATGCCCGAACCAGGGTCCATTTATTACAACTGTTTTAATGTTCATTAATGGTCTCCCATTTTGTGGTTGTCTGCTTGCATGCCTTCATGCCTCTCTGTTAGGTTTCGCCTGCACAGCACTTTTGAAGTCTTATGTTGCTAAAAAAAAAAATCTTTAAAGGGACTTAGAACCCACCTCTACTTCACCCCTTACTTAACTGAACTTCCTGTTTGTTCATTCAAACCTTGCTCCAACGTTGCTTGAATTTACTTGCTTTTTATTGGGCTAGCAGGTCGCTTCTTGCTCTTCTGTTCTGCTTTTGCCATCGCGTGGAGCGAGGCAAAGTACACCTTCCACTTTTTGGTGAATGGTTACTTGTTAGTGTTTGTACGCAAAAAGATTAACTGAATGCAAGTCGTTCACATTGAAATGTGTGTAAACATGTCAGCCATCTTGCAATAGAGTATTGAGTGCAGATGTGGGCTCATTGTGTTGTATTTTTCTTTACTTAATAATTACATTTCTGATTAATAACAATTGTAAATATTAAAATTATTTGTGTATTTGTTTCTTAAATTACCACTCACTCATTTTTAAAGAAAAGTAATTTGTATAATTGGGTGACGTTTTATTCCAAATTGTTATTCTCTCAGTGACTTATTAACAGGCAGTTACAAGTGCAGTTATCTTGCAGGCACTAGGGTCATGATTTGAATGGTGCAGCAGGTGAAGTGGTACCAGGGCCAAAAGTTGTCAGAAGTCCTCTAAAGAACCAGATGTTGCTATATTTTACTACTGCGCAGGTAGTCACATCAGCAGTTACCTTTCAGGCATTAGGGTCATGATTTGAATGGTGCAGCAGGTTCAGTGGCACCGGAGCCAGACGTTGTCACAACTCCTCTAAACACCAAATATTGCAATATTTTACTACCAGTCAGTCACAAGTGCAGTTACCTTGCAGGCACTAGGGTCATGATTTTAGTGGTGCAGCAGATGCAGTGACACTGGGGCCAAAAGTTCTAGGAACCCCTCTAAACACCAAATATTGCTATATTTTACTACTAATCAGGCAGTCACAAGTGCAGTTACCTTGCATGCAATAGGGTCATGATCTGAATGGTGCAGCAGGTGCAGTGGCACCAGGCCCAAAAGCTGTTGTAGCTCCTCTAAACATCAAATATTGCTATATTTTACTACTAAACAGGCAGTCAGTGCAGTGACACTGGGGCCAAAAGCTCTAGGTACCCCACTAAGCACAAATTATTACTAAATTGTACTTCAAAAATAGGCATTCACATGTGCAGTTACCTTGCAGGCATTAAGGTCATGATTTGAATGGTGCAGCAAGTGCAGTTGACCGGGACCAACAGCTGTTGTAGCTCCTCTAAACATCAAATATTGCTATATTTTACCACTAAACAGGCAGTCTCAGTTGCAGTTACCTTGCAGTTAAAAGGAGCATGATTTGAATGGTGCAGCAGGTGCAGTGGCACTTTACTAACTACACATTACTATACTCTAGTACAATGTCCTATTAAATAAGGTACAAATTACGAGTTTGAAACTCTGGGATATTAACTCAACATATATTGCAAAATAAACAACTATTAACAGTTTATCAAATTTAAAACAAACATTATTTTAACCTTTTTCTAATAGTTATAATCCAGTTAGCAAGATAGAATGCAAAAGAAAAAACAAAGGCGAAACCCATTGGTTTTTCCAGTGTTTACGTCACATAGTCTTATTTGTGTCCCCCAGTCACCTTGTACCTGCCCTGATCACGGGCTGTGTGTGGCTTACTTTGATTCTTTCCTCTTTTCAGACCATCTGATCCATTTTGATTGTGTCTTAGGGGGGTTCTAGCCTTTGATGGTTCTCGAGGCCCAAATCAACCGCCCCCTCCCAATTATCACAATCACTTCAACGTGTGCAAGATTGTGTAATCTACTCTGTGCCACTGCTGCATGTTGTTGTAAAAAAAAAAAAAACAATGGTTTCTTCAGGAGTATTGTTAGAGTCGAACATAAACTACTACTTTCTAAATACTTTTTCAAGGACCTCACCTGCAACCACACCAAAAACACCCTTGTTTAAGAGAAAGCACTTGTAGTAGAGTTGCCTATTATTATCCACGTTTTGTGAATCGACAACGAGCAGAGAGCACTTTGAAGCCTGCACTATATGCTGTAGCATCTTACATTTATACATGTTCCAATAATTCACTGTGAAATAAAAGTAAATACTGTATAATTGCCAAATCAGATGTATGCAGAATGCTCGTCAGTTGCACTGTATATTGATAATTTTCATTGAGTGTAATGTTTCTGGGTTATATGAAACATACCACCGAGCCCAGTCACACATTTCACACTGGCTAAAGGTAAGAACTGGTTACTCACAAATAGCCCTAAAGAAAACACTGCTTCCTTTCTAGAACACATTTCTAGTTGGGATACTGGGTATTCCCTTTTGTTTTTTGCCGATTGGGACAAATGACTATATTCCAGGTCATAGAGAGTATTCTCCATCGCAGGCAGCAGAATTTAGACTTGTTCAGGGTGGACGTTGGAAAGAGCCATGACTACTGGCCGATATGGTGTTTGATAAGGAGAAATAATACTGTAACGTCCACAATTCTTCCATAATGAAACTTGCTAACCTATCCATCCAAAAGCATTTTGTGAACCCGTGTTATGTAAGTGCAGTATGCAGAAATCCCCGCTGGAATACATTTCCTTAAAACATGCATTTTACACACTTGTTGGATTACTTGGCCAAATCTGACTTTTAGATACCAGTAGGTTTAAGAGTAACCTAGGTAGTAACTGTTGTTGTCATTAATAGGTTCTCTTGAAGTAGAATTCTCGGGTGTCATTTGGTTCTTTTTTTGAACCCTAATGAAAAGGCATACAGTATTTGGAAGAACGCTGAGTTATGAACGGGGCCACAGGTATTATGTAGTAATAGAGGAAGAAATTATGTGACAGGTTTTCTAAATGATGCATCAAGAAAATTAAAATTCAGACTGAAAATTATTTAGTTGTTCTGTTAGGCTGATTTGGTCTATGATGTGTTCTGTGAACATTATACTCAATGGTTGTACTTTGTTTAAACTTTTTGGTACATTATCCTTGTATCCACTGTATTAACGTGTGTTGAAATTGTCCTGAATCAAAGTTATTAATAAATGATTGGTCTGTACCTTTGCGTGCACTGCGTGCATAGCAGTCTTTTCACCTTTTCTCTTTATTTATTATTTACATTTGGAACTGGATCACCTGTTCACTTTCTGGGAGTACTTGTTTTTCATAACAGCTATACACACAATACATCATTAGTGTTGGGGGTTTCTCAAATGTCACCAGACATATTATATATCAGAGCAGGTGTCCTAAAGATGTTGGTGTAAATGTTATGTCCAGCTTTGATCACGCACCTGCGTATGTCTCTTAAGACGATTGCATTAAAAGAACTTTAGTGCATTTAGCCCATTACAATGGAAGGGCCAGTATTACCACTCTTCTGTTATGCCTTCAGGTGAAGTAGAAAATCTAGAATTAGAAATAAGTGTGGTACTCATAACCCAACCTACAGACAGATTGCTGGAAACGGGTTCCTAGAGTGACCAGTCGACTACATTATTCTTTAGTCCATTTGATGTTCATTCATTAATTTAACTTATAGTCAGTAGATCAGAAGTATCATTATTTAAGGTGGCTTGCCTAGGCCCTGCTACTACTGGATTTATCAGAGGTGTTCAACACAGTCGACCATTCTTCACCCCTGCAAAAAACAATGCCAGGTAGACGCCCAGGGCCAAGCTCTACATTGAGCAGAACATTCTCCACTTATCAATTGCAGACCACTAACATTCCCTCAAGCCCCCTAGATCCTGCAGCACTCCGTACTCTTGCCGCTACTTTTAAATATTTACTGCATTCCTGACTGCATTCTCTTTTGCAGCTATGCAGATGATACTCACCATCTAGTACCAACTGAATACGTTCAATCAATGTGAGGAGGTGCTGCAACAGACCAAAGGTTACCTCCACCAAAACTAAGAATCCTGTGGTGAGTTCACCATGAATATGTTGGCATCAGCCCTTGTCCCCTGCCTGCGGCAGTTCTGAAAAAAATAAGTAGGTTTTCTGACACATGCCTGTCATTGGCCCAAACAGGCAACTGCTGCCTCTAAAATGAATCGTTTTTAAATGAAGACCTTCAAAAAAAGACCTCTCTAAACTGGACTCTGCCACCTCAATTTGAGGCTGGCCATTGAACTCAGGGATCAGTTACACAAGTGCATATTTTTGGGTGTTACTCTCTTCCACCCTCAACACAAACCCATGCAAAGACTTCAGAATATGGCAAGGCTACCTTCTTGTCCACCAAAAGCACAGAGGACATTTCGTCATTGAATGACCTCCAGCTACACTTTATGCAATTCATATTAATTGGTGCTCTGCGCCTGCCCTTCTGCTGGGACTGAAAAGGTTTGCTGCTTGTTCCTGGAGAGAATGAGCCCTGTCTCGAATTCACTATACAGGGAGTGCAGAATTATTAGGCAAATTAGTATTTTGACCACATCATCCTCTTTATGCATGTTGTCTTACTCCAAGCTGTATAGGCTCGAAAGCCTACTACCAATTAAGCATATTAGGTGATGTGCATCTCTGTAATGAGAAGGGGTGTGGTCTAATGACATCAACACCCTATATCAGGTGTGCATAATTATTAGGCAACTTCCTTTCCTTTGGCAAAATGGGTCAAAAGAAGGACTTGACAGGCTCAGAAAAGTAAAAAATAGTGAGATATCTTGCAGAGGAATGCAGCACTCTTAAAATTGCAAAGCTTCTGAAGCGTGATCATCGAACAATCAAGCGTTGCATTCAAAATAGTCAACAGGGTCGCAAGAAGCGTGTGGAAAAACCAAGGCGCAAAATAACTGCCCATGAACTGAGAAAAGTCAAGCGTGCAGCTGCCACGATGCCACTTGCCACCAGTTTGGCCATATTTCAGAGCTGCAACATCACTGGAGTGCCCAAAAGCACAAGGTGTGCAATACTCAGAGACATGGCCAAGGTAAGAAAGGCTGAAAGACGACCACCACTGAACAAGACACACAAGCTGAAACGTCAAGACTGGGCCAAGAAATATCTCAAGACTGATTTTTCTAAGGTTTTATGGACTGATGAAATGAGAGTGAGTCTTGATGGGCCAGATGGATGGGCCCGTGGCTGGATTGGTAAAGGGCAGAGAGCTCCAGTCCGACTCAGACGCCAGCAAGGTGGAGGTGGAGTACTGGTTTGGGCTGGTATCATCAAAGATGAGCTTGTGGGAACTTTTCGGGTTGAGGATGGAGTCAAGCTCAACTCCCAGTACTACTGCCAGTTCCTGGAAGACACCTTCTTCAAGCAGTGGTACAGGAAGAAGTCTGCATCCTTCAAGAAAAACATGATTTTCATGCAGGGCAATGCTCCATCACACGCGTCCAAGTACTCCACAGCGTGGCTGGCAAGAAAGGGTATAAAAGAAGGAAATCTAATGACATGGCCTCCTTGTTCACCTGATCTGAACCCCATTGAGAACCTGTGGTCCATCATCAAATGTGAGATTTACAAGGAGGGAAAACAGTACACCTCTCTGAACAGTGTCTGGGAGGCTGTGGTTGCTGCTGCACGCAATGTTGATGGTGAACAGATCAAAACACTGACAGAATCCATGGATGGCAGGCTTTTGAGTGTCCTTGCAAAGAAAGGTGGCTATATTGGTCACTGATTTGTTTTTGTTTTGTTTTTGAATGTCAGAAATGTATATTTGTGAATGTTGAGATGTTATATTGGTTTCACTGGTAATAATAAATAATTGAAATGGGTATATATTTGTTTTTTGTTAAGTTGCCTAATAATTATGCACAGTAATAGTCACCTGCACACACAGATATCCCCCTAACATAGCTAAAACTAAAAACAAACTAAAAACTACTTCCAAAAATATTCAGTTTTGATATTAATGAGTTTTTTGGGTTCATTGAGAACATGGTTGTTGTTCAATAATAAAATTAATCCTCAAAAATACAACTTGCCTAATAATTCTGCACTCCCTGTAGTAATGTTTTGTTGGTTTTAGATTGTTGGGGTCTGCACACACGGGAAAACTATGTTTGTGCTGTTCACACCACCCCCCCCCCTGCCCGAGACACAGAATGTAACGCAGAAGCGGGCTCTGAGGTCTGGAAGGGCACATCATATGAACCTTGCTTGTATGATTATGGCTATTTATTATCAGCTAACTGGGTTGTGCAGGGCTGACAGTGGTTGTGGCAACAGATAACAGTGGCAGTACAGCCCTTTTAACCTGTTATCTATGAAGAAGAGTTGGCTGTTGGCCTCTCCAGTGTTTTTTAATTTGGTTGCCACTACTATGCAACCAGGACCTTCACTCCATTCAGTAGAATAGGGATGAAAATGCGTGTAACTTAAGTATGTGCATGCAGTGCATGTGCTCTGGAGTGAAAATGAAAGTTGGAGTGAGAGCCCAGTCTGTATTGTGAATTGCAGAGCTTCTCCCCAGCATTTCTAAGACCCCTTGTTGTGGACCAGACATTAGGGTATTGAGGCTAGGAGGCAAATGGTCCATTTGAACTGTAGGGAAACTCGTGCTCTTTCCAGCGCCTTTGGGCATAGAAGTGTTAGTCCTACCAGGGTGAGAGGTAGTTAAGTGGTGAAAACTCTCCTCCATTTATGTCCTTTGTTTGGGTTTTCTCTGGGAAGGACATCCCAACTCCACCCACCTTCCTCTTGACTCTATATCTAGACCATGCTGGGAAAAATAAAAAAAAAGGCAAGAACTGCCTCAAACCGACCCTAGAGCTGCAAAAGCAGAAGACACAAATTCTGCCTGCAAATGTGGTATAAAGATGGGGCAGAAACCACCAGTCACTGTGCAGAAATTTCTCATCTGCACCCTAAATTGTGGAATTCTCTTCCTGAGTGACTAAGAAATTGTACATCGCTCTTGGCTTTTCACAAAGGCCTAAAGGTCTGTCTTTTTAAACTCTTTGCACTGGTCACCCTACCGTTGCTCTGTGCCCGGAAACCCCTTGGGGTATCTGCACACATTACACGCTTTCAAATAATATTAATAATAAACTGGAATATGGGGACCCACACCAGAAAGTCCCAGAAACCTTTTTTTTGCTTCAGGGAGAGGTCGCTAGTAGCCAGCTTCCCTTCTCCAGCTTTATGATGAGGAGCCTCTAACTGCTCTTAGACAGGTTTGGGACGAGGCCCTGGGACATTCTGTAACCTGCAAGGAGAACATTTGCTTTGGGTTTGTCATGAAAGAAGGAGTTGACTGACTGCTGAGGATGGGCACTGGAGGTACACTTGCACAAAGGTCAGGCTGCCTAGGAAAAGGGGACTGCGATGAGCTGAGACAGGAACATAAGAACCCAGGCCAATGCAACCCAAGAAAAGATCTGCACTCCGAGTTAGTTTGTTGAAGCCTTGAGACACTAAGGCCACCGCCGGCATGCCCAGAAACAGAAGTGCTTGCGGTGACGTGCCATGCCCATAAATCGCCCCAGAATTTCCCCAAAGAAAACAAAGCACCTGTGCCTCCTTGATGCCTTAAAAAATAAATCACAAAAGTATTTCAGTGGTCTTCTTAGAGGAGACCAAAAGCACTACGTGAAGGAAAGCGCTAACGTGAGAATCCATACTGTAGTTGGCAGTAACATTGACCTCCATTGATATCACCACTGAGACCTGGAGTAGACTCTTCACTCTATTACAGTGGAGGGCTGTATTTATACATGAGGAAAAACCCTCATTGAAGACCCACTCAACTGCGAATTAAGCATGTGTAGGCTGCTTCCACCTCCACAGGTGTTTGGCTTCCTGCTTCCTTCTTCAACCAGAGATGCAAGTATATGCACCAGACGGGAGTTGTTGTGGGACTGCAGCAGCGTAGTTCAGGCCGGAGCAGAGCCAATGCAGACTCCCCCAATTGGTAGTATGGGAGGATATACTACCAGGAGCAGTAGAACCCCTGCTGAAGCCGGTAAAAGCAAGAGTCACTAGCAGAGGACTAAAAAGTTACAGAAGGAAAAATGCAAGTGGGAAACATTTTGGACACAAGTTTAAGTTTTGGACCTTTCACTCTCTACTTACCTACAGTCTGTTGGGAGGTGTAGACGGGGGACATAGGGGAGTGTCATGCTAAAGCTATGAAGCATTTCCCACCACGAGGCACTGTGTACTGCCTTGCATTGATTACATCTACATGATTTCTTACCATTGAAGAACAGCCGAAGTCTGTTCTGGCTGCTCCCCTTCACAGTGACTACTGGATTGTTACTTGTGCACTATACGGTTATCCTCTAATATTTACGAACAATATTGAGTTGTGCATTAAAAAAAAATACTTTTCATTTTAAGTAAAAACACAAGCTGGAGAAGATTTACTGACTGATATATTTAATCGAATTCCAGTTTCTACCCATCACAGCTACCCAGATTAAGCCTTGGACTGCTCCACCTCACAACACGGCATTCAAGTGCTAAAGGGGTGGACTTGGTGCTCATTTTTGGGCTTAGTAGTAAGGAAAACCTCCACAAACATAATGGCAAAAGGCTTGCATTATTGCAATCTGAGCCGAGTGACCCGTGTTTGCATAGGAACTTATGAACATTTTACACACCTCTTGATCTTTTGGTAAAAAACGGTCATGGTGGCAACTGGCCCTTTATTCAGGCAACCAACCTTTGTCATTTATTCCCGTTTGATATTAGGGCAAATTACACACAACTGTATTTTAAACATGGCTGCCACTTGACTCATGCCAGCCCATCCCATCTGTGGCAGAGTATGATTTATCACAATCACAACGTCAGCAGGCCATAACAGTGTCAGACTATTTGTGATAGGAAACAAACCTAGCTAACTAGCTTATTATTCTGTACCTTGCTCACTTCCCAGCTCTTTTAGTTTAATCACCGACTTGCTATTTCCTAATAACCATTATGAACATCCAGCTAAGCAACCCCGTTGTTCATGTGGACACACTTAAACCAGTTGTGCTGGTGTTCATTTTTTTTTGTTAACCAGTTAGGTGTGGTGCTTGTTTGCGTAGCACTTAACTGAGGAACTAAACAGCCACTGTCCTAGACAAAGCGAGACTATTATCAACTTTAACTTTCAGGAAATAAATACACCTAACTTCTGCCTATGCGAGTCGACCTATGTGTGAGTTCAGACATTCTGCCATTATTATCCTTTCTGCCTCTGGGATGAATTCACTCAGTGTACTCACCCGTTCTCCAGCAGGGAGAGGCACAGACCTTCTCTGAGCCTCCTGTCTTCCACCATCGCCAGCGTCAGGCCTTGAAGGATACAGCTGCCCACCCTCACAACACGCCTTTCAGCATAGAGGCCACTAAAGACCTGGGAGGGCTGACTTATGTGAGGGTCTCTAATCCTGGGACCGTTTGGTGTAGTCAGCTGCTCTTTTGGGTCGCTGCTGCGCAATTCAGAAAAATCAGCCCAGTTCAGGTCTACATGGATGGTGGCAGGCCGCGGTATGGATATTGATAGATGGGGTTCAATCTGCTTCAACAGTGCCTCATCAACACCATTAACATTCTCTAAGTCTTTCAAGCGCCTGAAAGCCCCATGTCCAGTCCGGTAGGACAAGATGGCTTGCACAAGCTCCTCTGAGAGATATCCCAAGTTCAGGAGTTCTGCCATGCTCGCCGTGTTCAAGTTCACTTTGGTGGAGGAAGGTAAATCCAAACAGGAGCCCTGCATGGGGCGCCTGGTGATAGCACCAACGCAGATCTCAGACCGCAGCTGCTGCATCTTCTCTGCCCCAAACCCAGCAACAAGGACAAGGTCCTCCACCTTCCGAAATCCGCCGATCCGGTGCCGATAAACAGTAATGCTATGTGCCATGGCCCGGCTGACACCTGGGAGGGTCATTAGCTCCTCCTCAGATGCCAAGTTGATGTTTACCTGGTTGGAGGTTCCCAGTAAAGTTTCAGAGGGTTGACTGGCTGCACTGAGCGGACGTTTTTTCTTCTTCAGTGAGCGTGGCATACCATTGTGGCTTCCCCGGTGACATCGTAGGCTCTGTCCCATGGCCCTGAGGGAGCACAAAATTCTGAGCATTAATGCTGGCACAAGTCTGCAGGACATGTTTAAAACACGCTGAGTTTTTATTGTGCCATCTTAGCAGTAGGGAACATGAATAAACTCCAGTACAAGACTTGTTCGTGCCTGCACACAGCTATGATACATAGATGAACCACATATAATTTTTCCACTTAAAGTATGTGCATAATTCAATTCAAGAGAATGGTGAGCATGAATCAGGGAGAACATGAATGACAATCAATGGTTTTCTGGTTACCTTTATATGGTTCAGCCTCAAGGGGTATTTATCAGACATCAAGTCTTTTTCAAGGTGACATCTAATAACTTCAAGAGTGTAAGTGGTGTTACATTTTGAAGGTGAATCACTTTAATTCTGGGCAGTGCCTGCATGAACTCTACCTTTCTGAAAAGTGGTGTCTGTGCCATAGCTGTCTTATCCAGACAGATCAGTGTCTTCAGGCTGGAGGTCCAGGGTTGCTGCCTACAGAAATGAGCATTCGTCCAAATTAGAAATAAATTATTGAATGTGTGAAAACAAACATCCCTAAATGTGTTACTAGTGAATTTGTTGGAATAAATTCAATAGTACCCAATTCTGACAATTGCTGACCAGTACAGCCAGTAACCCTGCAGATCCCATCTGAAGACAATGGTTTCATCCAATACAAATGTAAAATAAATAAAATCAATAAGAAATAATTCTGAAGGATACTGATCCCTACTGACACTGGGCATCCCACCAGTCACTCATGTCACCCAATATAGACATGAAACAATTCAATAATTTCTAATCTTGAGGAGTTCTGACCTGCACAGGTTCACTAACATGTTTTCCTCTACCGGTAAGGCCACTTTCAGTGGATCAACAGCATCCACATAAGATTCTCACTGAAGAAGATATAGGAACGCACTGTTTTCTGGGATCATTAAAGGACTTACCCCCCAAGTACCTTTTACTGATAGCCGGTGTCATTGTTGGCAGAGCAAGGGTGAGTGATCATTCGTACAGCGAACCTAGAGGAGAAAGAGACTTAGGGGCTCATTATGAGCCCGGTGGTTCAGACCGCCATGGTGGCGGACGGCGGAAAAGACCACCACTGGCATGGCGGTCTGAACCATCATATAATAAACACAGGGAGGCTACCGCCGCCAGGCAGCCTGATGATGGCGGATTACATTATCCGACAGGGCAGCGCTGCAAGCAGCATCTGGATAATGTACCCTGTTTCACCCAGCCTTTCCCTGGTGGGGGAACCTGCCAGGGAAAGGCTGGCAGAAGGGCTGCTCCAGGGCCCCTAAGGGGGCTCCTGCACTGCCAGTGCACTTCGCATGGGCAGTGCAGGGGCCCCCATGCAGTGCCCTGTTGTGCAGGTCACTGCCCGATTTACGGGCAGTGATCTGCGCAATGGGTGCTGCTGCACCTGCCGCACTGAGGCATTGACGACGGCTCCATGTGGAGCCGTCGGCAATGTCCCGGCCCAGCGGAATATTCTTTATGCAGTCGGCAGGGTCTCAAGGGGGCTGGCGGTCTATGGAAAGACCGCAGACATGAACACGGCGGTGTTTACAGCTGTGTTCATAATGACCCCCTTAGTCTTACAGAGGCAACGTACCTGGTTGAGTTAGGATGGTCTGTTAGTGGGCGTCAAGGGAAACGCCTGGGGGATCGCTTCAGGTCTACAAAGAATGGAGTAAAAGCAGTGTGCTTTGACACAGTGAAGTACCAGTGGCATGCAACCCTTTGCAGTTGCATCCCTCTAATTATATGAGCCTACTAACCACATCATACGGATACACTCACCGGGCTCTCATTGAGCCAATGACACGACTTGCGTTGCACCAGTGATACTTAATTCCATGTATTCGCTGTACACTGATTACATGAGCCCACTTGCAAAGACCAGACCAATCGCACTTGGATGACACTTATACAATGCAAACATGCTCTCACAGCATGCTAATCAGATCCGACCTTGGATACTCACAATACCCAATCCCACGCACTCAGATCACACCAAATAAACTCAACAGCATGAATCCACGTCACACCAGGTACACTACCTTCAGCCACCCCTGCAGCCCACATTGTGACCTTTCTCTCACTGACACCGAGAGAGCATTGGCTCCAGCTCCTTTCCGAGTTGAACAGTGACTTATTTTGTAGAATTTGCTTGACACAGCTTTCCAAAGTCCACGTTTGCAACCACTTGTCACCCAAATATTTGTTCAACAATTTCAAATTAACCAACTCAGTAGGCCCAGAGAACCGCTGCTACTGCTATCGCAGCCTGCACAGATTATGCCATAGTCAGCAAGACTTGCCCACCCCACTGACCCCGTGACTGGGTTTTCATTTAATTCTGTGAAAAAAGTCCACAGGCCCAAAGATTTTCTTGGAAGCCCATAAGCGGTGCCACCGAACGCCAAGAATGCGTAATCTTGAGTCCAAATGACCACACTTCCTGTCTCTTTGTCTCACCCTTGCTGATTGTTTTTTATCGCTACTTTTGCCCTTTGTCACGGATTTCCGGTTTCGCCCTGCCTTCGTCTTACTCCCTTTATTGCCTCTCTTTTGGTCCGGGTCAAATTGCGATGATGGAAAATTAGTCCCGTCCCAAAAAATAAATCCCGGAACCCACCACCTGCAGCTATCGATACAAATTAATAATTGTTGGAGATGGCCTACTTTGTAAGGCTGCAGATCATTCAGGGCGACCCTTACTCACATTAAAATAGGCGACCCTAACTCAGCATCTTTCATGGTACAGTTCGGTGCTAGTGTCATCGCACCCTTACAGTGGCGCCATTTGTATAGCTCTTAAAAACACGAATGTTATCCAGCCACTTGCTGCAAGACATACAGGCGGAGAACAAGAGCTGCATTGTCGGCTAAATACATATGTGAGATTATCTTCAAGATCGACACATTTACTCTAGGATGCAAAGTGGTCAAGTTTTCGTGTTCCATGCATAACTACATGCTTCAGCGCGAGCTTTCTCTTTGCATTTTGGGACTTGTGGTCCTGGTTTTCTAATGGTATACACATGGCAATCAAAGAGAAGAACATGCACTGGAGCAGCTAGTCACACTTAGGCAGGTTACTGGAAACAATTAACCGCTCAAAAACGTTTCTCTTGAAGTTCCCACCGGATTAGTTCCTTAGCTGTACTTTGAGTAAGAAAGGGCTAACTCGACAAAGACCTTTAAGAAAAAAGCAGCCTAAACATGCAGTTTCATAAATATACAGATTCATAAGTAGCCTCTTCAGGATTACAGTGTCCCGGTGGCCTGTTCCTTGCTCTTCGAGTCCCCCTTGAATGGGGACACACGTAATCTCTCACTGGTTTCGGCCTACTTAAAGTCTCAGCGTCAGGTATAGCGTGAGTGCTGTGGCACAGTGAACACAGGGGCCATGGCTGGGTATTCCCATCGCACTTAGTGCATCTACTATTAAACAACAAATCAAAATAAAATACCAGCGCGGTGAAGGGGGAATCCCGCAATTAATCTCAGCCATTTACAAACACTTGAGAAACATTCCAGTCCATCGTTTTTCTCTAATATGGAACTCTTTCGCTATCCCTCGTAGTTTGTTAATCGGCGTCCATGCGTTGGGCCTTTATTAGTTGACAAAGACACCCAGCACAGCTCCAGATCTAATATTACTCATGGAGCCACCGTACTTCATAAGTAAAGTCTTTTCATACCCGTCTGAACTCGGAGGAGCAAAGCGTCGTGCCTGGCCTTGGGCCGGGAGCTGGGTGTCTGCAGATATTTCACATGCCCAGTGTCCAGCTCAGGTTTCGTCCCACAGGCTGAAGTGTTTTCAGCGTCGAGGCCTGGCTTACTTGTTTCCATTTCAAAGATCACCTCAATTTTCAGCCAGACAAGCACATGCTTGAACACCTTTATTCCCAAGTGACCGAGTCAACCCAGCCCCGTGGGAGAAAATGCCTCTCCTGTTTTTATGTGCATGAAAAGACCATGTTTAGACATGGGCTATGCCTGGTGAATCACTGACGATCATGGCTTAATCACCCCATTGATGAGGGCCAACTTGAGGATTTCATTCGATCCAATTCCTCCCAAACATTTGTTTTTCATGGTTTGGTCCAATCAAGAGTGCTGACCTGAATGTATGACACTGAATGAACACTCTCAGGCATCTACGGAGCTTCCACATAGACCTCAACATGTGCCAACTGCAGTCTTCTGCCAACCTAGATTGCGGAAGGCCATTCCCGTAATGTGCAGTATACCACAGACAACATGCTGTACACCACAGATAAACTGAATTAACATTTCGAATTCCTGAAAGCTGGAAAGAAGTGACTATTCCTCAATTCACGATCCATCAAACCCTACATACCAGACGGAATGGTATGTGTGCACAACAGAGATAACCTCTAGGTTCAAATGAGGTCACAAACCAGCTGCTACATGTTAGGAGCACACACCCTGAACCCCAGGCAAGACACCAAACATTCAACACATAGAATGCACTACCAATCATGCACAAGAAACTGAGTGGGTATCTTAAAAGACCATTCCAGAAAGTGCTTTGGGCTTCCTCTTTTAGAGGCATTAAGAGCATTACAAATATTAACAAAGCTAAACCACTGTATTGCGGACTTAAAGCATTTGCACCAAGAAGTGCAGGCAATGGCTGATATCTAGGGGCGGCTTCCCCGTAATAGCAGAGCAGCGTCATCCCCAGCTCAGACAGGCAGTGACACTGTCTGAATGAGCCATGAGAGTTGGTATAGGAGTCTAGGGCGGGGGACCATGGCAGGGAGGAGGAATGGCAGGCACTTGTAAGTACGCATGTCAGTTTGGCCAGCCGTCTTAGGCCGACCAAACTGACATGCACACTTGCATCTCTCCAACCCAGCTGTGTTACAGAAATGGCATAGGCTGCCTGTGACTGAGTGAGCATCAAACCAGCCCACCCAGGCCAATCTCCACACTGCTCTCATGCTTGCTTTAGCATGGAAGTAGCGTCTGGATTGGGTATTGTAGTCAGTGCTTGAAATGGAAATATAAAAGTGTAGGTATGCAGTATACCAGAGTACCTGTTTGCTACTAAGAAGTGCAGATGCTCATCTAACAAAAGTATTGCAGCAGTGCAGGTTCTCTCCTTTTCAATTTAGAGTGCAGGTACCAAGTACCTGTGGATACCTGCCCATTTAAAGCAGTAATTATAGCATGATGTGGGTTTAGCGATGCAGTCTGAGTCGGTGTGGCATTTCACTGTTGGGGTGTGGTGAGGCCTGATAATGGATTAGATGATGTATCGAACACTGTGATGTGTTATAGGGTGTTATTGTGGGTTGTCTTGTGGTACGTGCAGTCTTGTGTGATATAAGGAGGGGTGGTGTTATGTAGCATAGTGTTGCGTATGTGATGTATGCCGTGTTGAAAGTTGGTTTGATATCGTCTGTTGTGGTAGGGTGTGGGGTGGAGATCGGGGGATGTAATGTGGTGAACATTGCACTGTAATGTGATGTGATGTGACAGTGTGAGTATGGTGTATTGTGCATGGTGTCATGTAGTGAATGCTGTTTTGAGCTGTTTTGTGGTGTAGTATTGCATTCTAGGATGTGCTCTAATGTGATGTGCTGTGATAACCTGTGGCGTAGTATTGTGTAATGTGGGGTGGTGTAATGAGTTATGTAGCATAGTACAAGGTATGGTGATGTACACTGTATTGAAAGTTAAGTTTTGTATTGCTTATTGTGGCAGCATGTGATGTGGCGTGGAGATTGGTGATGTATAGTGGTTCACTCTAGTATGATGTGATATGACTGTGTAGTGTGGTGTAATGCGCATGGTGTGATGTGATGAAGAGACCAATGTTTTTGTAGTGTACCTCTGGAACAAGTCGTGGTGACCATTTCAACTTGGACCCACCCCCACTCCAAAAGACCACGCCTGCAACTTTGGAATCACCCTGGACACTGAACTCTCAATTGTCTCCTCATCGTGCTTCCACATTCTTCTCATGCCCTGCAGAGTTTTCAAGTGGCTCCCCATCAGCACAGGGAAAACTGTGACGCAGGCCCTCATCTCCAGCCGACTGGACTACGGCAACGCACTCTATGCAAGCACCACCACCAAACTCATGACAAGACTCCAGACGATCCAGAAAGCAGGCACCAGACTAATCCTCAACCTGCCAAAGAGGACCCACATCACCTAGCATCTGAGAGACTTCCACTGGCTCCCCATCCAGAAAATATGCCAATTTAAGTTCCTGACCACACCTACAAAGCCCTTCACGACCAAGGACCCACCTACATGAACCACTGCCTGAATTTCTACCTTCCCTTTGCTCGCCTCACCTCGCCCTGGCATAGTTACCACGCATCTGCTGCTACCGCACCGGAGGATGCTCCTTCTCTCTCCTCACCAAGTTCTAGAACACCCTCCACCTCTGCATCTCGCTGACCCACTTCAGGAACAGCACCTGGATACTCTCGTGGATGATAAGTGGCGTTCTACAAATACGGATTCTTTGATTGGTGTAACACTGGATTACAGGCAATCCTTTAAATGGGCTGATAGCATCCGGTACCGAGTACCTGCAATTCTTTATTTTGAGAGGAAGAGTACCTGCAGTTCTCAGCAGAGTTGAAATACTTTTAATTTGAGTGTACTGGCACTTCTCAGATACAAGCAGGTACTCTGATGATACAGAGTACCTGCACTTCTGTGTTTCCGTATCAAGCACTTGTTATAGGGTGCGATCTAATGTGACGTGCTGCTGTGGATGGAAGACCTGCGGTGTGGCATACCTTAAAGTGGGATGGCACAGTTGTAGCTAGAGAGGTAAAATGTGGTTCCAAACACAACAGTCACACGTGCAATAGGTTGCAAGTTACAACTTGGGGACCCTGCAGAGATAAAGGACTATAAAACAATGGTAACCAATGCAAACATAAAACAGAACAGCTATGAAACGTACTAGGGCGGACAGCGGCTACGTGTCAAATAACATTTTCTATTGTACAAACCGATAATACGAGGAAGGGTGCATGGTGTGCTTGGCTCGCCGCACCACAGCCAAGCGCTGTATCAGATGAAGCGGGAGTGCTCAAAATAACATCAAGCGAGCCGTGAAAATACCCCCTGTTCCCTAAAAGGAGCGCCTCCTGTTTTATACAACTATTTTTGGTAATTTTGATCCCTCTGTACTTATCCATTTAACGATATATGTCTACTATAAAGGGTTCCAGCACCTTCGGGTAATGTCCACACTTTTCATAAATACATATATAAACGACTAACTAACCACATAAACAAATGTATATGGCTATAGGCAAAACTCAGGCATGACCTTTATAATGAGGCTAACGACAAATCACCCTCGCTTCCAAAACACACCCTTATGTCGCCAAACATCGAATATATTCCGTTAACTGGCGACGAAAAAATCTGAAGATATTGCGACCAGGCTGAAAGTTACAATCATTCAGTCACATGTAATTAAGTCCACCCCAGCCTTGTCAGCTTTTTAGGAGCGCAGGTTTGTCAAAAAATCTCCGGACTTCACTACAGGCCAGTGCCCTTCTGACCGGTGTTTGACCTGCAAACATTTCCTCGTGGGCGCATTATACACCCACTTCCACGAGCCGCCAGCATTACCTGGTGCCTGTCGCCTCTTCCAGGGCGACCTGCCGCAGCCCTAGACCCTCCTCAGACCCGGGGGAGATCCAGCGCGGCCTCACGAAGGTCTCGCTCCCTGTGTAGGTAAAGCCCGGGTGTCCCGTGCCAGTGGCAGGCAGACACGGGCAGAAGCAGTGTGACACCGCGTCAGTGGTCTCTGCTCCGAGCGAGGGTGTGTCCCAGGACTGACTGCCCTTCCCCTGTAACTGCTTCACTGCCGGGTACCGCATCAACAGGTGAGCGCGGTTTGTGCCCGAGACGCCCGTCCGGCACCTGTGACTCCGTGGCTGCTGGCCGAGTGCAGGTTTACACTAGATCCCGGTGCCCAGCCCTGTAACCCTCTCACTGCTGGCCACGGACTGAACGGTAAACAAAACAGGAGAATACAGGTGTGTACAAGCCCTGCCTGGCCGGCACCTGTAACCATTTCAATGCTGACTGCAGGCTCGGCACTGAACTGGAGATTACAGGTGCCTGCCAGTGACTATTTCAACTGCTGGTCAAAGGCGCAAGACTGACCAGGTGACTACAGGTGTGTCCTCGACCTGTCCGGACAGCCCGAGTAATCCTTCCACTGCTGGCCACGGACTCAGAGCTGAGCAACAGAATGCAGGTGCTTACTAGACCTGCTGGTTTTAACACCAAACATGGAAATACAGGTGTGTAGTTCAGCTGTCTTTTCAGCTCTGTAACTAAGGATACTTGAGACGCATCGCCTCCAATGACACAGAGGTTTAGGCATAGCCTTTTTATGTACAGATCCATAAATCATTGTTTTCACCAGTAGCGTAATGCAAAATGATGTGGCCACCCTGCAGAATGTAGTGAGGGGCTCCCAAGACACCACTTGTCACAGATATTCATAGGCCTTAGATCCAAAAGCGTCGGGGAGCCATCGCAGGGACTACAAGGGTCTGTGTTACATCCCTGTTTTTTCAGGCGTTACTTCATCAACCAGGACTACAAATCCCAGAATGCATTATGCTGTAAAACAAAAACCCCGCACGGTATCCTCGACGATATGGAGTTGTCTGGTAAATATATCTATAACCCTTGGGCTTGTAAACTTACTTGGAAGCCTTGCATTGCTAGGCACAATTTAAAACAGATCAAGTGAATGCATTTGTGTACTAGGCTTATAAGTCCAAAGTACTTCACCAAGTCCAGGGTTTGTCGTTTGTATTCTGGTATTTGTAGTCTTATTAAACACACAATAAAATCAGCTCTACAATTCCCAGAATGCAAGTAATAAATATGTACAAGAGGAGCTATACTCGCATAATCCAGGGGTACTTGAGGGCACCCTTACACTGACAGCCACTGGCTCAACAATGACCACGTGAATACAACTGTGCACTAGACCCACCTTTCCAGCCCCTTTAATTTTAAACTGCCAGGCACAAGTACTGCTGCCAACAGTAGCATAGCAAGAATGCCATGGGCCCTGTTGCAAACAAGAAAAAGTGTCTGCTTTGACTGTTGTTGGGGTTGTAAAATCCAGCAATTATCAGAGTTCAATAGGCTGTGGGTCCCAGAACCTCTGCACCTGCATTACCGATTGGTATTTAAGTAACAGCATTTTGCATGCTGGGGTTCGTAGTTTCACTTTTTTTTTCAAATCATTGCCATTTTTTGGTGCTTCAGAGACATAAAACCACAAGAGAGGTACATAGAAATTAGAGGAGAAGGTGTGGCGTAACAGCCAGAGCTGATGACTCTCGAAGTGGGGAGTTGGGGGGTCAGTCTCAGCTCAACATCCTGTGATTTAGGGCAAATCACTTAATTTCTCTGTGCCTAAAAAATGAATGTGACCTTGTGTAATATAACTAATGCTCATGTAAAGCACCCCAATATTTTCTGGTCGAGTTTGCACTAAATTAAAGTGCAAAACAAAAAATTACATTCAGCAACTGACAGCACGTGTAAGACTGTAAAGTTAGTAAGTGATTGGCATGGTTATTTATTCCTGAATGTGCAAAGTATCAGAAATTAAATGGGAATACATTATCAGTATTTCCTCATTAACCTCCATGTGGACTCCCACCCCATTTATGAATGTTCAGTATGGGACCATGCTTTTTCGAACGTATTCATTTTGTCTTCTATAGTTTCAGTTATTTTTTCCACTGCATTGATCGCCCACAATCTGGAAAACCACCTCATGTGGGGATGGTTCCTGATTAATTCTCATATGGGGTGAAACATACTAACATATTCAAAACAAATACCAGTAAGTTTGTGATTTTAACTGAGTCCCAGAATACATCTGTAAGAAGCTGGGTTATTAGATGAGGGTGGTAAGCACTCACCTCAAGTGGTAATCACAGTTCTTGTCAGGGTGAATCATTAAAGCCACAATGTAAACCTGAGCGCAGCGCCTGGGAGTTATGGCACAGAGCAGACATGCTTAATTAAGAGGCAATGTGTATAGTATTTATGCAATAGTAAAACAGTAATACATTTGAAATGCAAAACATAAAAATTCCAAAACGAAGTAGAAAAATAGAGTAAAATTTAATAAACATAATTAGACCAAAATGACAATAATCCATTAAGGGGAACTGGATATATTAATTGGTAATGTTTAAGTAAAAGTAGCAGCAAGAAGCACAAAGTGCTAATGATAGTCAATAGACGCAATAGACTGGGACCTAGGCACAATTTGACAGTGACCACGATGAAACACAGGTCAGATACACCTTTCAGGTTCACCCTGGTCAAAGATTTTAACTTCTGACTTTAGTTCTTTAAGTCCCAATCCACCTAGGTAGTACACTGCTATAGTTGCCCAGGACCTTAGAGGAGGTAGTTAGAGACATAGAATGTGATAGGACGAGGTCAGCAGGAAAGTCCAGTATAGGTCTAGTTGGCACTGGTCAGCTCGGCAGTTGCAGGAAAAAGCCTCTTGTAGCTTCTTGTGTCCCTGTAGCTTTAACAGGAGGTCAGCCTTATGACTGTTGAAGTCCACTTCTCAGTCCTAGGTACAAGAGGGAGAGCAGGTCCAATCTTCATGGCTATTTTCAGTTCGCACACATCAGGTCCAGCCTTCTTCTGTTCTTGGATAGGCCCAGAAACTCTTCTGAAGTGGGTGCCTGGAGATGCCGCATTTATGCTTGGCAAGAGCAAACAGGTGGGAAGGACCCTTGGGGTGCTCTAATCTTTGGGGTTAGGGTTCCAGGGGCTAACCCTACCCACTTTGGACATTTATTTTCAGGATGGCCAAAGTCTTCAACCACACTAAACATGGGCTCTGAGGTGGGGGTGGAGTTTAGTAGAACAAAGCTGAGTTTTCAGCAACCGGACAGTAGACACACACACACACTGTTTTGGCATCCTGTTTCCTTTGAAGTGTCCCACAAGTGTTATATGTAAACCCAGCTTTGAATCTCTAATGTCAATAAGAGGGCTACTAAGATTAGGGCTGTATGGCTGGGAGGAGAAAAGAAGGGCCCTGCCCAATTTTATAACAAGACCGGAGGCTCATATTATGCAGTCTTTTCTTGCTTTAATTTTAACAGCAACCCAGAAAGAAACTACATTTCCCAAGAAAAGTTAAAACTACAAAGTCACATCACAATGGGGGGAACAACCAATGGGATGTCGAGTACAGCTATTAAAATATTGACTGCGAACAACAAGTCCTCTTTTCTTGCTGCTCGCAGTCAAGATAAGTACTCACACCTTTTTCCTTTTATTCATATTCAGTATCTTCATATTTATTGATATTTACTGCTATTTACACTATGTATTGTGTGCATACCTCTCCTCACGCTCACTTTCGTGCATGCATGTTTCTTTGTGGCCTCACGTCTTCCAAAGGTTGTCTTCAGCTGTTGGAAACACACTGAACTGTTCTACTCCTTGCCTCCGGTCGCTTTCCTGCGACGTCCAGTCTTCTGTTTTGGCTTTCCTGGTTCCTCTTCCCCCTGGGAGGGATTTAGTGTTCAGTTATCGCCTCTTCTTGTTGTAGCGGTAGGATTTGGCTTTGTTCAGTCAACACGCCTGTATCCTCAGGCCACTCCCCCCCTCCTAGCTTGTTTTTTTACCCCTTTTTTTGCTGGATAACTTTAGTTTACCAATTTCTATTTGTTTTCTATATATATTTTTAGCTGTTTCTTCTCCCTCTCGATATGTCTGAGGAAGAAGACACTCAATTTCTTCAGGAAACCTTAAGGAATTTCATAAAAGACTCTGTCCAACCGGCTGTGTCTGTTTCAATGTTAGATATGTCAAAAACTTTAGAAGCCTCTTTTTCCAAAATAATTTCTACAAGTGATGTGCCTTCTGTCAAAGGCAAGAAACGTGCGGCCTCCCTTCTGGGGCCCTCAAAAGACGTTTCTGTTTCTTTTGATCCTTCCACCGAGAGGTTTCCAAATCGGGACCTCCTTCCTCCCCCATCCACATTACCCATTTGAGAGACACGGATGATGATGATGATAATGACTCCCTCAGTCATACGGATGATGTACACGGATCTATTGATCAGTATGTTTATTTGCCTCCGGAGAAAAGGCGGAACATTTCTCCTTCTGATGGTGGTGGCGCTCACCCTGTGTCTCAAGTTTTAGTGGACCATTCTGGTGAACCTATGTTCGACCCTTCCTTCATGGTACATCCCAACTCTAAGGAATGGTTTCCTGCTGACCATGTCACAGATTATGGGAGTCATTCTGACTTCGGCGGGCGGCGGAGGCCACCCACCAAAGTTCCCCCGACAGAATACCGCAGCGCGGTCAAAAGACCGCCGCGGTAATTCTGAGTTTCCCGCTGGGCCGGCAGGCGACCGCCAGAAGGCCGCCCGCCCGCCCAGCGGGAAACCCCCTTCCACGACAATGCCGGCTCCGAATGGAGCCGGCGGAGTGGAAAGGGTGCGACGGGTGCAGTTGCACCCGTCGCGATTTTCAGTGTCTGCTATGCAGACACTGAAAATCTTTGTTGGGCCCTGTTAGGGGGCCCCTGCAGTGCCCATGCCATTGGCATGGGCACTGCAGGGGGCCCCAGGGGCCCCACGACACCCGTTCCCGCCAGCAAGGTTCTGGCGGTCAAAACCGCCAGAACCAGGCTGGCGGGAAGGGGGTCGGAATCCCCATGGCGGCGCTGCCTGCAGCGCCGCCATGGAGGATTCCTCAGGCCAGGGGAAAACTGGCGGGAAACCGCCAGTTTCCCTTTTCTGACCGCGGCTTTACCGCCGCGGTCAGAATTGGCCTGGATGCACCGCCAGCCTGTTGGCGGTGCATCCGCGGTCCCCGGCCCTGGCGGTCTATGACCACCAGGGTCGGAATGACCCCTTATGTTTCTTTTTATTTATGTCATTCCATAGACATGGTTACCAGGAAAAAACTAAAGTCTGAGTGTCTCTGTCCTTCATTATCCACCAACGTTACTGCTACCCCTGCCATTGACCCAAACATGCTTATGTTTTTTACCAAATTTGGGAAAGATCCCAAAAAGGGTGTGGATAGAGCCTGGTCCAGTTGCCAGGATAAGCTGTTGGATTTGGTGGTTCCTCTAACTAGGATTCTCGATTTGGCTGAAGAGACAAAAATTGAACATTCTCCTATAGACCCTGTGTTTTTTTCTAATTGGGCACAACATGCTATTTGTATGCTGGGTAATGCAAACACCCAGTTATCCATTGAAAGAAGGAAGAGTCTTCTTCTAAAGATTGACCCCAAATTGGCGTTGCAGGCCTCCAAGGAAGAGGGTCCTTCAGCTAATGGCCTATTATTTGGAGATTCCTTTATAAAAGAACTGGGCAAGCATGTCTCCACCTTTGCCACTTTAGATAAGGTTCATCTCTCTCTGAAGTAGATTTTTTCGTCACAGGTTTTCTCCAGGGCCGGCAAAGGCAGGAGTCGCTTTGCCGGCCGCTCCCTCAGGGGTCAATACCCCAACCGAGACTCCTACAATCAGCAGAACCAGCCTGATGCCTACTCAGGATATAAGCCACGTTTCTACCCCCGCCGTTCAAGAGGTTACCGGAGCAGAGGATACTCCAATAAAGGAGAACAATTGTCTGGTAAAGGTTTTCAATTCTGGCCTTCCTCCAGTAGGAGGCAGATTGGCTTTGTTCGTAGATTCATGGTTGCTTCTCACGTCAGATCCTTGGGTGATTCAGTCCATTCAGGGTTACCGCTTAGAATTTTATCACCCCCCAATCCAATCCTTTTTCCCTTGGTTTTTTCTTAAGAACAACACCAGCTCCTCCACAACGAGATTCAATCTCTCCTCTCCAAACAAGCCATAGAACCAGTTCAGTTCAACTCTTCTGGTTTTCTCAGCACTCTTTTCTTGGTCCAAAAGAAAAACCAGAAGTTTCGGCTAGTTCTAAATCAAAAAAAATTCAACAATTTTGTAATTTATCGCCATTTCAAGATGGAGACTATCCTCCACCTCAGGGATATTTTACTACAAAACGAGTGGTTGGTGAGATTAGATCTTCAAGATGCTTACCTTACAGTACCAATTCATCCCTCTCACAGGAAATATCTCCAATTTCAATGGGGAAACTCCTTTTACCAATACAGAGATCTTCCTTTCGGCCTCTCTTTGGCTCTTTGGTGTTTCACCAAGATTCTCAAGCCCGTGGCAACTTTCCTCAGATCTCGCGGTGTCCACCTCATCCTCTGTCTAGATGATTTTCTCCTTATGGCACAGGACAGAGATCTGCTTCTTTCCCACTTACATCTTTGTCAAAATCTTCTCCTCAAGTTAGGATTTCTCATCAATTTTCAGAAATCTGCCATCGTTCCAACTCAAAAGCTGGAATTCCTCGGTTTTCTCATAGACACTACTCTTTCTATTCTTCAACTTCCCCAGCACAAGGTCTCCCTAATCAAAAAGGAAATTCGTCAATCTTTATCTCCTCCTCATATCTCTCTCAAAACTCTTGCTCGTCTGGTGGGGCTTCTTGGTTCCTCAATTCAGGCTATCTTCCCAGGTCCCCTGCATTATTGCGCCCTTCAGCGTTTGAAGATTCGCCATCTTCACAAGGGTCTTGCCTATTCCGATCCTCTTGTTCTAGACCCCGAGTCCAGAGAGGAACTACTGTGGTGGCTGACGCACCTAGAAGCCTGGAACGGGAGAACTATCTTCTCTGCCGCCCCAGATCTTGTATTAGAATCCGATGCAAGTCGGATTGGTTGGGGCGCAAGATGTGGTCGGTTCTCGACAGGAGGCGCATGGTCTCAGAAGGAGTCCTTTTTGCACATCAACAGTTTAGAGATGCTTGCAGGTTCCTTTTCCATCCGCTCCTTTACGAAAGACAAGGTAAATTGCAATATTCTTCTCCGAATGGACAACCTCACTGCCGTCAGGTACATCAACCATCTAGGAGGCACCAGGTCCAAGATTTTATCAACCCTGGCAAAGGATCTTTGGGAATATTGTATTCCTCAAAACATCTCAGTCAGGGCAGTTTACCTACCAGGAAAATTGAATACAGTCGCAGACTGGTGCTCCAGACATCTTCAGGATTCCAGCGATTGGCAGCTGCACCCTTCAGTGTTCAATCGTCTTATTTCCATCTTTGGCAACCTTTCCATAGATCTTTTTGCTTCGCGCCTCAATTCCCACCTTCCTTCCTTCTTCAGTTGGAGACCGGATCCACAGGCTTTTGCCACAGATGCTTTCTTTCAGATCTGGCCATCATCTCTTCTTTACGCTTTTCTTCCTTTCCTTCTGCTTCCTCGAGTCCTTGCACAAGCATGCAGACAGCACTCCACTCTGGTCCTCATAACCCCCTTTTGGCAAGCACAGCCTTGGTATCCAACCCTTTTGGAATTAGCAGCCGACCGTCCGGCCTGGCTTCCTCATTTCCCCAATTTATTGCTGGATCCCCAAGGTCGACAACACCACATGGTCTTCGACAACTCCTTGTTTCTCATAGCTTGGAAGATTTCGGGTCATCCTGGAGAACCCCAGGAATTTCGGAAGATGCTCTCAAATTCATCCAACAGTCCAGAGACCCTGGTACCACCAAGGCCTATAAATCTGCATGGGCTGCTTGGAGCAGCTGGTGTATGAACAGGAATTCAGATCCCCTTTCAGCTGATGTAGTGTTGGTTGTGAATTTCCTTGCTTCTTTGGCTTCCGAGGGTAAAGCTTACTGTACTATTAATACTTACAGATCAGCCATTTCAGCTGAACACTATAGAGTCAATGGCAGACCAATTGGTGAGCACCCTCTCGTTTGTCAACTTTTAAAGGGAGTAAGATATGTTTTTCCTCTATCTCCTAGGTATAACATAATGTGGGATGTTAATTTGGTGTTAAAATTCCTCATTGAGTGGCCGGATAATGCTTTCCTTTCCCTTAAGCAACTGTCTGCAAAATTGACTATGCTTTTATGTCTGATTTCCCTTAAACGTGTTTCAGATGTTAAAGCTTAGGATGTGTTCTCCTTTTTCTTTTCTCCTTTAGGTGTTTCTTTTCAGGTTCGAAGATGTACTAAGACTAACCTTGCCTCTGTTCATTATCTGTTTTTTCCCTCTCAACCCAAATTGTGTGTTGGAAATTGTTTAAAGAATTATGTGGATCGTACTGCAGACCTGAAATCATCCTCAGCCTCCCAATTACTTATTTCTTTCCAAAAACCTCATAAACCTGTTTCTTCCCCTACCTTAGCCCATTGGGTCAGATGGATCATGCCTTTATCAGGGATCAATGTTGATTCCTTTGGAGCCCATTCTGCTAGAGGTGCTATGGCCTCTCGGGCTTTCTGGGCTGGAGCCTCATTGCAGGGTATTCTCAGGTCTGAAGACTGTTCCAATTAAAACATGTTTAGAACTTTTTATTGTAAGCCAATTTCTCATGTTTCGTATTCTGTTATTTCTATGCTTTAAACATGCGTAATATGAGCCTCTGGTCTTGTTATAAAATTGAGATTTTCCTAGCCTTGGTGTCTGAAAGGCTAGATTTTATTAAAGACACAGAGGCGAGTATTATCCCTCCACTTTATTAACCCTTTCCTGTTTCTTTATTCTAGTTCCAACACCTTCTTCCAGCGTTTGTTCCTCCTAATCCACATGGTGTTCTTCCTTCAGAACAGGATTGCTTCTTCAATGGTTCTTCTTCCTGGGCTCGTCCCTCCGCTCGCCAGTTTCAAGATTGTTTTATGGACATTTTCACTGTTATGGCCATATTGTATGCTGTTTTATTTCTTACTTATTCTCCTCTTTATTTTCGCAGAAAAGAGGACTTGTTGTTCGCAGTCAATATATTAATAGCTGTACTCGACGTCCCATTGGTTGTTCCCCCCATTGTGATGTCACTTTGTAGTTTTACCTTTTCTTGGGACATGTAGTTTCTTTCTTGGCTGCTGTTAAAATTAAAGCAAGAAAAGACTGCATAATACTCGCCTTTGTGTCTTTAATAAAATCTAGCCTTTCAGACACTAAGGCTAGGAAAATCCCAATTGTCAACTGACATTTGCCTGTCACAGGTGAGACCTCTTTGAAGTGTGCTCCAAGAGTCATATGAAAAACCTCAGCAGACTTGTCAAGCAGGATGTTACATTCAATCAGGATTGGATGCTTTAATGTCAGAATTATCCCCAAAGTCCTAATATGCATATCTGTCAGGTTCTGTCAGGTTCAGATGGGTCACCTCTGCCCATTCAGGACAGCCTATTTCTTACTTCTGTGAGCTAGTTCACACCTTATTCATGCTGATTCAAATGCTAATTACTGGCTTAGAGACGTTGGAGAGCAAGATTCAGATTTAGCTTCCAGGGAGTTCAAGCAAAGTAAAGGTAACTTTCTAAAAGCACCCCTTCCAAAATATTACAAAACTCAACTTTATCAGTGAATTGGGCTTGTAATAAATATTTCCAAAAATCCAAAAATGAAACGTGCAGCTGTTTCATAGCTGGAGATATTATTTATTAAACGTAGTTTTATATTCCATTGCTTTCCTACGGAACAGTCAACCCTGCTATAACGTAAATAGCCTTGCAAGGTCTTTTCAATGTAAGGACATGTTTAACATTAACATTTGACATGTCTTACATTTAAATACCATTCACTCTCATAAGTCCCTAGTTTATGGTAACAAATGTACACAGTGCCTTTAAATTATATGCTACCAGTGGGCTGCAGCATTCGTTTAGCCACCCACTGCATCAGCTCAGTAAAACCTGTCCCCTTGTGTACCATTGTAGCCTGCCTGTTCAGTTTTAAATCTGAAAATTCAGCCAGTCAATATAACCCCTGATGACAGGCCTAAATCTTCCTTTTAAATAATAATATGTCACCCCTGAGTAGGCCTTATTACTCATAAACCCCTGCCCCTAAACCTGTTTCTTTTTTGCATCCATGACTTACATGTCAGGCCCAATCCTGCAGCTTTTAATGACTACAAGACAACTTTCTATTAAATATCAAAAGACCCAGTGGCTGTGGAGTAGGGTCTTTTGGTTGATGTAGAGAGCTTTAGATAGAACTTCCTGGTGCATTCAGTGGTGCGGGAAGCATATAACGACTTCAATGATCAACTGAATATGTGTGCAATATAAACCAGCATGTCAATAGCATATATTGAACCTCAGCATATATTGAAAATGTTACTCTCTCTTGATCGGCCAACATTCCTTAATGTGTTGATCCCAGCACAACATAACGTTAGGCAACTGACAAAGCAAGTAGTAAGGGTGAGACAACAATGACGATTACATGCACACTGGGTAACTCTAGCTTGTAACGTTGCTTTATGAAAAGGGATGGGTGATGCGTCTTTGCTAACGACCTGGATGATAGTTCACAAGAGCACCATTGATCTAAAAAAGGTTTGATCTCCACATGCCATGTCTGTCAGAGCATGTAGTAGGAACGAACACTCATTCATCTCTGTCGAAAGACTTTCTGGCATTAGGAGACTCTTGCATAGGGTGGAATTGTGCTTGCCTTTTACACAGCTGCTTGTTTAACGATGGTATGATAAAATTAGTTGATCCGAATACCTTGATGACTCAGTTTCTTTTACTGAGAGAATTTCTCTGCTCTACCTGTTTTTTAAGTCTTTGTATGCTGGGCAAAGTGCTTTCTTTACTTGCCACTGATTCTCGTTGTTTTGTGGTTAGGTTCTGATTCTTTCTCGCACTGATTACTGTAACTGTCTCTTTCTGGGCCTGCCCAAAAAAGCTACATCTCATCTTCCGTATATTTAGAACTGTGCAACTAGAGCGCAGTTGGATCTACCCTATTGTCCTTACATTTTTTACCTGCTAAATGCCAACTCCAATAACTTAACTTGGAATACCACATCCTTTACCCAGCTAAGCTCAGAATGGTGGTAGATGGCAAACCGCTGCTATTCAGTGATCACAAGCAACTACAACAATTTCTAAAATGCAGAGTAGTGGCCAATGAGCAACGCAATCATCTGCTTCAACTCCTTAGCGAGGATCACACTGGATGACTCCACTGCTGGTGCTCTTGCAACGACTGGCATTGGAGCCCTTTTTGTGTGAGGTGACGCAGATAGCCCGATGCGGGCTCGTTGCTGGGGACACTTGACAGTGATTAAAAGATTGTGTGTTCCCAGTGACCTCAGCCTTGTAGCCACCATACACTACTTTGGCCCCTCTGACTATAATGACAACGGACAAGATTCATAAATGGTATCACGCTAAATACACAGAGTTTGAATGCAATATATTCCAACTCTTTACTTAAGGGCTAGAGATAACATCGTTTAGCGACCCATGGGGGTGACTACCGTTTGCTGGCTAGTAACATCTGCCCCCATGTGTGAGCCACAGTATCTGGGAATTTTTCTTACTGGAAGGTAACTGGTTGGGATAAGGTGGGTACTTATGTACATCGACATGCTAGTTGTGGGTTGCCCTGCTGAGGGAGGGGGTGAGATAATGGAATGTCTTGTTCGTTGCTCTTGTTCACTCCACATGACAATTAATAACATATTGCTGGTCTGCGCTTCTTCTACCACATTTCATGAACAGCAACACATGACAGAGGTTAACACAGGGCCCGATAGCCTTATATACCACGTGCCTATACAACTACTAACTTGGAAAGATAGGAGCCTCAATGACCATAGTAAGGAGAGGAAACTTATTGCATATTTAAAGCGCCATCATATAGATGTTGCAATACTTCAAGAAACACATCTAGCTCCAAATAGTCTGGTACTGACCCCGCGTAGGCTACAAAGTCAATTTGGTGCTGCAGGATATACCTCACACTCCCAAGGGGTGCTGATGTGGTCCGGTAAAACTTCAGGGGTTCAGATCCAGGAATTCGCCAGTGACCCGAATGGCAGATACACTATTGTACGTGGTAGAAAAGATGATTTGACATTTCTGCTTGTTGGGGTCTATCAGCCCAATTATGATAACCCACAATTCTACCATGACTTATCAGCAACACTTGCTAGATGGGGAGACATGCCACAAATCTGGAGAGGCGACTTCAATTGTGTGCTGGATCTGATGGTGGATCGCTCCTCTGGGGAGCCTAGATGCCCCTCCTCGGTGGTGTGCACGCAATTGAAATTGCAACCAACGTCAGGCTTGTTGACATATGGAGACATAGGTTTCCCACAACAGGAGGCTACATTCACTTTTCTGCAGTATATAGTTTATATACTCACGTTGACTACTGGCTGGTGTCCAGAAGTCTAGCAACACAAATAATTGACTGTGAAACCCTACTCAGGACATATTCTGATTACTCACTAGTTTTCCTAACACTAGAGAGTTGTAAATGCAGGGCTGCCCTTCTCATGTGGTGGTTTTCACCCAATTCCCTACTAGACACAGCATTGAAAAGTGACCTACAGCAAGCTATAGAAGAATTCTTTCACAATAACATTGGGATGGTTTCCAAATTTAGTGTGGTGTGGGAGGCCTTTAAAGTATACATGAGAGGGATAACCATTGCTAAACACACAGGTGTCTTGAAATCCATATGTGGCCGATTAGTCATGTTGGAGAGCGAGATAGTTGAACTGGAGAGAAAGCACCCAGCCTCAGTTGGCGGTAACTGTCTGGGACTGATCAAACAGAAACTATCCGAATTTAACGGCACCGCCCAAGATTAATTGTGGCACTTGGGTATATATGTGGTAGCCCGCTCCTATGGGGAGGGTGAGCATCCCAGTGTGGCGTTGGCAGCATTGTTGAGATCCAACAAAGAACTGGATGTAATCTTGGAGGTATTAACTGAAGAGGGGCAATCAACCTGTGACCCGCTAGGTGTCATGAACAGATTTATTAAATTACTATGCAGACTTATGCACATCTCAGCTCACACTCCACAAATCTGACACTGAAGACTATCTGGAACATATCGCCATGCCCTGGCTCACAAATGACGATAGGGAACACCTCATGTCCTGACTGCAACCAGTGGAGATACGTAAGGCCCTCAAAAACATGGCAGCAGGGAAGAACCCAGGCTAGGATGGGCTCACAGTGGCATTTTACAAGTTCTACCAAGAGATATTAATACCACATTTGCAGACTTTGTTTGGTGAGATCGCTAGCGATGCTCTCATGCTGGTGTCCATGAGAGAGGCCATAATGATCATGTTACTCAAGCCTGAAAAACCCCTGCAACAATGCTACTTGTACAACAGCCTCTTTCTGTACTTAATGTAGGTACGTACATTTATGCCACGATCCTAGCTAATAGACTAGCACCCCTCCGGCCCAAGATGGTGAGACCAGAACAGGCAGTTTTATACAGAGTCGTAGTCTCACAATGAACTTTGTTTGGCACTATACAACAAATCGACCCTGCGGTATGTTTTGGATGCAGAAAAATCCTTTGATTCTGTTGAATGAAGCTTGATGCTGGAGGTGCTGAGCCGTATCTGAGTAGGAGAGGTGGTCCTCCAGCTAGTACGGACCTTATACACCAACCCAATGGCACGAATGAGGGTTAACAAAACTGTCTCAGACACTATAGAAATCACCAAGGGCACCAGGCAGGGGTGCCTACTGTTGTCCCTTCTGTTCGCTCTGGTGCCAGAGCCATTAGCATGAGCAATGCGGTAATATCATAGCCACAGAGGCATTTGCTTCCCCCAATACACTTTGGCAATATCCACGTATGCGGACAACTCCCTGTTGTATGTTCGCGACCCATATCACAATCTCTCACCTTTGCTCCTCAAGGTAGTGCGATTCGGAGGCCATTCCGGTCTAAAGATTAACTGGAACAAATCTATCATTTTTCCCCTCACTCAGACCATGACCCCAATGCCACTGGATTTTCCCCTTATTTGAACAACAGACTCAGTTTGCCACCAGCTTATATGCCTTTGCACAAGAGGCTCGTAGACCCGGTTTACCAAAAGCCAGGCTTGGCTTGGCTGTCATTGAGACTTAGGCACTGCACTAACAGACGCTTAGTGAGCATACTGCTGCTCCATCTCTCTAAACGGGATACATAGACTGATCCACTTCAAATACCTCAATCAAATTTATTACACCCCTGATAGAATCCAGAAGTATAGGCTGCGCACCACTGCTGACTGCCCGAGATACTGGGGGTGCGATGCCGACTCTCTCCACGTGGCTGCCTGGACGTCCATAAATTCTGGATGCCAATATTCCTAGAGTTGGAACAAATAGTGGGCACCAGACTGATGGCTACACCATTGTTGGCTCTACTAGGCCTCGACAAAGATGTGGAAAGGGGAGGTTAGGAGGCTAGTGGCCATGGGTCTTCTATTTACTGCATTGGGAGGCGATGAGGTGGGACGTGGGCCATTGCCTACACAAAGAGATTGTCACACAGACATGACATACTGCAACACCCAGACTGATATGTACAATGAGCTCACTCCTCCACAAGCTCACACCAAAAACTACTGGGGTGCGTTTCAGACTCATTAGATTGGTAAGGAGACCAGAGAGGTAGAGGGATAGCAACGGAACACGCCGGAGTCAGTCGTAACCTCTGTTACTATTCACCCATAATGCGGTCTCTTTTGGCATATTTGTGGTATCGGAAGTACTAACCCCATATGTGTGTCACTGGGGGCCCTCCGGGACTTGGGGTGCATAGGTTGGGGACAGGCTCTAAAACACTCTGTATCCCTGCTATACATTATCTGTACACCTCGGGTGTGGAGCAGTAACATATCTAATATGACTACTGTAACAATTAATTCTATATATGTGGTGTGGGAAAGGTTACCTGTTGCCTTTCCCTTTGTTTGGAGGATTAATGTAGAAAAACAATAAATAAAATAATAAAAAAAGAATTGCACTTAGAAGGCAGAGTATTTCCTATTCTATTCTGTCCCCTTTTTACCACATGACTTTTCAAAAGGGCCAAAAAACCAAGCTCTTCAATCAGATTACTGTCAACTAAGCTTATTCCACCTGTCACTTCCTCCGGTGCCGAGGTACCCTTATGGGTAGCTCTCTGAATTCAATTATTGTTCATTTTTTTCATTCATTCAACAACAAAGTACTTTGTCTACTATTGTGGCCAAAGCCTTTGGATAGATTTTAGAGTTAAAATGAATAATGGAGAAGTGTTTCTGAATTTGCACATGGGTGATATCATTGCTCAGTCTTCCAAGCACTTCTTAGTGCTCCTTGCAAAAAGAGTTGGATATAGAACAATATATGCACATTTAGCCAAGCATTAGTTTATAACATCAAATAAAAGCTTGATATTATTGGTGTCAAAGGGCCGGTAGAACATAGAGAGGGAAAGAAGTGATAGAAAGTGAAGGCCTTTGTCAGAGAGTGTGCACAACTGTTGGTATTTTTTCTCTTTCTTGAAGTTCCAAATAAGGAACAACCCCTTTTGGTTGCCATATTAGTAGCTCATTGATGCAAAGCCTGAAGTCCATCGTATATCTACAAAAGGGATTTCTAGATAAGAAGGAAGAACCAAAAGAGCTAAAACCCTTTGTTCCAAATGACTGTTTGCAGTGGTGGAATACTGAAGCATTAGAACAGAAGTAACCATTGCATTAAATTGGTGGTGTACTGAAAAGCACTTGCAACTTAATGAGAAGTTCAGGACAAGCTGGAACAAACCAGGAAATACAAGCAGATGACTTAATTGAATCCATATGAAACCCACAAAAGCACAAAAAATGGGATCAAAAGAGAAGATGAGCCAGGCAATGCACCCAGTGATGAAGAAAAGCCAGAAACATTTCCACACCTGGTTTCATATCTATAGACACCCTTTATATCATGAAATCCCAGCTGGGGAGCTTAACAAAGTAACATATTCCAATGGAATCACCATATTGGACTTCAGAAACGGTTCTTTTGTGGTCTTGGTCAAAATGCCTCCAGCCTCTGACCCATGTTGACCACATGCAGGAGAAGCATATGAGCTATCAGCATACCCAGTGCCTAATTTGTAAAAGAATGAGTGTTGGTGCCCAAAGCTCTTCTCCAGCAGTGTTCTTAAAAATTGGTGCACCAATGTTACATAGTCTTAAATTCACCTCAAGCATTTTTATTCCACTACAAACCACTGCTGCCTTATTTCAATCTTGATGGTCCCTGCTTTCTCCCTTTATGTCATTTTCAGTATTTCTCTTCCCCCTACCTTCCCATTTGTGTGTTTATCCCTCTCTTGCTCACTGTCCATGATGAGGAAACATAAGTGCCGGACTCCAAAAATAAGTGCAGGTGGGCCCCACTGGCAACCACTGCTTCAAATTAAGAACTGAGTATACTACACTATGATTACACATAGATCAAAGAAAGCACTGAAACCAACTGGAAGATACAACCCCGCAAGGCTTATGCCTGGGGATTAAGCAGATAAGGATGTAAGAGTGTTCCTTATCACACTTTAGGACTGGAATGTATGTCAAAACCATAGCTTACTCAGAGACACCTGGTACAATATTTTGTTAGCTGGACTTATAAATCACCATATGGGATCATGTATTCATTTACAGACCTGGAAAAAATTATTCATCTATTTGGTTTTAGTGATAGGTTGTGTCAAGTGTGAGAGTGGAGTGTTTGTACATTGTTTTATAAGGGATTCGGGGACACAAAATTGAAATTATTGTGATGCAAATATGTTGCTTTGAAGAAATGAATGATTATGGGGGTCATTACAACATTGGCGGTAAATGCCGCTTACCGCCGTGCAGAAAACTGTCAACACACCGCCGCGGCAGCGGAATTCCGCCACAGCTATTACGACCCACAGCTCGGAATCTGCCAAAATCCAGACACCCACACAAGTCCGGCACACCAAAGGTCAGTGATAAACTGGCGATAACAAAACCTCCACCGTCACGCCAAAAGGAATACGCCCACACTATCACGACCCACGGATCCACGCGGCGGTCTTTCAATCGCGGTATTCCATTGGCGGTACACACACATTTACAAAACACAACCACATTGGACAATTCCAAATACACACACCTGATACTCATACACACAACACTCCCACACACTCAATACAATATAAAATACACACCCACATTACCCAGTAGCCATGACAGGTTGGGGTAGCCAGAGTCACCTGCAAATGTCGAGGGACATCTGTTAGACACACACTAACCCCTAGGGACAACCCCAGACAACTATTCACACTGTATATGGTCCATGTCCTCACCTAATAGCCACACACGGTGCCTCTGGAGTTGCCCCATCACATAAGGGTTGCTGCTATTCCTCAGAATGTAAGCGTCATGCACAGAGCCAGGAAATTTGGCGTTCACATGTGAGATGTACTGGTCGGACAAACACACCATCTGCACATTCATAGAATGGTAACTCTTCCGGTTTCTGTACACCTGTTCACTCAGGGGGGGACCAAGGCCACATGTGTCCCATCAATGGCACCTATGATGTTGGGATATGTCCCAGGACATAGAAGTCACCTTTCACTGTTGGCAAATCCTCCACCTGAGGGAAAACGATGTAGCTGTGCATGTGTTTCAGCAGGGCAGACAACACTCTGGACAACACATTGGAAAACATAGGCTGGGACATCCCTGATGCTATGGCCACTGTCATCTGAAAAGACCCACTTGCCAGGAAATGGAGTACTGACAGCACCTGCACTAGAGGGGGGATACCTGTGGGATGGCGAATAGCTGACATCAGGTCCGGCTCCAACTGGGCACACAGTTCCAGGATTGTGGCACGGTCCAGTCTGTAGGTGACAAATACATGTTGCTCTTCCATTGTCAACAGGTCCACCAGCGGTCTGTACACCGGAGGATGCCGCCATCTCCACACCTGCCCCAGCGGACGTGCTCTATGGAGGAGAACAGCGATCAGAGGGTCAGCCAACACTGAGGTACGAAAACACTACTTTATTGCACACATTTTTGAATCCGCTATGTCCCTGTCGTAATGTGTATGCTATGCCTAGATATGTGTGACGCATTTAAAATGAATGCCATGTAGCCCCCTGAATTGGCGGCTGCCTGACCTGTAATGTGGGACAAGGGGATATGAGGTAACTGCACTGGCGTTGTACACCGTCGCAGTAGGCGGTCGAAGACTGCGGCGCAATCTTGCATTGGTTAACATTGGACCCGATGGGTCCCAGGAGCCAATGACGATGTACGCCGGCGGTGACGGTACGCAACGCCACGGACGTGACTGCCATTTTCTATCTGTTCACTCACTTGATACCTGATCTCCGACAGGAGAAGACCTACACTGCAAGTGCTGCTGTGACATCAGTCTGGAAGAGACAATGGCTCATGTGTCTGAGGAAAGGGCCCCTGCCTTCACCACGGAGGAGTTGGAGAAACTAGTGGATGGGGTCCTCCCCCAGTACACGCTACTCTACTGTCCTCCAGACAAACAGGTAAGTACACTGTGAGCATGCTGTATGGGCAATGCCTGTGTGGAGTGGTGTGGATGGAAGATAGGGGGGGGAGAATGAGGCGTGCATGAAATGATGGTGAGTGCATGTGCGTCATGGCAAGGGTAGGAACGCGGGCCAATGACTGTGATGGTCCGGACGGTTATATCTTCTCCTTTTCCCCTGTACCATTCCTCTAGGTCAGCGCCCACCAGAAGAAGGATATTTGGCGTGCCATCGCCAAGGAAGTCCGGACCCTGGGGGTCCACCACAGATGGAGCACCCACTGCCGGAAAAGATGGGAGGACATTCGCAGCTGGAGCAAGAAGACGGTGGAGGCCAAGCTAGGGATGGCCTCCCAACGTGGGGGGGGGGGTGGCCTTCGCACCCTGACCCCCCTGATGTTCCGGATCCTGGCGGTGGCGTATCCGGAGTTGGATGGGCGCTTGAGAGCATCACAGCAGCCACAAGGGGGTGTGTACACTCTCATTCAGCTGATTCAGCGCGCATTACAAGGTGTCTGGGTGGGGCAGGTGGGCTGTGGGTTCCCCTAGGCCAGGGTGAGTTTAGTTGGCAAGATCCCTTCGTAAGGCAGGCCATGTGGCACCCCACCAGTGTTCAGAGGCAACTACACCTAGTCAGGCTCGTGTGACTTCCATGTGTGCATCAATCGGGCATAGGCCTTGTACCCCATGTCCCTGTGATTAATTAGGGAACTCTAAGTGCACGGCGTAGTGCAAAGGTCTTCTGTGTCTGTAGTGTCCGCCAACAGTAGCGGTATTGCATGCACTCAACATGTCTTTCTTCTGTCTCCCCCCCTTTTCTTGGTCTTCCTGTTCTTGTGTGCAATAGCATCATCAGGCTGAGGAGCAGTGGCACCGGAGCAGGAGGGAGCTGCATCCCACATGGCCCTGGAGGGCGAGACAACAGAGTCTGAAGCCACCAGTGGGACGGAGGGCGAGGGGAGCTCCACGGCAGGGACAGGAGCTGAGACCAGCGACACAGACTCCTCCTCTGATGGGAGCTCCCTTGCGGTGGCAGGCCCCTCTGTGCCCCCCGCATCTACAGGTACAGCCGCCACCCCCCTACCAGCACTGCCCTCCCAGCAGCCCCTCAGCGTGTGCCCTGTGCCCGCTCACCTAGGAGGGTGGGCATCTCCTTCGCCCCAGGCACCTCGGCCCCTGCCCCTGTCAGCCCTGCTGCCCTCAGTGAGGAGGCCATTGACCTCCTCAGATCCCTCACTGTAGGGCAGTCTACCATTCTGAATGCCATCCAGGGTGTAGGGAGGCAGTTGCAACAGACCAATGCATACCTGGAGGGCATTCATTCTGGTCAGGCAGCCCAACAGCGAGCTTTTCAGACTCTGGCCTCAGCACTGATGGCAGCCATTGTCCCTGTGTCCAGCCTCCCCCCTCCAACTTCCTCCACCCAGACCCAAACCCCTGTACCTCAGCCTATCCCAAGCACACCATCAGACCAGCATGCACACACCTCAACACACAAGGGAAGCTCTGGCAAACATAAGCACCACACCTCCCACAGACACTCTCACAAGCATCATACCCATGCAGACATACCAACAGCCACTGCCTCCAGTGTGTCCCCCTCCTCCTCGTCTCCCTCCTCCCTCTCTGTCACGTCTCCACTCAACCTGCATGCACTACACCTTCAGCCACTAGGTCCATCACCAGCACACCCATCACCACATACCGCTCACGTGCTGTCACCACCCCCACTACCATTCACACATCCCCTGTGTCCTCTCCCAGTGTGTCTGTGAGCCCACCTCTGAAGGTACACAAACGCAGTCACCCACCCAACAGCCATCCACCTCACGACAGCCTCCAGGCCATGCAGCTTCACCCAAAGTCAGCAAACGTACACCTCCTACAACCACTACCTCTTCCTCCACTCCCAAACCCCCTCCATCTACCCGTCCCAATGTGTCTAAAAAACTTTTCCTGTCCAACCTTGACCTCTTCCCCTCACTTCCCTCACCCCTTCAGTCCCCTAGGGCCCTCCTTTCCAGGTCCCAACCCAGCACCTCAGCCACCACATCAGCGGGAACAGTGGTACCAGCAGTAACCGGCTTCTGGAGTGTGCCAAGCAGCAGGGCAGCCAGTGTGCCAAGGAGCCAGACCACGGGCAGTCCCCCACATCAGAAGCATAAGAAGTTGGCCACTGCCCGGAGGGAGAAGGGTAAAACACCTGCCATCAAGGGCCCTCCCAGGACTACAGTTGGGAGTGGGAAGAAAGCTGCGCCAACATCCAAGGTGGGGAAGGGGCACAGAAAGAAAGGGAAGTCGCCGCCAATCTGCACGGCGGACAAGACCGCTACCAGCACTGTTGCCCAGGACACCACCGCCACCAGCACCGCTGCCCAGGACACTGCCGCCACCAGCACCGCTGCCCAGGACACCGCCGCCACCAGCACCGCTGCCCAGGACACCGCCGCCACCAGCACCGCTGCCCAGGACAACACCGCCACCAGCACCGCTGCCAAGGACACCGCCGCCACCAGCACCGCTGCCCAGGACACCGCCGCCACCAGTACCGCTGCCAAGGACACCGCCACCACCAGCACCGCTGCCAAGGACACCGCCGCCACCAGCACCACTGCCAAGGACACCGCCGCCACCAGCACCGTTGCCCAGGACACCGCCGCCAGCAGCACGCTCACTGAGCCACCCACCAGCACCGCAGGCCAATGAGCGCCGCAAGCACTGCCGCTACTGAGGCTGCCACAAGCAGGATGAAGCACTCTGGGCACAAAGCCCCCTCCAGAACCAGTGGAGACTGTTATCCACTACCTCTGTCCTTGGCAGGATGGAGCACTCTGGGCACAAGGCCCCCTCCAGAACCAGTGGAGAAAGGCATCCACTACCTCTGTCCTTGGCAGGATGAAGCACTATGGGCACCAAGCCCCCTCCAGAACCAGTGGAGAAAGGCATCCACTACCTCTGTCCTTTGCAGGATGAAGCACTCTGAACTCTGGGCACCAAGCCCCGTCCAGAACCAGTGGAGAAAGGCATCCACTACCTCTGTCCTTGGCAGGATGAAGCACTCTGGACACAACACCCCCTCCAGAACCAGTGGAGAAAGGCATCCACTACCTCTGTCCTTGGCAGGATGAAGCACTCTGGGCACAAAGCCCCCTACAGAACCAGTGGAGAAAGGCATCCACTACCTCTGTCCTTGGCAGGATGAAGCACTCTGGGCACAAAGCCCCCTCCAGAACCAGTGGAGAAAGGCATCCACCAACTCTGTCCTTGGCAGGATGAAGCACTCTGGGCACCAAGCCCCCTCCAGAACCAGTGGAGACTGTTATCCACTACCTCTGTCCTTGGCAGGATGAAGCACTCTGGGCACCAAGCCACCTCCAGAACCAGTGGAGACTGTTATCCACTACCTCTGTCCTTGGCAGGATGAAGCACTCTGGGCACAAAGCCCCCTCCAGAACCTGTGGAGAAAGGCATCCACTACCTCTGTCCTTGGCAGGATGAAGCACGCTGGGCACAAAGCCCCGTCCAGAACCAGTGGAGAAAGGCATCCACGACCTCTGTCCTTGGCAGGATGAAGCACTCTGGGCACAAAGCCCCCTCCAGAACCAGTGGAGAAAGGCATCCAATACCTCTGTCCTTCGCAGGATGAAGCACTCTGGGCACCAAGCCCCCTCCAGAACCAGTGGAGACTGTTATCCACTTGAGAGACTGTGGCTTTGCACTCCCCAGGATAAAGCAGTGGGCAACCCACCCACTTGAGAGACTTGAGAGGCTGGGGCTTTGCACTCCCCAGGATAAAGCAGTGGGCAAACCACCCACTGGGGAGACTTGAGAGACTGTGGCTTTGCCCTCCCCAAAATAAAGCAGTGGACAACCCACCCACTGGAGAGACTTGAGAGACTGTGGCTTTGCACTCCCCAGGATAAAGCAGTGGGCAACCCACCCACTGGAGAGACTTGAGAGACTGTGGCTTTGCACTCCCCAGGATAAAGCAGTGGGCATACCACCCACTGGAGAGACTTGAGAGACTGTGGCTTTGCACTCCCAGGATAAAGCAGTGGGCAAACCACCCACTGGAGAGACTTGAGAGACTAAGGCTTTGCACTCCCCAGGATAAAGCAGTGGGCAAAGCACCCACTGGAAAGACTTGAGAGACTGTGGCTTTGCACTCCCCAGGATAAAGCAGTGGGCAAACCACCCACTGGAGAGACTTGAGAGACTGTGGCTTTGCACTCCCCAGGATAAAGCAGTGGGCAAACCACCCACTTGAGAGACTTGAGAAACTGTGGCTTTGCACTCCCCAGGATAAAGCAGTGGGCAAACCACCCACTGTAGAGACTTGAGAGACTGTGGCTTTGCACTCCCCAGGATAAAGCAGTGGGCAAACCACCCACTTGAGAGACTTGGGAGACTGTGGCTTTGCACTCCCCAGGATAAAGCAGTGGGCAAAGCATCCACTGGAGAGACTTGAGAGACTGTGGCTTTGCACTCCCCAGGAAACAGCAGTGGGCAAGGAGCCCCCTTGTGGATCTGGCGTCGTGCACTCATCCGGCTGAGATGCCCCCCCTTCACTTCCCCCTGAGGTGCCTGTTGTATTTCTATCTGAGGCCCCTGCAGTGTTCTCTCCGTTTTGATCGGGTATCGAGTGTGGGCCTGGCCCATGCATTTTGGGCCCAGTGGTCCACGGGCTTTAATGGTGCAATACCTGGACTTGTATTATTGGTGTATATATTTGTTTATAGTGTATATATATTTTTGAGTATTGGATTTTAATAGATCACAATCGTTCAAATCATTTCCTTTTGTCTTTGCATTCTTCCGGGGGGGGGGTGATGGGGGTGTAACTGTAATGTATCAACATGTATTAGTGTGTGTGTTGTAGTGGGTGAGGGTGGAGGTGGGGGTGGGGGTGGGGGTGTTGCATGTGTGTGTGTGTCACTCTGTTTTCCCTCCCCCCTCCCCTGGGTCGTAGGTGCAGTACTCACCGTGGTCTTCGCCGCTGGAGTTCGTGCTCCTGGTAGAGGAGCAGGAAGACAAAGGCAGGGAGAATATGGAGTTCCAGCTCCATGGCGTCCTGGTTCCTCGTGGGGTGTGTAGAGGTGAGCGTTTTCCCTTCCAAGTCCTGTTTCCGTCGTGTTTTTGTTTGTGGTGAAACCGCCCCGGAAAAGGTGGCGTATTGGCCTGTTGTAATACTGTGGGCGGTACATTGTCTTCAGCCTGTCTGTTGGTGGTTACCGCCGCGGTATTTGTTTGTACCGCCGTGGCGGTCGGAGTGTTAAAGTGGCTGTCTTTGTTGGCGGTTTCCGCCATGGTCGTGAATCCATTTTTTTCCCGACGGCCTGTTGGCGGTTTTACCGCCGCCAGGGTTGTAATGACCACCCATATCTTAATGTTCATGGTTTATGTAAATTGATTAAATCAGATACATATTAGAGAACAGAAAGTCTGTGCATCATTGATTAAGTCAAAGAGGTAGAGCAGGCTACTTAAGTATATAGTATTTCTATAGTGTGAAGCTAGCCAAAAGGCAGGGGGCACTATACCTAGTCAAAGACATGCATAAAGTCAATGATTATTAGGAGAGGAAACTGGCTTGTGGATGGTTAATGCATTGTGATGTAGCATTTTTTTAAAGTTAGTCTTCAAATCTTTTCTAAATTGGAGCAGGTTTGGGGCGGTCCTGATAGATATGGGGGTGTTATTCTATATCCTGGGTGTGTGGACGGAAAAGTACTAATGTCTTGGTTTTTTTTTACACGTCATAGTCTGCAGTCTGATTGCATCCTGGCTGCGGGTGTGCAGAGAACCACCGGAATGGTGAGCATGTCTGCAACGTAAGCAGGGGTGCTGGTTGTTATGGCTTTGTAAATGATGCAGCTGGTTTTGAATATAGTGCAGGCCTGCAAAGGGAGACAAAGGAGTTCCATCAGGATGGGGGTGATGTGATCATATTTTTTCAGGCCCTGGATTAGACTTACTGATGCTTGTAGGATGCCCCTAAGGGGTGCCATTGGAGAGTCTGGGAGGCCGTGGAACAGGGCATTACCACCATCCAGATGCAAGAGTATGATAGCTTGAACAGCAGTTCTGAAATCACTTTCTGGAAGAAACGGATTGACTTTCTTTAGAAGGGAAAGCTGGTAACAGACCATCTTCATTTTTTAAGCAATGTGTTCCTTCAGGGTGAGATTGGTGTCCAGGGTGAATCGAAGTGACTTGGTATTCAGTGAAAGATGGGGTTTGATGCTGTCAATTTCCATGTCATTGAACAAAGTATGCACTGTATCTTGTTTGTTGTTGTTGGCAAATAACAGGAATTCTGTTTTGGTTGGGTTAAGCTTTAAGCAGGTGCTGCACACCCAGGTGTGGATAATGTGCAAAAAAGTGTAAAGTAGAGTTGTATATCGTCTGCAGATTGGTGAATCTTGATGCTGTTACCTGTGAGCAAAGCACCAAGTGGCTCCAGGTAAAGGTTGAACATGACAGGAGACATTATGGAACCCTGGTGGACTCCCCAGGCCATAGGGATTTTTTGTGACCTGGAGGTGCCCTTGTGAACAAACTGGTGTTAAGTGGAAAGGTAGGAGAAGAACCAGTAAAGGACATTGCCAGTGAATCTGATTCAAGACCCTAAGGTGCGTATGAGGGTAACATGTTTGACTGTGTCAAAGGCAGCTGAGAGGTCCAACAATTTCAGGAGACAGGGGTCATCTTCATGTGTGGTCAACAGGGCATTGTCTACGATGTGTAAGATAGTAGTCTTTATACTGCAGCGTGATCCGAAGGCAGACTGGTTATCGTACAGGAGATGGTTAGCACTGATGTGATCTTGGTGTTGAACTTCGACTGTTATTTAAATGATTTTGTCACTGAATGGTAGTTTTGATTGCTTTTTTTGCTTTGACACACCTTCCTACAAACTCAATAACATATGGCAAATTAATTGGGGTTACCCTTAACTTCCTGTAGATCAAGATTCTAAACAATTGCTGACAAATTGGCAAGAGAAGAGGAAGTACTGAACCTGGTTTAAGAATGCCTATGAAGGAGAATATTTAAGGCTAAGCTGAATTTACCTGTAACCCAGTAAATTCATTTAATCGTCCCTCCCTTTCAGGATATGTACAACCATCTACTGCCAGGCTGCTAAGTCTTTGTGCCGTGGGTACAGATATCAACCATTCCTCTTCTTGACTATAATCCCAAACCACCACTTTTACCATTTTATAGATGTGGAAGTAAATTTGTGTTGTGTTTTTGGAAAAAGTGGTGGCTTCTCATCTCTTTTTGTGACCAATTTCCAATAGTGGTATGACAAATTTTTGTTTTCAATTTGAAGTATTCCTAAAGATCTAAAGGACTTGCTTTAATAGAACTACATTATGTGGCAACAGGTGCTTTCCCTTTCGTGTCAAAGGGGGGTATTTTTTACCACTGTTGTTTATTCTAGGTGACAAAAAATTCTGAGATTTCTCAAAAGCTGTACACTAATCCAAGTTCCGCACAAGAAAAATGTCGAGAATGTCCACAAGAATATTAAAATTAGTATCATTGTGTGGAATGCAAAGAATGTGAAATGCACACAGGAATTTATTGCCCATGACGAACAGAAATGCAGTCCAGACAAAAATAAAACATTATAGTGAGAAATCAATAATCCCTCCTTACAAAACTAACCTTAAACTCCATCTCTATGTCTCACCCTGCTGATCACAAGGCCAACTATTGTGGATAAAGGAAATAATGTTACTAAGTCATTAAATACATTAAAAAGATGAGAATGTGTGCCAAATCGGAATCAATATGAACTGACAAAGATGGGCCATGTGAACACTGATGAAGCAGAAAATGAAGGTTTTGATTTGTTAACGCTTAAACGTAGTGCTGAAATAATCATGTGTGACATTAACCGAATTAATTAAGATTGTACGGGGACAAAATGTGCCCTCAGAGTAGTTTGCCATCATTTATACGCGTGCTTTATATAACGTGGAGAATTAGAATTGCACTAATCCGACATAATCATAAACGTGTGCTACGATTTGCTTGTTTGAAATGTTTTAGCTTAGCATTACTTTAGCGAAGGCTTTGGCCTAGTTGCCTGGTCTCACGGTTTAGATGCTCGTATTTTTTCACTGTGCTATTAAACGTGTATTCTTGCTTGAAGCTGTACTTTTCCACAGAAACTGTTCACATGCTTATCTTAAAGTTAGTGCCAGCCTGGCATATTTTCTCTTTAATTCAAGGTCGACTTGCAGGTGCGGACAATGGAGGCTCTGAGAGTAAGCTAATTGGAAAACAATGTTGCAACTTGCGTACCCATCTCCAAGGATAATGTATGCTTAAGTAAAAGCTTGAGAACTGTCGTTTTTGATTGGTCAATTTGAAGCTAACCTATGAACCCTCCAATGGAGACCCTACTGGATTCGCACTGTTGTCTATAAAACCCAGGTGCACGAGAAGAAGGTAGCCATTATGCGCTATGATTGCCATAGAGATCTTTGCTCTCTATCATCGGACATCCCGCCATTTTGACTTCGTAGCTATTATGGCCCACTTTGCTGCGACGCCATTTTGAGAGACTTTGATTCTTTCTCTAATCGAGAGAAAGAGACTTTAAATGATTCTTGCCCTAGAGACTGTAACTGTGATTTGATCCCTTCGCATGAAGTAATAGTTTTACCTTGCCGCCGTGAGGCAATTGCCCCGTTCACCCCTGCCCCTTTGCCCAGTCCTATGCCGATCGAAACGGTACCCATGATGACCGAAGAACGGTACCTGTGAGACGAAGACTTCCTTGTATGCTGATCGTAATTGGTAAATATGAAAAGAAAATTGTAAAATTGCATTGTGTTTCTTTTAGGTAACCAACTGCTGATTTTGATAAGGTCCCTAGTTAGGAGTTTTTCTAAATTAATGTTACTAAATTGTTTTCGCATGAAGTCCCACATGCTGATGCTAATTTGAGGTTAGATGAGGATTCCAGATGTTGCACGATGCAATTGGAGATCTTGTTATGCTGACTAAATGTATGCCATTAGTTCATTACAGATTATCGTATTAGTGATTTGCATTGCTATTATCGAATGCCTTGTGATTCAAATGCTACATAGATTACACTTATTTCGACGTTATGGACAGCTATTAATGTTCATATATGTTTATCATTTGGTGTTGAGAAACATTTATATTGTGCTAGCTTTGTCAATATAGGGAAATAAATTCACTAACTCTGCAATAAACTGGTGTGGTTCTTCCTGACTGAAAGGTCAGGGTTCGCCGAAATGTATTCTGGATTAATTGTTAAGTGTTATGTTGTTCAAGGTGTTGCTTATGTTCGTTATTGATTATTGATAAAAGGTGAGATTGATCGATTAAGAGTACAGAGAGTTCCCACTAAGTCAAAAGATTCATCGGCCTAAAGAGCGTCCAAAACAGGTAAAATTTGTTACCACGGACCGCTCTATCAGTTGATGGTAGCAGAGGACGGTTTCGTCTTTTGGGACCCTGTACTATTAAAGTACATGGTGTCGAATTAACGGTTACGCACTTTGAGACCCCATTTGAAAAGTTGAATTAGATTTTTCTTGGATAAAACGGATTGACAAGATGATGATGGGCTAGGTCCACCGCGACTTTCCCGGGATCTCGGAGCTTGCGAATGGAGAGAACGGAGGTGTGGAAACAGTGTTGGCGGTACTAGTGATGGTATGAGTGAAGTTAGGGTTTTGCGCTTGCACAGCTTATTGCCGCAGGATGTGTGAAAAGGTTGCGAGGATTTTTCTTTTTGGGGATAGCGGAGGTGCGACTCCGAGTGTAGAAGTAGAGAAGTCGTCGAACTTCATAGAGATATCGGAGGTGCGGCTCCGAGTGTGAGAGTAGGGAAGTCGTCGAACTTCATGTGCGTCTGGCGCTTTGTGCATAAAAAGGTCCACGTGGTTGTTGTTGTTGAGACGGGCCCTGCGAGGTCAAGAGACTCCGGAGTATGTTGATCCATGTTGTGGTCTGGGCGGTTTAGTAGGTTGATCGGGCGTGGTCAACGAGTCGGTACGTGTGTTAAGGAGTGAAAGAAACTTCGACTTCGGGCTCTGACAAGATTCTAAGTGCACTAGAACAGATCATTGACAAGTTGAGAGTAAGTCTGCGGGTCAGATTTGCTTGCGAATGTGGGGACCGAGAAAGACGGAATAGCGGCCGAGGCTGGTGAAAGAGATCGAATAGTGGCCAAGGTTGGTGAAAAGTCCCTAAGGTCCTGAAGCGATTGTGTTACCCTTCCTGTAGTAAACCGACAGATCTGTTTTATTTTTTGGTAGCTCGCAATATATGCAAAAAGTTGTTACGAGAGGAGGTGAGTGAAGGAGGACTAGCCGCGAGGCTTTGTCAGCCGCAGTGTGTGTGTGTGTGACGTCACTAAGAGCCGCGCTGGGATAGGTTGGTTGGAGAGAAGGGTCGCGCACGGATTGGACGCAGTCCGTGGCACTCGATTGGAAGGGGAAAGGCAGGTGAAGAGTATACCGGGAATTAAAGTCACCTATTGATTACAAATTTTGTGGAATAAAAGTGACCTTTTGACTATAAACTTGGTAAAATAAAAGACGATAAAATGAAATTCCTTAAAGCGTTTAGGAGTGCGATGAAGGGGGAGTCTTACATTAAAGCGAACGTAGGAGAGGAGACGCCGCCCGAGGGTACACCAGCTTACATTGTAATGGAAGAAAAGGGGGTAGCTCCGTGTCTTTGGCTAAAGCAATGGCACAAGTTGACAGAGAAACATGGGAGCGTAGCGTTCCCAATATATGGGACTTCCAATATAAAGATTTTAGAGAATTTGAGATTCACGATGTATGACATGAAGGTGCCTCCAAGGCCAGCACAGTTTGAGGCTCTAGCAATTTGGGAACTAATGGCCAGACAGCAACAGCAAAAGAAGTTCGAGACCAGGATGAGGAAGGTAGAAAAGACACTAGCGGATGCTAGGTGGGATAATGCACAGAAGGTGTGGAGGTCAGATGTATTGCAGGGGATAAAATTGTTCCCCGCAATTACTAAGGAAGGAGAAGAGACAGGTAAGAAAGCTACCTGTAAGACGGACAGAAAGTGTTCCAAGGATAGAGAGGACGAGGAAAAGTTGAGAAGAGAAGAGGAGTTAGAGGATGAGGAGTTGATAATGCAATTGCTGAACGACCGTCCACCGCCTTATGCAGAGAATGGACAAGGTCCAAGTACCAGTTCTGCCCCTCCGGCACCGGTACAGAACAGTGAAACACAGAGTCCAGGAGCGTCATCGGGATCTAAGGACCCGAGTTTATTGCTCACCCCGCAGATACCGCAAGTTAGGAGAATATATCCAGATGTGCCCGTGTTGAAACCAGCAGAAAGTTATCAGTCACAGATGCCAGGGTACTACATTAGTGATAACAGTGCAGGAATGATTCTAGATCCAACCGTAAGGGGAGTACAGAATGGTTACAACCCAACAATGACACAAGCTGAATCAACTCAGTTTTTGATGCCTCAAAAGCAGATGCAGGGAGGAAATGCACATGCTCAGATGACGGGGAGCCAGATGGGCATGCCAACAATGATGACCCATGGTGTGGGAATGAACATGCCTCAGAACATGGGGAATGGACAGAACCCAGACGCGATATCCTTGCCCATTACTGTAGGTCCAGCGGTACCTCTGTATAGTCAGTCTAATTTGGGTCTGAACAGTCAGGGATCAATGCTGCAGAATGGGACAGAAAGAAGGTGCATAGAAAACATTCCAGGGATAACTCCGATAGCGGCTCAGCCAACTGGATCTGGGTCTTTGATGGAGTTTAGCCCCATATGTGCTCAGTCAACACTGGTGAGGTCGAGCCCCCCACTGATAATACCTCTCACATCGAACACTGAAAAGCTGCCGCAGCCATCGATGGCAGTTGATGTAAACGCTACCTTGATGGGGGTAAATGCGCAACAGTTGACCCAGTGGTTCAACAGTCTGAATTCCACACAAAGTCCAGCTAGTGGAAAAGGAGAAGACTACATGAATAGGGTCAGGTTGAACATGGAAGCACAAGAATTGGTGGAAGGGACTATGGGTGTGAACAGGTTAGAGTCTTACACGGAAGAAGAGCTGAGGTATCTATGTCCCAGGATTACGAAGGAAGTGAACAAGATACATAAGAGCTTGCAGGAAGCAGCTGACAGAAACGGGGTTGACATAGACAAGACGAAACACTTGAGCAGGAGCTACAGGTTAGTTTTCGGGACCACAGATTTTGAACACATGAGGTCAGCAGGCATGAAGACGCACCTTAGAGAATTGCTGCAGAGTGCACAAGTGTGGAGGTGCTTAGACAAATGGGAAAGCAGGTGGGTAAAGAGGAAGGATAAGAGGAGGGACAGTGCTACAGAGAACAATGAGAAAAGACCGCAGAGTAGTGATACAGTAACAATGTTACCAATGAGGGAGACAGCAGGAGGAAAATTAGTACATGTACCATGGCACAGGAGTGACATTCAGTCTTTTACGGACGATTTTCCCAAACTGAGAGAGAAACCAATTGAATGGTACCAACAGACTGATAGGTTTGTGAAGCTTGCAAAATGTCTCTGGGAAGACCTGAATACTCTGTTTGAGATTGTGGTTCCGGCAGACTTGTGGGAGGATTGCAAAAGAGCTGTAGGTTGGCCGACCAGTGAACCGGAGAGACACAGGGAAACGGGCGCACCATCGCCTTTGGTGATGAGCTTGTACTACAAGGTGATTGAGCATTTGAAAACGAAGGTACCCGCGAAAAACGTGGATTGGCAGAAGATCGACCGAACTGCCCAAGAGACTAAAGAATCGATTCATAGTTACTATGAGAGGTTGTTGAAGGCGTTCAAGAATTACAGTGGCACGGAAACCATAGAGGCGAAGAACATGCTCCATTTTGTCTTCAGATTTGTGGAAGGGCTGAGGCCAGAGATAAGTCAGATGATAAAGTCGCATTTGATTTGTTGGCAGTCTAAACCGATTGATGAGGTCTTGACTTATGCGAAATACTGTAGCGACGAAATTGAGGTAAAACAGAAAAGGTTGAAGGAGAAGGTGATGATGATGCAGCTCAGGGCAGCTCAAACAGGTTTGCAAGGTCTGCAGGGTCTGCAAGGCTTGCAAGGGATGCAAGGGTTCCAACAGCAGGTACCACAGCCGCAGTTACAATTGCAGGGAAACATGGCGTTTCAGCCACAGGCCAGAGGCAGAGGCAGAGGAGGTTTTGTGAATAATGGTCCGGATTTGAACACTGTTGTGACGGGTGTGCAGGCAATGAAGAAGGTGATGCCGTGTCACGTGTGCGGAATCGTTGGTCATTGGAAACGCGAGTGCCCGATGGTGGTGCAGGAAGGTGCAGGTGTAGGTGCAGGTGTAGGTGCAGGTGTAGGTGCAGGTGTTGGTCAGCAAAACAATGATGTCAATGCATTTCAGACAATGAGGGGACCGAAAATGAGAGGTCCGAACCCAAATTTTCAGACCATAAATCAATTGCAGGGATTACAACCTATGCAGCCGCAGCAGATGCAGATGCCTCGTATGCAGATGACGCAAATGCAACCAATGCAACAGCAGTTACCTATGGTACCTAATCAGCAAATGCAAATACCATTGGCACCAATGGGTCAGCAGCAAGTGATGGTTCCTCCACAGGTAACGGGTCAGGTAATGAGTACAAATGGCACCGTACAACAGTTCCCATTACACAGTGAGAGTGGAATAAACAACGTATGGGAGAGTGAGAGTTCAGGAGAGGAAGGAGATTGTGTGCTTGCGGCATCCTTGGAAGTTGATCAAAGGGGTCCGTACGTGGAGGGAAGAGTAATGGGTCATCGGGTCTCATTCTTGGTTGACACGGGAGCCACACGTTCAACAGTTAAGAGCAGTGAAGTACCAAATTTGCCACTCTCAGGGAGAACAGTTCAAGTGGTGGGAGTAGCAAACAGACACCTGACGAACCCAATTACAGATCCGGTTCCAGTCAGCATCGGTAATTATCAAGGGGTACATCAGTTTGTGGTGTGTGACTCAAGCCCGATAGCCCTGTTAGGAAGAGACCTATTGTGTAAATTGGGTTGTTCGATAATGTGTTCAAACGAAGGAATAACAATAGAGACGAGCAATGATGGGGAAGACGAGGACAGTGTAGAGGGGGATGAGATAGAAACAGTCGACGAAGAGTATCCTCTGATTTGTCTCTTCCCGATGATAACTGAAGAAGATATCCCAGCAGAATTACAGGAAACAGTCGGAAAAGAAGTGTGGGACATGACAGGGAAAGAGGTGGGATTGATGAAAGGAGTGGAACCAGTGAAAGTGATGGTAAAGCCCAATGCGATCTTTCCCCAGACCCCACAATACCACATGCCACAAGATACTCTCATGAAAGTTGCCCAACTCATTGACGAATTTGTAAAGCAGGGAGTACTGAAAGAAGTGTTAAGCAGCCCATGTAATTCACCGATAATGGGACTAATAAAGCCAAGTGGGAAAGTCCGACTCGTGCAGGATTTGAGGAAAATAAATGACATCATAATAAAGTGCTGCCCAGTAGTACCGAATCCAGCCGTGATAATGTTCCAAGTTCCTTGCGATGCTGAATGGTTCTCAGTCATCGATTTGTCACAAGCATTCTTTTCTGTGCCTCTTCATGAGGACAGTCAATTCCTCTTTTGTTTCAAATTCCTAGACAGAGTGTACAGTTGGTGTCGAATTCCTCAAGGGTTTTCTGAGTCACCGTCAATCTTCAATCAGATTCTAAAGAAAGATCTGGAAGCATTAGAACTGCCATTCGAGTCAACTCTAGTACAGTACATTGATGACTTACTGGTTGCATCAAAGACAGAAAGTGGCTGCACAGCCGATACCATTGCTCTGTTGAACCATTTGGGAAGGAATGGACATAAGGTGTCTCCTTCCAAATTACAGTTCTGTCAGAAGAAAGTGAAATACTTGGGTCACCAAATAGAGAAAGGGTCACGGAGAATAATGAAGGAAAGAGTTACAAGTATACTCCAAATGAGTCCACCTAAAACAAGGAAGGAGGTGAGGAAGTTTTTGGGAATGGTGGGATATTGTCGCCAGTGGATTCCCAACTTTTCGTCTCTAGCAAAGCCCCTACTGAAATTGACCCAGAAGGATGCCTTGGATGAAATTGAGCTGAAAGGAGATGAGATGGATGCTTTTGTTGAATTGAAAGAATGCATGTGCAGGGCTCCAGCTTTAGGTATGCCTGATTACACGAAGCCTTTCACATTGTTTTGCCATGAACGTGATGCATGCTCTTTGTCTGTCTTGACCCAAGCCCATGGTGGCGTAAACAGACCAGTAGCGTATTTTTCAGCTACTTTGGATCCGGTTGCAGCAGCACTCCCAGGGTGTTTGCGCGCCGTAGCAGCAGTTGGTATCAGCCTCACTCAGAGTGAAGGAATAGTGATGGGACACCCAGTAACAGTCATGGTCCCTCACTCAGTTGAGATACTTTTGACCCGCTCCCGAACGCAGCACATGACAGGAGCAAGACTCACAAGGTATGAAACGATAATTCTGGGCTCACCGAATGTGCAGCTGAAAAGGTGCACTACGTTGAATCCAGCTACCTTGCTTCCTGGAGAAAATGCCGAAATTGAGAACGCTGAAGACGTCGAGAATGACTGCCTTCAGGTGACTGAATTTTGCACAAAACCCCGACCGGACATCAAGGATACCAAGCTTGATGAAAATGACCAAATTCTTTTTGTTGATGGTTCATGCCTAAGAGATGGGATGGGAATTTTGAAAGCAGGATATGCTGTATGTACTGTAACAGGGGTCTTGGAAGCGGGATGGCTTCAAGGAGTCTATTCTGCACAAGTAGCAGAACTTGTAGCCCTCACAAGAGCATGTCAATTGTCTGCATTGATGAAAGTCACCATTTATACTGATAGTCAATACGGGTTTGGGATTGTGCATGACTTTGGACAATTATGGTCGCAGAGAGGTTTCCTGACTTCTTCAGGATCCCCAGTAAAGAACGGGGAGAGAATAAGGGAATTGTTACATGCCATTCAAGTGCCAGCTGAAGTTGCAGTGGTAAAGTGCAGTGCTCACACGAAAGGACAGGACTATGTGTCTCTGGGAAATGCATATGCAGATCAAGTTGCAAGATTTTGTGCTTTGAACTGTATATTACTAAGGGATGATTGGAATACAATAAGTGAACCAGAACTCGAACCAGCTGAAGCATTTGCCTTGAAGGTTGTAGATACAATAGAAGAGCTAAAAGCACTACAGAATAATGTCAGGGAGGATGAAAGAGATTCCTGGATCAAATCACAATGCATAAAGAGACAAGATGAGTTATGGGTTTCACACGAGGGAAAATTTGTTTTGCCAAATAGTCTCTTATCACAGCTTGCGCGGTTCTATCATGGGCAAGCTCACTTAGGGAGAGATGCCATGATAAGATTGTTCAAAACTGATTGGTTTAACCCTAGATTTCGCCAAGCTGCAGAAGCAGTTTGCCATCGATGTATCACTTGCCAGCAGATGAACCCAGGAAAGGGAACGGTTGTGAGCGCGAGTCACATTGGTAGGGCAAGCGGTCCTTTTAGCCGAATGCAGATGGACTTCATTGAGATGCCTGTGCATGGGGGTCTGAAATATGTGTTGGTGATTGTGTGCATTTTTAGTCACTGGATTGAGGCATACCCCACACGTAGGAACGACAGCCTTACAGTTGCCAAGCTATTGTTGAGGGAGTTAATACCACGTTTCGGATTCCCGATCTCTTTAGAATCAGATAGGGGAAGTCACTTCAATAACGAGGTGATAAAGTTACTTTGCGAAGCGCTGAACATTGAGCAAAAGCTGCACTGTAGCTATCGCCCTGAAGCATCAGGACTGGTGGAGCAGATGAATGGTACGCTGAAGTCGAGAATGGCAAAAATATGTGCATCGACAAATTTGAAATGGCCTGACGCATTGCCCTTAGTGCTAATGTCAATGAGAAACACTCCTGATAGAAAAACTGGATTGTCTCCGCATGAAATACTCATGGGCAGAGCTATGAGACTTCCTGCAGTTCCCGCAAACATGCTTTTGAATATTACAGATGATATGGTGTTAGACTACTGCAAAGGTCTGGCTGACGTGGTCCGCTCTTTCTCTCAGCAGGTGGAAGCGACCACCTTGCCACCGATCCAAGGTCCAGGACACGCACTGAAAGCAGGTGACTGGGTCGTGGTAAAGAAGCACGTGAGAAAGTCGTGTCTGGAACCCCGTTGGAAAGGCCCTTTCCAAGTGATCCTGACGACAACTACCGCTGTGAAGTGTGCGGGGGTTCCCAACTGGATTCACGCCAGTCACACAAAGAAGGTGTTGTGTCCCACAGATGAGGAAGTTGAAGCGCTGAAAGTACCAGTGCCTGATAAAGCAGTGCCGAGTGCTGATACGGAACAAAAGCGAACTGAAAGCGAACAGGCAGAAGGAGGAGAAAAGGAAATATTCTCCGACAACGAAGACGCCAACTCGCTTGGGGAAGACCAAGGAGAAAGTTCAGACAGCGACGAAGAAGCTGCAGGTGACAAAGAGCCTGAAGCAGCTGAGGGTAGCAAAAAGCCTGAAGCAGCTGAAGGTGACAAGGAGCCTGAAGCAGCTGAAAGTGATAAGGAGCCTGAAGAAAGTAACGGTGACGAAGGGCTCGAAAAAGGTGAAAAGGCAGGAGAGCCTGATCAGAGGAGGGCTTTCCCAGAAGCAGACGATACCGAGAAAGAAAAGGAGAACGTGATCGATTCCCCGGAAGAAGGGGATAAGGCAGAGCGGAACGAAAGAGTTCAAGATTCCACAGAAAAGGTCGCAGGACCATCAAATGGACATGGTGCAAAGAGGAGACTAAGTATCTCACCAGTAAAAGAAAAGGGCAAAGAAAGTTTGAACGAGGGAGGAAGGCCAAAAGTAAAAGAGAAAAGAAAGGAAGTGACTGTCGTGGAACAATCGTCAAGTGAAGAAAAAGACTTGACAAAAGAGGAAAGTACCAGCGAAGCAGAGTCGAAAAGAGAAGCAAAATTGAAAAGAAAAAGGATACCGAACAGGAGGTATTCCGGTCCTGAATGGGCATATGCAGTTAATGATGATTGGACTGATGAGTTTGTATCTCTAAGCATCGAGAACGAAGAAGAAGAAGAAATACCAACAGAAAAGAAAAGTTTCATAGACTCTGTTGATTGAAAGGGTAAATGATATTGCTTGCTACAATATAACGTGAAAGAAACAACCAGCTGAGACATTGTTAACCGGATGAGACATTTGCTAAACCGATAAGGACTGAGTTATTGCCGAATTGAGACAAATGCTGCTAACCGATAAGTGACTTGCCTTTTGAAGAAGACGGTGTGAACATTGCGCTTGTTCAGCTTTGTAACTGAATTGCTAAATAGTTTCATTTATAAGTGCTTCTAGCTTTCTGATTCTATACAGATCATGACGCAAAACAATAGAAAGAAATATTGTAAATATGTGTGTATAGGCTTGGTATTAACATGTGTAATAATAATAATGGCAATTGTGTTTGGAATGCATGGAAAGGGTGAGAATGAGACAATTGCGGCTTCTACTATTGCTCCTGTTACTGCCACTGAACTAACCCCGTTGAAAAGGCTAGCACAGGATGAGAGACTCTTGCATGATAAGAAAGAGCTTTCGTATAACGTTTTCTATCGCTTGTTAACGGAGTATGTTGAGACTATGGATGCGAAAGATTGTTATGTGTGTACCCAGATACCGACATCAGTCAAGGAAGGGGTAACTTATCACCACATGCCTCTTACATATGGGATTACATGTAGTATAGTAATGTCTAGGTTTTATGGTCAATCTAACATACAGTATTTTTACTCGAATTATGATGTTACCTTTGCTTATGTTCCTATAATAGCGCAGCTAAGCGAGACTGCAAAATATTGGGATTACAAAATTATGAGGGACTTTTTCGAGCCAATGCAACCTTTTGAAACGGCTCATGCTCATAGGGAAAACCTTACTTGTTCAGTCTCTGCTGTAGAAATAAGCTTTTTAGATCGCACAGATGATAGAAGGGCTCAAATGAAAGCGAAATTAGAAAAGGAGTTACATAAGAGGACTTCAGTAGATAATTATGATTTTGCTGCTATAAAGACACAAGGGAAAATTGCTTTAGATGCTTGGCATGTAGGGAAGTTTTGTATATATCGAGGTGAATCTTATTATGACAATATTTTTGTAGGAGCGAGTGAATGCAAACATACGTTTATTTTTAAGGCCAAATGGACATTCATGATGAACGGACTTGACCCTGTCATTCCAGGTGTATATTACATTTGTGGGCATAATGCCTATTATCGTCTCCCAAAGGGATGGTGGGGGAGATGTTATTTGGGTATAGTGTTTCCAAAGGTTTATCAGCTGGATGACGTATCGATGATTGAAAAGACATCTGGATCCCATCGTATCCAGAAAAGAGAGACCGCAGCTGCTGTGGTAGGTGATATATTTGGAGCAATGATTCCTTCATTGGGAGTTGTGCTGAATTCCATCAAGATACGAAAGTTGTCTACTATAGTGGATAACATGTTGACAAAGTTTTCAGGTGCTATAATCCTGATAGATGCTGAGCTTGCAGCGGAAAGAGCTATGACTCTTCAAAATAGGCTTGCTTTAGACATTCTTTTAGCAAAGGATGGAGGCGTTTGCAAAATGATTGGTGCACGTCACTGTTGCACCTATATACCGGATAATAGTGTGAAGATTAAAACTATGTTTGCTAATCTAACAAAAGAAAGTGCAGATTTGAAGGAATTGAAAGAACCAGGAGTGTGGGAGAAGGTTGGAAAGGGAATAGCTTCAGTGGGTCATTGGCTTGGGGGAATTTGGAATGGAATACTATTGAAAATAATAGAAGGAATATTAATAGTAATAATTTGTGTATTAGGAATTTCGGGAATAAAAAGGGGAATAATAATGATTATGGAGAGAATTAAAAGAAGAAAAGAAGAGAAAATTATGAAAAGAATGGCAGAAGAATACAAAGCGCAAACTAGGGGAACTAAAAGGAGGAGGGAACTGACAGAATTTTAATGGAATAAAATTTGTGGGCATGATTTGTGTGATGACTAGTAGTCATCAGAGGAGGGATTGATGAAGCAGAAAATGAAGGTTTTGATTTGTTAACGCTTAAACGTAGTGCTGAAATAATCATGTGTGACATTAACCGAATTAATTAAGATTGTACGGGGACAAAATGTGCCCTCAGAGTAGTTTGCCATCATTTATATGCGTGCTTTATATAACGTGGAGAATTAGAATTGCACTAATCCGACATAATCATAAACGTGTGCTACGATTTGCTTGTTTGAAATGTTTTAGCTTAGCATTACTTTAGCGGAGGCTTTGGCCTAGTTGCCTGGTCTCACGGTTTAGATGCTCGTATTTTTCCACTGTGCTATTAAACGTGTATTCTTGCTTGAAGCTGTACTTTTCCACAGAAACTGTTCACATGCTTATCTTAAAGTTAGTGCCAGCCTGGCATATTTTCTCTTTAATTCAAGGTCGACTTGCAGGTGCGGACAATGGAGGCTCTGAGAGTAAGCTAATTGGAAAACAATGTTGCAACTTGCGTACCCATCTCCAAGGATAATGTATGCTTAAGTAAAAGCTTGAGAACTGTCGTTTTTGATTGGTCAATTTGAAGCTAACCTATGAACCCTCCAATGGAGACCCTACTGGATTCGAACTGTTGTCTATAAAACCCAGGTGCACGAGAAGAAGGTAGCCATTATGCGCTATGATTGCCATAGAGATCTTTGCTCTCTATCATCGGACATCCCGCCATTTTGACTTCGTAGCTATTATGGCCCACTTTGCTGCGACGCCATTTTGAGAGACTTTGATTCTTTCTCTAATCGAGAGAAAGAGACTTTAAATGATTCTTGCCCTAGAGACTGTAACTTTGATTTGATCCCTTCGCATGAAGTAATAGTTTTACCTTGCCGCCGTGAGGCAATTGCCCCGTTCACCCCTGCCCCTTTGCCCAGTCCTATGCCGATCGAAACGGTACCCATGATGACCGAAGAACGGTACCTGTGAGACGAAGACTTCCTTGTATGCTGATCGTAATTGGTAAATATGAAAAGAAAATTGTAAAATTGCATTGTGTTTCTTTTAGGTAACCAACTGCTGATTTTGATAAGGTCCCTAGTTAGGAGTTTTTCTAAATTAATGTTACTAAATTGTTTTCGCATGAAGTCCCACATGCTGATGCTAATTTGAGGTTAGATGAGGATTCCAGATGTTGCACGATGCAATTGGAGATCTTGTTATGCTGACTAAATGTATGCCATTAGTTCATTACAGATTATCGTATTAGTGATTTGCATTGCTATTATCGAATGCCTTGTGATTCAAATGCTACATAGATTACACTTATTTCGACGTTATGGACAGCTATTAATGTTCATATATGTTTATCATTTGGTGTTGAGAAACATTTATATTGTGCTAGCTTTGTTAATATAGGGAAATAAATTCACTAACTCTGCAATAAACTGGTGTGGTTCTTCCTGACTGAAAGGTCAGGGTTCGCCGAAATGTATTCTGGATTAATTGTTAAGTGTTATGTTGTTCAAGGTGTTGCTTATGTTCGTTATTGATTATTGATAAAAGGTGAGATTGATCGATTAAGAGTACAGAGAGTTCCCACTAAGTCAAAAGATTCATCGGCCTAAAGAGCGTCCAAAACAGGTAAAATTTGTTACCACGTTCCGCTCTATCAACACAAAGCTGAATACAGAGACTATTGGCTATATGGAATGTAAAAGCGATGTTACCAAGCAAAGAATATTACGCGAACGTGAGGGATAGCGTCAATCTGAGGCTGCAAAGTACTGAACCTCCGAACGGAAGTGGCGTAATGGGCAGAGCTGCCGACTTTGGAGCTGGGGAACCAGATTCGATTCTCGGTGTCTGCTCAACATCCCGTGTTTTTTCGCAAATCATTTGAATTCCCCGGGACTATAAAAATGAATGTTTCCTTGAATAATCTAACTGGTGCTTATGTAAAGGCTCCAAGACCTTTCAGGTCGTGTTCGCGCTATATAAACTGCAAACGAATATTAAATTGTTGGCTCCAGCTTTAGGAAATGTGATGTGCTCTGGGGTGATACGAAGTATGCTGTATACTGAGTAACTATAAATTATGTTTGTTTTACAAATAACATATCATCCTAATAGAACACCTTTGGTAAACAAGCCACCCCAGTCTTTCATTGAGTAAATGTGAAATCTCCCATTAGCAATTGGCCCTGGATAATTAGAAATTGTGTACCAATGATGTACTAAGATGTGGATGGAGTTTGGTAAGAACACAGGGAGGTTTAATCACACTAATTGTGGGCAGAAGTGCAGGCATGTCGAACACACGTACAAAAGGGCCAGAAATATGCTATGTTGGGGTAACCACTGCTTTATACACGTTAGTGACCGCACATCCTTTAACCGTACTCTTGTTGCTTCTTTCAAGTGTGTTCTAAATTTAATAGAATCATCGAGTATGACCCTTTAACGCTTACCATTAATCCCAGGTCTACCAAGTATTTTTTGGTGCGAGTACCATAAATCCGATGTTTGGCTGAGTAAGAAACTGAACTGGTGTTTACCAGTGACCTGATGATAAAATGTTAATGACTGAAAAAGGGATGTTGTTGAATCAACCATCAAAAGATATTAATTGTTCTCAGAGAGAAAAGAAAAAACAACAACATCAACCAGATAAACTAGCTGAAGGACTGGGAAAAAACGGAATTTTAGATAACAGAGCAGCGAGGGAGCCCCAAAGAATTTCCATCACCACTCCATCTCTGAACGCCTCTAAACTTTGTGGAAGATGGAGGTGATGCATCTCTGAACGCCTCTAAACTTTGTGGAAGATGGAGGTGATAAAATCATCTACCTCCTTATAACATCTAAAGTTATGCTCGTTACTATTAAACATCACCCTCAGAGTGGCAGGAAATTGCAACTGGGCTGTAGACCCCAGCTTTCTCGAAGGAGCAATCCTTTTCCACAGCTCCCATTGCCGATTTAGAGTTGCCTGTGAAACATCTGATTTGATTTTGAAGGTTATCCCTTCAGAGACTTCAATTTCAGAGCACTCAAGAGAATACGTCTTTTAAAGTGTAAGTGTGAAAGTTAACTAAAATCTTCCTTGGTTTATTTCTATTGGGGTTTGTAGGAGGCTGGCCTGGCTTGTAGTGGGTACCAAGGGGTACTTACACTTTGTAGCAGGTCCAGTTATCCCTTATTAGTGTAGAAGAGGTGTCTAGCAGCTTAGGCTGATAGAAAAGGTAGCTTAGCAGAGCAGCTTAGGCTGAACTAGGAGACATGCAAAGCTCCTACTATACCACTGGTGTCATATGCACAAGATCATAAGAAAACACAATAAACAGATATACTAAAAATAAAGGTACTTTATTTTTATGACAATATGCCAAAAGTATCTCAGTGAGTACCCTCAGTATGAGGATAGAAAATATACACAAGATATATGTACACAATACCAAAAATATGCAGTAATAGCAATACAAAGCAATGCAAGCAATGTACAGTCACAATAGATTGCAATGAGAGCACATAGGTATAGGAGCAACACAAACCATATACTCCAAAAGTGGAATGCGAATCACGAATGGACCCCAAACCTACAGGGAGTGCAGAATTATTAGGCAAGTTGTATTTTTGAGGATTAATTTTATTATTGAACAACAACCATGTTCTCAATGAACCCAAAAAACACATTAATATCAAAGCTGAATATTTTTGGAAGTAGTTTTTAGTTTGTTTTTAGTTTTAGCTATGTTAGGGGGATATCTGTGTGTGCAGGTGACTATTACTGTGCATAATTATTAGGCAACTTAACAAAAAACAAATATATACCAATTTCAATGATTTATTATTACCAGTGAAACCAATATAACATCTCAACATTCACAAATATACATTTCTGACATTCAAAAACAAAACAAAAACAAATCAGTGACCAATATAGTCACCTTTCTTTGCAAGGACACTCAAAAGCCTGCCATCCATGGATTCTGTCAGTGTTTTGATCTGTTCACCATCAACATTGCGTGCAGCAGCAACCACAGCCTCCCAGACACTGTTCAGAGAGGTGTACTGTTTTCCCTCCTTGTAAATCTCACATTTGATGATGGACCACAGGTTCTCAATGGGGTTCAGATCAGGTGAACAAGGAGGCCATGTCATTATATTTCCTTCTTGTATACCCTTTCTTGCCAGCCACGCTGTGGAGTACTTGGACGCGTGTGATGGAGCATTGTCCTGCATGAAAATCATGTTTTTCTTGAAGGATGCAGACTTCTTCCTGTACCACTGCTTGAAGAAGGTGTCTTCCAGGAACTGGCAGTAGGACTGGGAGTTGAGCTTGACTCCATCCTCAACCCGAAAAGGCCCCACAAGCTCATCTTTGATGAAACCAGCCCAAACCAGTACTCCACCTCCACCTTGCTGGCGTCTGAGTCGGACTGGAGCTCTCTGCCCTTTACCAATCCAGCCACGGGCCCATCCATCTGGCCCATCAAGACTCACTCTCATTTCATCAGTCCATAAAACCTAAGAAAAATCAGTCTTGAGATATTTCTTGGCCCAGTCTTGACGTTTCAGCTTGTGTGTCTTGTTCAGTGGTGGTCGTCTTTCAGCATTTCTTACCTTGGCCATGTCTCTGAGTATTGCACACCTTGTGCTTTTGGGCACTCCAGTGATGTTGCAGCTCTGAAATATGGCCAAACTGGTGGCAAGTGGCATCGTGGCAGCTGCACGCTTGACTTTTCTCAGTTCATGGGCAGTTATTTTGCGCCTTGGTTTTTCCACACGCTTCTTGCGACCCTGTTGACTATTTTGAATGAAACGCTTGATTGTTCGATGATCACGCTTCAGAAGCTTTGCAATTTTAAGAGTGCTGCATCCCTCTGCAAGATATCTCACTATTTTTGACTTTTCTGAGCCTGTCAAGTCCTTCTTTTGACCCATTTTGCCAAAGGAAAGGAAGTTGCCTAATAATTATGCACACCTGATATAGGGTGTTGATGTCATTAGACCACACCCCTTCTCATTACAGAGATGCACATCACCTAATATGCTTAATTGGTAGTAGGCTTTCGAGCCTATACAGCTTGGAGTAAGACAACATGCATAAAGAGGATGATGTGGTCAAAATACTAATTTGCCTAATAATTCTGCACTCCCTGTATGTGAGCTTGTAGAGGGTCGCTGGGACTGTAAGAAAACAGTGAGGGTTAGAAAAATAGCCCACCCCAAGACCCTGAAAAGTAGGAGTAAAGTGCACCTACTACCCTCAGAGAGCACAGAAGTCGTGATAGGGGGATTCTGCAGTAAGAACAAACACCAGCAATGCAACGACAGTGGATTTCAGGACCTGAGTACCTGTAAGACAAGGTGACCAAGTCCAATAGTTGCGACAGTGTCGAGAGTGGGCAGGAGCCCAGGAAATGCCAGCTGAAGATGCAAGGAAGCTGCCACCGGGTGGAAGAAGCTTGGAGTTCTGCAAGAAAGAAGAGGACTAGGGACTTCTCCTTTGAAAGACGGATGTCCCACGTCGCGATGAAGCTTGCAGAGGTGTTCCCACGCAGAAAGACCTCAAACAAGCCTTGCTAGCTGCAAAGATCGCAGTAGAGGTTTTTGGATGCTGCTGTAGCCCAGGAGGGACCAGGATGTTGCCTTTTGGAGGAGGAGACAGAGGGGGCACCCAACAACTCAGAGAGCCCCCACAGAAGCAGGCGGCACCCGCAGAAGTACCCTAACAGGCACTTAGAAGAAAAGTGAACCAGAGTCCACGCAAAGTCACAAAAGGGAGTCCCACGACACCGAAGGACAACTCAGAAGGTTGTGCACTGCAGGACAGAGTGCTGGGGACCCAGGCTTGGCTGTGCATGAAGGAAATCCTGGAAGAGTGCATAGGAGCCGGAGCAGCTGCAAATCATGCGGTACCCAGCTTTGCAGTCTAGCGTGGGGAGGCAAGAACTTACCTCCACCAAACTTGGACTGAAGAGTCACTGGACTGTGGGAGTCACTTGGACAGAGTTGATGTGTTCCAGGGACCACGCTCATCGTGCTGAGAGGGGACCCAGAGGACCAGTGTTGCAGTCTTTTGGTGTCTGCATTAGCAGGGGGAAGATTCCGTCGACCCACTGGAGATTTCTTCGGAGCTTCTGGTGCAGGGTGAAGGCAGGCTACCCCCAGAGCATGCACCACCTGGAAACACTTGAGAAAGCCGGCAGGATTAGGTGCTACAATGTTGCTGGTAGTCATCTTGCTACTTTGTTGCAGTTTTGCAGGCGTCCTGGAGCAGTCAGCGGTCGATCCTTTGGTAGAAGGTGAAGAGGGAGATGCAGAGGAACTCTGGTGAGCTCCTGCATTCGTTATCTGAAGAATTCCCCAAAGCATAGACCCTAAATAGACAGAAAAGGAGGTTTGGCTACTAAGGTAGGAGGATTGGCTACCAAGAGAGGTAAGAGCCTATCAGAAGGAGCCTCTGACGTTACCTGCTGGCACTGGCCACTCAGAGCAGTCCAGTGTGCCTCCAACACCTCTGTTTCCGAGATGGCAGAGGTCTGGGACACACTGGAGGAGCTCTGGGCACCTCCCCTGGGAGGTACTGGTCAGGGGAGTGGTCACTCCCCTTTCCTTTGTCCAGTTTCGCGCCAGAGCAGGGCTGGGGGATCCCTGAACCGGTGTAGACTGGCTTATGCAGAGATGGGCACCATCTGTGTCCATCAACGCAATTTCAGAGGCTGGGGGAGGCTACTCCTCCCCAGCCCTTCACACCTATTTCCAAAGGGAGAGGATGTAACACCCTCTCTCAGAGGAAATCCTTTTTTCTGCCTTCCTGGGCCAGGGCTGCCTGGACCCCAGGAGGGCAGAAACCTGTCTGAGGGGTTGGCAGCAGCAGCAGCTGCAGTGGAAACCCCAAAAAGGCAGTTTGGCAGTACCCGGGTTCTATGCTAGAGACCCAGGGGATCATGGAATTGTCCCTCCAACACCAGAATGGTATTGGGGTGACAATTCCATGATCTTAGACATGTTACATGGCCATGTTCGGAGTTACAGTTGTGACGCTATACATAGGTAGTGACCTATGTATAGTGCACGCGTGTAATGGTGTCCCAGCACTCACAAAGTCCGGGGAATTTGCCCTGAAGGATGTGGGGGCACCTTGGCTAGTGCCTGGGTGCCCACACACTAAGTAACTTTGCACCCAACCTTCACCAGGTGAAGGTTAGACATATAGGTGACTTATAAGTTACTTAAGTGCAGTGGTAAATGGCTGTGAAATAACGTGGACCTTATTTCACGCAGGCTGCACTGGCAGGCCTGTGTAAGAATTGTCAGAGCTCCCTATGGGTGGCAAAAGAAATGCTGACGCCCATAGGGAACTCCTGGAACCCCAATACCCTGGGTACCTCAGTACCATATACAAGGGAATTATATGGGTGTACCAGTTTGCCAATGTGAATTGGTATATTTTGTCACTAGCCTGTTAGTGACAAATTTGGAAAGCAGAGAGAGCATAACCACTGAGGTTCTGGTTAGCAGAGCCTCAGTGAGACAGTTAGGCACTACACAGGGAACACATATAGGCCACAAACATATGAGCACTGGGGTCCTGGCTAGCAGGATCCCAGTGACACATAACAAACACACTGACAACATAGGGTCTTCACTATGAGCACTGGGCCCTGGCTAGCAGGATCCCAGTGAGACAGTGAAAACACCATGACATATGGTCACAAACAGGCCAAAAGTGGGGGTAACAAGGCTAGAAAGAGGCTACTTTCCTACAGTGGTCTGCCATGGTATTAAGAAGAAACCAGCATTAATGCCTTGGGCATGGTGCCCCTCTAAGTAAAGGGCTGTATCGGTATCACAACAGAGAATTTAGAGGGTTACCTGAGGTGAATGAGAACACAAATATATATATATATTTTTTAAATTGGAAGGCGTGGTAGCATAGCCACTTAGAACTATGGGCATGCCGACTCAATTATATCAAATTGAGAAAGGTTGCTCTTTATTGCACTTTGATAAAGTTGCAAAGTTTTTCAGCTTTAGAAAACATCATGCATGGGAGAAAAGCTTGCATAAAAAACATTTTTGCAGAAGACGTTTTCAGAAACGTCTTTTTGCAAGACCATTCTTTAATTAAAAATAGGTTTTTTCATGGGTTGCTTCCAGCAAAACCCTACAAAACTTACTTTTGAACGATTCCTGTCCTGTGTGTTTTTAAAATTTTGAAATATTAATGTACTTGAAGAAGCATGCAATGTTTTGAAAAACTTTATGATGTTTATTGAAGAAAACGTGCATCTTTACACAGCACTACTTGGCACCTTGGACAAAGAAGAGGGGGAATTTTACAGGATACCTGGTGAATGGAAATACCCATTTCACGTACATGTCAAAAATAATCCCAATGGTGTTGCTTTCTATGTGTAATCACCATACTAAAACAGTAACTGAAACTACTTGGCAAGAGCAGTGAAAAGGGAAGCTTTAGATAAGAAGGAGCAACGTGGTTATGTCAGGGTAGCGCATACTCCTAATAACTGGGTACATAAAGTAGGGAAACAGGAGAATGGAATGAGTGCAATAGGGGGTTCTGAAAATATGTAGGAGTTGTATGCACCTTTATGTGCATTTGTAGTGCCTTGCTACTCCCTGTATGTTCCCATAGTGCTTTCAGAACTGAGACACCCATTACTGCGCTTGGGTAATAGTAACGAGAACAAAGTGGCTTGCTGACAACTTATTCTTTTGTATTATCTATTGGTTAGCGATGACTCATACTGAGTAGTCAGTGGCGAGGTTACACCATTCTTGGGTGTTGTTTGATTGATGATATTGGATAGTGGCAAACTAGATCATGTTATAGATGATCGGGAGCACTAGCAGCATGGATGCGTGTGCCCAATGGTATTGCCCTTTGGTTTCTATTACTGTTGTGTATGGTTCTTCATTGGTCGGGCTTGTTGGCTATTTTTTTTGATGAAGCTTTGCCCATAAAGACTCCTTGATGCAGTGTTATGTGCATCTGGATGTGGAAAATATAAGTGCACTTCCTCTGGATGGGTGGTATGTAGATGTGCGAGTGTGAATGTTGAGGTGACAAACACTTAGTCAACCAAATGGTTTGGATCTGTGTTGTGCGCCTGATGTTGCTAAAGGTTGTTTCTTATTCACAAGCTTTTTTTATTTTGATTAGTGTTTATTACAATAAACAGTCAAACAAGTTAGTTATGGCAAAGCAATGAGCACCTCTGTGCAAGGGTATGTATTAGCAATAGTCCATAGGGATCAAGTACATAGAGAGTGACAGAGTCCGGAAATATGCTGGTAGATACAGGTTAGCTACAATCATAGTTACAGATACAAGAGTTTACCAGCACTAATAAACATGTACATGACATCTACTTAGGATGGAGCATAGTAATTATATTATGAACAGAGGAAGTGCGGGTGGAAACGTGATTGCAAATGGTTACAAGAATGTCGTGTTAGGAATATGGAGGCTATAGGAATGCCAGGATACCAGGCACTGCATTCTGATTGCCTCATACTGGAACTGTTGTGGTAAGTCCGTACTATGAGCGTGGGTATGTTACCGGAGCCTGGCATTTAAGGCAGGGAAATGTCTTTCTTGGCCTCTATGTCAAGAATGTAGTTATCCCAGCCTCCCAATCCCGTTCTCAACAAGCCTCTGGCCCTCATGGCATGTAGTGTATCAGCTTCAGGCCGAGCCCAGAGTAATAAGGTACGCAACCATTGTTTTGTGTCTGGCACTGAGGGAGCTTTCCATGTCATGGCTATTTGGCGTTTAAAAAGTACGAGGGCAAGATCTACAAACCGATGCAGCTGTTTGGAGCCTTTGGTCTTAGGGCGAAGGCCCAGCAAGCAAGAGTCTGGGGTCAGGAGCAGGGCATGCCCAGTTAGCTCTACCGTGATGGCTATGATCTCAGTCGAGGTTACCACAGTTGCGGGGGGGCAGTCCCACACCATATGAATCCTGCATCTGGATGCCGACACCAGGGGCAGCCAGATCGCGCGTTGGGTAACATGCGCTCGATTCAGTGTGGTGATAAATCAGTGTGGTGCACATAATTGAATTGAGTGTATCTAAAGCGAGGACTACGCGATACTTCCTAAACTTGTCGCAATGCCTGCGCCCATGCCTTAGCTGTGAGCGGAAGAGGTAGTTGTCCCACCTAGTCTTTTCTTATTCACAGACTTAAGGAAGAAAGATAACTCCTGAAAGCATGAAGGAGTGGAATAGGACTGAAGGTGGATGGTGTGTAAGATTTAGATTAGAAGCAGCCCAATGTAATCCCCCTCTATTTACAGAATATAGGGCAATGAGTGAGTTAAACTAGGAATGGGCAGGGGACTCAGTTTGAAAGGACAGACTGGGGTTGTGACACATATCATCCAACATATGGAACGCTTCCGAGTCATAGTAATCAGAGAGACCCTACAAGAACAAGATTTGCAATGAAGGACCGGTGACAGCATACTATTTACTGATATTCATGCAGCAGTCCTACTATTATATTTGTTTTATGTCCATAAAAACAGAGGTGGAAGAGACACTAATTCATCGTACAGGTGGCTGACCTGCTAGAAATGGATCCCCCGACCCTGACAAGAATCAGGAAATGGATATTGCAGGTGTTAGGACTACTCCATAAACTTTTTTATGTCCAAAATGTTTTGACAAAAATATTGTTTAACATAAATATTGTATCCTTAATGTTGCTTTAAAAATGATTGAGTATTAACTTAAATACGGCGATATTTATGTAAACAGTTTAAACACAGTATTTTTGTCAGACTATAATAAGTCCCTGGTATTCTTGTATCATACTGTGTGTAAAATTACCACCACTGTTTATCGAAGTTGGGGTGTGGTAGTCCATTGTCTTCACCTCAGGAGTGTCTGCAAAACAGATGTTAAATCATGGCCCTTCTCTACTTAGGGGGAGAGGCTGGCATCTGGTAGATACATAGAGCAGACACACAGGTATGTATAAGAGGTGCTGACAGTTGTCATCCAGATTTGACAGAGGGAACCCAACCATTATGAGACTCATGGAAAGTAGCTTGCTGTTCTCTGTGAGAAGAAACTTTGAAGCGGGGGCCACAGACTGCACAGATCACGTCAAACCTTCAAGAGCTTCTTAGATAGCCACCGAAACTCTAACAAAGCCATTCTTCTCAAGCAGAAGGAAGAACACATGTAAAAACTTAAACCAATGTGTAAATGCTTTCATTTCCATTGCAGTTAATGGTGATAAATGATATTTGCTGCTGATAATCTTCAGAGCTGCCAAACGGATACTGGTTGTGCAAAGTGAGATCAGCTAATGCTTCTGTGATACACATCTTACAAACTCAAGGAGCAGCAGATGTGACCCTGAAAGGCGGTTCTAGCAACTTTTAATCCATTCCATCAATCAGAGGAACGTTCACTTCTGTATACCATCCAGCCTTCGTGAAATGGTGTTGTGTATTTACAGCGATGGGATTTAATCTATTTTATAGAGCAGTTACCACACAGGAAAAATGAAAGATATGTGGACAAACTGACTGATACATCGCCTACCTGTCCAAATCACTTCCCATTAAAGGATAACACTATTCAGAAACACATTTACCCGTCCAGTATTGTCACTCTGGGTGTGAGGAGAAGGAAGGAGCTGCAAATAATAATTAGGACAGATAATACACCTAACACCACCAAATATTGTGGTACCAAAATACAGCCAGAATATCAACTACTAAAACATTGGGAAGGTAAGTATATATATAAAATGTAGATTTACTGTGCTTAACGCCATATCTGTGCAGATATAAGATATAAATATATATTGTCAAGGTACCTAAATGTAAAGTTGAGATTATACAACCTATGCAAGGTCTATTTGAGGATGACTACATGACAATAAATATGTATGTATAGCCAGGTACTTCAGCTGCTTGACTGAAGTAAGACATATGCAGTTGTGTAAACCTAACATTTAACAATCCCAAAGCATATTATGCATCGCATGTGTAATATGCAAATAAACTTCAGTTTTGCAAGGTCAACAGGAAAAATGCATCAGAACCCCATTTTCTTGGATTCTAAACCCATATTCCCTTAAGGCCATAGAAAAGACTGACAATGACTGGAAACCTAAGCAAAATATGTAAAGAAACATTGCTTACCACCACAAATCTGAGGGTAAGAAAACTAAAATTAGGTCTGTGAGTACACTTAATATTCTTTACTAATTAATTTCAAAGCATGTATGTTGAAATAGAAAAACACCATAACTATATAGTTAAATATACTTTCGTTATGATGAGTTGTCCCAACTAAAGAGGATGATGCACATTTTCGTGGCTTAGCAATAATTAACACCGCCTTCGTCAACACAGATTTTAAATAAACATTGACAAAGCCAATGGCTTTTGCCTTGTTTTTTCTTTTTATCTAACTCGATACCAAATACCAGAAAAATGTTATAATAATGTTGGTTTTAAATTTGATAAACTGTTTAGCTGTTTATGTTGTTTATTAATTCAACATACATCACAACATAAATAACCATTACGGGTTTATTAAATGTAAAACAAACATCATTGTAACATTTTTCTAATATTTATAATCCAGTTAGAGAGAAAGAAGACGAAAGAAGACTGAGAAGACAGCAGCAAAGAAAGAAGAAAGAAGATGGCAGTGAATTATGAAGACAGAAAAGACGATATAGGGTGAAATAGAAAGAAGACAGCACAGAAGAAAGACGACATAGAAGATGTCATGCGGCGAAGAAGAAAGAAGACGGCAGTGAAGAAATAAGACAGAGAAAACAGCATGCAGCGAAAAAGAAAGAAGATGGCAGCGAAAAAGAAGACAGAGAAGACGGCATGTGGTGAAGAAAAAAGAAGACGGCAGCGAAGAAAGAAGATAGAGATGACGGCAAGCGGCGAAGAAGAAAGAAGACAGCAGCGAAGAAAAAAGACAGAGAAGACAGTATGCCGCAAAGAAGAAAGAGGACAGCAGCAAAGAAAGAGAAGACATCAGCGAAAAAAGATGTCTGCGAAGAAAGAAGACAGCATGCAGAAAGAAAAAAGAAGTACCTTCATCGTTGTAGCCAGAGGAAGGACACTGGCGACTGTCCAATGGCAAGTGATTGGAAGGAGTACTTGGTCTAGAGGCAACACGATGGCTTGAACAGCAAAGAAGACAGTAGGAAGTGAAGCAGAGGATGTGCAAACGACGTGCTGGCCAATCACAAGCATGTAAATTAGAGCAACATTGAACCAAGCTAATGGTAAGTTCAGGTAAGTAAGGGAAGGGTTCGACGCTCCTTTTAAAAAAAATATTATCACCAAAAGATTTCTCAAGCACAGCAAGCAAGTGCACGCGTGCAGGCAAAACCTAAAAATTAGGAACATTGATAGGAAGAGGAGTTCAACTGCAAATGCTAGCAGTTGTGGAATAATCTTTCAATGAATTACATCCATGTTAAACAGCTAAAGTCCAAACAAGGAATGTCAAGGAATAGCTCCAGTATATATATTCCCACTCCCACTGCAACAATAAAATAAGGCATAAAAGCCACCACAGAAATAGGTACTCCAGACCACACCAACAACATCAATGGCACGAAACACACATACAAAATAGCGGATGGCCAATATCACTCTCATCACCACTCTGCCTCAACTACTAACAACCATCCTTAGCAATGGAGTCATGCTGGTTTGAAACCAACGTAGGTTGGTTTAAAACCAGCCACTGACTGATGTGTTTACCGAGATGTCTATTTCTGTGTTGGAATTTACATCAGACTATGTGTGTAAGTTTGTGCGTGTGAATGAGATAGTTCTATGGGAGAGATATACTTAGAATCAAGCTTTTTATAATAACTTCGATGAAATTAACTTTCCCAATATTGACTTGTATATACAAGTATAACAAAATATTTGCCTGGATAAGAAGTCTATTTTGTTACTATAAAAAATATACTTTAAGGTTGATTATCAAGAATATAGTGTTGTCACAGACCCCATTTGAATTTTCTGATCCGTCAATTATTTGGTGCTCCCACTTCCTGCTAACATCATGCACCTGGTGTGGCCAAAGCCCTCCTGGATTATGGCACTACATCTGGCTCTTTCGGTGGCTAAGTGGACCACTAATATTTGGACAAGGTCTCATTTGGTTCTCTGTCCTCACTCTTTTCATCCTCAGACTGGCTGCAAGGCTCTCCTCAGCTGGTTGGAAGTGCTCCCAGCTTCTGGCTTTAACTGTTCCTGATGTCAATGCTTCAGTGTCCCAGTGGATATATTTGTGAGCATCATCCATGTTCCGACTCCCTCAGGTTCTCTCAGTGTCCTTCTGGCCTAAATCCAATAGTCTTCTTCTGTTTTTTATGTCTGTCTTTCTTTCTCCCCTTATTCTTTCCTTTCTATCTATGTCTTCCTTGTTATTTTTTTCCCACTCTTGACTCTGTTCCCTTTTTTTGTTTCAAGGCCGCCAAGGACATGAGTTATCCAAAGAAGGTAAATCATCTCTCTCAGACCCCGTGCACCAGCCATCATTTCTAAATGTATTTATTTTGTCCCCCAGTGGTTGACGTTCTATGATTAATTGTGGTGATGGAAAGAGGGAGTGAGCACGTTTACAAGTTCTGGGGCCCTTCTGGACACCGACAACTCCTGAACAAGGTGGCATGGTGATCACTTTCGGGCTGCCTCACTGATATGCATATGACATCTTTAATGATGTCACACGTCTATCATATAGGCCTGGGGCGGATTCCCTAATTCCATCTAGGTTCATCATTGATCAGGCTGGTGGGCGGGGCTATAGGAGGGGCTGTGGGCAGCTACTACTGACCCCTTCTCCTCTCTTGCCAGGCCCAAGCTCGATCCATTTTTTTTATGTTGGTAGGAGGGGGGAAGGTGGGAAAGAGGGCAGGAGAAGCTGACCAGTGCCTTCCACAGCACTATGTGGCTGTGTCCCTGCCAGGATCCAGGGGCCGTTTGGATGTTTTCATAGTCCAGGAAATAATCCAGACTGCACCTGGCTCCTTGCTGGAGTGCAGAACTGAGTGCTGTGCACAAGCCCTTGTTGGCTGGCTGATAGAGCATGCTGAACATAATGTTTGTTTTCTAAAACCTTTTAGTTGGCGTATCCAGATGCCGGTTGTATTTTTTGTAGGCTAAGAAAAAAATCCAAACAGTGTCTTGCTCATTTTCGGGCAGAGAAACATCGAGAAAAACAGCAATGGGTCACAAGATTTTTATCTCTAATTTTTTGTGCAGAAGGCAGGTTCCTTAAAAATAATACACCATTACGCCTGACAGACTCTACATGTAGCAATGTAGTTTGTTCAAAAGCCCACAATACCTAATGCAGTGATACCCAACACAGCAATCGGGCATTATTTCTTACCTATAATGCCAGCGAATTCTGAGGACGTTTTTGCAAACGTTTCTTGTGTAAATTGACTTACACTAGGAAGCAAAAATATATAGAAATGCAATAGATGATAGCAAATGTTTTACCATTATGCATTTTCACAATTTCTGATGAAAACTCTAGGCCATAAGGTATTGCCCAGGGGCAGGAAAGGCCCAAGAATTGTAACTGTGGAAAGTGCAAAAAAGACGCTTGGAATAAGGTTGATTTCTAGAGTATGGGTAGCAGCAGTATTGGGACATAGGCTTGGCTGGACCTTGGGAAACCAATTAACCCCAGACATTTCTGAAAATTGGACATCTAGAAGAGTCCTGAGTGTGTGGCTTGTTGGGATGCCATCCCTTTTCTTTTTAATACCCTGAAAGCCCTACAAATGTCAAATACTGGTTAAAAAACCTAAATTTCCTCACACTTCTGATTGGGAAAGGTCTGGAATCTGAGGGGGAAAGCAAAACTCCCACCAACACAACTTCCCTCCTTTTCTACCCATAAAACATTACCTCACATTTGTGGATGAGACTATTGTAACTGACAGTAACGGGCCAAATCAATGACTGTGTGAGGAAAGTATAATGTCAATGCAGTCTTTACATTGTGACAGACTAGGCTGATTCCTGTCCGTACAATGTCCTTTCCACACATGTGGAGCACTGATTTTATCAACAGAAGTGTGGGAATATTGGATGGTAGTACTTTTGCCCTTTGCTTAATGTTCTGGAGTTTATGTCACAGAAGATTGAAGGAACTGTTATTTTTACGAATACATTGACATTTGCAGGAATTTCTGGGTAATAAAACACTAAGATTCATTGAAGTCACAATATCCTGGATTCTGATTGGTGTCTAGTTATAAGAAATGGCTGGCAAACACAGGTTCCATTGGTTGCTAGCCAAATCCGAGGCCAAATACTGGAGCTATCCCCTGCTAGAATGTTTCTCTATCAAAAACATTCCCTAGTTCCTGGATCCAAGCTCATACCCATCAAAAATCTACACATCTGACAATCCCACAGTCAGAAGACCCACCAAGACACAGCCATGGGTTTAGTATTGGCAGAGATCTGTTCTAATATGAGAAAGACTGATGACAACCAGGGGTTGAGCACCTTGTCCCGGCCAGCCAATCATGGTGAGGGAGGCCGGGCACCCACGGGAAAAAACCTTAGGATGTGTAGATGTTAGTAATGCATGGTTGTGGTATGTTTCCATGCAGCCAAGTGGAGATACCTAGGGCTATAAGACAGGTGCCCAAAACTCGCATTTGACTTGCAGTTGTTTTCCAATTTTCCAAAATGCGCAAACCCCATTTTATTACCTGTGAGCACCCTGAACCCAAAGAAAAACAATACATGTCTGGTATCCCAAAGTGCCAATGCTGTTGATCAAACCTTGGCTGGGATATATTCCTGCTCAAGGGATCTGTAAGAAATAACCATGTTGTAGAGAAAAATGCAAAAAACTGACAAATGTCACAAACAGTGCGATCTTCCAGCTGGCCAGTTATAGTGAGGGAGGGGTGGCACAACACGATAGAAACCTTAAGTTGTGTCAATATTAAAAATGTATGGTTGTGGTATATTTCCACACACTTCAGGGCTGATACCTGTACCCAAAAGACAGGTCATCTAAACCGGCATTTCATGTTATGTTGCTTTTCAAATTTTCCAAATGTAGTGCACCAATTTTATCACCTTTTGGTACAATGAGCCTACAGAGAACCCATACATGTAAGGTCCCTCATCCTCAGGAAATCCAATAGAACAAAGGTGGCGGTTCAGGCCACTCCAGAGAGAGTAGCGGGAACTACCATGTTTTGGAAGATAAATTGGTAAAAGCTGAATATCTCCATTGTTCAGCCAGTTCCACCAGCCAGTTAACTGCGGCAAAAGAGAGCTAGGTTGCACCACTAGATTCCTTAGATCGTACAGAACTAGAAAATAAATCGTTTTTTATACTTTCCACATAGTTGTGTTTGATATCTGTCATCAAATGAACATTGCATTACAAACAGGGACTATATTACAAAATTATGCAGGCTCCATGGCCTGTTCATGAAAGGCATTCTAGAGTATATAATGTAGTACTACATTACGTACTCCAAAATGCAATACACAAACTTTGCGTTGTCTATTACCTCTGTACAAAGATCTCTGATTCAGTGGCAGAAATCTCTGCGCGTGTAGGAATAGGATTTAGTATTATATGCGGTTCACAAAATACATATTTAAATCTACTACAGTAGTACTGCTGGCAAAATAGGCTTAAATATATCCAGTCCAGCCTTGGCGTAAGTCAAGCACAACACATGGCCAAACATTCTTTCTGCAACATACTTCCAAAGAAATCTGTGGAGGCAGGCAATAACGCTACACTTAAGGAAACATATAAAATAAACTGAATTAAATGACATTTTGACTTAAACATTATTTAAGGGACCACTCTATGTGTCCTATGGGGTCCGGATACTTGTATTCTGACCCCTTATATGTTTTTGCACTCTTCCTTTCCCACCCCCAGCCGATGCAACAAACAAAATGGCGGTTGCAACTTTTCTGTCAGGTTGCAGCCAGCCAATCAGGGCCTTGCTTTTCCCCCAGGATTAGTGGGTCCAGATCTGCAGAGCCGGATCCGCAGAAGATCAGCATCCCTATATATCTATATTTTTTTAACTCTAATATATCAGAAACTACTATACGGATTTACACCAAATCACAAAAAGCTTGCTTTCTGGACCAACAGCTAGCATTCTGACAAATTTGGTGTAATTCTGTCCAGCAGTTCGGGCTGTAGTCGTGTTCAAAATCCCTATGGGAAAATGCATATCGAAAACGTGTTTTGGGAACAACCCGTTTTCTCGGCTCCCGCTTGACGGATCACTCTGAAACTTTCAAGACAACAGCTGAACCGACTGAAGTATAAGTTTTAAAAATGTTGTGAAGATTCGTCAAGCAGCGCCAAAGTTATTGGCAAAACAAAAACGCTTTTCCTATGGAAACTAGTTCCTTACTATAACTACCTACTGGTGACTGCCAGTAGGTAATATATTTGTAAAGCTCTGGAACTGTGGTGTGCAAACACACCAGCAGTGAAAGAGTCATCCTTGTAGTTGAAAACTCCCAAATAAACCTAGTGTGTCATATGGAAATGTTGGATCCAAATTTGCTTATTTATGTCACACACTTCAGGACTGATATGCTTCATACAATACAGCACCAGTATTTATGTGTTGCCACTTTCAAATTTACCAACCACCAGCCTCAGCTCTTGGCTAGGCTGCCTTTATGCATGCTTCCACTCACTTTTCTATATCTGATTATTGTTGTCTAAATATCGTGTGACACAAATATTCATGACATAAGTGTTGTTACTAAAGTACCACTTTGTAGGGTGTAGATTTCCTACTAACAACTCCAATTTTTTTTAAGGGGGATGCCGAAGATTTAGGGTAACTTATATGTATTGTAACGTGTATTATACCACTACAATACCACTTTCCCTACAATACCATTTCATGTAGTATTTTACAATCAGAATTACTGGATCATTAGATCAAAGGTACACTTAAGTTGAGAACAATTCTTATTCAATAATCATGTGTAAGATTTAACAAGAAAACGCACTACAAAAAATTCCTTTAATTAGGAGGCACATTACAATAAAAGAGTGCACAGTGATCCATTGAGGAAAACACTTAAAATGTTCCTAAATTACAAAAATTTTAATGTACACACTTCTCAGGAGGTTGTAAATGGGACAACATAGCGAACAATCGCAGGTAGGTATATGTAGTGTTGGCGACCGGCGGTCGCCGTCACTACAGTATACACTGCAACAAGTGAAGTTCAAAAACTCTGACTAAATACTATTGGAAATATAAACTTCGGCAAACGAGTCACGTTTTTATTGAACAGCCCAGAGCAGGGTTTCTGCCAGCGTTTGTTATGTTATGTCATGCAGATTTGTAGAGTGCACTATCAGTCTGAAGGGTATCTGGCGCTCAGCAGCCTTTCCACCCTTTTGTGTGTGTCAACACGTCTCATCAAAACAAAGGAGTAGTAGTCAGTGGAATTCTCTTTCGTTTCTGCTTTAGGCCTGAGAAATCAGGAAATGGACTTTTGAAAAAAACGTAACAATATCAGTGTTTAAAAACTGTTTGAATATTGCACACAAAAAACTGTAAGCAGTACAAGAGGGCGCTACACAACGTTGCAAAGGAGAAATGGGCAAACTGGACCTACTTCTGTCCCTTTCAAGCTCAAACACATTTCGTCCCACTGAACCAACACAATCACTAACCTTTACATTAAAAAGTTAATCACTGACCAAAAACAGACACCAGACCACCGTTAACCATATATACCAAGCTGGATAGCTTCTTGCGCCGCCACCATACAAAGGCCACTGGTTTGAAGTACAACACATTTGTTGAGCCACAATTTGACTGATTTACACTTTAAATATCCTAAGCGTTATTTTAAGGTGGAAAAAGGTTTGATTAGCGTGGGTAGTCAAATAAAACAGCCTAAAGCTGACATTCATGCACATTACTGTCCAATTAAAAGAACGGTGTCAGGTGGCTTGGGGCCCTGCCCCTTTAAGCCAGTTTGCTGCAGAACGCGTTCCTGCCTGTCACGGGGGAGGGAATGGTAACAGGCTGTGTCACTCAGAGGCTGGCGAGGAAGCCGTCCCAGTCACCGGCCAGCACCACACTGTGACGAGATAGGCCTTTGACCTGCTTTGTGTGGGCTCCACGCGGGAACAAACAACAGACCGTGTAAGTGAGTCTGCGCTGATAGCGAGAGCACTGCTCGAGATAAGGAACAGCTACAGTTTAGTTTTGAGGTAGTTTGTGGTGCAAGGCCGAAGGTCTGGAGATAGGCGCGTGCAGATAAGCAGGTCACCCTGAGAGAGACAACAGGGAGGGAAATCCCATACCCGGGGGGGTTTAACATTTGTTTGTGCACAAGGCTCAGTGCCAGAGGCAATTTTCTCAGGGCAACCCACATTTTTTTACGATAAATATTTTTTTGCTGCATTTGGCACCACATAGATTAGATAACATTCCGTGGCACTTACATGTGAGTGTGTTATATATTTAAAGTGTGTGCACGTTTTGAAATAATATGTAGTAGGTGTGATGATCTAAGGCTCTTCAGGTTCTGTGGCAGTACCCTGCCTTTATTGAAGGTCTTTGTGTTTCGAATGCAAAGACAAGGTGGGCCTAACCCAGGTCAGAACTAAGGGCCCGTCTTAGGCAGTAAAATACATGCATATCAGGGGACACTATTATGTTATCCTTGTCCTGGGCTCCTCTGAGCTGGCCTGGATATGGGTGCCCCTCCAATACCATTAGCAGTTACAGGCTGTGGGATGTAAAGGTCCTCTGCATGGTAAAAACATATACCCCTGCCCTAAGTGCTCAACAGCGCTATTGCCTGGATCCCTCATGTTACTTTTTGTTTTCACGCAAACATGGATCATGCTTGTGTATCATGACAGGCATGTCTTACGGATTGCAGTTTTGTTGGACTGCGAGGGGCACCCAAAACACTACCCTCATAGTGGCGGAAGGTTACTAACTTGACCGGGAGTTAAGCAGCACAAGCGTGGTGGTGGCAGCATATCGCCTAGTGATCAGTAGGAGCAAACATGTCTTTTTTAACCTGTATCAATGGAGGGAGGCCTACAGGCCCACTCACTTTTGAAAGGTCAGCTGCTGTGTGCTTAACTCACCTTTTGGCCTAATTCATTTAGATGTAAAGTGATGTGTAGTGCAGGAGAGGTGACTTTGCACTGGTTGTATGTTTGCCTGGGAAGGGTACAGTACAGGGGTTGAGCAGTGCTGTGCAGTGCATGCATGGTGAGCACATGCACTGGGCGCATGTGTACATGGAAGGGAAACAGTACACAAAGGATGTAGTGCTATGCAGTGTGTGTATGATGAGTGCATGTGCTGGGTATATGTGTACTTTTGAGTACAGTATATTAAGGGTAGTTTTGTGAAGGGGGCGCATGGTGAATGTTTGTGCTGGCTGCATTTGTGCTTGCAAGTGTCAGCACAGACGGGCTACAGTACTGAACAGTGCACACAGAGTGAATGTGTGTGCTAAGCGTATGTGTGTCTGTGGTGGCACAATACATGGAAGTAACAGGACAGTGTGTGAGCTGTGTGCATACACTGAGTTTAAGTGTGCCTGTAATGGTACATCACATGGAGAAACCTGGGTTCCATTTTGGGACGGCCAGGCATGCATGGGGAAGATATGAGGTAGAGGAATCACTACAGGCAAAAATGTCTATTGTTGCAGTCCTGTGAGCTGGGTGGGACAAACGCAAGAGGGAGAATGAGGCTCCCCCTGTACACTTCAGAGGGAGCTCTTTGATTCACTGAGTGATCACAAGGAAGGGACCTGAACACATGTAAGGAAGGAGATGGGGCTGATAAGGGAATTATAAGGTGTGGGGGCTAGGAGCCCAGGATTAGCCTTTTGATGCACATATCACTGTGGCTGGCATCTAAGTGTGAACTCTAGTCATTCTTATGGCCTGTGTTGTGGGACTATTAGCTTCGGAGTCTCTCCAGCTGCAACAGGCGGCTTTTCAAGAGGAAAAGGGAGAGAAGTGTGTACTTCAAAAGAAGTAGAACCCCAACATAAAACTTCAAAGGCCTAGACCGTAAATCACATTTGGTGTCTGGAAATGGACAATCAGAAGGAGAGGTTGAGACCCCAAAAAGTGTCATCTGCCAAGCAGCCAGACAGGCTGTGTTAGTAGGGGAGGCTTTGCAAGAACTCTCCAAGTCCACCTAGTCTCCCTGCTGGGTGATGGGATATAACCCGGGGAAACCAAGACCACCAGCTCTGGAGCCTGGAGCACCAGCACCTGCCTTTTTAGCCAAGGCCAGTGTGCCTTATGAGGAAAGGAGGGACTGGGCGGGAGCAAGGTCCAGTGGGTGAGCCCTGCAAAGTGTAAGGAGATGGATGCTGCCCTAATCAGGTCGTTGCCCATGTGCAAACTAGAGTTGGCGACCCCCTTATGCCAAGAGAGGGGTGCCATGAAGATAGCTGTGTAAAGATTGATGTGCAGTAAGGGCAGAAGCATGTGCAGCCCTGTTGCAGCAATTTTGTGTGGCAAGAGTGGCAGCTGTGGAAATGACTGCCTTGGAGAAAAGGGCCAGGCCTGTGCAACACTGTAGCAGCAAACCTGTATGCCACGAGGGACTGCCAGGGTACGGACTGCTGTACTGTAAGGTCGGAAGCCTTGTGTGACAGTGGCACAGCAACCCTGTATGGCATTGTGAGCTGGCAGGAATAATTGTGCCATATGGATCCAGCAGAAGCAGGCGAACTGTGAGCAGCGGTGACCCCTGTGTCACCAGAGTCAAGAAGGACTGCATCTGAACTGATCCCATGGATCGAGCGTGGAACCCGTGGGAGCATTGCTGCTTCAACGGGATCAAGATAGGGAGCATCAGAATCCCCACCCCTCCTTTGGGAGCGTGGACACTTACCCTGCAGGAGAGGCACAGAAACACCTCTGATGGCTGCTGGAGCATGACTGCATAGGGTCAGAGGATAGTCTGTTAAGTGCTGCTGCAGTGTTCACGTGCAGCCTACTCACCGGTGCAGGATCAGAGCTGTTGAAAGAACCCATGGACGGGGCACCATCCAAAACGCTGCTGCAGGAGGCTGTACTGGCTTGTAGTGAGTACCAAGGGGTACTTACACCTTGCACCAGGCCCAGGTATCCCTTATTAGTGTAGAGGGGTGTCTAGCAGCTTAGGCTGATAGAAAAGGTAGCTTAGCAGAGCAGCTTAGGCTGAACTAGGAGACGAGTGAAGCTCCTACAGTACCAATAGTGTCATATGCACAATATCATAAGAAAACACAATACACAGATATACTAAAAATAAAGGTACTTTATTTTTATGACAATATGCCAAAAGTATCTCAGTGAGTACCCTCAGTATGAGGATAGCAAATATACAGAAGATATATGTATACAATACCAAAATATGCAGTAATAGCAATAGAAAACAGTGCAAACAATGTATAGTCACAATAGAATGCAATGTGGGCACATAGATATAGGGGCAACACAAACCATATACTCTAGAAGTGGAATGCGAACCACGAATGGACCCCAAACCTATGTGACCTTGTAGAGGGTCGCTGGGACTGTAAGAAAACAGTGAGGGTTAGAAAAATAGCCCACCCCAAGGCCCTGAAAAGTGGGTGCAAAGTGCACCTAAGTTCCCCAGAGAGCACAGAAGTCGTGATAGGGGAATTCTGCAGGAAAGACCAACACCAGCAATGCAACAACGATGGATTCCCAGACGAGAGTACTTGTGGAACAAGGGGACCAAGTCCAAAAGTCACGATCAAGTCGGGAGTGGGCAGATGCCCAGGAAATGCCAGCTGTGGGTGCAAAGAAGCTGCCACCGGATGGTAGAAGCTGAGGATTCTGCAAGAACGACAAGGGCTAGAAACTTCCCCTTTGGAGGATGGATGTCCCACGTCGTGAAGAGTCGTGCAGAAGTGTTTTCCCGCAGAAAGACCGCAAACAAGCCTTGCTAGCTGCAAGGGTCGTGGTTAGGGTTTTTGGATGCTGCTGTGGCCCAGGAGGGACCAGGATGTCGCAAGTTGCGTGAGGAGACAGAGGGGGCGCCCAGCAAGAGAAGGAGCCCACTCAGAAGCAAGCAGCACCCGCAGAAGTGCCGGAACAGGCACTACGAAGTGGAGTGAACCGGAGCTCACCCAAAGTTGCACAAGAGGGTCCCACGAAGCCGGAGGACAACTCAGGAGGTCGTGCAATGCAGGTTAGAGTGCCGGGGACCCAGGCTTGGCTGTGCACAAAGGAAATCCTCGGTGAGTGCACAGGAGCCGGAGTAGCTGCAAAACACGCGGTTCCCAGCAATGCAGTCTAGCGTAGGGAGGCAAGGACTTACCTCCACCAAACTTGGACTGAAGAGTCACTTGACTGTGGGAGTCACTTGGACAGAGTTGCTGAGTTCAAGGGACCTCGCTCGTCGTGCTGAGAGGAGACCCAGAGGACCGGTGATGCAGTTCTTTGGTGCCTGCGGTTGCAGGGGGAAGATTCCGTCGACCCACGGGAGATTTCTTCGGAGCTTCTAGTGCAGAGAGGAGGCAGACTACCCCCACAGCATGCACCACCAGGAAAACAGTCGAGAAGGCGGCAGGATCAGCGTTACAAGGTCGCAGTAGTCGTCTTTGCTACTTTGTTGCAGTTTTGCAGGCTTCCAGCGCGGTCAGCAGTCGATTCCTTGGCAGAAGGTGAAGAGAGAGATGCAGAGGAACTCTGATGAGCTCTTGCATTCGTTATCTAAGGAATTCCCCAAAGCAGAGACCCTAAATAGCCAGAAAAGGAGGTTTGGCTAACTAGGAGAGAGGATAGGCTAGCAACACCTGAAGGAGCCTATCAGAAGGAGTCTCTGACGTCACCTGCTGGCCCTGGCCACTCAGAGCAGTCCAGTGTGCCAGCAGCACCTCTGTTTCCAAGATGGCAGAGGTCTGGAGCACACTGGAGGAGCTCTGGGCACCTCCCAGGGGAGGTGAAGGTCAGGGGAGTGGTCACTCCCCTTTCCTTTGTCCCGTTTCGCGCCAGAGCAGGGCTGAGGGATCCCTGAACCGGTGTAGACTGGCTTATGCAGAGATGGGCACCATCTGTGCCGATCAAAGCATTTCCAGAGGCTGGGGGAGGCTACTCCTCCCCAGCCCTGACGCCTTATTCCAAAGGGAGAGGGTGTAACACCCTTTCTCTGAGGAAGTCCTTTGTTCTGCCTTCCTGGGCCAAGCCTGGCTGGACCCCAGGAGGGCAGAAACCTGTCTGAGGGGTTGGCAGTAGCAGCAGCTGCAGTGAAACCCCGGGAGAGGCAGTTTGGCAGTACCCGGGTCTGTGCTAGAGACCCGGGGAATCATGGGATTGTCTCCCCAATACCAGGATGGCATTGGTGGGGCAATTCCATGATCTTAGACATGTTACATGGCCATATTCGGAGTTACCATTGTGAAGCTATACATAGGTAGTGACCTATGTATAGTGCACGCGTGTAATGGTTCACAAAGTCCGGGAAATTGGCCCTGAACAATGTGGGGCACCTTGGCTAGTGCCAGGGTGCCCACAAACTAAGTAACTTAGCACCCAACCTTTACTAGGTAAAGGTTAGACATATAGGTGACTTATAAGTTACTTAAGTGCAGTGTAAAATGGCTGTGAAATAACGTGGACGTTATTTCACTCAGGCTGCAGTGGCAGGCCTGTGTAAGAATTGTCAGAGCTCCCTATGGGTGGCAAAAGAAATGCTGCAGCCCATAGGGATCTCCTGGAACCCCAATACCCTGGGTACCTTAGTACCATATACTAGGGAATTATAAGGGTGTTCCAGTATGCCAATGTAAATTGGTAAAATTGGTCACTAGCCTGTTAGTGACAATTTGGAAAGAAATGAGAGAGCATAACCACTGAGGTTCTGATTAGCAGAGCCTCAGTGAGACAGTTAGTCATAACACAGGTAACACATACAGGGCACACTTATGAGCACTGGGGCCCTGGCTGGCAGGGTCCCAGTGACACATACAACTAAAACAACATATATACAGTGAAATATGGGGGTAACATGCCAGGCAAGATGGTACTTTCCTACAGCTGCACACTCTCTTTCTGCCGCAGTGGGTAAGACTTATTACAGGTCTAGCGAGCCGTGGGGGACTCACTGCTAAAAGTGCTGCAATGATAAGACATTTTTCACTGTAATCGAAGAGTCAGAGTGGACTCCTGGGTTAAGGCCTACTAGTGAGCATTCCCTGGATGTGGCGAGCAGTGAATGGGGAATAACCCTGATCGGGTGGGACAGTGACTTGCCAGTGAAACACTAGAGTCCTGACCTCAAGGGGAAAACTGTGTTGTCTGTGAATGCTGTAACTTTCTGTAACTTTCCTCAGAACGGGTAGAGCTAGAAATAAAATACTTATTTTTGTTATAAAAGAATTTGGCTGGATATTGATTTATTGCTGTTGTGGTATGCTGTTTGAGTCATGAGCCGTGTTCACTAATCTATATCCAAACCTCAACCGCCAGGAATCTTAGCCTGCTTGTTCCCGTGTACTACTAAGAATCGAATACAGAAGGGATTCTTGGCCCAGTTCTCGAGATCCATAGTAGGTTGGGCCCCTGGCACAGGCGTAAAAGGCCTCACCCCCCTCAGAGACATCAAGTAGCCCCTATAAATTACCTTTCTCCAGCTTAAAATTCACTGTATTTCAATGCAGGATAAAGGGGAAATTACCCCCTGATTTTGTTGCTAAAGCGCTGTCTTCCATCTCGTGGTTATGAGTCTTTTATAAGCACGTTTCTGGGATCTGGCCTGTGTTCAGTTAAAGGTTTGTATGTGCAGGGAGTGGGAGCAGCTGTGTCAGGCTTCTTTTACCCTGTAACACACTGGCAGTGTGACATATGACATCACTCGCAGGCATGCACTCACTCCACCCCTAAGGCTGGGCTTGGTAGCAAATGCCCAAAAAAGGTACATACTGAGGTGCCATCCTGCACCAGCGAGCCAAGTGTAGCATATAATTTGTGCTAGAGGTTGTAGTTCGTACCCACCAGCGCATATTAGGGAGACAGGCTTATTTTTCATCATGAGGCTTTGATCCAGTGTAAGAAAGACAAAGACAGAAAAGGGAGAGAGACAGGGGAACAGACAGGAACCTAGCGGCAAAGTCATAAAAAAGAATCAAGAATGTGATAAAGAGAGAGTACTGTAACATAGAGGCATGAGTTGGATCCTAGACTAGGCAGGCTTGATATTTGGCAACCCCACAGAGGACAGGCTTCTATGAAAAGCTCAGAACACTTGCACTTATTTTTTGATAGGTTAAGCACCACCCTACTGTGTGCTTTACTTCATTGGCCAAATGAACAGCAGTTCTCATTAGTGATAAATTAGATTAAATGGTAAAATGAAGTACAATGGCTAGGTACAAATTTACTGTTCCGAAATACAAAAGAAAATAGTAGTCAAAGGGTGTATGCAAAAAGATACTCTTCTTTATATATACATCAAATGCATCTTGTCCCATGTGAAAAAGAAAACTGAACCAAACATAACATAACTGGACAATGCATACAAATAACAAAAAAGAGCAACATAACATTTTTGTATTCCTTGAAGCAAAAACCAACCCTATAGATATGCGTAAATTACAGGAATAAATCCATGCCCTTACATCAACTAAGGGATTTGTTAAAGGTTGATTTGTTTGTATTGATGGCATTGATGAAATTTCAACCCATTTGTGGACATAGGGTCTCATCAGGACCAAACAATCTAGTGGACACCCAAACAGATAGAAGGGGAAAATGACTACTCTGCATCAAAAATGGATAATGTGTCAAATTAATTAATAATCAACACTAGTTAATTAATTGTTTCCATCAGAGCTTGCAACAGATGAAGACCAACAAACACCCGAAGTGTTTAAAAAGGAGAAAAATCGGGGGGAACTCAGAGTGAGATACATTTATGAGACAAAAAGAGAAAAGGAATAAAGTTAAAATCATCTTTGGAAGTTATAATAGAAAAACTCAATATATTTATGTTATTTTTAATTTTAAGGGGTGCGAAAAACTAATAAGGCTAAAACAAATGCACAATAAGGCTAAAAAAATGAAGTTATAAACTTACCCAGCAAAGGAATAGCACAAGTGCTGACGGAAGGTGTGTACAATGGCCAGAATGATGAACATCTGTGTGGTGGAAGCAGAGCAAAATTGTTGAATAAAGCTTCCAAACTGAGCTTCAGGATTGTAGAAATGTAGGCGTCAAAGCAGGAAGGAAAACGCCCAGATTAATATACAAAGATAGGAGACCACAGTTATCTCTGCACAAGGCTCATGAAAAGGAGTTGCGAGCCTCGGTCTCACATACTTGTCATTGTCAGACGGAAGACGCCAGGCCCTCTTCCCTAAGGCACTGACAAAGGTGAAGGCGAGGCCTAAGGGCTCAGAGTTGGTCCAGAAAGGTCAGTGGTTCGGCAGGGCGTAACCAAGGGAACGAGTGGTGAAAGTCCCTTCAAAACAGCGTTCGCTCGTGAAACAAGCATTTGCAATGCAATGGGTCTCGCATTTTCTTGAGTTAGCGCTATTGGTATTGTAAATTCATAACTGGACTTTTCTTGCCACATAAATTGGTCTACCCCGCCTGATAATTTAATCTTTTACAGTGGTCCTAATTTAAATCTACCAAACTAATTCCAATAGAATACCACTTTCAACACACCAACATCAGATTTGCTGGCTGGCTAACACAATCCCCCCCAAAAAAACACAAGAAAGCCACAGAGGAGAGTAAACTAGAAGGGTCACCCAAACATATCAAGAGTGTTTTAACAGTCACAGTGTAATAAGAATGTTAAATTGGCCTGAATTATGGTCATAATTGCAATAAGGAGAGATTATTAAAACATATACAATTATCATATAAACCTTTATCAGAAAAAAAGTTTGACATTAGATTGTAATGCTCAACACAGGCCCTAGAGGGCACCATAACAAAAATATTATTTGTAAGAAAAGTGGTTAGCCCCTAGAGGGGATAACCCCATGAAAAAACACTAGAGAAAGTAATGCACTGTAACCTTATACTTAGCCTTAGACGCCATAATTGATCCTGCTATAACGCCTGGATACCCTCCCAGGTGATAGAGTGCTTTACCACTGCTTATAATCTATCTTCACAAATTCTCTGCCCAACTCGACCGGTTGCTAAAAGGTATGTAACAGCAGGTAATTTACTGAATTGTGTTCCTGGTGTAAAATATATCTACATCAGGGAATAGGTGCAGTGTGTCCAGGGCACCATGAACTTCCTGACATAAAGACTGTGCATGCATGGTACTTCTAGTTTGCCTTGCACAAAGCAGGAAGTCCATTTACAAGAGCATTTATGAGTATGGGAGGAAATACTACAGAAGTACCCTTATGTACTCACAGGAGGCTTTGTGAATTTGCACCTAAATGTCCAACTCATTATTACTAAAAGTGCAAAAAGGATATAATACTTTATATGTGTACTAAGTGCATAAAACTATCTCTGAATATTCCCATTTTATTCCAATTTTACATGCTTTTCTATCCAAGTCACTTAAAACAAACACAAAGCCACTCAAAATAAGGCCGCATAAAAAATTCAATAGATCTGTAATATAAAACGAAGAATTGATTTTTGGGGTGGACTGCATTTTCAAGATTACACCATTGCAGTTACATAAATCAGCTTCTAATCAATAGGGGCTGTTTTTGCTACAAGGAGACAGTTCTGTAAAAGTAGTTTATTTTTAAAACAATAACAGAATGCAGCAGCGTGTTGCCACTGAACATAAAGGCACGCACTAAATAAAACAAAGTTTAAAATGCAAAGATGCACACACGCAAATATAAGTAAATAAATAAACAGTAGATCTCACTTACACCACGAGAAACACTGTAACAAAATCAAAGGGAAGTCACGCACAAAGCCACTTAAACACACATACAAATTCACTAAAAACACAGTCCCATACAAAATTCAATACATTGGTAATCTGAAATGAGCTAATAGTTTTTAGGGGTAGACTGCATTTTTAAGTTTAAGATCACAGCAATGCAGCTACATATATACAATGACTGTTGCCGTTGGCAACATACATATATTGGAGGCTTTTTTTGCTATAAGGAGTATAAGAAGGATTTTGTAAAAGTACTTTCTTTTTTTTTTAAACAACTAAGTGCCTCATCTTTGTTTAGTTTTGAGTTAACTAAAATTGCAAAGATGCTTTTAATAAATAATGGATGTGTTATAAAACGTTTTGTAATTTAGTAATATTCGCTCATCTACCACTAACTGCACTGTGCACTGTGCATTTTCCAGGATGCTTGAAGGGTAGAGACTGCTTTTTCCAATACGTGAGCCATATTATAAAAGGCTACGTTAAGCAGACAAATTATTAAAATGAGCTCACACCTCCCAAGATGACTCCACAGCATAAGAGTGTGAAGGAAACCAGCACAAGGAACAATAAAGATTGCTATCTTTATTGTGACCAGATGGATATGCAATTCACAGGCAGACATTAACTAACTTGTCCAACAACAGAGCAGGAAAATCTTCCACCAGAGACCAGAGACTAGTTGCCAAGATTGCCAAATGTTTGATACAGCTACAAAGCAACAGCTGATGGTGGTGTTGATTTTTATTTAAACCAAAAAGACAAAACAGAAAATAAATGCTACAATAACCACACTGGGCATCAAGCATTTACTCCAGAAACGAGAAGAATGTGGCCCGGTTATGCAGACAGCAAAATTACAATAAAAAAATGTTGCATTCTTTTATAACAACTCCCATTAGCAAATTGAAGATCTGTGTAATTGTGTAAACCGCTGCAGTGCTATAAGCAGCTTTTAATAGTTAGGGGCTGTTTTTGGCTACCAGGAGCCAGTTTTGTAGAAGTAGTTTATTTAAAAAATAAAATAAAAAAAAAGTGCCTCATATTTTTATATGTTTTGCCACTAAACGGAAAGGCACGCATTAAGCAAAACATATAAACACTAACAAAATAAAAGGAAAGGCAGATAGGAAGAAAGCTGCAACTCAGATAATGGCCCATCACCTGTTCCCAATTGCTCGTCTTACTAACCAGACTCTGGCCTCAGAGGGCACTGCGGTGTTTGGGTTTTTTGGAAATGTATACCTTCTTCAGAACTATCCTGCTGTCAATTGAACTTGCCCTCACTCTAGTTCAATTTTTTGAACCTGAAAGCTTCAGTTCGAATATCAGCTTTTAGACTGGACCAACATTGTGTGATCTTCGGCAAATCAGTTTTGTACTGAGGAACAACTTGGAAGAGACCAAACAGAATATGCTACTGAAAACAAAGACATGCATAAACCATTTGAAACACAATCGCCGCATAAAGCACACGCAAATAAATAATAGACACAAAAATAAAGGATGCTTTCACTTACACTTACAAAACGATTAACACTGTAACAAAATAAATATTATAGCACCTACGAAGCCACTGAAAACAAACACAAGCATAAACCATTTGAAAACACAACTGCACATTGCCGCCTAAAACACACACAAATAATAAACACAAAAATAAATGTATTCTTTCACTTACACTTACAAAACGATTAACACCCAACAAAAGTAATCTAACCGCACGTACGAAAGCACTGAAAACAAACATATGCATAAACAATTTGAAAACACAATTGCACATCTGCAAACACTTACGAAGCCACTGAAAACAAGCACACACATAAACCATCTGAAAACACGATCGCACATCTGCAAACACAGTTCCAGGTGTACAAAACTGTTCAACTGTATCAAAAAAGTCCCTGAACTGTATGTAATGAAAAAACGGAAGCCTGCAGATCCTAAGGCAATACACCAGGGGAGTGAACAACTTCAAAAAGAGGAGGAGCAGGAATCCCAATTAACCACTGATAAGGCAGGATTTTTACAAGGCAATGGAACAGACAAATCCAAATTGAAAGGAGGAGTCATCCTCCCAATAAAACATACAACAGATCACCTCAGTGCAAGCGGTGTAGGCTGGACCTAAAAGGCTAGATGGTTTGGCAGGAGTATGCGTAACAAAATGTTTAATAATGCAATGCCAGATCACAAATGAGAAGGCACAGTCCAGGTGGGAGGCACGGCCTCGAAATAGGACCCACAGTAAGAAGGCCATTTGAACTGAAATCCAAACAATAAAGCAGTACAGCTATACATCCAATAAAGCAATACAGCGTGTAATCAGGATCAACAGTAAGAATGTAGAACAAGGGACTGCGGGCCACTTGAACTGAAATACAAATAATTAAACAATGCAATGTGTAATCACAGTCCCAGACACAAAATAGTGTTGGGATGCTGCAAGGTAATGGCATGTACAAAAAAAGGCATAAAAAATGTTCAATATTTTTCAATAAGAGCTGGCCATCCTAAAGGATGTCAACAAATAGGATTTCAATAGGCTCATTAGAGTAACGCATATGTGTCATAGATAGAAGGAAGAAAGATTAAGAAAAATATATGAAAATTATTGATGGAATGCATAAAACATGCAGGCACTACGCTGAAAAGGGGGTGGGGGTTGTTCCAAGGTGATCAATATTGCACCCCAGAAGCCATATATAAATAAAATTTGAGCCATACTAGGAGTGCTCAAGGAATTAATGCGCCAACATGTGAACCTTCGGTAACATACACATAAAAAGAGAGTGAAAAAGGTGTAACATGCAGGCACGTGGATGGGTATCAATGACGTTCCCCAAAAAACAGCCAATATACCACACAGATATAAAATATAAAATAAGCCAAAAGTGGAATGACAACCGGTGTTTACTTGTGAAGAGAGGGATGGTAGGATAATTAACTACCGGTCTGGCAGAGTGTCAGTGTTACCCAAAAATAAATAAAACTTTTAAAAAATCAAAGAAAAGGATAAAGAAGATAGAATGACAACATATCAGTATAGCCTCATTACACGATCTCACTGTCCAGTGCTGTATTACATACATTATTAAGAATGATGCTGGAGAGAAATATAATGGAGCACATTCTGAGATTTGTGATAGTGTCTCATTATAAGGACCCTCCAAAGTCATTAGTATGACAGGTGTGTTGCTCAATTGTGAATTTACCTTTAAAAAACAAAAGACAGGATGCGTCTGGCAAACCGGGAACAGTATGCTTAATTAAACATTACGGCCGGGAGAGCAGTTACAGAACTGGGGTCTGAGGACTGCATCTCAATTTACATCAGTTTGGAACTGAGTTTTATGCATTTGTTTGAGTGCCATAAATTAATTAAAACATTCCTTTCTTGGTTAAGAATGTGAACAGTTGTCATGTAGTCATAAATAAGGTCCTGATAACAAAGGCAGGTGAGCCTCAACTTTGCATGGACATAATGTGGGCCAGCGAGTACATGTCCAGTTGTCTGCCTGAGGGGCACGTGGTTGCTGTGTGTGCTGTGTTTTGATTGGCTGTGTTCCTAACTACATGTGGCATCTAACTTTCTGGTGTGATTGGAAATGCACGGACCCCTCTGGCCATGTGTGTTTTAATGGGGTCTATCTCCTGAGACCATTGTGGTGTCACTGTGCCTATCTGTGGGATCTTATCTAAGTTTCCTGTTTGTGCATTTTTCTGCCGGCTACACGCCACCCCACTTGTGACCCGTCAGTCAGTGACCTCAGGCCTAGGTCTCAGAGCCTGCCTGACTACGTATCTTTGTGCTGGGGTTGATAGGGAGGTCCTAACGGGGGAATATAATAGTGGTGATGGAACTCTGTTCCTATATGTGAATGTATAGTTGTGTGCATTGACATCAACTATTCCAATTTTAAGGGGGGAATCAGGTGCCCAACTCTGCCATATAGGAGCACCACTCTTCAGCAGTATTAAGTCCTTGGGGTGTGGAGTTACACCTTTCAATCCATTGGCATTCCATCCTTTGTAGAATCTGGGTGAGGTCTTCACCTCTCTCATGGACGCATGTCATATCAATTACTTACCAAACAAAAGCTTCAACAGTGTGGTTATGTTCAAGAAGGTGTGGATCCAAAGGGGCATTTTTTCTTCCACATCTTAGCCTGCTCATGTGATGGCATATCCTGGTCTTGAATGGCTGCAATGTTTGTCCTATGTACATCAACTTGCAAGGACACCATATACAGTAAATAGCATTTTTAGAGTTGCAGTTGAGAAAACCTTAAGGTCAATCTTTAAAGTACCCTGTTCAAAAGTTTAAGCGTCTTTGGTTTACTTACATGCTACACAACTGTCCCACGATAGTGTCCTTTTATGGGTTGGAGGCCCCGAGAGTCTTCTAGGGTTCTACTTGTGTTTAGACAAGTTCCTTTAGTGGTAGAGTGTATCAAATGATCTTTGACATTTTTCCTTCTTTTGGAAGGCAAACAGTGGTAGTTCAATAGAGGGTTCAATACTCTCTATAATGTGCCAGTGTTTAATGATCAAGTTCCTAACTTGGTTGGCATGTGGACTGAATATGGTGACACATACCAATCTGTTCAGGGGTGTTTTGCTCCTGGTCTGTAGTAACTCTTCCTTAGGGCAGTACTGGGCACGATTTAGGGAGGATTTTACGTTCCACTTTATGGTAGCCCCTGGTGAGTAATTTGCCCTGTAGAATATCTGCCTCCTGAAACTAATCTTCCTTGTAAGTGACCAAAGAGTAAATGATAAGGTGTTCCTTTCTGTGGGATTCCTAAAGAGGGTAGTGTAAAGCTTGCCGTCCTCCTGTCTGATGGTAAGGTTGAGGAAGGCAATTTCGGTTTTGTGAAATGAGCTGGTAACAGTGAGATGTTTCTGTACAATGTTTAGGTATTGCAAGAAATTATTAAACAGCACTTCAGGGCTGGGCCAAATTAAAAAGATGTCATCAATGTATCTTTTCCAGCATGTAAAATTGGAGCAGTATTGATTGATTTATGTGAGCACAAATTTGTGTACAAGGTCATCAACAAAGATATTAGCCAAATTGAGAGCAAAAATTCCTCCCATCGAAGTCCCCGAGCACTGCTCGCCATAGTGATTGTTATATCTGAAGTAGTTGTATTGTAGGGCAATCCTTAGAAGTGAAATAATGAAAACTGTGGGAACTCTTATGGGATGTTATCTTGTTTCAAGAAGATTCTCAATTATCCTTATGCTTTCCTCTTGGGGAGTGATGGTGTAAAGTGATGTAATGTTAAGGGTAGCCAAAAGGTCTGTTTTACTGACAAAGGGCATACCTTCTATTAAGTTCACCATATATGTGCTGTCCCTAATGTATGATTCCTGCAATAAGACATACTGTTGAATAAAGGCATTAATGTATTCCCCTAGTGGTTCTAGAACAAAGCCACAACTAGATAGAATCTGTCTGCCAGGAGTATGGTTGCCAACTATATGCACTTTAGGTCAAATGTACAAAACAGGAATGCGTCGGCTCTCAGTGTTCAAAAACTCCTTTTTAGATAAAAAGCCAAGTTCCCTTTCTTGTGTTGTGACCTTGAGTATTTCCTGTTGTATTTTGTCAAGGGAATTGTAGGAAAGTCTTTCATAATGGTTGGGGTTGGAAATTTGCCTTCTCAATTCAGATTCATAGTATGTGTAATCTTGTAAGACAAAGCCACCTCCTTTGTCTGCTGGTTTTACTATTATGGTGGAATCATGCTTAACCCCTTCGCAGCCAGCCCTTTCCCCCCTCCTGTGCCGAGCCTTTTGTTGGCTATTTGGGGCAATTCGCACTTAGGCCCTCATAACTTTTTGTTCACATAAGCTACCCACGCCAAATTTACGTCCTTTTTTTCCATCATCCTAGGGATTCTAGAGGTACCCAGACTTTGCGGGTTCCCCTGAAGGAGACCAAGAAATTAGCCAAAATACAGTGACATTTTTGTTTTTTTCAACAAAATTGGAAAAAAGGGCTGCAGAAAGCAGCTCGTGTTTTTTCCCCTGAAAATGGCATCAACAAAGGGTTTGCGGTGGCAAGATCACCATCTTCCCAGCTTTCAGGAACAGGCAGACTTGAACTGGAAAACCCAATTTTTCAATACAATTTTGACATTTTACTGGGACATACCCCATTTTGACTATTTTTTGTGCTTTCAGCCTCCTTCCAGTTAGTGACCAAAATGGGTGAGAAACCAATGCTGGATCCCAGCAAGCTAAACATTTCTGAAAAGTAGACAAAATTCTGAATTCAGCAAGGGGTCATTTGTGTAGATTCTACACGTGTTTCCTACAGAAAATAACAGCTGAAATAAAAAAATATTTAAATTGAGGTGAAAATATCAGCCATTTTTCTCCACGTTTTTCTCTGTAACTTATTCCTGCGATGTCAAATTTTTTAAAGCAATATACCGTTACGTCAGCTGGACTCTTCTGGTTGCGGTAATATATAGGGCTTGTAGGTTCATCAAGAACTCTAGGTACCTAGAGCCAATAAATGTGCTGCACCTTGCAATGGCTTTTTATTCTATACCGGGTATACAGCACTTCATTTGCTGAAATATAAAAAGTGAAAAATAGGTATCAAGAAAACCTTTGTATTTCCAAAATGGCCACAAGATAAGGTGTTGAGAAGCAGTGGTTATTTGCACATCTCTGAATTCCGGGGTGCCCATACTAGCATGTGAATTACAGGGCATTTCCCGAATAGACGTCTTTTTTACACACTGCCTTACATTTGGAAGGAAAAAATGTAGAGAAAGACAAGAGGCAATAACACTTGTTTTGCTATTGTGTGTTGCCCCACATCTCCCAATAAAAATGGTACCTCACTTGTGTGGGTAGGCCTATCGCCCACGAAAGGAACTGGTCCAAAACACAACGTGGACACATCACATTTTTTCACAGAAAACAGAGGTGTTTTTTTACAAAGTTCCTACCTGTGGATTTTGGCCTCTAGCTCAGCCAGCACCTGGGGAAACCTAGCAAACCAGCGCATTTTTGAAAACTAGATACCTAGGGGAATCCAAGATGGGGTGACTTGTGGGGCTCTGACCAGGTTCTGTTACCCAGAATCCTTTGCAAACCTCAAAATTTGGCCAAAAAAACACTTTTTCCTCACATTTCGGTGACAGAAAGTTCTGGAATCTGACAGGAGCCACAAATTTCCTTCCATCCAGCGTTCCCCCAAGTCTCCCAATAAAAATGGTACCTCACTTATGTGTATAGGCCTAGTGCCCACGAAAGGAAATGGCCCAAAACACAACGTGGACACATCAAATTTTTTTCACAGAAAACAGAGGTGTTTTTTACAAAGTGCCTACCTGTGGATTTTGGCCTCTAGCTCAGCCGGCACCTGGGGAAACCTAGCAGACCAGTGCATTTTTGAAAACTAGACACCTAGGGGAATCCAAGATGGGGTGACTTGTGGGGCTCTGACCAGGTTCTGTTACCCAGAATCCTTTGCAAACCTCAAAATTTGGCCAAAAAAAACACTTTTTCCTCACATTTCGGTGACAGAAAGTTCTGGAATCTGACAGGAGCCACAAATTTCCTTCCACCCAGCGTTACCCCAAGTCTCCTGATAAAAATGTACCTCACTTGTGTGGGTAGGCCTAGCGCCCACGAAAGGAAATGGCCCAAAACACAACGTGGACACATCACATTTTTTCACAGAAAACAGAGGGGTTTTTTACAAAGTGCCTACCTGTGGATTTTGGCCTCTAGCTCAGCCGGCACCTGGGGAAACCTAGCAAATCAGTGCATTTTTGAAAACTAGACACCTAAGGGAATCCAAGATGGGGTGACTTGTGGGGCTCTGACCAGGTTCTGTTATCCAGAATCCTTTGCAAACCTCAAAATTTGGCCAAAAGAACACCTTTTCCTCACATTTCGGTGACAGAAAGTTCTGGAATCTGACAGGAGCCACAAATTTCTTTCCACCCAGCGTTCCCCCAAGTCTCCTGATAAAAATGGTACCTCACTTGTGTGGGTAGGCCTAGCGCCCACGAAAGGAAATGGCCCAAAACACAACGTGGACATATGACATTTTTTCACAGAAAACAGAGGTGTTTTTTACAAAGTTCCTACCTGTGGATTTTGGCCTCTAGCTCAGCCGGGCACCTGGGGAAACTTAGCAAACCAGCGCATTTTTGAAAACTAGATACCTAGGGGAATCCAAGGCAAGATGGGGTGACTTGTGGGGCTCTGACCAGGTTCTGTTACCCAGAATCCTTTGCAAACCTCAAAATTTGGCCAAAAAAACACTTTTTCCTCACATTTCGGTGACAGAAAGTTCTGGAATCTGACAGGAGCCACAAATTTCCTTCCATCCAGCGTTCCCCCAAGTCTCCCAATAAAAATGGTACCTCACTTATGTGTATAGGCCTAGTGTCCACGAAAGGAAATGGCCCAAAACACAACGCGGACACATCACATTTTTTTCACAGAAAACAGAGGTGTTTTTTACAAAGTGCCTACCTGTGGATTTTGGCCTCTAGCTCAGCCGGCACCTGGGGAAACCTAGCAGACCAGTGCATTTTTCAAAACTAGACACCTAGGGGAATCCAAGATGGGGTGACTTGTGGGGCTCTGACCAGGTTCTGTTACCCAGAATCCTTTGCAAACCTCAAAATTTGGCCCAAAAAAACACTTTTTCCTCACATTTCGGTGACAGAAAGTTCTGGAATCTGACAGGAGCCACAAATTTCCTTCCACCCAGCGTTACCCCAAGTCTCCTGATAAAAATGGTACCTCACTTGTGTGGGTAGGCCTAGCGCCCACGAAAGCAAATGGCCCAAAACACAACGTGGACACATCACATTTTTTCACAGAAAACAGAGGTGTTTTTTACAAAGTGCCTACCTGTGGATTTTGGCCTCTAGCTCAGCCGGGACCTGGGGAAACCTAGCAAATCAGTGCATTTTTGAAAACTAGACACCTAAGGGAATCCAAGATGGGGTGACTTGTGGGGCTCTGACCAGGTTCTGTTACCCAGAATCCTTTGCAAACCTCAAAATTTGGCCAAAAGAACACCTTTTCATCACATTTCGGTGACAGAAAGTTCTGGAATCTGACAGGAGCCACAAATTTCTTTCCACCCAGCGTTCCCCCAAGTCTCCTGATAAAAATGGTACCTCACTTGTGTGGGTAGGCCTAGCGCCCACGAAAGGAAATGGCCCAAAACACAACGTGGACACATGACATTTTTTCACAGAAAACAGAGGTGTTTTTTACAAAGTGCCTACCTGTGGATTTTGGCTTCTAGCTCAGCCGGCACCTGGGGAAACCTAGCAAACCAGCACATTTTTTTAAACTAGACACCTGGGGGAATCCAAGATGGGGTGACTTGTGGGGCTCTGACCAGGTTCTGTTACCCAGAATCCTTTGCAAACCTCAAAATTTGGCCAAAAAAACACTTTTTTCTCACATTTCGGCGACAGAAAGTTCTGGAATCTGACAGGAGCCACAAATTTCCTTCCACGCAGCGTTCCCCCAAGTCTCCCGATAAAAATGGTACCTCACTTGTGCGGGTGGGCCAGGTGCCTGCAACAGAAAAAGACCAAAAACATGTAGAGATTGAGGGGATAGCACAGGGAGTTGATAAGCACATATTTTTATTTTATACATCTTTTAGGCTGACTCTGCTTTGGGGTCTCATGCAAGTGAGGTATCATTTTACTTGGGAGACTGAGGGGAACGCTGGGTGGGAGGAAATTTGTGCGGCAGCGGTGATCCTACAAAGGAAAGTGAGGAAAATATGATTTTTTAATGCAAATTTTGAGGTTTGCCGAGGAGTCTGGGTAAGAAAATGTTGGGGGATCCAGGCAAGCCACAACTCCTTGGACTCCTTGGGGTGTCTATTTTTAAAACATGTCTGGGTTTGGTAGGTTTCCCTAGATGAAGGCCGCACCCGGAACCAAAACCATAGGTGCCCCCCCCCCAAACACAGGTCGTTTTACAATAGATCATTTTGGTGTGTCCACATACTTATGTGATGTTCCAAACACTAAAATTGTGAAAAGAAACGCACTTAGGTTATGTTAAAAAGACCCCTCACCCACCAACCAAGTTGGTGGCATGCTTCATAATCGGGGTCCCACCGGAGGCACCTAGCGTGTCACAGGTGTGCTGCGACGCCTGATTACAGCAGAGCAGGTTTTGTCATTTTTACCACACATACTGGTTGGATTTGGCACGAGGATGAATGATGGTTCAGTGGATCAAATTTTATTAACAAGAGTTTTCACAAAAATGAAATGCACTGTTAATAACTGAAAGGCCAAAAAACTGAACCAATGACTCACAGCTCGTGAGCTGTAAAGCCACAGCAAGGTACCAACCGCTTTACAGTCCATTCACACACCTTTCATACATGACATGCACAAGGCCATTCACGCCGCCAGCCACGGGCCCAGCACATTACAACACTCACATCGACAGGCAGCGCCACTCAAGCGCCCATCACTTACATACGCCCACATGCGTGATACAGCAATCACACCAGCTGATGGGAGTGTGTGGACTGGTGTTTGGCTGGCAGTGTGTTGCAGTAGCCAACAGCAAGTCAATATGTACACTATGTACACCCTCAGCCAAGCCCTACTCCACACACTATGGCATCACTTTTTTTTTTTTTTTAAACAAAGAAACCACTAACTAATTAGAAATAGTTACAAAACTACAAACACAAAAGCTCTAACTAAGTACATGACAGAAATGCTAACCATGAAACTGAACACATGAAAATACAAAACAGACATGAGTTTACACTCATGGTTGTTCCCAGTAATTCTTCTGGGTGTGGTAATTCTTAAAACAACCACCCACACACAGCCCAGGCTTTGAAGGACACTCTGGGCAGTACATTTGAGTCTCCCTCCGGATACCTCTTCGAAAACACACTGTACATTTCTTAGCTGGAAAGTCTTTTTTGGGTGTGGGAGGAATGTGCTCAGCAAAGTGGCGATCTTTCAATCTAGCCACATCCTCCACCACTGCTTCTCTAGGAACTCTGGCCTGTTCCACCACAATAAGGCTCTCTATCACTGACTCCTGAAATTTAACAAATGTCATCTTTGACTCTGGAGACCTATCCTTAAACACAATAAAAGCATTAAAAGTTGTTAAGTGGAAGAGGTGAATTGCTAACTTCTTATACCAAACGTAAGACTTACGAATAGCAGTATAAGGTTCCAACCTTTGATCAACTCTATCTACACCTCCCACGTGCTTATTATAATCTAAAATGCACACAGGTTTGCGCACTTAAGCAACCTGGCCCCAAACAGTCACGGGGGAAGTACTCTCATCATGGATGGTACTTAGCATGTAGACATCCCTCCTGTCTGAAAACGTCAAAGCTAGCAGCTCATCATTCCGCAAGGCACTGCACTGTCCCCTCTGAAGTTTTTTACAGACAAGCTCCCTTTGATAGCCTTTCCGGTTACAATGATTTGTGCCACAAGCAACAGTGTCCACTCTAAACAATTCTTTGAACAACTGCACTCCAGTGTAAAAGTTATCTACATACAAATGGTGACCTTTGTTGAACAGTCGTCTACCAAGTTCCCACACAATTTTCTCAGTAACTCCAAAAGTGGGAGGACAACCAGTGGGGTCAATACTGGAATCCCTACCAGTGTAGGCACAGAAATTATACACATATCCTGTACTACTTTCAGACAGCATATACAATTTAATTCCACATTGTGCCCTCTTGCTAGGAATGTACTGCCTAAAAACCAAACGACCCTTGAAGAGGACAAAAGATTCGTCCACAGCTATTTCTTTGCCTGGAACATAGACCTCTGAAAACCGATCTACAAAATGATCAAGGACAGGCCTAATTTTAACAAGATGGTCAGAATCAGGGTGATCTCGTGGCAAGGCTAATGCATTGTCAATAAAATGCAGCATCCTAAGAAGAAGCAAATACCATTACGACTTATTGTTGCAGGAAATATAGCTGTTGCCATCAAGGGACTAGTAGACCAATAAGAAGCCAGTGACGGCTTCCTTATCAACCCCATCAAAAGACTCAAACCTAAAAACCTTTTCATCTCCTCCAAATTTGTGAGAATCCACTGGGCAGCTCTAGAGTGCGGCCTAAGTCTAGCAGCATTGTCCCTCAAATACTGCTCCGCATACAAATTAGTCTGCTCAACAATCTCTTCCAAAAACACATCATCCACAAATAACTCAAAGAAATTGACAGGCAAAAAGTTATGTGTATTGACTCTACACCCCGGGAGACTAGTAAAGGCAGGCAACTCTGGCTGCTCCATGTTTGGGGCAACCCAGAGTTCAGGTCTTCTAACGGGAAACCTTTCAGCCCCAAGTTGCTGCACTAATGGCACATCAGTGTCCTCCTCTGAAACAGGCCCTTCATTTGCACTGAGTGTGGCTTCCTCATCAGAAGATTCCTCTCCGACAGAAACTTCACTGCCAGAATCTCTCACTTCCTCCTCTGCCTCAGATGCAGAGTCCGTCTCATAATCATGATCAGACAATGACTCAAAAAGCATACCAACCACCTGCTGAGCGGTCATCCTGCGGCTAGCCATGATCTTTCCTACGTAAATTAACTGGACAAATGCACCACCAACAACCAGCACTGTGTAAGATAAGTAATAAAGTGTATCTTTATTAGTAAGAGTTATAAACTCAAAACCTATACCGCTCACTTGCCTGAAAAAGCTTAAATCACCAGCAACTACTCTGCACAGACACAGCAATCACCAATGATATCCCACTAAAAAGAAAGAAAGAAAAGCAAATTAGAAATAAGACAACACAAATATCATTGTGCACAAATCTAAGGACAATTTCACACAAACCTGCATTTAGTACACCACATACAAACATGTCATTCATGCATGGCAACAATACTCCTTTGGAGTAAATTGTTTTTACTTACCTAAAACATGCAACTATGCAAACCGCAGGTCAACCACCGCCAAAACCGCAAGGAGCCACAGCAAAGAAAGCAAAAGCTTTGAACTAGAACAAAAAGGAGGACAAAAATTATCACAAATGCAAATATGTCGTCAGTTGACAAACATCCCACCATCAAGCATTTAGAAATTGGTGCCTAAGTGGATTCTGCCATAGGGGCAGATGGGCCTACTAAAAAATAGGCCTATCTGCCCCAAGGAGGGCAGAAAATACCTTTAGTAGTGTGTCCCCAGGGGGAGCGACCCTTGCCCAAGGGGCCACCCCCATACAAAAAAAAAAACACACACACTATCCCTGGTGCCTACGTGGCTTCTGCCCCCTTGGGGGCAGATGGTGTAGGAGGCTGGCCTGGCTTGTAGTGGGTACCAGGGGGTACTTACACTCTGTACCAGGTCCAGTTATCCCTTATTAGTGTAGAAGAGGTGTTTCTAGCAGCTTAGGCGGATAGAAGGTAGCTTTAGCAGAGCAGCTTAGGCTGAACTAGGAGACATGCAAAGCTCCTACTATACCACTGGTGTCATATGCACAATATCATAGGAAAATACAATACACAGATATACTAAAAATAAAGGTACTTTATTTTTATGACAACATGCCAAAAGTATCTCAGTGAGTACCCTCAGTATGAGGATGCCAAATATACACAAGATATATGTACACAATACCAAAAATATGCAGTAATAGCAAAAGGAAGTACTGCAAGCAATGTAAAGTTACAATAGATTGCAATAGGAGCACATAGGTATAGGAGCAACACAAACCATATACTCCAAAAGTGGAATGCGAACCACGAATGGACCCCAAACCTATGTGAGCTTGTAGAGGGTCGCTGGGGCTGTAAGAAAACAGTGAGGGTTAGAAAAATAGTCCACCCCAAGACCTTGTAAGGTAGGTGTAAAGTGCACCTACAACCCCCAGAGAGCACAGAAGTCGTGATAGGGGGATTCTGCAAGGAAGACCAACCCCAACAAAGCAACAGCAGTGGATTTCCGGACCTGAGTACCTGTAAGACAAGGGGACCAAGTCCAAGAGTTGCGACAGTGTCGAGAGTGGGCAGATGCCCAGGGAATGCCAGCTGAGGGTGCAAGGAAGCTGCCACCGGATGGAAGAAGCTTTGTGTTCTGCAAGATCGAAGAGGACTAGGAACTTCCCCTTTGGAGGATGGATGTCCCACGTCGTGAAAAAGCTTGCAGAGGTGTTCCCACGCAGAAAGACCGCAAACAAGCCTTGCTAGCTGCAAGGGTCATGGTTAGGGTTTTTGGATGCTGCTGTGGCCCAGGAGGGACCAGGATGTCACCACTTGGATGAGGAGACAGAGGGGGCGCTCAGCAAGTCAGGGAGTCCTCACAGAAGCAGGCAGCTCCCGCAGAAGTACCGGAACAGGCACTTAGAAGAGGAGTGAACCGGAGTCCACCCGAAGTCAGAAAAGGGAGTCCCACGACGCCGGAGGACAACTCAGAAGGTTGTGCACTGCAGGTTAAAGTGTAGGGGACCCAGGCTTGGCTGTGCACAAAGGAAATCCTGGAAGAGTGCACAGGAGCCGGAGCAGCTGCAAAGTACGCGGTACCCAGCAATGCAGTCTAGCGTGGGGAGGCAATGACTTACCTCCACCAAACTTGGACTGAAGAGTCACTGGACTGTGGGAGTCACTTGGACAGAGTTGCTGAGTTCCAGGGACCACGCTCGTTGTGCTGAGAGGGGACCCAGAGGACCGGTGATGCAGTCTTTTGTTGCCTGCGGTTGCAGGGGGAAGATTCCGTCGACCCACAGGAGATTTCTTCAGAGCTCCTGGTGGAAGAAGGAGGCAGGCTACCCCGAGAGCATGCACCACCAGGAAACAGTCGAGAAAGCCGGCAGGATGAAGCGATACAAGGTTGCAGTAGTCGTCTTTGCTACTTTGTTGCGGTTTTGCAGGCGTCCTGAGCAGTCAGCGGTCGATCCCTTGGCAGAAGGTGAAGAGGGAGATGCAGAGGAACTCTGGTGAGCTCTTGCATTCGGTATCTGAAGAATTCTCCAAAGCAGAGACCCTAAATAGCCAGAAAAGGAGGTTTGGCTACCTAGGAAGGAGGATAGGCTAGTAAGAAAGGTAAGAGCCTATCAGAAGGAGTCTCTGACGTCACCTGCTGGCACTGGCCACTCAGAGCAGTCCAGTGTGCCAGCAACACCTCTGTTTCCAAGATGGCAGAGGCCTGGAGCACACTGGAGGAGCTCTGGGCACCTCCCCTGGGAGGTGCAGGTCAGGGGAGTGGTCACTCCCCTTTCCTTTGTCCAGTTTCGTGCCAGAGCAGGGCTGGGGGATCCCTGAACCGGTGTAGACTGGCTTATGCAGAGATGGGCACCATCTGTGCCCATCAAAGCATTTCCAGAGGCTGGGGGAGGCTACTCCTCCCCAGCCCTGACACCTATTTCCAAAGGGAGAGGGTGTAACACCCTCTCTCTGAGGAAGTCCTTTGTTCTGCCTTCCTGGGCCAGGCCTGGCTGGACCCCAGGAGGGCAGAAACCTGTCTGAGGGGTTGGCAGCAGCAGCAGCTGCATTGAAACCCCGGGAAAGGCAGTTTGGCAGTACCCGGGTTCTGTGCTAGAGACCCAGGGGATAATTGAATGATCTTAGACATGTTACATGGCCATGTTCGGAGTTACCATTGTGACGCTATACATAGGTAGTGACCTATGTATAGTGCACGCGTGAAATGGTGTCCCCGCACTCACAAAGTCTGGGGAATTTGCCCTGAACAATGTGGGGGCACCTTGGCTAGTGCCAGGGTGCCCACACGCTAAGTAACTTTGCACCCAACCTTCACCAGGTGAAGGTTAGACATATAGGTGACTTATAAGTTACTTATGTGCAGTGTAAAATGGCTGTGAAATAATGTGGGCATTATTTCACTCAGGCTGCAGTGGCAGGCCTGTGTAAGAATTGTCAGAGCTCGTTATGGGTGGCAAAAGAAATGCTGCATCCCATAGGGATCTCCTGGAACCCCAACACCCTGGGTACCTCAGTACCATATACTAGGGAATTATAAGGGTGTTCCAGTATGCCAATGTGAATTGGTAAAATTGGTCACTAGCCTGTTAGTGACTGTTAGAAATGGGGTCTTTGGTTGACAGTCAGGTTACCCCCTGTTCAAGCAAAGACCCTCACTCTAGTCAGGGTAAAAGAGAATCACCCTCAGCTAACCCATGCTTACCCCCTTGGTAGCTTGGCAGAGCAGTAGGCTTAACTTCAGAGTGCTAGGTGTAAAGTATTTGTACCAACACACACAGTAACTTAATGAAAACACTACAAAATGACACAACACCAGTTTAGAAAAATAGGAAATATTTATCTAAACAAAACAAGACCAAAACGACAAAAATCCACCATACACAAGTCAAGTTATCAATTAAAAATCAAAAAGAGTCTTTAAGTAGTTTTAAAAACACACTAGCGCGGGGGTCTGTACCTTCAGGTTGCACCAGGGCCAGGGGTGAGCCTTCCCTCCCCCTGCCCTCTCTTCTGGGGTCCTGAACCACCCAATTAGGAGTTGTCCCCCCAGAAGACAACATGGTAGGGGCACTTTTAGCAGTAACCCCTTCCTCCAGGTCAGGGGGGACACCCTGAACCTGGCCTTCCAATCCAGGGTCTGTACCCTTAGATTGCTCTGGGGTCAGAGGTGAGTCTTTTTCTCCCCTTCCCCTACTCTCAGGGTTCTGCACCCACCCCTCAGGGAGAGTACCCCTTGAAATCACACCAGGGGGGGTGATTGGGCAAACCGCTCCCCCCTTCAGGTCAGGGTTTATCCCCTGCACCTGATCCTCCAGTCCAGGGTCTGTACCCACAGACTGGACCACTGCCTGGCAACCCAGGAATTCCTGGGGGGCATACCTTCCCCCCACCAGGTCAGAGTTTACCCTCTGAACCTGGTCATCCAACCCAGGGTCACCACCCTGCGGTTGAACCACTGCCTGGCGCACCTGGACTTCCTTGGGAGCACACTTACCCCCCACCAGGTCAGAGTTTACCTCCTGAACCTGATCATTCAACCCAGAGTCACCACCCTGCGGTTGAACCACTGCCTGGCACACCAGGACTTCCAGGGGGGCACACTTACCCCCCTCAAGGGACACACTGTCCCCAAGGGCCACACAAGAGTCTGGCTGGCGCAGGTCTCCTGACCTCTGCCCATCTGACAGAGTCTGGATTCCCCCCAACCCAGAAATGGTCTTACCAAGGTCATTCCTGGGGGGCTCTGCTCTCAGACCTGACCCCTGACCCTCCAGGTTCTCCACTGGGGTCCGCAACCCCCTCTCAACCCTCTGTCTGGACTTCTGCACCCCCACACTAGGAGTTGTAGTGCCAGACACCAGAACTGGTGGGACGCTGGCTACAGCTGCCCCCCCAAGTTCTCCTGACACTGTGGAATCTCCCTCAACAGATGGCCCTATGGTACAGGCTAGGCTCCCCTCCTGGTGTTCCCTCATGGAACCCTCCAGGACCTGGTACTGGATCTCGGGCACCTTGGACCTCAGCCCATCCCCATTCCCTCTCCTCAGAGACTGGACATGGGGTCCCTCACCCATCCCACTACACTGGGACCTACCTGGGACACTACAATCCTTCCCTACCTCACCTGGTTGGGAAATACCTAGACCAGTCCTCTCAGGAGCCCCCCCAAATGCCTCTTCAGACTCTCCGGTACTCACCAAGAGGTCTGCCTCCATTGTAAGCTCCCTGGGGTCAGAGAACTCACACTCCACCTGGTGTTGGCGTAGCTCTGGAAAATAAGGACTAGACATATGCTCTCCAGCAATTACATCACTCAGCCCCTTACATGAATTAACCAAAGTACCCTTCACCCAACCATCCAGTGACTCTGCTTTGAAAAAGCACCCCACATCACCCTCCTGAGACTGGTGAGACAGTACCTGACTGTCCCTGACACTCAACCCACACTCTTCTGGGATGTCTTCACACTCCATAACCAGGACTTCTACCTGGGCGGAACCCCTCTCCCTGTCACTCTCACCTAGAGTCAGTAGAGTGTCCCTCCCACCAGTAGGAATATGACTCCCCATGCCAGTTCCCCAATCCACCTCAGGGACCCTGTGCATCACTGGAGCTACCTCATACCCCTGAACCTCCTGGTGTGTGTGAACTCCCTCCTTCAAGTAGGGCACCACATCTCTGGGCATGTGCACTTCTTCAGCAGCACTAGATATAAAATTGTTGCTGCCACCATTCCAGCTGGATTCAGCCCTCATGACTTCCAGCTCCTTCATTTTGAGCTCATAAGCCCAAATCCTCTTTTTGATCTCTAAGTCCCTCCTCCTTTCTTCCAACTCCTTCTCCCTTTGCATCCTCAACTCCTTGAACCGGCGAGCCCTCTCTGCCTGTCTGTCCTGTAACTCTTCAGGAGTCAGACCCTTGGATGACACCCTGCTACCCCTCCTGGGGACCCTCCCCCCAGGCGTAACAGGTACCTCCACTACACCTCTGTGTATCCTCTGCACTTCCCCACCCACATTCTCCTCCTCTGTGTGCCCTCCAGCCTTCTTGATTGTCACCCAGGCCCTCTGTGCCTTTTGCAGCTCCCCCTCCCTGGTGGAGCTCTCAGTGGGACAGTCAAGATCTTTAAGGAACTGTTTCAATTGAGCAACTGAGTACTCCTTCAGTTTCTCCATTTCAAACACAGCTCCAGCTGTTGCATCTCCAGACTGAGACATGATGGTCACAAGTGCAAAGTTCCAAAGGCAGAAAATAAGTTCCCAATGAAGTAAAAAGAATCAGTCAAGGGATCAGCAAAATCATGGAAGTAGAACAAAAAGGAGTCCTTAAGAGAAAAAGCAAAAGATCACCAAACAAGTAGTATGTGGTCACGTAGTGGTCTGAACTCAAACAGTAGTGTACACTTAATCACTGTATGTCAAGTACAAATACAAGTCCAAATCCCAACCGCTGATCACCAATGTTAGAAATGGGGTCTTTGGTTGACAGTCAGGTTACCCCCTGTTCAAGCAAAGACCCTCACTCTAGTCAGGGTAAAAGAGAATCACCCTCAGCTAACCCCTGCTTACCCCCTTGGTAGCTTGGCAGAGCAGTAGGCTTAACTTCAGAGTGCTAGGTGTAAAGTATTTGTACCAACACACACAGTAACTTAATGAAAACACTACAAAATGACACAACACCAGTTTAGAAAAATAGGAAATATTTATCTAAACAAAACAAGACCAAAACGACAAAAATCCACCATACACAAGTCAAGTTATCAATTAAAAATCAAAAAGAGTCTTTAAGTAGTTTTAAAAACACACTAGCGCTGCTAGAGTGAAAATGTACCTGGTGTGCGTCAAAAATAACCCCGCACGGGCGGGTGTGCGTCAAAAATAACTCCGCACGGCGGTACTTGAGTCAAAAATCCAGCCGCACGATGATTTGAAAATCCCGCCGCTCAGGTTGCGATCTCCCAGCCTCCGTCAGCGATGCTGCGCGTCGTTTCTCCTGCTCCGTGCGTCGATTTTTCAGTCGCGTTTCCTGCAAGCGTCGTTTCTCAGCTGCGGAGCCGGCGGCGCGTCGTTTTTTTCAGCCGCAGATCGGATTTGCGTCAATCTTTTCCCCGCACGGCGCTCTGTGCGTGGATTTTCTTGTCTTTAGGCTGCCAGCTTCTCCTTTCAGGGTCCCAGGAACTGGATGGGCACCACAGGGCAGAGTAGGAGTCTCTCCAGAGACTCCAGGTGCTGGCAGAGAGAAGTCTTTGCTGTCCCTGAGACTTCAAACAACAGGAGGCAAGCTCTAGATCAAGCCCTTGGAGATTTCTTCTCAAGATGGAAGGCACACAAAGTCCAGTCTTTGCCCTCTTACTCTGGCAGAAGTAGCAACTGCAGGATAGCTCCACAAAGCACAGTCACAGGCAGGGCAGCTCTTCTTCCTCAGCTATTCAGCTCTTCTCCAGGCAGAGGTTCCTCTTGGTTCCAGAAGTGTTTCTAAAGTCTGTAGATTTGGGTGCCCTTCTTATACCCATTTTAGTCTTTGAAGTCACCTTTCTTCAAAGGGGACTCACACCTACTTGTGAAATCCTGCCTTGCCCAGGCAAGGCCTCAGACACACACCAGGGGGTTGGAGCCGGCATTGTTAGAGGCAGGCACAGTCCTTTCAGATGAGAGTGACCACTCCACCCCTCCCTCCTAGCAGAGATGGCTAATCAGGAAATGCAGGTTACACCCCAGCTCCCTTTGTGTCACTGTCTGGTGTGAGGTGAAAAACAACCAACTGTCAAACTGACCCAGACAGGGAATCCACAAACAAGGCAGAGTCACAGAATGGTTTAAGCAAGAAAATGCTCACTTTCTAAAAGTGGCATTTTCAAACGCACAATCTTAAAATCAACTTTACTAAAAGATGTATTTTTAAATTGTGAGTTCAGGGACCCCAAACTCCACATGTCCATCTACTATCTAGGGGAATCTACACTTTAATCATATTTAAAGGTAGCCCCCATATTATCCTATGAGAGAGACAGGCTTTGCAACAGTGAAAAACGAAATTGGCAGTATTTCACTGTCAGGACATATAAACCACATTACTATGGGGGTTATTCCAACTTTGGAGGAGATGGTAATCCGTCCCAAATGTGACGGATTTACCACCAGCCGTATTACGAGTTCCATAGGATATAATGGACTCGTAATACGGCTGGTGGTATATCCATCACTTTACCGTCACTTTTGGGACGGATTACCACTTCCTCCAAAGTTGGAATAACCCCCTATATGTCCTACCTTATCCATACACTGCACCCTGCCCTTGGGGCTACCTAGGGCCTACCTTAGGGGTGCCTTACATGTAAGAAAAGGGAAGGTTTAGGCTTGGCAAGTGGGTACACTTGCCAAGTCGAATTTACAGTGTAAAAATACACACACAGACACTGCAGTGGCAGGTCTGAGACATGATTACAGAGCTACTTATGTGGGTGGCACAACCAGTGCTGCAGGCCCACTAGTAGCATTTGATTTACAGGCCCTGGCACCTCTAGTGCACCTTACTAGGGACTTACTAGTAAATCAAATATGCCAATCATGGATAAACCAATTACATACAATTTACACGGAGAGCATATGCACTTTAGCACTGGTTAGCAGTGGTAAAGTGCTCAGAGTTGAAAAGCCAACAGCAACAGGTCAGAAAAAAATAGGAGACAGGAGGCAAAAAGACTGGGGATGACCCTGCATAAGCAAAAGTCCAACAGTGACATTTTGTAAAGCAGAGACAGCATAACCACTGAGGTTCTGGTTAGCAGAGCCTCAGTGAGACAGTTAGGCATCACACAGGGAACACATACATATAGGCCACAAACTTATGAGCACTGGGGTCCTGGCTAGCAGGGTCCCAGTGACACATAACAAACATACTGACAACATAGGGTTTTCACTATGAGCACTGGGCCCTGGCTAGCAGGATCCCAGTGAGACAGTGAAAACACCCTGACATATACTCACAAACAGGCCAAAAGTGGGGGTAACAAGGCTAGATAGAGGCTACTTTCTCACAGATGGGCCTAAAAAAAATAGGCCCATCTGCCCCCAAGGGGGGCAGAAATGGCCATCAGTTCAATGCCCCCCTTGGGGGGGGCAGCCCTTGTCCAAGGGGATGGCCCCACATAAATAAACATATAAAAAAAATCCCTGGCGTTCTACTGGTTTCTGCCCCCCTTGGGGGCAGATCAGCCTAAAAATAATAGGCTGATCTGTCCCCAAGGGGGGCGGAAATGGCCTTGGTACACGTGCCCCCAAAGGGGGGGCGATCCTTGCCAAGGGGCCGCCCCCCCTCCACTAACACACACACACACACACTATCCCTGGTGTCTAAGTGGCTTCTGCCCCCCTTGGGGGCAGATGGGCCTAGAAAAAATAGGCCCATCTGCCCCCAAGGGGGGCAGAAATGGCCAACAGTTCAATGCCCCCCTTGGGGGGGCACCCCTTGCCCAAGGGACCCCCCCCCAACAAAAATAAACATATTAAAAAATCCCTGGCGTTCTAGTGGTTTCTGCCCCCTCCCTTGGAGGCAGATCAGCCTAAAAATAATAGGCCGATCTGCCCCCAAGGGGGGCAGAAATGGCCACAAAAAACATGCCCCCAAATGGGAGTGGCCCTTGCCCAAGGGGCCGCTCCCCAACACAAAACATTGGAAATATAAAAAAAAGAAATCCCTGGCCTCTAGTGGATTCTGCCCCCCTTGGGGGCAGATCGGCCTAAAAATATTAGGCCGATCTGCCCCCAAGGGGGGCAGAAATGGCCACAAGAAACATGCCCTCAAACGGGAGCGACCCTTGCCCAAGGGGCCGCTCCCCGACACAAAAATAGCAGAAATAAACAAAAAAAGAAAAAATCCCTGGCGTCTAGTGGGCATTCCTGCTACCCGATCGCAATGCAATCGGGCAGCAGGAATGCTCAAAGAGACACTGGGGGAAAGGAAAAGACTTTCCTTTCCCCCGGTGCCTCTTTGGCCGAAACCCCCCACCCGCCGGAGGAGAAACTCACCTGTTTCTCCGTACTCGCACTGGAAGCAAATGGCTTCCAGTGCGACGGGCAGTGTGTAATGATGTCAGCGCGGGATCGCGCACTGACGTCATTACGGGAGGTGGGGGGGGGAACCCCACAGAGGGAGCGCTAGCGCTCCCTCCGGGCTCGGGGCCTAGGACGTAATGGTTACGTCCTCGACACAGGAGCACTGTGCCGCAGGATGTAACCACTACGTCCGCAGCACAGAAGGGGTTAAGGCCCAAAAGAGCCTTCCTTTTTGCTGAAGAGATATTGTAAGGAACGTAACTCTTAATCTCTTTCATAGTGCGAAGCCTTTTGAGTACTAGTTTCTCAAAGGTAAATAGTTCTGGTGGCTCAAATGAATTAGGAGGCTAAAAAGAAGAAAGGGGCTTTAAGCCAGTGACAGAGTCATTTATGGGATCATTCCTCCAGAAAGAAATGTTTGAGTCTTATTTTGTGGAAGAACAGTAATAGTTCAATCTTAAGATCAAAAAAGTCCGTTCTTTCTGTTATAACACAGGAAAGCCATTTAGTCAGCAGTGAAATTTCTGCAGAGAAAAGAACATGTTGGGATAGATTGAAAATTGGGATTTGCTCTGTGTTAGTAAATCCAGCCTGTGTGAGTGAAGTTATGGTCGCTGGGGGCCTCATCTGAAATGTTTCCTCCTTGTTCCCTTTTTGCCTGGATATTAGTGCCTGGGTCTGCTTCTTCCCCTGCCTCTGTGGCCTCAAACTGAAAAAAGCTGGCCTGGGTGTGCGTTAGAGTTACTCAGGCCCTCCCATGGGTCCGAGTGGATTGATCCTGCAGAAGATTCTGAGAATCTAACTGATTGTTCTTGTATTTGCCCCACATGTATGACCTATCCTGTGTTGAAGTGTTGATGTTACAATCAACTCTCAAGTAGGGGTACTCTTTCTCCTTGGAAAGAAAATTTATATTTTTTGTGACCTTGTCTGCTTTCTTTCTAAAATCAATTCTGTTACAGTCATCAATTGCCTTGTTAAGGTTGTCGAGCAGTTACTTGGCCTCAGTCAGGCCATCACTGCACAATAACTCCTTCTCTAGTGCTTCTGTTCCTTTCAGCTCTTCTTTAGCATGTTTTAGAACTGCGTCAACCACTAGCACCATCAAGAGGCGTGAACAAGTAGTGGAAATGTGACTAATCCCCCCACATTGATCATATCTGTTTAATTTGGTCCTGCCCTGAAGTGCTGTTTAATAAGTTCTTGCAGTACCTTAACAGTGTACAAAAACATTTCACTTTTACCTGTTCATTTCTCAAGACTGAAATTACCTTCCTCGACCTTACCATCAGACAGGAGGACTGCAAGCTTTACACTACCCTCTTTAGGAAGCCTACAGAAAGGAACACCTTACCCTCATACAGGAGTTACCACTCCAGAGCACTTTGGGATAGTTTACCTTTCGGTCAGTTCCTCCACCTCCAGAGGAACTGTACCTACAAGGAAGATTACTTTAGGGAGGCAAATAATCTACAGGACAAATTATTCAACTGGCCCTACCCTAAGAGGATTGTGAAATCCGCCCTAAAACGTGCCTGGTACTGCCCTAGGGAAGAGATACTAAAGACCAGGAGCAAAACACCCCTGAACAAATTGGTATGTCTCACCTTATTCAGTCTAAACACATACCCGGCGCACTTATGGCGGCCAAAGCAAAGCAAAACACAAATGATGGACGGAATGCGGAACCAATCAAACATTCACCCCCAGTCACAGATCTGGGTTTAATCCATCGTTCTTTTGCTCACCATGCCACCCCAGTTTAGGCCCAGCCATATGCAAATCAGTCTTGATCCTATTCCTCATGTGAACATTCCAGCCCGAATTGCCAGGCAAGGTCCTCCCTGGACCGGAAACAAGCATCCTGGGATCGGTTTCAGGGTTTCACTCTTCATCAGCCAGGCTAGCTTGAATCCAGTGGCATAGTGAGCCCGGGACCCACGTCTGGGAATACCCGACGCACTTATGGCGACACAAATGATGGACGGAAAGCATGCCCGGCGCACTTATGGCGGCCAAAGCAGAGCAAAACACAAATGATGGACGGAATGCGGAACCAATCAAACATTCACCCCCAGTCACAGATCTGGATTTAATCCATCGTTCTTTTGCTCACCATGCCACCCCAGTTTAGACCCAGCCATATGCAAATCAGTCTTGACCCTGTTCCTCATGGGAACAGTCCAGCTGGAACTGCCAGGCCAGGTCCTCCCTGGACCAGCAGCAAGCATCCTGGGACCGGTTTCAGGGTTTCACCCTTCATCAGCCAGGCTAGCTTGAATCCAGTGGCATAGTGAGCCCGGGACCCACGTCTGGGCATACCCGGCGCACTTATGGCGGCCAAAGCAAAGCAAAACACGAATGATGGACGGAATGCGGAACCAATCAAACATTCACCCCCAGTCACAGATCTGGGTTTAATCCATCGTTCTTTTGCTCACCATGCCACCCCAATTTAGACCCAGCCATATGCAAATCAGTCTTGACCCTGTTCCTCATGGGAACAGTCCAGCCCGAACTGCCAGGCCAGGTCCTCCCTGGACCGGAAACAAGCATCCTGGGACCGGTTTCAGGGTTTCACCTTTCATCAGCCAGGCTAGCTTGAATCCAGTGGCATAGTGAGCCCGGGACCCATGTCTAGGCATACCCGGCGCACTTATGGCAGCCAAAGCAAAGCAAAACACAAATGATGGATGGAATGCGGAACCAATCAAACATTCACCCCCAGTCACAGATCTGGGTTTAATCCATTGTTCTTTTGCTCACCATTCCACCCCAGTTTGTACCCAGCCATATGCAAATCAGTCTTGACCCTGTTCCTCATGGGAACAGTCCAGCCCGAACTGCCAGGCCAGGTCCTCCCTGGACCGGCAGGAAGCATCCTGGGACCGGTTTCAGGGTTTCACCCTTCATCAGCCAGGCTAGCTTGAATCCAGTGGCATAGTGAGCCCGAGACCCACGTCTGGGCATTTCCGGCACACTTATGGCGGCCAAAGCAAAGCAAAACACAAATGATGGACGGAATGCGGAACCAATCAAACATTCACCCGCAGTCACAGATCTGGGTTTAATCCATTGTTCTTTTGCTCACCATGCCACCCCAGTTTAGACCCAGCCATATGCAAATCAGTCTTTACCCTGTTTCTCATGGGAACAGTCCAGCCCGAACTGCCAGGCCAGGTACTCCCTGGACCGGAAACAAGCATCCTGTGACCGGTTTCAGGATTTCACCCTTCATCAGCCAGGCTAGCTTGAATCCAGTGGCATAGTGAGCCCGGGACCCACGTCTGGGCATACCCGGGGCACTTATGACGGAACCAATCAAATATTCACCCCCAGTCACAGATCTGGGTTTAATCCATCGTTCTTTTGCTCATCATGCCACCCTAGTTTAGACCCAGCCATATGCAAATCAGTCTTGACCCTGTTCCTCATGGGAACAATCCAGCCCGAATTGCAGGCCAGGTCCTCCCTGGACCGGAAACAAGCATCCTGGGACCGGTTTCAGGGTTTCACTCTGCATCAGCCAGGCTAGCTTGAATCCAGTGGCATAGTGAGCCCGGGACCTACTTCTGGGCATACCCGGCGCACTTATGGCGGCCAAAGCAAAGCAAAACACAAATGATGGACGGAATGCGGAACCAATCAAACATTCACCCCCAGTCACAGATCTGGGTTTAATCCATCGTTCTTTTGCTCACCATGCCACCCCAGTTTAGACCCACCCATATGCAAATCAGTCTTGACCCTGTTCCTCATGGGAACAGTCCAGCCCGAATTGCCAGGCCAGGTCCTCCCTGGACCGGAAACAAGCATCCTGGGACCGGCTAGCTTGAATCCAGTGGCATAGGGAGCCCGGGACCCATGTCTGGGCATACCCGGCGCACTTATGGCAGCCAAATCTAAGCAAAACACAAATGATGGACGGAATGCGGAACCAATCAAACATTCACCCCAAGTCACAGATCTGGGTTTAATCCATCATTCTTTTGCTCACCATGCCACCCCAGTTTAGACACAGCCATATGCAAATCAGTCTTGACCCTTTTCCCCATGGGAACAGTCCAGCCCGAACTGCCAGGCCAGGTCCTCCCTGGACCGGAAACAAGCATCCTGGGACCGGTTTCAGGGTTTCACCCTTCATCAGCCAGGCTAGCTTGAATCCAGTGGCATAGTGAGCATGGGACCCACGTCTGGGTATACCCGGCACACTTATGGCAGCCAAAGCAAAGCAAAACACAAATGAGGGAGGGAATGCGGAACCAATCAAACATTCACCCCCAGTCACAGATCTGGGTTTAATCCATCGTTCTTTTGCTCACCATGCCACCCCAGTTTAGACCCAGCCATATGCAAATCAGTCTTGACCCTTTTCCTCATGGGAACAGTATAGCCCGAACTGCCAGGCCAGGTCCTCCCTGGACCGGAAACAAGCATCCTGGAACCGGTTTCAGGGTTTCACCCTTCATCAGCCAGGCTAGCTTGAATCCAGTGGCATAGTGAGCTCGGGACCCATGTCTGGGCATACCCGGCGCACTTATGGCGGCCAAAGCAAAGCAAAACACAAATGATGGACGGAATGCGGAACCAATCAAACATTCACCCCCAGTCACAGATCTGGGTTTAACCCATCGTTCTTTTGCACACTATGCCACCCCAGTTTAGACCCAGCCATATGCAAATCAGTCGTGACCCTGTTCCTCATGGGAACAGTCTAGCCCGAACTGCCAGGCCAGGTCCTCCCTGGACCGGAAACAAGCATCCTGGGACCGGTTTCAGGGTTTCACCCGTCATCAGCCAGGCTAGCTTGAATCCAGTGGCATAGTGAGCCCGGGACCCACGTCTGGGCATACCCGGCGCACTTACGGCCAAAGCAAAGCAAAACAGAACACCCGCTATATGACCACTTTCTGGGGTGAGTGGGCATAATCCTGACCCAGAGTTCCTAGTTCCATCAAAAACAAGATGGTGGCACCCTTCCTCGAGTGTCCACCTCCAGTATCCCACCTTAGGGGTGTCACTAGCCAACAGGTGGAACACGCCTACTGAATAACTAATTTCCCACCTGGTCTGGTGCCAAATTGGCTTCAGGGCAGGGGGTAGCATTCCCCAGGACTAGGGGAAGCCAAGGTCACATATCAAAGGCCAGGGGCTTTGAAGCCCCTGGCTCTCATGTTCTAAATCACAAGCTATCCTGATGGAGGCGGTGTAATCACCTTCCTCCAGAGCAGGCATTGTTTCTGGCCTCTGACAGCAGAGGTTGTCACCTGCAGGTGCTCAAAAGCTGGTCTGTGGTGGCGGGCTATTCGATACCAGTCTTACAACTTACTAAGAGACTAGCAGGTTTTCAGGGGGCACCTCTAAGATGCTCTCTGGGAGCATGTCTCTAATAAATCCAATTCTGGCATCAGTATGGATTTATTAAGGCAAGGGTTTGATACCAACCACCATTGGTTTCAGGACAGCCATCTTGTAGCTGGATCACTCGTAATGACCAGTGTCCAGCACATGTCCTCAAAATAGCTGTTGCAACACTTGCAATATCTAGCAACAGAACTAGACATCGCAGTGGCCTATCTGCTCATGCAAAGGGGCCTCATATATAATGCAGTGCACCTTTTCTTATGGCTCTAACGCCTGCTGTACTGGTGACTTAGGCAGTGTACCTAGGCATGGCACACAGAGTGTACCATGTTGTGTTTTCAGAATGATTTGCACCATTTCACGCATTCGGGCTGTCTGCATGTGTTTGAGTGTGGGTCCCTTAGGGTGGCATAATACATGCTGCATCCCTTCAGGGACCCTCTTTAGTGCCCATGGCCTGAGTACCAGGAGTGCCATTTACTACGGTCTTACAGGGGCTCTAAAGTCCTTGCCATTGGGTTACAATTAATAAACCAAAAGAGGTGCTGTTTTTATAGGGAGAAAGGAAAGACGGGAGGTTGGAACTTAAAAGTTAAGAAGGAATCCTTATGATCAAGAACTGGTGACCTCACACCCCTGAATGGGTGTCGTGATTCATCATAGGGCTAGTTACTCATCGGGCTGGCGCTGCAATGCCCGATGTCCCCCAGCAAGAGGGATCTTTCTCAGAGATCTTTTTGATTTTTTGCCATAATGATGGATGTGTGTGTGAGTGCGTACTATGTGTAGGGTGGAGCAAGTGCGAAAAAGAGGTGTTAGGTGAGTTAAAACTGTCAAAGAGGTACCTGGTTATTTTTAATATAGTGGTCCCCTTGGTACTCAAAGGGTAGTAATATCCCAGTAGGTAAGGGTGGGGTCTTACCCTGTTGGATCAGTTGTGCCTTATTATGCATTTTTTAGCCTTATTAGTTTTTCACACTCCTTAAAAATGTAAAATAACATAACAATTTACAGTTTACCTATTATACATGCCAAAGATGATTTTAACTTGATTCTTTTTCTCCTTTTGTCTCATAAAGGTTTCTCACTCTGAGTTCCCCTGAGTATTATCCTCCATACCAACCACTTTGGTTGTTTGTTTGTCTACATCTGTTGCAAGCTTGAGGGAGACAATTAAGGTACTAGTGCAAGGGTGTGGAATTTAATAAAATATATACTTGTCCATGGGACAGGTTGTTTCTTAAATCTACTTGTCCTGAAAAAAATCTACTTGTCCCTTTGGTGCCATGTAGTATAGCGACAAATTATGGCAGCAATCGTATTATGTAAGAGCTCTGATAATAGACTCTCTGATTATGCCATGGCTACTACTATAATAGGACTTGAATACTTGAAATTTCAATCCTTACTATAGCTATTTCCTTATTTTGCCACCTTTCTGCAGATCTACATACTGGGGCTGGAGGAAGCAGTAAGCAATAGTTTCAGGGCTGGAATGCCTTTGAGTCTGCAAACCTACTAACTTGCACATTTTAAGGACTTTCCCCAGCTCTTCTCTAATCTTTTCCCCTAATGAGAAAGGTTGGAAATTTACTCCTGACAATGGCCGAAGTTGAAGTTTTTCCAGGGTTGTGGAAAAAAGTGGTTGAAGGGAAAGTGAACTTGTAAACGCTTGATAGATTTTCACATGAGCAGATCTACAAATGCATATTTTCTCATGCTAAAATACAGTTCACAATTATTTTCTAGGAGTACGATTTCCTGGTCTTCTTCTGTAAGTTATTGTGCATTCATCAAAGGCACTATTTGGAAGACATATACCCTGGGTGCACTTTTATGACTTTCTTTAAGAATTGGGTCTCTAATTAGGTCTGACTTTAACAAATACATTTTGTTTCTCTCTTTTGGCTGGCTTTACTGTGAGTGGTCGCATTCTGTTTTTCCACAAGGAGCATATTGGCATACAAAGTAGTTTTGTTCAGTGCCAGGGACTACTGTGGCAATCAGTGGTGTAACAAAACTGGAAGAGGCTCCCCTGCAAAGAACATGGAGCGCCTCCACCCCCAGACTCACTCAGGGCTGGTGCTGAGCTGAGGGGGCCCCTTGGAGGAGGGCTGCAGGGCCTTTGTTATGCCACTGGTGGCAATGTGTGCTTTTTGAGACCAAAAACGTTTTTGTCTTTTGCCAGTGTTTGTTACAATAGTGAGAGCCTGGCAGCTCCCACAGCAATAAAGTGTTACAAAAGCCATGTCAAAACAAGACATGCATTGACAAAACCAAAAGACTACAAAAAATGTCAGATCTGTTGGCTTATGCTTCCCATATTCTTGTTGAAAATTCCTACGCTGATTTTCTAGTAGGAATATTTTTTGGAAATACTACCATGCATCAAAACATTTTACTAGATGACGTTTCAAAGAAATAGCACCTAAAATTTCATAGTAGCGAAACTTTTTTTGCTACTTGCATTTTTTTCTGAACATTTTATTTTGAAATGAAATAATAATCACTCTTGCTTACACGCTTCTGCGAACATTTGCATCATTCTAGGTGCATTATACTTAGTCTCATATTGTTGAAATGTTCGAACATGTGTGTACACTTTTTTTTTTACTGGAACCACTGTCAGTAGTGCAGTGTGACCTTAAAACGTTATTTACAGCGCTCTCCCTAATATTGAAGGCTTTTCATTAATAAACCATAAATACAAGTTCGAACAGCATTAACATATGGACACACATATTACATCAACTGCACACAGTTCCCTTCCCTGTGAAGTGGCAGCCAAGGGGTTTGTGCTGCAGGGTGTTGGGCCTACTTGTTTCAAGGACAAAATAAACCTGAAAACTTGTTGCCCTTGACCCAAACAATATGTCCCGTTGCGTCAGGCAATAGGAATTCCACATCCCTGTAGAGTGAATTATTAGTTGACACGTTATCCCTTGCTGATACAGAGTAGTAATTTTCCCTCTTGTATCTTTTTAGGTGCCCCACTAAATTGTTTGGTCCTGAGGAGACACTGTATTCGCAATACGGTTGAAACACCGTTGACACTAATCAATACAAACAAATCAACCTTTATTAGATCTCTTAATTGGTATAAGAGCATGGGTTTATTCCTGTAATTTATGAATATTGCATAGATGGTTGTTGCTTCAAGGAGCACAATAATGTTATGTTGCTCTTTTTTGTTATTTGTATGTATTGTGCAGTAATTTTATGTTTAGTTCTGTGTTTTTGTTTACATAAGACACAATGCATTTGATGTATATGTAAAGAATAATATCGTTTTGCATATATTCCTTGACTACTCTTTCCTTTAGTATTTTGGAACAGTAAATTAGTAACTAGCAATTGTGCTTAATTTTACCATTTAATCCAGTTTATCACGAATAAAAAAAACGCTGTTTTTGTAATACTTTATGCCCATAAAGACTGCCTTTGAAATTTTTTATATTACTTCGCTGGGCAGCACTGTGCTAATGATTGGCCATTCTCATACTCTCTTGAGCAATGGTATTAATGAAATAACACTGGCAACTAAGCTGTGCAGACTTTCTCTTGCAGTTCACATGGCTTTGGGTCCGCTTGCTCTGTGACTACAGTGGGTCAAGAAAAAGTTGATTCCACAACTGCAGTGAGTTCTGTGTTACGTTTTATTGGCTGCCCGGTCCCTGAGTTTAGGAAATTGAGTGTTCTTCCTTACCGTAACATATGGAGGGGAGATGCATCAATTTTTTCAAAGCTACTAGGGATCCTGATGGAGATGTCAAGCAGTCGTTACCCCTTCATTATGCAGTGGGGAAAAAACACAAATTGCTTTAGAACTTCCATGATACAGGTGAGGGAATGACTAGGTGAAAGCAATGTCAGCACTGAAGGTGCACTTTATTACTCAAATGAAACTGAACTTCCTAAGGTTATTTCTGACACACACAATAGAGAGAATGTAAATATCTCAACAAGAATCATGTGTGGGCATTAGAGAACACATGTACAGATGATCAAAACATGGCAGTTCGTTTTCAGATAATTAAGAGATGCAATTCATCAGTCTTGAACCAGCTTATGTTACAAGAACCTGTTATGAATTTAGATACTATTCTGATCCTGGGGCATTCCCATGAACCTTTTCATGCTGGAACCACTAAAATGGAAGCTGCACTTGCTCTCAAAACTATCATGAAAGAGCCGGTAGCAATGGTGAATGATACATTTGAGAGAGTCAAAAGGATGACAATTTCAGGGGAGGCCCCTGTGGCACAGGGGGGGCCAACCTTCCCGGGGTGCCACAACCCTGCTGGGGGACTGCCATTCAGCTACAGGCCAATGACTATCTGTGAAATATGGGAGACTCAGGGGCACCTCTTCACATTCTGCATGGGGGCCTGTTATTTTGAACTACGCCACTATACAGGTTGGCCCCAACAGAATATAGGGGTGCTATAGTTTGATGGTGAGTCGCACAAGACAGAACTATGAGACACTATGGTTTCAAATCACATGAAGGATCCAAATCCCCAGCCCATAGTAAGGTATGTTCCACATGTGGGGTGCACAGGACACTGAACACTTTTGTCTCTGCACACGTGATGCTATTTAAAGTTAGCCATCATTTGACCATCGGCTCCATTTTGTGCGAGTGATTTAATTTTGTGCCCTGCTGCCATGCAGGGGTTTTCCACACAAAGCGTGTTTTCCATTCTGAACGTGTTTTTGCTCTTCTCACCAGCGCAGATTCATACCATGCCAGAACATATTATGGGGGATGTCATGCAATAGGAGAGTACAAGGCTGAGAATTGTTTTAAGCGGAGAAAGGTACAGCTCTGTGTTAGGATTTCACATTGGAGCCTGGCCAGTTATTTTGCATGTTTTTGACACAGACCAAGTACAGCCAGCGTTTGAATAACATAACAGAAGGGAGGGAGTTACTAGAACCTTCCTCTTGAGTTAGTTTTAGGTATAAAAGATGAGGAATCTTGGTGCAAAGATAGGAACTCACCTGTGGAGTGGAAGTGCTGCCTGGGAGAATTTGATCCCATGTGTGGTCTCCTGCCTTGGTTGTCTTGAGGGTTCCTCGGCTCTGTGCTGGCAAGGATGAGGGATATAACCCACATGGCAATGCATTTTAACTTTCGACTATTTAACGTGTATATATATATATATATATATATATATATATATACATATATATATATGCATACATATTCACTGTTGATATATTGCACATTTCTGTGATTGTTTAACTGCTATGATTATTTCTGTATCAACAAATGTTTTATTTCACTTGAGTTAAATGCTTATTTTCATATATTTGTGTGCTTTTATTTGATATCTGGGAAGTGCATTCATAAATTCATTACTCAGACTAAGAGTGCTACATTCTTTGGCGTTGTTTCCTCTTAGTTTAAGCAAGTGCAGAACAACACATGCAAAAAAGAAAATCGATGGCCTCCTGCTGGAGTCAGGCGTGTAACAGAGGAGGATGATAAGAGGATTCAGCTGCGGTGTTCGTGTGGTAAGAATGACCTATGTGAGAAAGATGAAGAAAAAGTCTTTTTGTCAACCGCATCACAATAACAAAAAGATCCCAGCTGAAACGTAAGGCAACAGTGTGTAGTTTGGAATGTGTAACCTTGCCGACATTGATGTCTGTGTGATGATTATCAAGCTTTATCAGTTCTCAAGACTGAAACCATGACCTAAACAAAGACAGCCACATGAATACACACAAGGGGGGTAAAAATCAATACCCCATGTCTTTTACAGTTGAAGTGCTAGTATGGTGGTAAACAAACTGTTGCCAGTTCTTTTGTGGTAAGGTGTGGGGAGGGTCATTACTAAACCACTGAAACTCTCAAATTAATACAGTATCCATTTACAAGGTGTGCAGTTGAAGTTGAGTTGCTGAAAGTGAATGAGCATTTATTTAGTGTGGTTAAGAATTGTTGTGGGAACTCTCTCACGTCCCATGGCTCAACTACAATAAAAGCTATATATTGTTTGCAGCACTCGGGCACATTTATAGATGCTGTTAAGCTTTGTATACATTGAATCTGAAGTTTTCAATAACTAATGTTTGTTGATTATGATACACCTGCTAAAACTCATGTCAATTGTAAAAACGTGCTATTTGCAATGCCCAGTGTTTGTTGATTATGACATATCTGTTAAACTCATGTCAACTGTAAAAACATGCTATTTCTAAAATATGCCGATTGTGAAACAAAAACGATCCATACTGAACATGTGCCAGGAAATCAGGAGAATAATTACTCAGCTCTCTGACATTCAAACAAACTGGCAGAATTACATGTGTCCACTCCCATATTTAAAGTCACCTGCTTGCCTGAGGCCTTGCTTGTCTTTGTTGTTGATGCACTCAACTGTTTCCATTCGAGCCCTCCAGTTGAGGTTCAGTGTTCCTTGTTCTGCAGTGGAGTTCCAGTGTTCCTTGGTCTTCCATCGAGTTCTGGTGTTCCTTTTCCTGCAGTGGAGTTCTGGTGTTCCTCGTCCTACGGCAGAGGTCTTCCTTGGGTCCGGCCATATCCAGCAGGCTTCACACCTCCTGCTTCCGTTGACAATCCCATCTTCCTCTGACAATCCCATATTTCCTGTAAGAAAAGAAAACTAGAAAGGAGAAAACCTGGTAAAGGTTTCTCTGACATTTTGCAGTCAACAAGGTAAAGAGAGACTAATCGTGTGTGCGCATTGAACTAAAAGAGAAAGCAGAGCTCTGTCATTCTAAAGGTTAATGTTATTGCCACAATAGCATCTAGAGCGGGTAATGCATTTGGTGAAAATTTAAAGGCACAGTAAAGAGGTTTTAAGGAAAGACGTATTTCCTATTTTACACACTCCCCTGAAATTTAGAATATTGGAATCAGAGCAAGTTAATCCGAACTATAATTGGCAAGTATTTGCCTCAGAACTTTTTAAAAGAACTTTTGAGTTTGGGCATTGTTCAGAGACTTTCTCACTTTAGGCACGATCAAGAACTGTTTAATTACTCGAGAGAGAGAGAGAGAGATGTGTTCATCCTTTAATAAGATGTGTATATTATTTTGGCAATAATTGACATTGTAATTGTATTGACTCGATGTACTAATGTGGTAATTCTTTTGCAGCCCAAAATCCCTAATCCAAACACCAGTATTTAAGAAGCCCGAGGCCGAGGCGCAGGTCTCTACACGCATTCTGGGGTCCCAGCAGTTTTGTCCTTCACAGAGCGGAAGCCAGCATTTCTTTTCTCTCTCTCCAAAATCCCCCTTCCGTCAGGGGACTTGTCATAACCTGGAATTCAGGTGAGTGGCTTGCATCTGAACAAGAACAAAGCCAGGCAGCCTACACATCTATCTGACTTTAAAAGCAAAAAAACTCAGGCTCAGAGATTTCCATTTCACATTAGCAAACAGGTCAAGGTTGAGCGTCAGAAACTGGAGTATGATGATGACAATGGAAGACGTAGTGTCTTGGGTGTCACTCATGGTGGTCACCAAAAAGCTCAAGCTCAAGCTGATAGGGCCTGTTCATATGTGTATTGATATGAGACTGCCAACTAGAACACCCAAAATAGAGTGGCATGTGACTCCCATCATTGCAGTCATAATGGCTGATCCTTTTGCTGTCAAGTGGTTTCCTAAACTGGACCCTAGTGCTGGATAACCATAACTGGAATGTGATAAACAGAGTCGCTGCATCACAATGTTTTCAGTACATCTATGGTTTTAGAAGTATAGCAGTGGATCTTTGGCATACTCTATACAAATAAAGTACTTCAGAATGATATTTGGGAAATGTTGGCTGGGTGCCAAGGCCTAATGAACATGAGTAATGACATATCATAATATACAACCAGCCTTGAAGAGCACCTTGGCTGAATAAAAACAACCTTACAACCACTTTCAGAATGCTGTCTTGCCCTGCATTGGAAGAAATATGAACTCCCAAAAGATAAACTTGAATGTTTTGGCTATGCGTTTTCAACACAATGGGTAATGGCTGACCCTAGAAAAGTCCAGGATATAAAAATAGCCACTGCCTCTAAAACTGAAATGATGGTAAGAAGCATTCTAGGACTGGGGATTAATTGTATCCGGTTTATACAAAAATTGCCAAAACGCACAGAACCGCTGAGGAATCACACCAACACAAAGATTCCATGGGGCTGGAGACATAAAGAGTAGTTCCATGACACTCAAGATGCCCTTCTTCAAGACACCATAATAAATCTTTTGGCTGTTGGAGGGCAAGTGAGCTAGTAGACAGTGGCAGCTCCTCTGTGTTTGAGACTGTTCTTCTGGAAAATGACGAAGAATCCTGGACACTAATTGTTCTGCCAAAGGAGATCACACATAAATAGAATGAGAGACCATGGCAATCAACTGGGTCTGCCAATACTTTCACATATATGTACATCATTTTCATGTGGTGACTGATCACAGGGAGTTAATAGTACCTTTGTTCCATAGCACTGCACCACACCTACTGCCATACATTGAAAATGGGCTTTGCATTTGCAGTCACAGATTCTGAAGTATAGTAGTGAATGTGGAGCTAATAACCTTGTGGACCATTTATCCAGGGACCCATGTCACCACATGGCCGCTGAGTGCAGCCAAGCTGAGTCAACCAAGGACAAGTGCATTTAGTTACAAGAGAGGACAGCTCCAAAGCATAAGCGTGTGCTAAAAATGTGGATGTAACAAATGAGGTTGAGTGTCTACAAGCTGTCAATGTACACTGCTAGGCACAATGTGTACAGGCTACTTCTGAGAGGCCATTGATGTCACAGTGCCCAGGCACAAGCTACACTGAGATCACTGGGGAGAATCATGCATGAGCTGTTTCACATTCTGGAAAGAAAATGGCTAAGGGGCTGTTGTCTGGTTATACTAAATTACCCTCCTACATGGACCATAAAAGTGTATATCAAAGGGTAATAAAAATAAATGCTTCTTTAAGAGAGAACATTTGGTTCCAGGGCCTGGATGTCCAGGTGAAAGAGACCATCAGCAATAATGTACTCTGCCATGCATCAGGACAGCTGGATGCACCCACACCTGTTGTCACAGAAGGGACGTTAGCAATAAGGTCCGTGCAGGGTCAGATGACGTACCTACTGGTTGTGGTCGTCAGTTGTTAGTCCATGGTGGAAATTGTATCATCCGCCTCTTTTAATAACATAGCCCCAAAGCTGGAGAAAATCTGGGACACCCGTGAAGTTCAACAATAGGTAGAAAAAGACAAAGCCCTACATTTTCATGGGAGTAAATTCTTGGATTATTAGGACATTTTCAATATCAGACAAAGGGAGATTACTCCCTTATGGCTGCTGGCCTTTATGGAAGTATAACTCTTTATGCATACAATAAAGAAAACAATACACACTGTAGAACAAAAAACAACAGTTCTAAAGTGGACAATCCAAAACGTCCTAAGAACTTATTGCAATACCACTTACATTGTCACACAATGTGTCCCAGCTTTAGTGATTCTGCTCTGCTTTTGACAACATAGTACCCACCACATTAGATTAGATAACTACAATGAAAGAGGATTTTAGGGAAATACCTGTAGAAACACTCATACGGAGTATGCCTGTCCATTTTAGTATTGGTGATCACTGTCTGTGACCACCACCCACATGGAAAATGTACAGTGCTTATCAAGTACACACAAAGGACCACCACCAGAAAGAAATGCTACCATGATTATGGCACAATGGAATGGCAAAGGTGACGCCTGGACTGTGTCCACGTTCAAGAAAGTCTGATCTGAGCTGACACAGGGACCGGAATCAAGGTCCCCACCTATGGTTTATTCTGACCAAGGGATGCCCCCTCAAAATATGCATGATTCTGATATCTTGGACGGTTGGGAATTGTCTAGCCCAATGCCACCAGAAGACCTACTTATATCATCAATAGCAGGTAACAAAGGGACACTGTTAGAGAACAGTAGCTGCTCACCTGGAGGGGGAGATCTGTACAATCTCAGGCCATAAGCTTGCCCATTACAAACTCTGATTGGTTGTGTACTATATTGATCAAGTGTGTTACGGACATTGTGCTACTGAACTTTGACTTTTATCAATGGATTTACATTTCAAGCTTTAGATTTTGTACAGTGGTGTAAAGCGTGATGTCACATACTGACATGCACTCGCTGCATTCCAGTGCAGCTGGCGCAGCACTGCAGACGCAATCACAAATACATTGCACCTACATGTGCAGTGGCCCAGGTGTGCGTGCCTGCTCAGTGAACCGCACAGTGCCAGCAGGCCGCCAGTCTCCTACCTTCATGAGCATCAGAGCACAGAACAAGGCTCCCCCACCGTTCCTCTAACTTGAGCAGATAACCCATGAACATCTGTCTTTAGTTACTTCCTCGTACGTAGTTTAAAATGTTCAGTTGTGTTTTTCGTAGGGATTTCCTGTATGGTTTGGTATATTATGGTTATTTATACACTGCTCACTAACCATACGAAGTTGCTAAAGCGCTATGCAGATGGGTCTCGCACAACCAAAAGAGCCCAGTATTCGTGATTAGTTAAGTATAAGGGTTGTACTTAGTATGATGCTACACATTATTAACATCGTCAATCATATGGAAATAGAATGCCATTCGGTTTGTTGTCACCCATATGGATAACACATTGTCATGCAATTCCTGCACTGTTTTCCACTCCCTTATTTTGGGATTGAGTTTGTTATAAAGAGTAATACAAGGACCCTTTTAGTCTAATGTGTATGAACATTTCACGACTGTTGTCAAGAATTGTGATTGGGGGAAATAATTTATTTTGTAGTTCAGACATATTCAAGCAGGAATACATTTAAAATTCGCAATCAGTGGTCCTGCAAGTTGAAAAATGATCAGGGACGGCTCCTCCATTAGGGCGGAGGAGCATCGCCCGCCCCCGCCAGCATCTGCAAACCTTTTCCCAAAAAACCATAATAAACTGTGTTTATTATCGTTTTTTGGGAAAAGGGGCGGGGCCTCGGGGGTGACGAGCAGTGAGGGGGTCAAAGAGAGCACGAGATGGATTACCAGGAGCAGGCAGGGAATAGATGAATGGTAGAGGGCCATAGGCAACTCTTGAAGGCATTGGAGGCAGCATGGTAGCTAGAGAGGGCCCTGGCTGGCGTTTGCAGTGTTCTACAAGTAGTGCCAGGCAGCAGTGGGCAAGGGCAACAGCAGAAGGGCAGCAAGGAAGGCCAGGTATGGGGCCAAGGCACGATGAAGCTCTAGGGTCCACGCCTTCAGGGGCCAGCATCAGTGCTGATGTCCGCCCTCCTGGAGTATAATGAAAATGGTAAGGGTGAGGAGGATGGGTATGGCAGGGGGCGGTGGGTTCAGTGAACGAGGATGAGGACATGTATTTCATGGTAAAGCCGCCTGAAAAAGTTTATGGTAGGTTAAGCCACCTTGAGCGCCTACAGGTGGCTGAGGCGGGGGACAGGGTAGAAGAGTCAGATGCGAGGGGGGTAAGGGCTCCCACTGAGGGCAGTATGCAATGAGGAGGAGACAGACGGGAAAGGGGACCTAGCAAGGATTACTTATCTCAGGGAGTAGGGACAGAGGTAAACAAGCAGTTGGAGTATGTGGCCGCACGGACTTGGGAGAGCTCTGTGTGGCTTGGTGGCCACAAGAAGAAGTGAAGGCAGGGCCCTTGGCAGTTAGCTGGACAACGCAACAACATCTCTTGGAGAGCAAGTGGCAGTACGAATTGCGTTTTGAGGGTCCTCATGAGCACTTGGTTTCAGGGAAGAGGGGCAAACCTTGTTTGGATTATGAAGACGAGAGCTTGGAGGAGGGGGCACTAGGATAGGAGACTGAGAGTCAGCAGGTGACGTGCACTTGGTGGCTATAAGGGGAGGGGTGGGGTGGAGGGGTGACTCATGGCAATGTCTATTATGTTGCAGGTGATGGGAGCTGCAGGGAGGCCTAGCAGACACCAGTACATATCGCAGCAGGTCCAGCTGGGGAAGAGGCGGTCTCCGGAGTAGCCACTGTCCTTGGTGCCAGGTAAGTGCAGAACTGTCACGGTGTGGCAGGCACATGGTTTTGGTGGAAGTGAGGGAGCCTTCAGGGAGTAGGGAGGCCCGCTTAAGGAAAGGAGTTTATGTGTTGGACATAGGTGTGAGCCTGGATGAGAGGGACCATGAGGCAGGGGGGTCACTGTTGGTGGGTGTAAGGTGACTACAGCTCAAGGCAATTGAGGGCAGAAAACTGGCGACGATGGGTGTTTAGGTTCAAGGGCAGCAGGCGTAGGGTAACACTACTAGTCAGGTGATGGGAGAGTCTTCCAAGAAGGCAGAAACCGTGGCTAAGGCAGAGCCACCGGAGAGTAAGGAACTGAAGATTAAGAAGCTCCCCTACATGGGGATATCAAAACCACTGGGGACCCACCTCATGCTGGAGATAAAAGAAAACATTTGGAAGGGGGAATATGTGGAGAAGTTGAAACTTTTACATAGGGAACTATGGTCCAAGGAAGGTTCCAGAAAGGAGGAGTACAAGCTGGCAAAGTGGCCTAAGGTGCCAGTCATGATCGAAAATTGGACAGCGACCTTTCTGCTATACGCTAGCGTATATTGTGAGAAATACCCAGCAAGGTCGGTCGCGCTTTTCAAGTACATGGATGTTATTAGAAAAGCACAAATAAATTATGGGGGTTACGCATGGGTCGAAAACGATGAGGAATTGCGGGCAAGTATGGCTCTGGACCCAGAGATTCAGTGGGGGGAAATTGATACCGACTTATGGCAGCACACAATACACAATGACCCCAGTGAAGTTTGGGAAGACAGTTTTCACAGCCAGTGGGCAGTCAATAGTCTATCGCCCTTTTCAGGGATGTCCCACCCCAAGGCAGAGGGCAGGGGACTGCACAAGGGAGTGGAAACAGTTATTTTGGGCCGTGTTGGGATTTTAACAAAGGCACATGCACCCGGGAATATTGTAAGTTCAGACACAAATGCTCCAAGTGCTCGGGCAGGCATGCCTTGGTCAATTGCAATGGGACGGGCAACACATCAGGGCACTCGGCCGGACAGTGGCAGCAGCAATAGGGCAGCGCATGTGTGCAGCAGGCGAATGTGCACAACAATTTCTGGGGAGGACAGGGCGTGCAGGGCACTGAGGGAAAGAGCACCTACTCCAGTTGAACTGGAGAGGTTGCGCTTCTGGCTAGCACAGTATGAGCGGAAGGTGAGGCAGACTTATTGCTGGATGGTTTTACCTGGGGCTTTTGATTGGGGTATGCTGGACCAAGAAAGCAACAAGGGGCAAAACATTTAAAGTCAGTGAGCGCGCACAAACAAGTGGTTCGGAGCAAACTGTGTAAGGAAGAGAAGGAAGGGCGCATGGCAGGTCCTTTTACGGAATGGCTGGTGGAAAATCTAATAGTTGCATCCAATTGGTTGGTTCCTAAAAAAGAAAAGGGTACATTTTGAGTGATTCAGCCCCTCTCTTGGCCAGAAGGCAATTCTGTGAACAATTTAATTTCCGAGGACCTGGTGTCAGTGTCGAATGCCTTGGTGGATGTCGCCCTAGCTCTGGTGTTGGAAGCTGAACAGGGGGCACTAATGGCAAAAAGTGATATTAAGTCCGCTTTCCATTTGTTGCCAGTACACCCTAACGATTTCTAGCTCCTCAGGCTGCAAATTGATGGGTGCATGTTGACATAGTGCTCCCTTCGCGCTGCTCTGTATCTTGTGCTCTGTTTGAGTGCTTCAGCACTTTCCTTCACTGGGTTTTTACTAAACAGATGGGACATCAGCACATCACCCATTATCTTGATTAACTTTTCTTAGTGGGTGAAGCAGACTTAGAACAATGCAAAAGTCTGCTGGACAGATTCAGGGACATTATGGAAGACCTTGGCAAGCCAGTGGCGCCAGAAAAGACAGTTGACCCTAGCACAATCATCGCATTTCTGAGTATTGAGATTGATTTGGGGGCGATATTGACTCAACTTCCAGAGGGCAAGAAGGTGGCAATGGCTTTGTTACTGGATGAGATGCTGCATAAACACAAAGTTATAGTTAAAGACATACAGATATTGTTGGGGTATCTGAATTTCACGTGCAGAGTAGTGAGGGCTGGCAGTACATTGTGCAGGTGACTGGGCATGTCTTTGGCTGAGCGACAGCTGCTGCATCACCATGTGGTGCCTTTTTTGAGTTCCTTTAATGGGATTCCTCTAAAATCTTGGCAGGAGATGGGATGGGGCACCCAAATATTCTCATATGCGGCATATGGCAAAGGCTTTGGCATATATTGGCAAGGCAAATGGTGCGCCAAGGAATGGTCATTGGAGTGGAAGTGGGATGGGAGGAGCATTGCCTTTTTGGAGTTTTTTCCATTAGTCATAACAGTGACGATATGGGGTACAAAGCTGGCCCACAAAAGTGTGGTTTTTAGGATTGACAACTTCGTGGTAGTTCAGGTGGTCAACAGTCAGTCCACCAGGGACCCGCAGATTCTGATGTTGCTGTGTTTTTTCATGTTAGGATGCCTGCAGCATGACATTGCGTTTCGGGCGTGTCACTTACCAGGAGTTGACAATTACATTACGGATGTTTTGTCTCATTCACAGTGGGAGAAATTCAAAGGGGTGGCCATGGACGCGAAGCCTGTCAAGACCCAGAGACCACCAGAATTATGGAGACTAAGAGACAGAGGATGCTTCAGCTGGGAGTAAACTCGCTAGCAATTTTCACGTGGGAGGCATACACGCAGGCCTGGCATGAATTTCTGCTTCAGGGAGCTCCCAAGTGCCAGGAGGGATGAGAAAGAATTGAGGACGTGGAGCAGGTCATACTGACATTAATCGAAAAAAGGCCATTCAAGGGTTACGATTTCAGGGAAACTAGCGGGGACTGCGTTTATGGGTAAATTACTTGGATGTATGCACCGTTGGCGGGCAATATGGGCAGAAGAATATTCATAGGGTGGGCCAGGGAAGCAGGCAAGTCAGGTCTGGCTAGGAGATCAGTGACTCTGGATTTGTTGGGACGAATGATTGCTACCTTGCCAGAAGTATGCAACAGTAGGCAGGAGGCAGTTTTTTTCATCGCACTGATGTCTTGGATGTTCTTCAGAGCATTCCAAGTCTCGGAGTTGCTAGTGGGAAAAAGGGGTCGAGGTCTACGTTGGGAGGAAACGCACATGAGCCAAGGAAGCCTTCAGATATGGTTGCATAGGTCCAAGACCGATCAGAATGGCAAAGGGAGGACAATATGTCTAAGACAGTACCCTTTGGCTGGGGTCTGCCTGTTGTGCTGGGAAAGTGTGTTGCGTGCCCAGAACGCGGCAGGAACAGATAGGGTTTTCCAACACGGAGAATGAAAGGTGGCCACGGCGTGTCAACTTCTGGCCATTTTGCGAAAAGGGTTTAAGAAGCTGGGGTTGGAGGCATCTGCATTTGGTACACACTCCTTTAGAATAGGTATGGCTATGGAAGCAGGTAGCAGGGGGTAGAGCATCCAGAGAAATGTAGTTCAGATTGCTTTCAGCTGTACGTTTGATGTGAAGAGGTGAATTGATGCAGAGGGGTGTATCACATTGTTGTATTTATATTTTTCAGGTTTGGTTCCTGGTTTGGACGTTGCTGGACTGACAATTTTGGCTAGTGGGACATTTGTTTATAAAATGGGCCCAGAACCATGCAAGGAAGAGCAGCCATAGGGTCACCTTGGGCCTGGATCCGGCTATGTATCAAGTGCAGTGGGTAGGGAAAGGGGAAATGCATTAGCAAGACCTGCTACAATGTCTCAACAGACTTTGGTGAGAGGGCAGTGCCCCAGCTTATTAATAATACACCTATGGAAGACTAACATGGTGAGTGAGAAGGGTCTAGTGATCATGAAGACTATGAAGAGGGACATGAGGGGAATTCAACAGCAGTGGGCTGGCTGTCACATAGTGTGGATAGCTTTTGTTCTGCAGAGTATTTGGTGTGAGGTGAAGAGGCCGGCAGCAAGTGAGAGGACACAGCGCTAAATTAACAAAGAAATGCACTCTCTTTGCAGAAGTAGGGGTATTATGGCCCTGGAGCATTACGAATTGCGTTTTGATGGTTCTGTAGTTTTTCAGAGGGGATGGTGTCCACCTGTCTTTCCTCAGTATGGATTTGTACTTGTTCCAAATTAGAGGTTGGCTAAAGCAGTTGTCCCAGGTTCATTAAAGCTACCTAGTTGGGGATGAAGGGCAGAAAAATTCTAGTTGTACCTTTTTCTGGGTGGCGGGGGTATGGCAAGTTTCCATGATTTACTAAAGTTTATGGTTGTTGAAAGTGGCAGTCCAGGTTGGGAAGGAACGGGTAGAGAAGAGCATGCCTGGTCGAGCCAGGAAGTTAAACGTGCATTAGGAAATTAGGTTGCTTACAGGTTCAAATTACACAAAACTGGAAGGGAGTTTAAAGCTAGCAAGCGCTCACATCAGCCTAGGAATAATACGGTATTGCAATGGTAAAGTGGGAGGGATGGGGAGAGTAAGGTAGGTGTGGGGGATGAGTAACATAGGTGATTTTTTTGTATAGTGAGGTTGTTAGTTTTGTAAGGCAAAAGCCTGGGTTTGCTATTGTTAGTGCACCTGTTTTCAATAAAGCAGCCTTCTCCACACAAGCCTGGTGTCAGTTGTGGGTAATGTGCCCCTCTTCCCCAACTTTAAACATTCTAACAAGCTATAAAACTCAGGAACACACAACTGTCATCCTTCTTTTGTTGCTGCTGCTCACCAGATAACTAGTGACTTTAACTTTAATTTCTTGGTTGGGCCGTGGGTTAGTATGTGTGAAGGGCATGTTTGTTTGGCGAGATTTAGTTTGCACGGGTAGAGATGTACTCTTTTCACTTCTGTTACATTTTAGTATGTCTGTTTTGTTTTTATAATCTATGATTTTCAGTCTAACCTGTATCCCAGCAGGTTGGTCATTTAGTATGAAGATCTTGTAGTTATTTTGATGCAGCGCACTTCGCTTTACACTCAATTTAGGAGATTCTTAACTTTTCGTGGATTTTAACAATTGATGGAGTTTAAACATTAAGGTTACATATGGAGTTTTGAAAACAAATATCTTTCACTGGTTATTTTGTGCTTGCAAGACTTGTGCTACAGTTTTCTGGATGTTTTCCTCATTGTTCTGAGGTTGGTTGATGCACATTTTATGCATACGAGGAAAGTCTCTTACAAGGAGTATGCGTTGAATGCATGATAAATTATGTACTTAACACGTCAGCCATTTGAGAAGTTTGGGAATCTTACATTATTTAAAAACAGGAGGCCACTTTGAGTAGTTGGGAAGCATAAAAACTCTGGGCCATTTATTCAGTTTTCATTTAACACAGGATTGTGATCATAACAGGAATATGATGAAGGAACAGTTTGAAAGGGAGATCGGGGTGAAATTGGAAGGCATGGTTAATAAGGCATTAAGAAAGTTGATGGTGTAAATTTCAGAAGCCATTGATAGGAAATGTGAGAGTTCATGGTCAAACTTAAAGAGAAAGGCTGTTGAGATTGCACCTTGACAGGCACATAGGAGTAATGATGATGCAGGATGCAGTGGCGGGGTAGGTAGGAGCCAGAGAAAAAAAAGGTTCAGAGGATGTTAATGCAGGAATATCTAAAATTCTAAAAATAGCAGATGATAATGCTAAAAGCTGCGTTTTGGATGTTGGTGATACAGATAATGCAGGCATTGTGGATGGTTAGCGCAAAAGCTCGAAAAATGTTCCTGAATCTGAAGGTTCAGATGGTATGTTAGAAGGCATAGATAGACTTATCATGTTCCTCTATTTTTTATTTTATTCAGGATGTGATTGAGATAAAAAAGGAACGGGCATGTAAGGGCTCAGGATCATAGTTAACAATAGATGACCCTTTTGGTGATATAATGTTTGATCCTTTGCTAATTAAACATCCATATGCTCCAGAGTGGAGTCCATCTTCTTATGTAGCTACATATATTACCTTTTAGTTATGAAGGGAAATTTCTATGGGAATCAGATCTTGCTGGAGATCTGAATGTCCTTGCCCCTCTTTGCCAAGTAAAATAACCACTCCGGATTTGGAATGGTAAAATATTAGTTTTATTAGTAAAAGTAGAAACGACCCTATGAAGAGTCTGGATAGAGGGTAAAGGTTTTGCCAGGACCATCTGTTAGATATGATTGGCCCTCTAACTAAGACATTTGAGATTTGAGACATTGACAGATGGCTGAGGAGGCTTACTAGAATGAGAATTGTGTGGAGCCTAAAGAACTTTTTCAATGGGTGCAACGATCTATTTGTTGTCTTGGAAATGCTAATATTGCATTGTCTAACAAGAGGAGAACAATTATTTTGATTAAGACTGACCCGCAATTGATAGACTTGGCTAGCAAAGAAGGAAGTACATCTTCTCAGGGTTGACGTTTTGGGGATAACTTCATTAAGGTTATGGCTAAGTATGTAGGAGTACTTAATTCTATACAAAAACCTCAAAAAGATGTCAAAAACATTTTTGGACAGAGAGTTTTTACTAGGGCCGGGAGAACAAGGAGTCAGTTCCCCGGCTGAGGACAAAGTGCATCTAGATCCTTCATAGGCCCTGGGTTTAGACCCCCTTCTGTATACAGTCAGTTTGGATATGGAACAACTCAGGGTTTTAATCCCACAAATGAAAGACAGTAGAAGGAGGTCTTCAAGAGGAGTAAGGCATCAGCAAGGATGTTCTGCAGGTAAGTATATCTCAAGACCATTTAGGTATCCCAGTAAAGTTGAGTGGCAGTCTAGCCCACTTTATTGGGAATTGATTGAGGGTAACTGAGGGTCATTGTGTTTCAGAAACTGCCAAGGGATTCAGAATAGATTTTGTGGAGATTCCTGTTCAGAGAAAAATGCCTCAGGAGTTTTTTCTCTCTCGAAAAAGGAAAGGACTTTAGTAACAAAAAAAGGAGGAGTTAGTTGCAAAAGGAGCAATAGAGGACGTGTTGGATCATTCAATGGATTTTGTTAGAACATTTTCTTGGTGGAAAAGAATAAGAAAGGAATGCGCCCAGCAATAAATTTCAAAGGTTTGATTGAGTGGGCCATTTACCATAATTCAAGATGGAAGGTTTCCATCTGTTGAGGGATGTGTTAAGAAAGGGTGATTGGTTGACAAGGTTGGGCAAGAAAGATGCTTATTTAACAGCTCAAATTTGGGGCCCTCATCTCAAATTTCTGCAGTTCAGGTGGATAGGAAAGCTGTGAAAGTTCAAAAGTCTTCCTTTCAGTCTTTCTTCGGCACCATGGTATTTTATGAAGGTTCTTCACCCAGTGGCAGGTTGATTATGGGCAAGGTCAGTCAGGTTGGTCATTTACAGATATGACATTTTATTGATGGGACGGGACAAAAAGGTTGTTTCTTATCACACAACTATGGCAATAGAGCTTTTGGAGTCCCTAGGGTTTGTTGTAAACAGGATGAAATATTTGTTAGTTCCAAATCAGGAGATACAGTTTCTTGGTTTTGTGATGGATATGATTCGGACAGAGCTAAGGTTCCCAAGGGAAAAGTTAAAGAAATTGAGAAGGGAGCCTCAAAAGGTTTTGAAGAGATAACGATGAGGACTCTAAGTTTACTGTCATCAACCATTCAAGCAATTTACCCTGGTCCTATTTATTATTTAACTCAGCAGGGATTGAAAATTAGGTGTCTGAGACTCTCAGAGAATTATTTTTGATAAGAAATCAAAGGAAGTGCTGATTTTGTGGCTACAGAATGTGAATGCATGGAACGGCAGAGCTATTTTTGGGAAAGAGCCAGAAATAGTGATAGAGTCAGAGGCAATATTGGAAGGATGGGGTGCAAAATGTGGAAACTGGTTTGCATGTGGCCGTTGGACAGTTGAAAAAAAGAGCTTGCACATCAGTTGTTTAGAATTGTTCAAAGGTTTGTTTGTCATTTGCTGCTTTTTTCAATTAGTGATGAGCTGGACAATGAGTCTGCAGTAAGACATGTCAACAAGATGGGGAGTCCTCAGTCTAAGTGTTTAGAGAATTTAGCAAAGGTTTTTTAGGAGAATTATTTGAGCAAAGGGATATATGGTGTAGAATATTCCCAGTCTGAGCAATGGTGTAGTGGACTGGTTTTTGAGAATTTTCAGGTATTCCAGTGATTGGAAATTAGACAGAGTGGTGCTTCTGAAGATCCAGGAGATTTAGGGTGCTTTCAGTGTAAATCTTTTTTGCAAGAAGATTGAATGCTCAGTTACCAAAGTTTTTCAGTTGGAGAACGAGTCCAGAGGCATTGAGGGTTTTTACATTTTTTTTATTTATTTATTCAGTTTTGATAAACATAAAACAACAAGCCCAGGAGCAGAGCAAATACATACACAGATAATCCGGGCAGTGTCCAAATAATCAACTGTTTTTTAGCCAGTCAATGATAAGATATAGCAAGGGAAATATTCCCATCATGCTCAATACATCAGGTTCCATCCAACACAACATGTACTAGCCATTGGGATTAACATTAGAAACACGCCTCAAGGATAGAGGCTAAATGCTACCACGCTCCCAGGACTGGAAAGAACAGGTCAACAACCAGCAAGAGAGATAAAGGGCGGCAGAGAGGGACACGGGCAGCACAGTCATCCATCCCAGCAAGCAAACATGGCACTGACGAGCGGCAACCCAAAGCTGATCCTCCATGTGCGTGGCCGATCAAAATAAGCACGCAACATTTCATTTATGAGACTCCAAAAAGGAGCGTAGGGGTCCCCAAATGTCCCTCGGGCCGGAACCCTCAGGGACCAGTTCCCAAAAAATCGTTAACTGCTCCTGGCAGAACGCCGCATCTCGCAGCCAGTCAGCCCCGCGAGGGGCCCGGCCTCTCCCCCAGCACATCGCCACTCTGCACTTAGCCAACAGCAGCAATAGGCCCACTAGTCCCCGCAAAGTCAACGGCACCCTGTCCACCAGTCCAAGCAGCGCCAGCCTAGGGGAGAGGGGCAGATCCAAGCCAGTCATCTCCGCAATCACATGCATCACTTCCAGCCAAAAGTCACGCACCTCCCCACAATGCCACGCCAAGTGTAGAAAATCAGCATCAGGGGCGCGACACCTTTCACAATTAGCATCCGCGCGCAGCCCCATAGCATAGAGACTTCGAGGGGTGTAATATAAACAATGTAGGAATTTAAAATGAATAAGCCGCAACAGATAATTCGTCGACAGTGCTCTCATGTGCGCACAGCATTTCTTCCACGCTTCTTCAGAAATGTCCTTCCCGACATCCATTTCCCACCTGGCTTTAGCAGACATGGCAATGTCCCTCTGCTGTTCCTGCAGACAGCCATAGAGCTTAGTAATGAGTTTGCACGGCGACTGCACACACCACAACATCTCCAGTGCCTGGCAGATCCTCGGGGTTGTCGGAAGACCCACAAATCGCGCGCGGAGCATCGCACAAACACGCAGGACATATAATCGGTGCAATGCATTATCAGCTCCATCTCCAAGCACCGCCTCCGGGGAGATCAACCGCCCCCCCCCTCAAACCAATCTCCTAAAGAAGACAGGCCCTAGCCATTGAGGAAGATCCGCAACTGCACATCCCAGGACATCCTCTCATCTGCAACATCTAGCACCGGCATCGCAGGAGCAAAGGGCTCACATGTCCCAGACTGGCGCAACAAAGCCGCCCAAGCTCTGGAGGTACACGACACTGTATCCACACCACGAGACCGGGGTCGAGACAAGCACCCAAGGACCCGCGGCAGCCTATCCGGCCAAACCGCATCGCTCTCAGGCACGAGCTGCGGTAGGTAGCGCACGGGACGAATCCAATAGTACGCAAAATGGACCTGCGCGTAATAATAATAAAGCTCCAAATCAGCAGCGTCAGCTTCTCCAAAGCAATCCTGGGCTGCCCACTGACCCAGACCAGTCGTATCAGGGCTGAACGGAGGTGCCACAAAAAAACAGCAGTAAGTACCAGAGGAAGGTTCACAAATAAATACAGAAATTTTGGCTGCACAACCATCTATAAGTGACAGCGAACACCACACCTCGATCCTGTCTTCCAGCCAAGCTACTAGCCTGCCATAATAAGCCAACCAAAGCGTTTCAACATCACAGCTTAGCCAGATTCCCAAGTATCTGACCGGACCGCTCGTCCACTCAATAGGATACCGGGACGAAGAGCTTGCCGTCCCCGCAGTAAGAGGCAGCACAACCGATTTAGATCAGTTGATCATTATGCCAGAGAAGACGCCAAACCGAGCAATCTCATTAAGCAGAACATCTAGATTCTTGCTCGGCTCGCAAACATACAACGCAATGTCGTCAGCGTACATCGAACTCACTATAGGCTGCTGCCCGAACGCCATCCCTCTTTTATTATGGTGTTGTCGCAGAAAGGCCGCTAGCGGCTCCATTGCTATTGCAAAAAGTAGCAGGGACAGGGGGCATCCCTGGCGGGTCCCCCGGGCCACCAGGAAGGGGTCAGAAATACAGCCATTCAGCTGCAGTCGAGCAACAGGATCCGTATACAGCAATCAAATCAGTTTCACGAATCGCACACTCAGGCCCACCCTACCAAACAACGCAAATAAGTACTTCCACGCCAGCGAGTCAAATGCCTTTGTGGCATCCAAAAACACTGCCGCAGCCTCCTACTCCGCCGCAAGTGCGCCCACAACCGCAAAGAACGTTCGCAGATTATGCGTCGTCGACCGCCCCGGCACAAACCCGGACTGGTCAGGGAGCACCAACCGTGGCATCAATGGCTGCAATTGCGCCTCTATCATCTTGGCCAAAATTTTATTATCTACTTTGATTATAGAGAGTGGGCGGTACAAATCGCAGCTATGTGTGTCCTTGCCGGGCTTAAGAATCGTAACAATTAGCCGGGAGGCGGGAAGAGTTCCAGTCTCCATCGCCTCGGCATAAACCTCAAACAGTTGAGAAGCTAGAATGTCAGAGTATTCTTTATAGAATGCAGGGGTCAGGCCATCTAATCCTGGGAACTTATCACCGGGCAAGCCGCTAATTGCTGCTTTCACCTCCTCTACAGAGAAGGGTGCATCAAAATAAGCTCTATAGACATTGTCAAACCAGAGCAAGCTGATCTTTGAGAAATAATCCTGTGCAGCCTCACCAGTCAACTCGGTGGGTGCAGAATACAAATCCATAAAGTATCTAGTAAAAACTTTCATAACTCCCTCCGTTCCAGCCACGCACTCACCCTCCAACCCATCTATTTCCATGACATAGCTGCTAGCCCAGGGCTTGCGTAGCATATTCGCCAGCGTGTGTCCAGCCCTGTCTCCCTCGCCATAGCGCCTCGCCCTGGCATACTTTCCCAAAAAACAAACTTCCCGCAGAGAGGCCTCCTCATACAGAGATACCACGCTCCGCAAAGCCACCAACGTATCGCCAGACCAATCTGCTACTAAGTTCGCCTCCAGCTCAGCAATTCGCGCCTCCAAAGCAGCCAGCTCCCGCCGCAGCGATCGTAGCACCCCGTGTTGCTTCGAAAGACACACCCCACGAATAACCACCTTAAAGGCCTCCCAAAGTGTCCCGGCAGAGTCCACCGACCCACTGTTCTTGTCAAAATATTGACTGATAGCCTCACGAACCTCCTCACGGAACGCCGCTTCTCGGAGTGCCCCCTGAGGCAGACGCCAGGTAAAGGCGGCACTCGGGTCCCCAGGCATCGCCAACTCCATCTTGACCGGGGAGTGGTCCGACAGAGTTCGAGCTAAGTGCTCCACCGACTGTGTCCAAAGTTCCACATCTCGCGTGCCCAGCCAGCAGTCTATGTGGGACCAGCTATTATGCACGTAGTTGACACGTGCCCTCCCTCTTATCCCCATGTTTCGCCCTCCATATATCAACCAAGGCTCCGTCACTCATGACAGTCGGCAAAGCATTAAAAGCGGCGGAGTGTTGCGCCCTGGACGAACTTTCACGATCCCTCTCTGGGATATATATCTATAATCTGGTGCACCTTGCGCCCGTCATTCAAGCCACGCACATTCCAGGTCAGACAACGAATCGATGTCACTCTCCCCAGCACCACCAAAGCAACCAAACCAGAACTCCATACCACCACGCCACCCCCTCAAGCCAGTCAGCCGCACATAGACAAAATAAGCAGAGAAGAAAGGACCAGAAAACAAAGAGAAAACAACTTGTGAATAGGCCCACCCACGCAGACCCCCCAAACGGGTCGAAGCAAGGATCCACCCCCCCAAACCTACAGAAAACCAACCAAAAACCCACAACAGAGTGACAGGACTCATCCAAGGGCCGTAAGGCTAGCCACCCAACCCGCCATCCGAACCAGGGCAGGGGAAGGAGGGCAAAGGGCCCAAAAAACAGGTATAATGTCAGAGAGGCAAGTGAGAAAAACAAAGGTACTGTAGCAGCGCTCCCTTATAGTCATCAAGACCAACTGGTCCTCCTGCACCCACGGTCATGTAATCATTGTCACTTAGGACTGCTCGCTCAGCTCCAGAGTCATCCGCACTCACAGTCACAGACCTCCGGGGAATCGTTTTAACAAATTTAGCCACCAACTTCGGGTCCATAAAGAAATGTAATGTGCCCCAATGCTGTACACGGAGCTTCCCAGGATAAACCAGAGAAAATCTAGTATCAGTCAAACTTAGCGAGCGTTTAATCGGCAGGAAGGCCCTGCGCGCCACCTGCACACTTGGGGTGTAATCCAGAAAAAAGTTCAGCTCAGAGTTCTTATAGATCAACGGACATCTTTCTCTAGCCAACCGCAGCACAGCATCTCTATCGTGGTAGTTCAACAGACGGATAATAATGGGTCACAGCGGGGTCCCAGGCGGAGGCCGAGGCCCGAGCGATCTGTGGGCTCTCTCCACCATGAGCACCCGGGAACGCTCTCCAGGAAATAGGTCTGCAAGCATTTTCTCCCCGAAGTCCTCCATCCTGCCCATATCCGTGGATTTCGGGAGACCAATCATTCTGATGTTGCGGCGCGACCGTGCTTTCAAATCTTCATTTTTATTGCGTATTACCTCCAGCACCCGTTCCATCCGCAATAATTGTTCCCCTTCTCTGTGCCATTGATCCTCCAACTCCGAAGTGTATGTCTCTAACTGGTCAAAGCGAGCATCGTGATCATCCACACTGGCCTTGATGCGGTCCATTTGCTCAGTCAAGTGATCTAGTTTAGCATCTATGCCAGCTAAGCTGCTTTTAAGATCCAAAAACATGGCTTTGACCGATGCCCTTCCTCTGCCGGCAGCTCCCCCGATTGAGAGGCAGAGACACCTCCCTTCCTCCTACCTCCGTCAAAGGAGATCTTCGCCTGCCTCTGCTCCAGCTTTCCCATACTGACAGCCGCTGAAAACCCACAAAGGGAGACTCACCGCAAATTCCTGAAGATGGGAAGCCAGCGCACCAAGTTCACACAAGGAGTATCACCACAAGTAGGAGTCTCCAATAGTAGCGCAGTATCTCTCAAGTAACATGCCTCTCGTCCATTGCCACCGGTCCCAGCCCACCTCTGAGATCGTCAGTCCACCACCAGACAGCTAGTGGGCACTAAGGCAACCCCCAAATCAGGCCTCCTCAGGGCTCAGGGCGTCGCCATCGGCTCCCAAATGACCCCCCAGTCCGATTTGACCGGCGATGGGGCCGCCCATGGGGCCCTCTTCCAAATGCCACCACCGGCGAGGCCAGTGTGAGCCCCAGTCCGAATGTAAGGGCCGTGCCCGGGCTCCCTCCACGGCAGAAGGGGCCTCATCCAACTCACAAGTCTGGGGTAGCCGCCCCAGCCGAAGTCCTCCAAATGCAGACAGGTCTCAGAGGGCTGCCCAGGCGCCCGGACTCGCCAGGAGCCGCCCAGCCCGCTGGCACCATGGGCACTCCATGGGCAGTGGGGCCGCAGAGGCCACAGGGCCGCGGTCCGATTTGACCGCCGAGCCGGCCCTGCAGAAAATCACCTAGCCCCCGGCCGTCCTTAGCACTCAGCCAGCAGTAACTCCTCTGCAGCCCCCGCCGGCAACCTGCCGGCAGCAACACAGGGGCGCGTCTCCTGCTGCCGTGGGCCGAGCACAGGTCCTCAGCAACTCGTAGCCGGCTGCCATAGAGCCTCCACCAGCCCCCGGATCAGGAAGGTGCGGGAGCACTACCACCCGCAAGGACTCGTCCAGCCGGGGGAGCGCAGTAGCAGCCGCTCCAACAGGAGAAAGGAAGGATTATGCCCTAAGCCCGGCAGAGCCTCACGAGGTGATGGCCATCTTGCCGTCAGGCTAGCCACGCCCCGAGGCATTGAGGGTTGATGAGTTTTTGCAGGAATGGAGAGGTCTGACTCCTTAAGCATTTCCTCCTTCTGCGATGTTTCCAAGATTATTGGTGCAGTGGCGCAGGTGCAAGAAGACATTCGTTAGCTCCGATTTGGAGGTCACAAGCTTGGTTCCCTATCATGATGGAGATGTCGTTAGATTTGCCGGTTTGCATTCTGAAATTCAGAAATGTGATTTCAGATCCACAAGCGATGTTTCAGAGTCTAGTTGCTCAGGGACAACTAGCATTGATGGCATGGAGGTTTTCAGGAGACAATGGGAGATGCTAGGTCTTTCAGTAGAAGCTTTAAGACTTATAATGGAATCTTGGGCAGTGGTAACTAGAAAGACATATGGATTGGCACATCAGAAATGGGTTTGTTGGTGCCTTCGGATGGTTTTAACCCTGTATCAATGGATGTAGTTAATGTGGTTAACTATTTGACTGAGTTGTTTTGATCAGGGCTGTCTTATAGATCTGTGGATGTGTACAGATCCTCTATTGCAACTGAGCATGTTCTAGTGAATGGGGTTTCTGTTAGTCCTTTTGGTAGTCAAGAAAATCATGTGGAGCATGAGAATATTGAAACCTCCATTTGCTAAGTATTCCTCATTGTGAAATGCAAAGCAGGTGTTAAGTGAGGTGGAGAGCTGGGGTGACAATGTGAATTTAAGCTTGAAGGAAATTTAATGGAAATTGACTTTGTTACTGTGTTTGGTGTCATTTAAAAGGACTTCTGATGTGACATCTTTAGACGTCATGGGTAGAGCTTTTCAACCTAAAGGTGCATTTTTTTATATTAAAAGAAGAAGAAAAATATTATCGCAGACAACATCGTATCCTTTTTGGGGTTGAATGAACGACTGTGTGTGGTTAGTTGTCTGAAGGAGTATGAGAGGAGAACAAAAAGGTTGTGAGGCAACCGTGTGGCTCAATTGTTAATAACATACCGGATGCCACATAAACCTGTTTCCCCAGCAACTTTGGTGAGATGGGTGAAGGAGGTAATGTGAGAAGTTGGTATAGGTGTCACTAAATTTGGAGCACATTCAATTTGAGGTGCTTCTGTGTCAAAGGCTTTTGTTCTGGACGGATGCTTGCAATATATTTTGAGAGCTGCAGATTGGTCAAATGGGAATATGTTTAGAAACGGTTATTTTAAACTGGTTTGATAATGTGCTAGCAGGACTTTGAACTTGATTAATGTTAGCCTCCGAGCTTGATATAAAATGTAGATTTTCCACAGCCTGGTGGGCAGAAAATCTGGGTTTCCTGACCACCAGGCTGTGGAAATTATACATTCAGATGAGGAAAATAAAAATCCATACATGGTGGTGGTGATAAGAGTTCCAGAGGAGTGTTATGATAAAGATTTGAAGTTTATTAACAATAACAAGTACCTCTCTTTATTTTATCCTAGCCTGCCCCATTTCATAAGCTAGTAAACTAGTTCAGCAAATTAACTGCGTGGTTCAGAGATCTGTGTGCTACCTGTTGGTCACAGATTTGAAAAAGCTGATTTAGCCTTTCCTCTTCTGAGTTCAATAAATAAAGTTCCTTTGAGCTTGGCGGTAGTAACATTTTATGGATGGTGCTGTGAAACCGTGTTAGTTAAGACCATACAACAAAGAAGCTATTTTTATTTCTATGAAATCACTCACCTACCACAAATGTCAGGGCGAAAGAAATCACAAACAACTCATAGAAGCCCCTCACCTACTGGTGTATGTGTATTAAAGAGTGACGAATATCAAGTGCATTATAATTTCAGAACTATAACCTCACTTGATTGTTTGCTGATAGTATCTGTTAAGTGTTTTGGAGCCTGTGCCAGCTTGCCATGGCAACAAATAAAGCATTGTGAGTTGTCTTTTGTAGGTTATTGAAAAAGCCTTTGATTACATTCTCTTAGCTAACAACTTCATAGATAATGGTAGATGAAGTCTGTCAGGTGAATTCCTGGCTCCTCTTAATAGTGTAGGCTGGACATGGTCTTTGCTTTCTCAGTACCACTGTTACGTTCAAGTGCAGAACAGCCACTAGTGTGGCCTTGTGCTTTTGTCTGTCTGGTCCAGCTAGAACAACATATGTGGTTAGATAGAGCACAAGTGGAGGGTGTTCCATTTAGAGTGTGGTGTTGTGCATCAGGGTCTGAGATCTTCTTCGATCATGTCGCAGAGGACTTGACACTGAGGCTAAGTGTGCGGGTGTCATGGAGATGTGTATTAGACTGCTTTGTTATTGTATATTTTATGCAAACCTTTTGAGGTCGATTTTAAGGTTCAGCACTAAACAATTCAATGCTAGTGGCGGCGTCATATTTAGAAGGATTAGATGATGTTCGTGTAGGTACTGGAAGCATGCTGGCTGGTGGATTTAGAATCATGTACAGTAGAATAAAGTCGTCCTCATAGTTGTGTACAGGAAGGCAATTTATAGCACTGCACTGACTAGGAAAATCTAAACTGGGTATACTTGGTACCTGAAAGCATTTAGAATAGTGGTGCGTCTCAACATATAAGAAGGCAATACAGCATTGGAATAAAAACACCAGGAAAACTCTGATGGCTGAAACTCCCCAAGAGATCTCAAACTAAGACTGAAGATTAATTGTGCCAGGACAGGTGAACAGTGCATTTAGACATGCTGATATACACTCCCCTATTGTAGACCTTGTGTAACTTTCAATGATTGCTGTGTCTAGAGAAACAGGAAATGCCTTGATGAGATGCTGACAACTACAGAGAGGCTTGTGTAAATTTCATTGGTGGCTATATCTGAAGATAATGTTATGTCCCTTTGATAAATACATGACTGTGGTCAGATTTCTGTATCACTGTATGTCACAGTGATGGAAATCAAAATGATATACATATGTGTATACATACTGTGACATGCATATGTATTACATGTTTAGTTGGTTTTATTGCAAAAGGGGCAGTGGTATAAAAACTCTTATGTCACAACGTACTTTATCCTAAATAATGGAAAACATTTCATGGCGTCCTCTGAAATATGGATTTCAACACCTTAATGATGGGCCCTAAATCATTCTACAGAGCTTTACAATTGTCTCTGGCCAGGCCCTGTGCTAGCCCCCTACAGATCCCCAACCCACATTCCATTATTTTTTTCCTGTTGGTAATACAATGCTACTGGAGTGCCGGAGCTCGTGCTTCTCCTCATGGTACAGCAGTACTGTGCTAGTTTCTCTGGGAGAACAATTCATGGTACATCAGTAGCATGGGGGTGAGGCTTGAGTGGTGGCATGCATAGGAGTAGCACAGTACCTCACAGGTACCAGCAGCAGATATTTTTGGGCTCCTAGGGGGTCCCTCTGCAAGTGCCACTGTGTTCATAAAATGCCCCCTATATGTTTTTTCTTAATACAGCTTCAGGACACAGGGCCAAGTCCCCGAGTTATGTAAGGATAGCTGCAACATTTTCTCTGTGTTGTGGCTAGCCAATCTGACCACTCAGTACTGAGGGACCAGTACATGTCCCACTGTACTGAAAGGGCGAACGGGAGAAAAAGCATCCTCGACCAATCAGAGGGCCTTATTGTTTTGTTTTTTAGTTTACGGTACCACAGTAATCCTGCAGGACCAGCCATCTAGGTAAACCTATTTTTTTAATACTTCAAAACCAACCCAGGCACTTGTTTAAATTGACATTTCTAGAAAGGGCTGAGCAGATTTATACCAAATAATGAGGAGCATGGTTTCTGAGTAAAGTTCTATGTTTCTACAAAGTTTGGTGTACCTCGATTCAGTTGTTTTTATGCAGATGTGACAGAAGTTTCACATGGGAAATAACATGAGAAATCAATGTTTTGGAACCACCACATTTTCTTGGCCCCCGCTTGATGGATCATCCTGAAACTTTCCAGGAAGAAGCTAAGCTGGATGAACTTAATTTTTAGGAAAGTTTTGTGCAGATTTGTCAAACATCGACAAAGTTATTAGCAGAAGATAGATAGATAGATAGATAGATAGATAGATAGATAGATAGATAGATAGATAGATAGATAGATAGATAATTTATGTTCATATTTCATATAGTCCACTAATGACTAAAATTTAAGGAAAACATCATTTAAAATATGCAGACACTTGCTCTTTTACAGAATTTTTTTATTGATGTCCGAGGACCCATCCATTCCATGGGACCAATTGAAGGACTTCTGCCAAGTGTATTTGTGGCTTTAGGTGGTGAATGTAGTACGAAGTACTTTAAAAAAAGTAGAGTCTTTATGGTCTAGATTCATCTGGCAGTTCAAGAAACCCCATATGTCTGTTTCTTTACTACAACAACGTCTATAGACACAGGGTGGCCATGCCCTGTTTAAAATTTGATTATTGTTCGAGCACATGGCTTTCATAGGTGATGTGACTCTTGGTAAATCCATGGCCTTTGTGTGACCTGTATATGATATTAGCTCTGCACATGGTTTCTTTGAATGGTCATACTTTTTTTTTTTAACCGATTTAAGACTCCTGCTGCCTAGCCACATATATTCACAAATTGCACATACCACGGTATTCTTGCTATACCACTTTATGGCATAATCCATCCTTCCTGAGCTTTTCCCATGATTCACTTGCACTAAACTGGTCACACAGAAATCCGAAAAACTCGGGACAGTTGTTTGAGGACTCCACTTTCATTTATTTTTTCACATTTGTTCCCCTTTTGGCATTCTTAAATCTGGATTTTGTGAATTTGTAATGAAGATTCCAATCTCCGATCTGCAGTTAAATACAATTCAATATATGGAACTCTTGGCTTCCACGGAACACAAAGGGACTATATAGTGGGTCTATTGTTTACTGTAGGATAAGCAGTCTGATAGACTTCAACCCAAGGCAGACAGATGGACCAAGAGCCTAATGGAACTAATAACTATTCTTCACTTACAACGTGGTATAATCAAAGGCTCACAACATTTCAAATGCATTTGGTCTTGAAATCCATCATTAGAAATGAATACAGCATACATATTTTATTCCAAGAAGGCTGCACAAATGCGGCTGTCGAACTGATTCTGAGTGTTTCCGTGTGGATTCTTGGAGAAAAGTTGTATGTAATGAATCTCTACTTTACCACTTGTTTCCTGATTTCAGATGTTGGGATGCTGCAGCAGTCCTCTTCTCCTAGACTTCTGCTTATTAAACTGATGAATCCTATGTGTGGCTGAGAGACGTTTTAAGGCATGGGCAAAGTGGGCTCTGGCCCAGGGCCCCAGCCTTTCAGGGGGGCCCTGATAGAGCTGCTCTGTTATGAAGTGAGTCCTGCCCTGAAGACCATGAATAATTCTAAAAACGATTGTTTTAAATACCGTTTTCCTTTAGTTTATTTTTATTGTCGGTGATGTGTCAGTCTATTACAGAGGCTCTGCAGAGAAATGTTGTGATAACTATTTCTACACCATGCAAAATCCATAAAAATGTTTCTTTTTGGTCAAAACAGGTCCTCGCATATGCGGAATGGAAGAGGCTCACAGAGATCATTTGTGATGATATCAGTGATCTGCCCTGTATTACAGTACTGAAAACACAGTTCACTATCCTTGAATATTAGATTTAAACCTATTTATAATGTGGGCCACTGTGCCTCTTCACGGTCGGTGACCTGGCCAAAGAGGGCATGAAAGAGATTAAATTGGATCCTAAATTCAAAGCTGCTCTGAACAGGGCCCTCAAAATAGGTCTGGCCCAGGACGCTCAAAATCCCTAGGATGTCCCGGGTGTGGTTGACTTCTGCACTTATTTTTCACCAGTGCAACAGCTATTTCATCTGCTAGTGCAGGGCCTGTACTATTGCTTGTCCTCGCAATTGTACTGAGGTATGCCTGGTAGTTTTTAAGGGGATACAAGTGTGTAACACTCTTTGTAAGTACAGCTCCACAGCAGCCTTTTACGCGTGTGTCTGGTTGTGCTAAAGACTTCTGGGATTAAACCACCCGACTCAGGGCCGAACCCTGTGGCGAGCTGAAGCACAATATTTGTTTTTCAAATAAAACATTCTGAGCCCCCCAGGTGTTTTGTTGGGGTGGCTGTCAGCGGAAGCGGAAGTGACTCGAGAGAAATTGCTGTGGTGCATTATAAAGAGCAGTCGTTTCCGCTGAAAGGGTTTCCTTTTCGGAGAAGGCGAGCTCACCGCGGAGAGGCTGAATAGAGTTAAAAGCACACTGTAATGCACCTCACAAGCCGGGTGAGAAGGTATAGAAATTATTTCCCAGGAGGGCTAGATATCAGGTTTTCCCAGAGCAGATATAATTAGGCGGGCCGGGCAGCCCTATTCTACGTCAGGAAGCCTGTAAAGCAGTTCTTGGCACTGTAATGCTTTTGTCATGGCAGGATTAGTGGCTTTAAAAACAAAAGCAAGTGATGCCCGCTGGTTAAACACAGATGGAACTGAATCACGTGCTCAGTTCTGTTCCAACAAACACAGCCAGGAGCGGCTGCTCATCTTCTGGGGATGTGGTCGCTGTGGTAAATGAGACTTCTCAGTTCCAGGCTCCCAAGCGCTGCATCACCTTTACAAAGACGGCGGAAAAATGATGCACGACGAGGTGTTAAGTTTAAGTTAAGTTTCCCAAGGACAAGTGTCTCATCACAAACAGCGACAGAAAATGTCCCGGAATCAGGCTAATGAACATATATCTTGGGCTGCAGCAGGTGGTTCACAGTGGGAGAACTGAATGAGGCGAACAGGTGTTTTTACCAGTCGTCCGCAGCTCTCTGGGGGTTACTGGCACAGGGAAGTTGGCATATAAATATTTTCAGATTTTTGAATAGTAGGCCTGTTCTGGGAAATTTATGAGTACTGTATCTAGCCAAAATATTGATTATTAAATAGAAATATCAGAGCATGAAATAATGTACTTAATATGCCCTTTTTCAGGAAGTCACAGCTTCAAATTCAGTACCTTTGACCCAAAACTGCCAACCACAAAGTGTTGTTGTAGAAAGCCTGTGCTTTAGAAGAAGGGTATGTAAAGATGACAGAGATATGCCAGCAAGACACAGAAGTCCAGTCTGTTCAGGAAAAGACCTGACACAGGCTCGGAAGAAGGCTGATCTAAACAGCAGAAGGGACATGTTACTGAGTTGCAATTTGAGTTTGGTACATAGCAAAACAATATTTTACAGTCACAAAAGGTCCAGTTTTGCGAATCTGACCCTTTGCATCCACAAAATGTCTTAGTACATTGGCCTCAAAATACTTTTTAATTTATAGAAATAAAGCTGTATATAGAATGGATAAGCCAGGATAGAAAACTCTGTTTTTTTACTTGTTATTCTAATCAGGATAATCAGTGGTACAAAATACTTAATAAACATTGGCATGCTTTACTGCAATATTTAGGAAGCACAATACGAAAAATTCCTTATAGAGTACTGAACATATTGGAGTGACTTTAAAAGGTGCCCACTGTTCACTTGCTGGCAACTTTCATCAAGTTCTCAATGGAGATTATTCATTGTTGAGGTTTGTTGGGACATGCACCAATTTAGAGGGAACTAGGTGCAGAAAATTAGCAGTTTGAGTAAAAAATCATTATACAGCTATCAATCTTACAACCAAATGGATTAAATCAGGGCGAAGCTTTGCATTGCTTCCTCCACGACGATTAAGAAAACCGTGTTATTCCGGGTACCATATTCCGTGTTTGTTGAACTATCTGTTCAAATTAATTTCCCTGATTTGCGATTTTATATTAAATTAGGTTTTACATAAACTGACGGTACTTGACAGTGTACCGTTAAGAAAACAATTAGCAGGACTACGTATGAATAATTAATAACCATATCGATTAAGCATTATATTAATTCTGGATGTGTATGGGATAAATTAGAATCTTTATATCTAATTATTTCCAAATACGATACGAGTTTTCAGTGCTCATCTCATTCAGCTAATTAACAGTTGCAAGAGCTTGATCCATAGTGCACTTGTAAGTGGAGGCATCTGAATTGCTTCAAACCATCAGGGCATTTAACAAGCTTCTCACCGACCTTAAGAAAGCTCGTGGATATGCATTAATGTTGGGTCCAGTGTAGATGTCTTTCACCTGTTTAGCATGGAGTGCAATTTTACAGATCGGTAGATACATTTATATTTGCAATATTTATCTGATGCCTATGCAGCTGGCTTTTGATTATGATTATGATTACTGGTTTCTGCATCTTTGCTGTCTGTTGAGAGTGAAGGGAGGAACCTAAGTACAAGTTGGAGAGATAGCACAGGGGCGTTTGTACAGAGTTCCACAAACTTGTGTGGAGTCTGCCTTACCAAGAGCTTTAGGGACACTGGAATAGGTCAGTAGTTGTGGGGAGTCCAGCACAGTACTTGCAGGAGGAGAGTAGCAAACACATCCCTAGCCCGCACAAAACACTAATTGCAAATACTCAACAATTTACAGAGCACTAATTTATTCCCTCACCTGGAAAGACAGCAGTTCACCTAATAAAGTCTTACCATAGGTGTCAGACCTATAGACCGTCCTGTAATCAGCTCTACCCCAGAGGTGCTTTGCTACCCTTAGTTTGATGCACAGAGGCAATGAGAGTTGCTGTGAAACTGGTAATCATATCCGGATAGCAGGGCCTAAGCTTGAGGTGAGCGGAAAAGTTCAGGTGGGCAGTACAGCGTTGGCAGGTGGATGCAAGCGCAGTCTGTGATTATGCTAAAGTAGGTCTTCAGTAAGAATGTCTAGGACCAAAATTGTAGCGCAAGCAGACTGTCCAGTACTCAGTGTCTGTGCTAAGAGACTGTTTGCACAGCTTCAAGTGGAGCCACAATAGACAGCTTGAACGCAGAGGTGGCAACTGAGGGGTCTTGTCTGTTGCATTATATGGTGATGGAAATGTGGTGTGTGCAAGCCTGCGGGTCTTCTCGCTCCCGCACACAGTGCGGATGCGTTGAATGCTCCATGGGTGTATTTGCACCAGCAGCTGAAAGGGAGGCCCAAGCAGCATGGCTACGTTACTCTTGGTAGTGTATGCACACACTTGTAGCTCAAGAGTAACTGGACAAAGGCAAATAGCGTCGCTCACTGAGTCTGGTTATTGGAGAAACCTGGGCAGTGGGATCTCCAACTGGCAATAAAAACAAACTGAAATTTCAAGAAACAAGTTATTTAAGCTTTAAGACATCCCACAGTGCCTCGTTATTACTATGAGGCAGCCTCAAAAGTCGGTCAAGGAACCTTGAAAACACCCCGGAGCCAGGATGTAGAAACCCCCTTGCCTGCCCTTAAACAAGGCTATACTGGCCATATGTGAAAAGGAACCAACCACCCCTCTCCCCAGCCCCCCAATCGACAGGCTGGTGGTAGGGGGCAACGTTAGAGCTGAATGGGATGGTGACTCCTGATCCAATTTAAATCTGACACTAGTTGAGTGCAGGGCCGGATTGGCCATCCTACTGCTCTGGTAGGCTGCAGGCCAGCAGACGGGTTTCAGAGCAGGATGGGCTGCCATGGCCCAATCATGAAGCCAGCCCACATGGCCTCAATTTAGTCACTGCTTCCTGCAGTGTGGGGCTGGTTTGAATATTGTTTCCCCCATTAAAAATTAAATAAGAGGTACAGTCTCTCCCCCACATTTCAACACAGAGGGCATCTTCATTCTTTGTGCTCACAATATGCAATATGGTACTGTGATTGAAACATGTTTCACTGCTGCTTTTAGTTTCCTGTCCAGCCTGCTCTTAAACCTGCCATTGGGAATCAATGCATTACTGATAGAAAATGAACCGGGTGAGCAAGTTTGCACTGGAGGTGTTTACAGGGGTGCAGCTTTGTTAGTGAGTTTATGCAGTTATTTACTGGGTAACTTTGACCAACAGGGACCTTTGTTGATCAAGAGCCTGTGGCCTGGAACATTTTTATGTTACTTTACATACAAATAGGTTTGCACCGTCATCTGCACTTAATTTGTTCGGGTGGATGGCACTAGCATCCATTTTGGGATCCAGGGCTTATTTTTCATCATAAGACTAGAAAACAGAGAAAGGTAGAAAAGGAACATAGTATGAGTCAGAAAGGGAGAAGCACTGATGATAAAGAGCCCAACAGATTGAGCTGAAGAAGACAGGACGTGTAAGGTCATGGAAAAAACAAAGTTCAATCAAAGCTGGGCAGACTTAGTATTTGGCAAGCCCTGCAATATATTTTATTGTATTGCAGAATGTTGTGCGTCACAGTGTGGTTAAAATGCTGATTAGTGTTGGAGAATACTGGGCACCAGACTACAGCCTTTATGAAGAGTGCTGTACAACAGATTACAGCTTTTGTGGAGAGTGCTGTATACAAGACTGTTTGCTCATTTGTCTTTTATTGTTCTGCATTGAACTGTAGTTGCATTTATATAGCGCTTACCACCCCTGACAAAGCATTGAAGCACTTTATGGTGCATATCTCACTACCCTGGCACCCAAGCTTAGTGGTTAATCCATTGGTTGTTGGTTATTAGGATTAATCTTGTGCTGTCAAGAAAACCATTAAATGCATTTACTCCAGTTTATTTGTGATATATTAAATTAATAGGGGTTTTGTATGGACATTAGTGGGGGCTACATGAGTTCTTTTAAATGGTCTGTTGGTGGGATGAATAGAGAAGCTAGAGGAGATAACCTATCATCGGGTTGCAGGGATGTGGTTTCAAAGAAGGCGAGTTTGTGAACTATTAAGTGAAGTGTGGGTAGTTTGTAGCAAGACAATAACAGAGATTAAGTCAGACAGGCATGCAACTTGATGTGGGCTTTACACAGAGAAAGGAAACATGCGAAGGGTGGAAGGTAATGAGAGGATCCATAAAAGAAAAGAAGGAAAGCGAAAAATCTAAAGTTTGTTAATGTGCTGAAGATGCCCAAGGTCTGCCCCCACCTGGTCAGACTTTTCCATTCTATTACTGTCCCATCCCAGTGCCCCCTCTATTTCTTTACAGCAGCTCCCTTCGTGATGCTTATTCTTTTTACCCATTCTGGTACACTCTGCTAGCCTAGTTTAGATTTTTCCTCAATAAATGTAGTACTATACAGAAAACTGGAGGTCTGTGCCAGTCTCTATTACAGGTGGAGATGCCCTCCAGACCTCCAGACATAGGAGTGCTACTCTTTCCTTGCTGCTTCAGGGGGCCACACAGCTCCTCCTGGTAGCAGAGACACCTCCCAGCTACATCTCCCAATTGGGCGTTAACACATGTCGATAGTAACCGGATTAAGGCAGCAGTTGGCATTTCTGACCATGTCCTGCAATCCACCTAAAGCCAGCGCAGTGCTCCCTTTAGTGGCCATTCTCGCATTGGGGCCTGTTTGGCACAGAAGGGGAAAAATAAAAAGTCTTATAGTCTCTTTTAGAATCAGCAATATAGAGTCTGCTGGATAGACAGAGAAGCAGGCACTGACAGGATGTGATGGATCAGAAAAAGAAAGGGTGCAGTAAAAACAACTAATGCATCCAAGAGAGGGCACAGTAACTTCACAGGCACCATCTGAGTGCCTCAGGCCTACAGAAATAAAGAGCAAGAACACTGCTTTGTGCTATGAAAGATCCATAAAAATGAGCACAAGCTCTCGGTCGCCGTGCGCTTGCTCCCCTCCAATCCACCCTTGTGACTAGCAGTGTTGTAGCCATTGCAAGGAGTACTGAGTTCATCCCAGGGGCACCCACCCAGGGAACAGTCTCATTGTGATGTCACTCATACCAACAAACTAGGAGCTTAGCACCCTGTCTCATTTCCCTGTGAGGAACTATGAGGTCTACAATAATCCTGGATAGTCCTAGGCGACGGCCTACAATAAGTAGGACACCCTTACCATGCTGCTAGCATGGCCACCTGTAAGGTCTCTATGGGTCTGAAAGGTGACCAACATTCTAAGAAAGGCTCTTCAGCATGACGGACGCTGAACGGGTGCACCCCGGTTTATGGACAGGCACTGGTGACCCCTCCAAGTGTCAAGGGCTGTAGGCAAAGGGAGGGCCTGGACTTGCAGATTGCAAAAAGGCTAGTGAGACTCTTTAAATCGGTGCACATTTTCACCATAGCTCCTGGTCTGCCCTAGGACTGTGGGGTGAAACTTTGTGTTGCCATCTTTTGGAGTGCATTGTTGGCCGGTTATAGTGTATGGTACTCCCACTGTAAGAGCCTCCCTCTCTCACCCCTGACGTTGCCCTTCTTGTGCCCTGGATGCTAAGGCAGGATTAAAAGGAGACCCAGCTTGGTGTGCCTGGCACCATAAATTCAAAATCTTTGATGTAGCAGAAATTCTAGTACGGTCCCTCATGTCACAGTGATCATCTATATGTGACAGCCTATGCATTATGTTAATCAAAGTACCAATAGTTTTGCTGTAAAAGGGTGCACTGAAAAGCCATTATAATGTACTTTCAATGTAGGTTGTCAGACTAAAAGCATGTGGTATAGATATGTAAGTTTATGTTTAACAGATTACTTCATTGTATTCCTATAGTTTATCATGCTAATTAACAATTTGCATTACAACAATAACAGATTTCATGTAAGAAACATTTTAAAAGTGATATGCAAATGTACAGAATGCAGTAATGCGTTGTAGTCACAGGAAAAGTTTAATAGAGTACTTTTGTTTTGAATTCACTGTAACATGAACAAAATCTGGTAGCTTATTAATACTGAAATGATGGTTTAGAATGCTAAATGTATATTAAATGCATAAATTAATGTGCAGTTTTAATTCACTTGCATTAGCCTAAGTGAGGTCTGCAAGGCCCTGCTTTGTGACTGTGCAGAAAATGTTTAGTCATTCTTGCTAATGTGTATTTTCTTTCCAGACATCGTTCTCATGAGAAAGCTAGCTTGGAAATATATATTCTATTGTTTTATGCATAGTAGGCTTGGGAATTAAGCCTTGAACATTGGACTTTCAGAAACTGTGGAATAAATGTATACAAATGGTTTAATTTGCATGGCTGAATTAAGACGGAAACCATGTCAATGAAGAATCTGAGAACTTTCAACAATGTTGCAGTCTGAGTCGCATGACTGCTTGCCATTGGACATTTCCACCTTTTGCGTCATATGGAGTGATGGCTGGACGAATCATCTTGCCCTATGAACTTTAATTATACCAGTTCCCAGACGAATCTGCAGCATTCTTCCTCGAGCATGCTTCTTGCTTTCCCCTTAAGCAGAGTCCCACTCAAGACCCCGCAGAGCAGATTTTTCCCTACCCTTTGCCGAATTTCTTCAGTTCACAGAGGTGTAGCCCTCTCCTCCCTAAGCCCCTTTGAAATGCCTTTCTGAGACATAGAAAGATTTCTCCCCTGACCCAAAGAAGAATACTCTTGATCGAACTTCTGAAATGCTGACACTCTCCCTTTTTATCTACTTTTTATTAACCTTAGTTATTTATGTTTCCCCAGATTTCTTTTTTTCCAAATCTTTTTGTCCTTTTTGTACCTTTTGTCTTTTTGCCCACATGAGTTTGTTCCATCATATGTTAATCCTTTACTGGCTAATTTAGTAGGGTTTCCTTTGCCCTTTACTACTATAACCCTCGATCTCTTTTTTTCTCTGATTTTGGAACTGTGTGTAAACTTTGTGGAGTATATAATTGGGAGAAATACACACTGGACCAGGAGATATTCGTTTTTTCTCCAAATCTCCCGTTCTGCCCCTCCTTTTTTGAAATTTCCTTTGCCCTAACCAGCTAAACTTGGATGACTTTAAGTTGTCTTGATGCTTGTAAGAACTGAACAGCCCTTGTTCTCTGTACATCAAGTGATTCTTTTGATTTTTTTTATTGTTTTTGTCTAATGTTTAGTTCTGCTAATGTTAGTTTGCATGAATGTTTTTCGTCACCTTGGTCAACCCTTGGTGATATTATACCTTTAAAATTTTGTCTTGAGAATTGTCTACATGACTTTGAGTTTGAGCTTGTAATAAACCCCCTAACTTTATTCCAGACTGGGGTTTTCCTTGTGTGGCCACATTGGTCATACAGTTATATTTGCATTGATTTGCTGTGTAATTTGATTACCTTTTCTCCCCACGCTCATGCTGGACCAAAGGATTCGCTGACAGTTTAAAGCATAATCCTGTAAAGGAGAAATGCCACAGCACCTTTGATATCACTGTAGCAGTTCCCCAGAACGATCAGTTTGGGTGGATGCCTTCGGAGCCAGGTGCAACTTGACTTCTCTCCCTGCACAGAGGGATAAGGAACAGACAAGCTGGAATGGCCACAGCCCTTTTAGCCTCCATGTACCCTGTCCTGATATTTATTTACACCTTTTCATATTGCGCGGATATTGCCCAAAACTGTTAGAGCCCTTCACAATATACAAGGTTCATTACATAAGGTGCACAAATACATAATCCGAAGATGATAGATTCCAGAATAAGAGCAGATCATTACATAGGGCATAGAATTATATTATCATTATACGTATGTACTTTAGGAAACCATGACCACTGGAGTATAACATTTGAGTAACAGGTTGTCGACTGATGCCATATTCGGGATTCAGTTCCATATTCCGAGCTGCCTGCGAAGGACATGGAGACACTGCAATTGTGTCTTGAATAAGGACAGGAAAGATGCACATGAAATAGGGACGTGTTCCTCTCTCGCCCCGCTTCTCTACGTGGGGCAAGGGTTTCTATCTTAGGAGACACACCGCTATAGCCAGGGCTGTCTTTAAGGCGGTGTGACCGGTGCAGCTGCCCCTGGCGCTGATCTCGCGAGAGGCGCTGTGTTCTGCTGAAGAGAGATCGAAGTTTTTGAAGAGAGATCGAAGTTTTTGTCTAATGGCAGCTTTGACTCATCGTAAAGTAGCACAGAGGGTTAATGTGCCTGCTGCAAAGAACATGCACATGCAGATCAGAGAACGGTAGGTGATCCTCCGTTTTGTGTAACGTTTCTTTACACTGATTTATACAAGTATGATTCAGTGCCTCTGTATAAGGGGTGTGTGATAAAAGAAATGCATGCGAGAAAGGGGCTGTGGAGAGGTGAGTGGCAATGTTGGAAGAAAGGTATTAGTGAGGGAATATGTTGAGAAGGCGCCTCAAGGAGATCCTTGGGGGCGCCAAAAAAGATTGTCGCACCAGGTGCCTCTAACTCTAAATCCGGCCCTGGTTATGACTACCTACTATTCACACTTACCCATAACCGTGCTTCCTCTCAGACACACCCAAAACAAGAGCTATTGTCACTTGCCCCACAGCAGCGATCTTTCTTTTCTCCGGTGTATGGTTACTTCAGTCCGAATTATTTTGAATCACTTTATGTGTTCATTATACTTTCTGTAGTTCACAGAAGTGACCAATAGGTGGTGCACAACTCATGTGACTGGTATGGATTTCACAGCCCACAGAACTGGCCTTCGAAATATCACAAACTTTATTGTTGAGTAAGGGCCAGGCTTCTCAAACAGAGAACAAATGTTCTCAGTAGCACTGGTCCGCATCTTTGTCTCACTCGAAAGTATTACGAGCTCTTTGACCTCGAGCGACCAGGGATCGTCTCTTTGCTAATTATACCAGGCATGTGTGCTGTGAGCACGAGGGGGCACACCACATGACGGAGAATTTTTGTACAGTGCGAAACTGTGAAGGAACCATGCTTCTTTTCTTTGACGATATGAAATGCTGAAAAGCCAAGGCGAAACAAGCATTGGCAAAGCCAACAAAGTCTCGTCTACGCAAGAGCATCTGGCTTTGCCAAAGTGTTTCAGCAATGTTGTACACCAGCAGGGCTCCCGTTCAACATGGCTAAAAGCTAGTGGAGTGACGTAGCGTAAAGTGCTGTAGAATGGTGTGGTGTAGAATGGAGTAGAGTGGCAGGAAGGGGAGAGATGGAACATCTTGTATGCTCTAATTTGAGGTTGATGATCTTGGAATCCATGGAAAGGGTATAATTAGGGAATCAAGTAAAAGTCAATCAACATTAAATTTACCGTCTAACCAATTTGGCCACATAATGAAAACCCAAATTGGAGATAAAATGCAAGGTTTTTTTTTACAAATGAATACTCAGGTTAATGTAAACAATTCTCAAGAATATAGGCCCTCATTATGACAATGGTGGTAAATCCAGCTTACCGCCATGCCGACTGCCGCCAACATAATGCGGCGGCGGCGGATAACCGCCAAGCATATTATGACACACACATACCAATCCATCACTATACAGCCACACAAACAAGTCAGCCAGCCCAAAGGTCAGTGATAAACTGGCGGTAGCAAAACCCACACCATTACGCAACAGAACTACACCCACAGCATTATGACCCACAAATCACTGCGGCGGACATTCAATGGCAGTAAACCACTGGCGGTACATACCGCTGCGTTCAAAATACACACACCCAAACAAAACTACATCACATTGGACAATTCAAAATACACACACCTGACACACATACACACACCACACCCACGCACCAACACCATTATAAAACACACACCCACATTACCCACAACCCTTTACGACTACAAACCATTGGCACAAGACAGACACCACGACCACAGACAAGACCAGAGCCACTTAACATCGTCACCTATTCACCACACACGCACTTTACATCACACAAACCAACACATCACCCCACACACCCTCTCCCACACCACTCACACTACACCCATGGCACCACAACAACACCCCAGATTCTCTCAGGATAAGCAGAGGGTCATGGTGGAGGAAATCAATCCAGTCGAGCCACAGCTATTTGGATCACAGGTGCAGCAGACATCCATTGCTAGGAAGATGGAGCTACGGTGGAGAATCGTGGACAGGGTCAGCGCCGTGGGACAGCACCCAAGAACAAGGGATGACATCAGGAAGAGGTGGAACGACCTACGGTAGAAAGGTGCGTTCCACAGCAGCAAGACACCAACTAGCTGTACAGATGACTGGCAGTAGACCCCCACCTACTCCCGCACAACTAACAACATGGGAGGAGCAAGTCTTGGCAATTATGCATTCTGAGGGCCTGGCAGAAGTAGGAGGAGCGCTGGACTCTGGTAAGTCAAATCTCTTTTACTATCACCCCCCCTACCTGCATGCCATCACAAGCCCCCACCCCTATCCTCACTCCCATCACTTCACCACCTCCCACATACCCCACCATCACAACCCACTCATCCCAATACTAAGCCCTGCATGTAACACCAATGCATGGACACCTCTCACAGACCTGCATAGACACCTATCACCACTGCATGCACACTGGAGAGAATCACCTAGCCCAACAAATAGCTACTCACTCAAAGGCAAATCTGCCAGGGCAACAACAACCATAGAGGGCAACACACCCATGCACATGATGTCACATGCAGAAACAATAACACTGCATTTACATCCCCACAGGTCCCTCAGCCAGTGTCGCAGGAGAAGAGGTGCGAGCAACATCCAATCCCCTGAGAAGAGGCCCACAGTGATGACAGCAGCTCTGCTCGTCTGGATCTGGATGACCAACCTGGCCCATCAGGGATCTCCGGACAGTCGGTTACCCAGGCACACTCTCACACCGCCACAGACCCTCCCGCTCAGGAAACACCACCACAGCACCCACCCAGCGGGCCCATACCTCTGTCCCCAGGACATGTCAATCAGCAGTGTGTCCACCGCTACAGGGACCCCAGGCCACCCCACAAACACAGGACGATCAGGGACCTGGGGTCAGTGGCAACGGGTACACGGTTCAGGGGACAGAGGCACAGGACAACAGGGAAGCTGGGAGGACTGCTGTGCGACAGGGGGAGGACAGGCCCAGGGAACCGATTCTCCAGGAGGCACTCACCGCGATCCTGGGAGCATAGCACCATTCCTAGGAGACGATGGGCCAGATACTGGACAAGTTGCAGGAGAACATGTGGCTGCAGGAGGGACAGTACCTGGGGATCAGGGAGGACTTGAAGTCCATTAATACTACCCTGGTCTCCATTGCAGGGGTGCTGGCAGACATGGTCAACATGATGAGGGAGGCAGTGGCACCCCACAGGGCCTCTGCCACTAGCCAAACAGATGAACAGCCCTCCATCTCCGCTGCCGCTAGTGGACAGGAGGCCCCACCACAGGACCAACAGGCCACCAGCACCCCTCCCCCTGCAGGAGCACCACCTCGCAAACGTTCCCTGCGATCCAGGCAGAAGCCAGAGACTATTGCCAAGACCCCTGCCAGGAAATAAGACTCTCCTAATTGTCACCCTTGTGTCCCACTCTGTCACCCTGTCCACCTTGAACTGCCATTGCTCCTCTTCCTATGCCCCCTTGTACAATGCACCTGTGATACAAATAGACTGGACTCCAACCTGGACTTTCCTCCATCATCCCCCCAGCCCATTGCACATCCCCTTCTACCTCTTAGCACTTAAATAAACAACCTTTGAAAATATACATGTATGGAGTATGGCAAATGATTTAAGTATGTATTTGTTTAACACGTTTCAACTGTACAGAAATGTATACATAGGAATAACCTGTAGTTGGCTGTAGTCAACACACAATGAGCGATAGTGGGGCACAAATATCTGCAAATAAAGATGCCAAAGAGTACAGTGAGTGGCCATAGAAGTGGGAAAATCAGCCTGCCAGTGACAATGTCAAACACAAAATTGTCAATTAAATGTGAAGTTACACTCTCTTACCTGTGTGTCATTGGAAGTATTGACAAATTATTGCACTTCTGTTGTCCTCATCCTCATCCTCTGCCTCCTCATCTTCACTGCTGCCACACTGCCATCTCCAGCCTCCTCCTTCTGCAGAAAAGCACCTGGCGACATAAGGCAAGGTTGTGCAACTTACAGCATGCCACGATGATCTGGCAGACCTTCTTGGGTGAGTAGTACAGGGATTCACCTGTTAGGTGGAGGCAACGGAACCTGGCCTTCAGGAGGCCAAAGGTCCTCCCTGTAATTCTTCTTGTTCGCCCATGTGCCTCACTGTAACGTTCCTCTGCCCTTGTCCTGGGATTGCTCACAGGGGTCAGTAGCCATGAGAGGTTGCGGTAATCAGAGTCACCTGCAAATATTGAGGGACAACTGTTAGCCACACACCAACCCTTAGGGCCCACTCCATAATCATACACCAACATCCACTGGGTGGGAACCAGGGCTCACCTATTAACCACACCCTGTGCCTCTGGAGTTGAGCCATCACATATGGGATGCTGCTATTCCTCAGGATAAAGGCATCATGCACAGACCCAGGATATTTTGCATTGACGTGGGAGATGTACTGGTCTGCCAGGCACACCATCTGCACATTCATCAAGTAAAAGCTCTTTCAATTTCTGAACACCTGATCATTTCGCCGGTGGGGGGACAAATGAAATATGTGTACCATCAATTGCCCCAATAATGTTGGGGAGATGTCCAATTGCATAGAAATCAGATTTCACTGTGGCCAAATCCTCCACCTGGGGGAAAACGATGTAGCTGCGCATGTGTTTAATCAGGGCAGACAACACTCTGGTCAGCACTATTGAGAACATTGGTTGAGACATTCCTGCTGCCAAGCCCACTGTCACTTGGAAGGAGCCAGTTGCTAGGAAACGAAGTACTGATAGCAATAGCACAAGAGGGGGATTCCTGGTGGGGTGACGGATAGCAGAGAGTAGGTCAGGCTCCGATTGGGCACACAGCTCTGTAATTGTGGCCCTGTCCAGTCTGTAGGTGAGGATAATGTGCCTGTCCTCCATTGTTGCCAAGTCCACCAGGGGTCTGTACACGGGGATGTCTCCATCTCCTATTCATCCTCAGCGGTTGCAATCTAGGGGGCAAAATGGTGAGCAGCTGGTCAGCATCTCTTATTTCCAAACAGTACACTTCAATGCATGTCGTGATTGTAACAGTATTTTGTTGGAGAGGTCCAAATGGTGCATATGTGTACTGTGATGCAGTTAGGAGCCATGGCCTGCACCCCCCCTGAAATGGCGTCCACCTGTCGTGTTTGGAGGCACAGGTGGAAATTAGGTAATTCCGCTGACATTGTGCGCTGTTGTGGGAGGCGGTCGAAAACCGCCGTGCAACTGCTCATTGGTTAACATTGGGCCTTATGGGGTACAGTGGCCAGTGGTGATGTACGCCAGTGGTGACGGTGTGCAACGCCACGGACGTCACCCCCATTTTCTATCTGTTCACTCACTTGCTACCTGACCTTCAACAGGAGAGGACCTACACTGCAAGTGCTGCTGTGACCTGTGTCTGGAACTGACCATGGCTCGTGTGACTGGGGAAAGGGCCCCTGGCTTTACCTCGGCAGAGTTGGAGCGACTGGTGGATGGGGATCTACCCCAGTACCGAATGCTGCATGGGCCTCCAGACCAACAGGTGGGTACACCGTGCGTATCTGCATGTGGCGTGAATGCATGGAGTGCTGTGTGTGAAGGCCTCATGTAGGGGAGGGATGGTGGATGGGCCCTGGGCAGCATGCTGCATGTATGGTGGGCCATTTCTGTGCTAATGGGGATGGTAAGGGGCATGGTGGACCATGAGTGTAACAGGCAGGATGGTCGGACTAATATCTTTCCCTGTGTCCATTTCCCTGCAGGTCAGCGCCCATCAGAAAAAGGGAACATGGCGTGCCATCGCCAAGGACGTGCGGACCCTTGGGGTCTACGGCAGGCGGAGCACCCACTGTCGGAAATGGTGGGAGGACCTGAGACGCTGGGCACAGAAGACGGCGGAGGCCCAGCTGGGTATGGCCTCTCAACGAGGAAGGGGTGCCCGTCGAACCCTGACCCCCCGATGGCCCGCATGCTGGCGGTGGCCTATCCGAAGCTGGATGGGCACTTGGGGGCATCACAGCAGCCACAAGGAGGTGAGTACAGTGCCCCAAATATACAACTTGCGCATGGTGAGGTGGTATCCGAGTGGGGGATGTGCACCTGTGGGTGCCCCTAGGCCAGGCCTGACATCGCAGAGTAGGTCCCATGTTGGGCAGGGTTATGATGTAAAATGCTTCCAACCAAGCTAGTAGGCATCCACTACTGGGCAGGGGTCTGTGGGTCTCAGGTATGCTGCAAGTGGCGTTAGGTGGCCCTATCCAAGGCTGGTGACTAGCATTGTGACTGGTAGTGCATTGCATAGTGCGTAGGGCTGTTCCCTGTGTGTGTGTGTCGTGTGCGCCAACGGTGGTGTTGTTGCCGCCATTGACCAAGTGTATCCTTTGTCTCTTCCCCCCCTTTTTGTTTTGTCACCCTGTCCTTATGTGCATTAGCATCATCTGGCGGAGGAGCTGAGGCACCGGTGACGGAGGGAGCTGCATCCCACAGGGCCCAGGAAGCCAAATCCACCAACAGTGAGGGCACTAATGGGACTGAGGGCGAGGGGAGCACCACGGCGGAGACAGGAGGGGACAGTTCAGACTGGGATTCCTCCTCCGATTGAAGCTCCCTGGTGGTGGCGGACACCTCTGTGCCCACCGCAGCTACAGGTACAGCCGCCACCCCGTACCAGCACCACCCTCCCAGCAGCCTCTCAGCGTGTTTCCCGTGCCCGCTCACCCAGGAGGGTGGGCATCTCCTTCGCCCCAGGCACCTCAGGCCCTGCCCCAGTTAGCCCTGCTGCCCTGAGTGAGGAGGCTATTGACCTCCTGCGATCCATCTCTGTTGGGCAGTCAACCATTGTGAATGCTATCCAGTGGCTGGCAGCCCAAATTCAACAGATAAATGCATTCCTGGAGGGCATTCACACTGGCATGGCGGCCCAACATAGATCAATCCTCCTATCTAATGGCAGCCATTGTCCCTGTTTCTAGCCTCCCCCCTCCAACTTTTTCTACCAAATCAAATTCCCCTCAACCCCAACCTATCCCTGGCACACAGTAAGACGAGCAGGCACCCAGGACAACCCACAAGAGTGGACATGGCAAGCACAAGCACCACACTTCATCCCACAGGCACTCACACAAACACCATCCAGATGGAGACATACCAACATCCACTGCCTCCACTGTGGCCCCCTCCTTCTCGTCGTCCACCTCCCTGCCAGTCGCGTCTACACTCACACCTGCATGCACTACATCCTCATCCACTACCCCCATCACTAGCACACCTATCAGCACACGCCCCTCACTGAGTCATCACCCCCACTTCCATGCGCACATCCGCTGTGTCCTCTCCCACTGTGTCTGTGCCCCCTCCTCCCAAAGTATACAAACGCAAGCACTCAGACACCCAACAGCCATCCACTGCACAACAGCATCCAGCCCATGCACCTGCACCCAAACACAGCAGACAGACACCTCCTACAACCACTCCCTCTACCTCCACTCCCAAACCAGCTCCCTCTTCCCACCCCAATGCCCCTAAGAGGCTTTGCCTCTCCACCTTTGACCTCTTCCCTAACCCCCCGTCCCTCACGTCAGGCCAGGGTGGTCAGAACCCAGCCAAGCACCTCAGCCACCCAGTCCAGGGGCACAGTAGTGTCCACATCTACACCAGATGGGAGAGGATCCCGGACACCAGGCAGCCACACTGATAGGGTGCCTGCCCCAAGTGCTGCAAGGAAGGGCAAAGAGGCAGCCCCAGTTGCTGCTAAGAAGGGCAAGGAGGCACCCCCAACTGGTAAAAGGAAGGGCAAGGAGGCATCCCCAGCTGCTGCCAAGAGGAGCACAGAGCCATCCCAAGCTGCCGGCAGGAAGGGCAAGGGGCCTGCACCAGCCGGCAAAAAGGACAAGAGGCCTGGTGCTGGGACTCAGTCAGAGCCCCCACCACCAACCATGGTGGTTCAGCCATCCAAGGCTCAAGGGGATGGGCTGGAGCCTCCCCCACCACTGCTAGCACCGGCACCAGCACCACTGCCAGCAGAAGCAGCCCCAGTGGGCAGCATCCGAGGTTGCAGGGGAAGGGCTGGAGCCTCCCCCACCACTGCCAGCACCGCTACTAGCTCTGCCACCAGCATCGCCACCCGCACCACTGCCAGCAGCAGCAGCCAAAGTGGGCAGCATCCGAGGCTGCAGGGGAAGGGCTAGAGCCTCCCCCCACCACTGCCAGCACCGCTACTAGCACCACCACCAGCATCGCCACCCGCACCACTGCCAGCAGCAGCAGCTCCAGTGTGCAGCTGTCCCAGGCTGCAGGGGATGGGCTGGAGCCTCCCCCCACCACTGCTAGCACCGCCACCGCCACCAGCACCGCCACCAGCACCGCCACCAGCCCCAGTGGGCAGCCGCCAGAGGCTGCAGGGGATGGGCTGGAGCCTCCTCCCACCACTGCCAGCACCGCCACCAGCACCACTGCCAGCAGCAGCAGCACCGGTGGGCATCCGTCTGAGGCTGCAGGGGAAGGGCTGGAACCTCCCACCACCATTGCCAGCACCGCCACCAGGACCACTGCCAGCAGCAGCAGCCCCAGTGGGCAGCCATCTGAGGCTGCAGGGGATGGGCTGGAGCCCCCCCACCACCACTGCTGGCAACACCACCAGCACCGCCTCCAGCACCACTGCCAGCAGCATCAGCCCCAGTGGGCAGCAGTCCGAGGCTGCATCGGATGGGCTGGAGCCTCCCCCCACCACTGCTAGCACCACCACCAGCACCACTGCCAACAGCAGCAGCCCCAGTGGGCAGCCGTCTGAGGCTGCAGGGGAAGGGCTGGAGCCTCCCCCCACCACTGCCAGCACCACTGCAAGCAGCAGCAGCCCCAGTGGGCAGCCGTCTGAGGCTGCAGGGGAAGGGCTGGAGCCTCCCCCCACCACTGCCAGCACCACTGCAAGCAGCAGAAGCCCCAGTGGGCATCCGTCTGAGGCGGCAGGGGAAGGGCTGGAGCCTCCCCCCACCACTGCCAGCACCGCCACTGCCATTACTGAGCAGCCGTCACAGTCGGCGGACAGTGTGTAGTCCTGCATCCATGGGCTGTTGTGCGGCCTGACCCCTGCAAATCCTCTGGGTCTGACACCCAGGTGAGAGACTGTGACCTTGCACTCCCCAAGATCTGCATCACAGGGCACAATGCCCCTTCCAGAATGAGTGGAGAAGCCATCCACTCACCTCATCCTTCCCAGGATGAATCACACTGGGCACAATGCCCCCTCCAGAACCAGTCGAGAAGCCATCCACTCACCCCATCCTTCCCGGGATGAAGCTCACTGGGCACAATGCCCCCTCCAGAACCAGTGGAGAAGCCATCCACTAGAGAGACTGTGGCCTTGCACTCCCCAGGACAAGTCAGTGGGCAAGTCGCCCACTAGAGAGACTGTGGCCTTGCACTCCCTAGGACAAGTCAGTGGGCAAGTCACCCACTTGAGAGACTGTGGCCTTGCACACCACAGGACCAAGCAGTGGGCAAGTCACCCACTTGAGAGACTGTGGCCTTGCACTCCCCCAGGATCAGGCAGTGGGCAAGTCACCCACTTGAGAGACTGTGGCTTTGCACTCCCCAGGACCAGGCAGTGGGCAAGTCACCCACTTGAGAGACTGAGGCCTTGCACTCCCCAGGACCAAGCACAGTGCATGTTGGCCCCTCAAGGACCAGTGGCGTTGTACAATCTTCCGGCTGAGGTGCCCCCTCATTCCCTGTCCCCCTGAGGTGCCTGTCTATTTTCGACCTGATGCCCCTGCAGTGTTCTCTCCGTGTTGTTGCAGGAGTGAGGTTGGGCCTTGGACTTTTTGATGTGGCCCTGTGGCCCACGGACATTGAGGACTGGGCAGTGTACCTTGCATTGTATATATGTATATACTTTTTGATTTGGATGCACAAATTTCACCTATATTTATCTTCTTACAGCCTTTTTACACTGTAGCAGTTGTCCTTGCATTATTCCTGAAGGGTACGGGTGTATTTGTTATGTTAGTGCATCTGGTTGTGTGTGGGGGTGTTGCGTGTTGTGTGTGTCACTCTCTTTTTCCTCCCTCCCTCCCTCCCCTGTGTGCTAGACGACAGTACTCACCGTGGTCGTCTTCGCCGGCGTTGGTGTTCGTAGTGGAGCAGAATGATAATAGTTTGATTTCTTCTAGGAAGATGCTGGTTTGAAAGAAAGTTGCTCTTTCCATCAATGTTCCTAAAAATAGACCACTGGGTTGTTTTTTTGCCGCTAAGGTTCGCTGGATCTAGATTAGATTTCTTGACGAGTGGCTTGTGGTAGGAGAGCCTGAGATCAAAAGGGTAGGTGCCTAATGTTAGAGGGTTGTTAACAAGGTTTCTTGTAAGGGTATCAACAGTCATTGAAAGTAGGATAGCTGTAAAGATTTGAGCAGGGTCGAGATTTGATGGTGAGTTGGCTGAGCTCCTTGTCTTGACCAGTGTCTGGAATCGAGAGTCCAAGAGTTGATTGAAATAAGCCGGGGTCTGACGTCTGTCAGTGTGTGTATTTGCAGTGTGTAGTTATCTTCAACTTGGTCTAGGTGGGCTGGGTGGCAGGCATCTTGTTCATGAGGTGTTGTTCCACCGTCTTTGCTTTTGATACAGTGTGGTTTGAGAGGGAAGTAGAGAAAGTGTGAGGTTGGAGGATTTTGGTGATGGTGTATTCCAGGCTTTGGAATTACATGAGGATCTTTTGAAGAACCTTAGGGCATTTGGCCTTCGAAAAACAGCTAGAATAGTGGTAAATTTGTATATTTTCAAGTGGAATATATAGATCCTGTTGAGCCGATGGAGACAATTGTCATATTGACAAATTGACACTGGTGTTAGAGTACAGTGATTTTGGTTATCTTTATTGTCTCTTTTGTGAAGGGTATGTTAAGTCGGGAACAAGACAGAAATTAGAGACACCAGGTACTGGGAAAAGATTATTTATTGTCATAAAGGCAGAGCCTACACATGCCGCTCCATCCTCTGGATTCAAGTCACGGTCAAACTGTCACTTGAATCCTTGCTCTGTCACACAAAACACCCAGCATGGGGGTCAGAACATAAATATACACACTATTCCAAACACTATGGCAAGAGATGTCCAAGAGATGTATAAATCTCACCAAAATAAAAATAAGACAAAATAACAGGATCTTATTTCAAGGTTTGCATGGATGTTTTGATGGGAATAAGGCTGTCAAAACTTTTTGAAATCTAGTTGTAGAGGTGTAACACCTCTGTTGTTTGACTGGAAAGTTAGGTTACTGATAGGCATGAGTCAAGTTGAGAGAGGTTATATTTGTTCTGTTGTCTGTCTATTGACCACAATGTTATAAAACTCTATTGTGCCAGGGTGAGCATTAAACCAGGGCTAGGGTCCATTGTATAACGGATGCCTTAATATGCCCAATAAATACCAAATTACTACAATTTTGCAGTGGGTGGGCAACATTGTCCCATGGAGGCACACCAAATGTCAAGAATAAACACAATTATGCCAAGGCCAGTATTCCGCCTGAGGCTGGCACATCATATCATAGATGCCTACAATCTGCCAAGAATTACCACCATTATGACAGGGCCAGATATTTACTAGAAGTTGACATCATGCCAGTGATACTCACTCGCTGCCAAGTTATCATCAACATTACGGAATAGCAACATATTACTATACCTGGGCATCATGCCCTAGATGCCCACAAATTGCCAATAAACATGACCATTATGTGCAAGACACCAAAGACCACGTGTTACTAGCAATTCCTCAATTATGCAAGGGCAAGCATTTCACTAGGGATATACATCATGCCACGGATGCCTATCACTTGCCCAGAAATACAACACTAAATGTATCCTTTTTTCTCCTCTAGCTCATTTATTCTTAGGCTTTCAACACTCTCATAGGCCTTCATTAATCACATTTAAAGCTTCTCTTAATCAGTTATATTCACTCAACTAACATATGACACACATTATACACTTCCTACATTAAACAAACATAGAGTAAATGTGTGAGATTTCACAAGAAATCTTACATAGAAGAATTAGACAAACTAACCCACCACCTAACTACCACTAGCCTTGGGTTATGGAGTAGTATGCTATTTGACACAAAGCATTTCAGTGCCTCATCTCAGATTGCAAGTGCTTTATTAATGCAGTTACAATTATGTGAGGTTCATCTTTTTACCAGAGGGGGCCATCATACCATGGATGTCTGTAAGTAGCCAGGGATTGCTACTGGCATTTTACAAGGAGTCGATGGTCTGCAAAGCATTAATTCATACACTCTGGGATGTGTACACACACACGCACGCGTACGCACACACACACACACACACACACACACACACGCTGCACACATAAACTATTCAAGACTTCCCTGGCGTACCCAGCTCCTGCTGCAGCTTGCCTCTCATTTCCTGCATGCCAGCAGACAGCATATGCCTAGACTGAAGCTGCTCCTGCCAATAGCAAATTAGCTTTGCTGGTAAAATGAGGGGGGCTGCTGATGTGCCTCAACCAGCAAGTGGGAGGATGTAGACATATGTGCTGCCAGTTGTGGGGGGCACAAGCTGTGCCTCTGGAGACCTGGGGAGGCAGTGAATGGGTGTGCCTCTGGTATTCAAGGGGATGAATGGACGAATGACCCTCTGGTGGGCGGAGGAAGTGGGCAGACTGGTTCCCTCATGTGTCTGGAGTGGACACCTGTGCAGTGGATGGCTGAGGAAGCGGAAGAATGAGTTTGCAAGCCTGTGGATCACAGGAGGTGGCTAACTGGTTGGGCATCTCTGAAGGCCATGATGGCAGGGGCCGGTGGCTCATAGGTGCATTCGAGGAATTCTTAGGAGTGAGTACTCTCTGCTCGTAGGCCAATATCTGTCAGCAGCATTCACCCTGGTGGTGTTGTTCATTTTTAGGTCGAGCAAAGCAGCGCGCAAGTGTTACTTTTTGACATGTTGTAATCTATTCTGTGGGCTTTAACCACATCCATCACTTTGATTTGTCCCTGGGCTTGCCTTTCAAAAATCACTTGATGTCGTTGGTAAATGCTTTACGTTTGTCCTGCCTTGAGGCTGTTTTGTCACTGCCTTGGAGACTGACCCTTATCTTAGTGTGGCGAACTATTTTTTTCTTTTGCCTCACTGATTCGCACTCATGGCTGTATGTTGTTTCTTCCTCCTCTTTATTGTGGGGCCTCTTGCTGTTTCTTTCTGATGTCTGCAGGTTTGTTTTATTTCAATTTTGTTCTCTGTTTTATGTAGCGCAAATTCGACACGAAGGTATTGGAGTGTTTTGTTATTAATTTTTTTTGCAGTTTTATATAGGGTGAACTCAATTCAGAGGTATTAGAGCGCTTTACATAAGCACTGGTTACATTACAGAATTACCCATAAATTTTTGGTAGCAAGGGGAGATTAAGTGATTTGGCCAGAATCGCAGGATGTTGAGCCGGTGCAGAGACTCAAACCGCGTTCCCCAGGTCCAAAGTTGGCAGCTCTGGCCGTTACTCCACATCCTCTCACCTAGGGTTCTTTGTCTGGAGTGTGTTGGGGCAGTCTGGAAAGTTCTCTTGGTTGTTCTTGGCAAATCGGTGGTTCCTTCTGCTTCTCACTACTCGGCCCTTGATGGGAAGTGGGGAATTTGTCAAAAGTGACTATAGAGGGTGACCTGTGGGCGAGGGGAACTGAGTCAGTACAAAGATATTAGATGTACACAATGTGGACATATAAATACACAGCGCCGTACGCAGATGTAGAGAATGTGCCACAATGCAGCGGGGCTGACTTTGGACCTGAGGAACTGGGATCAGATCTTGGCGTTCCCTCCACATCTTCTGATTCTGGGCAAATCGCTAAATATCCTGTGCTTAAAAAAAACCTCTAGTGCCTTCGGTTGAGTTTGTGCTATATAAAACAGCAGAGAACAAAAAATGGTCGCCTATACGCGTTTGGTCACGCTTAACCTGTCAGTTGTTTTATATTGACATTTCCTCTGTTTATGAGCTGAATTAAAGGACTTATTTTGCTGTTGGACATTTAATGGAGCCATGCACTTGATCTACAAGTATGTAAAATATGTGTCAGTTTTATGTTTGATTTTATGGCTCTTGTGAAATTCTACAACATTAACTTTCTAGCTGCCTCCCTACACTGTAAATTATTAATCTCACTGCATTTTGAGGCTCCTATATGAGCTTTTTTTGATGTTGAAGGACTGCACAAAATGCTGCACTTTTAACTTGTATTCCCCCACAACCCGGCCAGTGCTTAATTTGTAAATAAAAAGGTGCTGGTGCCCAAAGCCCTCCTCTTAAACACGTGGCCACTGCAATTAAATGTGTGAACACGGAATACTGAGGCGGCGTAATCCTGAAGCCATGTTGGCCCACTTCAATCCACATAACTCCACTCCCTGCCCCTTCAGCTCACTCTTGCAGCTTTCTACTTTCTTCCTTTATGACGCTTTATCGTTTTTCCCTTCCTCCGTCTTTCCCACATGTGTAATTTTCTCGCAGCAAATGCTTGAGGCAGAAGAATAAGCCCCGGCCCTAAAAATTAAGTGCCGGTGCTCAGCACCGGAAACAACAAGCACAAATTAGGCACTGCACACACCCATCTTCTCCCACCCGTGTCTGTTTGTTTTCCACTGCCCGACAGAAGGAAACAAAAAAACACTATAAAGCAGCGATTGCTGGCCGCTTCATAACGCTTTTTTATTTAACTGTGCCATTTCCCCCGTTCCCGACCTGATTGCCACACCAAATAGCTTGTTCTCTACTGCCATTGAGACCTCTCCTCTGCATGCACCCTCAGCCTTGTGACATCACATTGCAGGGCCTCTCACATGATTCTGCTTCTGGTGCAGCTGGGAAGGAACACGCCTTTTACGTGAATTTTTTAATTCAATTTTTTTCAGTTTTCATTTCAAATAAATGACAATTCACCATAAGGCTCATTGTCACACACCCATCTGCCTTCACAGCTCTCCTTCGATGTCAATATTAAGCGTAAATCTTTGTGATCTATGACATTATCCAAATTAGTTCCTTTGAGGATGCCAAAACTACAGCTCCCAGAATCCATGGTTTGTTAAATAAAAATCTAAGACGGAAGAATGGTGTCCTTAACGACATGGAATTATCTGGTTACCTTAATTTGGGAAGTATAGGGGATGTGGATCAAATCTCTTTGCATACTACAGCTTATATAACAATCATTTTCAATGCAACGGGTCGCGCATTTGCTAGAGTTAAAGCTATTAGAGTTGTAAGGAAAAAAAAAATGCAGCGCGATTGCGCTGCGTGGAAAAAAAACTGATAAAGTAGTCCAGACGCCATGCTGAAAACATCGAGCCTCGTATGTTTTTAGTAGTTTACAGGTGCTGTGTACTAAACACTGGAAAAGGCATGACGTATGCATGCCTTTCACAAATGAAAGCAAGCGGAAAGGCAAGCCCATGAACCAAAGAAAGTGACTTGGGTGTGGTTGGAAGCCCAAAGAGAGATTACAGAATGGGACGGAGCGCTTTGCGCTCTCCCATAAAAAGGCAACAAAAAGTAAACTCTGAATGCAACTGCTCAAAATCCTATACTCATTTCAGCAACAGAGCGTTTCACACTGCCCAAAAGTACTCTAATAAATCAAGCTTACCAACCTGGAAATAGACAGCACGATTGGCTTTGCTTCCGTTTAGCAAGCATCTGAGAGGGCAATAAAAATCTCAGTAAGAAAGCTTTTCTTTGAGCAGATGAAGGGAATAATGTTTCTGCATTCACACATCCTTTCCCTGTGACTGAAGACTATCAGATCCTGTGAATGGGGCAGACAACAGGCTGGCAAATGAGACGATTCATCCATTCATGATTTATTATCATGTGCTGCTTGGAGTCTTGTTTAAAGCCCTAGCTCAGGTCAGGCAACAATAACAGAGCTGGAGGGGTGGGGGCGAGTGGAATATATGCTTGCAGATGGCACGCTTCGGTCTCGTGACAAATGAAAAAAAACAAAGCCTGATCTGTATGCACACCCATGTGTGCCAAGAAGTTGTGAAAAAGTCTGGACTAACAGAGAATACAGTATGCAGCAGGCCGCAGACCCAGTATTTCACAATTTTAGACCCAAAGTGTTGCAGCAGTAAATGTCTGTGTAAACTGTGTGTGCTATGCACAGAAAACAGTATGCAATTTTAATTGATTTTATGTAACGTTCTGTACCACCAGCAAGGCCCCGAAGCACTTTGTGAATAGGCTACCACGGCTGGTGGTGGGATTTAAAAAAACAGCGGTGATAATTTTATTTACTTATCCAACTGCCTAAGCCTCAACTTTCTGGGGCACACACATGATTTTGAAATGCTATTAAATGTCTTAGATAATTTATGTTGTTTTTCTATGTCAGCCACACAGTTGGGAGGAGGGCAGTCATTGAGCCATATGGATTTGTAGGTGCGTTTTGACAATGCAACTGTCACTTGACCTTTTAACATTCACCAATATTATTTTACACTTATTTGTTTCCATACACATACATATCTATCTCCATACTAGTTGCTTGTAATGCTTCACACATAAACATACAGCATTGGCATTGCCAATGCTTAATAGCCTTCTAAGCCCAAAAGGCTGTTTTGGAGGGAATACCCGACTATTGTGGCTTTCTCGTACCTCAAAGTATGCTTCTGTTGAGTGGAGATGTGTGTGTGTGTGGGAGGGGTGGGGGGATCAGAATGGGGAGAAGGGGAGGGGGTCTGAATGGGGCAAGGGGTTGAGTCAAGACTCTCAAGTCCACAGTGCCGAAATCAAGTCATGCCTGGATCTGAACTTTCTGGTTTATTTTTAAGATGCTTATGCAGGGTCGAAATCCCAGCAGAACGAGACCATTCAAATGCTCAGATTTTGTGCTCAGAAACATTCATATCATATCACCGTTTGTAAAATAAAAGCCACCTATCCTTCTCTATCTTCCTTGTTATCTATTCTGTGCAGTTTTCACCTCTATCTGTTCACCATGCCATGTAATTCACTAGACAAATGCACTCTACAGCGCACATTTCCTCCCCACACATTTCCACAACTAACAATTACAATACAACCCACAGAATTCCACTCTGCACCACATACATCCACTCCAAAACAAAACACATGGGTAAAAAACATTGTAATTTACAACACCAATAGCTCCAACTCCCCTGGTGGAGTGAATATTTTTTTCTTTTTTTCTCACCATGACTAAAAGTGTAGAGAGGGACTCTTTTTGACAATTGTTATGGAGATGGAAGGCGTTTTTTTAACTCTCCTTTACAGCAACAGGTACTCAATTGTTTCTTCTTGAACATCAACACAACATTTTACCTCAAGGCACCTCAAAATGCCATTGAGGAGAACCTAAAAGAGACACTGGTTAAGAGAAATAATGAGAAACAAGCATTGGCTAAGCCAAAAGGTCTACTTGCTTTGCCAGTGGTTTTTAGTAATGCTGTGCAGCAAGCCTTAAGAGAAAACCAAAACGAAACGTGCATAGGCGGTGTTTGGGTTTGGTGTGCCTGCGTTTGTCTGAGCGGGTCTGTGATAGAGAGTTTGTTTAGATTTTATGATCCTCTATTTCCACAAATATAATCCCTGCAGTAGTTTTCCAAAAGCCTCCATGAAAAATAATTTTAAAGAGGCAAAAGACATTGTCGAAAAAAGATAGCCTAAAAGACAGGATAAGTCACAGATGGAGTAATTTGAACCTTGAGACATAAAGCACTACGGGGCCCTGTTAATGACACATATACCATATATAAGAACAAATAATATAAAAACTAGTGATATTAAGATTGATATGTATAAGTGATCCTCCTCCTAAACACATTGTGCCACCAACAACAGGATACTGCTCTTTTTCCACCTCAGTAACGTCAGGTGGAGTTTATCTCATACCACATTTGCCTTGCCAGCCCAACACGGAGCAATCATCAGCCAGCTTGAAACATGCATCAGCTGCACATTGTATTGTGGGACTTGTAGTTTCACTTGTATCTTTTCAATGATCATCTCCGCAGTTGAGGAGACAAAGTGCTGCTTATTAAGAAGCCAGTTCTGTCTCAAGGGTCCGCACCCATTATGTCTCCACTTAACATCTTCAGGCAGGGGTACATGAATGCCTTGGGGATTGTGAAAGTGAGACTCTGGGTTAGCAGGTGATAAGCCAGTGGGTTGCTTTAAGGCTGTCATGAGTGCCTCGGGGCCCACTGTGACTGTAAATGCTCCTCTTCTGTCTGACCATAATAATGAAAAAACTAAATTATGTGCAAGCTTGATTGCCACAAACCTCAAAAGATGTGCTTGATTTACGTAAAATGGAATAAGTCTCATAGGGTCAACCTCGTACTTTTTCACACCTCTTTTCGTACAACACACAGAGAGACAAGTGGGTAGAAGGGGGCAAACAACAACGCAGAGCAAGACAGGAGGGGGAGGTGGCCTGCAAACATATGCACTCTTATGGAGTAGTGCAACAAAACTTTTTCAATTAAGTACCTCCAAAAGCACATAAGCAAGTGGTAGGACACAAGGTGCCGCAAGGAAGCAGTACTTTGGATATGCTCCAGGGGAGAGATAAAGACATGAAGAGAAAGTAAAGCAAGCACATGCTGACTAAAGAGAATCAAGAAATTAGAGTAACAATGAAGTCAACCAATGGTATGTAATGGACGGGTTCTAAGCCCATTTTAAGTAAACAAAATGTCTCACAAGGGACAGCACATGCATTGTTTTAGGCAAGACCTAAAAAATAGTTCAGTGGTTCAAACACTTGCCTGAAGCAAGAGGTTAAGTCAAAAGAATGTGAAGAGGTGTAGAGGTTGACATCCCTTCATAAACAAAGAAAAGATAAAGGGGGTCATTCTAAGTTTGGCGGGCGGCGGTTGCCGCCCGCCAAACTTACGCCGCCAAATGACCGCTCTGCGGTCAAAAGACCGCGGGGGCCATTCAGACTTTCCCGCTGGGCCGGCGGGCGCCCGCCAACAGAGCGCCCGCCGGCCCAGCGGGAAAGGCCCTGCAACACAGAAGCCGGCTCCGAATGGAGCCGGCGGTGTTGCAGGGGTGCGACGGGTGCAGTTGCACCCGTCGCGATTTTCACTGTCTGCTATGCAGACAGTGAAAATCATGCTGGGGCCCTGTTAGGGGGCCCCTGCACTGCCCATGCCAGTGGAATGGGCAGTGCAGGGGCCCCCAGGGGCCCCAGGACACCCGTTCCCGCCATCCTGTTTCTGGTGGTGAAAACCGCCAGAAACAGGCTGGCGGGAAGGGGGTCGCATGGAGGATTCTCCAAGCCGGGGCTAATCCGGCGGGAAACCGCCGGACCCGGCTGGGCGACCGCGGCTTTACAGCCGCGGTCGGAATACCACATGAAGCACCGCCAGCCTGTTGGCGGTGCTTCCGTGGACAGCCACCCTGGCGGTCTATGACCGCCAGGGTTGGAATGAGGGCCAAAATGCACACAGCGTGAAGTGCCACTAGATCAAGAGTAAAAATGAGAAAAACACACAGTATGTGTACATGTGAAAAACTCCTATAAAGTGCATCCTTAGAAATTCCAAAACTAGTCTTAAGCACTGTCTGAAACCAAATTGGTATCTCCATTGTAAGTGGTCCTACAGGCTAACAGCTTATCCACAAGAACCACTGATTGGATTACAGTGACCTAGCAGGTTCGGGCTTTGGGCAGTAAAGCTACTGCTTACATTGCACACTGCTTACAGGCTCTAACTTAGGACATCCCAAAGCCATCCCTCTGGTTAAACAACCTCATATGTTTGCCTGTGACAACAGAGCTTTAGATTAAATCCTGAAGGAACAATATCTGACAGTAAAGTTATCAATGAGTTACAAATACTCTGGAAAAACGTTTAGCTTCCTGGGAGGAAAATGTTCTTCCCATGTAAGCGTGTCATTTAATCTTCTCACAAACTCGGCAAGTATCCCTATGCTACCACCCACCAGGTAACAACTTGTGTGCCCCTTCCTAGTGTTTGCCTGAGGCCACATCTCTGTAACAGAGCCACAGAGGCCTTGCCCATAGCGCCTGTCCCTGGGGTTGGGCTGGGTTCGCTTCATGCCTCTGCGATCACCTCGTCCTCTCTCAGTGTGGCTTGTGTCTGTGAATCTTGGCTCCCTTGGCTTGCAGGTGCATCCTCGAACCTCAGTGGGGGTCACATTGTGATCTTTCACCATTCACTGCTGCTGCCAGCTTCCTGGGTCCCTCTCTCCCTCTCCTTGATGAGGCGGCTCCCTGTCTCTTCCTCCTCTTGTCCCTGGGCTTCCACGCTCTGACTGTTGTCCTCAGCCTCTGATGCTGCTTCCACTTCCTTGCTCCTGCTGCACACACCATCCGCCTACTCGCTCCTCCTATAAACGGGATCGGCCCTAGCAGGAGCGTGCCCCGCTCAACAACTAGAACACTGTTTAGGGTTTCTCTTGGGCCAACGGCATCAACCGTAAGGGGTGTGTCGGTCATCTCTCAGTCCTCTTGATCACATTTATCAATCTAGAAAACAGCTTTCAGGAGTATGACAGAGGAGCTTTGGCTCTGCCCACATGTTGGTAGACAGGAGTACGTGTGTTGATTAGGCAGAACCTGTGTGCTTCCATAGAAAAAGTGCTTCCCCTCAATGCAGCTGTGATTATTTTGTTTGTTTACACAGTTGCATGAGCCAGCAGCAGTATGGCTGCCGAGAGAAGGCTCACCAACACTCAAACTATCATGCTAACAATGGAATTGAACTTGAACTTTTGGGGGCACACACGTGGCACTGTAATACCGGTAAAGTGCCTTAAATCTGTAGATAAAAAGAGTGTTTGTATTCAACCCCTTGGCTTGTGGCAAATACTTAGTACAGCAGAACTGAGTTGGTTATGGGGGTAAACCAATGATCATTGATGTAGGCCTGATCTGTATATTATGAAATGTTACGAAAAAGGCAGAGGGCCTCATGTATTTATTGTGAAAAGCACATGTTAAAGTCAATAAGCATTTAAGTGTGGATTGGTATTACTCTACATTAAAGCCCACAATTAGGTATTTATTACATCTAACAGACTACTATATTAGGCCAGGGTTTCAGTGTTAGTTATCTTTTATCATAAACTGTGTACATAGATGTGTTCTGTGGGAATCCTTGGTAAGCCTTCTTAGGAGAGATAGTATTTTACTTAGCCAGTTGTAATTTTGTACACCTTTCTAAATTTATGACTGTGTGCCTGATGGTTGTCTTGTGTAAAAACACAAGCTCAAAACAATAGTCCTCAGTTGGTCGTGATGAAAAGCTATAGGCCTGATATCACACAGGGAAACATTATGGGGGTCATTCTGACTTTGGCGGGCGGCGGAGGCCGCCCGAAAAGTCCCGCCGTCAGAATACCGCTGTGCGGTCAAAAGACCGCCGCAGTAATTCTGAGTTTCCCGCTGGGCTGGCAGCCGCCCGCCAGCCGGCCGCCCGCCAGCCCAGCGGGAAACCCCCTTCCATGAGGATGCCGGCTCCGAATGGAGCCGGCGGAGTGGAAGGGGTGTGACGGGTGCAGTTGCACCCGTCGCGATTTTCAGTGTCTGCTTGGCAGACACTGAAAATCTTGGTGGGGCCCTGTTAGGGGGCCCCTGCAGTGCCCATGCCAGGGCCCCCAGGGGCCCCACAACACCCGTTACCGCCAGCCAGGTTCTGGCAGTCAAGACCACCAGAGCCAGGCTGGCGGTAAGGGGGTCGGAATCCCCATGGCGGCGCTGCCTGCAGCGCCGCCATGGAGGATTCCCTAGGGCGGCGGGAAACCGTCGGGACACCGCCGGTTTCCCGTTTCTGACCGCAGCTGTACCGCCGCGGTCAGAATGCCCAAGGATGCACCGCCACACTGTTGGCGGTGCATCCGCGGTCCCCGACCCTGGCGGTAAAAGCCCTGGCGGTTTTTACCGCCAGTGTCGGAATGACCCCCTATGTCCATTGCCATATGTCTGATCTTCTTATTATGAAACGTTATTGCAAGGGCAATGGACCCGGATCATTTATTGTGAAAAGCATTTGTTTTAAGCCAGTTGGCCTTTAACAGTTGGTTGTTATCACATTGTGTCACAGGCCATGGACAGGTATTTTGTTACATGTAATTTGCATACTACCGTAGTAGGAAAGAGTTATGGTATTGGTCACCCACTATGACACATCGTAGGGTTTATATTGTTTTGAAAACTATATTTTTCAACATATTTGTAATTTTAGAACTGTATGCATGATGGCTGTCAGTTTATGTGCTCCTCAAAGACAATGCTTAAGGTATAAGCCAACTTGTAAAGGATATAAGCCTTATCAGTTTGTTGGGAAAATCCATGCTAGATTCCATAGCTTTGATGTGTTTATTATAACGCATTCTGGCAAAGCCAGTATACCTGACTTACTTATTGTGAAAAGCATTAGTTAAAGGCAAAAAGCTTTTAAGGATGGATTGTTATTTCGTTGTGCTAAAGCTGTAAGAAGGTATTATGTGTCATGGTTATCTCTGAGATTACCAGATTAGGCAAGGGTGTTGGTGACCCACAAGAAAAAACTGTTGGGTTAGGTGATATGCACTACGATAATCCGTATTAGGCTCTATAAGGAGAGATTTTATTTTGTTTTGCCAAAATGCAATTTTGTATAGATTTCTAATTTTATGACTGCATGCCTGATTATTGCTTTGTGGGAAATCTTATGCTCAGTATAGTAGACCTGATTTGTTATGGTGACAGCCAGTGGTAACACCTTTAGGCCTGACTGGCACATAGAAAAATATTATGCCAGAAGCCACAGGTATGGTCTATTATGAAAAGTTAAGGCAATGGCCGTAAGCCTGGCTTATTTATAGCGAATAGAATTTGTTAAAACCAATAGGCCACTATAACTGGAATATTATCACACTGTTACCGGCTGTATACAGGTATTTGTTTACAAATATGCTCACAGATTACCATAGTAGGCATTTGTTTTGGCGTTGGTCACCCGTTCTGCCAAACCCTGAGAGTAGAACATTTCCAGCACAATTATTCTTTTTAGGCCCTATTGACAGGGGTTTTATATTATTTGGCCAGCTGCAGTTCAGCACTAATGTGTCATTTTATACCTGTCTGCATGATAGTTATCATTTTATGCACACTTCAGTAGGCATGTGTTGATTATAGTGTTAAGTCAGTGGCAAAGACTATAGGCTTTATCGGTTCACTGGAAAAGGTTAGGTCAGATTCTTTCAGAGTGAACTGTTTATAATAAAATGTTATGACAAAGCAAGAAGGCCTGACTTCCTAATTGTGAAAAGCATGTGTTAAAGGGAATAGGCTTTCAGGGATGGATTATTATTACTCTGTGCTAAAGCCTATTGGTACATATTTTGTCACACTTATTCACACAGATTACTGTAGTAGGCATGGATTATGGTGACCCAACCTAACAAACCATAGAAGGTTTGCACTATAGTAAATCCTTAATAGGCTGTATTAGCAGGGATTTTATGTTGTTTTCACAACAGTAATTTTGGACACATTTCTAGTGTTATTACTGTATACCTGATGGTTGCCTTGTGGGAAAGTGCATCTCAACATAGTAGGTCTGATGTGATTATGATGACAAGCCAATGATTAAAGTTATAGAGCTGAGGCTTTTTTATAAAAAGTTACAATGAAGGCAATACGCCTGACATATTGATTGTGAAAACCGTGTTAAAATGAATACACATTTAAGGGGGGATTCTTATTATTCTGGACTAAAGACTACAGATAGGCATTTTGTTACACAGAATCTCACAGATTACTGTATTAGACAAGGATTTTGGTGTAGATTCCCCTCTCTGGGATAGAAAATCTGCACTGTGAGAATCCCTCTAAGCCCTCTTAGGAGGGAGTGTATTTTGAGTTGCAACTGTAAATTTGTATGCATTTGTGGTTTTATGAATGTGTGCCTGATTGTTGCCTTGTAGGAAAGTTTATGCTCTATTCAGTAGGCCAGAATTGGTTATGGTGACATGACAGTGATATCGCCTATAAATCTGACTGATGTACAAGGAAAAGTTATGTCAGATTCCGTAGGTCTAGTATGTTTATAATGAACTGTTATGAATAAGGCAGTAGGCCTAGATTATCTATTGTGAAAAGCATTTGTTAAAGACAATTGACCTCTACCAGTGGTTTGATGTCACTCTATGTTACAGACCCCAGTCTGGTATTTCTTTACATGTAATCTCACAGATTACCAGAGTAGGTAAGTCTTTTGGTGTTGGTTTCCAGCTCTGAAACATCCTAGTGGTCCTGGGGATCCTTGTTAGGCTCTATTGAGAGAGGTTGCACATTGTTTTGCAAACTGTACTTTTTGTTACTTGTTTACTTATTGTTAAAAGCATTTGTTGAAGGCAGTAGGATTTCAAGGGGGATTGTTATTACACTCTGCTAAAGCCTGTTGGCAGGTTTGATGGAATGTGTAAAATTTACATAATCTGCTTTTACGTAATTACGTGAAATTTTGGGAAAATTATGTAAAACTACTGTTGCAGGGTCGACGTTTCCCTGCTCCATACCGGTGCTCCAGAAGCCAAAGAATGATACCCCGGGGCGCCTTACAGAGCGCGGATGGGATGTCAGGTGACATCAACCCAGAAGCAAAAGAGAGCGAAAAGAGCAAGAAAGGGTTGGCGTCTTGCGAGGATGAAGGTGGTGGTGAAGGAGATTGCCGAGCGGAAGAAACAGGAGAAGAACGGGAGCGCGATATCCACGGAGTCAAAGTCAACTGAGACGCCAACCCGACCCTCGAGAGCTGAACCTGCGACCACAGATTGTCAGACAAACACCAGAGCCGGCCACGTCCCCGGAGGGACGTGGTAACGCAGGTACGTACTTGCTTGTGGAATCTCACCGGGTACCACTAATCTTGGGTTTACTAGTATTCGTATTTTGTTTTGTTTTGGGTTAAAAATCACTCGATTATCTAAAAACACTCACCGCGAAAGGAACGGGCTGCACAAGGTTGAGAGCTCGGGAAAACAGTGGACGCTTACCGAGGACCATCTTCGGAATTGTGTCCTCATGCGAGTCTGGGTGTATCCCTTCACTCCCTACCCCTTCAGTAATAACGAGGGCAAAGACAAGTACACTTACCTGTATATCCGGTTTTCTGTTTTCTTTTGGGGTCCCACGACGTAGAGGCGTCCCAACCACGATCCTCTGCAAAAGAAAGGAGAGAGAAAACCATTAAAGAGATAATCCAACCATAGAGAGACAAAGCTGGAAAAGAGGTCTGAGAGACAGAAGAAAGAAAGGAGAGGCGACTCCAAGAGGAAGAAATAATTGGACAGTTACTGAGTATACCATTACGATCACACAGACAAAGAGAAAAGAAATAAATAGTATAATCACCTACAGTAAGAGTTGGCGGATTCCATAATTATAGAAGCCTGCCCACTACAATGATGTCAGAAGTGGGATATTAGGAACACGCTGAGAAAGAAAGCCAGAACAGCCTCAACATGGAATCAAAACCAACACTGGAAGAAATGATACAGCGATTGGCAGAAAGGCAGCGCCACCTCCAGATTGTGTGAGAAGAACAACAAAGGGAGGCAAAAACTGATAGAGAGACGCTCCAGAATGCGCTCAAAAGTCAGGCTACGATAATAGCCAACAATCAACTAGTGCACGAGACCGCGTTGCAGAAATTAACCAATACTATTGAAGCAACAAGGGTACATCCCAATGTACCCAATACGGTCCTACAAAAATTACAAGATGGAGAGGACCCAGACGCGTTCTTTACCAATTTTGAACGCGTAGCTACCTCTGCAGCCTGGCCTGAAGATAGGTGGGGCCAATATGTTGCTCCTCTTCTAACGGGTACTTTACAAGCTGCCTATCAGGCCATTAATCCTGGAGGTACTACCCCCTACCCAGACATTAAGAAAGGAATATTGGAAAAAGTTGGACTAGATACTGAATATTACCAGATCAAATTCCGAAAAACTAAATGGTGTCCGATGGAGAATCCTCGGGCTCTCTATTTTCGCATACAAGACCTCAGTTTAAAATGGCTAGCACCCATTGGTACTGATAGAGAGGAAGTTATCAGAATAATTTTGTTGGGACAGTTTCTGGAGTCTCTACCCTCGGCCACCCGTAATTGGATCAAACAACACCCTAAAATAGACACTACCACTGCAATAGAATTAGCCTGGGCATATCAACGGGCACCTGAGTTTTAGGCAGGACTACAAAAGGGACAAACAATGGGACATAAATCATCATTGCCTTCCCCCCGACTAAGACAATTTAAATCCCCAGAAGAGATACCAACTTTACGGATCCCAGAGAAAAACCCTAATCAAGCACCCCAATACTACAACTGTGCGGAATGGGGGCATATCACTCGTAATTGTCCCCACGAAGGAGACAACCCAGAACCCATGGAAATCGGAGTCACACGAGGTAGAGTGTTTTATATGGCGAGAGACAATACACAGTATGTCAAAACCCTACGTGTCAATGGACAATCCACCCGGGTATTAATTGATTCTGGGTGCAGTGAATCCGTTATTAGAGCCGATTTAGTAGAGAAAGCAACATTACCCACGTAAGAAACTTTGTCTATTTGTTGTATCCACGGAGATCTGAAGCACTATCTTGTAGTTTCAGTAGCACTCGAAAGGAACGGACAAACAGATATAATCATGAAGGGGGTTATTAAACAGCTTGTCGAAGAAGTCATCATAGGAACATATTACGAAAATTTTTCTGAATTGTTAGACAGTATCCAAGGTACAGATAAACCAAAGTCCTGGTGAGAAGAAGCTCCATTCTATCACACAGATATTTCCCCGGGAAAAGAGAGACCTAAATTAAGCAGAGCAGGAAAACGGGCAGGAAAGAGGCTATATCAAACCCAGAATACGTCCCTCTTGTATACTGATCCAAAGAAAGTAGCATTATCTTCAGTAGCTCCTTTCAGTTCTAGTCAACGGGAAGACCCTACGTTAAGACATGCCTGGGAGAACGCAGTTACAGAGACAACCAGACAGGTGGGTCCATACTTTTTGGTGAAAAGAGGTTTATTATACATAGTGACCAAACATCAGGATAAAGAACGACTTCAATTACTGGTCCCCCAAACCTTTCGAACACAAACCCTACATTTGGCCCACAGTCAGATGGGGGTGGGCATTTCGGGAGATAAAAAAACGAAGAATATCTTTTAAGACAGTTTTACTGGCCCGGGGTGTTATCTGATATCCAATGATTTTCTCAACAGTGTCCCCACTGCCAGCTTGTGAACCCCGGACCACAAAAGAAAGCACCCCTGTTTCCTTTACCCATTATTGACATTCCCTTCTCTAGAGTGGGGATGGATTTAGTAGGTCCATTGGTTCCTTCCTCCCGTGGTTATATGTATATTCTCGCGTTAGTAGACTACGCTACGAGATACCCAGAAGCCATACCTCTCACAAGCATGACTACCAAAAGCATTGCCCACGCTATGATACGTTTTTTTTCTCAGGTTGGTGTTCCCAAAGAGCTACTTACAGACCAGGGTACTCCATTGATGTCCCGTCAAATGTCCCAGATTTGTCAACTTTTAGGGGTGAACCAAATCCGTACGTCTGTTTATCATCCCCAGACTGAATGACTTGTGGAAAGATATAACCACACACTTAAAACCCTATTAAAAAAAACTATCAACGATTCCGGGAAAGACTGGGACAAGAAACTACCCCTAGTCTTTTATGCCATCCGAACGCACATACAATCCTCTACCCGTCACAGCCCCTTTGGATTGGTTTTCGGTCACCCATTCAGATCACTATTGGATATGGCTGCCGAAAAATGGGAAGAGGAAGAAAATGAAAATAAAGATCTATTAGAATATAGTCAACAGCTAAAAGACCAATTACATACGGTATGGGAGGATGTGCGGATACACTTAGAAAAGGCCCAAGAGAAACAAAAAAGGAATTACGACAAGAACACAACCCTTAGACGATTATAACCTGGAGATAAAGTCTTGATTCTTTTACCGAGTTCTGAAAACAAACTATTAGCAAAGTGGCAGGGTCCATTTAAAGGAATCAAAACTGTTGGCCCTGTCACATATAGAGTTCAATTATCTGACAATCCGACAAAAACCCAAATCTATCACATTAACCTTCTAAAAAAATGGGAAGAGGCCGAGGGGTTACCATGATCGTCCATAGCCGGGTGTCTCATTAACAATACGAAACCACTAGAAATAAATTTGTATCCACAACCTACTGACTCCTTAGGGGCATGTCCTCCCATGAATCCTAATATCTCCCCAATCAACAGAAACAGTTGTCAGAAATAATACAAAAACATAAAACCCTGTTTTCAACCATACCTGGGAAGACCCCAATGATTCAACATCGTATCAAGACTCAGGAGAATAGGGAAGTATGACTCCGTCCTTACAGAATCCCAGAAGCCCGGAAACAACTAGTAGAACAAGCAGTGAAAAACATGCTAGAATTAGGGATCATCGAACCATCCGTCAGTCCTTGGTGCTCTCCAGTCGTTTTGGTCCCCAAGCCCAATGGGACCATTCGGTTTTGTATTGAATTTCAACAAGTCAATAAAATATCCCAGTTCGATAATTTCCCCATTCCTCCTGTCGATGAATTACTAGAAAAATTAGGAAAAGCAAAATACATGACCATGTTGGACCTCACCAAGGGATATTGGCAGATTCACTTGTTTCCTTCAGATAAAGAGAAAACAGCGTTCTCTACCCCATTGGGGTTATACCATTTTACAGTTCTCCCCTTTGGGTTGCATGGCGCTCCAGCAACCATTCAGAGACTGATGGATAGACTACTAAGAAGTCATAATATGTATGCAGCCGCTTATCTTGATGATATTGTAATTTTTAGTGAATCCTGGGAAGACCACCTACAGCATCTAGATAAAGTATTTCATGCTTTAAAAGACGCTGGACTCACTGCCAATCTGGAAAAATTTAATTTAACATGGGATAACATAACATATTTAGGGTACCATAGTGGAAACTGGAAAATGTATCCCCAAGTGAATAAAGTAGGCGCTATCGTACAAATACCCACCCCGATTTCAAAGAAAGAAATACGATCTTTTTTGGGATTAGTTGGTTACTATAGACGTTCATTCCCAATTATTCTACCTTGGCTGCCCCATTGACAGATCTCCTAAAAAAGGACAGTCCTTCCAAACTGCCAACTTTAAGTCCTATACAACAACATAGTTATGACGTTCTTAAAGGTTGTCTCACCTCTAAACCTATCTTACATTGCCCTGACTTTGAGAGACAATTCTATTTACAAACTGATGCCTCCGACGTCGGTTTAGGGGCTGTCCTGTATCAGAAAGATGAACACGGTGACAACCATCCCATAGTATTCATCAGTAGGAAGTTGTTACCTAGAGAACAACGATATCCGATTATAGAAAGAGAATGTTTGGCCATTAAATGGGCTGTGGAGAGCTTACAATATTATCTTTTAGGAAACTCTTTTATATTACAAACTGATCATGCACCCCTTACTTGGCTGTCACGTCACAAAGACACAAATTCGAGAATCTTACGATAGTTCATGGAGTTGCAACCATTTGTATTCCGGGTAGAACATCTTCCTGGACAGCAACTAGTCACTACAGACTATTTATCCCGACATCCGATCCCACAAAGTTTCGAACAGCCTTTTTAAGGGGAGGGATGTGTAGCAGGGTCGACGTTTCCCCGCTCCATACCGGTGCCCCAGAGGCCAAAGAACGATACCCCGGGGGTCCCTTACACAGCATGGATTGGATGTCAGGTGACATCAACCCGGAAGTAAAAGAAAGCGAAAAGAGCAAGAAAGGGTCGGCGTCTTGTGAGGAGAAGGTGGTGGTGAAGGAGATTGCCGAGCGGAAGAAACAGGAGAGGAACGGGAGCGCGATATCCACGGAGTCAAAGATGACTGAGACGCCAACCCGACCATCGTGAGCTGAACCTTCGACCACCAACGGTAGGACAAACACCAGAGCCGGCCACGTCCCCAGAGGGACGTGGCTAACGCAGGTATGTACCTGCTTGTGGAATGTCACAGGGTACCACTAATCTTGGGTTTACTAGTATTCATATTTTGTTTTGTTTTGGGTTAAAAATCACTTGCTTATCTAAAAACACTCACCGCACACAGAACGGGCTGCACAAGGTTGAGAGCTCGGGAAAACAGTGGACGCTTAACGATGCTTCCCAGATGAAAGCCAAGTGTCGACTGTTCACCCGAACACTCACCTTCTCATAAAAACACCCTTTTGTTCAAAGATAAGGACCGTCTTCGGAATTGTGTCCTCACGCGAGTCTGGGTGTATCCCTTCACTCCCGACCCCTTCAATAATAACGAGGGCAAAGACAAGTACACTTACCTGTATATCCGGTTTTCCGTTTTCTTTTGGGGTCCCACGACAGAGAGGCATCTCAACCACGATCCTCTGCAAAAGAAAGGAGAAAGAAAACCATTAAAGAGATAATCCAACCAGAGAGAGACAAAGCTGGAAAAGAGGACTGAGAGACAGACGAAAGAAAGGAGAGGCAACTCCAAGAGGAAAAAATAATTGGGCAGTTACCGAGTATACTGTTACGATCACACAAACAAAGAGAAAATAAATGAATAGTATAATCACCTACAGTAAGAGTTGGCGTATTCCATTATTATAGAAACCTGCCCCCTACAACTACATAAAATGCAAATCCATAATTTAGCATTATCTTTTAGCATGAAATGTGTCCTAGTGTCAAATTTTGACACAAGGACGTATCTGACCCCAAAAATCAGTGCTACACACCCGCCCATGGGGCATACAGCAGGTTGGATAGATTTCTGTTAGCGAATGACAGCACCCTAGGTGTCCGGCGAGTGGCCTACCAGGTCAGATTCCTATCAGACCACGCCCCCCTGGTGCTGGAGTGTGAGACTCATGCCCCCAGGCCAGCGATCCCACTGTGGCAAATGCAGCCAGAGCTGCCCGGAGACCCTGAATATAGAGGGGGCCTACAGACAGCACTGAATGAAATTTCAGGGAAAACTGGACCATGACCCAGACATGAGGAGTAGAATGGGAGTCCTTAAAGGTCATCATACAAGGCAAAAGCCTTGGCAAATCCTACAGAATTAGAAAATAAATTGGAGTGAGAGCTCAAACAGCAGGAGGTTATCCTGACTATGCTCCAAAGCAGAGAAGGCAACACTCCTGTGGACAAAGCAAGCCGACAAGAGGTACATGGGAGAATAGGGGTCATTTGGAATAGTCTGGAAAGCCATGTGCAAAAGGACTATCGACGGCGATTGCATCGAGAGGAAGACCGCTCAGGACGTATGCGAGCTTGGCTACTCAAGTGCAAGAGACCCCCAACAATAATCCTGCCACTCTGTGGGCTGACTGGGGAACTGTTGTTAGGACAAACGCAGGTCAATTTAATCCTGTAGGACCACCTGAAGAGCATATGCACCTCGCTTAGGTGCAAGGATAGTCACCAGGTGGGCGAGTACTAGGACTGCCTCCGGCTCTCTAGATTAGCGGAATCAAAGACTGAGGAGCTGTAAGTGGACATCACGTTGAAAGAGCTGCATGAAGCCCTGGGGCTATGCCCTAAGGAAAAGCACCGGGGCCCAATGGCCTACCGGTTGAATTTTACCGTACATACTCTGCATCTGTTCTTCCTAGACTGCTGCAAACTCTCTGTGAGGCCCATAGGCAGGGTGCACTGCCAACACATATGAGAGAAGCCTTGATAATCATGCCACCGAAACCGAGGAAAGACCCTGTCGACCCCGGCTCCTTTAGGCCATTGTCCATGCTCAAAGTAGATGTAAAAATTACTTGCTTAAGTACTAGCAATGTGCTTAAGCTGTGTGGTTACCCATCTGGTGCACGAGGATCAGTGCGGATTCATGCTGGGGAGTGGAACTCATATGAACCTGCGGAGGCTATTGCATGTGATGCAGGAAACACGGGACTCTGCTGCTCACTCTGCTGCTGGCACTGCTGTGCTGCATCAGACATTGAAAAGACATTTGATACCCTGTCTTGAGACTACCTGTGGGAGATATTGAGCCGAAAGGCATTGGACCGAGCTTCCTGTCATGGGTGCGCCTACTGTACACGACACCACGGGTAATGGTACGCACCGGGGCAATAGCGTCTGATGCATTTGACATTGAATGTGGCACGAGACAGGGTTGCCCACTGTCACCACTTCTGTTCGCTCTAGCGAAGGAGCCACTGGCAGTGCAGTTCAGGGCGGGACTCCAGGAGTGGGGCATGAGGGTGGGGACCAGAATACACATCGTTTCACTATATGCAGACGATGCTCTGGTGTACGTCACTGACCCGGAACAGTCGATCAGACTCCTATTGCGTGTGATGGATGACTTTGGAGAGATCTCTGGCCTCCGTATTAACCAACAGAAGACTGTGTTATACCCCATGGCGTTTCTAGCGACCTTTGAGGTATAGGAACTCCCGCAGGTAGGCCTAACATGTGAGACTGAGGCATTTCAGGACTTTGGTATCAATGTTACCCACTCCCCAGAACTACAATATGAGCTAAGCATGGGTAGGGTGATCGACAGACTCCGGGCCTCTGTCCAATTTTGGACCACACTCCCACTATCAGTGATGGGCAGGGTTGCGCTGAGCAAATTGGTCCTACTCCCACGCTGCCTGTACATCATGCAGAACTTGTTCTGCGAACTGCAACCTGCAGTGTTTTGCCACCTGGTTAAGCTGCTGGTGTCCCTAGTCTGGGCGTGTAAGAGGAGCAGAGTCCGCCTTGAGGTGCTGAAGCTAGACCTGGTGGACGGTGGATTGGGGCTACCAGATCTCCATCTATACTACATGGCGGGCTTCCTGCAGTATGCGGCTATGTGGTGTGACGATGCCCCCAAATGGAAACAAAAGCAACTAGAAGGTTCTATATGCATATCCCGGCTTCCAGGCCTGCTCATGGGTGGTTCTAGGCTACCGGAGGGAACTCTCTTTGTAATATTGCAGGTGTCACAAGTATGGGAGCGAGTGGTCACACAGGTATTACGGAGGGGGCCCTACGCGTGCTTGCTCCTGATCTGGTGGCTCTGCCCCTTTGCAAGCATCGCTAACACACTGGATTTCTCAAGATGGCGAGCAGGCGAAAGTAATAATGTGGGAGATTTATACCAAAACGGCTCATTTGTCACTGGGGAGGAGGCCGAGACCCTATTTGGGACTGACCAGGGACAATTCCTGCAATACGCTAGCTTATTGCGAACAGCCCAGGAGATTTGGACCTTCTTTCCTGAGGAGCCCACCGAATCCCACCTGGTGAAGGAGCTAATAGACCCGGGTAGTATCCATGGTCCCGTCTCCCGAATAAACGCGGCCCTAATAAAAAAACAGACAGACAGTTATGCATGCCATGCGAGCAATGTGGGATGCGGACCTGGGAATCCCGCTCACAGATGGGGAATGGAATGGGGGCTGTTCACTGGTGCAGGAAGGGACTAGCAACGCCAGATTTAAGCTGATGCAATTTTACTATTTGCACAGAGCGTACCTGACGCCAGAACGCCTTCATAGAATATTCCCAACATGACCAGATGCATGCGCACGATTGGCTGCATGACTGCCTGCTGGGTGTCTGCTCTTCCCCACACCCTATGGCCTTGTGCCCTTTATTATTAACTAGGACACTGGAACGCGCTATCGGCTCTCTCTCCTTGCTTGAACCACGCAGACATGCACTACAGAACCACCATCTAGTTGTTGTTGTTCAATGTACCATATAATGTGATTTTCACTGCTCTGCCAACTTAACCCCCACGGTGCTGGAAGCCTTCCACACTCAGAGATTGATCGCCCAAATGCTACCTTCGTTCCCCGCCCGCTAACGGGCCACCTGATCTCTTGGCATTGCTCCGAGGACCCCGGAATACCCACTTACATACGGGCGGAATGGACAACAAATGAATGTTGTTGTGGGCGATGTATCGATGGAAGGCGGTTGCTTGTGATGTGCTGAGATTTAACCCCACCAGTGCATGCACTGCTGGGATCCCTGCTTTGCTATGTAGATGCCCTTGCCCAGGTAAAACTTATGTGTTGAGTTTTTAGCATACTTGATGGAAAGCATAGATCGGCATTGTGGACACAGAGATTGCACCCCTCCTAGGAACGTAGATGAAGCTGCCTTATTACATGTATGCTTATTGTATATGTTACTGTTTTGAGTGTTATGCTTATTGTTTGAATATATAATTTTTTTTGTCTAGGGCTAGTATCTTCTTACACTGAATCTAACAGATTACAATTATAGGCCAGTGTACTGGTGACGCACCTAACAAACTATGGGGATAGAAGATTTACACTATGGTAATCCTTATTGGGCTCTATTAGTAGATATTTCTTGTAGTATTGACAACAGTTATTCTGTACAAATCTGTAATTCTACATACATCTATATACATAAATAAATATATATCCATACATATACATAAAGCATCTTTGGATCAGCCTTCTTTTACCAAAACTCTGTCTGAGTTTCATTTACAATGTGCTTCCATCCATGACAGTGTACTGAATGCAGTAATGTTTCAGTCAATATTAGTCATTGACTCTCTTGCCCTGTGGATGACGTCACTTTCTGATCACATGTGCACATCTACCTGAAAATTAGTGCTCTTCAATATCTAGGCTGATTTGACATTCTTTCCGTTTTCAAATGTTTTCCTTTAATAGTTCTCCTTTCATTCATGTGTTTCTCCATTTTTATTTTATTTTTTCTTAAGAGAATATAACAGCTGTCTAGGCAGAGCAAACAGGTTGCTTGATTCCACTCATTTCATCTGCAGTGTGCCGCATACAATGTGGCTGCTTCCTCTAAACAAGGCGACCATTGTGGAATGATGGTGTCCACAGTGTGAAGTAAACCAGGCGACCATTATGGAATGCTGTTATCCATAGAGTATCATTGTTTTACCATTCCCAGATGGCCAACACGTTGATTCTAAACATGGGTGCCATGCTGTAATTTTAAAACAACTAGAGACTGTGTACAATACCTTTGCAAGACAGACACATACTGCTGTGCTTAGTTTTGTTATTGGAAGCATAGGCCCACCATGTTTAGACCACAGCATGTTTTCTTTTTCTACATGCATTCTTTTAATTTATCTTGTATGTGCTTTTGATTGTGTTTTTGATGTTGTGTCAGAGGGTGAATGCAAGTATGAGTCAGTAGATGGATTAATGCATTCATGGCATCCCCATCAAACATCTGCGCAGGAAATAACATCACAAGTTTACCATCATCCAGCTGTGCACAGGAAGTGACATGACAAGTTTCCCATCACCCATCTGCACAGGGCGTGACATCACAAATCTCCAGTCAGTACTTAATTTGTAAAAAAAAAAAAAAAAGGCAGGGGCCCTTGTGATGAGGCCACTGCAGCGTGCACCAACCAATGCCCCTGCGTGTGGTGCCAATGGCAGTACCAACACAACTAGCAATCATCACACTACTAGTGTAATAATTCAGACTATGCCAGGCCCCTAAAGCATTAAGAATGGTTTGGACAGCAGGTATTAGTCATTTTTTTATGTATGTTGAATTACTAAACAACTGTTGTGCTCATCTCTAAATTTGACAAACACCACCACCATGTGGCAGCCTGTCATAAATGTTGGTGTTGACAATTAAGGCCCTCATTACAACCCTGGCGGTCGGTGTTAAAGTGGCGGTAATACCGCCAACAGGCCGGCGGAAAAAAAATTTAATCACGACCATGGCAGAAACAGCCAACACAGACAGCCACTTTAACACTCTGACCGCCACGACAGTAGAAACAAACACTGCGGCGGTAACCGCCAACAGACAGGCGGAAGACAATGTACCGCCCAGTGTATTACAAGGCACCAATCCACCAGCTTTTCCGGGGCGGTACCAACGCCATCAAAAGCACAGCAGAAACAGTACACAGAAGGGAAAACACTCACCTTTCAACACCCAACGAGGAACCAGGACGCCATGGAGCTTGAGTTACAGGTGTTACCAATGTTGGTTTACCTCCTCTTCTACCAGGAACATCAAAGACGGGGGCGACGACCACGGTGAGTAGTGCACCTAGCACACAGGGGAGGGGGGGAGGAAAAAGAGAGTGACGCACACACGCAACACGCAACACCCCCACCCCTACCCTCACCGACACCACCAGACACACAAATACATGCATCAACATTACATTTACACCCGTCACGCCCTGGAAGAACACAAGGACCAAATGAAATGATTGTAATAAGTGTAATCGAAAATCCAGATAGGGAAACAGGTCAGTAAAAGATCAAAATATACAAATATGTACAGTACTACACAAGTCCGGATAGTGTTCCATTCATTGTCCGCGGACCAGTGGTCCCATAATGCATGGGCGAAGCCCACACATGATACCTGCCTCAAAACCGAAAGAACACTGGAGGGGCATCAGGTCGAAAATAAACAGGCACCTCTGGGTGAAGAGGAGGGGGGGCACCTCAGCCGGATGAAGGGACGACGCCACTGCTCCACAAGGGGGCTCCATGCCCACTGATTGGTCCTGGGGAGTGCAAAGCCACAGTCTCACAAGTCTCTCAAGTGGGTGGTTTGCTCACTGATTGGTCCTGGGGAGTGCAAAGCCACAGTCTCTCAAGTGGGTGACATGTTCCACTGGTGCTGGAGGGGGCTAAGTGCCCAGTGTGCCTCATCCTGCCAAGGACTGGGGTAGTGGATGCTTTTCTCCACTGGTTCTGGTGGGGGCTTTGTGCCCAGACTGCTTCATCCTGCCAAGGATAAGGTGAGTGGATGCTTTTCTCCACTGGTTTTGGAGGGGGCTTTGTGCCCAGAGTGCTTCATCCTGCCAAGAATAAGGTGAGTGGATGCTTTTCCCCACTGGTTCTGGAGGGGGCTTTGTGCCCAGAGTGCTTCATCCCTCCATGGACTGGGGTAGTGGATGCTTTTCTCAACTGGTTCTGGAGGGGGCTTTGTGCCCAGAGTGCTTCATCCTGCCAAGGATAAGGTGAGTGGATGCTTTTCTCCGCTGGTTCTGGAGGGGGCTTTGTGCCCAGAGTGCTTCATCCTGCCAAGGACTGGGGTAGTGGATGCTTTTCTCCACTGGTTCTGGAGGGGGCATGGTGCCCAGAGTGCTTCATCCTGCCAAGGATAAGGTGAGTGGATGCTTTTCTCCACTGGTTCTGAAGGGGGCTTTGTGCCCAGAGTGCTGCACATGGTGTGTGGCAGTTCCCATTCCCTCACCTGGGTGTGTGTGCCACAAGAGTTTCTGGGAACAGGTAGACTGATACTCCATGGAGGCAGAGACACACTCCACCCTGCGGCGACTTTGCCTGCCAACTGCTGGTACTAACAGTGCTGGTTGTGCTGCCTGATGTGATGTAGTCTGTACAGGGTCCAGGACGTCTCCTGCAGCCTCGGACAGCTGCCCACTGGGAATGATGTCCATGTCGGCTGTGGTGGCACTGTCTGTGCACGTCGCGGGGCAGGTAGCGGTGGTTGCGGCAGTGTCTGTGGCAGAGATGCTGCTGGTGGTGCATGTGTCAGCACCTGTGGAGGGAGACAGCAGGACGTCTCCTGCAGCCTCGGACGGCTGCCCACTGGGGATGATGCTGGGGACTGTTGCAGAGGCAACAGACGTGCAGGTGGCGGTTGTTGCGGCGTTGGCCACCGCCGTACAGGTTGCTGTTCTGTTTGGCACAAGGGATGACACCAGTCCCTCACCCGGAGGGTGCCCTGAGCTGACTTCCCTTTAGCCTTGTGTCCCTTCCCCATCTTGGAAGTCACTGTTGGGACCTTGGCACTGTCCTCTTTTGTCTTGGATGAGGCCTTGCTGGGTGGTTGGTGCGGCTTTTCCCTATGGCATGTGGGCCCCTTCTTCACCTTGGCAGGTGGCGGAATAGGGTGATCCTTGGCCTCACTAGGTGGCACACTGGCAGCCCTGATGGGTGCCGCCGCGATGTTACTGGACTGGCAGGGACCACACTGCTCGATGATTTCGTGGCTGAGGTGCTGGGCTGGGATCTGGACATCCTGGCCCTAGGGGAAGGACGGAGGGGGGGAGGTGTAGGGAAGAGGTCAATGTTAGCCAGGAAAAGTTTTTTAGACACACTGGGACGGGAAGATGGAGGGGGTTTGGGAGTGGAGGAAGAGGTAGTAGTTGTAGGAGGTGTACATCTGCTGAGCTTGGGTGAGGGTGCATGGGCTGGAGGTTGTTGTGAGGTGGATGGCTGTTGAGTGGGTGTGTGCCTGCGTTTGTGTAGTTTGGGAGGAGGGCTCACAGACACATTTGGAGAGGACACAGGGGACATGTGAATGGTAGTGGGGGTGGTGATTGCATGTGAGCGGTGTGTGGTGATGGGCGTGCTGGTGATGGAGGTAGAGGCTGAGGATGTAGTGCATGCAGGTGTGAGTGGAGACAAGACTGCGAGGGAGGAGGGGGACACAGTGGAGGCAGTGGATGTTGGCGTGTCTGCATGGGGATGGTGCTTGTGTAAGTGCCTGTGGGATGTGTGGTGCTTATGTTTGCCATGTCCACTCTTATGTGTTGATGAGTGTGCATGCTGGTCTGATGGTGTGCTTGGGATAGGCTGAGGTAGAGGGGATTGGGTCTGGGTAGTGGAAGTTGGAGGGGGGAGGCTGGACACAGGGACAATGGCTGCCATCAGTGCTGAGGCCAGAGCCTGAAATGCTCTCTGTTGGGCTGCCACGCCAGAATGAATGCCCTCCAGGTATGCATTTGTTTGCTGCAAATGCCTCTCGACACCCTGGATGGCATTCAAAAAGGTTGATTGCCCAACAGTGAGGGATCTCAGGAGGTCAATAGCCTCCTCACTGAGGGCAGCAGGGCTGACTGGGGCAGGGCCTGAGGGGCCTGGGGCGAAGGAGATGCCCACCCTCCTGGGTGAGCGGGCACGGGAAACACACTGCGGGGCTGCTGGGAGGGCGGTGCTGGTAGAGGGGGTTGCGGCTGTACCTGTTGATGCGGTGGGCACAGAGGTGCCTGCCACTGCTAGGGAGCTCCCATCAAAGGAGGAGTCGCTGTCGCTGGTGTCTCCTCCTGTCCCCGTCGTGGAGCTCCCCTCGCCCTCCGTCCCACTGGTGTCTTCAGACTCCGTACATTCACCCTCCTGAGCCATGTGGGTTGCAGCTCCCTCCTGCTCCGGTGTCAATGCTCCTCCGCCAGATGATGCTAATGCACACAAGGACAGGGTGACAAAACAAAAAGGGGAGGAAAGACAGAAGAGACACATGGTCAATGCCTGCAACAACACCACCGTTGGCGGACACAACACACAGGGAGCAGCCCTATGCACTAGCCCATGCACTAACAGTTCAGGGGAAAAGCACATGCCCATGGGGGACTGTGCCTAGACCCATTTGATGCACACCTGGAACCCACAGGAGCTTGACTAGGTGTAGAGGGCCACTACCACTTTTGGGTTTGGAGTGCCACTGAGCCTGCCAAACAATGGATCTACCCTGGCACGTTTGCCCTGGCCTAGGGGAACCCACAGGCCACTTCCCCCACCCAGAAACCTCATAAAGCGCGCAGAGTCAGCTGAATGAGACTGTACTCACCCCCTTGTGGCTGCTGTGATGCCATTAAGCGCCCATCCAACTCCGGATATTCCACCGCCAGGATCCGGTACATCAGGGGGGTCATGGTGCGACGGGCAACCCTTCCAAGTTGGGAGGCGATCCCCAGCTGGGCCTCCGCCGTCTTCTTGCTCCAGCGGCGCAGGTCCTCCCATCTTTTGCGGCAGTGGGTGCTCCATCTATGGTAGACCCCTAGGGTCTGCGCTTCCTTGGCGATGGCACGCCAAATACCCTTCTTCTGGTGGGCGCTGACCTAGAGGAAAAGTGAAGTAAGAATGGATTTTACTCCCTCGTCCGGTTATTCTTACTCATTGGCCACAAACCACCCACCCTGGCCCAGAAAAACATACACAGACCATCCTCACTTGCTGGCCCCTGCCCCCCTGTATCTTCCATCCACGCCACTCCATACATTCATGTGCCATCCATCATGCTCACCATGTACTGACCTGTTTGTCTGGAGGACTGTAGAGTAGAGTGTACTGGGGGAGGACCCCAGCCACCAGTTTGTCCAACTCCTCCGCAGTGAAGGCAGAGGCCCTTTTCCCAGACACTGTAGCCATTGTCGCTTCCAGACTCAGGTCACAGCAGCAGTTGCAGTGTAGGTCCTCTCCTGTTGAACGTCATGTATCAAGTGAGTGAAGAGTTAGAAAATGGTGGTCACGTCTGCGGCGGTGCGTACCGTCACCGCCGGCGTACATCGTCATTGGCTCCTGGAACCCATAGGGCCCAATGATAACCAATGCTGAGTTGCGCCGCGGTCTTCGATCGCCTACCGTGACGCAGCACAACGTCAGCGCAGTTACCTCATTTCCCCTTGTCCCTCCTTACAGGTCAGGCAGACGCCATTTCAGGGTGGCACATGGCAGGGCAACTAACTGCGTCACAGCACTTTTGGCCAGGAATACGGACAGACAGCGCCACACACCGATCACATCACGATTGTTCTAAACACCCTTATGAAACCTATGTGGTGTATGACCCTCTGCTAACCCTTCTCCTCCATAGGGCACGTCCGCTGGGGCAGGTGATGAGATGGCGACATCCTCTGGTATACAGACCCCTGATGGACCTTGCGACAATGTAAGACAGACACATCATTATCACCTACAGACTTGATCGTGCCACAATCCATGAACTGTGTGCGCAGTTGGAGCCAGACCAGATGTTAGCTATCCGCCATCCCACAGGAATCCCCCATCTAGTGCAGGTCCTCTCAGTACTCCATTTCCTGGCCAGTGGTTCCTTTCAAACAACAGTGGCCATGGCATCAGGGATGTCACAGCCAATGTTCTCTAACGTGTGCTGAAACACATGCGCAGCTACATCGTATTCCCTCAGGTGGAGGATTTTCCCACAGTGAAAGGTGACTTCTATGCCCTGGGACATATCCCCAACATCATTGGTGCCACTGATGGTACACATGTGGCATTTGTCCCCCACCCCGCAGGAATGAACAGGTGTACAGAAACCGCAAAAGCTACCATTCCATGAATGTGCAGATGGTGTGTTTGGCAGACCAGTACATCTCCCATGTGAATGCCAAGTATCCTGGCTCAGTGCATGACGCTTACATTTTGAGAAATAGCAGCACCCCCTATGTGATGGGGCAACTCCAGAGGCACAGTGTGTGGCTAATTGGTGAGCCCGAGGTCCCAACACAGTTGACATAGGTGTCTGGGTATGGGTGAGTCCCTAAGGGTTGGTGTATGTCTAACAGTTGTCCCTCGATATTTGCAGGTGACTCTGGTTACCCCAACCTGTCATGGCTACTGACCCCAGTGGAGAATCCCAGGACAAGGGCAGAGGAACGCTACAATGAGGCACATGGACGAACTAGGAGGATAATTGAGCGGACTTTCGGCCTCCTGAAGGCCAGATTCCGGTGCCTCCATCTGACAGGTGGCTCCCTATACTACTCACCGAAGAAGGTGTGCCAGATCATCGTGGCATGCTGTATGTTGCACAACCTGGCTTTGCGAAGCCAGGTGCCTTTTCTGGAGGAGGATGGGCCTGATGTTGGTCTTGTGGCAACTGTGGAGCCTGTGGACAGTGAAGAAGAGGAGGCAGAAGAAGAAGAAGATATAGACAACCGAAACAACATCATCATTCAGTACTTCCAGTGAGACACAGGTAAGAGACTGGCACTGCTCCTCTCATATCATACTACTGTTGGACATTGCATGAATCTGCCTTTTTACCTCTGTGCATGGAACCTGAGATGTCACTTTGGCTTTCCATTTCACAGATCTGGGTACCACTTTCTGCCTTCTGCTATGTTTACTGATGCCCAACAACTGTCGAACATTGGTAAGTGAACATGAGCATTGACATTGATATTTTTCTGAGAGGTTGCAATTACACATTTGTGAAAGTACAGACTGACTCCAGATTGATTTGTGATTCAAGGGTGTTTATTTCTGTGCTAATAAGTGGAGGGGGCTGTGCAGTGGGCTGGGGTGATGGTGGAGGAATGTCCATGGTAGAGTCCAGTCTCTTGGTATCACAGGTACATTGTCCAAGGGGGCATAGGAAGTGGAGTGATGGCAGTTCACAGTTGTCAGGGTGACATAGTGGGACAAAAGAGTGACAATCAGGAGAGTGTTATTTCCTGGCGGGGGTCTTTGCAATGTTCTCTGTCTTGTTCTGGGATCTCAGGGACCGTTTGCGGGCTGGTTCTCCTTCTGCAGGGGGTGGGGTGCTGGTGGACTGTTGGTCCTGTGGCAGGACCTCCTGTCCACTAGCGCCGGCGGAGGTGGAGAGCTGTTCATCGTTCAGGCTAGTGTCAGGGGCCCGTTTGTGTGCCACTGTGTCCCTCATGGTGTTTGCCATGTCTGCCAGCACACCTGCAATGGTGACCAGGGTGGTGTTGATGGACTTCAAGTCCTCCCTGATCCCCAGGTAGTGTTCCTCCTGCAGCCGCTGGGTCTCCTGAAACTTGGCCAGTACTGTGCTCATGGTCTCCTGGGAATGATGGTATGTCCCATGATGTAGGAGAGTGCCTTGTGGCGAGTGGGTTCCCTGGGCCTGTCCTCCCCCTGTCACACAGCAGTCCTCTCAGTTTCCCTGTTATCCTGTGCCTCTGTCCCCTGAACCGTGTGCCCACTGCCACTGACCCCAGGTCCCTGATTGTCTTGGGTTGGTGGGTTTGCCTGAGGGCCCTGTAGTGGTGGACACACTGCTGATTGACGTGTCCTGGGGACAGAGGGATGGGCCCACTGGGTGGGTGCTGTGGTGGTGTTTCCTGAGGGGGGAGGTTCAGTGGTGGTTTATGACTGTGGCAGGGCAACTGACTGTCCAGAGGTCCCTGATGGTCCGGGCTGGTCATCTTGATCCAGGCGTGCAGAGCTGCTGTCATCACTGTGGGCCTCTTCTGTGGGGGGACTGGATATGTCTGGCACTTCCTGCCCGGTGACGTTGGGTATGGGTCCAGTTGGGGTGTAAATGCATAGTTATTGTATCTGTGTGTGCCATCTTGTGCAACGGGTGAGTTACCCTCTACTCATGTGCTTGCATTATTGTGTTTGCCCTTGTGTGATTTGTGAGTTTGGGGGCTGGGTGGGTATCTGTACTGGACATGCTTTGGTGATGGGGGTCCATGCATAGGTGTTGCATGCAGGGCTTGGTATTGGGATGGGTGTGTTGTGATGGCGGGGCATATGTGAGGTGGTGGAGTGATGGGGGTGAGAATAGGGGTAGGAGTTTGTGATGGCATGCAGGTAGGGTGGGGGATGTAGTAGTAAAGATTTGACTTACCAGAGTCTAGTCCTTCTGCTACTCCTGCGAGGCCCTCAGGATGCATGATTGCCAAGACTTACTCCTCCCATGTTGTTAGTTGTGGGGGAGGAGGTGGGTTGTCCACCGCCAGTCCTCTGTACTGCTACCTGGTGTCTGGATACCATGGAACGCACCTTCCCCCGTAGGTCGTTCCACCTCTTCCTGATGTCATCCCGTGTTCTGGGGTGCTGTCCCACTGCGTTGACCCTGTCGACAATTCTCCACCATAGCTCCATCTTCCTAGCAATGGAGGTCTGCTGCACCTGTGATCCGAAAAGCTGTGGCTCTACCCGGATGATGTCCTCCTCCATGACCCTGAGCTCCTCCTCAGAACACCTGGGGTGTCCTTGAGGTGCCATAATGTGGTGTGGGTGATGTGTGAGGTGATGTTTGTTGTGCTGTGTGATGTGTTATGTTGGGGTGTGTTCTTTGAGGTGCGTGGATGTTGTATGAGTGATGGTGTTGTGTGCCTGTGGATGCTGGTGTTTTGTTTGCTATTCTCTCTCTCTGTGCGTCTTCAAACAAATTTGTTGTAAGGGGTTGTGGGTAATGTGGGTGTGTGTTTTATGGTGGTGTGAGTGTGTGGGTGCTGTGTTTGTATGTGTTTCAGGTGTATGTATTTTGAATTGTCCAATGTGGTTGTGTTTTGTAAGTGTGTGTGTATTTTGAGCACGGCGGTGTGTACCACCAATGGATTACCGCGGTTGAAAGACAGCCGTGTTGATTCGTGGGTCGTGATAGCGTGGGCGTATTCCTGTTGGCTTGATTGTGTAATTTTGGTATCGCCAGTTTATCACTGACCTTTGGTGTGGCAGACTTGTGTGGGTGTCTGTATTGTGGCGGATTACGAGATGTGGGTCATAATACCTGCAGCGGATTTCTGCCGCGGCCACGGTATCTTGACGGCCGTCAGCATGGCGGTAAGCAGGATTTACTGCCAGGGTTGTAATGAGGGCCTAAGTGCCGGTGCTGAGCACCAGAATCCACTGGCTCAAATTAAGCACTGTTTGCTAAACCAAGCAAGAGGACTTCATTTTCAAAAACAAATATGCACAGGAATTGGCATCACAACATTTCCCATCATCCATTTACACATGAAGTGACATCGCTGGTTTTCCACCAAAACCGTCTTTAAAAGAATCTTTAAAAGAAGCCAAGCAAGAGGTCTTCATTTCCCATTATCTATCTGCATAATGCTCACTGCACCATGAGCTCAGCCTCACTCCCAGGACCTTCTTAATGGTGACTGTGTGCAGTGGGCGCTTCAGTGCCATGCCACTGGTGAACCAAAGGCAAGCCCATCTGCACCTACCCGTGTCTGGAATTCACCCAGCGTCAGGAACCCTGTCCTACTTCTACCCACTGCTACCATGCCATGCTCCTTTGTGCTCTCAATCCCAGCCGCGCTCATTACGCTGCTGCCACACCATGCCACACAACACAGAGGGAGCATTCACAGGTGCACACAAGCACTTTCCCACACCCTACACTCACCACTCCTGCACCATCACCCAGCACCACACTCACACACAAACCAGCTACCAGCCCTTACTCACACAGACCACCCACGCAACATGCCACACTTTCATGTATGCTCCTCAACACCTGCTCGCTCACCAACTATTCCACTGAGATATGGGACCTACTGCACGACCACACTCCGGACCTATTCTTCCTTAGTCAGCATCCCACACAGAACTCATGTCACAACTCAAGGACCTCCACTGGCTACCGATACACAAGAATGCTAATTTCAAGCTCCTCACACACACATTCAAGGCACTACACAACTTAGGCCCCACCTACCTGAGCAGTGACATCTCCTTTTACCAACCACCTGCAGACACCTCTGCTCTGCAGGACACATCTCCCACGCACACACAGCACCAGATAAGAAGGAAGGGTGTTCTCTCTACATCTCACATCTTTCCTAAAGAGTGGAACAACCTTCCACTACACATCATTGTCTCCTCCACTCTTATGAATTTCAAAGAAGCTGAAGACCTGGCTTTTCAATTAGCCAACCTACACTAGGCAGGGCTAGGGACACACACATCCTCAGCACCAGGATACCCTTGTGGGTGATAGTGTGCTTTACAAATACACATAAAGTAACATGAGTACAAAGATGATTGACAGAGTGCATGTATGATGACCTATTTAGTGTTCAAACCCACCAATGGTACAAAAAGGTACTTTTAATCATAAGTCAGATCTATTTGCATTGCCGATCCTTATTAGATCTGGCTTGACAGCACAGCTATCTGCGAAACCAATCATTACCAATTCTTCAAACTATACTTTAGTGTGCTTTGGCTCTCTCCAGAGGAGTATCTTGCTCTTACCTCAAAAAGTTGACTCCATGATAAGGAACTATTTTGCATTTCAAAGGTACTCTGAATCATCACACATTACATTAACTATTTCGTAGATCCAATGTATAAAGAAAACATTTTTTTAGTTTGTTTTTGCTGCAGCAGACTTTTAAAATGATTTAGTCAGGACTCAAAATGCAAGCCTGACCTAATGACATTTACAATACTTGTTTGTAAGGAACTCGCCTTACGACAAAAGTCATATTCACAATGAAACCTTTTATTTTCCCTTGTGACATAGTAGGTTAGGGCAGTATAAGTCCCTGGCGAGTAAGGGCAATAACGAGGAGTCTAAAAGACAACAAACGTTCCGGGTGGTTGCTTTATTTAGTTTTTGTGTAGGCTTTGGAAACAGGATTGGTAAACTTAATTATCTTCTTTTTGTTCTTTATGCAGTTTTCCACTCAGGAGAAAGTCCCCGCCGGTCCGTCAGGAAGGAGGAACTGTATGCAGGTAAGTTATTTATCTTTACTAGATTGAGTGTCAAAACTTTCACCGTCTTTAGTGATTTATAACCCCTTTCTTAGAGTCGGTGGGTATAGTGCTCTAGGGTGTTTGAAGGGAGAGGGAAAGAAAGATTAGTCATACCCCTCGGTGTTATGGGATATGAGATAATAGTAGGAAATTGATCCCCAATAATGTAGCCACCATTGGTTGTCCTAGTTTGCACAACAAAAAACCCAAGCATAACATAAACAACAAAGAAAAAAACACGTGCTGTAGACCGCAGTGAAAATAGAGAGAAATCAGCAGTCTATTCTCCTTTTGCGCTGTCAACTGGCCTTCCCCAACCCCGAACCAGATTACACACCTACATGAGCCATGCTCCTCTTGGAGTGTGGCTAGGACTGCTAGCACTCTGGTGGGGGTTCTCCTCCTGCCACTAATGTGCCGTCTCCTCGCAGCCAGTGGTCTGTTCTTGGTCTGCTTCTTGTCCGCTCCACCTCACTGTCACCGGGTTCTATTGCCTTGGTTGCCACCCTAGTTCCTGAAGGGCACGGCTCCTCCCATCGGTTGGCGTCTTCGGCTTCCTCCTCCTGCTCAGCGATTCTCCATGATGCCTCCATTTTCCCTGAAGATGCACCTTCCGTATCCTCTGGCGTCTCCATGTATTGGTCCTGGGGCTGACACCACACCTCCAGTCCCGCCTGTTCAGTCTCCAAGGGACCTCCCTTAAAGGAGTCCGGTCTGGCCTGTGGAAAAAATGCTCCTTTATTCTTGTGTCAGGGAGGTGAGTCACCTGGTCACATATTTCTTCCCTAAGATATTCCCGTTTAGGGGGGAAAATGGGACAGATAATCAGCAATACCCTGATTGTTGCCTTTCCACTGCCAAACTTCACATTGGAAAGGCTGAAGAGACAAGAACCAACAGAGAATCCTGTCATTATTCCCTTTGTTTCTGCACAACTAGGTAAGAGGGGCATGGTCTGTATAGAGTACAAAGGGTCTTTCTTCTAGAGAGTATTGAAGTTTCTCAATGGGGCATTTAAGTGCATTGGTAGGATATTTCTGTTCTCGCGGAACAACTTACTGCTAATACTTACTATGGGCTTTTGTGTCCCGTGTGGTCTGTTGGCAACAGCACAGCCTTGATACTTACATCGGCGGTGTCTGTTTGTACTATAAAGATCTTCTCTCAATTAGAAGATATCAATACAGGACTGGTAGTGAGAGCTGTCTTCAACTTGCTACAAGTTTCTAGGGCTGCAGTGGAGGGTCATATGAATGTTTTTGGGGGACTGACTTTTTTAGGAGCTCTGTTAAAGGAGTGGACAACTCTGAATATTGGGGAATAAAGCCCAGTAAATCCCAAAAATCTCTAATTTCTCTTTTTGTTTTGGGAAAAGTGGTGTTAGTTATGGCCTTGGCTTTTTCCAAATGGGGTTTGATAACCCCTTCCCACAAGAGATATCCAAGATACTTTACTTTGCTGCATGCAAATTTGGATTTCTTGGCATTTATATGAAGCTAGGCCTGTTGTAACTATGTGAGGGTCACTTGAAGGTGGAGTAAATGGTCCTCCCAATATTTGGCAAAGGAGCAGGGGCCCCATGAAGGCCAAAAGGGAGCACTATAAAATGATAAAGACTGTCAAGGGTAGCAAAGGCGGTTTCCCTTGGTCACATGGCCAGTAGCCTTTTGTTAAATCATTGGTGGTGATGTACAGTGCCTCTCCTAACTTCTCAATCAGTTCATCCACTCTGGCAAAGGATATCCATCTAACTTGGAGATTTTGTTGACGGCTCTGAAATCAATACAAAAACGCAGACTCCTGTCTGGTTTTGGTACCAATACAATCAGAGAACACCACTTACTAGCGGAGGGGGATGATGACCTCTATTTTCAACATGTTTTCGACCTCTGCCCGGAGTGCCTTGCACCGGGCCTCTGGTACACGGTAGGGTTGCTGTTTTGGTAACTCCATTAGGGGTAGGAATGGAGGGTTCAGCCAAATTTGTTCTACCTGGTTGATCTGAAAATATATCAGAAAAAGAGTGAAGGCCCCTAAGTAGTACTGTTTTTTACGGTTGGGAAGAGTGGTGTTAATATTGGTGTCTCCCAGAGAGTGAGCCACCAGGACATCTTTATTACGTGAGCCTAACCAGTTTTAAAGAGATTTATGTGGTAGATTTGTGTTTTGGTTGGAGATATCTGCAATTGATAAGTGACCCATTCTATCCGCTTCAAAATTGCTCTGCCACTCAGTCTTCATCTTAGTGGTGAAAGAAGGTAAGAGGACTAAGACCCAATCTCCAACTCTGTATTCCCTCCATTTCTTCCCTCTGTCATAGAAGTACTTTTGTTTTTGCTGGTTCTATTCTAAGTTCTCATGAGCCAGAGTCCATAACTTCCCTAGACTTGACTTCAACTGTGTAGCGTAGTCTAAGAGGGATTCTGTTTCATCTTTGGTATCTTTCTCCCACACTTCTTTGGTAATCTCAAGTAGACTACACGGCTGTCTAACGAAAGGCAGTTCAAATGGAGAAACGCCTAGACTACTTTGTACCTGGCTACGAAGAACAAAAAAGACCAAGAGTTGTAGTTGGTCCCCGTTTTTACCGTCCCCTTACAGCATTTTTTTAAGGGTCAGTGTGTGCTACTGTTATATCATTCTACCGGACCATCTATCTGGGGATGACGCACAATTGTTCTTAAATGTTTGATGTCCAACTGTCCACATACTTGTTTGAAACAAAAGGGGTGCCCTGATCAGTGAGGATTTCACGAGGAAACTCCATGCGGAAAAACACTTCTTTCAGGTGTTGAGCAAAGGCTTTGGTAGTGATGGCCCTTAAAGGTATAGTTTCAGGGTAACGTTTTGCATAGTCCACTAGTACCAGTTTATGCTGGTATCCCCTAGCCATTCGAGGTAGGGTCCAATAAGATATATGCCAATTATTTCAATGGGTTTCCCTATGTTAGGCATAGTTTGTAAGGGCACACAGGCAGGTTTATATGGATTTTTCATTTGCAATACGGCACATTCCTGACAATATTACTTAGTTTGCGCATTGATACCAGGCGAATAGAAGTGTCTAAGGATAGCTTTATTCGTTTTCTATTATCCATTATCACCAGCTCAAAGGTGGAATGGGCAAAGACCAACACCTGGTCTCTAAACTCCAAAGGTACAAGGAGATGTGATTACTCATTTGACCCCCACTCAATATAACAGCCCCTTCCTTATGCAAAAATGTGGAAACAATAGGTTTGCGTTCCCCTTTGCAGCCTCCTATGCGTTTTGCAAAGAGGCGTCTCTCAACTGGGCAACTATAAACTGTCTTTCCATGGCCCATGGCTTGGAAATGCTGCTTCTTTTGGGCCTAGTATAGAAGTCTCCTCTCTTGCCTTACTATCTAGGTGATGCTTTAAAAGGTCCAAAAAATAAGGGTTGTTGGTTCCTAAGATTATTGGTTCTGGGAGGGTAGGTAGCACCCCTACTTCAAACATGTTTGTCTGTCCTGTCTGATTAGTGAGAATGAGATGTGCTACAGGGTATGTCTTGGTATCTCCATGTACACAGCGGATGCCCACTGGAACGAAAAGACCAGGTCCTTCCTAACTACGGACTGTCTACAGCCCAAGTCTAAGAGGGGGGTGACCCACTTATTAATAATACACAGACTCACATAATAGATGTGTCCCAGCTCTTGAGCATAAAGTATAGATCTAGAAGCATAACTTATATCCATGGGTTCTTCTTCTTGTTTCTCCACTTTCTTTTTGCAAAAACTGCCTATATGTCCCCATTCCCCACACTCAAAACATTAGGGCCCCGTATTTGTATGAGGATCTGAGCATGGGGTTCAGGCTTTAGGGGACTCAGGGGTTGGTTTGAAAGGTTTAGTCCCATTCCTGGACAAAAACTGTGAAGGGTTTTTTTTTCACTCTATTGGCATACTGTGAAAGTAAGCTCAAGAAAAATAGTAGCCATCTTATAAGCTTGTTCCAATGAAAGACTTGTGTCTTGTCTTAGCCATTTTTAAGTCTGATAAGGTAAGGCATAAAGATACTGTTCAAGGTATATTTTGACTTTTTGTCATTTATTTTTTCCTTGGTTGACTCTTGTGGTTTCAACTACCTATGTGCTGTGTCTTTTATTTAAAAAAAAAAGGGTTCTCGTGTGTCACCTCGAAGGCCTCTTTCTTTCCTGAACTTGAGTCTATAAGTCTTATAATCTATGCCAAGACTATCCATTATAACCTTTCTTTATTTCAGCATATGAAGAGGTGCCATGGGCATTAGCAACCTGATAGGCGGCTTGTGCATCACTGGTCAATAATGGAACAACATCAAAAGGCCACTTCTAACTGGCCACAAGCTAACTCTTGCACTGCATTCAAAGTTTAAAAAGAACGCAACTGGGTCTTACCCTGATACATACTTCTGTAGGGGTACCGTGGGACCTGGGGTTGTTAAGCTTTTTCCTTGGGCTATTCCGGAAACTAATTGAATTTGGCCTTCTGACATTTTGGTCATGTTTTCCCCTTGTGCCCAAACAACGTTAGTGAATACCATACGGTTGATTTCCACCTGCGCCATATGCTTCTCGAGGGCCCACTCCAGCTTCCGCTGGCCCTCCTTGAGCTGATGTAATAGGTTTTCCATCTTGTATCAGATGCTGCTATGCCCGCAATCTCCACCACGTGTAAGTCTCTGGCGTGTCTAGGGCAATAATACAACAAACTTTTCGGGTGGTTCCTTTATTTAGCTTTTGTGTAGGTTTTGTTAACAGGATTGGTAAACTTAATTATCTTTCTGCAGTTTTCCACTCAAGAGAGAGTCCCCGCCGTTCTCTCAGAAAGAAGAAAATGTATGCAGGTAAATTATTTATCTTTACTAGATTGTGTGCCACCCCCTTTACTATCTTTAGTGATTTATAACCCTTTTCTTACAGTTGTTGGGTATAGTACTCCAGGGTGTGTGAAGTAGCAAGGGAGGGGCAAGGAAGGATTAGTCACACCTCTCGGTTGTCTGGGATATGAAATAATAGTGGGGAATCGTTCTCCAATAATGTAGCCAAAATTGGTTGTCCTAGCGTACACACAATAAAACTCAAGCATAACATAAACAACAAAGAAAAAAATGTGCTGTAGACCGCAGTGAAAATAGAGAGAAATCAGCAGTCTATTCTCCTTTAGCACTGTCAGTCACCTTCCCCAACCCCAATCCAGGTTATACACCTGCACAAACCATGCTCCTTCTGGAGCATGGCTGGGACTGCTGGCACTCTGGTGGGGTTCTCCTCCTGCCGCTAATGCTTCTGTTGCCTTGGTTGCCATCCCCGTTCCTGTCAGGCACGGCTCGTCCCATAATTTGGGGTCTTCGGTTTCCTCCTCCTGCTGGGCGATACTCTGTGACTCTGCCTCCTCGTTCCCTGATGACTCGCCTTGCGGATCCTCTGGTGTCTATATGTATTGCTCCTGGGGCCAATACAACACCTCCAATCCCACCTGTTCAGTCTTCGGTGGGCCAGGAGGCGTCCGAAAAAACAGTGATCGTGGGTGTCGAATGGTCCCACCGTCCACGCACACGGCACTGGAAATCCTTCTGGTGTGGGCACCAGAGGGATTTCCTGCACAAAGAAACAGCCTCAGGAGCTGGGGAAGAGCTTCTCCAGCTCTCTAGGTTGTTTTGTTGTTTTCAGGAAAATGACGATCAGAGCGTGTGGCGCAGTAATGTAACTTCCTTGAAAACGAAAGTGAAATCTCAGCCACCCGAGCACCAATCCAGACGGGAAAGGTATTGTTGGAAAGGGGAGACTCTCCCCTTTTGAATGGAACCTTTCCCAAGTGGATCCCTGCTTGGGGATCACCCAAAGAGGGGGATCACCAAGCAAGGATCACTCCACTAGACACCAGGGAGGGGGAGCGGGCCCTTGGGCTAGGGATTTTACTACTGTGTATTTTTTAGGTGCAAGTCAGTCTTTCTGCCCCCCCGTGGGAGGCTGATGGGGGCAATAGCCCACAATTTTCCCCCTGGGGGCAGAAAGCCCACTAGCACACCAGGGAATATTTTATTTAATTAGTGTAGGGGTGGAGGCTGCCTGTCAAAGCTCCCACCCACCCAAAAATAAAAACTCTGCCCCACTTGTGTGGCTGGGCCTAGTGCCAGAGACAGGAACAGATCCAACAGAGGTCAATAGGAGTCTCCACGTAAGCGATCCCATTATCCTTGGTTTGGTCCCTTCCTGTCACAGCACCAGGCCCAGCCACACAAGTGGGGCAGTGTTTTTATTGGCACAGGTGGGGCAATGCTGGGTGGTAGGAATTTTATGAATTCCTTCAGGTTCCAGAAATGTAAGCAAAATGTGTGATTTCTGGAAAAGTTTGAGGTTTGCAGGGCATTGATGATAAGAAAAACTTCCATGCAAGTCACAGCATCCTGGATTTCCCTACATATCTAGTTTTTAAAAATGTGCGGTTTGGCTAGATTTCTCTAGATGGTGGCTGAACTAGGGTTCAAAATCTAGAGATCCCGACATCGGAAAAAGATCAGTTTTTGATGAAAAAATGTGCTGCATACATGCTGTGTTTCAAGCCGTTTCCTATTGCGGGCACTAGGTATACCCATACAAGTGAGGTACCATTTTTATCTGGAGACTTGGGGGAATGCTGGATTGAAGTTTGTGACTCCCCACAGTTCAGGAACTCTCCATCACAAAAATGTGAGGAAAATGTGTTTTTTGTCAAAGTTTAAGGTTTGTAAGGGATTCTGGGTAATAAAATGTGCCGGGGGCCATGCACGTCATCCCACCCTGGATAACCCTAGGTGTCTAGTTTTGAAAAATGTACAGGTTGGCTCGGTTTGCCCATTCATTTTTTGCCCATTCATGTTTTCTTGATTCCCATTTTTCACTCTGCCTATTTCGCTATAAGAATTGGTCCATACTTGGTACTCATTGAAAAAAACATTGTAGGTTCAGCTCAGTTGTTGGCTGTGGGTACCTTAGGTTCTTGGAGAAGCTACAAACCCTATATATCCCCACAACCAGAATGACTAAAACAATAAATACTCGAGTTACATTTTACGATCGGACTTTCTTTAAAATGGCCGCCATTTTCTCTTTTACTACTTTCTATTCAAATGCTCCTCTATGAGAGAGAAAAAATAGAAGTAGGACTGCCTGTTTAATTCTGTACTAAAGACTGTAGAGGGACTTACAGATCAGCATTTATTCAACCTGGCGCGGAACTAGAACACCATCAAGTACACACGGGTTTTAGCCCGGTATAATGCTCGGTAAGTGACCCGATCTTGGGCTTACTTTGCTATTCTTCCTATTCACTTATACCATCATAACTAAGCACCCTCTACTCAAGTAGGCATAAATAGCTACCACATACGGTTAATATTATGCCCCCACTGTACATGCAGTGTTAAAAGCATCTTTTCCTTGCCCCCCAGCTATCGCCCGTTTATCATAGGCTCTACTTTTAATGCTAAGGCCATAACAACAATGGATCATTAAAGCCTCTAAATTAGTCGAGTGCTTTGAATGAATAGACGTGTACTTTGAAATGATTGTACTTTCACCTTAATCCTTTGCATAAACTACAGAAGCTACTTTTTGTTATAACTTGATCATTGTTTCTGCAATCATTTTGGATATAACATTGTAGGAGCACCCGTTTCTTTGTGTAATTTTGTATCTATTACCAATGTTACACTATTGCAATTTAACTGCTACACTATGATATTAGTTGTCAAGTTCTGAAGAATATTTGACCTAAAATATGTTATTTTTATTCTGATTAGCTTTATTTGATTCTAACCATGGATTCTTGTTGATGATTACCATCAGCTATGAATATCTTTTTGTTCCTTAAGTTTTAATTTTAATTTGATCACAATTATACTTTTATCTCACATTAGTGCACTCACACCGATTACATAATATTATCAATCACTGTCTGCCAGCACCACCCAAGATAGGCGGTACTATTCACACAAGTGCATAAACCTTCAATACCTAGCCCAGTAAAAAACTAATTGTCTCTTATCCTAGAATGACAATCACTCACTAATTAAACTGGTTATCAATCAGGAGCACAGATATCTGTCGGAGTTACAATCGATAATTTCTCTAAGACCAAGTGATGTATTCTTCTTCTCTTCTTTTTTCTCACTTCACCATGGCACACTGAGCACGGGATACATTAAGGTATAGTCTTTACTCACGCCACATAGTAGAATTCACATTACTAATAACTATCTAATGTCCTTTTCGAACCTTGTCCTTATTATAATACATTATTTACAGCCTTGAAAGAGCCCCAGGTGAACTCACCACTAAGAGGCGAAACATGTGTCGGCTGTCCGGTTACAAACTTACAGGACTGTATTTATAAAGGACAACCAAGACTCAGAGGTTTATTAATATATATATATCTGGATACATAATTTTGACTCGGAGTATCAATTTCATACCACAACCGAATCAAAAATTAGAATCTTCACAACCAAGTGGGTTTTCAACTTCTATTACTTTATGTACTTTGCTTTTTGGGGCAAACTGGTCCACAGCCCCTTGGTGACAAACCCACAATGAAGTAAATAAATGGGCATTCATAGGAAGAGAGAGGTGGGCCAACACTAACCTTGCTCTTTGAAATCTAAAAATATACTGCTGCCTATACCAGGTCAACAGTCAAATCAGAACTAATGAGCAGCAGTAAACTTCCAACAAATAGTTTGCCCTCCAGAGTAGAACTGTTGTTCATTCATGGCCAACTTCCACCATTTCAAGGCACTCTAATGGCACAATAAATGGATAATTTTTTGTTGAAAAGCCATAAAACGTGTGTTGAAGGAAGACACAGGTGCAACGGATTGTTACCTAAAATGCACTATTTCGTAGTATCCCTAAAAACTAATAACTGAAATGGTTTTATCACTCCTGCTCATAATTACGGAGTGGCAGCTGGGTCATTAGTGGCAGCAAGAGTCTTATTGAAGGCCTTCATCGTCCTCAGTCCATAAATAAAATAATTCGAGCCCTAATACCTATGATCCTTACCGTGCTCTTGATGGTGCTAAATTATAACTTGTGCTGTCTTAATGATCTCCTTCTTCACTGGTTTATCAAAAGATAAAATCAGTCTATAAATTGGGGGTGCACCCAAAGAAGAGCAGATGAATATTCTCGAAAAGCTGTTCTCAATTTAGTTTAGTAAACACAAAATAAAAACCAGGAGCAGAGCATTGAGTTAAAGGCAACTGTAAATCTGCATGTTTGATTATACAAAGCAATGCCACAAAAGGGAGCCGCTTCAGAACTCAAACTGACTGATTCCGTTTGCAACAGAAACTCTCTAAATGGCATAGTTACACTGCAATACTTGACCCTCCATGTAATAAACTGAGGAGAAACTCGCTTTGGAGAAGTGGCCCTTAACCGCTGGTTTTACAGTGCATTCTGTATATGTAGAGGATCATCTGAGACCAGATCACAAAAATGAATGTGACTTATGAAGTGCTAGCAGTAATTTTAAAAAAGTACCAGCAAAACAAGTAACTAGCAGAAGGGCACAGGTCAGTAGCCAATGGCAGTGACTGGAAGCTGTACTTCGTCCAGAGTCCACAGAACGGCATAGCAGAGCAGTAAGGAGCAGGATGTCAACACAAACAACGTGCTGTCCAATCAGAAGCCAGTATATTGGACCGATGTTGGACAGGGCCAATGGTAAGTTCAGGTAAGTAAGGGGTGGGGTCTAAGCCCCTTTTAAGATTTTTTGTTAACAAAACCCTTCGCAAGCATAGCGCGCAAGTAAGCCCCTTTCAAGATTTTTTCTGTTAACAAAAGCCTTCGCAAGCACAGCACGCAGGCGCACATGCAGTCGAAACCTGACAAGCACAACTCGCAAGCAAGTGTGCAGGTGAAATCTAAAAAGGGTTCAGCACAAGGGGAAGGCCCAGTAGCTAAGGGGTTATAGATGCCCCTTGTGGAAAAAATTCACCTTTATTTGTGTGGTAGGGAGTTGAGCCACTCGGTCACAGTCAGTGGTGCCACTTTGCTCACATGCAGGTAGAGTACAGGGACAACTCTGCATTTTAAGGCGGCGGATTGAGCTTGGCACCAAGGGCCAGATGTATCAAGTTTTCCAAAAGTGATTACCAAATTGAGTTATTTTGTGAATCGCAATTAAGTAATCGCTATTGGAATGTATGAAACTCCAGGAGTTTCATATAGCGATTCTCAAGGGCTCGCAAATGGACCTACCTCGTTAATATTCATGAGGTAAGTCGTAATTTGCAAGCTATTATGAATGGCTACAATCACAGGGATGGTGGCCTGCTGGGCTCAGCAGACCACCATTTCTGTGATTGCTTTTCAATAAAGCAATCTTTTTTTTTAATGCAGCCCGTTTTCCTTAACCCCTTCGCTGCCAGGTCTTTTCCCGCTCAGGTGCAGGCCTTTTTTTGGCTATTTGGACAGTTCACACTTAGGCCCTCATAACTTTTTGTCCACATAAGCCACCCACGCCAAATTTGCGACTTTTTTATTCCAACATCCTAGGGATTCTAGAGGTACCCAGAGTTTGTGGGTTCCTCTTGAGGAGACCAAGAAATTAGCCAAAATACAGTGAACATTTTGGGGGTGATTCTGACCCCGGCGGTCAAGGACCGCCGGGGCCAGGGTCGGCGGGAGCACCGCCAACAGGCTGGCAGTGCCCCGCAGGGCATTCTGACCGCGGCGGTTTGGCCGCGGTCAGAACAGGAAAACCGGCGGTCTCCCGCCGGTTTTCCGCTGCCCTATGGAATCCTCCATGGCGGCGCAGCTTGCTGCGCCGCCATGGGGATTCTGACACCCCATACCGCCATCCTGTTCCTGGCGGTTCGCCCGCCAGGAACAGGATGGCTGTATGGGGTGTTGTGGGGCCCCTGGGGGCCCCACAAAGAATTTCAGTGTCTGCCTAGCAGACACTGAAATTCGCGACGGGTGCAACTGCACCCGTCGCACCTTACCACTCCGCCGGCTCCATTCGGAGCCGGCTTCCTCGTGGGAAGGGGTTTCCCGCTGGGCTGGCGGGCGGCCTTCTGGCGGTCGCCCGCCAGCCCAGCGGGAAACACAGAATCACCGCAGCGGTCTTTAGACCGCGGAGCGGTGTTCTGTCGGGGGAACTCTGGCGGGCGGCCTCCGCCGCCCGCCAGAGTTAGAATGACCCCCTTTGTTATTTAAAAAAAATGGAAAAAAATGGCTGTAGAAGGCAGCTTGTGGTTTTCCCCTTGAAAATGGCATCAACAAAGGGTTTGTGGTGCTAAAATCACCATCTTCCCAGCTTCAGGAACAGGCAGACTTAAATCAGAAAAACCAATTTTTCAACACAATTTTGGCATTTTACTGGGACATAACCCATTTTTGCTATGTGCTTTCAGCCTCCTTCCAGTAATTGACAGATATGGGTGTGAAACCAGTGCTGGATCCCAGAAAGCTAAACATTTCTGAAAAGTAGGCAAAGTTCTGAATTTAGCAAGGTGTAATTTGTGTAGATCCTACAAGGTTTTCCTGCAGAAAATAACAGCTGAAATAAAAGAAAATTGAAATTGAGGTAAAAAAAACAGCCATTTTTCTCCACGTTTTACTCTGTAACTCTTTCCTGCAATCTCAGATTTTTTAAAGCAATATATTGTTATATTTGCTGGACTCTTCTGGTTGCGGGGATATATAGGGCTTGTAGGTTCATCAAGAACCCTAGGTACCCAGAGCCAATAAATGAGCTGCACCTTGCAATGGGTTTTCATTCAATACCGGGTATACAGCAATTCATTTGCTGAAATATAAAGAGTGAACAGTAGGTATCAAGAAATCCTTTGTATTTCCAAAATTGGCACAAGATAAGGTGTTGAGAAGCAGTGGGTATTTGCACATCTCTGAATTCCGGGCTGCCCATGCTAGCATGTGAATTACAGGGCATTTCTCAAATAGATGTCTTTTTTACACACTGTCTTACATTTGGAAGGAAAAAATGGAGAGAAAGACAAGGGGCAATAATACTTGTTTTGCTATTCTGTGTTCCCTCAAGTCTCCCGATACAAATGGTACCTCACTTGCTTGGGTAGGCCTAATGCTTGCGACAGGAAACGCAACATGGACACATCACATTTTACATTGAAATCTGACATGTTTTTTGCCAAGTGCCTAGCTGTAGATTTTAGCCTCTAGCTCAGCCGGCACCTATGGAAACCTACCATACCTGTGCATTTTAGAAAACTAGATACCTAGGGGAATCCAGTAAGGGGTGACTTGTGGGCTCTCAACAGGTTCTGTTACCCAGAATCCTTTGCAAACCTCAACATTTGGCTAAAAAAACACTTTTTCCTAAAATTTTGGTGACAGAAAGTTCTGTAATCTGAGAGGAGCCACAAATTTCCTTCCACTCAGCGTTCACACAAGTCTCCAGATAAAAATTGTACCTCACTTGTATGGGTAGGCCTAGCGCCCGTGAAAGGAAATGCCCCAAAACACTACGTGGACACATCACATTTTCCCAAAGAAAACAGGGCTGTTTTTTGCAAAGTGCCGTGCATTAAATTTTGGCCTCTAGCTCAGCCGTCACATAGGGAAATCTACCAAACCTGTGCATTTTTTAAAACTAGACACCTAGAGAAAGCCAGGATGGGGTCCCTTGTGGGACTGTCACCATGTTCTGTTGCCCAGAATCCTTTGCAAACCTCGAAATTTGACCAAAAACATACTTTTCCCTCACATTTCGGTGACAGAAAGTTCTGGAATCTGAGAGAAGCCACAAATTTCCTTCCACCCGGCATTCCCCCAAGTCTCCCGATAAAAATGGTACCTCAATTGTGTGGATAGGCCTAGTGCCCGCGAAAGGAAATGCCCCAAAACACTATGGGGGTCATTTCAACCTCAGCGGTCTTTTCACAAGACCGCTGAGGGACCGCCGTGCTGAAGACCGCGGACTGGCGGTCGGAGGAGAAGTGGAGGTTGTTCCACCTCCACCGCCCCATCAACAGAACACTGCCCACCGAATCACATTACATGATTCGGCGTGGCGATTTTCTGTTGACGGGGTGCTCGCGGCAGAGCAGCCCCCATGGGTCCCGTCCCCTCCCGGAGGATCAACGGACCAGGTAAGTTGATCATCCGTTAAGGGAGTGGGGGAGTGGGGTGTTGTGTGTTGTGTGCGTACATGGGGGTGTGCGTGTGAGTAAGAAGAGGGGGGTGTGTGAGTGCGTGTATGCATGCGGGGTGTAGTGTGTTTGGAAATGTGTGCGTGTCTGCCTGTATGTATGTCTGTATGGATGTGTGCGTGTATGTCTGAATGTGGGTGGGTGTGTGTGTATGACTGTGTGTGTCTGTTGGCATGTTTGTTTGTGTGTGTGCAGGTATGTGTGTTGGTGGTGTTTGCATGTGTGTCGGGTGTGTATCTGTATAGTGATGTTGGGGGTCGGGGTGGGGAGGGGGGTCCTGCCACCTTTGGGAGGTGGCAGGGGGTTGGGGGTGTCGGGAACGGACTCGGGGTGGGGGGTGGCAGGTGGGACAGACCCCTATCAGTGCCAGGGAAGGGATTCCCTGGCACTGATAGTGCTTACCGCCATGGATTTCATGGTGGTGCCCAACCCCATGAAATCCATGGCAGTCAGCCGGGTCATGATACCGCGGGCGGTCTTGTGACGGCCGCCGGGCTGGAGACCCAAGTCTCCAGCCCAGCGGTCGTCTCCGCCATGGCATCGGTTCGGAGAAGTGGTGGATGACCATGGCGGTAACCGCCATGGTCATAATTCAAATTTTTTTACTGCCACCTTGTTGGCGGTAAGACCGCCACTTCTCCGCCAACCACCAGGGTTGTAATGAGGGCCTATGTGGACATATCAAAATTATCAAATACTAAACTACCTGTTTTTGCCGGGGGGGCCTGCGTTTTTGCTCCTCGGCTCAGCAGCCATATAGGGAAACCTACCAAACCCAAACATTTCTCAAAACTAGACACCTGAGGGAATCCAGGGAGGTGTGACTTGCGTGGATCCCCCAATGGTTTCTTACCCAGAATCCTCAGCAAACCTCAAATTTTGCTAAAACATCAAATTTTTTCTACATTTCTGTGTGGGATCACCGCACCGGGACAAGTTCCCAACGCTCTCCTCAGTCTCCCTGTAAAAATGATACCTCACTTCTGGGCCAAGTGCCTGTGACAGGGATCAAAAACATGTCAAAATTGAGGGGGAACCAAAGTGGGTCACAAAGGGCAGTTTGAATAAAAACATTTTAGGCTGACAAGTGCAGCAGAATTTTTATCGGTATAGATGAGACAATGCTGGGTGGTAGGAATTTTGTAGATTCCTGCAGATTCTGGAAGGTTCCATCACAAAAATGTGGGAAAAATGTGTGATTTCCAGCAAAGTTGGAGGTTTTGCAGGGCATTGTGGGTAAGAAAATGGTGCGGGTGCATGTGAAGCACACCATCCTGGACTCACCCAGATGTTTAGTTTTCAGATGTCTCTAGGTCTTGTGGATTTTTCTACATGGCAGCGTCCCAAAGTCTAAAAAGTGCAACCCTCACCATTCCAAGTGGGACGATTTTGAGAGTTAGCCAGGCTCTCATGGGCCAAATGTAAAACCAAAACCCAAAATAATCAAATGTCCTCTTGCTTGCCATGGGATAAGATGTTTTAGTGTGCAGGGGGAGGGCTGAAAGACTGTTATTCCCTTTAGTTGGGGTGGGGGCATAACCATGCCCCTACCCGTGGGTAGCCACCACCTCACTATTTTTTGTTTTTAATTCCCTGGCATCTAGTAGACTTTCTGCCCTCCCGGGCTGTGGATAGAGGGTAACTGCCCCATCTGCCCACTGGTGGACAGAACAACTTTGGGCCCATTTATTTGGGGTGGGGGTATAGCCATACACCCAACCTTTTATTTTGAAAAAAAAAATCCCTGGTCTTTGGTGGGATTTCTGTCCCCCTTGTGGGCAGATGGGCCTTCCAAAAATAGGCCGATCTGCCCCCAAGGGGGGCAGATATGGCCAACAGTAATGTGCCCGCATGGGGAGCGAACCTTGCCAAAGAGGCTGGCCCCACAAATAAAACGCACCAATCCCTGGTGCCTAAGTGGTTTCTGACCACCCCCCCCAGGGGCAGATTGGCCTAATAGAAATAGGCCGATCTGCCCCCAAGGGGAGCAGAAATGGCCTAAAATAAATTCCCCCCCCCCCCCCCGGGGAGTGACCCTTGCCTAAAGGGTTGCTCCCTTTGCATGAAATTGGTGCAAAATAATCCCTGGTGCCTAGTGGTTTTTATCCCCCTTGGGGGCAGATTGGCCTAATAAAAATAGGCTGATCTGCCCCCAAGGGGTGCAGAAATGGCCTAAATACAATTTCCCCCCCAGGGGAGCGACCCTTGCCTAAGGGGTTGCTCCCCATACATAAAAACATAAAGTAAATAAAGAATATATATATCCCTGGTGTCTAGAGGTTTCCGCCCCCCCGGGGCAGATCGGCCTAATTATAATAGGCCGATCTGCCCTCGGGGGGCAGAAAATGCCTAAAAATATTTTGCCCCCTGGGGAGCGGCCCTTGCCCAAGGGGCTGTTCCCCTTATGCGTAAGTATCTAAAAAAAAATATTTTTAATTCCCTGGTGTCTAGTGGTTTCTGCCCCCCCGCGGGGGCAGATTGGCCTAATTATATTAGGCCGATCTGCCCCCAGCTCCCGGGGGGGCAGGAATGGCCTAAAAATATTTTGGCCCTCCCAGGGAGCGACCCTTGCCTAAGGGGTCGCTCCCCACATATATAAAAACAAATAAACAAAAAAATAATAACTATCCCTGGTGTCTAAGGGGTTTCTGCCCCCCCGGGGGCAGAGGCCTAATCATATTAGGCCGATCTGCCCCCGGGGGGCAGAAATGGCATAAAAATAATTTGCCCCCCCGTGAAGCGGCCCTTGCCCAAGGGGCTGCTCCCCTTATGTGGAGGTATCAAAAAAAAACTTTGCAGGTGTCTAGTGGGCATTTCTGCTGTACGCAGAGACATGAAAGGAAGGAAAAGGCCTTTCCTTTCATGCCTCCGCCTGCCCCCTCTTCCCGAGCGGAAGAGAAATGCTGAAATGGAAGGTGACTTCTGATGATCGCGTGCTGACGTCATCAGACATTACTGGGGGTGTTGGGGTGGAAGGGTAAGCAATTCCCCTTCCTTCCTCGACTGGGGGTGTGGGCCGGGTGCAGGATGAGCGGGAACTGTGTGCGAGGATGAGACCAGCTCTCCCCAGGCACCCGAGGGGTTAAAGGAAAACGTGATGTGTTTAAAAAAGAAAAATCAAAAGTTTTCTTTTCATTTTTTAAGAGTAGGGGGTGGTCCATCAGACCACTGCCTGCTCTTAAAAAATGTTTTTGCAGAGGGTGACCAGACGTCTGGGATTTCCCCAGACAGTCCCGGTTTTTAGAGGACTGGCCTGGTGTCCCGACGCTTCTCCTAATTTTAAATAAACGTCTCGGTTTTTGGGACAAAGGTCATATTATTAAATAAATGTCCCGGTTTTTAGGACAAAGGTCAGATTATCTAGTGAAGCATAAGTTAAAGAGGCCTACAAAGTCTTAGATAATTAAAGTATTTTACCTGTTATTGTCAGGCAACACAGTCTCCTTTCTGCTACCAGCAGAGAGACGGAGTGGGGAGCAGAGAGAGGTGGGTGGGAGGTCAAGCCATAGTTAATTTTATATATGTAGTCTTGTACATGTGTGTGTGTGTGTGAGTGTGTGTGTGTGTGTATATATATATATATATATATATATATATATATATATATATATATACACACACACACACATGTATAAGCACACATTCACAAAGCTATGCAAAAAAAGGGACAGGCCAGATATAAAAGCAAGAGTAATGTCTTTAGTCCTTCTTTTATGTCTGACCTGTCCTGGTTTTTGCTCCTCAAAATCTGGACACCCTATTTGTGCATGCATTCTCAAAGGGGAAGGGGTCCCTTAGGAAATTGGTGGTGGCTGCGATTGTTTTGCGACCGCATTCACGGTCACAAAACAATCATACATTCCTCTGCGATTCGGTACTAGGAAGGGACGCCCTTGAGACACCCCTTCATAATACCAAGTCGGTATGTAGTCACAAATCCAATTTGCGATTCAGTAACAAGTTACCGAATCGCAAAATGGATTTGATACATGTCAACATGCAGTTTTTGCGATCGCAAAAAACAGTTTGATACATCTAGCCCCAAAACCCTAGCAGTCGCAGACGTCAGGGTAACCTAAGCAGGAAACTCCTGGAAGCCTGAGCCCTCGTCCAGAACGAAGCTTACCTTGAGAAATTAGCCTGAAATTTCTGCATAGCATTGACATGCACAGCTAGCAAGCCAAAAACGTCCCAGAAATTAGGGCATCAAAGAGATACCAAAAAGATATTTGTAGAGTTGGACATCGTATCACAGATTTTGTCAGCGGGGGCTTTCCTCTATTGAAACAAGCTGAGTGATGTTTTTATTTGCTGAAGGCTAGGAGAAAATAGCAAAACGGCGAAGGGCACGCAGAAGGGAACAATCTTTCGAGTTACGTTGTAAAGTTCTCTGCTTCAATTCCGAGCAGATAATGGCATTCGGAAGACGCCTGGAATGTGCACGCGACGCTGCGCATGTCCCGCTCGAGTTCACGTTCGTTTTGCTCGGCATGCCACGCGTGTCGTTTCTTGCGATTGGATGGTCTCCATGTGCTGGACATATGTTCCGGATGTAGCACGCCCTTCTGCTGCAGTTCATAACGAGCTGCGAGCCTCTCTCGTGTTTCCCAAACTATGCTAAATATGCTTTCACGGAAAGCACACAGTTAGCGGTGTGGGTAAAGGTGCCATGGTGCACGCGAGGAAAATGGTCACCCATTCCCCTGATGGGTAGGAAAATACAGGGATAAGTGGGGGTCAATGGGCCCCGTTGGTCAACGGTGCCACTTCACATGCTGGACTATTGATAGCTCTGCCTCTACACGCTTACTGCATGGCATAGCCAGAGCTTACTAAACAGCCTATACGCTGCTGCCATTAACTGGTTCTGGCCAAGGTTTATTGGCTGTATAATTGCTCCTGAGCAATCCAAGCAGCTGCGTTGCGTGACTCAGTAAAACTAAGGCTTGATACCAGAAGTTGTCAATCTTGTTCTCCTAAAGTGATGAAGCAGGTATCTGTACAGCTAAAATACGAAATTAAGACCCAGATTTACTAACATGCACGCAGCACTGTGCTGTATGAAAATCAGATGCGTTACACTGCATGAATGGAAAAGTCGTGCAGTTTTGTATTCAGTAATGGTCCCAGGCCAATAATGTCACTGGCTAAGCTTGCGCAAAAAAAAATGTTAAAAAAAAAAAAAAAATGTATTACAACGCTAGGCAAAGCACTGCCGAGCAAAGGTTTCCCAGTGGTATCTTGAGTGAAAAGTGTAGGCAGGGTAAGTTTAAAGAAGATGGCAACCGGCCAGGTTAAAATATGTACGATGTAACTATCTACAGCAATTAAGCATCTCCTGTAGGAATGTCATACCAGCATGCCACCTACGTTTTGTTTGCACAACGTTATTTCAGTTCCTTTGGCTTTGTTTGAAAGCCTATGGCTGTTTGTGCTATTCTCTCCTACTTACATTTCAATAATTTGCTGGGGGTAGTTGTTTACCTAGGTGTTGCCAGAGCATCAGAGGCGAAGCTAAGAGCCTCATTCCAACCCAGTCAATATATACCTGAGAGTACTCCCCTGGATAACTTTTTTCTTGTGAATCGGAACCTTAAAATTTTGCGTGAAGGTCACACAATTGTTAGAGGGTGTATGTTTGATGGCATTATCTGGGTGTGTGGTATCCGTTAACATACCTATCAGATTTTTTTTTTGGGGGGGGATTAAAAAGGTTTTGCCAATTTTGTCCTATTAAAAGGCATTGACCCACAAAAATTCCTCGTTTTGAGGGTCACAAAATGGAGCACATGGAATGGGTACTAAACAATTTAGTCACAATATAAATCATTAACTGATGGTGTCATACTAAGAATTGTAAGAGTTGCGTGGTGATTTCACGCGGTGAAAAAGTCTAATCCTCAGCAGGCAGCCAGTTGATTGACCAGTGTTCTGCTCTAGCTTCCCTACAGAGTTCTAATGAGCAACTAGGTCGCTAACATTCTATGTTCATGCTAAAAGTGAGACAATTCTGGACTATGTGTTGCTTGAATAGGAATAGTTAAATTTAAATCCTTTCATAAGAGGCTAAAGTAAAAGAGCATGGAAGGATTAATGCACATATGAAACCAGTTGTTTAAAAAATATGATGGGGAAAAAGGTGTTTTAGTAATTTACTGCATAATATAGCACAATATATTTACATGGATAGAATTAGTTATCATGAGGGCCCCTACCTATGTCCAGCATCCCTTTTCCACCAGCCTCGTCAGACTCTCCACCCTCTCTATCACATTACAGCTCCAGAATCTTGAAATAGTAACATTATGGTAACTATAGAAGGTTTTTTATCCTTAATTTAAATATCCATAAGTAGATTTTTTAGAGGTACAGGAAACTATTTGTAGTCATTCCTCACATTTAAAATTAATAGTTTTGTGCTGTTATAGAAAGCATAGCAAGACCCTCTAAATGAGTTTCTGTTTTGACACTGCATTCTTCTTTGTACTTCCTACACTCCCTTTTGTCAGTAGTTGCACCTCCGCAAAACACAGATTCCCACTTTGGAGTTTGTTCTTGAAAACAAAAAGGCTTTGCTAAGGTACACCATCAAACATGGTGCACACTCAGTAAAGGTGCAATACCTTCAATAGATCTGCTGCATCATGGGTGTCTCGAAATATGGTGGGTGGACCTCTACCAGTAAAGGAGGAAACTGGGCCTTTAGTGTGTTAAGATTATGAAAGCAGTAGCACCCTTCTCACTTCACAAGAACTTCCTGAACAAGGGCTGCTCTGCCCGGAACACTGCACATGTTCTAATTTTCAACATTTCTTTACATAAACCTTCATTCAATAATCTTCTTCCTTCAATGAGAATTGCATGTGTTGATGCATTTCTTCCTTAGCAGGAATCAATGCTTGACAAGGTCAATGTCAAGGTCAATGAATCTTTGGACCCAGCATAAGGGGACGGAGAAAAAGTATTTCAATACAAACCAATTCAACTACACATTATGACCAATGTGGCCACACAAGGAAAACTCCAGTCAGAAATAAAGTTAAGGGATTTTATTACAATCTCAGACTTAAAGTCGTGTAGACAACTCTCAAGACAAAGTTATAAAGATTCAAAATCACCAAAGCTTGCCCAAGGCGACTAAATATGTTCAAACAAAGAAGAACTGGAAAACCAGAAATAGAGCACCCTGCCTCACACTCCAGCATGCAGTCAGTCCCAATGCATCATGGTAAATTCAGTAAAAGTTAGTTTTTTATACATAAAGTAAACTGTAGTTTTTCACCTTAGTAGGTGCAGCAAGTGCTGTAAATCAATGGACACATGTTTCTGAGTTCATCCCTTCATCAGCAGAGTGCAGCTTTGTCTGTGGGGTTGCTGGAAATGCTGCCAAAAGTCCTCTCAGGTTTATGTGCCACTCACTGACACACAGGGGCTCAACCAGAGCTCGTCAGCTCTTTGGCTCAAGGGAGCCTTATTAAACAGGAAAACCAGAAATAATTAATATTCAACTAATACAATACAAAACAAAACATCAGAAGAATAACCTGATGTACAGAAAACAAGTTGTGCTCAGTTCTAATAAGCAGTAAGGCAATTGAAATCATCTAGGTTCAGCTAGTTTGGCCAAGGGAAATCCTACAGATTAGCTAATCAGGGATTAATATGTGCTGGGCTGAACAAATGCAGACAAAATAAAAAAAGGGCTAAAGAATTTGGAAAAAGAAGATCTGGGGCAACAAATCACTAACTAAAGTGGGGAAAAAATAAATAAAAAGGGAAGGCATCAGCATTTCAGAAGGTTGGTCAACAGTCTTCTTCTCTAGGTCAAGGGAAACATCTCTAAATCTCAGCAAAGCATTTCAAAGGAGCAGGGCCAGGGAGGACAGAACCTCTCAGAGTGAAAGTGGTTCAGCAAGCAGAATAGGATGGAGCAGACAGCTGCTTTGGGGTCTGGAGAGCGACTGTCCACAAATCCACCTGAAGAACGATATATTAAAGTCAATAGGGTAAGATGTTTCGTCCATCCAGCATTCCACATGACGTTGAAGGTGTAACATCCAATAGAAAACGATCATGCTATTCGTACTGCAAGATTAGTGAGGAATATCAAGACATTCATGTGAACGGTGTCCATCTTTATTGTTCCATGCAAGATTGTACCAATTGTATTTGTTGCCAGTCCATAGTCCTGGATGTACTGCACTCAAGGACAACTTCCCAGGCTCACTATGTGTAGAACAATAGACATTTATTGCCAAACTAGCATTGTCATGAGAACGTAAATCTGGAACAAAGGTCCACATTAACAAGATGACTAAACATTTTCTGAACAATCATGAGTACATGGCATAACAAGCCTCACTTAGGCTCACATTAAATCATGCAAATAAAACACATTTTAACACAGAAATTTTAAATTCAATGTTAATACACTTCTATTAGCGTTCATGTTACAGTAACTTTTAAGGGAAATGACTCTATTGATACATTTCTGTTAATAAGGCGCAGAACAACATTACTGTACTTCTGCATATGAATTTAAAATGTTTCCCACAGGAAATCTAATATTGTTTTAATGTAGACTGTTAGCTTTCACTCTAAAATATAAAATAATGACAAATTAATTCTTCAAACATGAAATTAAAGAGCTTTACCACATGGGTTTCATTAATTAGTCTACAGTGTATGCACACAAATATGGCTTCTCAGTGCATAACTCTTTAACCTAACTATTAGTAATATGGTTAACATAATATATACAATGTCGTGCATAGATGATCATTGTGATATGAGGGCCAATTCTAAAATTGCTCCTACATCAATCCCCCCTCTGATGGTTAATCAAGCCATTACACAAAACTTCAAACTCTCATTTCCAATGAGACAGCTCAAAATTTCAGAGGTCGTTCCAAGCAAGGTCTTCTGGAGTCCTCTAAATGCTTGACGTTACTATAGTATATGTTCCTCCCAGTTTTCATCTCAATCTCTTCTTCTACTCTTTGCTCTCCTTTGTTTCAGCTTCTTGAACAACTTGTAAAGACAGACTGCAATTATGGCACACAAGGCTATTATAACCAGGGGTCTCAAAATAGTTCCAACAGTTCCTCTCCCTAGACTTCCAAAACACTTTCTAAATGCTAAAAAAAAAGACTTGTTGCTTCCCAGGCACTAGTCGCTTCTAACTCCTGCCGGTCCTGCCTCAATTTTGTCATGTTTGAAATTTACTTTCTCAGCTCCTTACTATTATCAGTGATATAAGTGCAGCACTGTTGGGCTTGCAACATTTTGCAAACTCTGACCTCCTTTGCAAGAAGAATCTCTAATGTAAGGCGATTTTGTAAAACCATTGATCTTCTGGCAACCATTTCTGTGTTCATTAACAAGATGGTACCTGCTTTGTCTGTAGATAACCTATCGACTATTGTTGACAACTTCCTTATCATGAGATCATTCAAGATAACACTTATTGACAGAAGTATGGTGCCAGAGATATCTCCTACAATCTCTGAAGCACTAGCACATCTCTTTGTTCTGGTGTTTGATTTCTCATCCCACACTGGATCATTAAAATGGTCCACATGATAAATCTTTGGAAACACTATTCCTAAATAACATGTTTCACACCAGCCTTTCGGCAGCTTGTAATAGATTTTTTTTCCACAAATGAAAGAAACACCTGGTATGACCAGGTCCTGTCCATTCAACCTAAAAGTCCAAACACTCTTAAATGAAAACACGTCTACATTCACTAGTCCTTACAAAATGTGTCTCAGCCTTTGATCTGGGACAATATACACATAACGTCCTTTCCAGTAGCGGCTTGCCGGCCGCAAAAGGGGTGGGGTGGTGAGGAGGCGCTCGGGGGGTGGGGGGAGTGGCAGAAAAATTATATGAAATTAAATTTTTAAAAAAACACTTACCTCTTTGGCGCGGTCCCGCGCCACACTCCTCTGTTCCTCGTCGCTGCGCTCCAGCCTGCCCTGCGTCCAATCCTGATGCTGCCCAAAGCAGCGACAGGATTGGCTGGGAGCGCCCAGCCAGGACGCTCCCAGGCAGACTGGGAGTTTGTGCAGGCTCTCTCCAGGCTGGAGATAGCCTACAGCGCATGTGTGTTTGGTCGGGGCGAGACGGCCGGCCAAACACACATGCGCTCTGAGGGGGAGTGCTGAGCATTCCCCCTCAGTGTACGTCATCCCCGTGGCCCCACCCCTTTTAAAGAAAACAATAATAAGCATTGTTTATTATCATTTTCTTTAAAAGATTTTGCAGCTGCCGCTGCTGGCAGGGGGGCAACACCCCTCCGCCCATACGTAGGAGCTGCCACTGGTCCCTACATGTTGCCAATATAAAGCAAGGGCTCCATGATTTCCAGCTAATGAATGTGTCTCTTCTTTTCCCCCACTCTGTAAAACCTTCATAGCGTTCATAGCTCTTCTCCTTTCTTCGACTTGTCCAATTAACTCTTTTTCTACTGGGTTAATAATACAGGTAAGATTATTTTTGTGGGTATAAACTGTACCAAATGTAAAGTAAGCTTAAAGAACAATCCTACTGTGTCAATGTTTTTCACCTTTGCAACGTTGCTCAAAGGTTTCATTATTGGGACAATTGAAAACACAAGTTCAAAATTGGAGCAAAATACTGATAATATTCCTGCTGTTACAAAAGTGTTAACAACATGCTAATAGTCCATAGGTTATGGGAAGACTATGATAGATAATTCTATCACTCACTGATGAAGGCAACTGTGTACACATGTAACAGTCTCTAGCTTCCATGGTATCTACATACTCATATAAAAACTTATAATATACATTTGGGGACAAATCACCTCTGGAACCATCAGTGTGTAAATATTTCTCACCATGGTATATAGGATTGTGATCTGCTAAGGGATTTGTTACTCTCAGCACAGTTGTAGATTTAACTTTCTCAGAATCATTTGTTGGTGGTATGCTCAGTTCAATGAGCAATGGTATAATCAGAATATTGGTCACACCCAATAAGTCTAAACATATGTATTTACACTTACTACCTCTACTTCTATTGAACTCCACGAGTTCTATAATTTCAGACCATAAATTCAAATTCAAAAATCAAAAATCCAAAGCAGCTTCAATGTATCACTGTCTCTTTTCAGTCCTTTTTATTTATGAGCAAAGCAAATATAAAAAATAATCTTTCAAAAAGTTAAAATTATTCACAAAACGTTCCTTGGTCTTCTAGAAAGTTCATCAAGTGTTTCTCTACTTGAAAATGTTCAAGAAGCTTCTAATTGAAGTTTAAATGTCTCTAATAAGAGCACAGCTCATTATCACTAATAATCACTTTCAAAACATACCTTTGTTCATCAAGTGGCAGTGAGATATCAAAGTTCAGTTCCACCGCAATCTCAAACTCAAGAATATTGAACTGGATTTGAATTGTTAAAGCAAAAGGTTGCAGACTCCTTCTCCCAGTAAATTTCTGCAAAATATGTCCATTCAGGTGCTGAGTATTTTTGGCTTGCACTTTTTTCTCTCCTATCATCTATTTACTCAGCTCTCAGCATCACTGTCACTTTGACTTGACTCTTCAGACCCCTCAGCAATTGTCGAAGGCACTTGTACAGCTGCCGCTGTTTGTTCACTTGGCCAACTGCCGCCTGGTACAGCTCTTTTATCTAGAGCAACTGGTCCTTCACCAGCATCTGAGCTCGCATTAGTGAACAGCTTTTGTCTTGACCCTTCAGTGCCAACCACCAAAGTTAACTTGCTCAGAACCCCTCAGACTGTGCTTGTGTTGAAGCAGCCACACGTCCAGCCCCAACACCTTGAGTTACCTGATCCCTCTCACTCACTGTAACTGACCCTTCTGAAACAGGTGCTGTATCATCTAGGGGACCTGTAACTTTGCGAGTGTCACTTGCATGCACCCAGTAAAGAAGACCAGCACATTTCACAGATGTGGTAGTGATCAAAACTACCCAATGAATGTAGGAGGCTGGACTGGCTTGTAGTGAGTACCTAGGGGTACTTGCACCTTGCACCAGGCCCAGTTATCCCTTATTAGTGTATAGGGTGTCTAGCAGCTTAGGCTGATAGATAATGGTAGCTTAGCAGAGCAGCTTAGGCTGAACTAGGAGACGTGTGAAGCTACTACAGTACCACTTAGTGTCATATGCACAATATCATAAGAGAACACAATACACAGTTATACTAAAAATAAAGGTACTTTATTTTTATGACAATATGCCAAAGTATCTCAGAGTGTACCCTCAGTGAGAGGATAGGAAATATACACAAGATATATATACACAATAGCAAAAATATGCAGTATAGTCTTAGAAAACAGTGCAAACAATGTATAGTTACAATAGGATGCAATGGGGAAACATAGGGATAGGGGCAACACAAACCATATACTCCAAAAGTGGAATGCGAACCACGAATGGACCCCAAACCTATGTGACCTTGTAGAGGGTCGCTGGGACTATTAGAAAATAGTGAGAGTTAGAAAAATAACCCTCCCCAAGACCCTGAAAAGTGAGTGCAAAGTGCACTAAAGTTCCCCTAAGGATAAAGAAGTCGTGTTAGAGGAATAATGCAGGAAAGACACAAACCAACAATGCAACAACGCTGGATTTCCAATCTGGGGTACCTGTGGAACAAGGGGACCAAGTCCAAAAGTCACAAGCAAGTCGGAGATGGGCAGATGCCCAGGAAATGCCAGCTGCGGGTGCAAAGAAGCTTCGACTGGACTGAAGAAGCTGCGGTTTCTGCAGGAACGCAAGGGGCTAGAGACTTCCCCTTTGGAGGACAGATCCCTCTTGCCTTGTAGAGTCGTGCAGAAGTGTTTTCCCACCGAAAGAACGCCAACAAGCCTTGCTAGCTGCAAATCGTGCAGTTAGCGTTTTTGGACGCTGCTGTGGCCCAGGAGGGACCAGGAGGTCGCAAATTGGACCAGGAGGTAGAGGGGACGTCGAGCAAGACAAGGAGCCCTCTTAGCAGCAGGTAGCACCCAGACAAGTGCCAGAAACAGGCACTACAAGGATGCGTGAAACGGTGCTCACCGAAGTCGCACAAAGGAGTCCCACGTCGCCGGAGACCAACTTAGAAAGTCGTGCAATGCAGGTTAGAGTGCCGTGGACCCAGGCTTGGCTGTGCATGAAGGATTTCCGCCGGAAGTGCACAGGGGCCGGAGTAGCTGCAAAAGTCGCAGTTCCCAGCAATGCAGTCTAGCGAGGTGAGGCAAGGACTTACCTCCACCAAACTTGGACTGAAGAGTCACTGGACTGTGGGAGTCACTTGGACAGAGTTGCTGGATTCGAGGGACCTCGCTCGTCGTGCTGAGAGGAGACCCAAGGGACCGGTAATGCAGCTTTTTGGTGCCTGCGGTTGCAGGGGGACGATTCCGTCGACCCACGGGAGATTTCTTCGGAGCTTCTAGTGCAGAGAGGAGGCAGACTACCCCCACAGCATGCACCACCAGGAAAACAGTCGAGAAGGCGGCAGGATCAGCGTTACAGAGTTGCAGTAGTCGTCTTCGCTACTATGTTGCAGGTTTGCAGGCTTCCAGCGCGGTCAGCAGTCGATTCCTTGGCAGAAGGTGAAGAGAGAGATGCAGAGGAACTCGGAAGAGCTCTTGCATTCGTTATCTAAAGTTTCCCCAGAGACAGAGACCCTAAATAGCCAGAAAAGAGGGTTTGGCTACCTAGGAGAGAGGATAGGCTACTAACACCTGAAGGAGCCTATCACAAGGAGTCTCTGACGTCACCTGGTGGCACTGGCCACTCAGAGCAGTCCAGTGTGCCAGCAGCACCTCTGTTTCCAAGATGGCAGAGGTCTGGAGCACACTGGAGGAGCTCTGGGCACCTCCCAGGGGAGGTACAGGTCAGGGGAGTGGTCACTCCCCTTTCCTTTGTCCAGTTTCGCGCCAGAGCAGGGCTAAGGGGTCCCCTGAACCGGTGTAGACTGGCTTATGCAGAATTGGGCACATCTGTGCCCAAGAAAGCATTTCCAGAGGCTGGGGGAGGCTACTCCTCCCCTGCCTTCACACCATTTTCCAAAGGGAGAGGGTGTAACCCCCTCTCTCAGAGGAAGTCCTTTGTTCTGCCATCCTGGGCCAGGCCTGGCTGGACCCCAGGAGGGCAGATGCCTGTCTGAGGGGCTGGCAGCAGCAGCAGCTGCAGTGAAACCCCGGGAAAGGCAGTTTGGCAGTACCAGGGTCTGTGCTACAGACCACTGGGATCATGGGATTGTGCCAACTATGCCAGGATGGTATAGAAGGGGCAATTCCATGATCATAGACATATTACATGGCCATATTCGGAGGTACCATTGTGAAGCTACATATAGGTAGTGACCTATATGTAGTGCACGCGTGTAATGGTGTCCCCGCACTCACAAAGTCCAGGGAATTGGCCCTGAACAATGTGGGGGCACCTTGGCTAGTGCCAGGGTGCCCTCACACTAAGTAACTTAGCACCCAACCTTTACCAGGTAAAGGTTAGACATATAGGTGACTTATAAGTTACTTAAGTGCAGTGTAAAATGGCTGTGAAATAACGTGGACGTTATTTCACTCAGGCTGCAGTGGCAGGCCTGTGTAAGAATTGTCAGAGCTCCCTATGGGTGGCAAAAGAAATGCTGCAGCCCATAGGGATCTCCTGGAACCCCAATACCCTGGGTACCTCAGTACCATATACTAGGGAATTATAAGGGTGTTCCAGTAAGCCAATGTAAATTGGTAAAATTGGTCACTAGCCTGTTAGTGACAATTTGTAAAGAGAGAGCATAACCACTGAGGTTCTGGTTAGCAGAGCCTCAGTGAGACAGTTAGGCACCACACAGGGAACACATACATATAGGCCACAAACTTATGAGCACTGGGGTCCTGACTAGCAGGGTCCCAGTGACACATAACAAACATACTGAAAACATAGGGTTTTCACTATGAGCACTGGGCCCTGGCAAGCAGGATACCAGTGAGACAGTGAAAACACCCTGACATACACTCACAAACAGGCCCAAAGTGGGGGTAACAAGGCTAGAAAGAGGCTACTTTCTCACAATGAAGACCTTTCCAACGCAATTCCAAGCATGATTTTCTTAAATGCTTTTTTCACCATGACCCAGGTGCTTGGACATAGGTCATGGCAAAGCTCCTGCTATGGCTTTACTGTATTTCTCCAACCTGATGAAACAAAGAACCAACAGCGTCAGCCAATCCCTTGCAATAATCCAGCACCCAGTCATCTGTAATGTTCACAAGTGTATTTGCAGGCACAGTTGGCAATCTCATGGCCCTTCCCATGATGAATGCATGCAGGGACAAACACGTCTTTTGGTCGGTAGTCCTGCTCATACTCATCAAGACAAGAGGCAATGCGCCTGGGCATTTCAAAGTGGTGGATGCACATACTTTTACCAATCTAGACTTCAGCGTATCATTGACTTGCCCCACCAATCCTGAAGCCTCAAGTCTATAACTGCAATGTAGTCTTTGCTCAACTTGCAATGCCACACACAATAATTTCAGGACCTCAGAGTTGAAGTGTGTCCCTCAGCTGGACACTCCAGAAATCGAGAAGCCAAACCTCGGAATCAATTTCCTAAGTAACCGTTTCACTGCTGGGAGACTGTAATTTCTCCTGGTCGGGTAAGCTTCAACCCAAGAAGAGAAAATGCGCACAATGAGCAAAACATATCTCAGTCCATTGTACACAAGTAGCTCTATAAAATCAAACTACATCCTGTTGAACGGTCCTCCTGATCTGACTATGTGACTCAGTATAATTACTGTGCATATTCCTGCATTCATCTGCTGGCAGGTGATGAACCTGTGACACATGGCTTCCACTATCACCCTAAATCCGGGGTTAAGCCATGTTTGTCTAAAGGTTCTAATCATTGTGTCTCCACCTACCTGTGCCTGTCCATGATAGTGCCTAGCCAGGGGTAACAACAAACCATTTGGCAACACAGCTCTTCCATCACTTGAAACCCAAATATCATCCTCATTTCTCTTGACACATCCTGCTCTAACTCACCTCTGCTGTTCCTCTTCTGTCACTTCTTCCTGCAATCCTTTAACTTCCTTCCAGGTATCAACAGCACTCACCAGGAAATTCTGACTTGTCTCATTATTAGTATCATTGTTCACTCTTCCTTAAAGGAAGTTCAGCTTAGGGTGCAATATCTCACAACTTTATCTACATATGTAGTTCTCAAAGTTACATAGTCAGTAGATTTTTTTATGAGCAGCACATTTTAAGACAGCAATTTTTGCAGGCAACTGTAATGCATTCAACAAATTATACATTTTGTCAACATTGAGGATGGGTGATCCAGAAGATGTCATATATCCTCTCTGGGACAACAACTGTCTGAAGTCATGAACAACACCAAAATCACACCATCAGTGAAAATTGTCACTTTCAGCTGTTCAGGAACACAGCTCTAATAAGAGCAACCCATTCAGCTACTTCGGCAGAAAAGACTCCTCGAAGCCAGGAAGTTTCAATCACACCTGAGACTGTGCAAACTGCATAAATTGCTCTCAGTGTACCATCTTTGTCTCTGAAACAGGAGCCATCAACAAACATGACATAGCCATTTTAAGTTAGGAAAATGTCTTGAATGTCAATTCTTGGCACACAATTCAGTGACATCAAGAGAGTCATGCTCAACCTTATTGATACATTCACTGGCATTTTCAATCGGGGTAGGTGAAAAAAGTAGCAGGATTTAGGAGTGTGCATCTCTTTAAATTGACATCTGATGCAGCAAGGATGACCTCTTCATACTGGGTCAAATGTGCACTAGTGAGATACTGTGTCTTGGTTCAAGTTAACAATATCTCCAATGAGTGGGGTACAAAAACATTCATGATATGAGCCATAGCAATGCCTTCGCACTGTTCAATGCTGATGCTCAAGGCTGCAACCCCCTTCAAACAACCAGGCAGTGTAGAGGCCACAGGATCAAGTTTGGCCAAAAATGAGCCACAGGCTTATTAACATTTCCATGCAACTGAGTCAAAACTAAGAGAGCACATGCCTCCCTCTCACAGCAATATAAAGAAAAGCATTTGTTATAATCAGGCATGCCCAGAGCTGGGACACAGCATAGGCTTTCTCTCAGCTCTGTGAAAGCGCATATACAGTTGTCATCCAATGGTACCGGATCAGACACATCTTTGTGTGTCAGCCTCCGTAAAAGCTTGGTCAAAAGGGAAAAGTTTGGAATCCACTGACAACATTAGCTAACTGTAGGAAGATGGCTCTCTATATGGTACACTTAAAAAAAGTACACCATGCAGAGATCCCAGTGGCTCCTCAACTGGTTGGCAGAGGCAAAAGTAGACAGAACGAATGCTCTATTTTGTGATAGTGTGGGCGAGCAGTTAGGCTTATCAGAGGATAGTGCTAAGCATTTGTTGTACTCAAAGAGGCAATAAATGAAACACACACTCAAAGAATAAATCCAAGACCAAATTAGAAAAATAACACTTCTTTTTATATATGTTTCATACCCAAGAACTTTGTAATCAGGTAAGTACTTTTTCAAACATAAATACTTTTAAGATTAAAAAATCTACGCTTAGTGCAATTCTCAGAGTTCTTCACTGTTAACCTATGGAAGAAAACAATGTTCAGCAAACACAGGGTTAACAATGACTTACAAAGCCAATCTCTGAGAGTTAAGGTAAGTACTGGGCACTAATCAGAATCAAACCAGCAGCTGACTCTGGCAGCACCAGGGGGCCGGGTGCAGGGGTGCAGTAAGGCATCAGGTATCCAGTGGTTTTCAATAGGAGTTGGCCCTCGGGACAAACAGGCTGCAGGCTCTAGCTAGGAAGTCAGTCAGGGACAACAAGCAGGTAGGTTGTAGACTTTGTGTGCTTGAGGATGAAGGTGCACCTTTGGTCCTTGTCTCCAGGGTCCAGAGGCGACAAATGCAGGGTGTCCTTAGGCATCGGTTTTCTTTGTCTGGGAGTGCTTGCGGCCAGGGGGCCTCCGTGTTGAGGCTGCAAGTGTCATCGGGGAGTCCAGCAAGGGGGGATCCAGGATGGACTCGAGCTCAGAGGAGCCAGGGGATGTCTTTGGCACCAGTGACCCACCTCAGATGGGGTCAGGGGCAACAGGTGCTGTAGTTGCTGGAGGTGTTGAGTTTTCTCTCACCATTAAGCCAAGGGAGAGGGGGCCTGCATGCAGAGGCTGCAGGCGTCTTGAGGAGCTCAAGAGGGGTGAAACCTGAGTGGACTCAGGCTCTCGACAGCTGGGGAACTTTGCTGGCACAGTTAGTTGGCTTCACCTCGGGTCGGGTGCAGCGGTCACTTCGGGTGGCAGGTCTTTGCTGCAGAGTGCTTTCTTGAGACTGTTGCAGAGCAGATCTGCTGCGCATAGGAGTCTGAGTCTTTGTGAAAGACAGGCAGTCCTCTTGGGTTTTGTGGAGGCTCACCTACAGGATGAGTTGTCTTTTTGGGCAGAGTCTGTCGAGGTCAGCAGGCAGGCCAGTGAGGCTGGTACCAAGTCAGCTGCTTCTTCTTTTCCTCTTCTGCAGCTGCAACTCCTCGGCGTCGTTTTCTTTGTAGGCACTCAGGATCTGAGTTCTAGGGCTCAGGGGTGGCACTTAAATAGTCAATTTAGTGGCATTACAGGGAGAGCCAGGTGGTAGCCAATGCACTGATCACCTTTAGGGTAACTACACCCTTCTTATCACCACTTCTGCTGGGAAGTGGGCATAACCCTAACTCTAGTGGCCTAATTCTTTCCAAACAAGATGGAGGAATTTAAAAAGTAGTATCCACTACAGCTAGTCCACCTTAGGGGTGGGGCTGGCATGGAGTGGGCACACCTCCCAATCTGACTAATTTCCTGCCTGTTCTGCTGCCAAAAGTGGGATCAGGACGGGGGTCAGTCATCTCCACCATCTGGAGAGACCTGAGTATCATTACAAAGGCGGCCAGGCCTTTGAAGCTCCCTGCCCTGGAATGTACATCCTGCCTGGGGGAAGGGCTCACACCCCCGCCCAGTGCAGGCTTTTGTCTCTAGCCCTCAAGAGTGCTGGCTTTTACCCTGGACGGCCAGAAACATGTTTAAGGTGGTTAAACTGGTCAGGACCAGTCAGTCAATACACTAGTAAATGGTAGATGCCCTCTGGGTGCAGTTATTAGTAAATCCCTCATTGGCATCCGTGAGAGTTTATTAATCAGAGATGTTTGATACCAAACATCCCTTATCCAAAGAAGCCATCATATAGCTGGGGAACTCATAGTGGCCGGTGTCCAGCACATGCATGTAAAATGGCTTCCATGGTCACTTTTCGTGCCTGAGGATCGACAATGACTTAGCAGGGGCATATCTGCTTGTACAGTTATGGCCTCACATAATATTATGCACCCTGCCTTAGGGCTGTAAGGCATGCTAGAGGGGTGACTTACATATATTACGTGCAGTGTTTAGGGGACGTGGCACACAGGCCGTGTGCCATTTTGTGTATCCACTTTTGTCTGCACCAAAACATACAACCTTCAATGGCAGCCTGTCATGTGCTTTATGAGGGGTACCTTAGGGTTGCAGAATTCATGCTGCAGCCCTTAGGAACCCTCCTTAGTACCCCATGTCCATTTTTCCCTAAATGATTCAAGAGAGCAATTGTGTCTCTCCTGCATGCTTCTTGCACGTCTGATGCCACAAGCAGGCAGTTCATCAATATACTAAACTAAGACTGAATGATAGGGCATTTTAAGTGGCTCCAGATTCTTTTTCAAGATCTGGTTGAAAATGGACAGACTCTCAGTATACACTTGTGGAACTTTGTACCATACCAAAACACAACTGCTAAACCAAAAAGCAAAGAGAAACTGGCTCTCCTCATGCCACAGTATGGAAAAAAATGCTTGGCAAGGGTCAGTCACAGTGAACCATTCTGTCTTACATGGAATTTTGAATAAAATCACTGCTGGATTCGGTACCCGGGGACAACATGGGACTATTTCATTAACTTTTCTAAGGCCCTCAACTATGCAGTACTTTCCACTGGGCTTCCGCAGTCCTAGAATAGGAGAGTTACATGGACTTCCCATTATCTCCTTCAGAATGCCCTGTTCAATTAAACAATTTATGAAGCATGATATTCCAGCAACTGTCTTCGTTGTCATGTTATATGGATTAATTTTTGGATACACTGCATTTGGCTTCACTTTTATTTTTACAGGCTCTACTCCTTAAATGAGACCTATCTTCCTGAAAAATTCCAAACTTCAGGTGTCACTGTGCCTCTTAAATCTTCTGGCAAATCATTATGGGAGTCATTATGACTTCGGCGGTAGGTGGTAATGTGGTGGTAGTATCACCAACAGGCTGGCGGTACATACCGCCACATTATGAAATTGGTGGGTTGGCTGCAACCAACCTGCCAATTTACCATTCCTACCGCCATGGCTGTAGCAGCCGCCCAAGTCGGAGATAACAATCTCCCAGCCCAGCATCCGCTATTGTACCGCCGGCAGCATTTTGAGCCAGCCAATCGCCATGGTTTTCGTGGCATTAGCAAAGAATTCCTTCCCTGTAACTGGTAGGAGGCTCACCCACCCCCCAAAACACTCCCCAGATGCCCTCCACCACCCCTCCATCCACGCTCCCCCTTCTGATCTCTCACCCCCCCATACACACACACACTTGCAGACAGGCACCACGCACACACCCGCTCACTCACACTGGCATACACGCATTCATTCACGCATACATCCATTCATGCTCGCACACATCCGTACACACATTCACAGTGACATGCAGACATGCATTCACATTTCCATTCTTACACGCATTCATACATATGCATACACCCACTAAACAACAGTGCACACACAGATGCATTCACGCACACACATCCATGCACACAACCCCACACACACACACACACAATACCCCCCTCCCCTGTCCGAAGCCTAACTTACCTGCATCCAGGTGGTCTTCCGTCAGGGAAAAGGATTGGTGCGCAGCTACCGCCAACAGCGCCCGCCAGCAGAACACCTGCAGGCCTTATCATGTGTCATGATACGGCTGGTGGCGGTCTACTGGCGTGGCAGTGCTGGTGGTAGCAGCGCCACCGTATCACCATCCGCCAGTATGGCCACGGCCGGATTTCTACCCTTCTTGTGGCAGAAGTCCGGCTGTGGGCATAATGTGGCAAACGGATGGTAGCTGCGATGACCATCTTTTGGCGGCCGTCAACGTGGCGGTAGGCGGTTTATACCGCCAATGTCGTAATGTGGGCCTATATGCCAGAACTGGGTACACTGTGACACTGGGTACCGTTTCACAGTTTTGCAGGGCACATCCTCATCATTTGTCTGTAGTTCGATTCCTCGGGGTGTGCAACTAATAGAACAATTTAGCTTACGCAGTAGGTCACGCTCAAGCAGGCTTACAGGACTTGAATCACAGACCACAAATTGATGCTCATATCCAAATTAACCTGTTTTTATGGAGACAGATTACAGTTACCGGGTTTGTTTGCAACTCCTATAACTTGGATTCTTTTTTCTGAAAGGGGAAAATTCAGTACTTTTGCTGTTCTGACAGTGAAGCATGTAGCCGCAGTGTCAACCAGGAATGACACATGGTGACCCATCACATCAGCATTTACATAGGGACCACATTGATCTACTTCTAAGGACGCACCTAACATGCAATCCTCGTCATCTGAGCTAGCAACCTGAAGGATCTCTGAAAATTCCTCATCACACAGATCCTCTAAGGGAAACTGCAATGCTAACTGATTCACATCTGCATTTGCAATTTGATTTAAACTCTGTTGTGCAACAACGACTTGTTTGAGTCAGCAGGGCTAGCGGTATCTGCTCTCCTTGGGGGACATTTACATTCCGTATTTGGGTCTTAGAATTCTCTGAATTTGAACCTGATTATTACCTTCTACGTGATCATTACATTATTACGGGGACACGCCCTTCGCCAATGACCAAAATTTCCGCACACATGACACAGATTATCTCTCTTCAAAATGTGGACGCCAACAACACCAGTCTGATCTATCTGAACACCACATCCTCTACCTCTAGGTTGGATAACATTAGTTCCCTGCTGGTGTACTCCTTGCATACCACTAGTGTTCACCATCATTTGTGGGCTCTGACTAGCGTTCTGTACAGCCTTCAATTGCATGACCATAACCTTCTCTTTTATTTCTTGTGCTTCTATTCCAATTAATCACTGCAGTACTTTGCGTAACACAATCAATCGGTTTGTTCTGCGCCAACAAATCAAATGCTGCTGAATCATCTCACTTATGTCTGGTTTCAAGCCTTGCACAAATCTAAAAACAAATCTAAAAACAAAATGATCCATATCTTTAGATTTGATTGTTTCTGTACCACTGAAATATTTGAAAACCTGCAACAATCTCTCAGAATAGGCATTAATTGACTTCTTTGATTCCTTTGTTGTCCTGTCAATCCTCTGCCAATCAATGTGCTTCAGACACACCTTGTTTTTCAAGAACTCAATTACCTTTTAATACCTTTTGATCACTTCTTCAGATGGAGCACCCTTTACTGGTAAATTAATTTTACATGCAGTCCAGAAATCACTCAGAACCCCAATGTCAAACAATGTATTCAAGTCTTCCCACAGGCATTTTCAAAGTTTCTCAAACCTTTCTGTCTGTAGTATTCCACTGGTTTCTATCTCAACCTCTGGAAATCATTTGTAAATGACAAAAGATCACTCCTACTCCAGGGTACATGACCATAACCTCCAACTGGTAGCTCTCTCATAGAAAGCATTTTAACATTGGCCTGTCGGAGGCACATCTGGCTTTGCTTTCTTCTGATCTCTTTTCTTCACCCATCTACCTTCCCACTTATCTATAGCTCCCCATTTATGAATATATGTGATTAATTCTTTAATGTGTGATTTCATTCCTTGAGATCTCATGTTAACTATGTCTTGTATGCTAAACTCCAATCTATAACTTCATTTTAAGGGCTTTGATTTCTCCAAATCCACGTCATATTTCTCGGCTACTTCAGCTAATCTCTCATAAACCTGTGCTTCACATTGAGTAATGTCTTTGCACACAAACCGCACTTTGTCTTCTGTGTAAGTTTCCAATTGGGCTGTGTCTAACGTTCCTAATTAAATTTAATTCCAATTTCAGTCTGGACACATTCAACAATCTATCTCTCTCTTCTTGTCTCACATTGCAGTTCATTATACTTGTTGCACCTTCAAGACTCAAATTATTTAACCAGTCATTTAAAAGCTGTACAGTGAAACCTCAGACATACAACATTTCTGCTCTTGGCAGACCGGCAACTGGTCGATTCAGGGTACTTTCAATAGACAGCTCTTCAGGAGTGTTAAAAGGTATTCCTCCTTGTGGAGTATTGCAATTTGCATTCAGGATCTGCTTTGGTCTGGGCACAAAATAAAGCGAGGATCTCTGAGGAAACCTTGGATGAGTAGTAAATCCTGTCTGACTTGTCATTGGATCTGCAATTTGTGTAAGTGTGAAAGGTCTCAGAAGAGAACCCGTTCTCTCCATTTCTACGTTGTTAGAATACACCGATCTTTGCACACCATTTGGGGACATCTCATGGGATGTAACTGGTTTGTCAGGAACTGTTGGACATTTAATGAATGTACATTACTCCCAGACATACTAGAGCACACAAAGGAACAATGTGACTTATAATCAAAGGAACTGTTCATGCATCTGGACCAGCAAGTCAAAATAGAATTTGGCACAGATGGAAGCACATAAGGTGTCTGCACTGACAGGTTCACAATAAAACTCGGTACAGGCTGAACTGTGCTAAAGCTCTGAACCGGCTGATTCACATGAGGAATCAGCATCACCGAATTTGTAGGCATACCTGGCAGTATCTGACTTAGGGTGTGTGTAACTTGAGCAGTAGGCATATTCATGATTACATTTTGTGCAGCTTCACTTCTTGCTCCTACATCAAGAGAATGGTATGGAGGAGGGCGATTTAATAAAATCTGATTTATAAATTCATCAACTGAATCACTCTTGTAAGCCACTGTCTTCTTATCGTAAGTGTCTGTTGTCTGCTCTGTTTTTCTTGTCTTTCTCTTAGTTTTGGGTTTATTGCTTTCTCCACCTTCACCAGAAATAGCTGGATACGATCTAGCTCCTTTGATTATGTCTGCTCTCCAAGCTTTCTGCTCTCCATCCCATCTTGCCTCAGCAATTTTCTTTAATGCTTTCTGAACTCTATTCTAAAACTTGTTTTTTTGTTTCTGTCATGCTATATGTTCCCAAACACTAAGCGCTTCAAATTGTACAGGTCTCAGAGGAGGGATCATCTCATAAAGCACTCACCTCAGATTATCTAGACTTCTTATATTAAAGGTTCCATAACAGGGAAATGCTAATGCACCTTCTTTCTCAGTAAACTTGTACCACTCTTCAAGCCACAAACATGCATGAAGACCTTTTTCAGGTGCTACATAACAACCTGGATTCCCTTTGGGTGGGACCTCTAGACCCTCTCTCACCGGAATAAACACATCTTCCTTTAATACATTTTTTAACCCTTTAAAGAACTTAATTTTCAATCAATTTAATCAAATCACAATAACTTGTCCTTCAAATCAGGAATGAACTTCAACCCCACAATCCTTTTCTCTTGATGTTCTCAGCAAAAAGCAACGCAGCACTGTCTACCAATACCAGCGCAGCTTCACACCAACCAACCTATACCAGCGCAACACACGATGACATCAAACTCCCTCCTTTCAACAATGCATTCGCTTCACAACTGTCTCACATACAATCGCTCATACACACCTAACGCAAAAATATTGTGAGCAAAAACCATCAACCTGTCTGGGTACTACAGGATAGGGTCTCAAACACTTCAAAGCAGCACGGAGTAACACTTCATGACAATTACACACAATGTGAAACTTGACAGAAATTATCATTCCAGGTGATACAGAGCCTTCATGTGTACTCAGTATTCACTTAATACCAACCATTCCTACAATCTCTCAAGGAAATACTATGGGTACTCTCGATAGCACCTCACAAGCAATACCGACTGCAGACAATAAATTAACCAAGTGTCTTCTACACTTGTGTGTTATCCCAGGATCTTCGGTCATGACAGTCCTATCAACAACAACATCAACAACCGCTGACATTCGTTAGCAACCGGCGCCATAACCACGCAACGTCAGAAACTCCCCAAAAAAAACACTTCAAAGCATCACACTTTACTATAATCTTCAGGCCAAAAGCAATGCAAGCGCAAAAAATGCTGGAACTTCATCAGTCTTTGCAACTGATCCATGGAACAGAATTTGGGGTGGGCAAAGTTTGGAGCAGGCAATCGCATGGGACAAATCCTATCACCCTAATACTATGCATAAATTGTTATCTCCCCCTTGTTGGGTGAACCAGACCTCTGCTACCAGATTTGTTAATGCATTTCTTCCTTCGCAGGAATCAATGCTTGACAAGGTCAATGAATCTTTAGACCCAGCATAAAGGTGTGGAGAAATAGTGATTACATTTCCAATACAAACCAGTTCAACTACACAGAAAGACCAATGTGGCCACACTTGGCGAACTCCAGTCGGAAATAAAGTTAAGGGATTTTATTACAAGCTCAGACTCAAAGTCATGTAGACAACTCTCAAGACAAAGGTTTAAAGATACAAAATCACCAAGGGTTGCCCAAGGCAACAAAATAGGTTCAAACTAAGTAATGTTAGAAGAACAAAGCATTCAACAAATACAATACTAAACATCCTGAAGAATAACCTGATGTACAGAAAACAAGCGTTGCTCACTTCTAATAAGCATTTAAGCAATTCAAATCATTACGTTCAACTAGTTTGGGCAAGGAAAACCCTACAGATTAGCCTAGCAGAGATTAATAAGGGCTGGGCTGAACACATGTGGACGAAAGGCAAAAAGTACAACAAGGGCAAAAAGAATTATGAAAAAGAAGATCTGGGTAACAAATCACTGACTAAAATGAGCAAAAGGTAAATTCAAAGAGAAGGCATCAGCATTTCAGAAGCTTGGACAAGAGTCTTCTTCTCTGGATCAAGGGAACAATCTCTAGGTCTCAGCAAAGCATTTCAAAGAGGCAAAGGCAGAGAGGTCAATATCTCTTAGGGTCCAAGGGATTCTGCAAGCAAAATAGGATGGAACAGGCAGCTGCAATGGGGTCTGGATAGGGACTGCCACAAATCCATTTGAATAACAGAATATTTAAGTTCATAGGGCAGGATGATTTGTCCACCCATCATTCCACATGATGTTGAACGTGTAACATCCAGTAGAAAACAATAATGCGATTCGCACTGCAAGATTAGTGAAGATTCTCAAGACATTCGTGTGAACGGTGTCCATCTTACTCTTCCATGCAAGATAGGAACAATCGTACATGTTGCCAGTTCACAGTCCTGGATTTACTGTACTCAAGGACAACTTCCCAGACTCACTATATGTAGCACAATAGACATCTATTACCAAGCTGGCATTCTAATGAGAACGAAATCTGGAAGAGAGGTCCACGTTAACAAGATAACTAAACATTTTCTGCACAGTCACGAATACAGGGCCTAATAGGCCTCACTTAGGCTCACATTAAATCATGCAAATAAAACACATTTTAACACAAATCATACATCCAAAGTTAATACACTTCTATTAGCGTTCATGTTACACTAACTTTTAAATGAAATACCTCTGTTAACACATTTGTTAATATGGCGCAGAACTACATCGTTCTACTTTTGGATATAAATTTCAAAACATTGTCCTCAGGAAATCTAATATTGTTTTAATGCAGACTGTTATCTTTCACTCTAAAATATAACATGATGATGAATGAATTCTTCAAACATGAAATTAAACAGCTATACCACATAGGTTTCATTAGTTAGTCTAGAGTGTATGCACACTAATATGGCTTCTCAGGGCATCACTTTATAACCAAACTATTAGTCCATTGGTTAACATAATGCATAACATGTCACACACAGCTGATCACTGTGACATGAGGGACAATACTAATATTTCTACCTCATCACATGTGTGATGCACTGAAGAATCTAGATGCAAATGCAGTCCACACCTTTGCTGTTCAATTTTCTTAAATGCTATCATTGTTTGGTAATGAAGCATTCATAGCTCCTGCTGAGGCTGTACCAATTCTGCACTAACATTGTTCCTGCCCACTCTTTGCCTATCCTGTATTTGCTTAAAGGGTCCAGATCTGTACACTGTGCATGGGAATAAACAGACAAATAAAATACTCCTCCCTCCTCCTCCCGGTTACAGAATTGGAGCGCTAATGATAATGTCACAGAAAGATTTATCAATATAGGTAAAGTGCCTCTGTGTGAATCATAAAACAACTACAGTAGCATCAAATGCTCTCTGGTATAAAGGAAACAGTATTTTAAGTCTCTGACTCAACCCGACCATGAAATGATTGCACCCCTGATGTAAACATATGAAGGTAATGCAATTATTTTGGTCCCAAATATCAGCTTGACATTTCTTTAGAAACACACATTTTTACTTCCAAATTGAACCCTTTTCTTTTGGCTAAACAAATTCAGTTATCCCAAAGAAAACCTTATATATTGTTAAAAAATATTATTTTAGTTAGGTTTTCAGTTTGAGCAATTTCACTAGTTTGATTCCCAAATACCAGCTTTCAATCTTCATCAAGTTCTCACATCTGCGGTCCACGAGGAGAAAATCAGCCTCATGCTCCCATGTATAGCAATCATTTGTGAGGGATACCAAGCATCGGTGACTGTATGCCAAAATTTAAGATGTAGAAATATTGCTGAACATAAATATTGTGTCCTAAATATAAATAACTAGCGTGAGGCTTCTGTAGTTCGTGGTCACAATCTGACATTATCCTCCTGATCTGGCCCTATCGCGGCTATATAGTAAGCAGTATACAATCTAGATACCGGCAGTAACCTGTTCGTGAAGGTTTTGATGAAGGCATTGTCGCATGAATAAACCTAACAGTATGACTTATCCTAGACCGCGGAGGTGAAATGGCGGCCACCTGAGAAACAGGTCTGATCTGCACAGCAACCCTAATGCAGTGAGTGCCACACTTCTGCAGTACTTAGGGGTCCTCTTGCCCCACTGCTGTGCCGTGGGATGGGAGGCGCATCCCCCAGAAGCCTGAGGTGATACACTCCCTTGTCACAGAGATCGCTGACTACCGGCAGGAGCCCATGACTACCTATGCCAGCTATCCCATTACAGCTGTGGGCTAGAAGCTCGAGGGCTGCAATACCAAACTCGGTGAACGAGCCCACCCCCTAGTGGATAGACTAAAAAATTACCAGCACTGCCCGCAGCCACAAACGCTATGACTTGACTGATAAGGCCACTTGCTGATGTGTGAGGCCTTTGGGCAGGTTTGCCCAACTCTTGTCGATAAGTGCCAGTGGATCTGACAGGACTGTTAACTTGCCCATACCACCTGATGCACTGTGGAGCCACAGAAACTAAGAAGGTCGCTGGGAGAGGCCCGCATGGCTTCCCATAACCAGGGCCAGCAAACCCTGAAGTAGCCCTCTGGCCACCACAGGCTGTGATCAAAGGCAGGGAGGACCTGGCTTGGCAATTCGGGCTGGACTATTCCCATGAGGAACAGGATCAAGACTGATTTGCATATGGCTGGGTCCAAACTGGAGTGGCAGGGTGAGCAAAAGAACAATGGATTAAACCCAGATCTTTGACTGGGGGTGAGTGTTTGCATTGTTCAGCACTCCATCCATCATTCTTTTGTGTTGCTAAAGTTGTCCTAAGTGGGAAGGGTATGCCCAGATGTGGGTCCTTGCTCACTGTGCTACTGGATTCAAGATAGCCTGGCTGATGAAGGGTGATACCCTGAAACCGGTCCCAGGATGCTTGTTTCTGGTCCAGGGAGGACCTGCCTTGGCAGTTTGGGATGGACTGTTCCCATGAGGAACTGATTTGCATATGGCTGGGTCCAAACTGGGGTGGCATGGTGAGCAAAAGAACGATGGATTAAACCCAGATCTTTGACTGGGGGTGAGTGTTTGCATTGTTCAGCACTCCGTCCATCATCCTTTTGTGATCAAACAGCACCACCGGTTTCTAGTAAGCTCTAATACAGGGAGTGCAGAATTATTAGGCAAGTTGTATTTTTGAGGATTAATTTTATTATTGAACAACAACCATGTTCTCAATGAACCCCAAAAACTCATTAATATCAAAGCTGAATATTTTTGGAAGTAGTTTTTTGTTTGTTTTTAGTTTTAGCTATGTTAGGGGGATATCTGTGTGTGCAGGTGACTATTACTGTGCATAATTATTAGGCAACTTAACAACAACAAAATATATACCCATTTCAATTATTTATTATTACCAGTGAAACCAATATAACATCTCAACATTCACAAATATACATTTCTGACATTCAAAAACAAAACAAAAACAAATCAGTGACCAATATAGCCACCTTTCTTTGCAAGGACACTCAAAAGCCTGCCATCCATGGATTCTGTCAGTGTTTTGATCTGTTCACCATCAACATTGCGTGCAGCAGCAACCACAGCCTCCCAGACACTGTTCAGAGAGGTGTACTGTTTTCCCTCCTTGTAAATCTCACATTTGATGATGGACCACAGGTTCTCAATGGGGTTCAGATCAGGTGAACAAGGAGGCCATGTCATTAGATTTCCTTCTTTTATACCCTTTCTTGCCAGCCACGCTGTGGAGTACTTGGACGCGTGTGATGGAGCATTGTCCTGCATGAAAATCATGTTTTTCTTGAAGGATGCAGACTTCTTCCTGTACCACTGCTTGAAGAAGGTGTCTTCCAGGAACTGGCAGTAGGACTGGGAGTTGAGCTTGACTCCCTCCTCAACCCGAAAAGGCCCCACAAGCTCATCTTTGATGATACCAGCCCAAACCAGTACTCCACCTCCACCTTGCTGGCGTCTGAGTCGGACTGGAGCTCTCTGCCCTTTACCAATTCAGCCACGGGCCCATCCATCTGGCCCATCAAGACTCACTCTCATTTCATCAGTCCATAAAACCTTAGAAAAATCAGTCTTGAGATATTTCTTGGCCCAGTCTTGACGTTTCAGCTTGTGTGTCTTGTTCAGTGGTGGTCGTCTTTCAGCCTTTCTTACCTTGGCCATGTCTCTGAGTATTGCACACCTTGTGCTTTTGGGCACTCCAGTGATGTTGCAGCTCTGAAATATGGCCAAACTTGTGGCAAGTGGCATCGTGGCAGCTGCACGCTTGACTTTTCTCAGTTCATGGGCAGTTATTTTGCGCCTTGGTTTTTCCACACGCTTCTTGCGACCCTGTTGACTATTTTGAATGAAACGCTTGATTGTTCGATGATCACGCTTCAGAAGCTTTGCAATTTTAAGAGTGCTGCATCCCTCTGCAAGATATCTCACTATTTTTTACTTTTCTGAGCCTGTCAAGTCCTTCTTTTGACCCATTTTGCCAAAGGAAAGGAAGTTGCCTAATAATTATGCACACCTGATATAGGGTGTTGATGTCATTAGACCACACCCCTTCTCATTACAGAGATGCACATCACCTAATATGCTTAATTGGTAGTAGGCTTTCGAGCCTATACAGCTTGGAGTAAGACAACATGCATAAAGAGGATGATGTGGTCAAAATACTCATTTGCCTAATAATTCTGCACTCCCTGTAATTGCAAATAATTGCACAGGACTGGCCTGGGGACTAGCTACTATCTTCCAGGGACTGCTTCTGACTCCTATCTTTACACTGCAAATTAAGAAGCACATTATCTGTCTCCCCTTTTCAGTGAAGACAAACTAACGCTGATTCGGTTGTATATGGGCCTGCAGTGACAACCGCTATTTACATATGACACCATTTTGGGAGATACCAACTCCATGACAGGGCCTATATTTATCTGATTCTTTTGGCTACATTAAATTAGTCTACATGGTGGCGTCCTGTCTACGCCACAAAGGGAGACCCCAGAAATTGGAGGAAAAAGGAGCTCACTGCTGAAAGATGGCGCAAAGCAACACATTTAGGTACTTGGTCGCTGCTGGAGAGGCCTGAGTCTGCTCATGCACCCCTGGCAATGAAATACTGGGGGAAGCAGGACTGGGTCATCGGAACGCTCAATGCAAACCCTACACTAATCCTGCTGAATTAATAATACTCCCTACTACGAGGTGAAAGCTTACCATTTTGACATCACCACTCTAGACCGGCATAGGTTCTTTCTGCTACTTGGGATGGACCCAATACACCACTTTAGCGCACAGGTGATTCTGGAGTTCCTGTCTTCGCTTTGACCACTCTTTCAGCATGCAAAAATATAGCTCTTTGCGGACACATTAACACCCACACCTCCAAACCACTAGTATACGCTGTCAAAATGGGCAAATCGGATGTCGGTCAGACCAAGCTACAATTTGACGTTTGAAGATCCATGTGCACGCTAAACAATGGCACGGACCAGTCCTTCGTGGAAGACTCTCCCTCAGATGAACCCACAGATGCAGTAGATATGAAAACACTACTGATGGCCATGCAGCAAAGCTTAACATCCATCTAAACCAAAATGGACACTATGGGGGTCATTATGACCCTGGCGGTCGGTGCTAATGTGACGGTAGTACCGCCAACAGGCTGTCGGTACTTACCGCCACATTATGATATTTGCAGGTTGGCCGAAGCCAACCCACCAATGTACCACTCCAACTGCCATTGCGGTAGCAGCCGCCAGGCTGGAGATGAGAATCTCCAGCCCGGCGGCCGCCATTGTGCCGCTGGCGGTATTATGTCCCTGCCTACTGCAATGGTTTTTGTGGCGTTCGTATCGCCCGCCAGCAGAACACTGGCAGGCTGTATTATCTGTCATAATATGGATGGCGGCGATCTCCTGCCATGGCGCTGCTGGTGGTAGCAGCGCCACCTTACCGCCATCCGCCAGTATGACCACAGCCAGATTTCTGCCCTTCTTGTGGTGAAAATCCGGCTTTGGTCATATTATGGCGGACGTATGGGAGTCACGGCAACGGACTTTTGGCGGCCGTCGCTGCAGCGGTAGGTGGTTTTTACCGCCAATGTCAAAGTGAGGGCCTATGTGTAATAGAATGGATTCCATCGCGCACAAATTAGAGAAACAAGGAGGACGCTTTAAGGAAGTTGAACAGAGACTCTCAAACAGTAGAAGACACTGTGTTGACCTGAGGAGGCCAACTACTCAACATGGAAAAAGTCCTAAAACTCATCATGGCAAAAAATTAAGATCTAGAAGCATGGTTTCCCTTGAACAATCTGCACATATTGGGAGTACCGGAATCTACATGTGGAGGACTACAATGAGCGGCCCCTTACCACTCTTTTTGTCACGGACTCCTTCTCTAAATTATTTGTAATTGAGCACGCTGATCAAGCACTGCTGACCCATTCCCCACCTGGGGTCACTGCGAGACCGATAATTACCGGGCTACTTAATTGTAAACATTGCAACACTGCCCTGCGCCTGGCAAGAGAGAAGCTAACTCTGCAATTTGATGGAAACCAGGTGACCATATATCCTGACTTTACCATCGCAGTTCCAGAAGCGCAGTGAAAATTCATACCTGACAAACAAAAAATGAGACAAGCCGCCATCCTTTACGCGATGCTCGATCCAGTCCACCTCTGCATTTCCTTCCAGGGCAAAGAATATTTCTTTACAAGCCCACAGATGGTCACTGAATTCATGTACAGACACTCTATCGGCACTTCCCCGATGAAACTACCTCCTGGTTCCCCCAGGCCCACTTCACCAGCATCAGACTTGAGCTGATCCCAAAATCTCTAAAAGGCTATCATCTTGTGACTAGGTCTTCCTCACCGGCGTTGACCATGGCCTGGGGCAGACATGTTTACAGCACTCTCTGTCCATTAAGCGGTGGTTAGTGGGCACTGTTGGCCATATTTCTACCAATTCTTTTTATGTACACTCATGATCAAGATTTAGCTTCTGCTTTTATTTTTTCAAACATACCCATAATGAGCCAGAAGGGGCAAAACTGGACCCACCCGGGACTCCCTCATACACACGAAGATGACTCTTTCTGGATCTGTGGATTGCCTCTACAGGCTACCCCTAGTTGGGACAGTTGATACAAATTTTATATAATTCTTTCTGTTTTAGTCTTGTTAACTAGAGCATCTCTAACACACTCTTGACAATTCACCTTCTACTGCTCCCGCTACTTTCCTCCTAATTCTCTATTCTGGTTTTTCCTCAGTTATTTCCTCTGCACTACGTACTGGTGATATTCCCACCAAAGTCATAATATGTTTTCTGTTACAATTTCAACTTTTCTTAAGTTTGAAAGGGCGGGACGTATCCCTGTTTGGATTCGGCTGCCAGTGTGGTTGAATTGGGACAATGGGATTGTTTGAAATGTTAAGTTGTGCTCACCGATTCATCATACTGATACCACATTGTTCTTGCCCAGCGTCTTTTTCTTACAACGACACACTAGTCAAGCCCTTTATAACCCGCCTTAACATGACCAATAGCACTGATGCTCAGATAACTTACCCACACACAACATATAAATGTCTTACAGGGAATATCAGAGGTCTTGGATGTCCGCGAAATCGCACGCATATATTAGCAGCTTTGTATCATCTTGACATCCACATAGCCTGCTCATCTAATAGAATCTTCTGGTATATAATTTTCTGCATTGGCCTCCTGGGCCTTCTACAGGCAATTCTCCACATACTCCTCTTATGCATGAGGCACTGGTACACTCATTCGCAAAGGGGTGCCCTATATCCCACAGGGCTCACTGAACGATACTCAAGGCTGCTACTCACTTATGTGGGGCAGACTGGCTTAATCTGCTTTTATACTATAAATTGTTATGGATTTAATATTGACCATCCCACATTCTTTGGCTGCCTCTGGGGGCAAATTGCAGATATAGGCCCATCCCTCATTTTATTGAGGGGGGGTGGCAAATGTTAACATTGTCCTGAACGCAACCATTGACCGTTCTCATAGTCCATCCACCTCCCATAACGCCGCTGCTCGTCATATACGAGATATCATGGAAGATCACAATCTCGTAGGTGCTTGGAGAACATTTCATCCAACTGATAGAGAGGGCACATTCTATTCAGGGGTACACAACAGTTGGTCATGCTTAGACTACTGGGTTGGCTCCAGTGGGTGGGCTCATGGATTCACAAAGTCTCTCACCTTACGCAAACATACTCAGATCCCTCCTCTGTTCTAATGGTGTTGCATCTACCTACCATTGCTCCAGAATATGCGACATGGTGACTCTCTCTTGCTGTGCTCCTAGACGCTCCGTTTTGTGAGGCATTATGACACAAGATTGTAGATTTTTTCTTGAGAAACACTGATTTGGTGCTAATGGTGGGCACTGTTTGGGAGGCATTCAAAGTCACAATTCGTGGAATCTGTATTGCTAAGAGTGGGGTGGGGTGTTTTGCTCACTGCAGGACCAATTAAGTAAACTGGAGAGCGAACTGAAATGACTTGAGGCTCTACTGGGTCATACAGATGATCCTAATTTATCCAAACAGATTATAACTACCCTTTCTGAGTTTCAGGAGACAGCTGAGAGGGAATGCCTCTATGGAGGTAAATATGTCCAGGGTTGGGCATATGGAGAAGTGAACACCCAAGGCACACCCTAGCTACAAAGACCCAGAAGCCACCTTCAGCCAATGATATTCCAGAGGTGCAGGGTGAAGGCTGGATCCTATATAGGGATACACTGGAAATCCTACATACATTCTCCTTATTTTATAGTTCCCTCTACACATTCCGCATGTGAGGGCCTGCAGATGGGGATTCCTATCTAGACGATGTAGCTCGGGTTGCTTGAGGGACGCTCAGCAGAACTTCCTTGCAGAAAATGTCACAGATAATAAGATTAGGGAGGTGATCATGCAATTGCAAGCCAGCAAGGCCTGGCAGATTTCTACAAGACGTATGATGGCCTATTACTACCGATACTAACATCAGAATATCAAGAAGCAAAGATGAATGGCCTACTCCCTTCATCTATGCTTGAGCCTATTATTATTATTACTCTGCTTAAGCCAGGAAAATCACCTGATAGGTGCAGATCTTACAGGCCACCGTCTCATTAATTGTGATGTTAAAATTTTTGCTAAAATACTTGCAAACTAACTCACCCTCCTCATGCCTTTCTTAATTAGACTGGACCAATCAGGCTTTATAACTGGACGGGCCATGTCCCATAATCTGTGGACATTATTTGTTTTGATGCAAGATATTGATCTAGACCTAGCTGTGGTGGCAGCTTTTCTGGACACCACCAAAGCCGCTGATTCCCTTGAATGGGATTTCTTAATGACTGTCCTTTGCCGGATGGGACTCCCGGATTCATTTTTTACATGGATTGAGCTTCTATAGTCACAACCAATAGCAAGAGTTAGGATTAAGGGCTTGAACTCCCCTCCCCTGAGGGATGTCTGCTCTCGCTGTTATATTTTGCTCTTGCAATAGAGCCCCTGGCAGCTAAACTACGCCTATACCACAGGGATTATCCAATCCACTACCCTTCCAGGCATTTTTTAGTCTCACTATTAGCAAACAACATCACCGTCTATTTGAGACACCCGCAGGTCAGCCTTAAGGGACTATCTGGTGTGCAGGTGAACTGGGAAAAGTCCTACCTCTTCCCTCTCACGCCAGCTACGCAACTGTTTGCCGAGACTTTCCCTTAATGGCGCCACTCTGAGCTTAAATATCTAGGGGTGGTGATATCGAGAGACAAAGAGGAAGTTATCAGAGCAAAATATGGCACAGCACTAGCTACAATTACTGATAGTATTACTCACTGGATTTCAATGCCCTTGTCACTAGCGGGTCGCACTGCGCTAATGAAAATGATTATATTGCCCAAACGTTTATATTTATTCCTCAACATAGCTTTACCACTGGGGTGCCACTTCTTCCAATCGCTTAGAATACAGATGATAATACTGGCATGAGCAGGCTAGCAACCCAGTATTCAAAGGGACAACCTCACGCTGCCATTCTCTTAAGGAGGGTTTGAGGCTACAGATATGCAACTTTATTCTCTGTGCTCCCAGTGCACTATGATTTTCACTGGTACCGACCTACTGCATTCCTTCCACATTTAGCAGTAGAGCAGGGATACATGACCCCTATCCTCGTATCTGGGGTCCCTATTAATTTCAACCACACTAGCTCACTCCACGGTTGCATGCACCTCCAATTCATGGCGTAGGCTGGCACGAAAGCTGGGCACACCACTGCTGTACTCCCCACTTTTTCCACTTTCTTATCATACATTATCTGTCACGCATGAGAAAGCCTGCAGACTACTACTCCAAAAACGTGAATTTACACATTGGGGTGATCATGGGGGTTCCTTTATGTCCTGAGCTATGTTCTTTGATGGAAAATCGGCATCCCCATTGGACATCTTTTTGTACATTCCGTTTCAACATAATATAATAGCTGCCACCCCAGACTTTCCTCGTGAACTCCCTAGACTGGATATCCTTCACGCCCTACTTCAGGCTGAAAACTTGAGACACCTAGCTTCCTTCTAATACACAGCGCAACAGGAGGCCCCTTGCCCTGGGGACAAACGCACGCCCAGTGGGAAATAAATATAGGGTCTACCCTTACAGATGATCAATTGCGCTTTTGATGTATTCAGACAGGGAGGATTACCTCTAGCATCAGACTTCGTATTATACAATAAAAGTTTCTTCACTGGGTATATTATATTATTGCCAGACTTCACCGCTACCGACTTCGCCCGGATGTTAAATATGCTTGGTGTGGACTGGCTAGGGCAGATTTTCTTCATCTTGAATGAACATGTGGCCCTATACAGGTTTACTGGGGAGAGATTTCCACAGTGCTAACTGCCATGATAGGTCAAGATATGACATTCACTCCACTCATTGCCCTTTTGGGACATACAGGGGAGGTCGAAGCAGGATTCAGGAAATATGTGGGGCTGTCTCTCCTGCTGGCTAAGTGCATAATTGCCTGTAGATGTGGACAGGGAGAGCTCTGAAATTTAAGGAATGGTTTCACCTGACCTTGTTTATTGCAATGACCAACTAGCACATGCTAAACTGTTATCTCCTCAATCTCGACTCATAGACATTTTGGACCCGTCGCATTGTGTTAACTCATTCACAAGATACTGGATATGATGAGGAATTTGCAACCTGAGAACTGAAGTGATACCCTGGAATAATTTGTACTTCTATTACCCCACTGCCTGTATATTCATGTATCTACTACGTTTATAGAATGCCAACTTAAGGGGAAGTACTGATGTGGGATGTACACACGTGCAAAATCAGATCCACTCTGCACTTCTCACATGATGCCACCAAGTGTGGAGGGTATACATCACAAATCTGTGATGTGTTGGTTTTAACCTTATCGCTGTGTACCTACAAAAGGTGGGAGGGTAGAGTGGAGTGGGATAAAAAGTATTTGCTTTGCTTATCATGAACTATCACTATAAGATGTGATGCACTTTGACTTTTATTGTTATTGCTGATTAACGAAAAAATCAATAAAGAAATGTTTTTTTAAAGAAGCCTAACACCCAAACACAGCCCAAAGAAACATATATAAAAAACGAAAGAAACAATAGTGCCTAGTTAATCTCTAATATGATACCAGTGGCTGCAGAGAATTTTATAAACATTATATTAGAAGTTGCTGATTGTCTGTCAAAAAAAGGAATTTTAATCAAAAACACAATTCAACAGCAACACAGGACATGCTGATCTGAACTATACCGAGCAATAGACCACCGTTGATTCAGCAAAAGAACACAATTCATTGAGTCTGACAATAAGTCAAATTTGATTACAGATTCAAACAATGAATTCACAGTCCATAATACATAAGTACAAGTTGACATGGGTCATGGCCTGGAGTCCAGGGAGTAGTAGCTTGGAGCGAGGCTGCCGGTTGCCTCCAGACATCCACCAGCGTCCTGAGTCCCTTGCCGTTCCAAACCCCTCCCAGACCTCTGGTACCCAGAGCAGTTATACTCTGGGTCTTACTGGTGCTGTTTACCTATCTGGAATTTCCTTGTCAGACCCGAGCTTACCGAGCTGGGCCTGTTGTGGCTGTCGCCCAAAATTGTGGTGCATGGGAAATCCGAGGGTGAATGCTGAAGTGTGATGAGGCTCGATTGCATAGTATGTAAATACGGACCATTACTCAGCGTACTCAAAAGTGGGGTGGGCTGCAGAGCCTGGTCGGGGACCGGGAGATGAGGGCCTGCAAGACGATGCTGCCCCCAACCCCGGAGAGAACTGAGCAGTGAGAGGTGCGCAGCAGGGGGAACGGAGTGGCAGGAGCTGGCGGGCTGCCCGGCAGTGTTGCCTGACGACTACCAGATGCCAGAGGAGTAAACAGCGCTGGACTCCTGGTGAGTGGAGGTGAGCGGTGCAGCCACGGTACTGACCCGGGGAGCACAACCGCATATGAACCGGACCGCTAGTGGCCCGCAGCGGCACTTCACGTTCCTGGGGATGATGCCAGGACTTTAGAGATGTCCTGAGAAGAGGGAAAGAGGGAACTGAAGGCGGGTACCCAGGGACATTTGAGACAAGAGCGAGGTGAGGGCGGGCAGATTCTAAGTTGGACCCTCTAGAAATACACCATTGGACCGTGACACATGGTGACCAACTCGACTCCACAGACCTGAAACTTCAAGGAACCGAAGCCTAACCCTCAGTCCAAGCTCAAAGGGCAAACAAGGGCTGGAAGAAGTCGCGCTGGGGGCGGAATGGGGGCCATGACCCCTGAATTCGACAACACTCTTCTTCAGTGCCGCACATCAGATGTAGCTGCCAGGAAGCGCAGAAATCACAGCAACAATTATCGAAGTCCACCCCCCACAAAAAAAAATAATAATAATAAACGCCCCACGCATACATCTGGACACTGAGATTCCCAAACATTACGCAAAATGGGCAAAATGAAAAAGAGGGAGGGAACGGACCGAGGTGCTGCGCTGGGCCTGCATGACGAGAGTGGTGGCACTGGTCCGGCAGCTCCCATCTGGGTCATGCCTCCTGAAAAACCAGAAAACATAGAGGAGAAAGCAGCAAATATGACTGCATTCCCGGAACAATGGATACGCAACGAAGTTGCCCCTGAAGGACTCTCCACATACTTCGTGATCAAGCGGGCCCTTCGAATGCTGTCACGGCCCCCACATCTGTGTGCAAGACCCCAGCCATCAGTTGCTAAGTTGCTCCACTTTAAAGACCAAGATCACATCCTCACTCAGGCCAGATTAATGGGAAAGATAAAAATAGAGGGCCACCGCATAATGATCTTCCAAGACTTCACAAGAGACACTCAGAGGCAAAGAGCATCATTCACATCACAACTCAGACACTTGGGAATTCAGTATGCTATGCTGTTCCTGGCCAAGCTTCGGATCAATACCAACAATGATGTACTTTTCGTCGCCTCCCCCCAACAGGTATGGGAATGGCTGGATTCAAATTTCCCTGCCTCTGTGAAGGAACCAAGATTCCACCAAGGTACACACAAGAGTAAAAGAAGGAAACCCAGGCGAAAAACTACTGCTGTGGTGCCGCCACGCTCACAGGCGTTTTTGGGGATACAAGAGGCAGCGGCGTCCCTCAACAGACAGGGGCTGGGCTCGTCCCTCCCCACAGATATTTTGTAGGACCGGGGCTCATTGTCTGGAAGTGCCTCTGTCTCCTCCCAGAACACATCTGACCCACCACCAAAGGTAACACCTGGCACATCTGACCCACCACCAAAAGTAACACCTGGCACACCAGAAGAGATAATATAAAGGTGCCGTGATCTGAATCACATCGGTTGGTCACCCCATCTCCAGAGGCTAAGGGAGTACTGTCTAATATCACAGGAGAAGCTTTTGAGCCACAAGAATCATCATCGACACACTTGTGCGGAGTTCGTTACACTGTCCTCAACTATGGGAAGAACGGATGATACCTCGGCCCCATGGGCAGAAAAATCGGATCTGAGATTGCACAGGGTCAGTCATCACAATGGCTGGGGAACAAAGAACTATCCTGATGAAACGGATAGCAAGGGGCATGCTCGGCGGAGTCTGCTCCAGGGTTCCTTGTTCTGACCCCCCTATCTGAACTGTTATAAACGTTATTGAAAGTTTGGACGGAGATGGTTGTTAGACCAGTCCGGGGGAAGGGGAGATGGGATGTTTGGTTACCTGTTTTGTTATTCACATGTTTGAACAAAGGTGTTGTATCTGCTCAAACACTTCCATATATGTACATGAGTGTCACACCTGAGACTTCCAGAATTAGGTTACAGGGACGGAGGGACATACACTCTTCAGCCAAGAACAACACATGGTGTACCCCCTAACTTACAATTTCCTGACGTGGAACATCCAGGGATTGAACAGCATGGCTAAACGGTACAAAGTCTACTCTCAACTTGAGAGACAAGGTATACATATAGCAGTTATGCAGGAAACACATCTTACAGGTCCAGAGGCCAAGGCTATCGCCAAGAGATGGCGTGGGCAGGTGTATGCTACTACATACTCGGCATTCACCAGAGGGGTCCTAATATGGATTCATCCCGGGGTCCCCTTTAAAAAAAAACAAATGATACAATAGACCCAGAGAGCCGCTACGTATTAGTTTCTGGAAGGTTAGAGGGAAGAGACATCACAATAGGGGGGGTTTACGCACCTAACCATGACCAGGGATCCTTTTTGGTGTCACTTTCAACATACACTAGGGCCTCAGCTAACACAGGCAACTATTATTGGAGGAGACTTCAATTTGCCTCCAGCATGGAATTTGATAGATCACACCCCCCTCTACCACAATCCCCTATACACTGATCGGCCAAACCATTCACTTACTGGCAACAACATTGGGGCCTCATAGATTCATGGAGATATCTCTATCCCGTGGAATGGGATTACTCATTCTATTCAAGTCTACATGACCTCCATGTCATACTGGATGCTTTTTTAGCATCCCCTGAGGTCAACAGCACTGCCTGCGGTGCAGAATACCTATGCCGCACGATTTCAGATCACAATCCTTTACTGCTTACAATAGCGTGGCATAGAGAGTGCCCTAGAGTACCGGACTGGCGACTCAGGGTGGAAACATTGGAAGATAGAGCCTTCTGGCAATCGATTATTTTGTGGACAATGAGGCAACTACGACCTCTCGACTGGTGGAATGGGAGGCCTTTAAAACAGTGATCAGGGATAAGTGCATGGTCAGTGTAGTAGGAGTTAAGAGGACCCTTGAGAAAGAAATTGAGGATAGCGAAGATAGACTTAGAACACTAGAACGGGAGAGACCGGGTGCTCCGGAACTGTCCCCACTACTTGTGGAGGCTAGAGAAAAAGTTGCGGTATCAGTTGAACAACTAAGGTGTTTTGATCATAAAAATTATATAACTTGGATGCATGCAGAGGGGTACGAATTGGGTGCTCTACTAGCATGGCTGTTGAACCCTTCCTTACAACACTCACTAGTGATAGAGATTGAGGACGGAAGAGGTGCAAGAGTCGATAAATGCCAGATTTACTGAATACTATTCCTCATTGTAACACGGCCACCAATATCAGGCGCTTAATTTCCGTCCTTCAATCCCCAGACTCGCAGAAAGCAGTGATAATGTCAGTTGATATATAGAAAGCTTTCTATAGTCTCCGATGGGACTACTTACACCAAGTGATGGAGAAGATGGGATTAGGACAGGGACTTATCAGGTGGTCGAAAATGCTATACACAATCCCAATGGCCTGTGTCCAGACAGGTCGCACGGTATCAGAGCCATATTCGGTGGGCAGGGGAACCAGACACGGTTGTCCTCCACCACCCCTATTATTTGCCTTAGCGATAGAGTCTCTGGCACAGGCTGTGAGAACGGGCAGCTAATTCATGGGGTTAAGCATCGAGGGTCGAACGCACAGAATCACGCTGTATGCAAATGATATGGTGCTCTTCCTACACAATGCTGATTATGAATTGGAGGGTGTGATAGAGCTGCTTGGGAAATTCAGAGACCTCTCTTGACTGCGTATTAGCTGGCAGAAATCCCATATCTTTCCACTGAAGAAGGGTGCTCCCCAGGGAGAGAACACGCGTTGTTGGCCTCCATCACGAGCCCGATGATCTCCTAGAGGGCAATGTGGGACGGGCGATTCAGAAATTAAAATCGGATGCCCTGCTTAGGAAATCTCTTCCATTATCAGTGGCAGGGCAGATTGCCCTGTTTAAAATGGTGGGCCTGCCTAGACTAACATATTACCTTGCCACCCTACCAATATTTCTTTCTTGCTCCCTGTTTCGGGAGATTAACTCCATAATGGTCAGCCTAATCTGTGGCTCAGGCAGACGCAGAGTGGCCCTAACTAAACTCCAGCGTCCCACTGAGGAGGGAGGGTTGGTAGTGCCTGATGTGGAGAATGGGGTAACAAGCGGAAACGTCTGACAATTGACTGCTTCGGCTCCTGCTAAACCCTAGAGGGCAACACCCTGCGAGCCCACCGGAAATGCAAATACTGCGAAACTGTTGGCTACGCAGCTTACAGCGCACTAGGACCACCTTGCCTTACACACCTGAAATGCCCATCTCTGGACTCTCCACACTCCTGGGAGGCCAGGCTCTGGTGGGTGTATCATGACTGACAGAGTACAATGTTTTAACAATGGGGGATCTGTACAGAAATGGGGAGCTCTTATCTTTCTACGCCCTTGCAGACAATTTCGGTTTTCCCCCGGAGTTGTTTCTACTACACAGGTCACTGATAACTATCATACAGCAACACTGGAAAAAAGGGGTGGCAGAGCCACCAACACATGCAGGATGTCAGGCTATATGCTCCATCACTGGTGAAGTGAGAGCCATATCCACTTTATATAGAGCGCTAAGGAAAGGCACAATGCTCCCACTAGACACACTGCGGCTAGCGTGGGAAGAGACATCTGGGCACCCATAGATGAGAGCCAATGGGCCAGAATCACATCACACAAATAGACAGTCTCCAGAAATGCTTGCTTCAAATTGATTAGCTTCTACGTGTTCCATAGTGCATATCTCACGCCAAAAAAGAATCCAAGATGTTTGACGAGGTGAATAGTGGATGCACAGAGCAGGAGGCAGACCTCGTACATATGCTATGGGCATGTCCCCAACTTAAAGACTATTGGGAGGGAGTGTTCCAAAGCAGCGCAGAGGTGGTGGAACGTGGATTGCCTGTCTCTCCACTGGTGGCTCTGCTGGGAGAATTTCCCCGCCCAACACCAAAAAGGTAACAAATAAATACATAGACATAGCCTTGATTTTAGAAAAGGGAGAAATCACCCTACATTGGAAGGCTCAAGGGGGCCCACACCTGGGAAGATGGAGAGACACACTGATAAGATGGGCGGAAGCGGAGGGAAGCAATCTACATCTGGAGGCAGCGAGGGGCTGAAGCCCAATAGAGACTTTAGCACCACAAAAGGATGATGGACGGAGTGCTGAACAATGCAAACACTCACCCCTAATCACAGATTTAGGTTTAATCCATCTTTCTTTTTCTCACCATGCCACCCCAGTTTGGACCCAGCCATATGCAAATCAGTCTTGACCCTGTTCCCCGTGGGAACAGTCCAGCCCGAACTGCCAAGCCAGGTCCTCCCTGGACCAGAAACAAGCATCTTGGGACCGGTTTCAGGGTATCACCCTTCATCAGGCAGGCTAGCTTGAATCCATTGGCACAGTGAGCACAGGACCCACGTCTGGGCATACCCTTCCCACTTAGGGCAACTTTAGCAACACAAAAGGATGATGGACGGAGTGCTGAACAATGCAAACACTCACCCCCAATCACAGATCTGGGTTTAATCCATCGTTCTTTTGCTCACCATGCCACCCCAGTTTGGACCCAGCCAAATGCAAATCAGTCTTGACCCTGTTCCTCGTGGGAACAGTCCAGTCCAAACTGCCAAGCCAGGTCCTCCCTGGACCAGAAACAAGCATCCTGGGACTGGTTTCAGGGTATCGCCCTTCATCAGCCAGGCTAGCTTGAATCCAGTGGCACAGTGAGCGCAGGACCCACGTCTGGGCATACCCTTCCCACTTAGGGCAACTTTAGCAACACAAAAGGAGAATGGACGGAGTGCTGAACAATGCAAACACTCACCCCCAATCTCAGATCTAGGTTTAATCCATAGTTCTTTTGCTCACCATGCCACCCCAGTTTGGACCCAGCCATATGCAAAACAGACAATGCAAACACTCACCCCCATTCAGGATTGATCAAACCCAGATCTGTGACTGAGGGTGAGTGGTTGAAAAGTTTCAACACTCCGTCCATCATCCTTTTGTGTTGCTAAAGTTGCCCAATAGAGACTGCCAGAACTTGGGACCACTTGTTAGAGTGCTTAAAAGAGCCAGAATCTACATCCCTGAATTCATCCACTACATCCTTAATGCTCAACGACGAAGCGGATCAATGAACCCACTTCCAGGCCCAAACCTTCCCTTTTACTACATGCAAGTCAGCCTCAGGTAGGCCCTAGTCAGCCCCATGGGCAAGGTGCAGTGTATTTAAAAAGTTGGACATGTACTGGTGTGTTTTAAATGTCTTTATAGCGAAATACTGCTAAATTTGGTTTTCACTGTTGTAAGGCCTATCTCTCCCATAGGTTAACATAGGCATTGTGTAAGCACAGGGACAGTCCTAGTCAGGTGCAAGTGTCAGCTCCTTCCTCCACTCTAGCCTAGGGAGACACATCAGGATATGCAGAACACACCTCAGCTCCCTTTGTGTGACTGTCTAGAGTGAATTCACAAACAGCCCAACTGTCATTCAGACCCAAGCGTGTATTCCACAGCCAGGCAGAGGCACAGAATGGTTAAGCAAGAAAATGCCCACTTTCTAAAAGGGGCATTTTCAAACCTATAATTGAAAACCCAATTACACCATAAATATGTACCTTTAAATTGTGAGTTCAGAGACCCCAAACTCCATGCCTCCATCTGCTCCCAATGGGAAATTACACTTAAAAGATAGTTCAAGGCAATCCCCATGTTAACCTATGGGAGAGATGGGCCTTACAATAGTGAAAACTGAATTCAGCAGTATTTCATTGTCAGGACATGTAAAACACACCAGTACATGTCATACCTTTCAAATACACTGCACCCTGTCCATGGGGCTGCCTTGGGCCTACCTTAGGGGTGACTTACATGTAGTAAAAGGGAAGGTTTGGGCCTTGCAAGTGGGTACACTTGCCATGTCAAACTGGCAGTTCCAAACTGCCCACACAGACACTGCAGTGGCAGGTCTGAGACATGTTTACAGGGCTTCTCATGTGGGTGGCACAATCTGTGCTACAGGCCCACTAGTAGCATTTGATTTATGGGCCCTGAGCACCTCTGGTGCACTTTACTAGGGACCTACTGGTAAACCACATATGCCAATAATGGATAAATCAATCAATATTTTTTTTTAAAAGTGGAACATATTACCCCTCGGGGTATCTGGGCACTGAAGTTGTTGCATCTGCGTCGAAACGCCAGGTTTTGGGTTGCTTTATGAAGTCTGCCAGGGACGGTGCCATTCGGAGGTGGAGGGGAGGTAATTTCAGGCTTTAGTGGTGATGTAGGAGAAAGTGCGCCCCCCCCCTGCAGGTGATGGATGCGGGGAACTTGTGCGAGGGCGAGTGAGGTGGAGTGCAGGTGTCTGAAGGGAAAATGGAAGTTCAGCCAGTGGTTTATGTAGGAGAGTCCTTGTTTGTGGAGGGCTTTGTAGATGTGTGGGGGGGATAGGACATTGAAACAGCAAAGACTAGAGTCAAGGTACATTATTGATCTTCAGACAAAGGCACCGATGTACTAGAATGATGTTTATGGTACAGCAGGGAATGGTTTCTTTTTGGGAGGGACACCTTGGGAACTTGGCCATCTGTAACGTGTTTCTTTCAAAACTGACCTAAAGTAGCCAGCATTTTTTAACACTTTTCACAGAGCGGGAGCGGATTTCTAGAAATCTCCTTCCTGGCTTGTTTAAGCTATTGTATCAGAGACCCAGGTCGATGGTGGGAGATTCGGAGACCTCAATCAAGATTGAGACGTCTAATGCCTGATATTTCCCTTGAGGGTAGATCTCTATTTCTCGTTGCAGTCGAACCAGGGTCAACGACTTGCTGGCAGGAGAAAGATGAAGGAGCAACTGTGCCCCATGGTGATTAATTTTTACTAATTATTTGCTTTGCATTGTGTATGAATATATATGTCAATATGGGTGTTTGTATCTTTGCATATATATATTTGCTGTTTATAGATTGAAGATTCTTTGTACATATTCTCACTTTATTGTTGCACATTTTAAAGATGCACTTTCGGTTGTCCTGACCTTCCTTCACGAGCCTTGCAAAGTGTTTTAATAAATGTATTTTTTAGACTAAGAAGCGCATTCCAGAGATTCTTTTTGACTCTTTTCAGTGTGTGTATTTTGGCTCGGTCAGCAGTAAAGCAAAACAGACGCCTACCTGTCAGTCCCCATTTTTCCACCTCACAGACGATTCCTTCAATACCTCTAGCGAGGGCAATGTCTTGAATTCATGTCCCTTCCCTACGGCCTATCATCAGCTCCTTGGTGCTTCACTAAGCTGATGAGACCGGTGGTGGAGTCTGTGAGAGCTCAGGGGTCCGTCTAATTGTATATCTGAATGATCTCCTTTTGATGGTCCACGATCCTTTGACACTCAGGACTCATTTATCTTGGACCATTCAACTCTTGCAGAGTCTAGGATTTTTAATCAACTTACAGAAGTCAATCTTATCTGCGGCCCAACAGATGGAGTTTTTGGGATTCCAGATAGATTAGATACAAAATAATTAGTCTTGCCCCTCCAGAAGATTTGCAATATCAAGAAGGAATTGAGGTTTGCACTGTACAGACAGACTGTGTCATTGAGATCGATAGCCAGGATTGTAGGTCTCTTTGCTTCCTTGATCCAAGCCATCTTCCCTGGACCCTTTAATTACAGGGCTCTTCAGAGACTGAAAATCCAACATCTACAGAAGGGCCTGACCTACTTGAATCAAGTTCCCCTTTCAGACGAAGTCAGGTTGGAACTGAATTGGTGGTTGGACCACATTGACTCTTGGAATGGTAGAACCATTTTTGGCACAGCCCCAGAAGTAGTGATAGAATCGGATGCCAGCCTTTGGGGCTAGGGGGTGAGATGCGGAACATTGACAACAGGGGGTCATTGGTTGGAGAAGGAAATGGGTCTCCATATCAACTGCCTTGAACTCCTGGCAGGCTCTTTCGCCATCAAGAGACTTTCCCCTGTCAAGACAGATTGTTGTATTTTGCTGAAGAGGGACAATATCTCAGCGTCCGTTATGTCAACAAGTTGGGGGGTACGAAATACAGCCTCTTGGTGGACATTGCCAAGGATTTCTGGCATTATTGTCTCAGTCATCGGATTTCCCTTACAGCGGAATATCTCCCAGGCAAGAACAATCTGATAGCAGATTGCCAATCCCAACATCTATGGGATTTCAGCGAGTGGAAATGTAATCCCTTAGGATTCAACCAACTTCACAAGAGATGGGGTCCGTGCAATATGGACCTTTTCGCATCTTGGCTCAATAGACAACTTCCCCATTTCTTCAGTTGGCGCCAGGAAGCTCAAGCCATGGATGCTTTTCTCCAAGACTGGTCTCAGTTATGGGGGTATGCTTTTCCTCTGTTCCTTATGATCCCCAGAGTCCTGACTCAGCTCAGACGGCAGAAATCAGAGATCATTCTCGTGACTCCGTTTTGGAGAGCTCAACCTTGGTTCCCAGTAGCCCTACCACTAGCGAGTGCTCTTCCAGTTCAACTTCCCATCCTCCCGGATCTCTTGTTGGACCCAGAGGGATGTCCTCACCCACTAGTCCTGTCAGATCAGCTCAGATTGATGGCCTGGATGGTTTCAGGGAAAGATGGTATACCCCAGGCATTTCACAACAAGCGGCTGACTTCATCAGACAACCTTGGTCTGATACCGCCCACAAGCGTTATTCCTCCGTTTGGAGGAGATGGTCTGCTTGGTGCAACGGACAGGGTGTTGATCCCATGGGGGCAGAATCTTGCATGGTAATAAATTTCCTTTCAGATTTGGCATCCTCTGGTTTAGCATTTAGAACTGTGAATAATTTCAGATCTGCCATCTCAGCAGGACATGTGCAGGTGGATGGTAAACCAATTGGCGAGCATCCACTGATATGCAAATTGATGAGAGAGTACGTCCAATCCTCCGAGGCCCAAATATGCATCCTTCTAGGATGTGAATGTGGTGCTCAAATTTCTAGAACAATGGCCGACAAACAGGTACCTACTGTGTAAACAAATTTCTGCTAAGCTGACCATCTTGCTATGCCTGATGTCTTGTAAAAGAGTGTCTGATGTTTGGGCCCTTGACCTCGCAGGCAGAGTTTTTTACCCCAGAAGGGGTTTCATTCACTCTCACTTGATGGACAAAATCTAATTCCAGGTTGGTAACATACCCAAGTTTTCCAGATAATTCTCAACTTTGTGTAGTTCAATTTCTAAAAGACTGTGAAGCTGCTACTTGCGATCTGAGGCAGGAGTCTGGTGGACAGTTACTCATTGCATTACAAAAAACATTTAGACCAGCGTCTTCAGCTACTTTAGCCAGGTGAGTAAGGCGGAAGCTGGTATTGACATCTCTGTCTTTGGTGCTCATTCAGCCAGCGGAGCTATGGTGTGAAAGTCATTTGTTTAAGGGTCCCGCATAGAGGACATTATGAGAACTGCAGACTGATCGTTAGAATCGACATTTCGAAAGTTTAATTATAAGCCTATTGCGGATGTAGCGTCTTTGGTGGTGACGCAGTTTTAAACTAGCCTCCGGTCTTGACCTAGAATAAAACAAATTCTAGCTTTTGCGTCAAGAATTTTCAATTCTATTAAGGACACAGAGGCGAGGATTATCCCACCCACTAATCATAAGAAGTGTACTCCATTATATTATTTGTATATATATTGAATGTGATATTCACATTTAATGTACACGTTGATGATTCCTACCCTCCCTGTAAGTGTTGCAGTAAGCTGTAAGAAGGTTCTATAATTGATGTTACGGTAATTCTTCTTGTATTTCCGGAAATGAACGAAAGAGTGCTTGAACAGATTCAGCTCATCTGGGTCAGGATTTCCGTTGGAGCATAGTTATGAAGAACTTGTTGCCTATTTCTTAATCGAGCCTCTGGTCTGGAAGTTGGTCATCTGCATTTTTGATCATCCCGGCTGGATCTTTTGCCAGTTATGGAATCCACGTCTGGATCACCATAGACTTGGTGACTATTACCCTGTTCCTCTTGAAGTATGCAGTACTTATTACTTTTTCCTACAAAGAAAGAGGACACAAAATGGAGTCATCTATATTTATGTGGAGTGATTGCATACTACTGGAGCATGTGATATGAGATGTGCTGGAGCAAGTGATATGAAATGTAATGTAGTTTTTTACTTGACTTAATGTGACTGGCTGCTAAAACTTTTGAAGTAAAGAAAGAGAACCATTATCCTCGCCTCCGTGTTCTCAATAGAATTGAAAATTCTTGGGGCGAAAGCTAGAATGTCGACATTGACAAGGGCATAAAGTCAAAATGTGTTTGCCATTCTAGTTGTGTCAATAAATTGTTTTACCCTGTGAGTGCTGGTGCGCATTTTAGTGGGAATATATATATGGATTGTACGGATTGTATTGCTTTTTCCTGCACTATTTTTGCTCTTTTGCACATAGTAAAATAAAACATAATTTTTGCATGAGAAAACCGGACATGGGATGTCCTTTGAGAGCTCTGTGCCACTGTATCGACCTGTGAGTAAAAGGCTGTGTGAGACACATAAATTCCCACTAAAACGTATATACATACACACACACACACACATATATAAATATAGATATATATAGGTATATATGTATATTAAACTTCCCCTTGCTCCACACAAACAGAACAGCCTTCTTGAGTCGCACAGTTAGGGCTAAATCTGCTTTATGATTCCTTCATTATTTTATCCGTGCAGCAGCACAAAGAATCTGACGTGTTTGGGTCTGTCCTGGACCTTGCTCTCAGATAACTACACAGTCCATTTTCGCTGTTTAAAACACAATAGTGCTCATTACGTATGACCAATACCATTCCCAACCCTTAATTAAAGTGACCAGTTTGTGAAAAATTTCTTGCAATGTTTCTTTACATTGCGTTCATGTCCGCATGTTGACACCTCATCATTTAATACTCAGGCACTTGTGTTTATATATATGCTGACGCGTTTGCAAGTTATATTGCTGTTGTATTATTGTTTGGAGCCTCAATACTATCCTGGTGTATTCTGGTGCTCGTAGGCACAACAATTTCCTGTTTTCAGTCCACCTCACTGCTCCTAAGTAATTGAGTTACTAAACATATGTTTTCTCTTAAATGATGTTATGCAATGTTCATAATGAGACAATTCTTTAATTGTTTCTCTGCGTTTCTTTGCCATCGGGCATGGTAACTATAACTCGTGCCCCTGCCATGCACAGTTATCTCATCAATAACTTTACTGCAGATGTTACAGTGACATTATCAATGATGTTATCAAAGGTGTCACGAATGCTGTAATTTGTGGTGTAATTAGCAGTGTATAAAGAGGGAGAGAGTTATAGTTACTTTTGGGCACAAGTTATAGTTACTTGAGATAACTCTAACTATATAAGCTGAATTTCTATGGTTTTGTACGTTTAAAATGTGAGCCTAACTCCCTGTAACCTTTGTTTTTTTAAGTGAGTTTCTATGTTTTTTTTAATTCAATTTCCTAACTATAACGTCCCTATAACCTTTGTTTTTTTTCAGTGAATTTCTATGTTTTTTTTAAACGTAAAGTAATTTTAATTAATAAACATGAATCCAACAACCTGCAGCCAAACCCCTGTAACAACCCAACTCTGTGTCCAACAGAGAGCTACAGCTGATGAATGTGAAACCTAAAAAGGGACAATTCTTGCATTTTATGCCATAAAAATTGATTGATTGAATAGTGATACAGCCCAAAGTGCTGCAGAGTTTCAACCCAGACCAACCGCCATAACTGCCTTGGCGATTGTGTTTTCAGCTATTTAGTTTTTAATTTTAATCAGTCATTAGTCCTAGTAGTTATATTCCCTTATTGTTTCAAGTGGGGATCCCTTATAGCATCAAGTATGTTTTTATGGCCTTTTAATAGTCATCAGCTCACTTTTTAAGGATTTGGCTTTAGCCCATTGATTAGCTGATATGCCTCCAGATAGATTGGTTGTCTTTGCAGCCCAAGAGAATGAGAATCAGAATGTCATCGGCATAAGACAATTCTGGCTTATCTCGACTGGTGAGCTGGTGTGAAATTACATTTTTAGGTAGAAATTTGGTATGTACATTGCTAATAAAAAGATTAAAAAAGAGGGGCAAAGGGCACCCTTCTATAAGCCTCTATAGTTAGAAATGTGTTGTCCTTTTACCAACCTATGCACCCCACTGCCAAACAGATCTTTCTTAAAACATTTTTTCAATATTATTGATAACTATAAACCCATCTGATGGCACTGGAATTTTTGTTAACACTTAACAGTACATATGTATGTTATAGAGTGGCATTATATATTTTAAACTCTATACAAATCAGGAAAAGTCTTGTCTTTATTTCAGGTGAAACCGGATAAGTGCAATAAACTAGCTTTTTTATTATTTTTATGATAACTGTTATTGTGAATTTGGGGGGGGTCAGTATTAATGGTATTTTATATTATATATTTATGTTTGATTTATTATGGTTCGTTAGCATCTGTATTATGAATTAGGATAAGAGTATGATGAACTGAACTGAACTGACTATAAACATAGGTTGTTTACAGTTGTATAGGCTTCTGAAGATGCAGCCCAAGGTTTCCAATTAAATATGTCTAAGAGCATTTCAGAAACATTTGAGTGCACCAGCAAGGACACTCACATGTGAAATGGGGGCAGAAATATTATTCTTGCAAATCAAATGGGATATCTGTAGGTGGTAGCTCTGGATTCATATTGAGATAAAAAGGACAACAAATCCCAGAACCCCCACAACACCTGGCTGTGTGAGGTACTCACACATGGGACTGGGAGATTTGAGAACTCTATTATTTATTATTGAACACAGGATGGCCCTCAGTGGCCCTGGAAGTAGGGGTGTGGCAGTTACTGCAGCATCCCCAACCAACTTTAAGGCATTTCAACAAGAGACTGGGCAATAATGAGGTCCTTTAAATCATTTTCTCCTGTGGCATTAGGTCTGTTCATTATAGATAAACAGATATGTGTAATTAAACCAGGAAGAAACTGTATTTTGCAAACATTGTGCTTTTATGAGGCACGTCAATCTTTAAATGTGTTTGGCTGAAAAGTGTGGGTGAATTACCCTTGAAAGTTATTGCTGTGATTCAGGGGAAGGCAAAAGCAAAATGCATATGACAAAGGTCTTTTAAACATAACAGTAGCAAAAAGGTGGCAAAGCCTGAAACTAGTGGCAACACATGTGTGATCTGAGCGCTCCCGGCAAGTCGCCCAACATCATTGTCACCCTGACTCCTAGAAGCAGCTAAATAGCACTGTGAGAGAATTGATTGAGCCAATAACCATTCACTGATCCAGGCTGAAAAAACATTAGAAATCTAAATTTTACACCCAGAGCCAAAATATAGCTAAAGCTCCACGCCATGTCAAGGTGGCTGTCTGACACAGTGCTGGGATTAGGGGTGAAGTGGTGCTGAAGCACCCCCAAAATAACCATGCTGGGGTACAGAAGGGGAATGAGCAATAAAGATACATTTAAACTTTTTTTATCTTGTCGCAGAGGTCAAAACGTAGGGCCTGATTTAAATATTGGTGGACGGGTTACTCTCTCACATCGGTGACGGATATCCTGTCTGCCAAAATATAAACCCCAAAGGACACAATGGGATTTATATTTCGGTGGATGGGATATCCGTCACTGTTGTGACAGAGTAAGTCCTACACCAAACTTTAAATCATGCCATTAGTCTTCTGCCAAATTTCTGCCTATTCTTTTAACAAAGAGATTGGTGTTTACTTGTCTAGTTTCTTACGCAAAGTGAGCAGATTTTATAATGTGAATTACAATCTTGCTGAGCCTGAAAGGAAAAGCTGCAGAATGTTTCTTTCTAAAACACAACAAAACATGAACTGTACAAATATTTCAAAATATATCAGCAGTTAGGGAAGCACAAATAAAGCACTTTCATTTGTAAATCTGAAGTGTGATGGAAACAAAAATTTTAATTGGATCAAAATAAATCAAGACACAACTTGGTGATGCAAAAGTGATACTCACTTAAACCAGATATTCACACATTATCATTTGTGCACTTCATAGTTTTATCAGTAAAACTACATGTCTGTCCATATTTAGTAGGAATTTCAGTGGAAAATGGGATGTCTGTAAATGGCGCTACCACACCATTCTTTAGTAATATATTTGCGACAGTGTGCTCCAAAATGCACCACTGGCACACACTTATCACCCTCCTGCTGAATGGGCATGGCTCATTAGCTACGCTTCTTCTTGTGTGATGCTTGAGTTTTTCACAATCTCTACGAGTTCAGTGATGTAACACTGATGGCAGCACATTCACTCTGAAAATTCTTCCAGCACCACTGTTGTCTTATGTCTGCAGAGTGGTCGCTGGGCCCATGTATGTGTGCTGTGAGCTTCAGGACTATGTTTTGTGTGCAGCACGATCCGACAGTGACTTCAACTTCGATGAGGGAAGCGCACGATTGGAGTTCGCAGCAAACCTCTAAACTTGACTGATGAACGAACACCCAGAATGCAACAATCCTGGCCTCACTGTGATAACAGAGGCACAATTAAGTGATGGTTGACTTGGATTGACTGGTCTATTAGCAAAATGTATCAATGAGTCAGACAATGAAAACTAAACTTCACTCGTAGTAATAGCAGGATACTGATCCCTGCACAGCTGTGTGTGGGAAGACCAACGGTGAATAAGCTAGAAAATCATATTAGTCCTAACTAAAGCACATACTAGCAGCTACTGCATAGATGGTCGCTGTAGAAGTGTGTAATGCTTAGAACTCTGTTGCTGTGTGTACAGCCCTACCTCAAGTATGGTCCATTAAATTGATGTTAGCGCATGTGAAATCAACACCTTGCTTCACAACTGGAAACAGAAGAGTGGGTGCCTTCGTTTTTGCTTTCTGGTAGTTATCAGTAACACATGCAGTGATCCTCTCATCGACGACATAGGTGACCAAATAGGTGGCTTTCTTTGTGGTGGTATACTAGTTTCTCAGGATAATTTGTACTGTGTTATTAAAATGTTTTCTGAATTATATAAATCAGGGAGGTGAAACAATAGTTGCCTCTAAATGATAGGGAGCTGCCGCAATATGAAGGATCAGTCTGGGCCATCTTACTCACAGTTGCACAAAATGGAGCACACTCCTAGTGGTGGATCAACACCCATGAATGGGAGCGGAGACAACAAGTGCTTCTCAGCAGTCAGAAAAACTGGATCGTATCCAGGATGCTTGTGAGTCTAGAGAAGTGATAGAAATCAAGATACTCTGTGATCATCAACCTGGGACTTCTACGTGATGCCAACAGAAATGAACTGACTGGTTAGGACAAGCGGAATCTATGCTAACGCAGATTGTGCTTCCTAGAATACAGATAGGAGGTGCTCAGGGGTGTAAGGCCTAACATCTTTAGACTGGTGAGCTTACCACCAGTAGGTGCTAGAGGACACTGTTGCATTCCAAGGGAACTGATTGAAAATCTCTGTGAACCCATAAGGTTTCTCATCATTCTTTGCCAAAGAATGGGCCCAGCGGGTCCCTGCAGCCCACCCATTGCTGAGGTCTCCACCGCACCCAGGGGTTGCCCACTTGTTAAATTACAGCAGTTCTGCAGATGGTCAAATCATAGGTAAACCGCACACTGAAAACAGACCAATCTACATATTCCATGACTACACTGCTGGTGTATAGTCTAAAAGGGTCAAAAAAACATCTTTATGATGCAGGATTGCAATACATGATACTGTTGTTGGCAGAACTAAAGGTAACCGTCTATGATAGTGCTCACTTGTACTATGAAACCTAAGATGGATGGGATTGGTTGAAACTTTCCATGGCTGGCAAGGACAATTAGGGACTGCCAATTCATCCTAGAAACTTAAGAAAAGGAAGTACACAGGTCGTTGCGACATGAAACGCCCTTGAAGAAGCCACATTAGAGACAAAAGATCAGTCTCTTTAATGGCTGAAAAAGGAATATGTGATGGGTCGCCACCATAGGGCTCATGGGCCATGTCCACAGAAAACAATTAGGCAAAATCTGACACTGTGAAGCCTGAGGACAGCTTTGGAGCTCCCAAACTCACCCCTTGGCCAACTGATGAATATTAGGAATATACCATTTGTATAGACTGTATAATTTGCCACATGTGTCTCTGATTTCAGGTCGAACTGCCATAAGTAAGTAATAGATGGTATAAAGTCGGAATCTTTAATATATCCTTTAATAGTCATGGATAACATAACAAATGTTGAATGGCTGGTGGGCTTCCCAACTAAACACCAGAGGCAGACACTTTAAATACCTTCCTCAAATGGGAGCTTAGAGCAGATGAAACCTACAGACATGAGGACAGGAGGCCAGTGACTCCCTGTCCAGGGTTATGAGAGTTTGGGATTGTTAAATGCATGGGAGAGATATGCACTGTTATTACATCTAAGTCAAGCAACTACAATCACCATACACCCTGTAGAGAAAACAGATACATGGTCAGATATGCAGGAGCTAGGACAATCAACTTAGTCATATGAAGGGACGGGGTAATTTCAAATGTATTACATAGAATACTAGAGGTATGGGCTCACCAGCAAAAACATCCAAAAAACACTTCTATCTTAAACATAAAGGCACACTAATTTTATACTTGCAAGAGACACATACAGTTGCCTCAGAATTAAACAGGCTGACAGATGGAGAGAGGTAAATATCTGGAATGGGATGCTCGCCATGTGCTAGAGCTGCTCAAATCTGAATAAGGCCTGGAGAACCCTTCAGTGGTTTGGAGACAAATATATACATAGAAGTCAGATGTGCCCTAGTTAAGGGTAAATTGGATGTGATAAAGGTAGCTTTAAGCAGTTTATATACCCCTACTTTAGATCAATTATCTTTTTATAAAGCTTTATGAATCATATCCAGATGGGCACAAACCTTGCTTATACTGTGAGAAAATTACAATAGTGTAATTGACATAGACCGTGATAGATCACATCCCTCGTTGCCCAGCTCCCCAGTCCTAAGAATAGCTAAGGGATTCAAAGACTTTGGGTCAGCAACAGCGACATAGTATATATTGCTAACATAAAGGTCTACCCGCCCGATTTAAATACAGTAGATCCTTCAGTTTGGCTAAAGCAGTGACTACTCTGGCATTGCCATAACCAAACCTCTCTGATGGCCCAACAGAGTATGGGCCATCCGAAAAATGGCTACTTGTCTGCTCGACCAATCAGGATGGGTGGGCATGTAGCCTTTCTTTTACTGGGATGACTCCTATGATGTTTTGAGGGTAGTATTACTTTTTTTTATTTCGGTTCCGGGATTTTCTCTGTCAGAATACAAAATAACACTGTTTTGTTCAGGCTTGCATCATGCTGACAAAGCCCTGCACCAAACAGCAAGATGCATTGACAAGTCCTGCCATGACGACGGTTCCTGCCAATGCTTAATAGAGATGACTGCCTGCTTGGCTGTGAATACTCTTTACTGTGAATACTCTCTACTCCTCCGTGCCCAATCTCTATATCCGTTGGGATAATACACTGTGCACAAGAATATTACAACATTTCTCGTTACATGCATAAAATTGGGGCAGGACTCTGTCTGACCATAACACTCTCAGTAACGTTAAAATGAGAAAACCAGTATACCTCAGTATACACCTGGAAACTCCAAAGTTCCATGCTGGACGATGGTCCCTTCAGAGAGTCATTCAGGGAAGTTATAGATACTTACTTCACTTCTAATGTTGGTAGGGCATCTGACATTTTAATAGAATTGGACACATCCAAATTAATAGAGGGCATTGTATCAAGGAGATAGATGGAATAAAAAGGATTATTTAATGTGAATGAACAAAGAGTGATAACAACCTGTGCAATTTAGAAACAAGATCCCAAATACAAAATTGTCTTGCTAGAAGAAAAAGAAAAATACAATTTGATGATCAACGATTGAGGTGCATTCCTTACTCCTTACTGAATATGTAGTGAGAACACACATTGAGGGAAAGAGGTGGGATGAGGCCAAAGGGCAGCCTCACATGGTTACTCAAATCGTTACAAAAGGGTATCTCAAACATAGGGGTTAAAAACTAATGAGGAATTAGCAAGCACTCAGAATAGAATTAATGAGACTTTTTACATTATTATAGAAATATACATAAAGATCCGGGCAACTCCACAGTGGAAGAAATAGAATTCTATATTTCCAACATGGACTTAACCAGAACACTGCATAGAAGACTATAGACCAGTGGTTCCCAACCTGTGGTCCGGGGACCCTTGGGGGTCCACAAAGCCTCCTATGGGGGTCCCAGCTGCTTAGAAAATTAAATAAAATTAACAGATTAATAAAGTGCATAAACATAAAGTGGCTAAATGTACCATTGAAACGTACTGTAAATGTGTAGGAATTTGAAATTGAAGGCTAAAAATGAATTAGTATCCGCAGATTGATTTGCGGGAGCAGTGAAGGTGCATCAAACAGAATATATTTTGGACGACGTGTGGCTTCAATTAAATTTAGCAAAGCTCCAACCTTCCTTTACATTTTTAATTTTTTATGTTTATTCGTAAATTAAATAAAATGTGTTATCATTTGTGTATTTGTTTGATGAATGCCTGTTTCTGTATTTTCTGTGTATTGTTTTGTGGTTCAAATCATCAACAATGTTTAGATCTGGGTTCCTGGCTTCCGGTAATGAGTCAGTGGGGGGTCCCCAGATTCCATTAATGATTCAGTGGGGGTCTCTGGGTTCAGTAATAACATAGTGGGGGTCCACGGAAGTCAAACGTTTGGGAACCACTGGACTAGGGTACATAAGTGATTTTGTAAGACTCCAGGCCCTCCTGCTGTGACTGAGAATATGGAAGAAAGAAGAGACCACATTACACCGCACAATCTTGGCCAACTGTCTGAAACTAGAAAGGAGCTCCAAAATATCGTAGTTCATATATATCCGAGACATGTAATTTGTTAGATTTAGGCGAGCTGTTTGCGAGCCCTACTGCCTTTCAGGGCTAGTTTCGGTAAACCTCTTTAGAAACTCTTATTAGCTAAATGTACAGAGTAAAGGATGATAAAAAAAATCTCAGGATTGGCCACGTTTTTGCCTATGCTCAAATCAGTACTTTTCCCGGCCTTAAGCCATATCGCTCATGGGTTAACAATTTACATCATATGTTTAGGTTAGTAAACTACGCCTTAATACCATCCACTTTCTTGTTCTATGCCCTAGGCAAGGCACTTTCTCTCGGAATCTCCCTTTCTGTCATTGTGATGGAATGTCCGCACAGAGCACCTTGCACTCCATCCTCTTCTGTAAACACTATTCTACATTGAGGTCTGTGTATATCTTACCACTTCTGAAGCAGGCAAACCTAAGGCAGTGCAGGGCCGCCATGGAGTTTTTTGAAGCTGTCTACTGGGAGGCTATGTCACTCGATCGCAGTTTTTATGCAGCGGGCCATACCTTTACCCTCGACATTTGCCCCATCAAATAGCACACATTCTGCTCGCGCCCCACATCCCTGTTTCAAACCCTTTCTGATTTTATATCATAATGGATTTTAATTATTGGTTCATACCTGTGTGCTATTACTGCATTTTGTGTTTATAGTTCGTGGCTCTTTGGATATTGACCAACAAAATAGGTGCTGGTGGTGTGAACCACTGAGCAACTTCATGATGCACTGTTACTGCCACCCCATGGGTTCACTCAACATTAACTGATTCAACGAAGTTCAAAGAACTCAATCAAACAAAACGATTTGCCTTGTTTGTTTATTCATTGGTGTGAGTCTTTTTCACAATTAACTTTCAATGTGATGATTCACAATTCTTGTGTGTGTGCGTGCACTGACATTGCATAATTTGATATGATTGCTCTGCATCATAACATAACCATTTACTAGACCCGTTGCATTTCGGGTCAATGGACCCTTCATAAGGGGTCTCTAAAAACAAACACAAAACAGAAAATAGATTTCACCATATGGAATTTCTGAGCACAACTCCTACACCGGGAGTCAAATGAATTCATGCTGTTATCCGAAGCGTGAAACAATACGAAAAAAATAGAGAAAGTAACAAAATTCAAACTAAGACATATGCTGTGGCGCATAAAAGTACAGAAACAAGCCCAAAGTTAACTTTTGACATCAGCGATCAGAGGAAGCAGGCATATTCTGATTTATCATTCACCCCGAGTGGTTGCCTGGGGTCTAGACGTTTAATCCAGAACAGTTCAGTTCTCAAAAGACTTTTCTGATTGTCCACTCCTGCCTCAGGAGATACCACTTCTAAAACTTGGGATCTTAACGGTGAGATATTATGACCCGGTTCCATCTAATACATTGCCACATGTGATGTCATTGAATAATGCAAGAATGTCAAGCACGGTTTTTAGAGACAACAACACTTTTTCACTCTTGCACCTTATGACATGTTTTTATGCTCGACTGCTCATAAAGGGTTCATTATCACATTTTGCAACATAGCGACCTTGTTGAAGTTTCTAATAATGGAAGAAATGTTTTAACCAGCAAGCAATGTAGTCCTATTACACTGAACTGCTACTCTCTTCTTTGCACTAAGTATTTCAAGACTCATTTAAAAAGCCATTTTATGGCTCATGTTTTATGTGTAGTCTTTGTATGTGATGTACCCCTTTTCATCTGCACCTTTATAATTTTTATTCAAAATTGAATAAAGGATTGATCAATATATCAGCTCGTGCAAAAGACACAGTGATTTGAAAAGACTATGGGACAGATGTATCAAGCGTTTTTGCATTCGCAAACGGTGCGAATGGCCGATTGCGAATGCAAACATGCCTTTTCCGATGTATGATAGGCATTCGCAGTGCAAAAATAAGGAATCGCAAAAATAGCAATTTTTTGCGAATGAGACATGAATTAGCATTTCGCAAACAGCTTATCGCAAATAGCGATATGAAATACCGAATCGCTATTTGCGAAATGCAAATTGCGACACCGATTAGAGAATCGCAGATAGCGATCCGCTAAATCGTGACAGTATTTGCGATATGCATATTGCGACACACAAAAATGGATTCGCAGTGCGATGCATCAAAAAATCGCAATTTGCGATTTTTCGCAGAATGGCCGTTTGCACATGCAATTTACCATGAACTGAAACCAGGTGGTAACCAGGTGCAACCTATATAAAGAGGCCCAGAATGCCTCAGCTCCTCTTCCACAATGGCTGCACTCTGCGTCATGGCGAGGAGAATGAGGACCTTGGCAGGTTTGAGGAGGGAGAGGAGGAGACAAGAGCGCTTATTTAGAGTGCGCATTTCCCATTTTGACCAGACTGAGGAGGACATTTATGAGAAGTACAGGTTAAGCTCAGCCATGATACTTGACCTGATAGCTGAGCTACAACCCATGCTGCAGCGCACAACACACAGGAACAACAGCATACCCACCCATGTGCAGGTATTATTCTCCCTGCACCTACTAGCCTCAGGGAGCTATCAAGGGGTCATAGCAGCAGCTTGAGGGGTATCACAGAGCCCTCTCTAGATTTTTCAACGCATTTGTCAATGCCATGCTGAGCAGAATACAACTGTACATAAGATTCCCCAACACCCCACAGGCATTACAACAAACTAAAATTAATTTCTACCAGATAGCACAGTTTCCACATGTCCTAGGTGCCATCAATGGGTCACATGTAGCAATCTGTCCACTATCGGCCAGCGAGTATGTGTATCGCAACTGTAAAAACAATAATTCTATGAACATACAGGTGATATGCAATGCCTCCTACATCATTACCGATTTCGTGGCCAGATACCCAGGGAGCACACATGACTCCTACATCTTTCGCCACTGCGGGATACACACCAGACTGCTAGCTGGGGAGTTTGGTGAAGGATATCTACTAGGTAATTTGATAGTTTAGAATAATGCATTGATGTAAGCGTGACGTCAGACAGCACATGTACTCATTTTACTCTCTTTGCATTGAGGAGACAGTGCCTACGCTGTGCGCACCTATATGCTTACTCCCTACCTGAGCCCTGCAACTCCAGCAGAGAGGAGGTACAATGCTGCACATAGGGCAACCCGCAATGTGATGGAGCGCACTTTTGGGCCGCTGATGAGACGCTTCAGGTGCATCCATAAGAGTGGAGGTGCACTACAATACAGCCCGAGACGACATGCAACATTGTGGCCACATGTGCTATCTTGCACAACATAGCAACCACCAAAGGCATACCAGTGGAACTCACGGAGCCAGACTCAGGTGAGGATGATGATAATTTACCACCCCTTCAACCAGCAGACAGGACCAGTGCAGCAGAGGGCAGGCAAAGACATGCTGACATCACGTGCAACCATTTTTGATGTAAGTAATGACAAATCCATTTGAATGAAATGTATTTCTGTAGTTAGCATCTTTATTACCTTGACTTCAGGTAACCAATGTGTCAATAGGACATAGCTATTCACAATGGGCAGACATGAACAATTAACAGTGTCACACTATTAGCATCATAGCATAACTGTTTTGCTACATGTGTAGGTAGTCTCCTGTAGCCCTCAACCTCACTTCTTACGTCCACGCACTCCACTTGAGTGCTCAGTGCCCTCGCTGGCACCTCTTGTCGCAGGTTCACATGCAGTACTGTGTCTGGTACTGCGGCGCTTCGGATCAATTACAGGGACTGTCATACTGCTGAGGCTAGAGGACTCCTCACTGTCCCCAACACCCAGTTCGCTGGTTGTGGCACTGCGTGCTGTTTGCATAGCATCCAGCATGTTGGTTATTTGCTCCAATCCCTGTGCAATGTCCCAACTGCAATGTGCCATCTCCACCTGTGTGGCAACGGCACGCCGTGATATCAGGGCTGTTGAACTTGAGAGCAGATCGACAGATCTACAGAAGCTATCAAACCTTCCCAAATATTGGTGATGGCGCCTGCGCTGGCTGACGCACTTCTGCCGTATCTCAGTGCAGAGTTCCCCAATGGCCTGTGTCAACCCCTTGGTGTTTTCAGCAGCTGTTTGCTGTCCCTCAATCAGAGTCTCCAATTGCTTGTGTTGTATCCCCATATTGCTATTGTGAGACACAAACTGTCTGTGCAGTTACTTCAATTGTTTGAATTGCAGGCGTTGCACCTTCAGCATGGAAGCTTCAAGGCCGCCAAAGATTGATGGGCCCACTCCTTCATCTGTGCACTGTCTGCCTGCATTGTGGCGCCTTCTGAGGGGAGTTGACTGTCGCTGGCGCTGGGACTGCTGTCTTTCTGTGGGACTAGCCTCTGGTGGTGGTGTGGGTTTGCGTTCTGGCATCTCATCTGACTCCAGATTATACTCTGGCAGTGGTAACACCCTTGCCCTGCGTCTAGTCGGAACAATACTGTAGGACTCACTGGTATTTGAGTCAGACTGTAGCTGTGTTTCTGCTTCCCCCACTTTTTCAGATCCTGCAGCAGCAGGGACCGGGTCATCTGCAAGGACAATGTGCAGCATGTCAGTTCTAGCATTTCTCACAGACTTCTGCAGTGTTGCTTTAAATGTACAATTAAATTGTGTCACCCTGAGTCGTTTGTGGTGTTTCTCTATGTGGCTGACCACTATCTTACTATTTATGTTGTGTATTCACCTTAGGGTTGTGTACTACCACTCCCATAAGGCACAGTTGTGTTGCATGTAAGATTTGACATGAACTACTTTTCACTGTGCATCAAGCTATTTTCTATTTCCTAAGGGGCATTTGTACATGCACATGTGGGGATACACATAATTACTGGCCTTACCTTTGCTGGTGCTGGGTGTCCCTGTGGTGTCAATGTCAGTAACACCACTGACAGCTTCTGGAAGCAATGTGGACTCCACCAGGTCTTCCATATGGGTGCACGGTGTCTGGGTGGATGGTCCGCCTCCGGTGCTCCTTGCCTCCATAGGTCTGCTGGCCACCCTCTCTTTGGCACGGGACCGCAAGCCGTACCATCACTTGCGTATCTCCTCCACAGAGCGCTGCGCAACACCCACTGCGCATATTTTTGTCTGGATGTCAGACCAGAGTCTCCGCTTCTCATTCTCAGGTACTTGGAGTGAGTTTTTGCCAAATAGTCTATCATGGTTCATAACAACCTCCTCAATGAGCACCTACAATTCTGTCTCACTGAATTTGAGCTTCCTCTTCCTGTCTCCCTTCTCCTTCCCATTTCCAGCACTGGCCATGTTGCAGTTTGGTTGTGGCTTACTCACAATGCTGACTCCCTGTTGATGGGCTGTGTCTCTCTCCCTGCTCCTGTGGGTGGGCTCCTGGAAACAGCATGGGCTGACTCACTTCCTGGTTGTGAGGTCATCAGGCTGTTCCGGTTTGCCGTTTTCGCTATTTGCGATTTTCAATTACTGAATCGCAAATGTTTTTGCGATTCGGTATTTGCAACTCGCAAATTGCGTTTGCGAAGTTTAAGAAATCGCTATTAGCGATTTTCAAATATGATACATCGCTTTTTGCATTTCTTAAATTGCGATTTCTTAAAAATCGCAATTTGAGAATCGCTAACTGGAATTTTGATACATCTGGCCCTATTTCTTTTATTGGCAGGCAATGACGTTTTAACAAAACTGGAGCAATGTAGAAGATAAGTTTGTACAGTGGTGGCTAGTCTTGCTGCAAGGTTCTGAATGAATTCTAATGTATTTATTAAAGAACCTGAAAGACCCAAATAAATAGAGTTGTAGTAATCCAGGATTGAGGCTAAAAATGCATGTAATATTGTTATCTTTTGTGATTGAACAAAAACATGTAGTACTCGTTTAAGGGAGTGCAATGGAAATAGATACTTTTTGATCACCATTTGTACATAGTCTGCAAGCATGCATGCCAACATTCTAGAAGAGGAAAATGGAAGATTTGAAAAAATAACCAGGAGAATGTTTTTCTCCAATTTACTTCTATTGAGGCCTGAAGCTGGTCTGTTTTCATGTATAGGACTTGCAATGGGGCTGCTTCAGGATTGGAAATGCAAATGTATTTATTTTTCCTTATATGTCAAGAGCATGGAGGATGCGCTACAGCAGGCAGAGAGAGTGAGGCAAAAATGTTGTCCACTCGACTACAGGAGCAGGTTACTGCAGCGCATACTCAGAGTCACACAAGGCCAGTCCCTGTCAGCTGAAGACGGCAGAGGAATCAGGTTTTGCATGCAGAAATTGGGAGGTGAGAGACTAACCTTGATATCAGTAGTCTACCAACAGAATCGGGAGGGTTGGCATGTTTTTCCGTAAGGGCCACTATAAAGTCAACTTTAATTCCTAGGCTTTTTACAGTTCACACTAAGCAGGGAGGTGACCCTCTACTATTTGCCCAAAATGTTGATAGAAATGGTGCCATTGATTTAGGAATACTTAGGATTGTTTAATTTCAAATGTTTCGCAAATATCCACTTTAGAACTTTCTATAAACAATCCTTCAGGTTGCTGCTGCATTCTGATCCCTTTTCTTAAAATTGTCTCTGATCTGTGTGTCATGTGCACATAGGTAGAATTTCCACTAGTAGAATTCAACCAGTTGAGCAAATGGAATTAGATACCAATTGAATAATGTTGAGAGGTTAGAGCCCTACAGAACCCCATGTGTTAAGCCTCAATGATAACTCGTGATGATAGTATGACACGAAAGGATTGATGAAATAGAAAGTCTTTAAATCATTTTCGGACTGTGTTCTGAATGCCAATGTTCTCAAGAGAGGTGAGCAAAATGTCACGGTTTACTGTATCAAATAATACTGTTAGATCCAGCAGTGTTAAGGCTACTGGTGGTGTATTCTTATCAGCCATAAGCCTTAATTCACCTAAAATAGTTAGCTCAGTTCTATGACCTTCCTGCAGGGTGCATAACGTTATTTACAGACACATACGAAGATAACTGTTGTAATACTGCTCTTTTCAAGATTTTAGGTAAGAAAAGTAGTTGTGAAACTGGCCTATAGTCTGATGAAACTTCGGGATCCAATCCTGTCTTTTTAACAGAGGGATTACAGACGCAGTTTTAAGTATGTTCAGGGACCATCCCTTTCTTAAAGAAAGAATTTACAATCACTGTTATCCAGCTAGGATCTTTTTGTAAATAGTATTTATACAATTCCACTGGAACTGGATTTGTCGGAGAGTCTGAAGGTCTACACTGTCTTAGTATGAAGAAATGTGCCTCATCAAAGATTAGACCAGTGATACTCAAAGTACGAACCGGGGGCCGCATGCAGCCCTCCTGATCTTCACATGGGGTCAGCCGCCTGGTTAGCAGCAGCACTGGGCTGCTGTTTATTCAGCTCAGCACTCACAATATGGAGATGTTATGTCAACTGGCGGGTATTTAGTGGAAAGTTAACTGAAGTCAAAGAAAGGAAGTACCTAGGGTGTTCTCACCACTGAGCTTTAGGAACACCTTCATTTTTAAACACATATTGCATAAAAAGTGTAACAATATGATAACATCTCTTCAAAATTCAAAAATTATTTCATTAACATGCAGAGCTGTTTCACCTTAGCACCTCAAATTATATCAGTGCATCGAGAAGTATTTATTTGAAGTGATATTTTTTAATGAATTTAAAAACATTCATTTTTTCCTCTCAGACTGACAACAATAGTGAACTAAGAAGCAAGCCAGTTGTTATGTGCACTCTTTGGGTGGCCTGGGTTAAATGAACGATATTATAGTTTATTCAATTAAACACATGAAAAGGTTTTGTACAGCGCACATACTGAAGTCAAGTATTTCGAGGTCCATGAACGTCGTTATAGTTTATTCAATTAAATACATGAAAAGGTTTTGTACAGCGCACATACTGAAGTCAAGTATTTCGAGGTCCTCTTTTATGTGATAGTAAAGAAAAAGGTTGGAAAGTGAATTAAAACAATTTCCTGGGGTCAAGCACTTTGCTCAAGAGGAGAAGCCAGGATTAAACCCAAGTTTTCTGGTTCCATGTTGCGCAATTCAGCCACTAGATATATATGCTTTGCTTTCCTTACACCCACTTTTCTGTCAATCACCCTCCTGCAAACCCCCGACTGAAACCCTGCTGGCAGCAATGCTATGGCAGCAATGCTACCCTCAGTCACATCACAAACCAAACCTTTTGGAAAAATGTTTGTGAGAACCCGTAGATTAGACTTTCAGCAAATTAAATAGCATAATCAATTAAATAAACCTTCTTGAGACAAGGTATAATGTATAAATAGTAAAGGTGTATGAAATAATACCACTTAATTACAGAAGGCAAACTAAGGTTAATCTAAAAAATCAGTCAACATTTGTATTAAATCATACATAGAGGAATTAATATAAGGATGAATTAAATTGAAGAAATTAGTAACACAGCATGAGTTCTGATGTAAGGTTTCTCTTAAAAGAATTGTAATTTTTTCTAAGTCCAGAGCATGCAATAAATCAATGTGAATCTGCTCTCTAAGAATCAAAAAAGCAAACTGACACATCTCCAAAATGAACCTTCATTTATATGAAAATACACAGTAAAAATCACAGTGAGCATGAGGTGATCAAAATGTTACAGTCTCAGCAAATCGCAATACAGAATAAAATGCAACAATACCTTTCCATCCCCTAAATTAATAATAATTAAAAAATTCACTTTTCTGTTTTTACAGATTTTTACAGATAAATACATACAGAAAACAATCTATTTCCTGTCTGTATTTATTTTTAAAAGTGGAAAAATACAGAAAATTGTGCTTCTTCTGAGTGACTCTCCCTGTTATGCGTCATGATTTCCACACCAACTTCTAAGCAGACAGACACCATGGGAATTGAAAAACAGGATGAGATTCCCTTAAATCATGGCATATGTTAACATACATTTGTATATAATGCGAATATTTGCGTCCCTGTAGTGTTTTGTATTATTTGGCTCCTCAATTTGCTAAAACGCGAAAGGCATCACAGTACGAGTGCATGTTTGTTCCAGTAAATAAAAGTGGAAATATACAATTTTACGATCCTTTTATTCTCACAAGATAAGATAAATACGGATAAATACCAATAAAATGGCTAACAAATAAATATGGATAAATACGGGGGGAAATGCTAAAAAACGAAATATCATAATATTGGGAGCCCTAATAATAATTAGTCCTCTTTATGACAGTACAAATCTAGTTACACATTATACAATGATAGATTTTTTAAATGAATAGGCCTACTGGGGTCAGGTAAGAAGAATGGAAGAAACAGCAACATTTAAGAGCAAATCTACCTCAAGAGCCTACAAAGAACAACATTTGTATTCACTGAGCGCAAGCAGGGTTACAAAACATATTACACTGAATAATGTTTCAGTGTACATTTTGCTGTGTGTGGAGACAGTGAGACATTTAAACATAGTCATAACTTAAATACAAGTTGGAGTCTGGACCTAGTTGGTTTAAGATAAGAAAAACACAGTTCTGTAAAGTGGAACAAATTATGTTGGGTGCAAAGCATGCACATCACCAAATAGTCTTTCTTTATTAAATTTTCCAGCATCTATAGCTTCTTGTGTCTTGATTCTTACAAAATGCTTATATTTTCTTAATCCCTGCCTTAATGCTTTTCAGATCACTGTCATCTCTCATCCTCTTTCTTAATGCTCACACCTTCTTTTCACACTTACAATTTAGGTAACCCCTGAATTTCAGAACGTTCATCAAAATGTTGTAATCTGTAAGATAAGGTTCCAGGAACTCTTGACCACGAAGAACACTAACACAAATATTGTATGATGACAAATAGGTTAGAGGAAGCTGTTGGTTGTTTAACTCCTCTAAAGCACAAACAGGGAGAAATGTACATAGTTGTGAATTTTCATAATTTATGGGTATTCGGCTAACAAATTAGAATAAACAAATCTCTCACGCTTGTCTCACATTATAGCCTGAATGGAGAACTTCCTGGTGGAGGATGCCTTGATGACATTAAAGATGTTTAAGCTAACGATACACTACTGCCTACTGAGTAATGTCTCTAAATGCAAACAGGGAAAAATGCTATACAAATTTGCAACAGTGGACCTCAATCTGACAAAGTGCTGCATAGCAATATACTGGTTATCATACAGGGGACCCAGTCAGTTGTTGTGGTGCGAGGAAATGTCAGAGTGGGCTCTACGAGAGAAAGTCAGTTTAAAGAAGGTATGAATGGATGCTAGGGCAGAGGGGACCTAAGGCAGTGGGAGGGGACCTCAGGCAGTGGATGGAGATGTCAAACCAACTGATTGATAATCCTGAAATTAATGAGTGAATTTGACCTATGTCGTATGATGTGCCTGAAAGGTGGGGGGGAGCACCATAGTTGGCCCTTCTAAGCTAACTACTCAAACTTCGATAGAGCAGAAAAAGAAGTGGCTCTGCAGCAGAGATTTAGATTATTCTGCAAGATGAAGGCCTGTAACCCAGAGAATGACTACAGGGGGCAGGGGAATTGGTGTGGACCCACTAAAGAAACATATGGATGTCTATGCATTTCAGCTATCTAAGACAAATCGGTACATGTGCATGAGCTTGTATTTCTGTTGATATTTGGAATATGACTGCTGTGTTGGACAGCATTAACAGAGAATTTGAAAATACAGAAGGAAAAAAAAAAATTTTAATAAACATTTTCCCTAAAATTACCTATATACTAACCCCACGTGATAACTTCATATATATACTATGCTATTATGTGCAGTGGTTAATTTCACATTTTCACTTTGTGGTGAGACATATCCGACTGGCAAAATCAAGCTTATCAGTAAGCCAGCTATATTAATAACATAATCAATAAAACTATTTTAAAAACTGAACAGCACTTTTGCTTGCTTATTACCGTATATCTTCTAAAAATGATTCTGAAAGCAAAACAAAAATCTACCTACTAATTTTTAAGGTGCAAAATTAAAAATCAAACTTCAATTCAATTACTTTGAATGTTCAGTTCATAGGCTCAGTTCATATGTCGGATCTAAGTCCAAGAAAGGAGCCCTTTTCTCTGTGAGTGGAAACGTTAGGTACAAAACAAACACTCTAACTATGAGTACTGTGCAAAGTTAAAAAGGAAAATGTTAAACTTCAAAATTTGGCCCTCATTACAACCCTGGCGGTCAGTGTTAAAGCAGCGGTAATACCGCCAACAGGCCGGGGGGGGAGAAAATGGAATCACGACCATGGAGGAAACCGCCAACATAGACAGCCACTTTAACACTCCGACCGCCGCGGCGGTACAAACAAACAGCGCAGCGGTAACTGCCAACAGACAGGCGGAAGCCAATGTACCGCCCACCCTATCACAACCCGGCAATCCGCCACCTTTTCCGGGGTGGAACCAACACGAATCAGAACACGGCGGAAACAGTACACAGAAGGGAAAATCACTCACCTCTCCACACCCCACAAGGAACCAGGACGTCATGGAGCCAGAACTGCAGATCCTGCCGGCGATGGTCTTCCTGCTCCTCTATCAGGAGCTCCAGTGACGGCGGCGATGACCACGGTGAGTACTGCACCTACAACACAGGGGAAGGGGGAGGCAAAAGAGGGTGACACACACATGCAACACGCAACACCCCCACCCACAACACCATACACACATATACATGCTGCAACATTACATTTACAACCCCCCCTTTGAATAACGCAAGGACAAAAGGAAATGATTTGAACAATTGTAATCAATAAAAATCCAGTAGTCAAAACTCCAAATCCAGTATATACAATTATGTACACCAACTACACAAGTCCGGATAGTGCACCAATCATTGTCCGTGGACCACTGGGACCAAAATGCATGGGCGAGGCCCACACTAGATACCTGACTCCAAACGGAGAGAACACTGCTGGGGCATCAGACCGAAAATATACAGGCACCTCACTGCTCCATGAGGGGGCTCCTTGCCCATTGATGTATTCTGGGGAGTGCAAAGCCACAGTCTCTCAAGTGGGTGGGTTGCCCACTGCTTTATCCTGGGGAGTGCAAATCCACAGTCTCTCAAGTCTCTCAAGTGGGTGGGTTGCCCACTGCTTTATCCTGGGGACTGCAAAGCCACAGTCTCTCAAGTCTCTCAAGTGGGTGGGTTGCCCACTGCTTTATCCTTAGGAGTGCAAAGCCACAGTCTCTCAAGTCTTTTCAGTGGGTGGGTTGCCCAATGGTTTATCCCGGGGAGTGCAAAGCCACAGTCTCTCAAGTGGATAACAGTCTCAACTGGTTCTGGAGGGGGCTTTGTGCCCAGAGTGCTTCATCCTGCCAAGGACAGAGGTAGTGGATGTGATACTCCACTGGTTCTAGAGGGGGCTTTGTGCCCAGAGTGCTTCATCCTGCCAAGGACAGAGGTAGTGGATGTATCTCTCCACTGGTTCTGGAGGGGGCTTTGTGACCAGAGTGCTTCATCCTGCCAAGGACAGAGGTAGTGGATGTGATACTCCACTGGTTCTGTAGGGGCCTTTGTGCCCAGAGTGCTTCATCCTGCCAAGGACAGAGGTAGTAGATGTATTGCTCCACTGGTTCTGGAGGGGGCTTTGTGCCCAGAATGCTTCATCCTGCCAAGGACAGAGGTAGTGGATGTGATACTCCACTGTTTCTGGAGGGGGCTTTGTGCCCAGAGTGCTTCATCCTGCCAAGAACAGAGGTAGTGGATTTATCTCTCCACTGGTTCTGGAGGGGGCTTTGTGCCCAGAGTGCTTCATCCTGCCAAGGACAGAGGTAGTGGATATGATACTCCACTGGTTCTGGAGGGGGCTTTGTGCCCAGAGTGCTTCATCCTGCCAAGGACAGAGGTAGCGGATGTATCTCTCCACTGGTTCTGGAGGGGGCTTTGTGACTAGAGTGCTTCATCCTGCCAAGCACAGAGGTAGTGGATGTGATACTCCACTGGTTCTGGAGGGGGCTTTGTGCCCAGAGTGCTTCATCCTGCCAAGGACAGAGGTAGTAGATGTATCTCTCCACTGGTTCTGGAGGGGGCTTTGTGCCCAGAGTGCTTCATCCTGCAAAGGACAGAGGTAGTGGATGTGATACTCCACTGATCTGGGACGGGCTTTGTGCCCAAAGTGCTTCATCCTGCCAAGGACAGAGGTAGTGGATCTGATACTCCACTGGTTCTGGAGGGGGTTTTGTGCCCAGAGTGCTTCATCCTGCCAAGGAATTGGTAGTGGATGTGTCTCTCCACTGGTTCTGGAGGGGGCTTTGTGTCCAGAGTGCTTCATCCTGCCAAGGACTGAGGTAGTGGATGCCTTTCTCCACTGAAAGTGATGCTTCATGGAAGCTGCCCAGGCTCCTGGAGCTCACCACCAGCCTCGGACGACTGACCACTGGGGATGGCAGCCATGTCTGCGGTGGTGCCACTGGCTCAGGATGTCGCGGGGCCGCTGGCGAGGCTTGCGGCGGTGTCAGTCGCGGCGGTGCTTGCGGTGGTGTCAGTCGTGGCGGTGCTTGCGGCGGGCTCTGTGGAAGTGGTGCTTGCGGCAGGCTCTGTGACAGCGGTGCTGGCGGCGGTCTCTGTGGCGGCGGTGCTGGTTGCGAGCTCTGTGGTGGCGTTGCTGGTTGCGAGCTCTGTGGTGGCAGTGCTGGCGGCAGGCTCTGTGGTGGCGGTGCAGGTTGTGGGCTCTGTGGCGGCGGTGCTAGTTGCGGGCTCTGTGGCGGCGGTGCTCGCAGCGGGCTCTGTAGCGGCGGTGCTGGTTGCGGGCTCTGTGGCGGCAGTGCTGGTTGCGGGCTCTGTGGTGGCGGTGCTGGTTGCTGGCTCTGTGGCAGCAGTGCTGGTTGCGGGCTCTGTGGCGGCGGTGCTGGCGGCGGGCTCTGTGGCAGCGGTGCTGGCGGTGGGCTCTGTGGCAGCGGTGCTGGCGGCAGTGCAGGTGGCGGTGCAGGTGCCGGTCTTCTCCGCCGTACAGGTTGGCATCGACGTCGAAAGAAGGTGTGACACTGGTCCCTCAGTCGGTGCCACCATGCCCTCTCCTGACCTGCCCTTCAGTTTCTGGCCCTTCCCTTCCCTTTGATGGTGGCGCAGCTGTCTTGCCACTATCCCCTTTAGTTTTCCCTGACCCCTTGGTGGCAGGTGTTTTCTGCTTCTCCCTCCGGGATGTGGGCAACTTTTTTAGCTTGGCAGGTCGCAGAATGTCTTTGCCCTCGCTCCGTGGCACACTGGCAGCCCTGATGGTTGGCGCACTCCAAAAGCCCACAGTTGCTGGCACCACTGTGTCTGGGGATATGGTGGCTGAGGTGCTGGGTTGGGACCTGGAAAGCCTGGCCCTAGGGGACAGACGGGGGGAGGTGTAGGGAAGAGGTCAATATTAGCCAGGAAAAGTTTTTTAGACACACTGGGACGGGTAGATGGAGGGGGTTTGGGAGTGGAGGAAGAGGTAGTGGTTGTAGGAGGTGTACGTCTGCTGAATTTGGGTGAAGGTGCATGGGCTGGAGGCTGTTGTGAGGTGGATGGCTGTTGAGTGGGTGTGTGCCTGCGTTTGTGTACTTTGGGAAGAGGGCTCACTGACACACTGGGAGAGGACACAGGGGATGTGTGAATGGTAGTGGGGGTGGTGATGGGCATGCTGGTGATGGAGGTAGTGGCTGAAGATGTAGTGCATGCAGGTGTGAGTGGAGACGAGACTGGGAGGGAGGAGGGAGACGTGGAGGAGGAGGAGACAGTGGAGGCAGTGGATGTTGGTATGTCTGCATGGGTATGATGCTTGTGTGAGTGCCTGTGGGATGTGTGGTGTTTATGTTTGCCTTAACCATTGTTGTGTGTTGAGGTGTGTGCATGGTGGTCTGATGGTGTGTTTGGGATAGGCTGAGGTACAGGGGATTGGGTCTGGGTGGAGGAAGTTGGAGGGGGTGGCTGGACACAGGGACAATGGCTGCCATCAGTTCTGAGGCCAGAGCCTGAAATGCTCTCTGTTGGGCTGCCTGGCCAGAATGCATGCCCTCCAGGTATGCATTTGTTTGATGCAAATGCCTCTCAACACCCTGGATGGCATTCAGAATGGTAGACTGCCCAACAGTGAGGGATCTCAGGAAGTCAATAGCCTCCTCTCTGAGGGCAGCAGGGCTGACTGGGGCAGGGCCTGAGGTGCCTGGGGCGAGGGAGATGCCCACCCTCTTGGGTGAGCGGGCACGGGACACACGCAGAGGGGCTGCTGGGAGGGCGGTGCTGGTGGGGGGGGGTGGCGGCTGTATCTGTTGATGCGGGGGGCACAGAGGGGCCCGCCACCGCAAGGGAGCTCCCATCAGCGGAGGAGCTGTTGTCACTGCTGTCACCTCGTGTCCCCGCCGTGGAGCTACCCTCGCCCTCCGTCCCACTGGTGGCTTCTGACTCTGTTGTTTCGCCCTCCAGGGCCAAGTGGGATGCAGCTCCCTCCTGTTCCGGTGCCACTGCTCCTCCACCTGATGATGCACACAAGAACAGGGAGACCACAAAAAGGGGGGGGGAGACAGAAGAAAGACATGTTCAGTGCATGCAACACCACTACCGTTGGCGAACACTACAGACACAGCAGCCCTCTGCACTACGCCATGCACTTTTTGTTCCTAGATTATTCACATGCCCATGGGGTACTAGGCCTAAGCTCGATTGCTGCACACATGGAAGTCACAGAAGCCTGACTAGGTGTAGATGGCACTAACCACTAGTGGAGTTGGGTTTCCACTGACCCTGCCTCTCAAGGGACGTTGCCTATCAAGCTCGCCCTGGCGTAGGGGAACCCACTGCCCACCTCCCCCACCCAGACACCTCGTTATGCGCGCAGAGTCAGATGAATGTGACTGTACTCACCCCCTTGTGGCTGCTGTGATGCCCTCAAGCGCCCATCCAATTCCGGATACGCCACCGCCAGGATCCGGAACATAAGAGGGGTCATGGTGCGACGGGCACCCCTCCCACGTTGGGAGGCCATCCCCAGCTGGGCCTCTGCTGTCTTCTTGCTCCAGTGGCGAATGTCCTCCCATCTTTTACGGCAGTGGGTGCTCCGTCTGTGGTGGACCCCCAGGGTCCGGACGGCCTTGGCGATGGCACGCCAAATATCCTTCTTCTGGTGGGCGCTGACCTAGAGGAATAGTACAGGGGAAAAGGAAGATCTTTACCCGTCCGGACCGTCATACTCATTGGCCCACGTTCCCACCCTTGCCCTGACGCACATACACTCACCGTCCGCTCATGCAGGCCTCAGTTCCCCCCACCCCATGTATCTTCCATCCACACCACTCCAAACAGGCATTGCCCATGCAGCATGCTCACAGTGTACTCACCTGTGTGTCTGGAGGACCGTACAGTTGTGTGTACTGGGGTAGGACCCCATCCACTAATTTCTCCAACTCCTCCGAAGTGAAGGCAGGGGCTCTTTCCCCAGACACATGAGCCATCGTCGCTTCCAGACACAGGTCACATCAGCACTTGCAGTGTAGGTCCTCTCCTGTTGAAGGTCAGGTATCAAGTGAGTGAACAGACAGAAAATGGCAGTCATGTCCGCGGCGGTGCGTACCGTCCCCGCCGGCGTACATCGTCATTGGCTGCTCGGACCCATAGGGTCCAATGTTAACCAATGCAGGATTGCGCCACGGTCTTCGACCGCCTACTGCAACAGTGTAGAACGCCAGCGCAGTTACCTCATATCCCCTTGTCCCACCTTACAGGTCAGTCAGCCGCCATTTCAGGGGGCCACATGGCGTTAATAATAACTACGTCACACCTATCTAGGCCTTGCATGCAAACAGTACCAGGCACATTGCGGAATAATAAATGTGTGCAAATGACATTTTGTGATACCTCAGTGTAGGCTGACTCTCTGCTCGCTGTTCTCCTCCATAGGGCACATCCACTGGGGCAGGTGATGAGATGGCGGCATCCTCCGGTGTACAGACCGCTGGTGGACCTGTCGACAATGGAAGAGAGACACGTAATAGTCACCTACAGACTTGATCGTGCAACAATCCATGAACTGTGTGCCCAGTTGGAGCCAGACCTGATGTCAGCTATCCGCCATCCCACAGGGATCCTCCCCCTGGTGCAGGTCCTGTCAGTACTCTATTTCCTGGCAAGTGGGTCTTTTCAAACAACAGTGGCCATTGCATCAGGGATGTCCCAGCCAATGTTATCTAACGTGCTGTCCAGAGTGTTGTCCGCCCTGCTGAAACACATGCGCAGCTACATCGTTTTCCCTCAGGTGGAGGATTTGCCTACAGTGAAAGGTGAATTCTATGTCCTGGGACATATCCCCAACATCATAGGTGCCATTGATGGGACACATGTGGCCTTGGTACCCCCATGCAGGAGTGAACAGGTGTACAGAAACCAGAAAAGCTATCATTCAATGAATGTGCAGATGGTGTGTTTGGCTGACCAGTACATCTCCCAAGTGAATGCCAAATTTCCTGGCTTAGTGCATGACGCTTACATTCTGAGGAATAGCAGCATCCCTTATGTGATGGGGCAACTCCAGAGGCACCGTTTGTGGCTAATAGGTGAGGACAAGGACCCTATACAGTGTGAATAGGTGTTTCCGGACTCGATAAAACCCTGGGTGATCTCTATAGGTCAAACTTTGATATTTGGGCACCCTACACAAAAATTTGCCCATCCCTTATACATGTAAAGGGGCAGAAATAGTTCCCTTCTATAAGAAGGGAAATGCTAGTAACCCATCTAATTATTGGCCTATCAGTCTGCTAGATAGCCTACAAAAAAAGTTTAGCGAAGCAGATCTTCAACCGTTTGGAGGAGTGGATTGAGGAGAGTGGGCCATTTTGAGTTTGAAGGCAGGGTTTAGGCCTGCAGTTAGTACAATTGATCAAGTGATGAGGTTTATGGCAATCAGATGGAAGACAGTGGCTATCGGTGGAAGGAACCTATATGTTGCCTTCATTGATCTCTGTGCAGCCTTTGACCTGGTCCCTAGACATAAGCTTTGGTACACATTGAGCAAAAAGGGAGTTCCTAGTGGACTTTTGAACTTAATTGTCTGACATCAATAAGGTACTTTTGCCTGAATTAGATGTGGCAGGGATGGCGAAATGACAGATCCAGTTACAACTGAGAGGGGGTGCGGCAAGGCTGTGTTCTGGCCTCCACCCTCTTTCTCTTGTATATTAATAATTGCATTGAGTTTTTAAATAGTTGCATGTACGACTCGCTATGGTTGGCTGGTCGGAAAATTCTGGGACTGCTTTATGCGGATAATACCATTATCATGGCGAAATCAGCTATGGGACTTCAGAATCTAGTCAATCAATTCTGCCTGTTCTGTAAAGACTTTGACCTTGAGGTCAATGTCAGAAAAACAAAACTGATGATTTGCTGTCAGGGAAAGAAACGGTGAAAGCTAGCATAACAATGAACTCTGTTAATCTATAAAGAATCAATGATATCGACTATCTGGGGATTAAACTGATGGATTTTGGTAGATTGGATGCACATATTAGTAAAAGTGCACATGTAATATGTGACAGAGGGGGAGCTTTGGGCCGCAAAGCTAAAACTACAGCAAGTCCTCCATCAAATCCCATTGTGGAAATATATAAGGCCCAGGCAAGGGGAGCTGCTCTATATGGAACAGAATTGTGGGGCTTTAATTGCCAGCAGACTACCTTACAATTCAAAGAAAATAATTTTATTAGATACATTGCAAGGCTTGGGAAGGGTACCTCGTTAGTACCTTTAAGATTGGGTCTCGGGTTGAATAACATTGTAGATCATGTAACCCTGAAGTGCCCCCTCCATACTGGATTTGACTCTGGAAGACGGAGGAACTAGAACCTTTTAGGGAGGTAATCAGAAACGTATTAGGGCATTCAAGCTGCTTAGATAAGGTCAGTTGGATGCAGTAAATGAAATCAAACTTTGGGGGAACCCCAAGTCGATCCCAGCTTATGCGGCCATACTTGTCATGCATAGATACTGTGAGAGGGTAAATTATCGTATCTCTCAGAGGAGTAGGTTGGGTCGTTTATCAACTGAATTTCTGCTTGTCAAGCAGGAGCCATTGGCTGAACATTTTCTTGACCTGCCCATACCTGCCTATGCTGGTTCCCTATTAGTCCAGTTTAGATATGATACCCTACCTGTAAAAGCTTTTACCGCTTGATGGTCGTCGAACAGTCCTGAAGATAACAACTGTAAACTGTGCCAATTAGATGAGGAATCAATTTAACATTTTCTTTTTGTTCTGCCTAAATATATGGTTCCTAGAAAAAATGGATCATCCCACTTTGTAAAACTCTGTCTCTTTATGTCTGCACTAATGCCTATAGAACTTGTAAAAGTGATACATCTATAGTAGTAGTAAGTGCCACTTCTAAGTATTTGTTGGCTGCCTGGTCTACCCGTTGTAGAGCCCTCAAAGCACTTGGATTGGATGGTTCAGAACAAGAGTTTTTAGCTGTGATGTTTTGCACAGAGCTATTAATCCGGCCTCAAAGCATACATTTTGACTTCTTTTATTTTTGTATTATTACCTATATTTAATAACATCGAAGAGCCCATTGGAGAGCCCTTAAAGCACTTGGATGGGATGGTTCGGATTAAGAGTTTTTATCTGCGTTGTTTTGTACAGGACTATTGGCCCGGCCTCAAAGCACGAAGTTTGAATTTTGTTATTTTTGTATCACTACGAATGCTTAATGTCCATTTAATTTGCGAATGCGACACATCAACCGTGGCAGTAAGTGCCAATTTAATTATTTGTTGTTTCTCTGGTTTACCTATTGTAGAAGCTTCTAAAGTACTTGAATGGGATGGTTCATAAGAAGAGTCTTTGGGCCAGATGTAGGTAGCGTTTTGCATGGCGCAAACTGCGAAAATCACAGCTTGCGCCATGCAAAACGTGCATTGCGATGCACATTCTCATTTTGCGAGTCGGTACCGACTCGCAAAATGGGAATGCAACTCGCAAATAGGAAGGAGTGTTCCCTTCCTATTTGAGACTCGCACTGCGATGCAGAATTGCTTTGTGACCGCGAACGCGGTCGCAAAGCAATTCGCAGTTACCATCAGTGTCATACTGGTGGTAACCCATTCACAAAAGGGAAGGGGTCCCCATGGGACCCCTTCCCCTTTGTGATGTCGCCGTTAATGTTTTTTCAGAGCAGGCAGTGGTCCAATGGACCACTGCCTACTCTGAAAAAATGAAACCAAATGGTTTCGTTATTTTTTTTGTATTGCAACTCGTTTTCCTTTAAGGAAAACGGGTTGCAATACAAAACAAAAACTGCTTTATTTAAAAAGCAGTCACAGACATGGAGGTCTGCTGCCTCCAGCAGGCCACCATCCCTGTGAGTGCAGGGAATCTCAATGGGGTCGCAAAATGTGACCCACCTCATTAATATTAATGAGGTGGGTCTTTCCGACCCCATTGAGATTCGCAGACGGTGTCTGACACACCGTTCTGCATCCGATTTTGCGATTTGGAAATTGCGAGTCGCACCGACTCACAATTTCCGAATCGCAAAATCAGAATTTGCTACATCTGGCCCTTTGTATTTGCAAAGTTTTGCACATGACTACTAGCCCAGCTTCAAGGATGAAGGGTTTTTATATGGTTTTAACTGTAGCAGATTTTATAGATTGCAGTTATATTAATCACAGTTTATGTCATCTATTTGATCATCTACTTTTGATCTTATTTATTATAATGATATATAGTACATTGTGCACTTTTGTTCTTTGGCTTTTATTACTGTAGTTTTTTTTTAAACTGTTGGTACTACAAATGTGGGGAGTTACTAATTGATTGTGCATATTATTGCATAAGATGTATTCTATATTAAGGTATTTGTAACTTTTGCCTTTTTAATTGTGATTTTTGTCTGACTATGAAATTTTATGTTTTGATATGTCAATAAACAACTACTACTTTATTTAGTATGTAATGTGGCTCCATCTATAGGAAGAATTTAGGCCGCATATAGGCACTTGAGATCTAACTTGCCTTGTAGTTCACTGTGGGATTGTCAGGGCGGGGGCAAGGAATTTTTCTAAGTTTATGATTATAAACCATTCCTTTTCACATATGCCTTACAATCCAATTATATGCTCAGTACCTACACTTATCTAATTTGGAAGGGATAGTACTGGCACTTCTCAGCACACCTCCAGTGTATTTAAAATGAGAGTACCAGCACTTCTTAGCATCAGGCAAGTACTGTGGAATCTGAATTAATTACTAATACATTTGTATTGATTAATAGTTAAGAATTTACATAAATTAGGCTAACATAGAAAATAATGTGTACCTTGGAAAATGTGGTCACTTGAGTAACAATCATAACGTGCATAAAAATTATTAAAGAAGTCACATTTGTAGTTAAATAATGTGCACATGTAGGATAAAATGTATTAATGGGTTATACTAATATATTAATGTTATGTATTTGCTTAAATAATATTGAGCATTGATTAATTTTGAGGATTGGGCCTAGTCGACAAAGCCTCATGTTAAGTACCATGGCCTAATAAATATTCGTAAATGTCTTGTGAAAGCAAAGAATTAATATTGTTAATTGGTCACACTGCCCTGACCTAGCGATTTATAAATGTCTTAAACTTTTCTCATGAGAACTGTTTACTGAAATGTCTTGTACTAGAAGTCGATACTTTGTAGATTTGATGTGTGAGACAAGACATTTACCAGAAGGCACACCCGCATATATCATATTCGAAGAACAAGGTGCTGTCCCATGTCTTTGTCTAAAACAATGGTCCAAAGAGACAGAGAAAGAAGGGAGCTTAGCATTTCCTGCCCACTGAACATTTAATTTGAGAATTGTAGAGAGTTTGAGGAGAGTACTGTAAGATTCGAAACCTCCTCTGAGACCCCCACCATTTGAAGCAATAGCTATTTGGGAGTTAGTGGCCAGACTGCAACAGCAACAGAAATTAGAGAGGAGAATGAGAAAAGTTGAGAAAACTTTAGCTGAGACGAGATGGGATAGCGAACAGAAATTTTGGAGAACTGAGACTTTACTGGGAATTAAGATGTTTCCTGCAATTACACAAAGGAACAAGAGCAAGGCCAGAAAGAGTACCAATAAGAGTGATTCGTATCCTTCTGATCACAGAGAACAGAAATTGACTGAGTTTAGGAAGTCTTTGACTTATGATGAAAAATCAGATGATGAGTTTATTTTCCAATTATTGAGAAGTCATTTCCAACCATATGCAGCGCATGAGACAGGTCAAAGTACTAGCACAGACCCTACAGCACCGGTACCAATTGAAACTAAACCAAGGCAAGCACAGGTTCGCCATAGTGGTCCTACCACTTCTAAATTACAGATACCTATGCTGCAGGTTGACATACCGAGAATTTATCCAGATGTACCTATTTTAGATACCGCAACGGGCGAAATGGTTCCGACAGGACAAGCTGCCCACATGAGACAGAATTATCAGAAGCCGACATTGATTCAGATAGAGTCTAACCCTAATTTAATGTATCTGGTGCAAACACAGACAATCACGAGATACACCCCCATAACAGGGTAACAGAGATGTCTGCATTAACAAGTCAGGATACAGGAGTAATGTACCCTAGAGATCCAAAATGTCCGACAGAGTCCAGATGCTGTGTCAGTACCATTACTGTTGGTCCAGTTATTCCATTGTTTGCCCAGGAAATCAAGAAGAGCAGCGAACAGAAAATACTGAATACAAGTGTAGAAATGGAAAGGTTCCATGAACATAGAGGAATGATGACTCCAATAGAACCAACATTTGAAAGGACAAGTCTGTTAGTTGGCCAAGGACTCCACCGAATAATCTAAGGAGATCAGACGTAGGTCCTAACTCAAGCTTGGAGACACCAGAGACTCCTTGTCTAACATAACAGCAAGTACCCAGGGTAAGTAATAACAATATCTCGTTACAGAGTTTGACAGCCCAACAATTAACTGAATGGCTGGGAAAGCTGAGTAGCACACAAGGAGATTCAAGTGGAGGAAGTTCACTGGATATTACCAGGTTCAGACTAAAAGCAGATAAATTAATTGAGGGAACAATCGGGCTAAACAGAATTTACTCATACCGTGAAGAAGAGTTGCGCTATTTGTGGAAAGTGATTACCAACAAAGCAGGATTAGTACATAGGAAATTAGCGTATCTGGCAGAGAAATATGACATAGACATTGAAAAACCAAAGCATTTGAAAAGGAGTTACAGATTAGGATTTGACTCAAAAGACATTGCGAATTTAAGAATACCGGGAATGAAAATTCACCTTAGGGAATTAATTCAGAGCATTCCGACACGGGGAGCATTAGACAAATGGGAAGGCAGATGGGTAAAGAAAGGAGACAAGAAGAAAAGAGAATCTGCAAATTTACCTGCTAGTGTTCAGCAGACTGATAACCCAGTGAAAATATTACCAATTAGAGAAATTCTGGGAGGGAATTTTGTCCATGTCCCTTGAAGCAGAAATGACATTCTGTCATTTAAAATGATTACCCCAGGTTGAGAGAGAAACCAGTGGAATGATACAAGCAAACATATAAGTTTGTGAAGCTTGCAAAATTCCTGTGGGAAGATTTGAATACCCTATTAGAAACAGTGGTTACAGCAGACTTATGGGTTGAATGCAAAAGGAGTATAGATCGGCCAACAAGAGAACCCCACGAGATCTGGCTACAGGTGCACCATCTCCTAATATAATGAAATACTATTACAAGGTGATTGAATTTTTGAAGATGATAATTTCCCCTAAGGACATAGACTGACAGAGGATAGACAGGACAGCACAGGAAGCAAAGGAGTCCATACATGCATATTATGAGAGGTTGTTGCAGGCGTTTAATCATTACAGTGGTACTGAAACAATTGAGCCTGAAAGACATGATTCATTTTGTGTTCGGGTTTGTTGAAGGATTGAGACCTGAAATTAGCTAGATGATTAAGAGTCACTTGATTTGTTGGCAAGCAAAGCCGATTGATGAAGTATTGCAGTATGCCAAGTACTGCAGTGATGAGATTAAATTGAAGCAAAGACAGTTGAAAGAGAAGGCAATGGTGATGCAGATTAAAGCGGCACAATCAGGAATGCACAGGAGTTTTCCGCAGCAGCACCATGGAAACCTGTGGATTCAGAGTCAGGTGAAAGGTAGAGGCTGAGGTGGAATTGGAAATGTGAACTGTGGTCCTGATTTCAATACTGTAGTCACTCAGAATGATGTGCAGGGAATGAAAAGGTTGTTACCTTGTCATGCTTGCGGAGGCCTCGGACATTAGAAGCAGGAGTGTCCGATGCTAGGACAGGAAGGTAGTGTTCAACAGACGAATGAAATCAATTCTTTTCCAAACATGAGAGGACCAAAAATGAGGCGTCAAAATCTTAATTTCCAAAATAATGTGAATCATGTGCAGGGTCTTCAGCCTATGCCTCAGGTGCAAATGCCACGTTTGCAGATGCCCCACTCGCAGCAAATGCAACTCCAAGTCCAAATGGTAGCTAAGCAACAGATTCAGATACCCCAAGCCCCAATGGAACAGCACCAGGTGATGCTTCCTCAACAGGGCACAGGTCAAAGGTTTAACATGAGTAACAACACACCACACCAATACCCATTACACAGTGAAGATGAATTGAATGAGGATTGGGTGATTGAGAGTTCAGATGAAGAAGAATGTGTGTTAGCAGCTTCATTAAAAGTAGACCAGAAGGGTCCATATGTGAAGGGAAAAGTGATGGGCCACAAAGTCTCATTCCAAGTCTACACAGGAGCTTCACGCTCTACAGTGAGAACTGCAGAAGTTCCCAACTTACCCCTTTCAGGGAAAACAGTGCAGATTGTAGGAGTTGCAAACCAATATCTGACAAACCTGATTACAGAACCAGCTTCAGTTAAAATTGGAAACTTCAAAGGCTTACACAAATTTGTAGTTTGTGACGCAAACCCAGTTTCCTTACTAGGAAGAGATTTTCTATGCAGAACAAGATGTTCAATTACCTGTTCAAATGATGGGATTGCCATTCAGAAAAATAGTGACGATAAAGATGATCAATATGAGGTAACAGATTGTGACTCAGTGAATGAAGAGTCTGATGAAGAAGAATGTGTGTTAGCAGCTTCATTAAAAGTAGACCAGAAGGGTCCATATGTGAAGGGAAAAGTGATGGGCCACAAAGTCTCATTCCTAGTCGACACAGGAGCTACACGCTCTACAGTGAGAACTGCAGAAGTTCCCAGTCCCCAGTTTCTTTCCTGTTTTCACAGTACAACATCTTCCTTTTGACTTACAGGGAACAGTTAAGATGAAAGTATGGGTTTTTTCAGGGAAAGACATTGGTCTAATCAGAGGAGTTGAGCCAGTTAAAGTCCCAGTCAAGCCAAATGCAATTTTCCCCCAGATTCCCAAATACCACATGACACAGGATACTATTGAAGGGATTGCACCTATAATTGTGGAATTTGTAGGGCAAGGCATTCTAAAAGGGGTATTGAGCAGCCCATGTAACACACCGATCATGGGTTTACGAAAACCCTGTGGGAAATTTCAGATTGTTCAGGATTTGAGGAAAATCAATGATATTGTGATTAAGTGTTGCCCGGTGGTGCCAAATCCAGCAGTGATATTGTTTCAGATCCCATGTGATACTGAATGGTTCACCGTAGTGGACCTATCACAAGCGGTCTTTTCTGTACCTCTTCACAAGGATAGCCAATTTCTTTTCTGTTTTAAATTCCTTGACCGAGTGTATTGTTGGTGCAGAATTCCTCAAGGATTTTCAGAGTCACTGTCCATTTTCAGTCAGATACTGAAGAAGAAGCTGGAGTCCTTGGAAATGCCTTTCCAGTCGACATTGGTTCAGTACATTGATGATTTGTTAGTCACTTCACAGACAAAGGAAGCATGAAAGCATTATACTATTACCTTGTTAATCATTTGGGAAAGAACGGACACAAAGGGGGTCATTCCGACCCTGGCGGTCAAGGACCGCCGGGGCCGGGGTCGGCGGGAGCACCGCCAACAGGCTGGCGGTGCCCCGCAGGGCATTCTGACCGCGGCGGTTTGGCCGCGGTCAGAACAGGAAAACCGGCGGTCTCCCGCCGGTTTTCCGCTGCCCTCCGGAATCCTCCATGGCGGCGCAGCTTGCTGCGCCGCCATGGGGATTCCGACACCCCATACCGCCATCCTGTTCCTGGCGGTTCGCCCGCCAGGAACAGGATGGCGGTATGGGGTGTCGTGGGGCCCCTGGGGGCCCCTGCAGTGCCCATGGCATGGGCACTGCAGGGGCCCCCGTAAGAGGGCCCCACAAAGAATTTCAGTGTCTGCTCAGCAGACACTGAAATTCGCGACGGGTGCAACTGCATCCGTCGCACCTTCCCACTCCGCCGGCTCCATTCGGAGCCGGCTTCCTCGTGGGAAGGGGTTTCCCGCTGGGCTGGCGGGCGGCCTTCTGGCGGTCGCCCGCCAGCCCAGCGGGAAAGCCAGAATGGCCTCCGCGGTCATTCGACCGCGGAGCGGCAATATGGCGGTTCCCTCCAGGCGGGCGGCTCCCACCGCCCGCCGGGGTCAGAATGACCCCCAAAGTGTCCCCAGCAAAATTACAGTATTGTCAGTCAGAGGTGAAATATTTGGGACACCATATTGAAAAGTGAGCTAGAAAGATTTCCGGAGAACGAGTTACAGCTATATTGCAGATGAATCCCCCCGTTACGCAGAGAGATGTCAGGATGTTTCTGGGAATGGTAAGTTATTGTCAACAGTGGATTCCCAATTTTATTATAATTTCAAAGCCATTGCAGAAGCTGACTCACAAAGAGGTTACTGATCCCATAGTATTAGACCAAATTTGCATTATAAACCTTTACTGAGTTGAGAGAAAGTCTGTGCAAAGCTCCGGCTTTGGGAATGCCTGACTACACAAAACCATTCATGTTGTTTTGTCATGAGAGTGATGCATGTTCTTTGTCTGTCCTAACACCGGTTCACAGTGGTGTAAATCACCCAGTAGTATATTTTTGGCTACTTTGGACCCAGTTGCAGCAGCGTTACCTGGCTGTTTGCGAACTGAAGCAGCGGCTGGATTGAGCCTCACTCAGAGTGAGAGTATTCTGATGGGACATCCTTTAACTGTTATGGTACCTCATTCCACTGAAGTTGTGCTTATCCAAACCAAGACCCAACACCTTACCAATGCAAGATTGGCCCGATATAAAACTATAATTTTGGGTTCATCAAATGTTACTCTGATAAGGTGTACAGTGCTTAACCCAGCAACTTTGCTTCCCAAAGAAGTTGATAAACTGAAAGATGTTGAACATGACTGTCTGGAAGTAACTGATTTGGGCACAAATCCTAGACCTGATATTCGAGATAACCGATTGGAAGAAAATGACCGAATTATTTTTGTCGGTGGTTCCTGTGTGAGAGTTAACATGGGAACATTGAAAGCAGGATATGCTGCGTGCACAATTTCTGGCTTTGAGGAGTGTATTCTGCAGAAGTTGCCTGATTAGTGGCTCTTACTAGAGCATACCATGCCTCTGCACAGCTTAAAGTTACCATTTATACAAACAGTCAGTATGGATCTGGAATAGTCCACGATTTCAGTCAACTATGGTCACAGAGAGGTTTCCTGACCTCTTCTGGTTCGCCAATTAGAAATGGTGAAAGAATCCATGATTTGTTACAAGCTTTTAAAATTCCCGAAAAGACTGCCGTGGTGAAAGGCAGTGAACAACAGAGATGACAAGATTTTGTATCAATTGGAAATGGATATGCGGATCAAGTCGCAAGGTTTTGCGCACTCAATTGTAAATCGTTCAAAGACAAATGGGAACTGTTACAGGAAGAAGAGATGTGTATGAATTATACTTTAACTGTGATTGACACTTTGGAAGAGCTGAAAGCTCTTAAAGAAAATGTTGACAAAGATGAAAAGAAAATGTGGGTTAAAATGAAAGGTGTGCAAAGGGAAGATGACGTTTGGGTTTCAGGGGAAGGCCAAATAGTCCTGCCAAATCATCTATTGACTCAAATGGCTAGCTATTATCATGGTCAAGCACATGTTGGGAAGGATGCTATGATTCACACTTTTAAGAAAATTCGGTTCAATCCAAATTTTAGACAGGTTGCCGAAGCAGCTTGCCACTGTTGGATCATTCGCCAGCAAATGAACATGGGTAAAAGGACTGTGGGTAATATGAGCTACAACTGAAGGGCTGAAGGTTTATTTAGAAGAATGCAGATGGATTTTACTTTGATGCCTGTGTGTGTAAGATTGAGATATGTTCTGGTGACTGTTTGCATTTTAAGTCACTGGATTGGAGCTTACACCACACGAAGAAATGATAGACTTATAGTAGCAAAGCTATTGCTTAGGGAACTGATAAATCATTCTGGTTTACGTAGAATCAGATAGAGGAAGTCACTTCAACAACAAAGTAATTAAATTACTATGTTCAGCTTTAAACATTTAGCAGAAGTTGCATTGTAGTTACCATAGTTATATCTCAAAACCACAAGTGCTTCAAGCATCCATGGCTCAATAACGAGTTCGGAACAACAAACTTGTTGTTATCACTAATACCTTTACCACTAATGCCTTTACATCGATCAACGATTTTTCGTTGTAAACGCATTTCTGGTAAAGGCATTAGTGATCAGCATGCACGGTTCCAGCATGCTTCCCCCCTAGCCCCCCACTCCCAAAAGTTACTGCGACCCCCCTCACCCCCACAACCACACCAACCCCCAAAATTACCACAACCCCAACCCCCCTCCCCTAAAACCTAAACCACCCCAACCCACCACTTAAACCTAAATCCTGAGCCCCCTCCCGCCCAAACCCTAATCACCCCAAGCCCCCCACCCCCAAAAACTAAAAATACCCTGAGTCCCCACCCCACCCCTAAAACCTAAGCACCCCAACCCACCCCTAAACCCTAAACCCTGAACCCCTGCCCCCTAAACCCTAATCACCCGGAGTCCCCCACCCCCAAAAACTAAAAATACCCTGAGTCCCCAGCTCTTAAACCTACGCACCCCAACCCAACCCACCCCTAAAACCTAAACACTGACCCCTCCCAAAAAAACAGCCCCAGCCCAACTTACCTCCTCCTTCACTGCGTTGACTCCGACTCCCTTCTTCTGTGCCTTAACCACGCATGTACGTGGTTCAGACATGCTTGGTTAAGGTACGAAAACCAGGAAGTCGTGGAAAACGAAACTGTTGTTTTGCTTTCGTTCTCCACAACTTTGTGGTTTCGGAGTCGTTGTTCCGGGTGTTTCCCAGTTACCATCCTTACGCATCAGGACTTGTTGAGCAAATAAATGGCACCCTGATGTCGAGACTTGCAAAATTGTGTGCATCCACAAATTTGAAGTGGCCGGACGCACTACTGCTAGTGCTGATGAGTATGAGAAGCGCACCTGAGACTGGACTGTCGCCGCATGAAATCCTCATGGGCAGAGCAATGAGGTTGACAGTGATTCCTGCCAATGCTCTTGTGAACATAACAGATGATATGGTGTTGGAATACTGCAAGGGTCTGGCTGATGTAGTTCGCTCTTTCTCTCATCAGGTGGAGGCCACAACTGTGCAGCCATCCCAAGACCAAAGCCACAACCTGAGAGCTGGAGACTGGCTTGTGATCAGAAAACATGTGAGGAATACTTGTTTGTAGCCCCGTGGAAGGGTACTCATCAAGTAGTACTGGTTACTACTACTACTGCTGTGAAGTGTGCAGAAGTTCCAAACTGGATTATTTGCCAGACATACTCAGAAAGTACCCTGTCAGACAATGAAGAAGAGTTTTTGAGAGTACCAACAACATCCGGACAAACTCCAGAATTGGAGAAGGAAGCTGGAGAATCAGAGACAGACTCTGAGCAGACTGAAGATAACGTAGACACTCCACTGAGAAACAAAAAGGAGGACATACAGGAGAGTGACAGTGAACCAACCTGAACTGAGGTAGCAGGAGAGCCTAGTCAGAGGAGGGTTCTCCCAGAAGAAGACCATTTTTAAAGGCAAACAGAGCAAACTACAAACCCGGTGGAGGGAGTTGAATTGGACCAAAGTCAAAACAATATGACTCCTCCAAGAGAAATAGCAGGTACATCGAGTAAAAATCCTATCAAACTTGAAGAAGCTGAAAGCCAATCATTGGAAAGAGCATTAACCAAGGGTTCACTGGAAGGAGATAAGTGGCCGAAATCACAAGCCAAGAGAAAGGAATCAATTACAGTGTCAACAACTGAAGAAGAAGTAGACACCACATGAAAGGAAGATTTGAGTGATGGAGAGTTAAATGGAAATCGAAGACTGAAAAGAAAGAGAATTGCAAATTGAAGGTACGCAGGTCCTGAATGGGCGTATGCAACAAAGGCAGGTGAAGTAGGTCAATGAACTGAACTTTGAGAAATGTGTGCAACTGAGGAAAGAAAGAGACAATTGAAAGTAACCTGAAAAGACTTTTGATATGAACTGATTTTGACAAGCTGCTAAACCGAGTTTGACAACAGTTACTGATTTGACCAAAGTTCTGGAAGAGAGACTGAAAGCTGTAAATATCTGCAAAGAAGATTTTTGTTTTGCTGCATAGTCTCATTTTTTCCTTTTTCTTCTACTTTCTGATTCTTTACAGATCATGAGTAATCCTAACGAGCAGGTTAGAAAGGATAGATGTTGTAAATACATTGGCTTAGCAATCGTGTGCATGATAGTATGTTTGCTATTGTTTGTGAGCATGAGCTTTCTTAATAAAGCTGTAGCTAATCATACTTCTGTTTTAGAAACTACTACTACACTTACAGAATTAGACAAGTTTAAAAGGGATGAGATATATTTACACTTAGACAATCCACAAGGAGATCTTTCTTCTAATGTTTTCTATCACTTATTGCAGGAGTATGTTGAGACAATGGATGTGAAAGAGTGTTATGTTTGCAGGCAAATTCCTTTGTTAGTAGAGGAAGGGATTACCTACCATAGGTTGCCACTAATGTATGCAATTAGAATTAGTTGCAGTCTTTTACTAACAAGGTTCTATAACCAAGAACACATTCATTATTTTGATTCAAATCATGATTTTATGTTTTTGTTTGTTCATATTATTAAATACCTGAGTAGAGTGGCTAAGGAAAATAATATAGAATTAGTGAGGGGTTTCTTTGAACTAACATTGACGTTTGGCACAGCTTATGTGCATAGGAACAATCTTACGTGCTTGCTTACACCAGTAAAAAAGAGTTTTGTAGACTACACTGATGACAGGCGAAAGACCTTAAAGGAGACATTTGATAAGGGCTTCATGAAAACACATTTAGGAATGACTATGCATTTAGAGAAATCAAAACACAAGGGAAGTTTGCTTTAGATGCACAACACGTAGGGAAGTTTTGTACATATAGGCCAAAATCTAGAGCTGGTACATTGTGGGAACGAGTGAATGCAGACGTGTTTCTTTTCCAGAGTAAATGGACTTTTATGTTAAATGGGCAAGACCCAGCAATTCCAGGGGTTAATTACATATGTGGAACAAATGCTTATTACTGTCTTCCGAGAGGATGGTATGGCACATGTTATTTGGGAATAATTTTCCCAAAGATTTATCAAATTGAGAACTTGAATGAGACACCTAAACTGAATGAATTATACCTTGCTCGACCAAAGAGGGAATCTTACTCTGGCATAACTGGCGATATATTTGGAGCAATAATTCCTTCAGTGGGAGTTATTCTAAGTTCAATGAAAATTAAAAAGTTGTCTACTATTGTGGATAACATGCTGACTAGTTTTTCAGGAGCAATGATCCTAATGGACACAGAAATGGTTGCAGTAAGAGCTATGTCTCTTCTGAACCGTCTTGCGTTAGTCATCCTTTTAGCAAAGGAGGGCGGAGTTTGTAAAATGCTGAAATCACAACATTGGTGCACATTAATCCCTAACAATAGTAAAGAGATTAGAAGCTTTACCAACAATCTGACTAATATTAACTATGATTTGAAAGTTTTGGAAGAAACTGGAGTTTGGGAAAAGGTTGGCAAAGGTTTTGCTTCTGTGGCAAATTGGTTGGGCAATCTAGGGAAAGGTAAAATTATGAAAATAATAATGATAATATTGATTATTGTGCTTTGTATCATTGTATAATGGTGAATTTGTAAGCTGTATAATGTGATTAAAATGCAAAGGTTGAAAATTGATCAGAGGAGGGAAGAAATTAAATTAAAAAGATACTTTAGAGAAAATCGAGGAAAGAAAAGAAATTCAAAAGATTATCATGAGAAAGATTTTTAGGTAAACAATAATTTGTGTTTTATGATGGAAGGTGTGATGACACATTTAGTCACCAAAGGAGGGATTGTGAAAACTGAATTAATTACTAATACATTTGTACTGATTAATAGTTAAGAATTTACATGAAGTAGGCTAACATAGAAAATAATGTGTACCTTGGAAAATGTGCCCACTTGAGTGGCCACCATCACACGCATGAAAATTATTAAAGAAGTCACATTTGTAGTTAAATGAAATGCATATGTAGGATAAAATGTATTCATGGGTTATACTAATATATTAATGTCATGTATTTGCATACATAATAGTGAACAATGATTAATTTTGAGGTTTGGGCCTAGTCGACAAAGCCTCATGTTAAGTTCCATGGCCTAATAAATGTTCGTAAATATCCTGTCAAAAAGCAAATAATTAATATTAGTCATTGATCACACTGCGCTGACCAAGCGATCTGTAAATGTCTTAAACTTTTCTCATGAGAACTGCTTACTGAAATGTCTTGAACTAGAAGTCGATACTTTGTAGATTTGATGCGTGAGATGAAGACATTCCTAGGCTTGGACAACAGCCGCACTAACTGGACCTAGGATTGCAATTAAAAAGCTACCTGACGAACCTGACGATGGGAACGGGAGTATATGAGCCAATCATCAATGTGTGAAAGACATGTGGTAGATTTAGAATTCAGAGACTAATGGTTCTACTGTAAATATACGATTTTCTGACCAATGACGGCGCAAGAAGATACTTTATGGAGTTTTGACTTAGCCTGACTGCACTTAGGAGTTTTAGCTCATTCTATCCCATTCTCTACAAGTAGCAGTCCCGTTCGAGGAGCTGAGCAGTTCCTGATGTTCCTTTCCCTCACAACCATCCTCATACAGTAGAGTAATTGTGTTAGTGCTGATTCCTTACCTTGATGCCCTTTTGTGTTGGTTCAGTTAACTCAGAGCCCAAACGTGGTTGCGCCATTTCCTTTGTTGTCCCGTTGCTGACCAGACGGATGCCCAACTGACAAAGAGAAATCGCAGCTTGCTGGTTCATTGAGAAGCGGAATAACGCTAGGCAATTGTTTCTGTTGTAGATTTTGGTTCTTTCTTTTAGGTACCAACCGCTATTTTGATAGAGCCCTAGTTAGATGTTTTCAAAATTAACTTTTGACTAAATTATTTTTGCATGAAGCCCAAACATGCTACTCTAATTGGAGGGTTAGTTAGTATACCCAATGTATTGGAAATGTTATTAACAAAGAGTTAATTTTGTTCACCTGTTGAATCTAGTTGTATGCTATTTCTGTTGTTCAGTTATTGATGATATTAATTTGTACTTTAACTCTTGAATGCCTAATTATAAATGCATTAGTTAAACTGAGATTTTTTCGGCCTTTTCGATCAGCCTATGTTGTTTGTATATGCTTATCGTTTGCTATTGAGACAAATTTATGTGATATTAGCATTGTTAATATAGGGCAATAAACTTTCTAATTTTACTAAAAGGTGTGGTTATTCATGGTGCGTAAAGATTACTGACTCAAAGTTTCTGGTAAATTGACTCGTTGAACATGTTATGTTGTTGTTGGTCAGATTATGAGTAAAGATTGTGTACATGGTGGAATCACACTAAGTGTAGTCAAGAGGTCCATCGAACCTCTAAAGGGTCCCCTTATAAATAAATGATAAAAGACCAAATAAGGCCAGACGCGTTCACAGTACTCTGGGGCAAGAAATGTCCGCACTTCTGTATTTCCATTTCAAGCACTGGATATACATTGTACCTAAGAAGGTGAAAATCTTCTTCCTGATAAATTCATTAATTGTTCTCAATTTTGAAGATCAGACTTCATATTTTAACTGGTATTTGTTGCATGATTTGCATATCAAATCATTCAAATGCTGGTCAGGGGTAGTATGCGCTACATAAATACGTGTCACGACTCGGCACGCACTCATACAGCCAAACCAGAAACGCCAGGCGCAGGTGGGACTCACCTACCCCTGTAAATGTGTTGGTTCGTACACCTCTATCAAACAAAAAAACGTCAAAACATTGCATTGCAATGGAAACATTTAGGTTTTATATCCACTCTAATGTGGAATACCTTCAGTATGTCGTAAACTGGTCCAGATTAAAGGTGCCACTAAATGTTGCCTCAGTTTAACCCCCGTGCCATTTCTACTCTTCTTGCCTAGTAAGAACAGCCTCACTGAGCTCGGTAAATCAACTACAACTCCCAAGATACTCCATGGTCCCGGGCGCAGGCGCGAACTGGAATCAATGAAACAGTCCCATTTACCGTCACAAAGGGGCCTTCGAAGACTTCCGTGGTAGGCCAATCGCTGGTTACCATTGAAACGAACCACGCCCACTTCCTTTGCCGTGCGTGTACGTACGTCTGTCTCGCGGACCACTTGTCACAGTGTGCCCCCCTCTTCCCCTTGAGCCTGCGCGCGCCTCCGCCCATCCTCTCAGGATCCGAAGGCAACTCCCGAATCCCAACCAGCACCGCGGCCGGACTCCGCGGTGCCGCGCACAGAAGCCAAGCCTGCAGTATGATTGAAAAACCCGAGTCCGTGGCAGCTGCCATCGCGGTGAGTGATTAGGAGGGACAGGCGGGCGGATCTAGGCGGGGATGGGCCGCCGCCACTCCGAGTTCTCTATTCAAACCTACAGTCCCGGCGCTGTAACCGTACGCGTGCCTTTGATGGTCTTTAACTGTACGTTTTCCTCTCCCCGCACTATGTAACCAGGCCGTCCGGTCTATGCCCCGTTTCCACATCTATCAATACCTGCCACTTTACACCCATGCTATTCATTCAGACACGCCCCCTCCGTTGGATACCAGTACATGAGTTCTCGTACCTGTTTTCCTGTTACATACAGTAGATTTAGCGAGGCTCGTTCTCTAGCGACCCTTCCTGCAGGCTGTATTCGGATCTGCTTCGCTGTTTCACATTCATGTCTCCCGGTCTGTTCTAACCCGTCTACTTCCTTCCGCTCCCCGAGCCACTGCCCAGGACTGCCTCCTCCTTGTTGAGATGATGTGACCTTTTGCCCTGCTCTCTGTTTATCTTCTTTGACCTTCTGGGTGCTATCCTCATACATGATGCCCTTATCCTGATATCTGGTTGTTTTAATCGGATATGGAGTTCTGGGACGACCTGGGTACCTGGTGCCAAACATGCCCCTCTTCTGATACCTTCTGCTTCCTTTACCGTGCTGCCCCTCCTGGGAGTTCTAGCCAGACATGTATTCCTACTGCTTCATTTCTGTACCCACAAATGTTCTTCACAGTTCCTTCGTTCGTGCTCTATTCAGACATGCTTCCTTATGTCGTGATTCAGGCCTGGCAATCCGGATATTTGCCCCTCTGGCGGGCCATCGAGGCCTAAGCTGCTATATGTGTATCTCTATGTATATTTCGAGTGAATGTTTCTCCAATAACTGTTGTACGTAGTAAGAACAAGCATGTATTGGAACACCCAAAGAACATCATAGGAACATGCGTTATTCAATGTAGTTTGCATTAAGGTACACCTATACTCGAGGGTTATACTGCCCGTCTGGTTAGCAAGCTGACCATCTTAGATCCATCGCAGTCACTCAAGGGCACACTCTTTTCTTAGTTGGGTCGCAACAGTGATGTACTGCTTGAGTTCTGTGACTCGGGAACTTTGGGACTCGCATGTTTTTGTGAGATGCCCTATGTTGATGATCTTGTCCAAAAGTGGTCTCTGTGCTTAGTTTACACTGAATCTTACTTGGTTACAGTCACCACCTATGAACGTTACCCAACTCGTACCAAAGAATATCAGGTCACTGTCGTACAGAAATGCCTGAACGTTCTTATGAAAAATAAGTTGAAGGTGATCATTGCAACCTCAGTTATGTGGAGTGCGGGAACCAAGCAGGGTTCTTGCAAGGAATAGTAGGGCCCTGTGCAATCAAGATTACTGGGAAGTAATCATGGAATGACCACTTTATTCCTCTTCGTGCCACTGTTGTTTACACTGCTGAAATGGCAAGCAGTTGGAGGTAAATGGTGCTCAACTATTGTGCAACTTATCGATGTTTCTCAACTCTTTGTTGCACAGATCTCTTGTTCCAGTGTTAGGAAAGTGGGAAGTCTGTGACGTTTGTTAACACCCTACAGAGGGGGCCTGACTCTTGTTATTTGCCCCAGGTATGTTGCTGAGGTGTACAAATACAATTTCATTTACTGAAAGGCAGAGTTGATTGGCTGCTCATGATGGGTACTGGAATGACTACCCCTTTCACCATGGCAGTGGATTGAGTGACCAGAACTTGGATTCAAAGTCAGTGGTGCCATACTTCCACTGGGACAAGACAGGCCTGTCCGTAGGCTTTAGGTGAAGCCTTGTCCAAGACTCAATATAAATTGAGGTGTCATGTTTCTCGGAGTAGGAAGCCAGGGAGGGGCAGAGACCTGCAAAGAGTTTGGTGATTGGAAACCATACCTTCGGCAGTGTCAGTGTTCTACTTTGAACTCTAGATACAGGAGTCTGAACTCCATCTCCATGTTTGGAATTGTCTGAGAATATCAGGTAGCATGGATAAACTAGTTGTTGAGGTGGTGGTGAAGAAGTATGTCCTCCTCATGGAGAATCATTCTGAGGGATTCAATATTCTGGTGAATACTACTGGAACTTACTGGTCCTCGAATGTGCAGCATCTCTGATATGAATCTAACTGAATTAGAGAAATCTCCTTTACAGTAACATGGGTAAGATTGCCGGAAGGGAAGCCATTCTGAAGGGTGATTTTCTTGACGATCCATGCACTACCATGTGATCGCAGGTAAACTTCAGACATTTTAGACCCAATGCATGGTTGACTAAGTCTCAGTCCTCTACTTCTCTGTTCAAGTTTAATGGCCCAGTTGTGCAAGAAATTGTGTGCTACATTGTTGATGGTATGGTGTTTAAGCATATTCAAGTGCCACGGATCCAAACAAGCCAGAGTCCTGGGGATTTTTATAAAAACTTAATTAAGCATCTTGACATGATCATTGATATTTTTATGAATTGCTCTATGGATCTACAGAAGAATTTCTGCTTGCATCCTGCTGACGGGAGAAGAGCTCCAGGAAGAATCAATCAATAATCACTTTATTTTGGTTTAAAAAACAGAAAATAGAACACAACTGAATATGTTAAAATATACAATAAAAACATATGTCCATATACAATATGAAAACGGAGGGTAATCAAAATTAAAAACCAACGTAGAAATTCATATTATATAAATGACATACAATTAATATCTTGCGTACAGCCATATGGGAAGTAGGTGCATGTATTAAAAAGATAGATCTCTATTTAGAATCGGTCTTCTTGTCGAGATTCCCAGATCTAATTCTTTAAGCCCAGTGGAAAAACCTTAAATTGGCAAATACATAATGTTTTATTGTATCTCATCCCAGGAGCCTGGATGCCTCCCAGAGGTGTGAAATACCTAATAGTCTTCAAATGGGGCAATTCACCTCCTTCTTGGAGTTAGATAACCTGGACAGAAAATGGTCTTTGGACTCGTGAGTCATTGGGTAAAAAAAAAATGGCAGCAAACAGATGGAATAGTATCCTTAGCCCATCTAGCTATTAATGATTTATGGGGTAGATCACCAGTTCTAAATCTAATATCTGTTTTTATGTGACCTTGCCTGTTCCTGTTCAAGTAAGGCTCAAAGCTAGAGAGGAATGCATGTATGAATAATGAATTTTGCGGTAAGGCCCTCCTCCCCTCTTTTTGATCATTCCATAGCCTGGATAGCACACATTCCCAAAAGATTTTGTTCGCTTTTGTGGCTATGTATTTTCCCATTGGGGTGTGCCATACTTCCTCCATTTTGATAAGTGCACAGAGTTGTTTAATCATACTAAGCCATAGGGTAAGTACACTTTTGTCTAACTCAATGAGTTCAATTAAAGCATCACAATAAGGAGCAAGTTCCACTGTTATCCAGTATTTTAGGGTTTTTAAAAGTACCACAGGATTGCCCTTTTTCGATGCAAGATTAAAGCATATGGGTATCGGGGGATTGCTTAAGGGCAAATTAAACATTGACCTGATTATTTATTTGTTTTTCAGCTAGGACCAGAGAGGAGGTATCAGCACTACCCCATATCTCTGCTCCATAAGTAGCCCCAGCAAGGACGTTTGCCCTATAAACTTCTAGAACTGGTGAAGCTGTTCCACTAGAAGTGGCCTTAAACTTTCTTACAACAGCTGCTGCCCTGTGCTGTAATATGGCTCTGCTTTTTTTCTGTCTGCAGAGCCAAAACAAGTTCTCAGCAAGCCTGATGCCCACATAGGCGAAGCTTTTGACTTGCTCCATGGAAACACCCTCTAGCAACATCTTGCCCCTGAAGGAACGATGGGCCTTGATTGACATACATGTCAATTTTACAGCATTTATCTCAAGGCCCACAGATGTCCAAAACGAGACAAACTGGTCCAGGAGAACGTGGTGGCCCATAGGAGTTCCATAGATCAACAGCGTGTCATGGGCAAACACGAGTACCGGAGTAATAATGCCTGCAGATTTCAGGGTATCGTAATTACAATTTTCCACCCACTACACCACCCCATTGATGTGTGAAATAAACAGTGTGAGAGAACATACACACCCCTGCCTTACACCAAGCTTGATAGGAATTCTAGTGGTAAGATATTCATCTGTGTGTCACTCTGCATTCAGAAACTTATGCACAAGTAAAGTTATCAAAATCCTTAGTAAGTCACACGGGATGCCATAATTGCCTAGCACCTTCCAAAGTTTTTCCCTACAGACCAGGTCAAAAGTGGCTCTCGTATCCATAAAGGTCACCATATGAATGGTCCCGCCTCAGGTCAACATGTTTCCAACATATTGACTTGAAGCAGAACATCTGATGCAATGTACTGACCTTGCCTTTAAACCTGCTTGACAGTCTGAAAGGAAATGATGGTCTGAAATCCATGATAAAATGTCTTGATTGAACCGGTCTACAACATTTATTTCGATTGTCGTTGATGAGGCGAATCGGCCTATAATTGTCAGGGACATCCTCAATCCCCTTCTTGTAGACTGGGAAAATGGTTGCTCCTCGCCAAGAAGGGCAATTTCTTCACCTCTCATATTTGGCATGCTAAGAGTGTTATAATATGGGACCCAGATTGCAGGTTGAGACAAATAAAAGTCCGCTGGAATGCCACCTGGTCCCGGTGCTTTCTCCCTCTTGATTTGGCATAGGGCCAGTTCTGTCTCAGCCAGCCCAAATTCCAGAAGAGCTTCTCTTCATTTTTATTGATTTGAACATCTGTCTGTTCGCCTATGGACTCATCAAGGCTCAATACATTAATTAGTACCCCGCCTCCCATATGTCAGAGAAATGTGCACCCACAGTCGGATCAGGACGAATATAATTGGACCAGCTCCTGTTGGCTACTATTTTCCGGAATGCCTTCATGTTATTGGTTTGGATAAATTCTGTAAGATGATCCCACTGAGCTGCTTCCCATGATTTTCTGCAACTAAACAAGGTTGACTTATAACATAATGCTGTTCTGCATTTATTGGTGAACACACCAGAGTGTCTGCTAGGGGATAGACCCCTTCGCCCCCTCCTTGGTGAAGTATTGTTTTAATAGGTCTGGTAATTCACAGTAGAGGCTGACAAAATTATTCAAAGTTTTATTGATTTGTTCAGATGACCTCAGAATTTTAACAAAAGTTTGATAGATATAATTCAGAGTTGTGCTGTTTTTATTAGGTTGAGTGTAGCAGTGCGCAAGCGTTGCTTTTCAACCTGTTGTAATCTATTTTATGGGCTTTAACCATGCCCATCACTTTCATTCGTTCCTGGGCCTGCCTTTAAAAAAATCCCCCTATTTCATTGGTATATGCTGTATGTTTATCCTGCCTTGAGGCTGTTACCGCCTTGAAGACTGACCCTGTTACATGGATCATTGCACAATAGGCCACATACTTCAATGTTGGTACGCTACTTTTTTCTTCTGTCTCTTCCCCTTTGCGCTCCATGGTGCTTTGAAGTTTCATACAGCGCAACCTCTGTCGGGGTTATTGGATCGTTGTGCATGTAGGAGAAGGCAGCAACAGCTTTATGAGCACCGCCTATTTTACTTATTTTTCCTTCCAGGGAACCGTATCGACCCACCACCTTTACGCCTGATCTTAACATTGCAGCTGTCTAAGGTACAGAACTTTGGTCTACTCTGTTTTTGTTTACAACCTAAAGTTAATGCTTCACGCTATCCATACGGGTACACCGTGCACATTGACTGTACGGGCCCTGGTTGCAGGCATACACATCGACTAATTCCGCAGAGAGAGGCCGGGACGGATAAGTCCTGCCTTTGTGATCTTTGAAGTTGTAGTCTGTGCACAGCAGTTCTTTAGGGAGGAGTTGCAGGGTCATGATGCATTCTCGTGTTCCACAGGTGCACAGCCCTTCTCTTTCCTGTGGGAAAAGCTAGACCTTGAAAAAGTGGGAACTTTTGTAGTCTTAGGAGTGTGCTCCCACCAGGAGGTGCGCCTAGCTCACCCTCAACTTCTGTTTTTGAACTAGTCACCTACATTCGGGCGAGATCTGTCCAAATCCCTACGAATATGGCAACTTCCCTGCTCAATGTTTCCACAAAAGTATTTTTTGTGTATGTTCCTTATTTCTGCGCACAAGTTTAAAGTGATAATTAGTGTAAAGGTGTGGTGGAGGTATGTCAATTTGGGCACACCATTTTTTCCCCTCCTTTTTGAAGGAGTAAATTCTTTAATGTTTTACTTCTTTAAATACTTCTCCTTGCCATTTGTGTTTTATTACAAAAACATACATAGGGTTGAACATATCCGTTGTTTTATGTAGGCAGAAATACGTTTATAACTGGTTCTCTCTGTTTACGAAAAATAGTCTTCTGAATTATTTGGTTTACCTCCTACTTCTAACTAGTAGTTCTTATGCGCCACACCTATTTAGGCATTCTTTGTCACTAGTATTGCTCAACTAGGTCTGTTCTCGCCATTTAAAATTTTTAGTTTTTCTCTCCGCTATAGCTGCTACAAGGACTGTTGTGAATTTATAGCCTTTTGTTGGGCTCTGCGGTCGGCAAGTTAATTCCTGATGCCCAGCAAAAAGGTGCAGGTGAAATGGTTTTGACTTACTAAAAAAGTACACAGCGTAGAATTAATTGTTTTCTACACTACACTGTTCAGGAAGCATTTCTGTAATGTTGCTTTAGTTATATGCAGGGCCACTGGAATTATATGGCACGAAATGACCAAATTATGATGCAGGGTTGACCAACTTATGTGGCGAAATAGTCCAATTATGCATTTACAACCTCAATAGGTCTAACTCTTGCAAATGCAAGACCTATTCCATTGCAAATGCTTGTTAGAAAATGTGGCCCAATTGGCTTTTTAACATTTTTTTTGTAGCTGTCGGCTATCTGTTAGAGACACCGCTTGTGGGCCATACCTAAAACATACTCTACTGCTTCCTCACCCACTCCGCCCAGCTCTGCTTTTATAATATTTTTATTTCTGCCCTCAGCCTAAAGGTCGTCTTTTGCTCCCTTGCCTGCTCCCTGTTGCTTCCTGCCAGTCGCTCCCCCATCTGCTGTTTCACTCCCCTTACAGCCCTTTGAAAAAATCTATAATTTTTGGGGGGGTCCTGACAACTGCAATTTGCTGCCAGATTGTTCTGCTGTGAAAAAGTGCCACTGTGAGAGGAAAACTATGTGGGTTTTTTTTTGTTTAAATTTACCAGTCGCATCTGCCATCTTCAATTCGTTAAATACATATGTGTTACTGTGCTCTCTTCATTCTGTAGACACAGGCAAGTGCACACATATGGTATACAAGTCAAGTCATTTAATCGAAAGATGGTCAAGAAGTTATCCACCTGAGGAGTACAAAACACAAGGAGAGAAGGAAAGCCCTAGTTGTAAGTTGCATTTTGAGCTTCTGAATGACTCGATGCACAACACTTCCTAGGAATTCATTTGGTAATACTCGCCGGGATGAAACGAAGAATATATATAAACTGGTATACATAAAAAAAAAAAAAAAACAGTATTAGCAAAATCATTAGGTCTTCTCTTCTAGCTTTGCCACTGCAGATTAATTGTTTTTTCTTCAAAGAGTGATGCGTCATTACTCTGCGGCAGCTCTGCATATGCACACATACATAAAAGCATATGCATACAGCATGATATGGCTGCCATTTTAAGGGCAGTAATTTGAAAAAAATATTAATAAAATGTGTGCAAATGTATCTTTGAGGAAAGGAGTGGCCTGGCAGCAAACTGCAGCAGTGATTCCCTCAAACTTGAAAGTAAAAAAAAAAAAAACACGACTCGGAGGTGTGGGGGTGAAATGGAGAAGAGGGTGAGGGGAGAAGTGAACGTCAGTGATCTTTTTGAAGGAATAACATAGGGATATGGGTGGTCCTTTTTTTAGTTTGAGTGCATAAGCACTTTTCGACCTGTTGTAAGTATTCTGTGGACTTTTAACCACAACTGTCTCATGCTCATCACTTTCACTCATACGTAGGCTTGTCTTTCAAAAAACCCTTGATGTGTGAATGGTAAATGCTTTACGTTTGTGCCTCCTTGGATTATTGCACAATTGTAGATATGTTTTACGGTGAGTGAACTACTTTTTTTCTTTTTCTTTTTTTGTCTCTCTCCTTCACACTCACAGCGGCCATGGAGCTTTGAATCGGCTCACATTGCTATCCCCCAGCACCTCCCGCCCGTCCCTCAGTTTCCGGTTTGTCTGCCTATCCCCACCAATGTCATTGCTTGTTTTAATTCTGCTCAGGTGGAAGGCGGTCAAACTCCAGTCTCGCGCTTCTACGCTATCCGTTTATGTGGTCTTCCCGGGAACTGCGAGCTGGTTTGTCTCTGTCTCTCTTGCGCGTACCACACAAATGTCATTTCTTGCTGGAATTTGTTTTTTTTCTTGTTTGACAGGCTCTCTCGCAAGTCGTGTTCACCTCTTGCAAGAGATCCTGTGAAAGGGGCACATTGTTTAAGTGGACTTAACTTTATTTTGTGCAGGGTTAGAACACCAGGCCCGAGGCTTGATTGTGTTATGTTGATTAGATTATGTTTCATTAGAGGCTACTGTCCACTAACGAATATTTCCACTGACTGTATGGCACATTGTTTGCAGAAAGCACTGCAGCTTGCTTATTTTAGCCATTTACATTTCATGGGCCCATATATACATCCTAATGTCGTATTTTATTACAGAACTTGCGATAAACAAGTGGGGTTAGCAACCACTCAGCTCTGTTGCTGCTAACTTGATGGTATGTTTGTGTTTTACTCAGTGTATGCCAGTTGAAATTTATTAGCAATTAAGCGGGGCCACTGCTGAAACAGGATTTTTACCAATTCGCAAGTAGTATTCTGGTAGTTGGAATTTTGCTTTTAACATTCTAATTAAGGGTTAAAAATCACCTGTGGTTATCGGGGGCATATTTTCAGGGGGTGTTTGGGGCGTTACATTCCCTAAGCAATTCATTTTCTGATAAATAATTGGGCACAGGTGATTTCAGTCAAGTATCCTCTGTTGCTTTCTGATAAATTAATAGTGACTTGTCATAAGATAGTTTTCACACTTGCATTGTGAATGATCGGGCTAAGTCACCTACAACGTTTTTTTATATGGAGTGTCCTGCAGTTGGGTTACTGACACTGTTCTGAAGAACTGACTTGCTGGGTTGGAGGGATTCTTTTGTATCCAAGGTAATGCCTGCTGTTCCTTGTAGATTACGCTGATTGGAGTGATTTGGTTAACAAACATTATTTTAGTCAAATAGGGAATAAGGCTATGGGCAGTGCAATTGCATTAAATACAATTTTAAACATTTATTAAAAAAAATAAAATCCACTAAAATATCATTTATTATATGCTTAATTTACCACATGGTAATTTTTTTACATAATTACCAAGCTATGTTCCTTAAAGTGCTGTTCCTATATTCCATTGCATATGTTCCACCTTGAATTTGGCCTAGCCAGCACTTCTGTACAGGGACATCCCAAGTTACCAGATTGGGCTGCCATTTAATTCATGCTCTAGACAGATCTTTAAAATCTTTAAAGCATGAAGTATGTAGCATGCTTGGGGAAACAAGGTGCTTTGCAAATTATTTCTACTATGGACTGAAAGTTTAATCTTCACCAGCGATTTACTTTCTTGGTCTGTGGGTCAACTACAATCTTTCTTTTAAAGAGGTTATTGATAGATTTTAAATATGATGGTGATAGTTTCTAAACTCAAAAAATAAAATACTTTCGCTGTTAAAATACTGGTAAAACAGACAAAAGCATATCTTTCATACTTTTATGGAGCTTAGTGCAAGAAAAATTTGTTTTTTTTTATTTTGAACAGATAATTGGCCACTTAATATATATTATACGGAGGCCACCGGAAGTATGTGGCAGACCAGTCTGTGGCAAAAAAGTCCAGTTATGAATTTACATAGCCAGTAGCTCTAACTCCAGCAAATAGGAGACCCATTGCACTGCAAATGATTGTTTTGTGTGTATGTGTATAAAGCAAAGGCTGGAACACAAGTGGTGAGGAAGTAATGGACAAGCTGAGATAGGGGGCAGGGAGTTAAGCGGGGAAGAAGCACAGTAAAGAAGGTATGCACTAGGTGAGAAGAAAAGAAGAGGCAGGGAAGCCATGGAATAATAAACAATCAAATAAGTGACAATGTAATCTGTAGTAACCAACAGACAGACTAAAAGCTCACTGTAAGTATTGATGTTGTCCACAATATGTCTTCGGCAGCTATAAGCTAGTTATGTCTCTCAAACTTGCTGTTCTGTGCCTGATATACCACCTTTCTTTATCCAGTTGAAGATGCAATCCACCAAACTTTACTTATATTGGAATATGGGTGATTTGAACAATATATTTAGCCACATTATTTTCCTTTTGTCAGGAAGTAATCATTAATTTGTTTTATCTTGTTCCCATTTTTTAACATTTTGATTAACTGAATAAGTGTCTTTGAGAAGGCAATGTAAATGACTTTATTCACGTAGTTCACCAGTGTAAAAAGAGCCCATAGTCGATTTTAGACTTTGAACCAGGCAGAAGTAAAGGTTTTATTTGAAAGTACAGAAGCCATTAAAAAAATTCATAATGGCCAAGTAAAGATACCATCATTGACTAAGCCAGTAGGTCTCTCCTCTGGGCCCCATTTGCATTTCCAGTGGTTATAACTTATAAACATGCTGTACAGTATCTCCAGTGCTCTGCAGCATGGCAAAAGAATTAGGAAATAAGCCTACAGCACAGTCAGCTGCATCATTTTGAAGGCTCACGCACATGCAAACTGAAACACATTTTTTTTGTTTACTTTTTTTTGCAGGGATCAGTAAACAAAAAGGGGGGAAAAGCTGAGCAAGTGGGGGGGAAGCAACACTAAGGGGTGGTACGAAACAGCTGGGGCGAGGAAGTAATTCGGGTACAGGTGTGGGGAAGTAACATGGAAGGTGCAGGGAGGGAAACACAGATAGGAACTTAGTGGTAGGAGCAATTTTATTTTACGCCATTTCTTCCCCCGTGGAGGCAGCGAGGCCTATTTCTATAAGGCCCACCTGCCCCTAATGGGGGCAGATACCACTTAGGCACCTTCTGGAATCTGCAAGAATCCACAAAATTCCTACCACCCAGCATTGTCGCATCTATACCGATAAAAATTCTGCCCCACTTATTAGCCTAAATACATTTTTTTTTTTCAAACTGCCCTTTTTAGACCCGCTTTGCTTCCCCTTCAATTTTGACATGTTTTTGGCTCTTCCCTGTCACAGGCACTTGTCCCACCTACACAAGTGAGATATCATTTTTATTGGGAGACTGAGAGGAACATTGGGTGGAAGGAAATTTGTGCTGGTGCGGTGATTCCACACAGAAATGTGGGGGAAATGTGCATTTTAAATTTTTTTTTAATTTAGTTAAATTTGAGATTTGCTGAGGATTCTGGGTAAGAAGATACTGGGGGATCCACGCAAGTCGAGCCTCCCTGGACTCCCTCAGGTGTCTAGTTTTCAGAAATGTCTGGGTTTGGTAGGTTTCCCTAGATGGCTGCTGAGTCCAGGACCAAAAATGCAAAAACAGGTAGTTTTGTAATTGATAATTTTGATGTTTCCATGTAGTGTTTTGGGGCACTTACTGTCCCGGGTACTAGGCCTACCCAGACAAGTGAGGTACCCTTTTTATCGGGAGATGTGGGGGAACGCTGGGTAGAAGGAAGCTTGTGGCTCCCGTCAGATTCCAGAACTTTGCAGCACCGAAACGTGAGTAAAACGGTTTTTTATTCTTTTTTTTTTTTTTTTTGCGCCAAATTGTGAGGTTTGCAAAGGTTCTGGGTCACAGAACCTGGTGATTACACATCCAGGGTTCCCCTGTGTGTCTAGTTTTAAAAATGCACAGGTTTGGTAGGTTTTCCTAGGTGCTGGCTGAGCTACAGACCAAAATCCATAGCTAGGCACTTTACAATAAACACGTCTGTTTTCAACGTAAAAATTTGATGTGTCCCTGTTGCTTTTTGGGGCGTTTCCTGTCACGGGCACAAGGCCTACCAACACAAGTGAGGTACCATTTTTATTAGGAAACTTGGGGAAATGCTGGGTGGAAGAAAATTTGTGGCTCCTTTCAGATTCCAGAACTTTTTTTTACCACATGTTGAAGTTTGCAAAGGATTCTGGGTAACAGAACCTGATGAGAGCCCCACAGGTCACCCCATTCTGAATTTTCCTATGTGTCTAGTTTTTAAAAATGAATAGGTTTGCTAGGTTTCCCTATGTGCCGGCTGAGCTAGAGGCCAAAATCCACAGCTCGGTACTTTTGAAAAACAGGTCAGTTTTCTTTGGAAAAATGTGATGTGTCCATGTTGTGTTTTGGAGCATTTCCTGTCACGGCACTAGGCCTGCCCACGCAAGTGAGGTACCATTTTTTTGGGGACACTTGGGGGAACACAGAATAGAAGAGCAAGTGTTATTGCCCCTTGCTTTTCTCTAAATTTTTCCTTCCAAATGTAAGACCGTGTTTAAAAAAAAAAGAAAAAAAAAGAAGAAAAAAAACGTCTATTCGAGAAATGCCCTGTAATTCACATGCTAGTATGGGGACCCCGGAATTCAGAGATGGCAAATAACCATTGCTTCTCAACACTATCTTGTGCCTATTTTGGAAATACAAAGGCTTCCTTGATATATATTTTTCACTCTTTATATTTCACTAAATGAGTTGCTGTATACCTGGTATACAATGAAAACCCATTGCAAGGTGCAGCTCATTTATTGGCTCTGGGTACCTAGGGTTCTTGATGAACTTACAAGCCCTATGTATCCACACAACCCGAAGAGTCCAGCAGACATAACGGTATATTGCTTTTAGAAATCTGCCATAGCTGGAAAAAGTTATAGAAGATAACTTGGACAGAAATGGCTCTTTTTTTTTCTGTTTACCTCAATTTCAATATTGTTTTTTATTTTAGCTGTTACTTTATGTAGGAAAACTTTGAAGGATCTGCTCAAATGACACCTTGCTGAATTCAGAATTTTGTCTACTTTTCAGAAATATTTAGCTGTCCAGGATCCAACATTGGTTTCACACTCCAAGCCAAAATTGTGTTGAAAAGTGTGGTTTTCTGATTTAGGTCTGCTGTTCCTGAAAGCAGGGAAGATGGTGATTTTAGCACCACAAACCCCTTGATGCTTTTTCAGGGGGAAAAATATCTGCTTTCTTCTGCACCCCTTTTTTTAAACAAAATTTCAGCTATATTTTGGCTACTTTCTTGGTCTTCTTCAGGGAAACCACAAACTTAGGGTACCTTTAGAATCTCTAGGATGTTGGTGGGGGAAAGGGTGCAACTTCGGCTTGGGTAGCAAATGAGTGACAATGGAGCCAACCAAAAGTAAGCAGCGGACGGGCTCTTAGGCTCCTGTAAGCTGAATGTACATCTCACAACAGACGGCACATGCACTCTCTAGTAGGTGAGACCTAAAAACTAAACAGCAGTGAAGCAGAGTATATTTTCAATATTATTGAGTGGCATTGTGACAACTGGGAAATAACTGATTGAAATGGGCGTTAAAGTAAAGGCAACTGGTGTCATTCTTTAGTTATTCTGGTATTGTTGTGCAGTCTCATTATTAATTTTTGAGTTAGTATTTGTCATTGATTTATTTCTTCTTTACATACTTTTGATTGCCGTTTAGATCTATGAGTAACGTAATTTCTGAATGAGTCCTGCTAGGGTACCCTTTTACTGGAAATGTCAAAACCCAAGTTTAAAAAAAATATATATATATATCTTATGGTTTGGTAGTTGGGACTTTGATCTATCTTTCGCCATGTGCGTTGGCGGAAGACTGTCTTTTTCCACCTGTAATACTATTTGAAATAGAACCATCTTACACAAAATGGAACAAGATTACTGACATAATTCTTGGGCCCTGTTCGATTCAAGGTGAGCTCTGGCCAGATTGGACTGGGGTTTCCAAGGTAAAGCAATGCTGTAGGTCTATTAGCCAACATGGTAGAATTTTTCTCACACATGTGTATCTATGAATCTTTGTTTAGATTCAACATATAGTGTGTATGTTGGCTCAGCTTTGGTATTTAGCTGTTGTAAAAATACTTTTTTTTTCAGATCCACTGACTCCATTGGTTGTAGGGAGATATCTTTGATGGGTGTGTATTGTTGTTTACAAAGGGAATTCTGGCTACCCATATGTAAGACAGTAGTGTCCAAGGCTCACTGTAAAGTTGATTTTTCAGGGATAGCACAGTTGAACAGTTCAGGCATAGTCAATGATGAAGGTAAGGGTTTAGATTGCAGATACGGCATGGCACAGTAATCGCACGCTACAAAGACCAGTGAGCCATTTTAGAGATTTTGTATAGTGGATCGTTCATTATAGTAGAAGAATGTAGGGACATTAAAATGCTGAACAAAACCTCAGGGTTATAGACATAACTATGGTGTTCTCAAACAATAAAAACCAACACATAGACCTGGAAATAGGGTGCCATCCACAAATGGCTTTCACTGAGTGGCAAGGGGTGTTGGGGTTGTTACAAAGGGGTGTAGTACGAATGCCAGTGTTCACGGTTTAATTGATGCTAAGTAGCACCACATTTGCCCCCTAATGTTTGAAAGCTGTTGGGACCTCTAGTTCAGACAACTTATAACCCGCTTTCTGGTGTGATCTAGGAGAGGCAACAGTGCAAGGTGGTAGCCACAAGAAATGGGGACCACAATAATTTGGGAAATCAGGGTTATAAGAAAGTGTCAGAAGGTCCAGAGTTCAGGGCCACAAAGCGCACTTTATGGAACGTGAAGATACAATGAGGAAATCTGTGTGGTGTTTTTGGGCTCAGAAATGAAAGATGCTGGTTCCTCTAAGTCTTAGGGGTTTCACTCAACTTCATATAACTTTGGTGCAGTGGGGATCAGTATCTACTGGCCACATTGAATCAGAGGCTCAAGCTTGTACTGTTGGCCAGTGGTTTATGTGTACACAGGAAGCTGTAAGAAAGTGGTGCAGGGAGACTGGCTCACTAGACAGATGCTGTCCTGAAGGTTTCTTTACACTCCTCTTACTTCTCTTGAAATTGATGGCCTGATTGTCCCTTTGGATCCTTGTGGTTTCCAGGCAGACTGTCCAAGAGTGAGTCCTTCAGAGGTCTCATTCAGCTGAGCCTTAGCTCCGTCTTGTCTGCCCTTGTCTCAGGGCAGTCCAGCTTCTCTGCCTCCAATTGAGGGGCAGCAGGCCTGGCGTCATCTGGCTGTAGGTTGAGTCTCAACTTTGATGAAAATGGCAACAGATGTCTGTTCCTAGTGCATTGCCTTCTCTCACCTGATTCTTCAGCCCACCAGAAAAGGGAGCATCTAATCAGGCATTTTGCTTCATTTTCTATGCTGATCAGAACTGGATTAAGAGGCCAGAGCCAGTCCTCCTAACGGGCTATGTGCCAGGAAGAACAGAGCTTACTCTGCACATAACATGCAGAATGCGGCTCCCCATGTGTTGTTGCTGGGCAGGGCTAGGGTAAGATGTCTGTATCCATATACAGGCCAGGAAGCGGACCAGTTTGAAACAAGTATGGAGTCTTTGAAGTGCAGTTTCCAGGCTGCCCTAAGGGCGAGAGAAGCAGGACTGGCCCTCTCCCTCCAGTAACGATCCACCATGGTGTGTTACAGTCACCCTGCAACCCACACCCAACACAACATAGAGTTGGGTGACAGTCAACGCCCCCACTTACGAAGTACTGAAAGAATATTTAAAGTCAAACTCCTCAGTGGTGCGGGCATAGTAGGGCTTTTGCCCCTACATACTAATGACCTGCGACTAACCACCACCTCCCTATAGCTTGGTAAGGTGGTATTTAAAAACCGAGGCACAGGATGCCCCACTTTCATGTTGCAAGATCTGGAGGTTATTTACTTTGAATTGTTACTTTTCAGAGAACTTGCTCAGTGCTTAAATAGTTTACAGCTCTATGCATCCTGGCGGAGTACCAAGCTGCCTCCCCTTTATGTAATCATGTGTTAAAGGCAGATCCAATTTTAAAAAAGAGTGAAAGAACATCAGACATAATAGATGTTTGTACTCCAGCTGTAGTGTGTTTTGCCAAAATTAACTCTCCAGGTGTTCCCCTTTCACAGCCTAATCAAGTGGCCCTGTGCGGTCATTCTTCAGATGCCAGTCATCTTAAACCCAAACGTTCTCGGACTATAAACTGGTGAGCTATACATCTTTTCCCGTTTATTGCAACCATGCTGAATTACCTGCTTTGAAGTCCTAAAACTTTACACTCTGTAGACGAGTATTTTATACTAAATCCAAGGCGTTTGGCCACAGCAGTAGATAGTCATGGGCTTCCGACACTTGTAGGGAACTCAAGTGCAGTTTTACAGTACCTGAAACAGAGCTAGAATCTTAGGGTCTTACCTGCTGTTAGCCAAGAACTGGAAGGTCTATGAACTTGTCGTTGGTGCCGAGTGAGTACCTTGTTAAATACCAAAGGCCTTGAGGATGGTGCATGGTGGTGATCCTCGACTCACTCTTTCTGCCATCCCTTCAAAAGCACCATTTGCTTTGAATTTTGGAAGTGCCTCTTTGATTCTCTGAATGGCTCTAACTGTTTTAGTTTTTTTAGGTCAAGCGTGCAAGTGCTTTGACCTGTTGTAATTGTTGTGGCCTTTTAACCACGGCCACCGCTTTCACTCGTTTTTGGGCTTGCCTTTCAAAAATCCCTTGATGTCATTGGTAATTGCTTTACGTTTGTCCTGCCTTGGGGTGGTTTTGTTACTGTTGGGCGGACTGACCCTGTTAGATGGGTCATTGCACGATTGCTGATATACTTTATCTCTCCCCTTCGTGCTTCATGGCAGCCATGGCCCTTGGCGCAAACTCTATCAGTGGTATTGGAGCGTTGGTCACATTGTTCACTATTACCTAATCAGTCATTCTTTTGACTCTCCCTTTCACTCTCCATAAACACACAATTGATAAATGCTTTACTAAAAAAACACATCCGCAATGAAGCCATCTATTTAAAAGAAATTGGTAACAGGTTTTAGAAAGTTGTGCTGTCAGGCAAGACCTAAAAACTTCACCTTCAGTATGAGGAGAAATAAGCCGTGTTTACTTTATTATATTCATGCTCGTACTGTGTTGCAGCAGCGCTCCTTCAGTTTGCTCGGTGCTGCATGTTTATTTTTCTGCTACAAAGCTGAATAAAGGAAGGTGGGGAGAAGCAGCAGTCACCTAATGCCAGGCCAGAGCCAGGCCGTTCATTTCCCACCCACAAAGCAGGGGTTGTACATGTCTAGCCGGGGAACCAGGGATATTGTGCTCGCTGATAACCAGGTAACTTTCTTCCGGCTCTCCTGCTTAAACCCCTTCCTTGCTTGGATCTTCCGCACAACTCTGCGTACGGCTGACTGCGGACTGTACTGTTTGGAGGTACACAGTACTAACCTGATGAAGATGAACACTTCTTTACTGTGTGACTGCTTGCTTGGTCTAAACAGCATCCACCAGGTCAGACCAAGTGCCCCAGTTGTGAATCGAACTGACCAGTTTACGAATGGGACCTGGTTACATGCGTGTTTAACTTTGTCTTTTCTTTCTAATATTTTCCCAGATGATCCCTTTGTAAATAATGTTGCACTGATTTAAATGAAATTAATTTCACTTTCTTTGTTAAGGACTAACATACAAGTCTTCCTTTAGGATGTGTAGGAAAAAAGTGTTCCGTTTTCTGTGCTCTTTCGACACTGTCTTTCTTTCGTGTAGTACATTTTGTATCCCTTCTTAATGGCCCGTTGGCCTGTCACTCTTGTTGCTGCCAGTGTCTCCTTCGCCTTGAGTTTTGGCCTTTGGTCCTTCCAGGTAGAGCACCCGACTTCCTCAACACCTTTGTACTACCAGCAGGCCGTCTCATGGACGTCTTATTCGCCAAAATGCCAGGGGGTAGCCGAAGTGACATACAGTGTCCTTTTCACCACCCAGCTGATGTCACAGGAAATAACATCACAAGAACTTTGAACTGATGACAACACTGCCCATGACATGATGTGATCTTTGGGGATCCCCTGACCTTCATGGTATCACAGAAAGGGACAACACGTGCCCGAGGAATGACGATTTCCCCCCAAAAAACTCTTTCGCATGCTAAGATTCAAAAGCATGATACTGGTTGCATGCTAGAAACTAGTGTAATAAATGTTGGTTGTGTTGAAAAATAGATTAGAAGCCTTGGTTGACTAACACTCGATGTTGATATCTGCTGTGATTTTCACATCGCAGTTTAAAATCTCCGCAGGGTAAACTCCTTCCACTCCTTTCATTTCTTAGCGCTGATTCCCCTTAGAGTGGATAATTGTAGCACCATGCATATACATCCCTTAAAAATTGCTGAAGTGTGAGCATTTCATAGGCCAGCGTCCATTGTGCGTGCTGCACTATTGTAAGTGATAAGGAATTATAGTAGCTTCGGAGAGTCTTTATCGTAGAATGGAAGTTCATTAATTGAGCTTGTTTATATGGATCTCCCTTCAGGGCCCGGCAAAGAACTGTCAGTGACCTGCCGGAGTGGGTCAGTTATTCTTTCTTACTTATCCTGTATTACATTCCGGCCATTGTCAGCGAAGTCCTAAGATGGTGCGCTCATGCTTCTCCATAACAAAGCTTATATTGTAGATTGGTTGAATGGTAATTTGTACTTTATGTATGATAGTGATTGCGTTCCATCTGTGGATTACAGCGACAGAAAAAAGACAAAATGTGTTGCATTGATCAGCTCTGATGACCTGTACAGTAAGTCCACTGCCCAAGCCCCACGGCCTAACTGTGCATTAAAGAGCTGCTGTGTATAGACCACCAGAGCTCGACGAGTACTCTGAGGACGATGCATACGCCAACACAGCTCAAAAGTGCCACCCACCATGGCACCAATGCTATTCCTGCTCACAGACTTGCAGGCTCTTGACACCCTGCAGCTTCCAGTTCTTTGACCATCCTACGTGACCATGCCTGGCTCCACCAGTAAATGCGTACAGCATAAAGTGGCTGCTAGTGCACGTGTGTGAGCTGCATAGTGCAGCCAGTTGGGGTCTTCCCAGCAGTGCATAATGTGTGTGTGTGTTTTTTTTTTCTTCTTTTTTTTGGTTAAAAGCCAATCTATCGGTGCTATCTAATTCTGTTTTACATTGTTTATCCACATGTCACCTGAAACACTAACAAATATTGGGAGGCAGGGATCACAGCAGGCTGCATAAGGGTTCAGTTATGACTGTTGGGAACGGACACCTTATATTGGCGGTTGTCTCCGCTTTCTGCCTCACAGCCACCTTCATTGGAAGCTGATTAAAAACGACTCCTCGAACATTTTTTTAATCTCTCTTCACTGTGAGTGACTGCATCCTCCTAAAACATAACCAACTTCAGTGCAAGGGCTCTTAGGTCAATTTGTTTTTTATCATTTCATGTTAATTCTTTACTTGCTTTTCTGTATTTTTAAACATATGCTGCACCTTTCATGGTTATTTTTTTTTTATTACTTTTACATTTTTATCGCATATGGCATACCTTTGCTAAAACAAACTATAACATGCAGGTTTGTCATTGCTTGTTTTTTATATTTAATTTTCATGCTGAATTTGACAGACTAAAATATATCGTGTAGCAGACCCCTTTCTCTGCTTTTCATAAAAAAAATGATCAGTTTACCTTGGAGTTTTTTTGTTCACAGGCTTGAAGTCTCATGCTCCCTTTTCGTTCCACAGAAATACATTTCCTCAGTTTTCCTATGCATTCTTAATCTACACATACGACCAGCCTCTAATTCCTCAAAGAGATTGTTACTCCGTATCATCCAGGGGCCACGGTATTTTAATCCAAGCGCACTCCAGTGCAAAACACTACATGATGGTGGACGGTGCCGCACACTTCATGCCTTTGGTGTATAGGGGTCCCTCAGATGAGCTCAACATGGACCACTTTGTCCTAGAAAAGACGTTTGGTATCCGGTCAGCTGGGTATTTGGCTTTTAATCGCTCTGTGGTTGATGGGTACTGCAACTCAAGAACAGTACTGGTCATCAGCCCCACCTCTAAAATGGTGTGCCGGGGATGTTGAAGAGGTTATGAAACGTTCCGTTATCTAATCCCAGTGGCTCCGGTTTAGTGTTCGGGTGGGTGTCGGCTATTTAAGTTTAAACCGTGCTGATTATGAATCCCTGGATCGCAAGGAAGTTAACTCTCCCTATCTGTGCGTTACTAAAAGAATAATACAACAAAACTTTTTCCCAGCCTAAAAGTGTGTGGGCAGGTTTTGTGACGCATGCTACATAACAATGTTGATATGAGCTCAATAATGGAAGAGGTTTGGGTCATAAGGCTGGCGTGCTTGGTGTCTGAAAGAGGGCAAGTTAACCTGCAGAGTCGGAGAAGACCAACCGTAATCTTGCTTTACATTTTCACCAAAAGTGGTTGCGCGCTTACTGTCCAGGCACTATTGAGTAGCACTGGTTACAACCTCCTTTTCATGCAGGGGACCAGCACGTCTCGGGCGGCAAAGCTAGAATTCCAGCCATGCCTACTGGGGCAGGAAACGGAGCAGGCAGCCAAACACCAACGTCTAAAAGGGAGAGAAAATGAGAAACCACACAGCTGCACACAAACCCGAACCGTGAACGAGTCCAAAAGGGAAAAAAAGCACCAGTAAAAATATGCAAAGCACTTTCAAATACAATTACTGTTATTTTGGGTCGTGGGAAACTGGACGTTTTATCGTTTTTCCCTCTTGGCCAGAATTTATGCTGCTGGGCTATTTTTGTCTGCCCATCAGGACTCTTCACAGCAGGCTGATTTCCAAAAGCCCCTAAACGGTTTTCGGTGTTTCTGTTCTCTGTGCGTTAGCCCAGTGGCCTTTTCTTCTGAGTTGACAGGACATAATCCTCCAAGTTTTTGTGCTCCACTTCAGTTGAAACTAAACACCTGCACAGTAATTGTGTACAGCACGACAAACGACACAGGAAGTACATTAACAGTTTAAAAAAGTATGATAACATTTATTTAATGTATAGAGATTTCTTATGTGCATATTTTGAAAATCTGGCACTTATCTCGGCCTGTTAGACCTACGTTCCCATCCCTGCTCTAGAATATCCTCCAGTGACAGAAGGATGGACTCAGACTAGTTGGTGAGTTAATATTTGAGTTGTTTGCTCTGTTTCTAGACTCCTTTATTTCCTCAACCCTAAAGTTAAGCTTGAAAATCTGTGGAAAACCTGTTGGAGATTAATACTTATGTCCGATTTGGTGGATCGGTCTTGGCTAGGCGATACTTTAAAGAACTATTCACTCAGCAGTAGTTCGGTTTCTGTATAAACGTTTTTTGGTCCAATTGGGAACATTCACCGAACAGGTGCTACGTAGGCAGTAGCAGTGCTTTTCACTCGCACAGTCCAGTAAATGGATCAACTGTTTCAGCTCTTGTATGGGGACTGGCAAATCCTTTTCCAGTAAGTGTGCACTGCTGCAGGTATCGCGTGGCAAGGAAACACTGGCAGTGTAGAGGGGTACCAGAGGCGGGCTGTGTCAGAAAAGCATAAGGAACAAGAAAGCAGGTGGGAATGTGCATAGGAAATGGGGTTGCACAGATTTGAACGAATTTGTGAGTACAGGAGGAAGAGAGGGCAGCATGGCATTAGTAGGATGAGGGTAATGGTCACAGTGAGCTGCAGGAGTTGTGGGCAGCTCAAAGAGGCACATGCCCTTGGCAGATTGTCACAGATGGCCATGAATTGGACTGTATAGGAGGACCGGAAGGCACATGATGAATAATAACATGATTCAGAATGTGACAGACGTTTACCAGTTTTGGGGGCTCCTCAAATAGTTATAGACCCCTTTTCCACCATGAAAAAGCCCTAAGAGAGTTTTTCTGCCTCTCCCTCTCAGGAGGGTTATTTATTGAAGGCACTACAGTCCTCATTCCAACTTGTGAGAAAGAAGTCTTTTATTCAGACTTTCTTCACCTTCTTCATGTTCCTATTTCAAGTTAGCTATTTTATTCGATCTCCTTGCCAGAGCGGATAAAGTGGACTATGCATGCATACCATTCTTGTTGAATTTAAATATTTTTGTTCTCTGGCTCCTCATGTATGGAAAACACACACTTCACAAACAGGGTAACGATAGGAATCTATACTGGCACTCCCAAACTAGGAGTTAACTGGTTCCTCAACAATTAGTCAGCAGATAACCCTCTTTTCCCTCTGATAGCACTCCTCACTTAAGCCTGGGATTCTCATGTGCCAAGTCTTTGTCTCCCCCCCTAGACAGACACAGTCAAATTATTATTATCCTGTAGATTTCGGTACCTCTTTTCTAATTAGATATTTGTTTGTGTGTTAGAATATAGTAACGAGAATATGATTAACTTTCACGTATCTTGTTTACAACTTAATTCTATGTAAAGCTCTCTGAAAGTCCTTGTTCTTGTCTGTGCTACAGAAAATCACTAGACAAATATGGAAAATGTAACCTTCCAGAAGATTGCGTGGATGCTATGGATGTCCTCTTAGGTTGGCATAATTCTACTAGTGGAAAAGAGTTGCCATTTGGTGAAATGCCATGTTTATTTTTCTATTGTGAGCTCATCATGTCTTTCTAGAGAAAGGAGGGAGCTAGACTCAGTTGAACTTCCCTATAAGTGATCCCAGATCACTGCAGTGGTAAAAAGTGTCAAGTTCCAGGTTTCCATGCAGCGGAACATCCTCCTTGTCCTTCAGTCCCAACTCCAAGTGAAGCTGATTCAGACGTTGGTTATGTCACCCCTTTATTACTGAAAAGTTCTATCACAAGAACCTTATAGACAGTTTACAGGGGGCACAGAATCTGCCTGCCAGAATGTGTCAATCTTAGGACACAAGGACATGTGAAACTGAGATTTAAATCATTCCACAGACGTAGATATTAAATGAAAAATCCTGTACACCATGCACAATGCCTACCGGACAAAGTCAAAGTGTTTCATCATTTAATTTCTTTGTACTATTGTTTTTAGGTAAACATGTGGAACTTTGCTCTGTGATAATTTCCCATTCAGTCTGAGGTCCGTTTGAGTGTTCCTTGGCCAGAGTGATGATTGGTGTTGCCAGATCCAGGGCATGTTTTGGTAGTGCTAAATTGTGTACTACAGTACAAATCTTGTGTGTGATGACAACAACTTGTGTAGCATCTTCTTGAAAAGATTGCAGTTCACAACCTGGGGATGCTTACACAAATTGACCACTCAGTATAGTCCAGCCAGGTATTTTTGATAGGTGTTTTCAAGCTAATGCAACATAGGTTTCCAGTGGCTAAACCTTTGTGCAGCTTTCTGAGATAGCAGGCTCCCAAAGTGTGAAATAAGTGACATCAACTCCTCTGGGTTGAAACTAACCACCTGTGTTGAAGAAAACTGCAGAAAATGGAGCAGCTCCAACTGGTATGCAACTAAAAAGTCCTCTCATGATTGGTTCGAAAGAATACTGACCATGGGATCCCCTGGCATCCAATTAAACTAGAATTACCCTTCTTCAATTGACTATCCTGGCAATGCTTTAAACCTTAAAAAGTTTGTAAATAAGATCTTAGTGAAAGTGGTTGGTTCTGTTTTCCATCTTGGGTGCATACACTTAAATTTGGAAAATCAAGACTACTTGTTAACCTACTAAATCTTAATGCAGTTCTCCCTCTCTCTGTTGACAGGCTGTTCACTTTAATTCTCCCAACCTATCCAGAGTTTCTTTTTAGGTTTGTGTCTCAAATTTCATGTACTTCTGGTTTTCCTACTCACTCTGTTGCAGAGTTGGATGATAACTTGTTCTTGGCATAGCCAAATAGAAAGCGTATCCATCGGTGAGGAGTCTCCTACATCAGATACCACAGGCCTATCTTTGTTTTCTACATCATCACTGTCTTGATCAATGGCAAGGTTGCAGTGTTTTGCACTCTCACATAAATATCTAGGTCGATGACTTAGATGTTTAACATTTCCTTCTGTATGCAGTCTTGACTAACTTAGGAATCTCCAGTTGGTTGTCAACTTGACTGTTGCTCCCACCATTCTTTCAGTCACAGGGACAACCAGACTAACAAAATGCCAATTCAGAATGGCTACCTGACTATATTGGGTTTGCTAATTGTTGCGCTGCAGTTTACAAACATCAGCTAAGCAAGACCGACTGGCTTTGACAATGCGTGCTTTGTTAATGTACTGCATGCAGACATGTCTATGTAACATGCAGATCTAAGGTTAGAATCCCATTTGGTGCTTACAAGAGGAAGAACTTAATTTAAAGAAGAAGATTTCACATATCTGACGTGAAACCAGAATCAACATCCTGAGCCTCCTCATCTCTTCTTTGGAATTTAACCCACCCAACCTAGTGCTTTATTTTCTGGGCTGTGAGCTCAGGAAACCAGTTGCCACTACCAGCCTGCAGGTTTGTAGTAGAAAAACAGTAATGGGGTGTATTTTCTTCTTCCACTTGTAACTTCCTCATCCTTTACAGACCACCACCTAGCAATGCTACATTCCCAGACATGTTTCTAGACACTGTCAAACCTTATAACACTACACTCCAACCTATGCATTCTTGGTGACCAAAACATTTGGTTTGACAAACCCAATATGACCCATCCAAAAACTATCATCACAAGCCTAGTCACACTGAACCTACATCAGATCGTACCAAAACCCACCCACATTGCTGAACACAACCTAGATGTCATTATTGCAAATCCAGAACAAGTTACCTTTCAAACGATTACTCCAGTCCCATGGTCAGACCACTATTTGGTCGTTTTCCAACATAAAACACCACACAAATGAACACACCCAAGACAGTTTTACTTACATCCACCTATCGACCTTAGTACAAACTCAACTCTGAATACTTGGAAACACAACTAACATCCAGCACAGATCTAGAATACAGTATATTCTGTTGTAAAACTTTGAGCGGCTGCAGAACGTTTTTGAGATATATATCACTAAGAACAAAAAAAAGGACAAAGAAAACAAGCACCTTAGAGAAATACAGAGCTAAAAAAAAGGGGGAGGGGGAAACAAATTAGAGGGCTCAAAACAAACAGCAATCAAGACGAACTTCACTTATGCAAACTTAACAGAATATACAAATTAACAGTCAGAAATCTAAAAAAGGTACTCTTCAGACAGAATTCAAAATGTAAAAATGAAGGATTTTATCAAAATTCTCACCGAATTTCATAAACCTAACTGTACGGAAGTCCCATTACTCAAGAGTTCAAGGACAAACTGGCAAATCGTTACACAACCAAAGCAGACATGTTGGACTCCTATTTAAAACAAAGAAAAACCAACAGCACATCCCGTTTCCAAAATTCCCCTCCAAGAGTAGGCTAACCCAGCTTCTACATTCCTTCAAACAGTTATCACAAAATGAATTTATGGATCTGGTCAAAGCAAGCAGTCCTCCTGGATGCCCCTCTGACCCTTGCCCACCACAAAATCTTCAAGATCATTCTTCTAATTACCTCTGCTGTCACACCAGTAAGAAGAATCATTAGTAATTCTTTAACTAAACAGGAATCATCTGAAAGACCAAAAAAAGGATACATACTCCCATTATTAAAGAAAACAAGCCTGGATCTGCATGACCCCAAAAACTACAGACCAATTACAAAAGGACTTTTCCTGGGCAAAAGAGCAGCATTTCCCCAGATTGCACAATTCATTGAACATAACTCCATACTTTCAGACTACCAAACTGGATTCTGCCCAGGCAGAGCCACAGAATCTACCCTCATTGCCATCTAGGATGACCTTACAAACACAGACTGGAACTGGGTTACCACACTACTTCTCTTGGACTACTCAGCTGTCTTTGACACAGTTGACTATGACACCCTAATACAAAGATTCTACAAAGCCAGCATAGAGGTGCCTGCTCGTGACTGGATCACATCCTAACTTCAAAACAGAACATATGTCATCCATACTCCCTCTTTCTCATCCAAACCGTACTTCACAAAAGCAGGGGTCCTACAAGGCTCTATCATCTCACACATTCTCTTCAACAGCTACATGAAGTCATTACCGCAAAGATCTATGAATTTCAGCTCACATGCTACAGCTGTGCAGATGACACACAAATGCTCCATAAATTGGAAAGGGACTAAGACATTGGAAACTCAAAAATCTACAGTTGCCTCAGAGCCGTTTGATCATTGGATGACATAGAGCCATCTCAAATTGATTGCTTCCAAATCGAAAATATGTGTAGTGATTTGGAATGATAGTGACTCATTCAGCACCTGGCCTGATGATCTGGGACCACCTCCTAAAGTATCTAAGGAACTAAGCAACCTTGGAATTACCATGGACTCCAAGTTAACAATGAATGTCCAATTGGACAAATTAGCAAGATCAAGCTTCATCACCATGTAAACACTGATGCATCTTCCCCCAGTCTACTATCTCGCTTGTACTGTCTAAACTTGATTATGACAGTGGCCTCAACCACGGATCCTCTCTATTAAATACGAAAAGACTACAACGGATTCAGAACACTGCTGCCAGACTATTCCTCCATGTAAAGCAACAAGCCCACATCTCCCCTGCCTTGAGAGCCAGCCCTACATTGGTTGCCAGGAAATCCACCTTCAAGCTGCTTTGTATCACACACAAAGCAATACATGGAAGAGGACCGCTTGTCATCTGGAATAAAATCCCCAAATACATTTAACAAAGGAACCGCTGCTCAAGATTAGCATCTTGCCTCTAAACCGCACCATACAAGAACAAGCATTTGGAATGCAATAGTCTTGTGTTTGCTTGAGTTAGAGCTCATAGCGTTGTAAATTACTGACTGGACTTTTATTGCCACACAGACTGAAAATAACAAGAGGAAGAGAGCGAGCTGGCCCTGGAAAAGCCCACCCTCTGATGTTGGTTTATGTTTACAGAGGGAGCTGGTGGGGAGGAGGGACTGAACACACACCTACAGTGCAAGGCAAACAGGCCAATACTGAAAGAAAAAGCCCCCTTCAAAGAGATAAACAGGACATAGCATAATTACTCAGTACTTTGTGCTGCTCCCAAAGTGAAAAAAGGCAGGACAAAGAGCGAGAGATCTGACCACTAGCAAGCAAGGATTTTTGAAGGACACTGCAACTAACAAATCAAAACGCTGGACCTCACTCTATTGTATACTTTAGTATACATCAGGCCGAATGCTAACGCTTGACCTAAAAATACCATTTGTGGTACATCTTTCATTGTTCAAGCAGCCAAACTATGGAATTCAAGATCCACAGATAACTATTTTATCTTCAGGAAACCTCTCAGTGTTGACTCTTTCCTACATAACCACCATGCTCAAACACTAATGTATCTTATCCCTGCCTATGTAAATGTTTATAATTTTGATTATATGTATGCATCCAGATATGTTTCTTTGGACAACTATGTATAATAACTATGCTTTTGTAAAATGTATAGATATCCTCTAGGCCTGCCTAACACAACACATGCATGTATTACTTAGCAATATATTACTCTATGCTTAACATGTTTATAGGTCATTGCATAGTTTTTATATAGGTTGCCTGATTAGATACTTATGGGTCTCTGTTTTTATTTATATATCACAATATGTAAATAGTATCATAACTATTTTATCTACAAGCACTTCATTATTAAAATATTGAGGGAAATCTACTGTTAAAAAATGTTACAAAAATACACATTAGCTTGAAGTACAGCAAAACGTAAAAGTCTGAGTTTATACAATACAACTTTAAATCTCAATGTTCTATCTTCCTTGTACGTGTATACCCCTCCTATGTAGTCTGGCATTTATATATTATTACTTTACTCCTACTGGAAAAAGAGAAGAAAAAAACTTTTTCTCCAATGCACTACGGTGCCTCATCCTATACCTCTCAATATATCCTCTACATCCGCTCTCTGACTCATCCCAAACCTCATTCTACCAATATCATCTCCAGAACAATGTTTCCTAGACAATTCCCTCCTGGCTCACCCCAGTCCTCTATTTACTATTGTTATTTCCCAAACAACCCTCTCTAAATTCTTCCCTCATGTAGCCCTCTTTTGACTCCTCAAACCACATTTTACTACTAGGATCTCCCTAATTCCTTTCTTCAGACTCTTTCCAGCTCTCATTTTTACTCCTACCAAACCTCATCTTACTGCTATGATCTTCCAAATACTACTTTCTAAAAACTTCCCTCTTCTATCCCTCCATTATCCTGTTCAATGCAACCAACAGACTCAAATGTCTACCACTCAAATTAACTCATGTTTCCCTATAATAATCCACTACTAGTTATTTTGGGTTCCGGAGTAGAGTGCTGCTTGCCAAAAAGAGCGTCTGTGCCTTGTCAGTGTTAGTAAGCACTATATAAATACAATTACAACATTATTGAGATTGGTAGTTTTAACAACAGATTAGTGGTTTGAGAGGGGCTCAGCCACTGAGGAATAAATAGAAAGGAAACCACATAATGGAAGTTTGGAATGTCCAGTGAGGGACCTCTTTGCGGTCTTATCTTGAACACTACACCCTAAATGGGCCTATGTTCTAAGAGAAGTAAAATATATGTGTGCATCTTTGCTTACCTGAAAGGGCTTTGAGATATTTGTTCAAAATTGTCAGCCTTTGCCCTTCATTTTTTCCGACTCCTCTATACCTCAGCTGTTAAGTTTTAAGTGTCTTAAGACCAATGTTTTCATCAAGTCATGATCAGAATCCGCATTGTAATATTTTTGAGTACATTAAGGTCTCCCTTCCCCTCTCTATCCCTATCTCCCTTTCTTTTTCTTTCTCTCTCTCTCTCTCTCTCTTCTTCCCACTGTCGGTTTCTCCTCTCTACCCCTTCCCCTCCCCCCCCAAAAAAAAAGTGGCTCTGAGCTAATGAACCTTCTAAGCGAGAGGCGTAGTTTCATGTTGTATAGGTGACTGCAGAGATGGGTAGGCGCTGTAGGTCTAACTGCGCACACAGGACCTATTGGTAAATGGATTGCCTTTAACATAGTCTCTCTTCTCTCAACAGCAGCGAAATCTGGATGGATATGTGGGCTTTGCCAACCTTCCCAACCAGGTGTACCGGAAGTCAGTAAAGCGAGGATTTGAGTTCACACTGATGGTGGTGGGTAAGTTATGGCCACAGCATTCATTGTTGTCCAAAGGCTTGACAGGGAAGTAAGAAGATGAGGAATTTAAGATCGGTAATGTCATGTCAGCGGGCGTAGGTGAATTAGTGGTTGTATGATGAGAGATTGAAGAATCCTTTCAGAATTAATGCAAAACCAGGGAAAAGGCAGGCTAGCGGACCAACCAGTGAGGAGTTTGTGGTGGGCAGAGGGCAGACCTGGTGTAGAGGAATGGTTAAAGAGTAGGAAGAAGAGGATTTCATAAGGAGAGGATTGGTGGTGATAGGTTGTTTAGGTTAAGGGTGGCTGGATAGGTTGAATGTGCAGTGCAACTAATCACTGGTGGTTCATTACTGGCGTAGTGAGCCAGAAGAGTGTGGAGTGGATACGGTTATACTGGTGACATGCCGTGGGGGCTGATACAAGAGCGGTGTTGTATCCATGATGAGCTGAGTTTGGTGAAGGCTAAAAGACGACTTGTGATTGCATACAATATAAATAGAAGGTGAAGTCCCACTCAAGAGGTTCTTGAATTTGTAAAGGTAAAAAATGTATTTCATTGTTGTACAGGCGTTGTAGTTCCAAATATTCAAAGAGTCACTTATTTATAAAACAAAATGGTCCTGTTTTCTTTGTTTTTGGCCGTATTTGTACACCGTTTTGATTCTGTGCACTCTAAATAAGAAAATTACTATTTCAGTTTTCATCCCATATATGTTTGCCTTACTTCTCGTGCCTTGAGAAAGCCCCGGCTTATATATAGCCAGAGGGGGCGAAACACATGTTGGCTGATCCTCTCTTTTTCTCTTGTCATCACTTTTGGACCTTGGATTCTGCATTTTGTTTTATAAATAAGTGACTCTTTGAATATTTGGAACTACAACACCTGTACAACAATGAAATAATTTTTTTACCTTTGCAAATTCAAGAACCTCGTGAGTGGGACTTCACCTTCTATTTATATTGTATACTCTTTTTAGAGGACGTGGGTCCTTGTCCTCTGGTCAAGTCCCCCATCTCATGAAGTAGGCAATTCAATACGGGAGAATAGTGACTTTAGACCCTCTCCAGTTCTTGGAGTTTTGTTCTCATTGACTTGTGATTGCATGAAGGTAGAGAGGATCTTCAGTAAGTGGTAGAATCGAGAGGAGGGAGAGAGCCCAAGGAAAGAAACACTTGGATTTGTGGTGGTTTGGTGTGCTGACTAGTAGAGAAAGGCTGGAGGTAGTTGGTTTTGATATAGTGAGCATGTCCAGGTGATGTGTGGTATGTAGATGTTGAAGTAAGCCTTGATCGGTTGGTTCTATTAGGGAGGGGCGCTTGAGTTGGTGATGCTGATGGGTCTAGATGGGGAGTGTTGTCGGAGCGGGACTGGGTAGATGGTGAGATCGCTTTCACTGTGCTTCGCTTCCCCTTTTCTCTTTCGCTGCCTCAGGCACGCAGCTCACAAGGCTGTGACGCCCGATAATGGGATGCAGCTGTTTTACATTTTGCAAAAGTTGGAATGAGCCTCCCCCTCCTGCTCATAGGAAGGGGGATGGGTTGGATATGGCCTCTGGAAACAAACCCAGAAGCAGACATGAGACAGATGGGGCCTCCCAGAGGGAGGCGAAACAGTTTCCCATAGCCCGTGACAGCTGGACGAGACAGTCGGCTCTTGCCTGAAGGTCATGTACGGGGTCATGTGCTGAGCATGTGATTGGGCGATCTGGTTTGGGTTGCCAGTGAATGAAGATTTGCACGAGAGCTGGGGCTTCGTAGCACGGGCCGGTCAGCCCTATCTCGACAGTCAGCGCTGGTCCTTTTTGTGGGGTCTGCACATTTTCATGTTGGGGTGGAAGCCGAGCTTACATGACTATTGAGTGAACGGGTCCCCTCTTAATCAGTAACTAAACAAAAAGAGCTAAAACTATTTCAGGAGAGTTACTTAAACATTTGAAGGTAGTTGAACCTTAATATCGGAGTTCCAGCCCCGTATAAAGAAAACTGTTTCGTACTCCTGTCTCAAATGTGACAGGCTTGCTACAGACCCTTGTAAACGTGTTTTTCCTATAAATGTAACCGTATAGCCCTTTCGTGTCCCTTCTTTGGCCCACGTGGTGCTAACGTTAAACACTGAGTAGGTTTGGTGTGACAGAGACTTTCCACAGCAAGGTGCGTAATATAGATCTGGGAGCAGGAGCTGAACATTGGCTCATGGGTGTCACGCACTCAGTGCGAACAGCCTCCGTGGCTGACAGGCTGGTTATAGCTTTCACAAAGGAGAAATACGTTTTTACATTTTTGTTTCGCCATCTCTAAAAGTCAGATTGTGGCGTTATACATTTGAGCGAAGATTGTGCTATTTTTTTTGCCTTCCTGAGTTCATAGTACTTTCAAAACCTTAAGCCAGGATGTGGCCAGACAGAACCCGGAACCTGCCTTCTTCTGGAGTCGTGAATATCAAACAGATGACACAAAGTAAACTATTGCTGCCAAACTGTGAAGTTTATTCGGTAAATCGTCACTGTGCGAAAGGCATACACTGGGTCTGGCACACAGATGTGCCTGTGGGTTACTAGCAACACATGGCTCGGCTCTTGTGCCGTTTTCTGGATCCGCAGTGATCCAAAATGCCCGGCTCTTCCCTTTCACTGTTTTGAAAACCAACACCGCAGGATTTGCAAAGACGACCGAGGCGCATCCTTACTGGAATTCTCAACTCGCCAGTTCAGGTGTGAAGGGAGGTTGGAGCGTGGGTGTTTGTCTAGCAACCGTTGCTATGCGGAGCCAGGAGGAGCAGCTTGAGTTGTAAAAGAAGGCCTTTCTAGTCTGGAAGCAAAAGCTAGAGAACTCTCGGGTCCCTTCACTGCCCACTGATATACCGCTTTTGCCGCCCCCCCTCCCCAAGTGGTTACCTGAGAAGGGCGGTCAGCCTTTTGGTATTAGTAAATAGGAGAGTGGCGCGTAGTGATGATCGAATTCATGAGCCATCTTGTCAGTGCCGATAGTACCACGGTGAAATGAAAAATGCGCATGACGGGAAAGTAACTTTCTAACACAGATAAGGAAAGCAGTTTGTATGTTTTTTGCTGATAAAAATCTTCACGTAGACATTTTTAACTCGTTTGTGATGTGTGGGAAGTAGAGACAAGTGCACACATTATGGTAAAATGATGTCATACTGTTCCCGCCATTGTTAAAGTGAAAAGGGTCGCCTGTTTTATTTGTTAAGTGTAATGCATTGGAACACCTATCCACCGGTCTGTCACTGTTTATGCCTACTACTACTACTGAGTCAGAGGTCTGTTAAGGGCCTTGTTTAATTTTTACTCCCAGTTCAAATGACTGTTAATTTGCCTCATGGACCTGTTCTTTAAGCTAACTCATTACTTGAGTGTTTACCAACCTTATTTAGATGAGAATGCAACCATACCGACAGGCTGCGGGCTACTGTGTTAGGTTTTGTCGGTCACCTTGCATATTCGGGAATTGGCTACCTGTGCGGGTGCTGCTTCTGTACTTGGTTTAACACCTGTAGCTCCACCGATGAAACGTGTGTAGGGTGGTGTTTCCCTGGGGTTCATCTTCCTTGGTTGGCTGATCCTCCTGTCATGGGCATGGACTAGCTGCTCACTTGGTTCCTTTTATTTATGAAATCTTGTGAATGGGCTGATCTTCCCTTAAGCTAAGCTCCCTCGAAGAGACGCTATCCTGGCTTACGTTTTGGAGACTCTTGCCCCCTTTTACTGATTGAACTTAATGCGAATGGCTGCTTGTGTTTTGATTATAATTCGGAGTAACATTCGTATTGTCTGTTTAATATCCCTACAAATATGCTAGTAATTCGTGTTTTGCTTCGAGCCTTATTGATTTTGCTGTCAGACTGCAGAAACTAGGCTGTCTCCCCTGCTTTGCATGAAGCTTGGTGCCAGCCGCTGTTAAGCACCACCCTCCGAGCCCACAGCAGTTGGATGTGATGCTCGTGTCTACATTTGTGTCATTCGCACAGAGTGACCTTTAACTCTTGCTCACTAAATGCACTGCTCCCTCAGGGGGACTGCGTGGCTGAGAGTGCAGAAGCTCGGCTGAGGAGCAGAATGGCAGAGTAGATATTGTTACTGGAGCGCCTCTGCCACTACACGTGGATGTCAGAGTAAAAGTAACACAAAAGCAGTTCTTAAACTGCAGCCAGAGTGAAATTACCAATGTGATAGATGATGGGGTGCTATGGGGGCACTGAGGCTGAGGAAGGACCCTTGATGATTTGCTGTTTGCTTCATGAACCCCATCCATTGTATGGATAATGCGTGCAAGCATGGGTCAGTTAAGGAGGGAATGCCTTTAGTTCGAAGGGACTTTGAGGGTGTTCTGAAGGACCGATGTGCGGGTGCTAGTGAAGCACTGGGTTGTGGTGTGGGTTCGGCTTTAATTCTGTAGCTTAGATGTTCTTATGCAACTCGGTGGCTAGTGCGGTCTCTGGTGCAACTGTGTGAAGATGCACCGATTCTATCATTTGCGGTGTTTGTATGGGCAAATTAATGTGTAGGCACACTGTGGCACAGACCGAGATGGCCGCTATTACTAATCACTTAGTACACAAGAATTCCTCTGTTTGACAGCTTTTATTGGAATAACCAAACATTGTATGTCAAGTTGGCTCAGTACCTCGTCTATACCAAACCCTCCCAATTGACTATTCTATGCCTGGAACAACTCTCATCAGAAGTCTCTGACTTTATAAACTTATGAGGTGTAATCTTCTTTCATACACATTTTTCTTCATTCAAGAAACTGCAGAAAACATTTACTACCCGTATTTTTAAGTATCTCCGTGCCAAGCCTCTAGCACCCAAGTGTAAAACAACAACACTGCTGTCAATCTGTTGGTGCTGTCAGTGGCTTTTGTTGGTAGCAGTTGTGAAGATTGACATGAAAGTAGATTTTCAGCCCTGTTCTCATCCTTCTTGAGAGGGTCCTGTGTAGTGTTTGTCATACATTCAGCTTTATTGCATGATTCATAATGATTTGTATGTATACGAGATCTCTGTCCATAGCTTGGAGCCCTTTTTATTGCAAACCAGGTACGTTTGTGTGTCTCAGACCTGATGGCTATGGAAACATAACTTCCTTTTTTTTAAGTCTGGCATAGAGACCATATTGGCGGTCTCGCCAGCTGTATGTTTTCCCAAACATTCATGCTAAAATACATATTTCCACACACCAGTGGTTTTTGTGCACCCCCTCTTCATCCATTGATCTCTAAATGCTATTCACATTCTCATTCCACTCTTCCACACAGTATGCAGCAGAATGACGGCCTGCTACATCTGTTGGCCGTCTTGTACTGAGAGTGAGGTGTTTTGCCTGATCACATATGCAAAGCTGTCTGGTACTACAGTATCAAGGGCGGGTGAGCCTGAGCTTCTGGACCACTCGTTCATTTTTATATGGTTACCTTTTTATGTATATGTCTGTAATTAGAGTTGCTTGTGAGCCAAGGCCAGTCCTGTTGGCTTTGTTAATGCTTGTTGGTTTGTATTCATTAGCACACTAATTTTGTGCCTAGCAAATATAGGCACACTAATGTTCTGTTTCACTCTTCAGGCAACTGTTCGCGAATTGGCACACTAGACTATCTCGTTTTATCTGATGGCAGTGTCAGACTCCATTCTATGTGGCTGGTTTGCTCAAGTAGGCTTTGGTGTATTTAATGTGCCTTTTCTATTGTTGATTGGTACAGTGGTCTGTATTACTGATGACTTTTGAAATGTTGCAGGCTAGTTTGCACAATATGCATGTCATTCGAGGTAGCAAATGTGAGTGTGCAAATACTGGCTCAGTTGTATGAACTTAGACATATTCAGACCCAGGGGTGTGGAATTTAATAAAATATCTACTTGTCCATAGGACAGGTTGCTTCATAAATCTACATTTCCTGTTTAAAAAAAAAAAAAAAAAAGACTTACTTTGGTGCCATGTAGTGCGGCAACAAATGATGCCAGCAATTTCATTATATAAGAGCTCTGATAATATTCTCTTTAATTATACCAGAGCTAATACTATAGTAGGGCTAGAATACTAGCAGCTTCCTTATTTTGCCATCTTTCCACATATCTACATAGTGGGGCTGGAGGTAGCGGTAAGCAATAGTTCCAAGGTTGGAATACCCTCTTGAGTCAGTGCAAACCTACTAACTTGCATATTTTAAGAGGTTTTCCCAGCTATTCTGTAATCATTTCCTATACTTAGAAAGGTTGGAAGTTTACTTCTGACAAGGGTCAGAAGTAAAATGTCTTCCAAGGTTGGGGAAAAAGGTGGTTTAAGAGAAAGTGAACTTGTAAACGTTCAACATGTTTCGCACGAGCAAATTTACACCTGCAGATTTGCTTGTGCTAAAGTACAGTTCAGGAAATAATATTCTTAGATATTATTTTTGGTCTTCTACTTCTGTAAATTCGTGTGAATTCATGAAATACGCAAATCTGCACTAATACAAAGACATATATACCATGGGTGTACATTTGTGACTTTCTTTAAGAATTGCCCCACTAATTAGGTCTGGCATTAACCAAGCCCTTTTGTTTTATTAAAGCTCTCTCTCGCATTCTCTTGGCTTCACTGTGACTGATCCTACTTGCAGAACCCACTCCTACTTAGCGCCTGGATACCTTCGTGGGTGACGAGTTCTGCGATCTTCAAGTCCATGTTACATTAGTATGATCGCAATCTGCTGTTTAATACGGAGCATATCTGCACACAAAGTAGTTTTGATCAGTGTAGAGAATTTGTGGCAATTTGTCCTTGTTGGGACCAAAAAATATTTTTGCTTTTTGAGAATATTTGTTACAATTGTGAGGGCCCAGCAGCTCCCACAACAGTAAACCTTTACAAAAGCCATGCCAGAACAAGAAACATATTGACAGACCTAAAAGACTGAACACCAATGTCTGAGCTATTGGCTTTGCTAATGCTTGTTTATATTAATTTTTCCTATAATCTTGTTGAAAATGGTTACAGTGACTTTCCATCATTAAATTTTTTTGGGAAATACTAGCATGCATCCCAACATTTTACTAAATGGTACTTCAGAGAAATGGTACCTAAAAATGTACAGTAGTTCAGCAAAACAGTTTTTTCCTAGTTGCATTTTTAGAGAACATTTTATTTGAAAGGAAAAAATCATTCATCTTGCTTTCAAGCTTCTGCAAATATTTGCATTTAATCAGAGTGCATTCTGGGAGGTGTACATAGCCTCTTATTGTTAAACTTTTCAAACGTGTGTACACATGTTTTTTTACAGGAACCAATTGTCAGTAGTTCAGTCCGAGCTTACAACATTTATTTACTGCGCTCACCCTAATAGTAAAGGCTTTGCATTAATGAACCATAAATACAAGTTCGAACAGCTTTAACAGAAGCACAAATACTACCTCAACTGCACAGTTCCCCTTCCCTGTAAACTGGCAGCCAAAGGATTTGTGCTGCAGGGGTTTGGGCCTAATTGTCCCAAGGACAAAATAAGCCTGAAACTTGTTGTCGTTGACCCCAAACAATATGTCCAGGGCATCGGCTATAGGAATTCCACACCCCTGCAGACGCCACCTTACACTAAATGCAATATACCTTTGATTAACCTTGGATACCAATCTTACTTGCAAGGAACCCATCTTCAAAAGTAGTATGATTGCCTGATGCCAGCTGTCTCCAACTCCCCGCAAAAGAGTTCAGAGCTGCCATTCAATTTCTCGTACTCTTGAGTGTAGACGGCGGCAATATCCTACTCCATGACCTCCTAGGCCTCCACATTGTCCTCCCCTTAAGGATATCCTGCATGCAGCAGCACTCCTCATCAAGCCCCTAATTACTTATGGTAGTATCATCTCCACTCTGATGGAACTCCACTGGCTACCTTTACCAGTCTGCTCCTTCTTTATAACCAGGTGCCTCATCTACAAACAATCCCAACTGGTACCCCTGCTTCTGAGGCAGACAAGCGCATCCTCTCCAGTGGCCCTTGGCACACCTGCAGCCAGGACACCTTCAGAATGGAGTCGAAGAAGTGCAAAAAAGTAAAAATAAGGCAACAAGCCATCTTCTTCTATCCACTCAGGATCTGGAATTACAAACGATATCTTTCGGGACTGCACGCTGTATCCATCAGAACTGCACCAATCCTGTTCCATTTCACAGATGAAGCTGCAGAGTGCAACGTTCAGTGGAGGCACATACTAAACAGCTCTTCAGGTTATGGAGTGTCCCCCATGTCCTGCATTTACGTTCCTGAAAGATTGCGCATGGGTGTGGCTATCTCCAAATCTAGTTTGAAAATGTATAATGCCAAGGGGTTTTGTTTAGCGTTGATTTTAGTACTAGCAGAAGAGGGAAAACTTGTCTGGATATCATATTCCGGTATGAGAAAAAAATTCAGCATTTTTTTGTTTTATGCAGATATCGGGCTTTTTGGAAGCTAATTTTATAGAGATGATTGAGACGTATAGAGCGATGAAGCTGTCAGTTAAGAACACATTGGTGGGGATTGGAACCTGGGGTAGGTTTTTATGCCAGAACGTGTCTTCAGCGTTGATTCCAAATTTGTAATAATCATTTTTTATTAAATCTTTTTATTAAGTCTTTAAACACAATTACAGTCTGCATAATGAACATTGCACTGCCATCTCCCACCTCCCCCGTTCCCCCCCCCTTGTATCCCTCATTTAGTGTGCGTTTCAACTACGTTATCTCTGTGCCCAGATCCCACGCCTCTCTGTTGATCTTTATTTGTACATAGATTGCCTCTATAGGTATTCCAGCCCATCCAGATTTTCTACCACTTCCTGGGACAACCTCTACTTTCATAGACTGCCCCTTCTACCATCAGACACCAGTCCATATCTTGTTATCATGTCTTTAAATCTGGTGCCGGACTGGATCCACAAGCTTTTGCGATGCTCCTCTTTGCCACTGCCAGACTTGCCGTCATCCATATCCTGCGTGTCCTAGTGTTCTCATTCTTGCCCCAAAAGTTGTTTTGCTGATACTGATGCCCTCACACCCCATCGCCCTCAGACATTCGATCAACGCCACACAGTACTTCTGTTTGAGTGGGCATTTCCAAAGGATGTGGAAGAAGGTACCTTTCTGCCTGCATCCACGCAATGATCATTCCCTGACCGTCCCATCAGCCCCATCATTGGTCTAGCATATTAGGAGCAGTCCAAAATTCGAATTTGTATTCAGTGAAATAATACGGAATGTATAGCCATCTCTTTGGCAGCTGCCAGCACCTCTTCCCATTCAACATCATCGAAATCTCCAAAGTTCTGCTCCCATTTTCCTTTTAACTGCTTTAAAACTTCCGGGGAGTGACTAAGCAGCTTTTGATATGTCAGGGAGGTGGTCTTCTGAGGCATATACTCATCAGACAGTCTGTACTCCAGAGGTGACGATTCAGATAAGTCTGTCCCCCTTCAGAAGTATCACCCAGATTACGTGCCTAATTTGCAAATACCGGTATTGGAGGGCACCAGTTGGTACTCCTGCCATAGCTTGGGCCAGGGGATGACATCTCCCTGGTTCCATAGATCACCCACCTTGGAGATCCCTATTAGATCCTACTTTTTAAATGTCGGCTGGCTCTGCAGAGACTTAAGCATGTCTGCTTCATGCCTGTGTGACCTTCGACCCTAGAAATGTTTTGGCTTTCTCCAGATGTGCACTACTGTCCGTCTGGGATCTGGCCAGTGTCTCTTCTCTGTGCCTCCATAGAAGGCGTTTGGAAAGCCCCACTGTCCCTCTACCTCCCTAGCCATGCGGAACTATGAACGATCAATTGCTAGTCCTTTTTCCAACTGTCAGAACTAGAGTCGTGCTGCCAGGTAGTATTTCTGGATGTCTGGCACCACGGTTCCCCCATCGTACCAACCCCTTGTTAACTTGGATAAGGATCTACGTGTTGGACCTCTGCCCCAGAGCAGTGTTCGAATCTCATCCTCCATTGTCGTGAAGTAGGGGTTGGAAACCTCATAGGGAGTGTTTTGTAGGGCTTAAAGGAAGCAGGGCAGGAACATTATTTTAAACAGGACCTCACTACTCAGTAATGAGAGCTGTAAGGGCTTCCAGTGTTTCACACCTTGTCTCAGTCTATCTGGGATTATATTTTTCAGTAGGAAGAGAGACGCATCTGTGATGTCGTACATTCCTAAGTACCAGCAGCTGTAGTACCAACAGTGTTGCTGTGCAATCTAGCAGCAGTCGCTGTACTTGGACCATGGGGTATAGTATGGATTTATGCCGGCTAATAGTATAGCCCGAGTATCTACTGAATGTCGTGATGATCTGCATCAGTCGGGCCAGGGTCATTTTCGGGTCAGTCATGTACAGTAGTACATCATCTGCACATAACAGTATTTTGTACACCCACTGTCCCTCTCTGTGTATGGCCCTTCCCAATGGGTCTAGCCGGACCCTAGCCACCAACAGCTCGAGGGCCAATGCAAAATTATTGGGGGATAAGGACAAACTTGCTTGGGTGTTCCTCAGAAGTTTAAATTCTTTAGAGTGACTGACCTTGACCTGTGACATGGGGCCAGTTTATAGAAGTTGAAACCATTGTGTGAATTTAGGGCAGAATACCAGTTTGGCCAGCGCCACAAACATAGAGTTACATTCCACTGTGTCAAATGCCATCTTTGCATGCGATGACCGCGCCAATGGCTTGCTCTGTCAATTTGGCTGATTGCCCCAGCAGACCATGAAGGTATCGGTGGTGAGGGTAGTACTATGGTGGAGCATAAATCTAGATTGATCGGGTGGATGAGAGATTGAATCTTTTATCAGGCTCCATACTTGTAGCTTAGCCAATATTTTAATTTCAGTTTTGAGGAGAGATATAGGCCTGTACGAGGCATAGTCCTCCGGCGGTTCCCCTCTTTATGCATGATCACAATGGTGGCTAGTCTTTTATCGTGTGTCAGTGCCCCATCACTCCTACTTCCTTTGTACATAGCTAAGAGATGAGGGAGTAATTAAAAGCCATATCATCATGAACAATTCGACTAGTATCCTGATGGGCATAATGGCCTTGCCTGATTAATACTACGTCATAGCCCCTCGGATTTCCTCCTCTGTAATGTCTTCCTCTAGGAGTGCTCTATCTGTTGCTGACAGGCTGGGCAGGTGTATTTCGTGCAAGAAGGCCTGATCATTCTCTGCTGTTGTAGTAACAGTCGGTGAGTATATGCAGACGAAATAGTCCGCAAAAGTATTGGCTATACTGCTGCTGTCTCTCACTAGCCCACCCTCCTCCGTCTTTGACTCAAGCACCCAGCGCTTGGTCTGTTCTCTCTTATCAAGCAATGCTAAAAGCTTACTGGTTTTATATCCCACCTCATTGAGGCGGTGTTGTGTGGCCCAGTAGTTTTGGGGAGGGATGGGGGGTGGGGGCATGGGAGAGAGGAACCTGGCACCTTGTGTTTCTGTTAAACCAAAAAGAAAAATTGACAACTCTCGCATCTTAAGGGTGTTAAAAATCAGATCCTCTACAAAGAGATCGGTGCTGGGGCCCTTGGCTCTTTCCGGTAGTCCGACCATTCCAATGTTGTTTCTTCTTGCGCGACCATCATAGTCTTCCAGTCTCACCTCTGTTTCCACTGCTTTGGCCCTTAGTTCCTCCACTTGGTCTCTCAAGTTCTTAGTCTGGCCATTTAGGGCCACAATGGAGCGCTCTGCTTCTTTCACTTTGTCTCCCAATTTGGGGAGATCGATAAGTGTGATTTCTGTGGTAACTGAGTCAGTTTTAGGCTCTAAGGATCCATGGAACTCTGGAATGGCCTTCATTACATCCTTTAGAGTGGGGACTCCCCCTCTTATGGTGGTTCCTCTTATGGGTTTCTAGTCCCCCTCCTTTGTCTGGCCCAACGTACTGTCTTTCAGGAGGGTATAGTTGTTCAGCTTGGTTTGTTGGGAAGACCGGGCCCTTTTACCTCCTTTCATCCTGGACTCAATTGTTGTGATCGGCCTTTCACTGCACCAGGGCTGTACTCTTCACTGGCAGGTCAGGTCCCTCCTAGCTATGGAGTTCACTCAGCTGCCTCTTGGCTTTTCACCTTTGGTCACCAGCATGTCTCAAATTGCTGGATGGGGCCCCACAGTGGCAGTGGCGGCTGGTGGAACGTGAAAGTGGTGGGGCGTAAAAACTAGTGAATGAATTGTAGCGGGAGCCAAGCCGATGTTTGGGGGGGAGAGTTGAGGAGGGTTCTACCCTGAGAAGTTTTGAAAATAGGTGTATTTTGTTGCAATTTTCACCAATATTTATGTGATAAATGGACAATTTTTTTTTCTTATAATGGCTTCAGCCTGCTACCTCCCTCTACCCAGGATGTGGTGTTACGGCCAGAGCTGCTGACCGAGGAACTGAGGAGCCAGATTGAATTCTCAGCATGAATATCCTGTGATTCTGGGCATAATTAACTTAATCTCACATGTGCCTATGAAAAATGAATGTCACCATATGTAATGCAATTGCTGCTAATGATGGCTCTAAATTACTTTGTGTTTAGTTTGTGCTATATAAAAACCGCACAAAGATTAAAAACAAAGTCTTAACATAATGAAAGGCAACTAGATACCCATTTAGTGGCTGATTTGTACAAAGTGAAACAAGAACATATTGATAAAATACAGCTACCTTACTTAAATTGTGTGACCTTAGGCAAATATTTTATTTCACCAAAACTCAATTTTCTTCATTATCACTTATTAAAGCACTGTAAAAAAATGTGACTTTAGAATATCAGTTGGACAGTATTATGTGACTTCAGAATATCAGTTGTACAAAAGGTGGCTAAAATTCTTAAAATGTTCTTTAAGTTTCACTGCCAGGTAGCTAAATATAAAATAACGCTCAAGTTAAATGAAAAATAAATTGGAAAAAGTTGGTACTCAGTAGTAAATGCACTATGATACATTATAAAAGTCTGTTAGTTAATTCAATGCAGAGGTCTGTGTGTAACCAAAGAGCCACAGAATGTAATCTTGTCTGGTGCAGTGGAGAATAGTGACTTGTATATTTTTGGTTGTAGGTCATCACAGCCTGTGGCAACGCACTGTGAATATGGAAGTCTTTATTTTAAACTTGCATTACACACAGTATAAGATGGACTGCCACAAAATGCGGCAAAGGTTTGAGGATAAAACGTTGCTTAAAAATATAGATTTTAGTAATACCAAGACTGTACTTTTTGCAACTTTTTTTTTTACATAACCTTCTCTTCATCACCTTGTCAGAGGTAGTAAGCTGCGCTATAAAAATTACAATTAAAAGCCCCACCTCACAGCTGAGATGTTAACCCTTTGCACTACTGCTCAAAGAGTATAAATCGTTATCATCACAAACCAAGTGATTTGATCAATTAAAGCCAATAGCAGCCCTCGCACCGCCTTTACATTTGTTGATAACCCATAACATTTGCAGATTAGCTCATAGTGCACATTTGCATTTCTTTCAGGCAAGCTGCCACTTTGGCAGGAATGCTTGATTAGCTATTTGCCCAGCTTCGGATTTACAGCTCTGAAAACTCACTGAGTGACGCTTTAAAATTGAAGCATCTAATTTAGCTATCAGAATTAACCGTCCCGGGTTTTCTCTTCTGCTGCTCCTAGAGTGAAGGACATGGGTGTGAGAAAATAGCGGGAAAAGGAGAAATCGACAGGCCAAGGAAAGTGGTAGGAAAAAGAAGAGAGGAAGAGGTTAAAGGGAGGGAAAGTGAACCTGACCGCTAAGGAGAGATGACCACTCACAGCAGTAGTGTTGTTTCCTGATGTCACAGTAGACTGAGGCACTGTATACCAACAGTGATGGCGCTTCAAGCGAGGCCCGGTTGTAGCTCCTGAAATTGCCTCTGCTGGAAAGCTCTAAACAGAATACACGAGGCGTAGAAGCTTGCTCAGTGTAACTGTTTAGAGCAGTGGTTCACAACCTTTTGATTTCTGTGGACCCCCACTTTATCATTATTGGAACCCGGGACCCCCCACTGAATCATTATTGGAATTAGGGGACCCCCCCCCCCCCACTGAGACATTACTGTAAACTTGAGACCTAATCTGTTAACATTATTTAATTTTCTAAGCAGTCGCGGGCCCCCTGAGGAGGCTTTGCGGACCCCCAGGGGTCCCCGGACCACAGGTTGGGAACCACTGGTTTAGAGCACTTGACAATCTTGCTAATGCTGCAACCCCTCTCTTTCCAAGTCGTCACTCTGTGAAAATTTGGGAAAGGGAGGAGTGGTAAAAGGCAGCTGTTAATAGACAAGCAGCCCCCGGAGTACAGGACTGATAATGTACTTTTCCAGTACTGTACATGCCCAGAGCTGCTTCAGAATGTGACGCTTTGAAGAGCCATTTGTGGACGGTGCCGGAGGACCTCAGTTATTGCAGATTCAGGCTGACAGCTTGTCAGCCCTTACTGCTTAACTTTCCCTGCTTCCAACTTGCCCATGCGCACTAGCGCATGTGTCTAATTAAAACTGCCTGACGTCCCACAAATGGGCTGGGCAAGCCAAAGCCGTGAATGCTTTCAGCATAGTTTAAATAGGATGGTAATTGCCTTTTGCAATTACAATCCATCACGTTTAATTGGATGCGGCATAGCCCCTCTGCCCACCCCCAGACCTTCCGCTGCGCATCGAGCTACTGCCTCTCTGTTCCACTGTCTGACTGATAACTGCAGTGCCAGATGCCTCAAGGTGTGCTGCGGGATTCCCCCAATTGCCCGTGTGTGGCTGACTCCCCCACGTCAGTAGCAGTTCAGTCAGTGGTGGCCGAAGTGGTCTCTAGTGCTGTACCACTGCTCACCTAGGGCCCCTGCCGGCTGCCGTACAACACTTCTATGCCTCTGCTGGGGGCCATCAATTCCTGTCTTTCTACTGGTCCCCTCTCGGGGTCCACTAGCACCATCATCTCTGCATGCCCCCAGCTGAATGTGTGGGTCTGAGCAGTGTCTTTTGGGCCCAAGGATTTGCTTCCTTCCGTTCACTTCCTGGCAAGGCCTGGAGAGGGGGGGGGGGTATTGGCTGTGTCTTGCCCTCCCCAATGTGGCCCAGTTAATTTGTCACCTCTCACTGCCCCCGGTGGTGACCTCCTTTAGGCCCCTACTGGCCTCTCGCTTCTGTGGGTTTGGACGGGAGCCACTGGCCCTAAGTGGCTGTTTGCAGCTCCAAGCCTTGATGGGTCCCTGGGGTGGGGAGGGTTAGCATTCCCACTGCCGATCTGCATCCCGCTCACCTCCAGGACAATACCAACAGCTCTTCAAGTCGACCCCAACCTCGTATGTCTCCACTGGGTTCACTCCGGACTTGAGACGTTCAGTCTTGTAATGCAAGCCTTCCGCTTTCCCTATACATTTGGCTGCACTTTGGTATGGCGCGATCACCGTTGCCTCTGGGCCCCGGATTGAGGAGCAGTCTCCCCTCACCGTCGCAGTGCACTCCTGTTTTACGTGGGAGGTCAGATATTTAGCTGGATCGTGTGCGGTTTCGAGGTTTGGGTCTCAAAGCCACTTTAGCAATCGCCATTACGCCTGGCGGTTGGCTGATTCCCGAATTTTTAGATAAAATCTACAGTAAAACCAGCTGTAAGATTATGCTAGGTGAATGGCCGATATCTCAGATATAGGGTATAAATCCCTTAGAGTGGCTAACTTTAAAAGAATGGCATTCCTTTCATGCTGGCTAACGTACTACCCTCCTAAAGCTCTACATAGGATGTACACAGCATTTTCAGAGCAGTGTTTTGGATGCCAAATGAATGTTCCGGAGGGCTGGGCTCAGTCTCAGCACTTTATAGTTTCTGGGTGGAGACATTTTCAGAGCTAAGTACATTTATTCGAGACTCGATTCTACCGGAGGCAACTTAAGTATTATTTGGGTATTCACACTATCTTAAGTATATAAGCAAAATATGCCCATATTTTGTTTCTATTTCTGTGGCTGTTGGTCATCCCTTGATATTACAACATTTGAAATCAATGGTGAATCTCTATATGCATGGTAAAATCGGAGTTTAATTTTTTTCGAATGTTCTGAGCACAATGCACTTTAACTAGTTTGTCAAGGAGTCTTAAATCTGTGCTTTTATAGATATTTAAAGTATAAACTTTGCTGAGATTAAAGGGTATTTTATCACTAGTATTACTCCATGGCCCTTTAAATAGGGACTGGTCTGCTATTATTAGTTCCTTCGAGCATTTCAGGACATATGGAAGTTTAGTAGTCTCAACATTCATAATTTATGTAAGGGCAGACTGGGTCTGGAATAGTATGCAGTTTAAATTTAAGTGCTTTGTGTTTGGTTATTTGAATTTGTTGAAGCCATTTTATTAACATATGTCACTTTTTAGCACGTTGCACTTTTTAAAACTATTTAGCTTTTTTCCTTTGAGAAAGCAAAGGCACTTTTATTCATGTCTTGCACTGGAAAATCTTCACAGGCATGATTTAGCACTTTAATGTATTTTTTTTTCATGTATATTTTTATTGAGTTTTCATATAAAAGGTAACATGTCATGGGCTACAATAAGAGCTTAAGACATCAGCAGTTAAATCTATCTACCATTTTCTAATCATGTTTATCTAGGATAATAGCCCCAACCAATGACTGATTAGGCACACATTTGAGATGAAGATAAAGAGGAAAATAGATAAGAGAGAAAGAAAAGCGTTCTCTTCAATTTGACAAACATTATAGTACTAATTATTGACATTATTACTGTTGGCCGTTGGAGGCACGTCTGGCATCAGAACAAGGATCACATTTTTAAAGTATATCGATGCATACAGCTCGGTTAACTATTCCTATTTCAAGTGCATGCAGTTGATCCGTTATAATTGTGCCAAGTGTCCCAAGGCACTTCCAAGCCTTATTGTTCATGTATATCCAGCATGATAAAATGTTCTTGTCTCCCTTGGAACTAGTGTCAGGGGGGACGCTCATCATTCTTGGCCTTCACCGTCAGCACAAAAATGTCCCGGCATTCTTCTCCCTTGACTGGTATACCTTGCAATTTCATAGTCTAGTAGTAAGCAGCTTCAGTTTGTGTCCATGTCAAAAGTATTCTCAGCCACTCCCTCACATCCGGTGCTTTCTAGTGCATCACTGTGTGGCGTTAAAACAGGATAAAGGCTAAGTCAATTAATTTGTGTATGTGTTTGGCTGTTGGATTTCGTGTTTGGATTCCCAGTATGCAGGATTCCTCCAAGAGTAACCAGATGAGTTCAGTAAACTCGCTAATGATTTTCACGATCGTGTCCCAAGCATGCTGGAGGGTATGACAGTCCATTGTCCCGTGGTAGAAACCCAAACCTGCAGCTGTGCAGCAGGGACATGCTGAGTTTGCCCCTGTAAACATTCGAGCTATTCTATGCGGGACAAGTATGTCTGATGTAGGTAGTTAAACTGTGTATATCGGAATCGTGCATTTCCAGAAACGTATTTTATCTGTTCCAATGCTTGTGTCCATTGACTATCAATTAATGGGTCAGACAATGCTGCGTCCCATCTTGCCTGCAACTGTGTGAGCTCCTTGGAGGCTTTGCGCTGTACTGCTAGGTATATGTTGGTGGTGGCATGTCGGGTGTCCCTGTGTGTGAACAAAGTATGCAATATCTGGGAACAGACTTTCAACACTCCTTCCCCCTCATGGTCAGTAAACATCGCTGCAGCGCATATGATGTCAGGAAGTGATCAAGTGAGAGAGTAAATCCATCCCGAGTTCTTGAAATGACAGAAGCTCCCTCCATTTATAAATCACCCAGCATCAGAAGGCTCACAGTTTTCCACACTTCCGTCACAGCTCGACTGGTCACAGTTGCCAGGCCCGACGTCTGCCATAATGGGGTCAGGGCGAAATATGGCAGTGCTTCAGCATGTCCCACCAAAGATCTCTTCCAACACAGGCAGGCCACCCTCATCTGCCTACATTCTACAATATGGCGTGATCTCAGATTCACTAACCATGTGTACAGTGGGGTTCCATTAAGCGCTTTCTGGATCTGAAGTCTCTTGGGGCAATCATTGGATCCCAACCACCACACGGCCCATTGAAGTTGAGCAGCTGCGTAATACCATTCATAATTGGGTGCCCCAAGTCCACCCTCTTGTTGTGGCTTCTGTAGCACTGGCAAGGCCACCTGCCTTCTGCCCCCACCCCAAATCAGTTCTGTTAATATATTGTGCAATTCCCTAAAAAAAAAAAAAAAAAAGTTCTGGGCAGGAAGAGTGGTAGAGCTGCAAAATAATATAGTGGCCAAGGTAACACTAGCATCTTAGCTATTTCAACTCGCCCCACAAGGGTCAATGGGAGGGAACGGCAGAGACCTGTGTATCCCCCTTAAGGCTCTGTCCAAGATGCTTTCCCTAAGGTCATCTGGATTATGATAAATCTGTATCCCTAGATGTTTAAAAGTGTTTTGGCACCATCTCCGGCGTCCGTTAGGAAGAAGACTCCGTTCCAGCACTGGTACCAGTACTAACGAACATATACACAAGTTATCCTAGTTAACTTACACACCAGACATTTCTCCAAACCCATCCATCAGAGCAATTAAGTATGTAAATGTAGAGGGAGCGTCATCTGCATATAGGGATTTCTATCACATGATGCTTCCCGTGAATCGGTATGCCCCATTTTCTCACCTGAAGTCGTAGTTCACATGCCATGGGTTCCATGGCTAGAGCAAACAGTAGCGTAGACAATGGCCATCCCTACCCGGTACCTCTATGAACAGCAAAGGCATCCGACATGGTAATGCCTGTGCGCCCCCTCGCGATCAGGCTTCCATTAGGTGTCTTAATCCAGCTTATCAAAACAGGGCCAAAGCACATCTGCGCGAGTGCGGCTCCTAGGAATACCCAATCCAGGGTATCGAAAGCCTTCTCAATAACCAGCAACACTGCACACATTCCACCTCCATGATCTGGGACCATATTGCTAAGATGGCGCAAATGCCGAACATTGAAGCTGCTACAGCCAGGAATAAAGCCCGATTGATCTGGGTGTACCAATCTATGAATCGTAGGAGGTAGTCTGTTGGCTAGCGTTTTCCCTAGTATTTTCCAGTCTAGATTTAATAAGGACAGCGGTCGATAGGAGCGGACATCTAGGAGATTGCGATCCGGTTTAAGTAACACCACTATCAATGCTTCCCTATGTGCTCGTGGTAGTTGGCCTGTCTGTCGGGCCTCGTTGGATGCTTCCAATATTTTTGGTGCTAGTGTGGCTTTATTTTGTGCATAATATTCGATGGAGAAACCATCGATCCCCAGAGTCTTATTTCTGATAATCTGTTTTATGGCCAGCTTGATTTCAGCTAATTGTAGTGGTGCTTCTAGGTATTCTCTGTGTCTGCAAGAGTGTAGGCATTGTTAGGCTCTTTAACTAGGCATGCATATGGTCCACTGGGGGCGAAGATATAACCCTATATAGCAATTGATAGTAATCCGTGAACACAGAGTATATGATCGTCTGTGTGTTCGGTATTTGCCCATCAGGTAAACCGATTTGCTCCTATTGGTTGTCTGGGTATATCTTCCTTGACTAGCCATGCTGCAGTCTGCTGGAGCAGTCTCCGTCAGCATGTGTCTTGGTCACCCATCGTCTATAGTCATGTCTCCCCAATCGCATGTCAGCCTCTCTATAATCCCCTCTCATTTTTTTTAATTGTTCCGCAGTGGTGGGTTGGAACATCATCTCAGTTTCCAGAGCTCTCAACTCTGTCTTCAACCCCGACAGTTCAATAGTCCGCACTCTCTAAACCTCCCATGTCACCACCATACAATAGCCTCGCGCTACCAGCTTATGATCCTCCCATTCCAGGGCCCTGGAGGTTGCTGCGTTGTCGTTGTGTTCAGAATTAGTTACCAGCAGTGTAGAAAGATCCTCTCACTATTTTGGGGGGAGAAAAGGGGGAGGCGGTCTAGTAGGACCTCTGGTTGAAGCCGCCAAGTGGGTATCACAGAACGCTCCCTGCCCCCTATCAGTGTAAACATCAATGGCGAGTGGTCGAGGAGCTTGCACGACAGGTATTCAGTACCTTTGGTCCTCCATCCCACCCCCCCATCCCAGTGAATCGATGCATAGGAACAGGTCTAGCCTCGTGTGAGTGTCAGACTGGTGAGCAGTAGGAATATTCCCTCACCAAGAGGTTGTTTAGGTGCCAAATACCACATAAGCGGTGTTGCATCATCCACTCCTGCTAATGGCGTGTCTCTAGGGTACACGCTGATCCTTGCAGAGTGGGGACCGATCTATCTGTTATTATATCAGGCACACAATTGTAGTCACCACCCCAGATACCTGGATTCTGCTGGTCTTCCAATAGTGCAGGCATAAGAGTATCAAGAAACGCAGACTGCCCAATATTTGGGGCATATATCCCCGCAATCACCAGTGGGAGGCCATCTAGGTGTCCCTCTAAAATCACCTATCTGCCGTCTTTGTTGACTTTTAGTGATTTCACCACGTAGGATACGCTGCGAGTGATCCAGATCAGCACCCCTTTAGCATAAGCAGATGAAGTGGTACCATATACCTGTTCCCTCCATCTAGTTGTTATCTCAACAAGCGTGGAATGAGTGATATGCGTCTCTTGTAACATTGCCCCATGTATTTGGCGGTGTTTAAGATATGCTTGTATTTTACATCGCTTAGGTGTTCTGGCCGTACCTCGTATGTTCCATGTAAGGAACTTATAATAAGGGGTGGAAGTGGTCTGTCTTTCGCCCATGTATTGGTTTGTGTGTGCCCTTGCTGTTCCTCCACAGATCTACTGAATAGAAGGGCTATTAGACCACAATTGCATTTTAGAGTTAGAGGCCATATGCTTCGGCAGCGATAGTGTAATACCCCAGTTATTATCTCTAATGTGTGTCGACGACCCTATATATCACATTGCTCTAAGATAAAAACAGCAGACAGATAAGAAAGATAAAGGAATACACACGGTAAACTCAACGTCCCCCTTGCTGGTAAGGCAGAGTCTCTGGCGTAATCACCCCAAACAAACAGTATTAACAAGAAATGTAATCTGACTTTCATCAGGCATGAACTTCTTTCAGTTCTTCTCCAGAGGTGTGGCACTCTCCAGGAAGCACTAGGTCCTCTAGTTTGTCTGCCAGGAAACATAAGTCTTGCCAGGCCTGCATGCCCCCACCCTCCCTGGTTCCTATTTTAATAGGCCCGGCTCTCCATTGGGCCAGGAGCAGAGTTGAAGGCGCTCAACGTCACTGAAGGAGAAGTTGGGTAATTACAGCAGGTCGTCCTTTAGTCTTGGAGTCTGCTCCGGGCCCTGGGTTCCAATGCGCAATGGTGTTTCTGAGCTGGCCTCTGAAGAGTGTCAAGGATTGAGTGGTGCGCACAAGTTTGTGTTAAGGAGCGCCACCTCTTCCACCGCTTTTGCTTGTTTTCTCGCCGTCTGCGCACATTCCGGGTGGTGTGCTGTTTTAACGCCATTTACGACAGGATCAGTCATTCCCCTGTGGATTGTTCCGGGTCTGCTGCTTCTGCCATGCCCTTCGCATGGAGCCAAGTCAAGGTGTCTTCCAGCGACAAAAAAAAAGTGAGTGGTCCCATCATAAATAACTCTCAATTTGGCTGGAAATAGTAGGGCATATTTCAAAGAGAGCTCTTGGAGTTTTTTTCTCAACATTGTAAGAGTTCTGACGCCTTTGTACCTCATCGCTGAAATCTGGAAATGACATGATAGAGGCATTCTCATATTGCCAGGGACCTTCCGAGCAAAACAAATGCAAAATCAAGTCCCGATCATGGTAGTTGAGAACATGGGCAGTCAGCGGGTGCGGTCTGACCCCAGGCGGGGATGGTCTAGCGGGTGCACCCTCTCCACCGGGAAAAATGTTGGTACCCTGTCTTTAAGCAATGTTCACAATAGCCAGTTCTCCAAAAACAACTAAATGTTTGGACCCTCTGTGTGTTCCGCAAACCCAAGGAACCGGACAGTATTGTGACTGGATCGACCCACCGCATTTTTTGATCGCCAATGAAGGGCCTCGACCTTCGTGTATAGGTCTTGCACCTGTGTCTGCAAACCCTGGAGGGTGGGTCTCATGTCGGAGAGTGCCGATTCCGTGTCATCTACCCTTTCTTTTAGCTTACGGTGGTCTGCTCTAAGTAGGTCAACTTCTATAGAGACCGTATCAATCTTGGCCTCCAACATGGTCTTAGAGTCAGCTATCACCAGTAAAATCTTATCAAACTGCGCAGAGTGGCTGCGAAGAGTAGCATCTAATCGAGTCAGTGAGTCTTCGGGCCCAGCACCTGGGGAACCTGCTTTGTGGGGCCAAAAATAACCTGCCCAGTGGGTTTCGGGTGCACTATCATGGTGGGCAGTACGCCATCCTATCCAACCGTCACAATCGGGTAATATGTGATTAACCCCTGGGTGCACTGTCTATTCGTATGGTCTCTGTGATGAGGGTCGTTTTGGTAAAGGCAGACTCATCAACTTAGGCAGACCAGGAAGCACAACGACTGAAGTAGGCAGACGGCATTAGGGCACTTACATGTGTTAGTGGGGGGCCACAATCACAAAATCCTTCGGGGATTCCCATGTGTGTAGCTCAACAGCCAGCTTCTCCGATCTCTCCAGAGGCCGGAGAGGGGCAAGTCAAGCACCAACCCTGACCTTGTCCTTGATATCATTGTGTCTCACACCCAGGATGCTTCACTCACCGTGGCCCAGGTCTCGCATGCACTCACATGGGCTCCAATGAGACAACTTAGCGCTCACTCTCGATGTACTTTTTCCCTGTCGGCAAACACCTCCGTAGTCCTGTGCTGTACCCGTGACTCCTGCTCTCCAGTCCGAGGTCTGTGCTGCTGGAGGATCAGATCCCCCCCCCCCCCCCAACCCCCCCCACTCCACCACCCATGCACTTCGCCCTTCATGCCGGCCTCATTTTGCATACGCCGCCTAAGTCCTGACTTTGCGTGGTCCGCCATGTGATTTTTCTCAGGCCCTGTGACTCGGAGGCCATCCCCCGTTGTGGTCGGACCAGTGGTGCTACCGCACTGGTGTCATGTAGTGTCCACATACGGATTGTCCCCGCAGCTCCTTCCACAGAAGGCCAACGCGGCTACAGTCTTCGGGAGGCTCCTCGGCTCTCACTCCTTCTCAGAAGCGGCACCCAGGTTCCCCAGCAGTGGCCACACTTTAATGTATACTACTGATATTGTTTGTATGGTTAATATGTCATTCTAATTGTAGATGATATTTATTGACTATGAATTTATTGGAATAATATTGATCTATGGACCAGAAGGTGTAACTACAGATGAAATGTGTTTATTGTAATGCTTTTGTGTATACCTTGCATTGCTCCATCAAAAGATTGTTTTTAAAAACATTTTTAAAAAGCTGAAGATGCAGCTCTTAAAAAAAAAAAAAAAAAAAAAAAAAAACACTGTCATGATAGAATAACCATCCCCTTTCGCGCTTAGAGCAACCTAACCTTCAAATCAAACGTTCTTTGTCTTGGATCCTGTACAGCGTGCTGCAGCCTTGGCTAGGATCAATCTGTATCAATACCACGTGCATACCAGTAGCATATTTACCTTTCTGAGTAGTTTTTCACTGTAGTTCAGAACAGCTGGAGTGACAAGCACACTTGTTAGGTCAAGCCTAGCAGTGTGCCATGTGCTGCTCTGTCGGCATGCTGTAATCTACTCCGTGGGCTTTGATTTGTTCCTTGGCCTGCCTTTCAAATTTCCCTTGTTTTCGTAGGTAACTGCTTTTTGTCCTGCCATGAGGCTGTTTTGTTACCGCCTTTGAGACTGAGTCTGTTGCATGGGATTATTGCATGATCAATCATATACCTTAGTGTGGCATACTACTTTTTTATTTTGCCTCTCCAGTTTGCGCTCCATGGCCATATGGTTCCTCCTCCTCCTCCTTGATTTTGGGCATGACGCTGTTTCTTTGTGGTGTCTGCGCCCAAAGGCTGAAAGCTGGAGGGGTGTTCTTTATTATTTATTTATTTTGGAGTGCTTTACGTGAGTAACACTTATGCACATGGTTAGCAGTTGAAAAATGTAAAAACTGCTTTTTAAAGAGAAGAAAAACCGCTGAAATCCTCAGAGCATCTGTCTGCACAACAGAGAACCTGTACTACAATATTCATTGCACTTGGGAAACTCGCCCCAAAATCCTTTGCGGGCATTTTGTTTACAGAACATTTTTACCCATAACTCACCCTGTGGTGGCCCTTTGACAAAGGGACCACCACCAAAACATTTGGCACGGAGTCAACTTCTTCTCTAGGTCATCTCTGGGTCCCCACACTAGGTTGGGGGGGGGGGATGGGGCAAAATAATCTCTCCCCCCATTGAGTGTCTTTTTAAACTGTCTCATGGCTGGAATTTTTGTTTACAGCGGAAAGGCAGTTTCTGTTTTTAAGGGCCTTGTTTATAATATTATTTTGGTAGGCCTACTAGGCCTGAAAATGTGTAAGGCAGTACACCCTCAAGGGGCTAAATATATGGTTACACTGCATTACATTCTGCCATTCTGTTTTCATGTGGTTATGCACTCTAGGGGCTCACTACATGGATACATGACCATGTTTCTTACAAATGCTGTTTTTATTGTGGTGCCCTCTAGGGGCTGTTCAGAGCATTGCAGTCTAATACAACTGTATGAAGGAATAGACAACATAGTGTATTTCTGATAAAGGTTTTTTTTTATTGGGTTTACATGATGATTGTATATGTCTTATTGATCTCTCCTTATTGCAATTATGACCATGATTCATGCCAACGTAATATGCTTATTACGCTATGACCGATGGAACGCGCTTGATGTGTTTGAGTGACCCTTCTAGAGGGTCACCAGTGGTCCGCTATGGTATAGTCCATCTGCCAATGTAATGTCCTGCATGGCTAAATACTTGTAAGGTCCCTAAGGCGAGACCTATTGTCTACGCCAGTGCTTGCTTTTATACCATTGATAGAAGGGCTGACCTGCTGATTGAGCACTGCCTAAAAAGACAGGTCTGCTCTTGGGCGCACCTCATTGCAGACACCTAGAGAGAACATTGACAAAGTCGTTTCTTGACACTTTAACAAGTAAATCGGTTTTCTTTCAGAGAGATAAAGTTAACACTATTCATCCTCTCCTCTGCCCCTTCTAGTGTCAACAGGCCTAAAAGTCCCTTTCCGTGATTTAATTAGTTGCCACTACAGTTAAGAGCCACACACAAGTTTTAGTGAAAATGTGGATTAGAAAAGCAACTAGCTCATTGTGTGCTTACCCTGGTCGTAAACACTCCTCCAGAAATATCACCACCCATTGATTGTTCTCTAGCTGAAGGCCTACTGTGCTCTTTCTGCTGTCTGCAAGGATTGTATATTTACCAGATGACCTCGTGTCCCGCAAGTATGCTTTCATGTAATGTGTTTGTGCAAGAGCTACATATTTCCACTTCTCACCGTAATTTTTTTTATGAAAAACGTATCACATGCTGTTCATCTGGTCTACACGCAGTTCAACGGATAGTGTTCTCATTGCTCTAATAAAGTGCGTCGATTTAGAATAACATTTATTTAAGACCATGTACAGGATGCAGCGAGTATGCTGACCTGCAAAGGAAACCGGAAATAGTGTGTCTAGGTGAGGGATGAGCTGATGTGAAAGTGAGTAGCAGCTGTGCCTACTGTGACCCATGTCCGCCCCTCAGCCCCCAGCACACACACTTCCTGTCAGACCCAAGCCTAGCATCCTGCTAAAAACGCTTGCAAACGTTTTAGCAAAGCACCGTAAACCACTACTGTCGGGTGAATGACGTAGTATAAATGCACTGCAAGAAAATTCAGTCGACACATTTTATGAACTATGTTTATTCTAATGCTAACAGCATTGATCGTATTTGCCGTGTGCCCTCGTGGCTTTTGTAAACGGTTTAGTCAAAGCGTGCTTTATTCTGAGTTTGATATTTTAAGATTTTAGAATGACAGCCAGAGCAATTGTGTTTTTTAAACCATCTTTATTAAGCTCTAATAATATACATTACAGTCAGCAGAACCTGATCTAATCAATCTTCTAACGAATCACCTGGATCGTGCAAAGTTGCTGCCATTATCCATTGTACTCTGTTTCCACGACGGTATGATAGTTTATAACTGGTATAACACAAACGTGAACTTAGACACCCATATGGAACTTAAATGGAGTTCGTATGATGCAGACCGAATTGTGAGCCACCTACAAGCGTAATTGGGGCAGGAACATGTCTGCAGGAGGTAAGGCGCCGTTGCAGGCATGCACATATATTGTGGTGCATGTCGTGTCGGTCACATCACTCATCGTCATCAGGGGGTCGTGAAGGGCGGTAAGCAGTGCATCCCATTCCGCTAGGCGGCTGTGCGTTCGTAAACCTCAAAATTGTTCTCAGCACAGCATAGCGCATGCAATATTCCGATTGTCCCTGTCCTTGAGATAAAAGGCGCACAGATGTGGGAATCACAAAATACTTTGTGTGCATTGTTAACTTAAAAGCATTCGCAGGGGCCGTTGTAGAGTGGTGGGACGTTCACATTTGTACAGCGCTCATGACTATATGGCATCAGCGCACATTCACACGGTGCTTCATCCTAAGCAACTGGGAAGGTTATAAGTCTGATGTTAGCTGGGTTAGGATTTTCAGACATCGGTACATATGTTCAGTTTTTATTTAAAAAAAGTGGTTTATCTAGTTTAGTGTGAGGGTACATTGTATGTGAGGTCTTTCTAGAGCCATATGCTTGAAAGGTGTGTTTATAATTACTATTTTTTTTAATGCTTTTGATGGCTTGTCCATTACTTGACAAGAGTGCAGATTTTCCTATATATATATATATATATATATATATATATATATATATATATATATATATATATATTTATATTTTCTAGTTCAGGTTTGTAATTGTGATGTCTGCACAAGATGGTACTGCGGTTTTTGTTAGATTTATTGGTGTGGTTCTACAGGTTATATTACTGTGGTTTGTGGCAGTGCAGTTGGTTTGGCTGCCTCTTGCCAACCATCTGGCTAAGTTGCTGTATTTTGCGGATGAAGGCATGTGGGTCCTATTCATCATGTGCCTCTTTGAAGATGTCACATAAAGGTCTGTATAGACCGTTTAGTGTAATAGGATTGAGCTTAGGGTGCGGTTTGCAAGCCGATAAACCCAGAATATTGGCTGTCAAAAGTGAGTTGGTTACGTATGGGTAAGTACTGTTTGTAATTTGATGATGGGGAGGATGTGCAGTGACTGTTGGATGATGTGTCAGGTTAAGGGAAATATTTTAAGACCTCGTAAACTTTGATGTATTTGGGTGTATGTGACCTAAAACGGAAATTTTAAGGATTTTCTGAACTTGCTGAACTAAGATGCTGTTATTTTCAATCAAGTGGAATATAATTCCACCTCCTTACGCCAGTGGCTTGGAGTTATTCTCCACCCAGTTTCTTCCATTTTAAGTTTAAGCAGACAAGCCAGTGATCTTTGGTAGCATCCTCTTAAATAGGATTCAACCAGAATTTCAGTGGCCCTAGCCCGTCTGATGAACAGCTTTATAAAGAGAATCTAGCCGTTTTCTGCAGGAGTGTGGGGTTTAATAAAATATCTACTTGTCCATGGGACAGGTTCCTTCTTAAATCTACTTGTCCTGTAAAAAAAAAAATCTACTTGTCCCGTTAAAAAAATAAAAAAAATAAAAAATCTACTTGTCCCTTTGATGCCTTGTAGCGTGGCGACAAATTATGGCAGCAATCTCATTATGTAAGAGCTTTGATAATAGTCTCTCTGATTATGCCAGGGCTTCTACTATAGTAGGGCTTGAATACTTGCAATTTCAATCCCTACTATAGCAGTTTCCTTATTTTGCCACCATTCCACAGATCTGCATACTGGGGCTGGAGGAAGCAGTAGTTCCAGGGCTGGAATGCCTTTGACTCTGCAAACCTACTAACTTGCATATTTTAAGGATTTTCACCAGCTCTTCTCTAATCTTTTCCTATGATGAGAAGCGTTGGAAATTTAGTCCCGACAATGGCAGAAGTAGGAGTTCGTCCAGGGTTGGGAAAAAATGGTTGGAGGGAAAGTGAACTTGTAAACACTCAATAGATTTTCACATGAGCAAATCTACAAATACATATTTGCTCATGCTAAAATACAGTTCACAGATATTTTCTAGGAGTACGATTTTCTGGTCTACTTCTGTAAGTTATTTTGAATTCATGAAAGCCAATAATTCAAAGACATATACCAATTGTGCACTTTTGTAACTTTCTTTAAGAATTAGGTCCCTAATTAGGTCTGGCATTAACAAAGACATTTAGTTTTTTTTATTACATTTCTATTTCTACATCTGTTGGCTGGCTTTACTGTGAGTGATCACATTCTGCTCTTCCACAAGGAGCATATTGGCACCCAAAATAGTTTTGTTCAGTGCCAGGAACTACTATGGCAGTCTGTGATGTAATGAACCTGAAGTGTCACCTCACCCCCACCTCCTTGCAAAGAACATGGAGGGACCACTTCTCCAGACTCACTCAGGGCAGGTGCTGTGCTCAGGGGACTCTGGTGGCAATGTGTGCTTTTTGATGTTTTTCTTTTTGCCAGTGTTTGTTACAGGTGTGAGGGCCTGGCAGCTCCCGCAACAATAAAGTGTTACAAAAGCCATGTCAAAACAAGACCTGCATTGACAAAACCAAAAGACTCACAAAAATGTTAGATTGGTTGGCTTTGCCAGTGCTTGTTTATTTTCATGCTTCCTATAATCCTTTTGAAAATGATAACACTGATTTTCCATTTGGAATATTTTTGGGAAATACTAGCATGCATTAGCACATTTTACTAAATGACGTTTCAAAGAAATTGCACCTAAAATTTCATAGTAATGAGCATTTTTTTCCTACTTGCATTTTTTCCTGAACATTTTATTGCTTACAAGCTTCTGCAAACATTTTCTTCTAATCAGAGAGCATTCTGGGAGTATTATACTTAGCCTCAAATTTTGAAACTATTCAAATGTGTGTACAGTAGTGCAGTGTGGCCATTAAAAGTTTATTTATAGCGCTCAGCCTAATAATGATGGCTTGTCATTGATGGACCATAAATACAAGTTCGAACAGCATTAACATTTGGCACACACATTACCTCAACTGCAGACAGTTCCCTTCTCTGTAAACTGGCAGCCAAAGGGTTTGTGCTGCAGGGGGTTGGGCCTACTTGTCCTAAGGACAAAATCAACATGAAAATGTGTTGCCCTTGACCCCAAACAATATGTCCCGGGCATAGGGCGATAGGAATTCCACATCCCTGCTCTGAATCAGACCTGTGGTCTGTGAGTGATGCTTAAAACACCAAAGGGGTTGTTCATCCTGTCTTAAATGAGCAAGATAATCATTGCAGGCAGATAAAGTGCAGCAGTGACATTTTCCTGTCATAACATCCCGGATAGAAGAGGTGAAGTAGTTTCGAATGGTGTTAAAATAAATGTAGTTGCCCCTTAAATCATTATGGAACCTGGGTACATGTTCTGTTACAAAGTAATATTTGTTGAAATTTGCTTATGAGGGTTTTCATTCTTGTCTATAGCAATCAATATTTGATTGTTGGGGGATTGTGGATTTGCAGGAGGTTACTTCCACTCAGAAGGAGCAAGTAAAAGAAAACCGACAGTGGGCTGGAAGAACCAACTAAGTGTCAGTCGATTTAAAAGGCTCATCTGGGGAATATTACAATATTGCTCCTAGTTGATAGCAACTATCTAGAATACCTGCAGTTGATAATTGTTAGAGCTAGAAGACCGGGAGAATATTTTTTTTCCCTACACAGTGTATCCCCTTTAACAAAATAGCAAGTGTTTCCCTAATACCTGTTGAGTTGATTTATCAGATATATACAAAAATATGAGATAGTGAAGTGCTCTCTTCATGTGAAAAGTGTTAGTTATAAAGTGGAAGAGGTTTCACACAGTGTAAGCCAATACAAATAATTTGGGGGAATATTGATGCCACAGCCAAAGAGTTGATAAGCTGGTTGACAATAGCACTTCATTGTTGACGGTGTTCCGACCCTTGTACTCATGGGTTCAGCAGGTCATTATCAGAATGTGTCAAATGTGATTAACATTACTGAAGCCTAAAAAATAAGACAAAAAAAGAACGACAATTTCTCTGTTAGTCTACTATTTAAAAAAAAATGTCATAATGGTACCAAATGAGATAACAGAATAAATTTAGAAAGTTTGTTTTATACATTTGTCCTACATTGCATACTATTCATAAATCTATAAATAAGATTGCTCTGCCCTCCTCCTCATGTAGCACTTTACATAGTGCCACGTCTTTGTCTTTCTGACCTCTTTACTTCGCAGGACAGAGGCTGAAATGCTGTCACATTGCCTTGTGCTGGTTTATAACACCCAGAACGTTAAACGGTTTGCAGAGCCACGTGATTAGTACATCCTGAGATTTGGAGGGTCGCATCTCACACTTCAAAACATTATTTCTTCGTGGGTCAATGATTCCCATAAGTACGTTTAGCCGTAAATGTTGCTCTCTATATGGCTTTCTGATCTGCCTTTCAGGACGTGCTTTGCTTAACCATGTAGTTTGGTTCCACATCAAGATCTGGGAGTCAGCATCTCTTCCTCCTGCGATACAGCACTATCCAAAACATTGTTACAGGATCACTGTGTTTATCAGTCTCTGCAAACCGTACTGGCTGGTGATGGTTTCCAAGTCAGGTTTATCCTAATACTCAAATCTTCTTCAGAACATTCTGTGACACTTATAAGCATTACAGTCTTGCAGAGTAACCTAGAGTTGGTCGAGCCAATGAATTAATAGGAAGAGCTGAACCAGAGGCGAGCTAAGCTTGGCTCAAAGAGCTAATGCACGAGACGAGCCATGACATTGTTTGGCAGGTACTTCCTGTAATAGGCATTGTGTAGAATCATGATAAAGTAGATTCTTCTTCTTTTTTTTAACACGCAGAAGTGTTTCACCTTATTACAATAGATTATTTTAGTGCATTCAGAGGCATTTTTTTCTAAACTTTAAACACGAACGTAGAAACATTCATGCACCGGCATTTGCAGCAATATCATAAGTGATGTAAGGGGCAAGTCTTTTGTTATGTGCGCCCTGTAGATCGTCTAGATTTTTATTTTACATTCAGCAAAATTAGTCTGGTAAATCAAACACAAAAGAGATATTTGCCTGGTGTCAGTTTGATCAAGTGGATTTAGCCCATGTTTTCTGCTTTCAAAGTGTGCAATTCAGGCCCTACATGGGTATTTTTTTCTCGCTGAAGTTTTACATCAAATGTTATTACATTGTCTTACATTCTTGGCGGGTGAGGTTAGAGCGTGGGTAGCAAGCAGGCGGAGCCGAATGGAAACCTCAGCTCGTTTTGGGCTTAAGAGTCCAAGAGGGCCAACGGAGCCAGTGCCCGGCAGGAGCTCGAGCCTTCGGTGGCTTTCCCATTAAACCCATTTCTTTACAGACTCCCCATAATTTTCTTTTTATTACTCCTCGTGATGTTTGAGGCTTTTTGATAGCTTTCCTAAACCTAAAACTGTGCAGTATTAGCGTCTGTCCTCTGGCAGACTAAGTTCAGTGCGAACAGGAAGCGTGCTCTTGGCGCGTGTCACTCCTACCAGCTGTAGGTTTTATTGTTGTCTTAAGTTTCACGTTCCTGTGGTCGCATTCAAGTGTAAGAATCCCAGGAATTCGTCTCTTCCCATGAACATTTACGAACGCATGTGCCTTGTTTCTGTGTTTAAAAAAACGTCAGAATAAGGATTACATGTGTTTTTTGATTGGTGCTAGTTGCAGGGAAGTTTTATTTTGTCTCCTTTCCCCATTATATATTATTTGCGTTAAATAGTTGACGCGATAACTGAGCTTTTAATAATTGTCAAGTTGAGAATATTCGTCTCTCCCCAGTAAGCAGCGACGAGAAAACACGCCCTTAAGTTGCTAGAGGTGGTTTCCCAGGCTCCCAAAAAAGGATTTGTGGATATAGATTAATGTGCAAGTGTTTATTTATTCCCCCTTGGCTCATGCTTTGTGGGAATGCCACGCTAGACTGTGATCTGCCAAGAACTCCAATGCATGACACAGAACCCTTCCCATTCGAAGGGAACCTGCCTTTTTAACACATTACTACCAATTTGCTCTTTGATTGCAAGGGCGAGGTTTGTACATGCACTGAGTTCTCAAAAGCTGGAACTTGTCCACCCTCCACACGCACGTTATTGGAATCCTAGGCAGATCAATCCTCTATATGTTAAGGGTTCATGGAAAGAACTCAGATGACTAGTACTGTCAGACCCCATTCTGTAGAAGATCGGAGGGTGTTGTGGAGAGGGATGGGACATGGCAGATAGAGGCTACTGGGCCCTATCTGTGGTGGTTGAAGTAGTTTTCCACTGTTGACATGGGGCCCATCCTACTCTGGCTCTGCAAACTGGGCTAAGGACAGCCCCTTTCCAGCTTGACTCTTATTGTAGGGTGGGTGAGCTTTTCAGGGAGGTAGTGTGGGGTTCACGAGCTCAACATTTATCAACCAACAGACAAAATAATTTCAACGTCCAGCCCAGTGGGTGTATTTGTTTTGCAACTAATGTACTTAAAAGTCACAAAGTAGAATTAAATTCTAGACCATCTATTTTGCGAATACAGGGTGTTACCCTGATTACATTTTTCACCCCTTGTGGTTGGTAACATACCTCTGCTCAATGCTCTTCTCTCATTTTACAGTCTCTAGCAAACCAATGCACTTTGATCAGGTGCAGATAATGTCCCCCTTATTAAATGTCCAGTCAGTAACTTTAATTGTACAATTTTTTTGTTTGTGGGCAGAATTAGTCTCAAGTCCATGGGTTTGAGTTAATGCATCACATTTCTGTGTTCCAGCTGTAGCCTGGTGTAGGAGGCTGGACTGGCTTGTAGTGAGTACCAAGGGGTACTTACACCTTGCACCAGGCCCAGGTATCCCTTATTAGTGTATAGGGTGTCTAGCAGCTTAGGCTGATAGATAATGTTAGCTTATCAGAGCAGCTTAGGCTGAACTAGGAGACGAGTGAAGCTCCTACAGTACCACTAGTGTCATATGCACAATATCATAAGAAAACACAATACACAGATATACTAAAAATAAAGGTACTTTATTTTTATGACAATATGCCAAAAGTATCTCAGTGAGTACCCTCAGTATGAGGATAGCAAATATACACAAGATATATGTACACAATACCAAAAATATGCAGTATAGTATTAGAAAACAGTGCAAACAATGTATAGTTACATTAGGATGCAATGGGGACACATAGGGATTGGGGCAACACAAACCATATACTCCAAAAGTGGAATGCGAACCACGAATGGACCCCAAACCTATGTGACCTTGTAGAGGGTCGCTGGGACTGTAAGAAAACAGTGATGGTTAGAAAAATAGCCCACCCCAAGACCCTGAAAAGTGAGTGCAAAGTGCACTAAAGTTCCTCAAAGAGCACAGAAGTCGTTATATGGGAATTCTGCAGGAAAGACACAAACCAGCAATGCAACAACAATGGATTTCCAAACGAGGGTACCTGTGGAACAAGGGGACCAAGTCCAAAAGTCACAAGCAAGTCGGATATGGGCAGATGCCCAGGAAATGCCAGCTGTGGGTGCAAAGAAGCTGCTACTGGACAGTAGAAGCTGAGGATTCTGCAGGAACGACAAGGGCTAGAAACGTCCCCTTTGGAGGATGGATGCCCCACGCCGTGGAGAGTCGTGCAGAAGTGTTTTCCTGTAGAAAGACCGCAAACAAGCCTTGCTAGCTGCAAGTCGTGCGGTTAGGGTTTTTGGATGCTGCTGTGGCCCAGGAGGGACCAGGATGTCGCCAATTGCGTCAGGGGACAGAGGGGGCGCCCAGCAGGACGAGGAGCCCTCTCAGAAGCAGGCAGCACCAGCAGAAGTGCCGGAACAGGCACTACGAAGAGGAGTGAAACAGTGCTCACCCGAAGTTACACAAAGGAGTCCCACGTCGCCGGAGGACAACTCAGGAGGTCGTGCAATGCAGGTTAGAGTGCCGTGGACCCAGGCTTGGCTGTGCACAAAGGATTTCTGCCGGAAGTGCACAGAGGCCAGAGTAGCTGCAAAAGTCGCGGTTCCCAGCAATGCAGTCTGGCGTGGGGAGGCAAGGACTTACCTCCACCAAACTTGGACTGAAGAGTCACTGGACTGTGGGAGTCACTTGGACAGAGTTGCTGGATTCAAGGGACCTCGCTCGTCGTGCTGAGAGGAGACCCAGGGGACCGGTGATGCAGTTCTTTGGTGCCTGCGGTTGCAGGGGGACGATTCCGTCGACCCACTGGAGATTTCTTCGGAGCTTCTAGTGCAGAGAGGAGGCAGACTACCCCCACAGCATGCACCACCAGGAAAGCAGTCGAGAAGGCGACCGGATCAGCGTTACAGAGTTGCAGTAGTCGTCTTCGCTACTTTGTTGCAGTTTTGCAGGCTTCCAGCGCGGTCAGCAGTCGATTCCTTGGCAGAAGGTGAAGAGAGAGATGCAGAGGAACTCTGATGAGCTCTTGCATTCGTTATCTAAGGAATTCCCCAAAGCAGAGACCCTAAATAGCCAGAAAAGAGGGTTTGGCTACTTAGGAGAGAAGATAGGCTAGCAACACCTGAAGGAGCCTATCAGAAGGAGTCCCTGACGTCACCTGCTGGCCCTGGCCACTCAGAGCAGTCCAGTGTGCCAGCAGCACCTCTGTTTCCAAGATGGCAGAGGTCTGGAGCACACTGGAGGTGCTCTGGGCACTCCCAGGGGAGGTGCAGGTCAGGGGAGTGGTCACTCCCCTTTCCTTTGTCCAGTTTCGCGCCAGAGCAGGGCTGAGGGGTCCCTGAACCGGTGTAGACTGGCTTATGCAGAAATGGGCACCATGTGTGCCCATGAAAGCATTTCCAGAGGCTGGGGGAGGCTACTCCTCCCCTGCCTTCACACCATTTTCCAAAGGGAGAGGGTGTAACACCCTCTCTCTGAGGAAGTCCTTTGTTCTGCCTTCCTGGGCCAAGCCTGGCTGGACCCCAGGAGGGCAGAAACCTGTCTGAGGGGGTGGCAGCAGCAGCAGCTGCAGTGAAACCCCTGAAAAGGTAGTTTGGCAGTACCCGGGTCTGTGCTACAGACCCGTGGGATCATGGGATTGTGCCAACTATGCCAGGATGGCATAGAGGGGGCAATTCCATGATCTTAGACATGTTACATGGCCATATTTAGAGTTACCATTGTGAAGCTACACATAGGTAGTGACCTATATGTAGTGCACGCGTGTAATGGTGTCCCCGCACTCACAAAGTCCGGGGAATTGGCCCTGAACAATGTGGGGGCACCTTGGCTAGTGCCAGGGTGCCCACACACTAAGTAACTTAGCACCCAACCTTTACCAGGTAAAGGTTAGACATATAGGTGACTTATAAGTTACTTAAGTGCAGTGTAAAATGGCTGTGAAATAACGTGGACGTTATTTCACCCAGGCTGCAGTGGCAGGCCTGTGTAAGAATTGTCAGAGCTCCCTATGGGTGGCAAAATAAATGCTGCAGCCCATAGGGATCTCCTGGAACCCCAATACCCTAGGTACCTCAGTACCATATACTAGGGAATTATAAGGGTGTTCCAGTATGCCAATGTAAATTGGTAAAATTGGTCACTAGCCTGTTAGTGACAATTTGAAAGAAATGAGAGAGCATAACCACTGAGGTTTTGGTTAGCAGAGCCTCAGCGAGACAGTTAGGCATCACACAGGGAACACATACCTATAGGTCACAAACTTATGAGCACTGGGGTCCTGACTAGCAGGGTCCCAGTGACACATAACAAACATACTGAAAACATAGGGTTTTCACTATGAGTACTGGGCCCTGGCTAGCAGGATCCCAGTGAGACAGTGAAAACACCCTGACATACACTCACAAACAGGCCAAAAGTGGGGGTAACAAGGCTAGAAAGAGGCTACTTTCTCACACCTGGGACCTGTGATATTTGCTTATTTTCATGGTCAAGGGTCGGAGGTCGAGCATCGAGCACAGTCTGCATCTTTGGTGTACATGACCTCCCAGCGGAACTGAAGAATGCAGCTTAGTAGGCTTTGCCAGAGAGATGCCAGTGGCTTTTTGCTGAATCCAGAACATGGGCAATAGTTCTCTGTTCACTTTGAGGGCACTCTTGGTGAACCACTCTTGGTGAACCACTCTTGGTGAACCACTCTAGGTTTGTGTCGGGGATAGGCCTAGACCTTTGCCAACTTTATTAAATTAGCCAGATTCACAATCAGTCTACACTTAGGGCAAGGGAACACGATAATTCACCATGCAGAGGACATTCTGATTACTCTCACTCCAGCGCTTCGATGCTAAGGCCGGAATGCGCTTTATAAATGAAATACAAATACACATTCCCAGGCCAACAAGCATACGTGACTGTAAGGTTACCAAAGTAGTAAGTTCTGTGGCTGTGGGGCCTGTGGACATAGTTACAGATGCCACTGTTTGTGGCTCAAGAAGTGGGTTACTGTGGAAGACTGTTTTGGCGGCTCGTGAGTTATGAAATGCAAGGAAGACGTATGTTTATCTGTTACATTCTCGCATTTGAGCAAATCTGCATCTTAAGAAATAACCTTTCCATAAAGCACTGTTGTGCCCACATCTGAACACAAGTTGGGTCGAATTGATTCCAGAGGGTGAGAATGTTTGCCGTAAGCAAAGCAACATTACAGTACTACTCGGTTTTGAATGGATGAAGTTACAATCCAGCAGCATGTATGCACCGTCCCCGAAGACGTAGGAGCCTAAGCATGAACAGAGCCGTCAAAAAATGTCACCTGTGCAATAAATCTAATGCAAAGATGACAGTCTTTCAAGTTAAAAATGTTTATTACTTGAATGTTTGTTTCACTTTAGTACCTTAGATTAAATCATTGCATTGATATCCGTTAAATGGATATTTTCCCACCCCTCTGTACCCTAATGACAGTGCCACGAGCAAACGAAGAGTTGCCAGTTTGTCTTGGGTAGTGTTAATGGCCTATGTTATTAGGTCTTTCGGTTTTAAGATATTTATTTTTTTGACATTTCCGTCTGTATTTATCCATATTTATTTTTTGCTAATTTTATCTGTATTTATTCATATATATATATATTTTTAAATAAAGCTGAAACTGGTGTATTTTCACATTAATTGAATGGATAAATGTACACTCTTGAATGCCTAGTACGTTTCACTGATACGAAAACCCATATATGATAAATCTATACAGTTATGTATAAGCATGCAAACTTTAGTACTAACCTTATGCGTATCTACTGATGCTTAAGTCTCAATACTGACAGTTCTTTCTTTTTTAACCCCCTTCCCTGTCAGTATGCACAGCTATGGCCTGGCAGTCGTGACTGAAATCACTCAATCACTCAAAAAAACGAATTTCCTTTTTTATCCACATTTAAAAATAAATACAGAGGAAAATAAATGTTTTTCTATATGTATTTATCTTTGTAAAAATCGGTAAAAACGAAAAACAGAGAGACTTGGTTATTATTCTGTCTGAAACTTTACTGATTATTAATCCAAAGACATGTGAGATTTTTATATTGCACACATCCTGAACTGAATGATGGTCCCCTTGATTTGACACCCAATCATAGCGAGGCATAGTGAAGTAAAGCAATTTGCTTAGGATCACACAGTTTGATCAAGTGAGGATGTTTGGATTTGAAATCCAGTTTCTTAGTTACCCAGTATGCCGTGTAGTCACTGGATGAATATCCCCTCTCACTCTCCCTTTTATCACCGAAGGGCAGTGCTTTCGTTCTCAGCTATCCCTCATAAAGTGCCTTGAATGATGTGTGTGGTATTATTTGGCTTTCAACCAGTCCCCATAGCACAAGAGCTGGGCCCTGCAGTGTTGTCATAAATGAAGACATTTCAGATGACACCAGTGATGTTATCAATGCTATCATTGAACAGGCCATGAATGATGTAATTTGTGAAGGCATAAGTTTTATGCATGGCAAGGGTGCAAGTTTTAGCTACTTCATGTCTCTAGTTATAGTTAAATTGGTTGATTGTAACTGGTGAATTACAGAGTTTTCAGTGAATTTCTAAGTTTTTTTTTTTTTGTTTTTGTTTATTAACTATACCTTGCTGACTGTCCGTACTTAAACCATTGTTCTTTATTCAGTGAATTCATTTTTTTTATTGTAAGTCACTGTCAATATATAAAAGGCAGGTCTATTGGCTTTGTGAAGGTGTGACTGCATGACTGTACAAGACCACCAAAATAACCGTGTCATGTTAGGAATAATCATTAAAACCAAAACATTCCAGTAACCTATTTGAAGGTATTGATAATGATAACATGCATTGCAATGTTTATCAATAAACTTTTTTGAAAAGCATTTGTGTTAAAAGCAATATTAGACGCATACCAGTCTTTCTTTTAAATTCCTCAGGCCACATAATGCAGTCTCAAGACCAACCACAAGGGGTCTCTGCAGTTCTGAAGTAAAGAGCAAAAGCTCTGGCTGTAGGAATGCTTGAAAACACCACAAGCTTTTCCTGGAGTCATGTTCTATAGACCCCAGGAAGCATAGTGGTAATATGTGTAAAGTATTTCTGGGGGGCTGCTGTATTCCCCACAACTTTTAAAAACATGCTGATGGTGCCCCTGCCCAGGTCGGGGCACCACCATGCAGCAAAAATGTAATTTACCCATGAAAGGGATTGTGGATAGGCCCTTGACCAAAGCAGTAAATATAAAATATATATATATGGTTTTTTTTAAATGAGGGGACCTGGCTACTCATTATTATTCTTTATGTGCATTTCTTTGTTGTTTTGTGGGTGTCCAGGTCCCACCCTGTCGCTAAGGGCCATATCATGGCTCAGGAGTGGGGGATGCTCCCTCCCATCCACTGAAATTATTTTTGCGGCGAATCCCCCGGGCCCTGTTCACCCTGGTGGCTTGAAATTGAAAAGGCGCAAGTCTGCCTTATTCATATTTATTTTTTTATTTGACTGCAGATCTGTAGAATAATAAAAAAATATGCTTTTGGTCCATCTAGCCACCCCCCCCCCAACTTTACCACACCAGGCCTAGTGGATCAGAGTATCCCTACTCTGCCCCCTATTGATTTTTCTTTTTAATTATTTTTTTCAGGATAGGGGACTGAGTCGAAGAATCCTAAAATGACTGCCACAACATCTTTGTTGATGTTGAAGCGACCTTTCATATCTAATGGTTTTATCTGTCTGGTCTGCGGATCTTCTGTGGTGTGAAATATACACAATTTGTGAAGCTTAATTTCTAATACTATGGGACTGATTTTGGTTAAAGCTCTAATATGCTGCAGAATTTGGTATAACTCTTTTCAACTTTTTTTTTCTGTATAGCTGTTCAATTTTCTGATGGAAAAATTCATGGGGAAACCACACCATCCCCTTCTTTTTCTTTCTTGTAACCCCCCCCCCCCCTTCCCTCCCTCAAAACAGGATGAAGGAGCTGGTGGATTAGACTGGTTTTTGGAAAGTTTTGTGAAGATTTTGTCAAACGGGTACCTAAGTCGTAATCAAACCAAAATATCAATTTCCTATGTAAACATAGTCCTGACTATAACCAGTCAGCGGTGAACGCCACTGGGTACTATTTAAATCAAAGGTTAAAGTACAGTTATGTATGAGAAAGGTAGTACGTTTGTAACTTGTGCTTAAAAACCTTATAAAATCTCTGAAAAAGCACTGCCATTTAAATATAAGGAAAACTAGCCAGTTATACATAACTGACTTGAGCATAACTTGCAACACCCTATATTTCAGATCTCATGAGTGTTGCAATATTTGAGGTTATTTGGAAAACATAACAGTGGTGCTAGTTATACTTATGTCAGTTACCTATAACTGGCTAATTTCCACTGTGAAGGAGAAGAGTTGGCTGTACAAACTATTGGCACGCATGGCACCAGGGGAGAGGGAGTTCCCCATAGCAGTATCATCCCCTCCACCCTAATCGTGCCTTCTTGTGTGCCCCCAATTTTCATTACTAATCACTCCACTGCATAGGTGCTGCACAAGCAGTAAAATTGCTAGTACAGCCCTGTGCTAGCTGTACTAGCAGTAAAACTGAATGGACCAAGAGGGGATACATGATTTGGAGTGTAATCTGAGACTGACTTCATCAATCTTTATAGTGCTGACCCTATTATGGTAGATGCTGAGGCTACAGTTATTCTGCTGAGATGAAAGATTTTTATAGTGCTGAAACCTACGGTTGTTAAGAGGGGTCCGTAGGTTGTGGCTCTACAGTAATTCACACATTAGGGATGCTATGAAGTGTAGTAGCTGCTTGAGACCTGGAGCCGGTGTTGGTTTGTGCAGACCCTGAAAATATAGTATTTATGCAGATGGGCTGAGTGTAATAAACTATTTACTGCCATTGTTTAGTGTGCAGAGTGGCCATGACTCAGAGGAGGCAAGGCCTAGAGTGACAAATGATGCCCCTTCCCTCCTTCAACAAAGGTAATAGCCAGTTATGCTCTATATGTGTGCACATTTTTAAGGTGGAGCGCGCGCAAGCTCTCTGGACCATGTTCTAATCTCTCTGTGGGCTTCTAACCACGCCCATGTCACGCCCATCACTCATTATTTGTGAAAGGCATGCACACATCATGCCTTTTCCAGTGTTTAGCCATCCTCGAACGCATCGAGCAACTACTGAAAACATAGGAGGCTCCATGTTTTCTGCTGCTTTTTGGACTACTTTTATTTTTTCATTTCCTGCGCAGCTCGATCTCGCTGGGCAGAAGTCGAGCGCTTTGTATGACATCGACCCTGTTACATGGATACTTGCACTTTTGCTGGTTACATGGATACTTGCACTTTTGCTGGTTACATGGATACTTGCACTTTTGCTGGTTACATGGATACTTGCACTTTTGCTGGTTACATGGATACTTGCACTTTTGCTGGTTACATGGATACTTGCACTTTTGCTGGTTACATGGATACTTGCACTTTTGCTGGTTACATGGATAATTGCACTTTTGCTGGTTACATGGATAATTGCACTTTTGCTGGTTACATGGATAATTGCACTTTTGCCGGTTACATGGATAATTGCACTTTTGCCGGTTACATGGATAATTGCACTTTTGCCGGTAACATGGATAATTGCATTTTTGCCGGTAACATGGATAATTGCATTTTTGCCGATAAGTCTTACTGCGAACAAACTTCTGTTTCCTTTTCTGTGTCTCCTTCACGCTCATGACGGCAATCGGCTTGCATGTTTGAAACTGTTTTACTTTTCATTATTAGTTTATGTGGCAAGAAAAGTCCTGTTAGGAGTTTACAACGCTAATAGCTCTAACGCGAGACCCGTTGCATTTCAAATGCTTGTTTCTTTTGTATTTGTTTTAACAAAAGGTATTTAACCCAAAATCTTGAATCAAGGGGTTAAATGTGTGGGGTAAGGCAAAATCACGCAGAAGAAACCTTTCAAAATTAGGGATGTTTTCCTTTGTAAATTTGTTGCATGGGATCTGAGAGACTGAAAACATGCTTTTCCCATGTCAGTTTTGATGTGTTGTGGTAATAAACTTGTATTTGACCTTTGTACTGTAGTAAATCATGTGGGAATGCATGTTTAGTAGTATAGTTGCTCCAAAGAATATAATATTGGGATACATTTACGTTCACTGCTATGATATACAGAGAGAAGTATCGTGTATATGAAGGGGTGTCCATTAATTTCTGGGCAGGTACGGCTTGGCATTTAAGATTCTATACATATTTTTTGCCAAGCAGGCAGGTAATCAGATAGTTACTAGCTACTGTCGGGCAAATGCCCCGAAAAGAATATCAAGCAATGTCCACATAACTGCCAAAACGTCTACTTGCACTACTCTAGAAGCAACGGCAGTGGAGTGGTACAAGGAGGTCCCTTCCTATCGTTGCTACCTGATCTGAAAAGAGTTTTAAAACGAAAAATACATTTATTCTTTCAGCTACAAAGAAAGGATGATAACCTTTTTAAATCATGGATTTTTTTTTTTTTGGTTTTATCCTCTTATAAGTTGTCATGTTAAGTCTGTTTTTTTTTTTTATTCCTTTCGAAATTATTTCATTCTCAGTTTTTAAAAGTGGGAAGTGAAATGCTTCCACTTCACAACATTATGTAGATCTCTGGGAGAATTGTGCAAAAAGAGTACTTTGTTTAAAAAGTGTCAGCTATTTTTGGCTAGAAAAATGTTCCTTGCTCTAACTCCTTCACATTGCTAAGAGTTGAAATGCCAGATGAGGCATACACGTCATTCACAGCTTTAAATCATTTAGACTAGTGGACATCACACATGCTGTCCAGGTCAGAATGGGGGTTGGCAAGGACTGGATAAGTCTCATTGTGCTTGAAAACAACATTTCTCTATAGTAGTTTGGACTGTTCTTCTGAGGGGAGCATTGTTACTAACCATAGCAGGACCTCCTCACATGTTCCGTCAACTGGCATCAATCCAGCTATTGACTCTTCTTCACAGGAATACCTTGATGCTTCCTTAAATGCCAACAGAAGCTCAGCTGGTCAAAAGCCAACATTCGGTTTCTCAAGAGAGAATGGAGAAATTGCTGGCAATGATGATTGCAGCTTGACTGAGGAAATAGCACCTGGGCTTTTCTTGCATTATTTTATTTTGGTGCTTAAGTGCATATGTTGTAAGGGTGTAATCAGCCTTCAAGTTTGCCAGCATTGTACCATCTCCCTCTTAGTAACTCTGTTTAGTAACTTCTTCCTTAGTTATAACAAAATAAAGTCCTTCATGAGCCCTGTCACTGTGGGGATTGCAAGCTGCTGAGCTGTCCCAGTGACCAGGTCTACCATACAGAAATGGATTTATATATATATTTTTTAAAGTTATTTATACCACAGTGAGGCGAAAAAAGCTCTTTCAGTTCTCTGACGGTGCAAAGCCTGATCTGCGGCTGCATTGACTGACACCCATGCACTCCTATATATGTATCCAGTGTGATTTCGAAAAGAATGAGTAGCCCCTTGACATTGTACCTTCTGACGTCATGTTTGGTTTCAACTATTTGCATGTTCCATTTACAGATATCTGAATGACTGTTATTGACTTTATTAATGCACAGTTTGAAAACCTGTGAATAGCATTTGTGGGTCATTAAAGTATTTAGTTGAAGAAAATCAATACCGTAGTAAAAACTGGCTGGAGGAGATGTTCCATTTAAATGTGGCCTCTGCATGCATGCCAATTATTGGTCATAGACATTTAAATACAAAAATGCTTATGGTCACTTTATTTTATTTAATTGAAAAAGGCAAGCATTTAATTGCAAAAAACAATATTTTATTTTATATTCTGAGTTTTTTGGTGTGACACTTGAAGCAGGTTTGGTAGCCAACAGCAATGTTCAGTTGAAAAAGCTCACCAAAGTCCACAAGGGGTGCCCCCCTCAAAATAGTCATTTTCATGAAATTTGAAAGCATAAAAGGAGCACTGCTTTCTTTATTTGTATGCAGTATTAAAAAATGTATAATTTTCATTAGTAGGCAGGGGTGTGGAATTTATTAAAATATCTACTTGTCCAGGGGACAGGTTGCTTCTCAAATCTACTTGTCCTGTAAAAAGATCTACTTGTCCCTTTGGTGCCATGTAGTGTGGCGACAAATTATGGCAGCAATTAATAGCCTCTCTGATTATGCCAGGGCTACTACCATAGTAGGGCTTAAATACTTGGAGTTTCAATCCCTACTGTAGAAATTTCCTTATTTTGCCACCTTTCTGCAGATCTGCATACTGGGGCTGGAGGAAGCAGTAAGCAATAGTTCCAGGGCTGGAATGCCTTTGAGTCTGCAAACCTACTAACCTGCATGTTTTAAAGATTTTTAGCAGCTTCTCTCTAATATTTTCCCATAATAAGAAAGGTTGGACATTTACTCCTGACAGTGGCAGAATTAGAACTTCTTCCAGGGTTGGGAAGAAAGTGGCTGGAGGGAAAATGAACTTGCAAATGCTCAATAGATTTTCACATGAGCAAATCTACACATCGTATTTACCCACGCTAAAATACAGTTCACAAATATTTTATAGGGGTACGACATATACCATGGGTGCACTTTTGTGACTTTCTTTAAGAATTTGGGGCCACAAGTAGGTAGGTTCAGATTTGTGACCTGCAAATTGCGAGTCGCAAATCCGAATGTAGGATGGTGTCCTTGACACCATCTGTGATTCGCAAGGGCTTCGCAAATGCCCACATCATGAATAATCATGAGGTGGGTCGCAATTTGCGACCCCCTCACGAATGGTGGCCTGCTGGAGACAGCAGACCACCATGTCTGTGACTGCTTTTCAATAAAGCAGTTTTTTTTTGTAATGCAGCCCGTTTTCCTTAAAGGAAAAAGAGATGCATAACAAAAACGAAAAATGAAACGTTTTCGTTTCATTTTTTCAGAGCAGGCAGTGGTCCACAGGACCACTGCTTGCTCTGAAAAAATGTTTACAGTGACATTCACAATGGGAAAGGGGTCCCATGGGGATCCCTTCCCTTTTGCGAAAGTGTTAGCACCCATTTGAAATGCGATTGGTTTGCGCTCCCGCGTTCGCGGTCACAAAACAATCCTACATTGCACTGCAAGTTGCAATTAGGAAGGGAACACCCCTTACTAATTGCGAGTCGCAAACCCGTTTTGTGATTCGGTAACCAGGTTACTGAATGGCAAAACTGGGTTTGTGCATCGCAATGTGCTTTTTGCACATCGCAAACAGCGAAAGTCGCTGTTTGCGACATGCAAAAAGCTACCTAAATGTGGGTCTTGGTCCCTAATTAGGTCTGGTGTTAACAAAGACATTTTGTTTTTATTAAACTTCTATTTCTCTCTCTTTCGGCTGGCTTTACTGTGAGTGATCGCATTCTGCTCTTCCACAAGGAGCATATTGCCACACAAAGTAGTTTTGTTCAGTGTCAGGAACTACAGTGGCAATCAGTGACATAACGAAACTGGAGGGTGCCCCTTTGCAAAGAACATGGAGGAGCCCCCTCTCCAGACTCACTCAGGGCAGGTGCTGTGCTGACGGGGCCCCCTGGAGGGTGGCTGCGGGGCCTTTGTTATGCCGCTGGTGGCAACGTGTGCTTTAAGAGTTCAAAAACTTTTGGGGGGGGTTTTGCCAATGTTTGTTACAATGTTGAGGGCCTGGTAGCTCCCACAACAATAAAGTGTTACAAAAGCCATGTCAAAACAAGACACGCATTGATGAAACTAAAAGACTTATAAAAATATGTCAGATCAGTTGGCTTTGTCAGTGTTTGTTTATTTTCATGCTTCCCATAATCGTGTTGAAAATGGTTACACTGATTTTCCATTAGAAATATTTTTGGGAAATACTAGCATGCATCAACACATTTTACTAAATGACACTTCATTTGCATATAATCAGAGAGCATTCTGGGAGCATTATACTTAGCCTCTTAGCCTAAACTTTTCAAACGTGTGTACACGTTTTTCTTTTTTGTACTGGAACCAACGTCAGTAGTGAAGTGTGACCTTAAAACATTTATTTACAGCACGCACCCTAATAATGAAGGCTTTCAAATAATGAACCATAAATACAAGTTCGAACAGCATTATCCTTTGGAAACACATTACCTCAACTGCAGAGAGTTCAACTCTCTGTAAACAGGCAGCCAAAGGGTTTGTGCTGCAGGGGGTTCGGCCTACTTGTCCCAAGGACAAAGTAAACATAAAAACTTGTTGCCCTTGACCCCAAACAAGATGTCCCGGGCGTTGGGCGATAGGAATTCCACATCCCTGGTAGGAGACACCCACTAATCACATTAATTTAAAACTAGGTTGCAGGATTTCCTGCATTAAGTGAGTTTTGTTTGAAATTAAAAAGACAGCGGCATAACTAAAAATCTTTCAAGTACATTATAGAGCTCTTATGCAGGTCCTGTTATTCTGCATGGAACCCCTACTTAGTATGTAGTTCCCTGCTTTTATAAATCTGTTTTTAGGGCTCGGCTAGACAGTGCTTGCGCTGTCTCTTCGAGACATGTATATACTTTGTGGGCTTCAACCCGCCCATACGCTTACCATTTGCTGCCAGCATTGTTTCTCCTCTATTCTTTCTCCCCATTTCTCCATTGCATACATTTGTCATGCCTCTTCCTTTGTTTAGCCATCACCGAGAGCAGAAACCAAGTACTATATCAATTCGCTGGTCACCATTTAACATCTGTTTTCAAAACGACTTTTTTTTTCTTTATTGAAAAACAATTCACACGATCGGTCCTGTTTTCACTCCCTTCGACATCTGCTCTGTTTTTGTAAACAGGCCTGTCAATCTTGTTCTTACTACATCACATTTGCTGTGCATTTGAAGACAGAGCTAATATGTCAGACACTGCTTTACAACGGCACCTGTCCCATCTCCCAATTCCTGCCCACTTGTTCCTTTTCTGTCTTTTTAAAGCTGCGGTCATTTTAAAATGTTTTTTTATTCAGTATTTTGCCATGTGTACTACAGGGTAATTCTAGTCAAATTGGCCAACGCCCTTTGGGACTCTGTTACATGGCTCCAGGTTCAGCGCCGTTTACTGTGCTGTGTTGGCCACCCTATTCGCCGTCCAGTGGGAGCACAGATGAAAGGTGAGAGGGGTTCAACCAATTGCGTTGCGAGCTATCACTCCTCTATGGAGGAAGAGCAAGAAGTTGCATCACTGGTTCCGGGTAGACGCGTAGCCAATTTGCAGCAGCCGTGTTGTAATCCAGATCACCATTTCGATACTCACAAGTTTTGAAAAAAAGAACCTGAATCAGAGCACGAAATGAAAACAATTTGACCAACTCAAACAACTGGATCTGGTACATCTAAAAATGCCATAGTATTCTCTCATTTTGCAGTGAATAAGAAATCATTGCAAATACATTCATTGCTTGATTCACCGCACAAATATTTCTAAACAGTTACTAACTAAACAATTGTAGCTGTTCTCCCGCTTCAGCAGCAAAGATTTCAACCCCACGAAAGCCGGTGTAATGGCTTTTCCATAAAGGTGCATGCACAGAGCTGAAAGCCCTTATGGGGCTTCCTGTTCAGAGATATAGAGGTAAGATGACCATAACGAAGAACAGCTAGTCTGCTACCAGAGAATAATAATGTGCCTACACTGGGCACCATAACCAGATCTCGCTTCTGTGGTTATCCGTCAGGTCGACTAAATTTTATCCTGGTGTTGCTTGCCTGTCTTCCAACCCCCTTCCACTTCCCTGCTTGAACTATCCCTGCCCTCCCTCAACCCTGTTCAGTTTACTCTCCTGGCATTTTACCATCGCCTTTTTTGTCTCCCCCCCACCCCCAAAAGAATGACGACAGTGTCCTGCATTTAAAGTTGACAACACAAGAGATGATCTATGCTGTTATTTAATATTACCTCTTTTGTTTATGCTGGTACTGTCTGGTTCATACTTTTTTCAGTTGACTATATTGTTTGTGTGCTTTTCTGTTTAGTTGGACTTTTATCTACTCTTGATGCATTTTACTTTGAATTTTCAAGTCCCTTTTCATTGTCCAGTCATCCTTGTATGGCGTGCACTCAATGGCTGAGTCGCCCTAATGTAAAAGCTTGCAATATGTAGCACTTTAGTGAGGCTACCTCATTGTCCATTAGAATAGCCTCATTTAAAGCAGCACGTACAGGGAGTGCAGAATTATTAGGCAAGTTGTATTTTTGAGGATTAATTTTATTATTGAACAACAACCATGTTCTCAATGAACCCAAAAAAACTCATTAATATCAAAGCTGAATATTTTTGGAAGTAGTTTTTAGTTTGTTTTTAGTTTTAGCTATGTTAGGGGGATATCTGTGTGTGCAGGTGACTATTACTGTGCATAATTATTAGGCAACTTAACAAAAAAAAAAATATATACCCATTTCAATTATTTATTATTACCAGTGAAACCAATATAACATCTCAACATTCACAAATATACATTTCTGACATTCAAAAACAAAACAAAAACAAATCAGTGACCAATATAGCCACCTTTCTTTGCAAGGACACTCAAAAGCCTGCCATCCATGGATTCTGTCAGTGTTTTGATCTGTTCACCATCAACATTGCGTGCAGCAGCAACCACAGCCTCCCAGACACTGTTCAGAGAGGTGTACTGTTTTCCCTCCTTGTAAATCTCACATTTGATGATGGACCACAGGTTCTCAATGGGGTTCAGATCAGGTGAACAAGGAGGCCATGTCATTGGATTTCCTTCTTTTATACCCTTTCTTGCCAGCCACGCTGTGGAGTACTTGGACGCGTGTGATGGAGCATTGCCCTGCATGAAAATCATGTTTTTCTTGAAGGATGCAGATCCTGTACCACTGCTTGAAGAAGGTGTCTTCCAGGAACTGGCAGTAGGACTGGGAGTTGAGCTTGACTCCATCCTCAACCCGAAAAGGCCCCACAAGCTTATCTTTAATGATACTAGCCCAAACCAGTACTCCACCTCCACCTTGCTGGCGTCTGAGTCGGACTGGAGCTCTCTGCCCTTTACCAATCTAGCCACGGGCCCATCCATCTGGCCCATCAAGACTCACTCTCATTTCATCAGTCCATAAAACCTTAGAAAATCAGTCTTGAGATATTTCTTGGCCCAGTCTTGACGTTTCAGCTTGTGTGTCTTGTTCAGTGGTGGTCGTCTTTCAGCCTTTCTTACCTTGGCCATGTCTCTGAGTATTGCACACCTTGTGCTTTTGGGCACTCCAGTGATGTTGCAGCTCTGAAATATGGCCAAACTGGTGGCAAGTGGCATTGTGGCAGCTGCACGCTTGACTTTTCTCAGTTCATGGGCAGTTATTTTGCGCCTTGGTTTTTCCACACGCTTCTTGCGACCCTGTTGACTATTTTGAATGAAACTCTTGATTGTTCGATGATCACGCTTCAGAAGCTTTGCAATTTTAAGAGTGCTGCATCCCTCTGCAAGATATCTCACTATTTTTGACTTTTCTGAGCCTGTCAAGTCCTTCTTTTGACCCATTTTGCCAAAGGAAAGGAAGTTGCCTAATAATTATGCACACCTGATATAGGGTGTTGATGTCATTAGACCACACCCCTTCTCATTACAGAGATGCACATCACCTAATATGCTTAATTGGTAGTAGGCTTTCGAGCCTATACAGCTTGGAGTAAGTCAACATGCATAAAGAGCATGATGTGGTCAAAATACTAATTTGCCTAATAATTCTGCACTCCCTGTAGTACTAACCCTTTGCCATTATCAGAGCTCTGCCAGTTATATTCTTTAACTTATGATGGTCATCGTGTGTGTTTGAATTGGCATAGTATGTTTTAGGCTCACATTTCTTTAATTGCAAGCTACCCAGTGTAATGTTTAGCATATATTACTTTAATTGAAGCATGTCCGAATGTTTTACATGCTTTTCTTTAATTGATTTGTATAATTGTGAGCCCCCACAGCACGTTGGCATGCATTTCTTTGATTGGGGTATGGTAACTACTTGGAACAATAAATACCATTTGAAAAAAAACGTCTTCATGATAGATTTGTGCACGTCCATAGTGATGCATGTCTGCATTTATATCTTCCGCACTGCAGGTTTTTTACTTTTTTATTTTTTTATTTTGCCGATGTTGCTCAGGAAACAAGCATTTTATTTCTTGTTGTTCCTTCTTTCCGATATGGAACAGCATCAGCAAAAAGCATTGCCAAAGCCAAAAGATACGTATCGATAGTGAGAGACAAGACCTATTGGCTTTGCCAATGCTTGTTATACTTTGGTCCTCTAAAAGTGCCCCTAAAACTTAAATAGTCTATCTTTAAATCCCGAGCATCCCACTAGTTGTGTGCATCCTTTGACTTGTGTACGATCTGCATTTAGTTTGTGTTTTTTTAATTGTTTATGTAGGGATGTGTGTTATGCTGTCCGCATTTGTGTTATGCTGTCCGCATTTGTGTTATGCTGTCCGCATTTGTGTTATGCTGTCCGCATTTGTGTTATGCTGTCCGCATTTGTGTTATGCTGTCCGCATTTGTGTTATGCTGTCCGCATTTGTGTTATGCTGTCCGCATTTGTGTTATGCTGTCCGCATTTGTGTTATGCTGTCCGCATTTGTGTTATGCTGTCCGCATTTGTGTTATGCTGTCCGCATTTGTGTTATGCTGTCCGCATTTGTGTTATGCTGTCCGCATTTGTGTTGTGCACGTCTAGCCTGTGAGTGGCACTCTAGCACTTTTGGAGTTTTTGTTGCCCTTTTCATGAGGTTTTGGGATTTTTATTAGCCAGGGTGTGGCTGTCTGGTGTCATTGCGTTTGGTTATTGAAGAATGATTTGTTCGGAAGTGGATACTTCCTTCAGGCAGTTTGCGCTAACCTGGTCTTCCGTAGTGTTTGCATCTTTCCAGCAACACAGTAGCCATATTGATGCAACTTCTTAGCTTGGGTGATTACTAGTTTCTCCATGACACATGTTCTGTCCCAAGTTCATTTGCTGCATACTTTACTGGTAGTCCTCTCCCCCTGTGACGCATAGTTTATTGGTTTTGGGCGCTCAGAAGGGAATGCTTTTTAACTCCCATTAACATTGATTATACATCCACATAGCGATATTGTCAGTTGCCTGGGCCCAACTAAGGTTTGTTGCGCCAGCCAACAGTTGGAAGGGGGGCAATCTATAAACACTTATACTTACCCAAAAATTGACAGATGACCTGTACATTATTGGCTAGTTGGCAATGTTATTTCGAAGGCAGCCTTAGTGGGTAAAACTAATCAAATTTGAGTGTTGAAATAACAATGGATTGGGATGCAGCCCAGAGTGATTACCAGCAGCTGATATTAATTCTAGCATTCTATCGACACATTTTTCTGTATACGTTAGTGTGTTGCCTTAAGTGGGTCGGATATGTCCACACGTGAGTCCTGTGCATGCTGCGTCACTGAAAATAATCTATACCTGGCCAATGAGCCATAAATAAGTAGAAACCGGTCCTAGGTTGTTTGTGTCAGGTTCAGGGAGGACTTGACTTGGCTGTTCAGGCTGGACACTTCCCATTGGAGCAGAATCATGAGTGATTTGCATATAGCTGGGTCCAGACTAAGGTGGCATGGTGCACAAAAAAATGATGGACGGGGATGTGGCCCCAAGTAATTACCAGTGGCTGAGATTAATTTATACAAAAAAGTGATAGAGGGAATGTTTGAATTAAAGTATCTCTTCAAGAAAAAAAACATGATCGTTCTTCCTTCATGAAGAACATAACAGCAGTCTGATCTGGTATGTCCTCCCCATCAAAAGCTACATCCCGCCAAATAATGAAAACTGTGGTGTCTGTCTCATGCGCACTGAAGTTACAGAGTAAATGCACTGCCTGCCAGAATCGTCATTCTTTCATGCAGTCATAGGCTTGTTCTGTCCTAAGTTGATATGGGCATGTAACAAGTTGTTATGAACTCTCCAATGCATTTAGAGTTCTTCTCTGGAATGTTACGGCATGTTCTCTAGACCTTTGTAGGTCTAGCGCCAACCAATACTTTTCAATTTTATGAAAATGGTTTAAATAATATATTTATATGGGCTTTCTCCCAGCCTACTTCATTCATTGGTCTCCTGTTATCATTCACATTTTTCCTCTGCCCCCCTACAGCAGAGGGCAATATTGGGCTTATCCCACTTCAGCCCATGACTAACTTCACTGTGAGTGATGGCAATCTGATTTTTCACAAGAACACATCCACACCCACAGTAGTTCCGTTCAGTACCAGAGACTACTATTGCTATGTGATTTTGTTTTTTTTTTATCTAAAAAGCATATTCGCTTTTAGCCAATGTTTTTTTTTTTTTTTTTTTTTTACTGTTCCAAATACTGGCCAACTCCCTCAATAATAAAGTTTTATTTATTTGTTAAATGATAAAACAGCCATCAATAAAGCCAAAAGGCTGGCCTCCAGTGCTTTTAGAGACGTTGTCTGGCACCCTTTCGGCATGCTGCCTGACAGTGTGCATATTTTTGCACTCTGGTAGACATATGTACCTGAAAATAAACATTTTTTGGGGGTCAATACAAAATTTAATCTGAAGTCACCTGGACAGCCTTCTCAAGTACAGCACCCAGAATCTTGGGTTCAATTCTGTTAACTGAGGAGTCTTAAGTGAGTCTTCCGTGTTCAAGATCCAGTTTTCCCTGTTTCTCTTTCCTTAGCAGCTGTTGTCAATTTTCTCTTTTGTGACTTTGCATTTCTCTACTGTATGATACACTACTGTGCCAATGAATGAAAAAAAATAAAATAAATAAATATATATATTAAGAATGGTATTGAGTTGAATGTGTAGTGGCATCTTTCTACAAGGAATGCGCTTGAATCCATGCATTAACACGTGTCTAATGAATATAGTACGCAAGAGGTACAATGTACCCTTTGTGACAGTGATGGTCAAAGTTCTGATCATGGGTGCGCTGTCTTCTGTGAGCAAGGTCTGAGAATCCATACTGTTGGCGCTGTTTGAATGTTTGAGAGTAAGACTACATGTCATAATGTTATGTCTGATTTTCCTTACAGGTGAGTCTGGTCTAGGGAAATCTACTCTCATTAACTCCCTTTTCCTAACGGACCTCTATTCAAAGGAGTATCCAGGACCCTCACACCGCATTAAAAAGACTGTCCAGGTAAGAATCAATCAAGTTGACAGAATCCAGTATTTGTTACTGTGGCTCCTTGTTGGTAGTCTCCTCCTTTCTGGTTAGCTTTACCTTACCATTTGTTTAAGAAAAAAACCTGAAAAATTCACTTGACAGACCTGTATTAAATTGCAGTTATGCCTGCAGATTGAAACCGAAAAACTATAATATTCCCAAATTTCGGTTAAACCGCAATCCATAGCTCGTACAGCAGCCATGCAAGCCTTTACACCATAATTCCAATTTAGGGGAAATTCTCATGACCTCGTCCTTGATGTGACATATGCAACTACAAATGTAATTTATCTTAAAGATGGGATTACTTAATGCATTACCATTAGCACTATGAAAAATACAAGTACTAATGTAATATTTTTTTGGTTTGACTGTTTTATTTGATTACATTATGCTTCTAGGAATTATGTATTGGTATAAATATTGTTTTTTTTCATAATTGTATTCGGTGTGTGTTATGTTTTTCATGACTGTGCAAACAATGGATTGCAGTACTAACATTAACTTCTGTTTTTTTTTTTTTATTCATTTGCTTTTTTTTTGTTTTTTTTAAACTTGTTACGTTGTTTTGACCCAAGCTAACTTTAACTTCACTTTAATCTTTGGAGATTTTTTTTTTTTTAAATCATATACTAAAGTTGTATACTGTGACCAACCCCCACTGTGCACAGCCTGTGGCCGAAGTCCAAACTGCCATGGGTGCACCATCACTGCTGCCTATAGGTCTTTGCAATATGCATCACAGATTATCCTCTGGGTTTGACTTTCTGCAGGTGACAACGCCAGTTTAAAAAAAAAAAAAAAAAAAATAAGAGTCTAAAGGACCAATCACAAACGTTTGTGGTCCTTGTTGGACATAGTGCTGTGTTTGTAGACCTGGTACTACAGCCACAAAACCTGTAGATGGCCAGCAAGGATCTAAGACCACCTTACATCCCCTGTTTGCTCTTTCAAGAAAGCAGGGACTTGGATCCCACATCTTGTAATGTCGGCCACAACATTTTTCTTCAAATTGCAACTAGCCAATCACATAAATTCATGTTTGTGAATCAGAAATGAACAGTAGAAAAAGCTCTCTCACCCATTCAGATTAGAGTATTTTTTTTCCCCGGGTTTGTGAACCATCTGCCACCTAATGGTCCAAAATCCTACCCTGACTGAGAGCTTGGCTCTGTGTAAGGGTTATAAAAACAAACTTTTCTAAGTCTGATTTCTCAGCGACTGTAACCAATTTACAGCAAGCAAAATCATTTTCTTAAGTAAACTTCTACTTTCATACCAAATTTGATGTAATTCTGTTCATAATTTTTTCGGTATTGTACAGCAAATGTACACCTTCCATTTTTTTCCGTCCCTTGTCCAACATATCGGCATAAAACTTGTCCTGCAAAACACTAATTGGGTAGATTTTTTGTGGGGAAGTTTTTGCGCACCATCACTCACCCCATACTCTTAACAGATTTGTGAAACTCCAGCAGGCTACTCATTCCTACTCTGATCTCTTTTGTTTGTCTGTTAATCAGTAAATGAGATAGTGAATTTGCTTTTCAAATATTTTCCTTGCCTCCCTTATGACAGTGTTGTCCCCCAGGGAGAGGGTGGGGCAGTTTGATCTGCACACCTTTCCAGGTTTCTTCTGGTCTTGATTTTGGGACCCAGAATTGTTATGTTTTAAATATTCGGCCCTCAGTAACATCCATGTGTTAACGCATTTCATTCTAGTGTTTGAGCTGGCTCTTTTCATTTGGCTAACATTGGGTTGATTTAGCTGGCAGTATGCATTTTGAAACTGTGGTCAATGCCTATATTTGGTTGGAATTCATTTGTTTGCATTTCCGACGCCAGTGAGCATATCCTCTTAATGTCATAATTGGAGAGTCCCACAAATGGATATACCTCCTTGGTGTGTGGAATCCAGCATAGGAGGTTTATTCCCTTAGTTTAGAGTTCAGTAAGGTTCTAACGTTATTTCCGCGTTAGGAAAGGGAGATATAGGGCCTTGTTACAGTGTTGGCGGTCAGTGGACCACCGCAGTGGAGGTGGCGGTCAGTGGACCACCGCAGTGGAAGTAGCGGTCATTCTGCCAAAAAACGCTGCATTACAAGTTGTGGGGTTTGGCCGAAGCCAAACTGCCACAACGCTGCCTGTGGTCACACCGATGTGGCTGGTGGTGAGCTCCTCTAAGCCGGCGGCCGGCCTCTGCCTGCTGGCCGGATTACAAGGTAGCAGACCGCCAGGCTTTCCATAGCGGGCATCCTGCCACAAATACCCTGGCAGTGCACATGTCACCACACTTCCATGCACCTGCCCCACCTGACCACACACTTGCAAACACTCCCCCACCCGTCCACACACTTGCAAAAACACCCCCCACCCAACTGCTCATATCCATACAAACACCCCACCCGCTCTCAAACTGACATACACACACATACTCCCACTGACACATACACACCCCCCTCCACATTCATGCACAACCCCAGCCCCTCCCTCCACGCACGCATACATTCACACACTCCCCCTCCGCATACACTCACTTGCACACACACCCTCATCCGCCCATTTGCACCCCCCCACTCACTCGCAAATTTGCACACATGCACCCACACTCACATGCATCCCAATACACACACACCTACTCATTCTCACCCCACTCCGCATCGCATACATGCAGATACCCCCAACCACACTAATACATCCAGACACCCCCACTTGCTCGCTCAAAACACGCACTCGGGGACCCTGCTTCACATATATACACGCACTCAGATACCCCCACCCGCCTGCATACAAACACACATGCTGTCGCACCCGAGACACTCCCCTCAGCATACATGCAGATACACAGCCTTCATGCATGCACACATACATACGCACACCCATTCAGGCAAACGTGGAACACATATCAAGGCCTCCTGAACCAATGGATAAAATTGTGGAGGGCACTAGCAGATCTAGGTACATTCCCCATTAGGCCTGGATAGAAGGGGTGTATGGTGAAGAACTGCCTGACCTAGGCATGGTAGGCAATAATCTTTTTCAGGTTTTGGCTCCCCCTTTTCCCTAGACAGATGCAGCCCTGCAAAGGAATAATGCTTATACCCAGACCTTTGGTTAACCCAGTCCCATACCCACAGAGGATTACTAGTATTTTATTCTGGAATGTTGAAGGGATTGCTCAGAAGTTAACCGAGCCAGACTGGGCAAACATGATTGGTGATTATCACGTTATTTGTCTACAGGAAACTTGGACATGTGAAAGTTTAGATATGAATGGGTTTTCTGCTCTAACACCACCAGACTTGCTTGTTGCTCATGTGCATAACAGCGGTGGACTGCTGACCTTGATTAGTACATCTTTGACCTGCCAGATAATAGATAGGGTTCTTGATTCACCACACCTTCAGTTTTTGTGCTTAAACTTTGACTCACTCCCTGTTTATAGTATTGATACATTTTTATCACAATAATTTTAAGTGTGGTGGCACGACAATTGTGAACTCTTTGGCCACTGGGCTAACTAAAACTATGGGAATATTAAGGAGTGATTATTCTATGTTTTTTTTGGGGGGGGGGGCTGGGGGGGGGGGGGGGGGCTTCAACTGTAGCGTGTATCCAATTTTGTGTAATTCTGTGTGTGGCTTGTGAAATATTGACCTTGATGACGCTCTGCATTTTGAGCATAATCCATGTGGTGATTTTCAGACTAATCTACTGGTTAGACATAATCTTATACTCACAGTTGGCGCGTTGAAGGACACAGCTAGTGGACAAGTATCATTCACACAGAGGTAGGGGTAGTTTAACTGATTTTATTGCAGTGTCACTAGGAATGAGAGGGAAAGTCTGTCAGTTTTCATTTAACCCCAGTGATAAAAGTGACCATAATCCATTAGTGCTTCAGCTATGCCTGGTACTAGTAGCCTGATACATACATACACCACACCACCATTAGAATGCTCCAAGAATAGAGGCTTTAGGCATAAGTGGGTAGATGTGGACTCTGGGGAACTGCTTGGAAGTTTGGCAAGGAGTAGTAGTAATAAAATAGCAACATGTTTGGACTCCGCAGCCCCAGGGTATATACTGGAGGCTCACATAGATCTATGCAGGCAAACCTTTGAACTTTTATTAGATCCCAGAGAACATCACACAGTAAAGATCAACAAGTGGCTTTGATGGTCCTTGTTTGAAAGCCCACAGATTGTTAAAAGGTGCTCTGAAGAAATCCCAGGGGGGCTTGGAGGAAGTGCGGTCCTGTAGACGTTTGTATAAGGCAGTCTTTAGTGAAAGGAAAGACACAATAAGAAGGGAAGTGCAGGAAGAGTTAGAGAAAGCCAGTCTATCCAAAGATCCAACTAAGTTTTGGAAAGTGGTTAATGCCCCGTTCTTTAGTAATGACCACAATACCAAAATGGACATTCCCATCCAGTCCTCTATTTATAAAGGCATAAAAAACTCGGCCCATGGAAACCCAGGGTAAGCAAGGCAAATATATTACATTTGCCCTAGAGGCAAGCAAGCATGGAGAGTGACTCTAAATGATTTAGAGCGCACTGTTGTGAGACCTCGGCAACCGAGGAGAGCATTATATCGCCCACGCAGTATGGATTAAGACACAGTCTAGGCACTATAGATCAGTGTCTGAACCTTTACCTCTTGTATAACAAGAATGTACAGATTAAGCCTGGGTGCCTGTATCTTGCCTTCATGGACCTCAGCACAGCTTACAATAATGTTGACTGAGGGAAGCTCTGGTCAAAGCTGCTGGCTCTGGGAGTGGAGCCAAGGTTAGTGCACATCCTTTTCCAATTACAATAGTCCTAATCATATGATTCAAATCTAATTGTGCATGCATAATTAAATGTCTAACCAGCCTTCAGCAAATGTGCATCTGTGTTCGAGGGGAAGGCAGAGAAAATGCTGAGCGAGAAGGGCGAAGGCACAAGGTGACATCAGACATCCACAGAAAGACTTTGATAAAACTTAAAAGCTCTCACCTGTAGATTTGTAAGATGCACAACGTCTTTCGTTCATCTGAGCCATGAAATTGGGTACTATGCAGTTCAATTGTGGTCGGTCTTCTGTCTCCCCTTTAGTATGTCTAGTTCAGCATGCCCCTTTATTGTGGGTTGCAGGGTTACTAAGATTATTTATTTAAGATATGGAAGGGTGTAGTGCGTGTTTCTCATTTAATGTAGAATTAGCCTGGATTGCATATAGAAGGGGTGTGCGGTCTCATAGAAGAATGGGTTTCTCTGTTTTCAGTTTAGTTGTTCTGAGAACAAAAAGACTCAATACCACTTTTTGAGTGCTTGTTAAAACTTTCCAAGAGGCTTCCACACTTAACCCCTTTGCTGCCAGGCCTTTTCCCCCTCAGGTGGCAAGCCTTTTTTTGGCTATTTGGGGCAGTTCGCGCTTAGGCCCTCATAACTTTTTGTTCACATAAGCTACCCACGCCAGATTTGCGTCCTTTTTTTCCAACATCCTAGGGATTCTAGAGGTACCCAGACTTTGTGGGTTCCCCAGAAGGAGGCCAAGAAATTAGCCAAAATACAGTGAAAATTTCGTTTTTTAAAAAAAAAAATGGGAAAAAGGGGCTGCAGAAGAGGCTTGTGGTTTTTTTCCCTGACAATGGCATCAACAAAGGGGTTGCGGTGCTAAAATCACCAGCTTCCCAGCTTTCAGGAACAGGCAGACTTGAATCACAAAACCCAATTTTTCAACACAATTTTGCCATTTTACTGGGACATACCCCATTTTTACGATTTGTTTGTGCTTTCAGCCTCCTTCCAGTCAGTGACCGAAATGGGCACGAAACCAATGCTGGATCCCAGAAACCGAAACATTTCTGAAAAGTAGACAAAATTCTGAATTCAGCCAGGGGTAATTTGTGTAGATCCTACATTTCCTACAGAAAATAACAACTGAAAAATAAAATATTGAAATTGAGGTGAAAAAATCTGCAATTTTTCTCTACGTTTTACTCTGTAACTTTTTCCTGCAATGTCAGATTTTTTACAGCAATATACCGTTACGTCTGCTGGACTCTTCTGGTTGCGGGGATATATAGGGCTTGTAGGTTCATCAAGAACTCTAGGTACCCAGAGCCAATAAATGACCTGCACCCTGCCTTGGGTTTTGATTCTATACCGGGTATACAGCAATTCATTTGCTGAAATATAAAGAGTAAAAAATAGCTATCAAGAAAACCTTTGTATTTCCAAAATGGCCACAAGATAAGGTGTTGAGCAGCAGTGGTTATTTGCACATCTCTGAATTCCGGGGTGCCCATACTAGCATGTGAATTACAGGGCATTTCTCAAATAGACGTCTTTTTTCACACACTCTCTTATATTTGGAAGGAAAAAATGTAGAGAAAGACAAGGGCAATAACACTTGTTTTGCTATTCTATGTTCCCCCAAGTCTCCCGATAAAAATGATACCTCACTTGTGTGGGTAGGCCTAGCGCCCGCGACAGGAAATGCCCCAAAACACAACGTGGACACATCCCATTTTTTGACAGAAAACAGAGGTGTTTTTTGCAAAGTGCCTACCTGTAGATTTTGGCCTCTAGCTCAGCCGGCACCTAGGGAAACCTACCAAACCTGTGCATTTTTGAAAACTAGAGACCTAGGGGAATCCAAGATGGGGTGACTTGTGGGGCTCTGACCAGGTTCTGTTACCCAGAATCCTTTGCAAACCTCAAAATTTGGCTAAAAAATAACACATTTTCCTCACATTTCGGTGACAGAAAGTTCTGGAATCTGAGAGGAGCCACAAATTTCCTTCCATTCAGCGTTCCCCCAAGTCTCCCGATAAAAATGGTACCTCACTTGTGTGGGTAGGCCTAGCGCCCACGAAAGGAAATGGCCCAAAACACAACGTGGACACATCCCAATTCTTTTACAGAAAACAGAGGTGTTTTTTGCAAAGTGCCTACCTGTAGATTTTGGCCCCTAGCTCAGCCGGCACCTAGGGAAACCTACCAAACCTGTGCATTTTTGAAAACTAGAGACCTAGGGGAATCCACGATGGGGTGACTTGTGGGGCTCTGACCAGGTTCTGTTACCCAGAATCCTTTGCAAACCTCAAAATTTGGCCAAAAAAACACTTTTTCCTCTCATTTCGGTGACAGAAAGTTCTGGAATCTGAGAGGAGCCACAAATGTCCTTCCACCCAGCGTTCCCCCAAGTCTCCCGATAAAAATGGTACCTCACTTGTGTGGGTGGGCCTAGCGCCCATGAAAGGAAGTGGCCCAAAACACAACGTGGACACATAACATTTTTTCACAGAAAACAGAGGTGTTTTTTGCAAAGTGCCTACCTGTGGATTTTGGCCTCTAGCTCAGCCGGCCCCAGGGTAGGGCAGAAATGGCCTAAAATAAATTGCACAGCAGGAAAGCCGATACTACAATATTCACTGCTCTTAGGAAAATCGCCCCATAATGCTTTGCAGGGCATTACTTTGACAAAACATTTTTGCTCATAACTCAACCTGTGGTGGTCCTGGGTCAAGTGGGGTTACCACCAAAACGTTCAGCACAACACACACTTTGTCTAGATCATCTCTGGGTCCCAAAACTGTGTTAGTGGGGAACCCAAATAATAACCCCTCCCACCAGTCAATGTCTTTTTAAGCTCTCAGGGCTGAAACGTTTGTTTTACAGCTGAGAGTAGTTAATGTTTTAAGGGCTTTGTTTGTAATATCATTGCGATAGGCCTGCCATTCCTGACAATGTGTAATGCACTCCGTCCTCTAGGGGTTAAATATATGTTTGTACATTATTTTCTACCATTCTGTTTTCATGTGGTTATACCCTCTAGGGTCTACTATATGGTTAAATGATCATGTTTCGTACAAATGATGTTTTCATTATGGTGTCCTTTCAACCTGTGGTGGTTCTAAGACAATGGGACCACCTTCACAACATTGACCAGAATGTGCTCTTTCTGTCTAAATCATCTCTGTGTCCTCACACTTAGTGTGGAACTCCAAAATAATAACCCCTACCATCATTCATTATCTTTTTAAGCTATCTCATAGCTGTAACTTTTGGTTTACAGCTGAGAGAAGTTATGTTTTATGGGTCTTGTTTGTAGCATCATTGTAATAGGCCTGCTAGCCTTGAAAATGTGTAATGTACTGTGCACTCCAGGGGCTTACATTTATGGTTACACTGCATGACTTTCTCCCAATCTTTTTCATGTCGCTATACTCTCTAATGGCTGACTGTATGGTTACATGACCATGTTTCTCCCAAATGTTGTTTTTATTGTGGTGTCCTCTAAGGGATGTTCTGAGCATTGCAATCAACATACCAATATTCGAGGCATGAGAACCCACCCCATAATGTTTTGCAGGGGATTACTTTTACAAAAACAGTTTTGCTCATAACTCAGTCTGTGGTGGTCCTAGAACAATGGGACACCTTCAAAACGCTCTTTCTGTCTACATCACCGCTGGGTCCCCACACTAGGTTAGTGGGGACCCTGAAATAAGCCCTCCCACCATTCAATATCTTTTAAGCTTTCTCATGGCTAGAACGTTTGTTTTACAGCTGGGAGAAATTTAGTTTTAAATGCCTTGTTTATAATAATATTGCAGTAGGCCTGCTAGCCCCAAAAAGACCCTCTAGGGGTTAAGTCATTGTTTCCCAAAGTGTGCACCCCGGTGTGCCATCAGAACTCGCCAGGGGCGTGCGCACCCTGGGAACACTGGAAATGTGAGAGCAAGACTCATAGTGGAAAAAAACAAACATGATGGGTTTTACAGTTTTACATCGTAACATTGCAAAACCCCAACATGTTTGATTTCTTTTCACTGCGATTCTTTCTCTTTCATACTACTGCATGGTTCCATTCTAAAGCATCACTTTGCAAAAACCTAACAAATTTGATTTATTTGCAATGTCATGCTGTAAATCAGGTTTGATGTGTTTCCACTGCGAGTCTTTCTCTTTCTTACTACCGTGCAGCTAACAAAGCCATACAGCACTATGAAAGAGAAAGACTTGCAGTGTAAACAAATCAAACTTGATGGGTTTTACAGTTTACATTGTAACATTGTAAAAATCTAACAAGTTCGATTTATTTTCACTGGGATTCTTACTCTTTCATACTACTGCACGGCTTCATTCTAAAGCCATGTTATGTTTAGAACATAGCCATGCGGTAGTTAGTATGGAAAAAAAGCATCACTTTGCAAATAAATCAAACCTGTTAGGTTTGTGCAATGTTATGTTGTAAATTATAAAACCCATCAAGTCAGTGCTTAATTGGTAAATAAAAACGTGCCAGTGCTGAAAGCTCTCCTCTAAAATATGTGGCTGCTGCAATTAAAGGTGCAAGCACAGAATACAGAGGCAGCGTAATCCTAAAGCCATCTTGGGCCTCTTATATCCATTTACAGCCTCTCCCTGCCCCTTCAGCTCACTCTCGCAGCTTTCTGATTTCTCCCAATGTTGAGCTCTTCCCTCCTTCTATTTTTTCTTTACCATATGTGTCTTTTGATCACAGTAAATGCCTGATGCAGAAAACTAAGTGCTGGTGCCCTCCACTGGAAATCACGGTCTCAAATTAAACACTGCTTCGACTGCGAGTATTTCTCTTTCATACTACCGTACCGCTAACGAAGCCGCAAGGTAGTATGAAAGAGAGAGACTTACAGTGGGAACAAACCAAGCATTATGGGTTTTACAATTTACATCATAGCTGCAGAAACCTAACAAGTTTGATTTATTTGCATTGCAGTTTTTTCTCTCTCATACTACCTTACGGCTCTATTCTAAAGACCTTAGTTTAGAATGAAGCTGTATGAAAAATAAAGAATCACAGTGCAAATAAATCAAACTTGTTAGGGTTTTTTAATGTGCATTTCTGGCCCAGAGTAACCCATGTGGGAATGCCATGTGGAGGAGTTATGAAGACACACACCCACCTGTTGCAGAAGCCCTGGGAGCCACGGCTAATGGCGAATAAGTCAAAGGAGCCGCGGGCTGAAAAAGTTGGGAACCACTGGTTTAAGTATATGGTTACACTGCATTACTTTCCCCTGTTTTTTCATGGGGTTATGCCCTCTAGTGGCTAACAATATGGTTACATGACCATATTTTCTTACAAATGATATTTTTGTTATGGTGCCATCAAGGGGCTGTTTAAAGCATTACAGTCTAAAGCCAAAAGTATTTCTGATAAAGGTTTACATGGTAATTGTATATGTTTTAATATTATCTTCCTATTACAATGATGACCATGATTCAGGCCTTCTTAACATCCTTATTACACAGTGACTGTTTAAGCACTTTTGATATGTTTGGGTGACCATTCTAGTTTATTTTTCCTCTGGGGCTGACTTGTGTCTTTTTTGGGGGAATTGTGTTAGCCGGTAGCTCTGATGGTGCGGTGGAGTAATGGTATTCTTTTGGAATTAGCATGGCAGTTTTAAATTAGGATGCTAAATGGCAACATTTTCATTTGTTGCTGCAGTTAGAGGAAGAACGTAAATAGAAGTGCTTTAGTTAAATGCTGGGACACTGGAATTATATGGCAGGAAAATACGAAATTCTGAGGCAGGGTTGTCTAATTTATGTGGCAAGAAAAGTCCAGTTATGGATTTACAATGCCAATAGCTCTAACTCAAGCAAATGCGAGACCTATTGTATTTCAAATACTTCTATTTCTCTGGAGCATGGACCAAGGATTGATTGATTGATTTAAGTTGCTTAGTTTCCTTCCAGTGCTCACACTGTGATTCATGGTATTTTTGTTACTTTTCTGTCCCTCATTTCCCCTTCTATCTACACAATTGGGTTGCTTTTAATTTCTATCCTACACATTTGTTTGTTGTTGCTTTAATTTGTTTTGGAATCCAGCGCTTCCTTTTATAGCACAAAACAAATGGCACAGAATATTAAAGCGGTCAGTGTGACTGCATGTGCTTGAAGGCTGCGCCTCTTCTCTGCGCATACAAATTATGTCTGTTTAAAGCGTACAGTACTCTTAAACTGGACTCCCACAATCTTTCCAGACAAGCAGTCCAGTTACATACATCCAGCGAGCGCTGCCACTAAGCAACATAGACATTTTGGACACTTTTGTGTCTTTTCAAACACACAGTATGTGGCTTTTTAAAGTGCCCCAATTTTAGCATACTCTGCAGATAATCCATTTCTCATTAAAACCTGTGTTCTAAAACTCATGTATTCCATTTCTTCTCTGCACATGAAAAGTATGTGTCAGTTTGGAGTGTGTCAGTTTTGTGCAGTGCAGCAACTATTCCATTTGTCCTTAAAACCTGTGCATAAGTCCTTATTCTCATACATATTCCCCTGGAAGCACTTCTAGGCACCCTATATTAATATGCACTTAGGTGCAAGAGATAAATCTAATGGAGACAGCTATACTCCTCTCCAATCTACCCCACTCTTCCTTGGTTTACCCTACTTCACCTCAGTCTACCCCACTCCACTCTACCCCAACCTATTCCACTCCCCTCGGTCTACCCTCTCCACTCCAATCTTCTCCTCTCTAATGTGCTCCACCTCAGTCTACCCGACCCCACTTTACCCCAGTCTACCCCACTGCAGTCTTCCCCACTGTACCTCATTGCAGGCTACCCCACTCCATTTGACTCCAGTCAGCTCCACTCTACCCCAGTCAACTCCAATCTATTCCACTATCACTCACCTCCAATCTAGCCCACTCCACGCCAGTTACCCCACTCCACTGTAATCTACCCCAACCCAACCTATCCCACTTCACTCCAGTCTATCCCACTGCATCCCAGTCTACCACAATTTTCCCCAAACTACCCTACTCCAATCTACACCGGTCTACCCCACTCCACTTAATCTGCCCCACTTCACCCTACCCCAATCTAAACCACTCCAGTCTAACCCACCACACTCCAGTCTACTCCACTGCTCTCTACTTCACTCCTCTCCAGTCTACTCTACCCCACTCCAGTCTATCCCAGTCCACTCCAGTATACTCTACTCCAATATGTCCTACTATACCCTACTCCACTCCTCTCTACCCCACTTTAGTCTTCCCCAATATACTCCAGTCTGTTCTACTCTAATCCACTCCACCCCAGTCTACCCCAATCCAACCCATTCTACCCCACTCCAATCTACTCCACTCTGCCCCACTGCACTCCAACATACCGCTCTCCACTACACCCAATCTACCCCATTACACCCCAATCTACTCCTCTCCACTCTTTTCCACTCCAACCTACCCCACTTCAATCCATCCCACTCTACTCAACCCCAATCTACCCTTCTCCAATCCAACCCGGTCTACCTCACTCCAATCCACCCCACCCTAGCCCAATCTCTCCCACTCCAGTCTACTCAACTCCACTCTAATCTATCGCACGCCATCACACTCCACCCCAGTTTACCCAGTCCACTGCACTGCAGTCTACCTCTCCCCACTCTACACAACTCCAATCTAGCCCACTCAGATCTATCCCACTCCAATCTACTGCACTGCACCCCAGTTTGCTGCAATCTACCCTACTCCACTCCAGCGTTCCTCATTCAGCTCCACCCTAATATTCTGCAGTCTACATTCCACTCCATCCCAATCTACCCCTCTCCAAACTACACCAATCTGCTCCTCTCCAATTTACCCATATCCACTCCAATTTACCCTACACCACCTCACCCCACTTCAGTGTACCCCACTCGACTTCAGGTAACCCTACCCAACTCATATCTAAACCACTCTACCCCACTTCAATCTATGCCACTACACTTCAATTTACTGCACTCCACCAGACCCCGGTACCTCACTCCACCCCAATTTACCCCACTCCAATATACTGTAGTCTACCCCACCAATTTACACCATTCTATCCCAATCCACTCCACTACAAACTACACCAATTTACTCCTCTCCAATTTACCATACTCCACTCCAGCGTACCCACTCCACCCCACCCACTGTACCCCACCCTATTTCACCCTAGTCCGCCCCACTTCACTTCAATCTACCCCACTCCACCATTGCCCACTCCAATTTACCTCATTCCATTCTACACCACGCCACATGCGTCTACCCAGTTCATTTCATCCCACTTCTCCCATTCTACTCTACTACACGTTCTCCACCCTAATATACACCTCTCACTCTAATCTACCTCTCTACCCACTCCACTTTACCCAGTCCACTCCAATCTACCCTCCTCCACTGTACCTCACTCCACCCCAAATTACCCCTCTTCTCTACCCCTCTGCGTTGTTCCCCACCGTGCTCCACTCTGCCCCACTCTACTCCACCCCACTCCAGTCAGCCCAGCTCCACTCTAGTATACAGCAGTTTACCATATCTACCCCACTACACATTTACCCTAGTCTACCTCACACCACCCCAATTTACAACAGTCCACCCCATTCCACTCTCCTCCTCTGCACTCTGCCCCATTTCCGTTGAGTCTACTACTCTCCATTTCACCCTACTGCACTCAAATCTACCCTCACTCCGGTTTACCCCATTAGACCCCATTTCACTCGAATCTGTCCCACTCCACCCCAGTTTATCCCACTCCAATCTATCCCAGTGCTTCCCATTCCACTCCAGTCTACACCACTCCAGTTCCCCACTCCGCCAAAATCTACTCTACTCCACTCTATCCCAGTCTCCATTCCACCTCACTGCCTTCTAGTCCACTCCAATCCAATGTAGCCCATCCCATTCTACCCCTATCCAACCACTGCAGTCTAACCCACTCTACCGTAATCCACCCCACTCCACTCTGCCCTAATCCACCCCAATCTACCCACTGCACCCCGATCTGCCCCACTCCATTTTACCTTGATCTACCCCACACTCTTTTACTCCAATCTACCTATTCCACTCCAATCTACCCAACTCTATCCCAGTCTATCCTACTCCACTTCAGTCTATTCCAGTGCACACCACTCCAGTCCATTCTACCCCTCTCCAGCCCACTGCACTCCACTCCCCCAATCTACTCCACTCCCCCAATCTTCCAGTTTGTCCAAATCTATCCAACTCCACTCTGTTGCAATCCACCACACTTCACTCCAATGTGCCCCACTCCACTCTAGCTCACTCCAGTCTACTCCACTCCAATCCCCGCTCCTCTCCACTAAAATCTACCTCAATGTACCCGCTTCAATCTAATACTCTCCCAGTCTACCTTACTCCAATCCATTCTATCCGCCTTCCCACTCCATTCTAACCAACTGTACTCCAATCTACCCCACTTCACTCCACCCCGATTGTCCCCCACTTAACTCCATTTTACTCAGTCCACCCTACTCCATCCCAATCTTCCAAACTCCACTCCCATCCACTCTATTGCATCCCAGTCTATTCCAATCTACCCCGTGTCAGTCCCTTCTACCCTACGCCATTATACACAGTCCAATCTAACCCAGTCTACCCTACTCCACCCAACTCCATTTAACCCCACTCCATCCCAGTCTATCCCACTCACCCCAGTCTATTCCAATCAACCCCACTCCAGTCCACCCCATTTCAGTCTACACCATTCCACTCATTGTACCCCATTCTACCCAAATACCCCACAACACCCCAAACTACCCCAATCTACTGCAGTCTACCCCACCCAATTCTATTCCACTCTATCCCAAACACTCACTCCAATCTACCTCAATCCATTCCACTCTGTCTACTCCACTCTACCCCACTCCATTCCACCCCCTCCTCTCCACTACAATCTACCCAAGTCTGCCTCACTCCAATCCATCCCATTTGACCCCAATCTCCCCCACTCCAATCCACTCCAGGCTACTGTATTCCAGTACACCACACCCCACCGCACTCCACTCCACTTCAGTTCTCTACCCACTACTAACTTTTAGCCATGCTGAATAGCAGCCACACTTGTGTATAACATGGGCAAAACACATTGCCAAGGCCAATAGCTCTTGCATAGGCAAGCCCTATTGACTTGACTTGGGCATTGCTTGTTTAATTTCCTTATGAGTCAGTAACATTGAATGTAATTCTGATGCTGATTTTTTTTTTTTTGTTATTTATTTTTTAATGGTCAAGGATAGTGTTGCTGTTTATCCAGGTCTGTGTTTCCAGTTAGAAAATGTAGCAGTAAATAGTACTCTTGAAGAGTCTCCCTCTTTGGACTAGAGAAATCATTCTCTTTTTTTTTTTTCTTTTTCTTTTTACATTTCCAAACCTCTGTTTTTTTTTTTTTCCTTCTTGTTGGACCATAGTCCAAAACGTCAGACTCTAATCTACTGCAGCTACCTGTCTAGAAGATTTGCTGGTAAGATCTTGATTTTCTCAGGTCTGCGCTCAATGGGTTTCAATCTTGTCTTTGGCTGTTGTAAATCGTTCTGAGGTCTTTAATTGGCAAGTCACCCATCACAAAATTTTTGTTTGATGGCATTTGTGGCTATAGGTACACATGCTCTGCATACTTCCACCATCTAGTGTTGGATCCGGAAAGTTGCAAGTTTTTGTTCCGAAAAGTCTTTCAAGTCACAAGGTATAGTTGCTCCTTCTGTTTCTGTAATGCACATGGGCATCTACTCCATCTTCATATTGGTTTCTTCCACTATCAGTTCCAGTTGTGTTTTCACTGTTCTCCAGTTCAAGGCCGTATTAGGCCTTTTTGTCCATTTGGGAAACCTTCATTCTGTGGAGATTGTTATAGAACACAGTGCTTCTTTTCCCTTGTGTTCCGGGATCAAAGATAATTCTATTCCAACTGTCTCGATCGAGGCCCTCAGGGCTGTGCCATTTGGGCCACCATTTTCTCTATTCCACACCTCGGAGAAGGAAATCCTGATGGAATGGGGGCCCTTCCGTTTCTGTCCAAAGTGTCACTTGAAATTTCCAAGAACCGATCTCTACCAGGTTTGCAGCCTTTGTCTATCGCCAGAGCATAGAGAAGATGACTGTGAAGCTTGCCTGACTTTCCGGTCGAAAGAGACTGTGCACAATCAGAGAACTTGTCGACAAGAGATGCAGCAGCAAAGTTTTGAGACACCCAATATATTTGGTATCCAGGACACCATGTCAGAAACCGAGCAGCAGCAAGAACTTCAGGAGGCTTCAGCTGCTGAGGAGGAGACTTCTCCATTTAAGACTCTGACTCGGATGCCGGAAAGATGCTCGAGATGCAGGAAACTCCAGAGGGTCAGTCAACAATGAGTAAGCCTCCCCTACTCCTACCAAAAAACTCACAAATACGGAACAAAAGAGACGCCACTGGTCTGGGGCCATGACAGACATCGAAAAACTGTATCAGATGCCTCACCTTCAGGCTCGGACCGAATCCAAAACATAAGCCTTCCACCTCAGTACCGACCCGAACATCCCCCTGCTTTGGTACCGAAACCTTCTGCATCACACTGTGCACCGACTGTTTCAACACTGAAGAGACTTCCTACCCTGACCACTTCGGCACCAAAAGTAAAGAATGTTTCTACGCCAAGGAAACTCGCTCTCCATGCTGCTTCTGAGCCATTAATGTCCCCTGAGCCCATTCTTCACAAAATGAAGTAACCGCTTCATACCAAGGAGTCACAGCTGCACATACAACCACACACAGGGAGAGTGCTGATTAAAGCTGTGGTTACTATCCCATCTTAGAGACAACTTTCCTCCAAAGAGGCTGTTGATCCACTAACGTTTCCAGCTAAACATTGGAGAGTGGAAAAGGAGTTGGCAGGTATCCATCCACCTCTACCTTCACCACCAGTTACTCCACCACTACTAACTCCAGCGGCGGCTCCTCCACTATGGCGGAGGAGCATCGAACCCCCGCCAGCAGTAGCAGCTGCAAAACCTTTACAAGAAAACTATAAACTGTGTTTATTATCGTCGTCTTGTAAAGGGACGGGCCACTGGCTGTAACGAGAACGTAGTGGGAGTGCTCAGCACTCCCCCCTCCCCCTCTGTGTTCATGTGTCTGACCATCTGTCTCGGGCCGGCCAAACACGCATGCGCACTGTGCTCTTTCCAGCTCAGCACTGTGTTGCCCGGCATAGGCTCCCACCAATCCTACTGCCGCTCTGAACAGCGTCAGGATTGGCTGCAGGGCAGGCTGGGAGCCTATGCCCCCAGTGACCAGCAAGATGGAGTGGTGGAGACCTGGCAAGGCATTTTTTTTTTTTTTTTGGCTTTTTTAAGTTTGTTTATTTTGCCCCCCCACCCCACCCTGCTTGTGCACAACCGCGCAGCGAGCCGCGCTTGACTAACTCCTCCTTCCCCACGATCTCAGGGTGATCTTTTTGACAGCTCTCAACAGGGCTCAGAATATTATTTTCATTATACACAGGACGACAATCTAACCCCTCCCCCCCTGCCCCCACATCCAAACACAGTCCCTTGGTCTCAATATGATGTGAGCACTTACGTACACTGACAGAGGTTTACCCAGCTAGACCTTCTCCACTGGACAGTACCACTTTGTTTCAGTAACTCATTGGGAGGGCAGCTGCGTACCATCAGGTGTCTCTTCACAAAGAGCCCATTGAGGATGATTACCTTTTTGAGACACTCACCAGCTCACATAAAGCCACACAATACCTACCTATGTTCAAGGGTATGTTGAGGCATGCATGTCATATTTTACAAGACCCCACTATAGAACATTCATTATCACTCCACGTGTAAAGACAAAATACAAGTCCTCCCCGTCTGACCCAGTTTTTTTATTAAAGGTCACATTCCCGCTGACTCCCTGGTTGTGTCCAATGCCAGGAAAAGAGTGAATGAACTCAATCAGCTCAGGATGCTCCACCTTCTGATAAGGAAGGTAAGCTTATAGATGTCTCTAGCGAATGTGTTGCTACACAATCTGCCAATAGCCGGTGAATGGCCAACACACAATGCTTACTTGCCAGATACGATCATGCACACCTGGATGAAATGGAGGAGCTTCTCAGTACCTCCAAGAGGTGCATAAGAAAAGAGGTCCAGATATTGTCAGTTAGGGGCAGTTAGTTTCCAACAATTCCTTCTGCTGTGCTTTAGACTCAGCTGACACAGCACCGAGAGGAATTAACACCAGTGTCCTTTTATGCTGTCATGCGTGGCTACACATGTTAAGCTTCAAGCAGGAAGTACAGCAATCTATATTAAACGTTTTGATAAAGAACGTTGGAGAAAATGAAGAACAATGAGGTGGCGAAGTCTATATGGGCATAACAATCTCTTGCCTCTTGTGGTACTTTTCAGTAGGTCTCAATTTACATCAGCCTCTAAGCCTTCTACATCTGCAATCCTATTGTAAGAGACAACAGCAGACACAATTTCACCGAGGGTTTTACAGGGGTTCCTATAGAGGAAATAACTACATAGGTAGGGGAAAAACACCCTCCCCTCGAGCCTCCTCCACTGCCACCAAGCAGTGTCTCACTACACCTTCCTTCCGATAACCAAACACCTTCAGGAGGACGATTTCAGTTCTTTTTACACAATTGGCAAAAAATCACCCCAGATCAATGGATGTTGGGTGTTGGATATTATCCAGCATGGTTATTGTCTGGAGCTCAATTCCTCACCTCCAAACATTCCGCTTTGCACTCACAATTTCTCACAAGAACATCTCACTCTCCTCAAACAGGAAGTGCAAGCCTTACTTCTCAAAGGGGCAATAGAACCAGTTCTCTTACAACACCAGGGAACTGATATGTATTCTCTATAATTCTCCCCCCCCCCCCAAAAAAAAAAAATGGCTCTTTAAGACCTATAGACCTATATTGGATCTCAGGCCGTTAAATCATCACATCACATCAAAACACTTTCACGTGGTCACACTGCAGGATGTGATCCCAGTGCTGCAACAAGGCAACTTTTTGTCAGCACTAGATCTTATAGACACTTAGGGCCAGATGTACGAAAGCTTTTTCCCATAGACACATAATGGGTAAAATCCTTTCGTACATCTGGCCCTAAGTTTCACATTCCTATACACCCAGCACATTGCAAATACCTCCAGATTTGTGATAGAAGAATGTCACTACCAATTGAAAGTGCTTTCTTTTGGAGATACAACAGCTCCAAGGGTGTTTACGAAATGACTCGCAGTAGTAGCAGCTCGCTTGCACAGGCAGAAAATCCATGTCTACCCATACCTAGACGACTGGCCCATCAAAACCAGCAATCACAGTTAATGCTTGCATCATACCAAAGTCACAATATACTTACTTCATCAGAAGTCCCATCTCAACCAACTTCAAATACAGCCCTATTTAGGGGCCATTCTCAATACATAATTGAAAAAATCATGTCCGAATGCAGCGAGTATACAAAATATTCAAATACAGATTTCTTATTTTCATCCCAACCACCCAGTCACAGTAAAATTATTCATGAAGCTCCTGGAGGGGTGATGGCTTCTTGCGTTGTGATAGTACAACGTACTTGTCTTCACATGCTCCTATTGCAGGAATATCTTTCACGCCAATGGTCTCAGGCACGGGGTCAATTAGATGATCTAGTGTTGGCGGACAGCCGCACCTTTCACTCTCTGCAGTGGTGGAACAAAACCAACCTGTTAAAAGGGCGGCCATTCCTGGACCCTGTTCCGAAGATCATTCTGACAACGGACGCCTGTCAGACAGAGTGGGGTGCTCACCTGCAGGACCTCACAGTCCAGGGCTCCGGGATCACACACATCAAGCCCTGCACATCAACGTTCTATAGCTGCTAGCTCTTTACCTAGCACTCAAAGCCATTCATCTCACCAATAAGGTAGTTCTCATATGCACAGACAGCATGACAACCATATATTATGTGCAAAAACAGGGTGGGGGACATTCACTATGTCTCGCCTTGCTCAGACAGTTTGTTATTGGGCAATTCGCCACAATTTATACCTGTTAGCAAAGCACCTCCCAGGAACACACAGCAGTTTTTCTCGACCTTCTCAGCAGCATGCGGCAACAAGTCCACAAGTGGGAACTCCACCCGAGTCCTTATCCCCTACTTTCAAAAGTGGGGATTTCTAGACATAGACCTCTTTGCAGCAGAAGAAAACTCTAAATTCCCAAACTTCACATCCAGGTTCCCACACCCTCAATCCAAGGGCGCAATGCTCTATGCATGTACTGGGCAGGGATATTGTCCTTTGCTTTTCCACCTCTCTCTCATTCCGTATCTGGATCGGAAACTCAAGCAAACTTATTTCACACTCATTCTAGTGCCACCCACATGGGCCGAACAGCCATGGCTCACCACTCTTACTACTTTCAGTAGTACCACTCGAGAAGCTTCCCCTCGACCTTGACCTTCTCACTCAGAATCAAGGTCATATCAGACACCCCAATTTCAGGGAGTTGAATTTTGCAATTAGGCTCCTGAAGTCATAGAATTCGATTATTTAGACCTACCTCAAGACTATATGGATATTCCGAAGGAAGCACATAGACCAACTACTAGGTTATGTTATGCAGCAAAATGGAAATGTGTTGTGCATTTTTGCATTGAAATCCCTTCAAAGTGTCAGCCCAAATATCCTCCTTTACCTTCTTCATTTACACAATGCAAACTTACCATACACTTCCATAAGGCTCCACTTAGCAGCTATATATCTTCAGAACAGACCACACTTGACACTCTTCAAAATTACTGTAATTAAAGCATTTTTGAAAGGGCCCAAAAGTGTAATACTGTCAAGACTACCTCCAGTGCCTTCTTGGACCCTTAATGCGGTCTTCACTAGACTTTTTAGCCCACCATTTGAGCCACTTCACTCATGTCCTTTACAGTTCCTATCATGGAACTTGGCAGTTTCAGTTGCCATAACTCCCCTTTGTGAGCTCCAGGCAATAACTTTACAGGATTTTTTCCCCAAATACATAAGGATAAGGAGGTTCGTCGTACCAACCCAAAGTTTTTACCCAAAGTAGTATCTCATTTTCAAATTAATCTAACAATTGAATTGCTAGTCTTCTTGCCTAAATCAGACTTGGTTGCTGAAAGAGCTCTACACACATTAGATGTTAAGAGCGCTAATGTTCCTTATTGATGGGACGAAACTTTTTAGGAAGTCAAAATAACTTTTTATTGCTTTTTCCCCACCATATAAAGACAAACCTGTTACTAAATCTACTGTAGTAAGATGGATTGTCAAATGCATCCAAACTTGCTATGCAAAAGCTAAAATGCCACTATCTATCCCACCTACAGCATGCTCAGCTGGTTATAAAAAAAAAGTGCATCTATGGCTTTTTTTTAGGTAACATTCTCATAGTTGATAGATGCAAAGCAGCAACATGGGCTACACCACACACTTTCACTAAACTTTAGTGTGTGGATGTCTTTGCACCCCAGCAAGCTAATGTAGGCTTGGCAGTGCTATGTACTCTTTCAAAATACTGAAACACCCACAGGTTAGCCAATGCTTTTAGGATGGTTCTGCTTTACAGTGTGCAAAGTATTTGTATCTACAGTAACGCATGCCATCAAACGGAACATGTTACCCAGTAAGCATCTGTATTTGGCATATAGTGCTGTTTCACTTCCACCCAGCCACCTCCCTCGTCATGTGGTTGTATTAGTCTTAGCTACACATTAACATGTATGAGCATTTTCAGTCACTTCACATTATACATCACTCAATTCCTATATCAAGTGCAGGTAAACAATGTGAAGATGGAGTCGATGCCCATGTGCATTACCACCAAGAGGAGTAGTCACTATACAGCATGACTCGAAAGACTTTTCGGAACTACAACTTGCAACCATTTGGACCCAACTCTAGATGACGGAAGTATGCAGAGCATGAGAATTGACAGCACTACATGCCACAAACAGATGCTTACTTGTGCAAGCAACACTTTCCTTTTTTTTTCTCAAACTGATTCTTTGTTCTGCACTGCTTTCCTTTAGTTACGTTTGTACCCTAAGCGCTGCTCTCGTTGAACGTAAGCCAGTGCTTCCATCACATCTGTTGGTTAGCAAAGGGTCATTTAAAAGTAGATGTTCACATGTTTTATTTCCTATCCTTATTCTATTTTTAGTGGACAGGTACTTTAGTACTGTCAAATGGCCGCACCCCATTGGTGGTTAATCTCTTCTTACTAAATTGAATGTCCAATATATAAATCTCTTCTTCTACGATTGACCAAGTTGAATTCTTGCAGGTATTAGGGCCAGGTTTCCTTGGAGATTATTATACTAAAATGATCTGGTATTTATTGTTGTCATAGAGATTCCTCTCCCTTGTGGATGTATACACTATTAGAATCGTCAGCCACGAAGTTATCTCTGGAGATAGTTATTTCTAGAGGTAAATAGCTTAAAAATGTTTTTAAAGAACATGAATGTGTGCCTGGTTGTTCCAGTGCATGACAACTGAAATTATGATGGAGTTAATAGTGCCTTTTTTATGTCTTAAAGAAAAATGTTTTTGTTTACCTCCTTTTCTGTATAACGATTTGTTGCGCGATTGTGAAACTCAACTACTTCATTTTTAACTCTTTAAATGCTGCGAGTTGTGAGACAGGTGCTTGCAGGGCTGCTGAACAAGCTCTGCTTTTTTTCCTCTAAGTTGATCGTACAGAGCCACTGACTGTGAAGTACTGGGGGGAGGTGTGTGTTATTTGTGTTTTAGGTAGTGAGTATTTTGAGCTTAGCCTGTTTATATATGATTTGCTATTGAAGCTTGTACTTCTGATGGATACAACTACCTGTGGATTCCTCACCTCATGAATACTCCCATGGCGCCAGCATTTGACGGAAATCTTCTTACTAGTCTCTGCACGTCGACGAGGACGTCACTCTAGCCCACGCGACGCCGTCTGACGTCATACAGGCAATAAGAAGTCCTCGCCGACGTGCCGATGACAGTTCCCTTTTTTCCGTGCATTCGAAACGGTTATCTTCGAGGGAGTTACTGTTACCTTCGTGGTTACAGTGTATTGTCTGCTGCGTAGTCTTCTCTGCGGTAACAATGTCTCAGAGGAAGTCGGGTTTCAAGCCCTGTCGAGAGTGTGGGGGCAAGATGTCAGTTACAGATCCTCACTCCGACTGTCTATGGTGTTTGAGCTCCGACCACGACGTCTCGACTTGCGATTCATGTCAACACATGAATCCGAAGGCCCTCAAAGAGCGCGAGGCCAAGTTATTCATGGCAAAGTCAAAGAAGAAGGAGAAACATCATAAGAAGTCTTCTTCGCCAAGGTCTCACCGGCGTCATCGAGACTCCCGGCGCCGTAGAGACTCACGACGTCACTCCAGCAAGGAGTCTCATTCGAGGTCACCTTCGGCTCGGCGTCGGAGGACTTGGGAGGTCAGCCCCACGGTCACGCCGCATCCATCGACGCCGTTGCCCTCTCCGGCGTCACCGACTTCACCTGGTCAGGCGTCAGTGATTGAGGTGGTGCAGCCTCTTGTGTTTTCTCCGGCGTCGCAGACGTCGAGGCCGGCGTCGGGGTCGCCTTCGATCCAGGCACCCCAGTATCCGGCTTTTCCCACTCCTGGAGCCGATAGTACCGCGTTTCTTAATGCGATGTATACCATCTTTCAGCAGATGGCTCCAGGAGCTGCTCCGGCTGGTCCTTCGGGGCCCTTGGCCTTTTCGTTGGGTGATCCTGCGCCTCTTCGGCCGGCACCCTTTATGCCCTTTCTCCCTTTTGGGAATGTGGGCTCGGCGCCGGTGCCGGCGTCGGTGGCCGCTCCGGTGGCTTCGGATGTTTCGGCCCCGGAGGTTGCCCCTCCGTCGAAGTCAGGATTTTGCCCTGTGACTCCGGTTGGTCCATCGGCTCCAAGACCTCGTCCTCCGGCTCCTGCCTCGGCGCCGAAGCTGCCTGTGGCGCCGGACGCGGCGTCAGATGCTTCTGGAGATCGGCGCCGTTCTTCGACGTCGGCGGAGGCCATGTCGACTCCGCGTATCGAGGAGAGACTTCATTCGAGGAGGCGTGCTCTCCGTCTTTTAGAAGAGCAAGAGTACCAGCGAGTCCTAGAGGAGGGAGAGATTGAGGACTCTGGAGACGGACTGCATGGTCTGGATACAGCCAGTGGGCTGGACACTTCCCCTGAGTGGGACCTTTCATCTCCAGGGGAATATACGGAGGAGGCTGCTTCCTTTCATGCTGTGGTGAGGAAGGCAGCGAGCTTTTTGGACCTGCCTTTGCCGGTGGCAGAGGCAAAGCAGAATTTGCTGACAGAGGTATTGCATCCGGCCTCTGCTGCAGCTGAGCCTCTCTTGCCATTTAATGAGGCTTTGCTGGATCCGGTGTTGGAGGTGTGGAAGAAGCCGGTGTCTTCCTCGGCCGTTCATAGGGCTGTGGCCAGGAGGTATCGAGCTGCACCATCTGACCCTGGCTTTCTCTCTAGACACCCTACGCCGGAGAGCTTGGTGGTGCAAGCCTCCTGTTCCTCAAAGTCAGCGCCTGGTTCCTTCCCGACGGTGCCTGGAGACAGAGACTCCAAGAAACTGGATGCGCAGTCCAACAGACTGTTTGGAGCCAAGGCAGATTCGGCCTTGGAACGATTTAAGGAGAGCAGAGCCACAGCCAAATCGTTAGGACTGCAAGCTCCTTCTTCCTCTGCCTCTTCTAGAATTTTCAGGAGGTTTCGGGGATTTGGGCGTGGCTCTTATTCCTCTTCCTTTCGGGGGAGGTTCCAGCAACCCGCCTCTTCCCTCCCCTATAGGTCATTTAGAGGGAGGGGGAGGGGTGGGGTCCGTACCAGAGGAGCCTCTCAACAGCACTCTGCCTCTTCCTCGTCCTCTGGAGGGGTGCAGCAGGGGAAGCAGCCTTAGGCTTCCACCGTTTCCCACTCACTCCTCTCCTGTAGGGGGAAGATTACAGCGTTTTCTCCACAAGTGGAGGTCTATCACAACGGACACTTGGGTTCTCGGCATTGTGGGAAAAGGCTACGCCCTTCCCTTTCGGGAGTTCCCGCCCCTCATCCCGCCCCGCCCATCTTATTGTTCAGAAGAACACCTCCTGTTGCTAGAACAGGAGGTTCAAGTCCTCCTTTCAAAGGGCGCGGTAGAGTTGGTCCCAGAGCAGGAAAAGGGTCGAGGTTGTTACTCAAGATACTTCCTGATTCCCAAAAAGGATGGTCAGTTGAGACCAATCCTGGATCTGAGGATCTTGAATTGGTTCCTCAAACAGGAAAAGTTCAAGATGCTGACCCTAGCACAGGTGCTTTTGGCGTTGAACAAGGAAGATTGGATGGTGTCTGTCGACTTGCAGGATGCTTACTTTCATATCCCGATACTCAAGTCGCACAGGAAGTATCTCCGGTTTGTGGTAGGGTCGCAGCACTATCAGTTTGCGGTCCTCCCGTTTGGTCTTACTTCAGCACCTCGAGTCTTCACAAAGGTGATGTCAGTGGTTGCGGCGGAGCTCAGAAGGAAGGGGATAGCAGTATTCCCTTACTTGGACGACTGGTTGATCAAAGCCAAGTCCCCGGAGCTTGTGTCGCATCATCTGCAGTCAACAACCCAGTTGTTGTTCGACCTGGGCTTTTCGGTGAACGTGCCCAAATCTCACCTGGAGCCCTCTCAGCGCCTCCTGTTCATAGGGGCAGTACTGGATACAACATTGAGTCGAGCCTTTCCTCCGCCTCAGCGGATTCAAGATATTCAGGAATTGGTTCCAATGTTTCGAAATGGAGCGGTAGTTCCAGTCCTCAAGGTCCTTCGTCTGCTCGGTTTGTTCGCCTCCTGCATTCTGTTGGTCACGCATGCTCGCTGGCACATGAGGGCTCTTCAGTGGTGCCTCCGAAGGCAGTGGTCTCAACACAAGGGAGATTTAGAAGGTACTGTCAAGATCTCCAGAGATGCTGCTGTGGAATTGAAGTGGTGGATTGCGGGCAACAATCTTTCACAGGGGAAGCCGTTCGCGCAGTCGCCACCAGTGGCCACGGTAATAACGGATGCCTCCACCCTAGGATGGGGAGCTCATCTGGGGGATCTGGAGATCAAAGGGCTTTGGTCTCCAGAGGAACAGGTGTTTCATATCAATCTGTTGGAGTTACGGGCTGTACGTTTGGCTCTCAAGGCCTTCCTCCCATCCCTTCGTGGTCAGTCGGTACAGGTCCTGACGGACAATACTACCACGATGTGGTACATAAACAAACAGGGAGGAGTAGGGTCGTACCTTCTCTGCAGAGAAGCTCTTCGGCTATGGTCCTGGGCAAAGGACCATCAGATTTGCTTGGTGGCAAATCATCTGGCCGGGGTCTTGAATGTACGTGCGGACAGTCTCAGTCGCCAATTCTCGGCAGACCACGAGTGGCGTCTCCATCCAGATCAAGTCTGTTTAATCTTCCAGATGTGGGGGTTTCCTCGGATAGATCTGTTTGCCACTCGGGAGAACGCGCATTGCCCGTTATTCTGCAGCCTCCAGTATCCGATGCAGGGAGCGTTGGGGGACGCGTTTCAGATAACCTGGTGCGACCAGTTGCTTTACGCGTTTCCCCCCATACCCTTGATTCCTCGAGTGTTGAGGAAAATTCGCCAAGACCGGGCCCAAGTCATCTTAATAGCTCCGGATTGGCCAAGGAGGGTATGGTACTCCGACCTTCTCCAACTCTCACTGTGCCCTCCGCTCCGTCTCCCTCTCAGGGCAGACCTCCTCTCGCAGTCGCAGGGGCAGGTTTTACACCCCAACCTCCAGAGTCTGCACCTACATGCTTGGAGATTGAACGGGGCAACCTGAGTTCCTTCTCTCTCCCGCCTGATGTAGTGGATGTTATCTTAGCGGCCAGGCGACACTCCACTAAATCTATCTACGCTAATAGGTGGTCTAAATTTGTTATGTGGTGTGGAGAGAGACAGATTGATCCCTTACATGCTCGTCTGTCACATGTTTTGTCTTTTGCACTGTCTCTAGCGCAGAAAGGTTGTGCAGTAGCTACCATTAAGGGTTATTTGTCGGCCTTGTCAGCCTTCATTTGTCTTCCAGACCAACCATCGTTATTTAAATCCCCTATTGTTCTCAGATTCTTGAAAGGTCTTCTGAATCAATATCCTCCAAAACCATTCGTTATGCCTCAATGGGATTTGTCCTTGGTCCTGACTTTCCTTATGGGGTCCCCTTTTGAGCCTATGCATTCTTGCCCCTTAAGGTATTTGGTTATTAAAACAGTATTCCTGGTAGCTATAACATCTGCAAGGAGAGTGAGTGAGTTGCAGGCCTTATCGGTTAAACCCCCTTATATAACGTTTTATGGGGATAAGGTGGTGTTGAGGACCAAGGCTGCTTTCCTTCCGAAGGTTGTTTCACCCTTCCATTTGGCTCAGACAATCACTTTGTCCACGTTTTATCCTCCGCCTCATCCTTCAAAGGAGGAAGAAAGACTACATCGCCTGGACCCAAAAAGGGCGTTGAGCTTCTATATCGACAGAATGAAGGATATCAGGCTGGAGGATCAGCTGTTTGTCGGATACGTGGGCAAGAGGAGAGGAAAGGCAGTCCACAAGAGAACACTCTCCAGGTGGGTTGTTCTTTGCATTAAAATCTGTTACTCTTTGGCAAAGAAGGATCCGCCTGAGGGCATTAGAGCTCACTCCACCAGAGCTAAGTCGGCCTCTTCGGCCTTGGCCAGGGGTGTTCCTGTGGTTGACATCTGCAAGGCCGCAACTTGGTCGTCCCTTCACACTTTTGTGAAACATTACTGTTTGGACTCTGAGGTCAGAAGGGACGGTCATTTTGCACGGTCAGTGCTGCAGGATTTCTTGGTTTGACCATTTAGGCACCCACCGCCGGGCGTGGTACTGCTTTGGGACTCTATTCATGAGGTGAGGAATCCACAGGTAGTTGTATCCATCAGAAGAACGAGTTACTTACCTTCGGTAACGACTTTTCTGGTGGATACATTAGCTACCTGTGGATTCCTCACGGTCCCACCCGCCTCCCCGTTGCCTTTTTGGTCTCTCCAAGCAATCCTTGAGGGTGCTCCTTTTGGTCTTCAAAGTTGCAATACATTTTGCATGTATGATATTTGTATATATGTGTATATGTATATATAAATCTATATATATATTGGGTATATACATGATTCGTATGTATAAATATATTTATTTGTTTAAAAAAAAAAAAAAAAAAAAAGGTTATATTAAATCTACAGCTATTTTATTGCAATGTTGTGTGATTTACAATATTAAGAGATGTTGCTTTGCTCTTTCATTGCATTGGGTTATTATTATTATTCTCATGCACGTAAAAAATGTTGGTACTGTCATCGGCACGTCGGCGAGGACTTCTTATTGCCTGTATGACGTCAGACGGCGTCGCGTGGGCTAGAGTGACGTCCTCGTCGACGTGCAGAGACTAGTAAGAAGATTTCCGTCAAATGCTGGCGCCATGGGAGTATTCATGAGGTGAGGAATCCACAGGTAGCTAATGTATCCACCAGAAAAGTCGTTACCGAAGGTAAGTAACTCGTTCTTCTTTACCTATGTAGAGTAAGTGGGGGAAGCCTCTGTACTGCGGCCTGTGCTGTAATGTGTGTGAAGATTGCCCTGCTCCTGCTGATGTTTGTCTGATGGAGAAGCTATAGCAATGACATGTTTGAGTTTGCGTGTAGTTTACACTGCCACTGTGGCTTCTACCTTCCATGTCCTGTGGGCGTAGGGAAGCTTACACTGCTGTATGCCTGGGCTGCATCTGTTCCGTTTGAGCAACTCTCGCACTGGTGCAGTGTTGGTATTGTACCTGGTGACCACTTCTGCTGCGCAAAAGCAAAAACGGTTGCATTTGCTAGTGCTTGTTTTCACAGTACACTGGACAATTGCTTCTGTTCTTGTTTAGGATTAGCTTTAGGGTGGAAATTAAGTTAGGAGAGGGAGGAGTTAACTGGCCCTGTGGCTGTCAGAGGAACTGTCCCCCTGGGCCTGTGATTCGCCGTCCCAGATGGCAGATGTACTTATCTTTATTCGCACGTTTAGCCTTTGGCTTAGTTTCTGGGATTGGAGGAGTGCTGGGTTTCATAAAAATGTTTATTTGAGATTTGTTGTAGTTTGTATATTTCACGTGTTTGTTTTTATCGAAACTGTTGGCATTGCAGTTTATGGATTTTGACATGCAACCTTTTCGCAGGGCAGTAAAACAGTTTGTACTTTACCGAGAACGCAGTCTCTTGCTTTTCAAAGACATGCATTTTAGGGGAATTAGGAGTCCTTTGAAGGTTCATTCTCATTCCCTCAGAAGAGGCAACATCATTGGCATTCCTAAGACAAGTTCCCATTGCAGACATGCATAATGTAGTAATGCCCGTCAGTCCACATGCTATTTACGACGATCACTGTCTTCTAGGAAAGCAGGTTCTGTCCAGCTTTTTTGTTCGCAGCATGGTCGAGCAATTGTCCTGTCACCCCTCACAGTATTACAATCATGAATCAAATTGACAACCATTTGGGAAATACACGGAGCAGGATTGCACAGTAGATCTAAACTGCATTAATGGTGACACTGGTACTAAGTGAAAAAACGCTCCCTGTGCTCCTCCAGCCATGCCCTCCCTTAGCGTATCCCATGCTGCAACCCTGCACTGATGTGGCACACAGGACTGTTCTCACATGCGCTAAGGGAAGCCCCCACAAGGAGGGCTGCCCTTTAAAGTAGCAGGATTCTTCTTGGAGAGTTTTTTTTTTTTCTTACCCTGAATACGGATGCAGCTCTTCCATCTAGTTTTTTAATAGGAAAAGCAAAGACTGAGTATTGGTGCGTTTGTTTTTTATCACCACCGCTTACTAATCTGTATCAAAGTTTCCTTTGCATCTTCCTCTCTAAAACGACAGTCCACTCTTTGCTAGCTAATTAAGTCTAGCTTACTGACAATTTTAATTGTCTTTTTCAAAAAAGACATCTAGTGGACCATACCAAAAATGTAAAAGTGAGTGTTGTGCCATCCCATTGCTTACCATTGATTGGCTTTCTTGTCAGTTTCTTTTGCTTGCTTCTTATTTCATTTGTTTCCTTCCTCTGCTGTTTGTCTTTTCCCAGGAGCATAGCTTATTTACTATCCTTTTTGATTGACTGACTTTTAATCTTCCACTGCTCTTATTCGGGGAACCACTTTTTTTTCTTTTGCTATCAGCGTAATATGTGAGTGTTTTGTTCCTTTTTGCAGTGTTTTTTTTCTTTTTCTATTGAATACGTCCTCTCTCAAATAGCTGTACCTAGGTGCTCCCGTGTTGGTGCCTCCTCCATTATCACATCCATTGGTTCTACCCTCACTGGCTTTTTATTTTATCTTCTTCTATTCTCTCCCTCGACTTCAATCTCTTCTGTTGGTCCCCGCCCACTTCCTGTTGCTTCCCCCAACTCCCGCTTATCCTATACTCTCCCATCTTTTGCTGTCCTAAAAAAAAGGTTGTTTTTCCCCCTTTTTCATTTTCTTTTTTTTTTTTTTTTTTTGAGGGCTTGCAACTGTAATTTGCTGTTCCATGTAAAAAGAAATAACATAAATTTTCACACAAGTATTATTATTATTTTTTAAATTTTACTCGCCTAATGGCATCTCTGAACACCAGCATTATTCTGTAACTAAGTAACAAGAACGGACCTTCTACCAGTGGGAAGCTGGGCTTATAGTACATACATAGAACAATGGTTTACCTGGAAAATTCATGTATATACTTCTATAAATATACCAACACAGGTGAATGGTAAGCAATTAATGCAAACACAACAACCACACTATAGCCCAATAGTAATTTAGTATCAGTTAAGTTAAACCTGTAAATTTTAATGATTTGGTTTTATAAAGGGTGAAAATGCCCATTGGCGTCTTGGCGCTGGCAACTGTCAAGGATAGACCGCGAGACCAGGCTGGTAAACTGTTGATTAGAAAACACCCACGTTTTGAGTGCCTTCCTGAAATGTAGCAGGTTGATCTGACATTTTGTGTGTAATGGAAGACTATTCCGTAGTTTGACAGTGGAGCCTATGAAACTTTTGCTACCCCAAGATGCCCTTTTACATTTAGGAGCCACCACATTCTTCTCAAAGCTTAGAAAACATGGGATGGTCATAAATAGTCAAAAAGAACACAATTGTGCAGTGTCCCAAAGAGAATAAACACACAGAAGTGAATTTATATACAAAAGTTGCACTTTAAAGTATGTATTCTACAGCACACAAATTATTGCTCTATATGAAAATCTAATTACTTATGCCAATTTCTTCACGACCATGGTTGTGTTCCACGAAATGTGGCATTGGCAACTCTACATCTGATCCTACTGCTGTTGTCATATATGCTTCTTTACCTGGTGTGTCGTTTACTGTACATTAATTGCTTTACAGGGGTACTAAATGCAATACATAGCGCTTGATGAATTACAGTTGGAGAAAAACTTCAATTCTTGATGCACTGTGCTATGCTGAAATGTTTGAGTTTACAGTGACTTTACAGGCAACACAACTGGAACATTTAAAATGGCTTACCACTTTTGGCATTCCCCAGTTTACTTCTTGGCTTTTACTTCTTAGCATATTTGTAGAAGTATATAAATGAATTCCAAGTGAACTATTGTTATGTTTATGTAGCATTTAGTAGGCACGTGTATCTACGGCGATGCACAATCGTGTCTGCATGGCAACACCTGCGGAATGAATGCCTCCTCTTCACATGTATGTATGTGTGCATGCATGTCACCGTGCCTTTTTTTAATTTTTTTGCTGATGCTGAACAGCATTGACAAAAAGCATGGGGAAAGTTAGTAGATCAAAAGGCACATTTTGGTTTTGCAGAAACTTGTTTTATGCTCCCTGACCCTTTATCTTCCCCTCCCAGCAGCTTTATTCTCCTCCCCGTTTTCTTGCTAACCCCCCTCCCCCTTAGTTGTAAAATGTATTCTCTTTGTGGAGGGTCCCATTCTGACCCTATATGCCAAGTTCTCACAGATTGTAAATGTAGGCTGACCAGTGCACCACCATTTGCTGTTACATTGTTGCCTCATCATTTCTCACTACTGCCCTACTGCGGGATGTTTTCCAGCTATAATCTGTTTCCATTGGTTTTTGCTGCTTTTCTACCCTTTATAAAATACTTGTATACCTTCTTGCATAGTATTATTTTCTTGCCATGCGTCCAGTGACTGTTCTCCGCTCAACACCTCCGCTCCCCTATGATAAGTGAATTCTAATGCAAGTCCAACTTTATTTGTGCAGGTCGAGCAGTCTAAGGTTCTGGTGAAAGAAGGTGGAGTTCAGCTGACGCTAACCATTGTAGACACTCCTGGCTTTGGTGATGCAGTGGACAACAGTAACTGGTGAGCCATCAGATTTCTGGCCTGCAAGGGGCTGTCCCCACCAGTTTGTCTCCTGTATCTCTAACTCATGCGATGATGTCTCCTATTAATTTTACCTCTGCCTTTCTGGCTCTTTTGATATGGGTTGATCCATTGCCTGTTCAGCTCCTATGCACCAATAAGTCTTCTTCCTTTAAGTGTCCACCCTTATTGTTGATGGTTTCCCGTAATGTAAATTTGGTTGGCTCCTCTGTAAAGAAATTCTATTTTAGTTCTTTTGTGTCCAGCTTCGGCTCTCCGTGGGCTGTTAAAGATACTGCCCCTGTGCTTTTTAAGACCCATCGATAGGGGTTGGTCCTTTATCTTCACCTTCTTTATGGGAGTTCCATCGCGTGTGTGACTCCTGTACAGTGAGGAACTCCTTGACTTGTTATGATTGAACTGTCTCTTTCCGTTTGAGGATTTGAAGTTTCATGTAGGTTGATGTAGTATTGTTAATTGGGTTGTGTACATATTTCTCACTCCCATAGCTGGCAGCCTGTAATTAACCACATTGATAGCAAGTTTGAGGACTTCCTGAATGCAGAATCACGTGTGAATCGAAGACAGATCCCAGACACACGCGTGCACTGCTGCTTGTACTTCATTGCACCATCAGGACACGGGTAAGTTCATTGCTAATTCTGCACATCTGTATTCTTTAGTCTGTGGTATGTTCTGTATTTGGAGATGTTTCTGTACTTTTTTCCCTGTAGATTGAAGCCGTTGGACATTGAGTTTATGAAGAGGCTTCATGACAAGGTGAACATCATCCCACTAATCGCAAAGGCTGATACAATGACACCAGAAGAGTGCGCATGTTTCAAGAAACAGGTGAGCAGGAGGAGATGCAGATACAATTGGAATATGTTGGTTTGAAAAAATTGGCGAAAGTGCTAGTAGTGGAAGACACGTAAAGGTTGGAGGGGTTTTGGATATAGACATTCTACAGTAGCTGTTGGATGCGAGTTTTAAGAAAATGAAGTAGAATGGGAGAAAACACCCCGAATTAGAAGTTAAAACAAAAAAAACACAAATATAGAGATTGTGACAAAGTTTGCAAATGTCAGGAACTACTCTGTCCAGCGCCATCCATTTCCACTTTTTGAAAATAACTTTCTGGTGGACAGTCCCTACCACAGAGCATCTGTCTAGGGGCTCACAGTCTCATCCAGTACCTCTGTGTATATCTCAGTCCCCTGTACACTTTTCCTCCTCCCATCAATACACCGTGGTAATGTACTCTAGTGTTATTTCTATAGTGTTAACTGTGTGGTTGAGTTCCCTTTTATAAAGGGTTTTGTGTAGGCCACATTTTGTTGGACTATACTTCTGCATCATGTCCCTTTCCGCTACCATGCCCTTTAGATCATCCCACATTTGAGCCTGTTGTCTGCATAGACAAACTGATGTATCAAATCTTATACAGTCATGTGGATTTAAAATCTTATTCCATCATGGTGGGGAATCTCGAGCAGTATAAAAACTTTAATATTGCCAAGCTATATATTTTTGATATATTTTTGATGCGTTCTTAGGTTTCCACATAACCTCTTGTGTGCTACTTCAGGCCATTTAATAGGTTTCTCCTTTTTGGAGCTAGGCCAGTGTGGTTTTGAAACCAACTAGTTTATTTTGTTCCCCACCGTGGACGTTGTTAAAAGGCCTTCATTTACTAAGGTGATTTTTTTTTTATTTTATTTTTATTTTACCCTTCAAATATTTTCGGGTATGAACGTTGCCTATTTTGAATTTTCAATTGACAATAGTGTTTTTTAATATTGAAATTCTTACCTTTGCTTAATTTTGGTGAGATTTTATGCTTTCAAATTTTACCTCCATTATGACAGTAAAATGTTGTGTTTTTTGACTTGAGAATGTCTTAATGTGGCTCTTAGAAATTTGCTAAACTTTAGTCCTCAAACAGAAAGAAACATTAGAAGGTTTAACTTGTCTTCTATTCTTAAACAAGGGAAATAAATACAAAAAAGATTTAGTAAGGCATTGCATTGGCAAAAAGCTCAAATCTAATGACGTTTGCACATCCTTCTTAACCACCACTAAAAGCTTCACAAAATTTAGATTGGCCCTCACCCCACCCACTCACAAGTACCTACCTTTTATGGGTTGCCTGTTCTGGTCCATCAGTAGCAGCATTCCTATGGCGAAAGGACTGTAAAAAGTATCCGGTTTGTTTTGTATTATTAACTCTGTGTGCTTTTGGAAAACTGTATGCATTAAAAAACAGTATGTGATTTCTTGCTACTTAGGACTTTTAAAATGTGTCTATAGGAGGCTGCCAATATTTTTTGGTGGGGTTGGTGGCTGTTCTAGAAAGCTAATCGTCGTTGTATGGTTATATCACCACCTGCTCGATGGTCTAATCAAAAGCCAGTCTGAACACTTACGACTGAGTTTACTGACGCACAGTAGTTGGTTTCTCCCTCGGGATCTGAGTTGGCACATTTCGCTGCTCGGGCCCATTTGTTTCTAGAGCAAGAGATCTCCTGTGATCTATTGTCTTGAAATGTTTGTGAAATAATCTGATGTGGTGCTACTCATAGCCACTTCCAAATGCTTCTCTTATTCTCTACTTAAATGATTGGTCAGCCATGGGCCTGCCTTCCACACTACTACTTTCACCGACCTACAAATAGTGTTGGAAGCAGTCCCTCTGTGGCCCAGTATGTTCTTTGTTTATTTAAGCCTCAAAAATTAAGCTGTCCTCAAGATGGCAGTGAATCCATCATCTATTGGCTCTGAACAATTTTCAAAACAAAAAGTCCGTTTTTTTGGGAGATTCAAGAAACCAATTGTTCCCATCCTCTGGTGTGCAGGTTTGTGTAGCTACAAGCTCACAACTGCCTTGAAATGGGACTTTGATAGTTGGTCAGATCCATTCTCTCCACAGGTTAGTTTGATTTGCAGCTGCATTTATATAGTGCTTCAGTGTCTAGTTTTAGATGGCAGCACTTTAAGAGACTGGGTTTTTTCTTAGAGTCAGTAAAGAGTTCATCATTGTCCTTTTCACGTCAAGCTGTTTTAGTGTTTGGAGGCATCCTTTTTGTACAGAGAGGTGTGTGAAGCCAAACAGACATTGACTTATGGAAAAAATTGGCTATAGGAACTATATTGCAAAATGTTGAGATATACGTAAACTTATTACTGCCTCTTATTTGTAGGCTTGGAGGTGAGAGGTTTGGCCTCCATTACACATCTCTAAAGTAGGATCCTCATGTACCCAGATTGCACAAATTTAGCAATTCTTTCTCGTGTCCTGGTGTTCTCAGGATCGGGTATTCGTCATCATTGCTTCACAAAGGAACTTAACACTGTCATGCAGCTTCTGAATTATACAAAACAGTGATGAATGGAATGCTTTAATTCGTATCCACATTTAAAATTACTTAAGGCCACATCCCAGTCCAGTGTTGTTTTGCACACCATGTCTCCTCAGTTTGGACCCAGCCATTTGCAAATCAGTCTTGACCCTTCTACAATGGAAACAGTCCAGCTCGAACTGCCCGGCCAGGTCCTACCTGAACTGGAATACAGCTGCAGCTGTTCTCAACACTTGGATAGCATTTGGATCACTTCATAGCAAATCAGTGGCTTTGTTGGTACTCAACAAGTAGGATAAATGAAATTACTGCACACAGGTGGTGACTTTATTAATGATTAACTTTTATATTCCAAATTGACTGGGAAGTTTACTTGTCCGCACAGGTTCTCACAAAAGAGGATAATATAGATCAGTATCAGTTCATTTACCGAAGGAAAGTTGCGTTGCGTTAGTATGCCTCATGATTATTGTTTGGTTCAAATATTTTGCTACTCTCGCACCTGTGCCAGTTGCTCCTGTTTTTCTTTGTTAGTACTTGATTAGTGGTCAATTTATATTCATTTATTTACAGTAAACCGCCCCCCCCCCCCCCCCCTTCCCCCCTCAACATGAAAGACCTGAAAGGCCCGAAATGCATCAGGGATGTGTTCAGTACTTGGATTAGAAGATAACATATTGATGAGAAAGAATGCTTCATATGAAAAAGACTAAGAAATATGAAGATGTTTCTTTAGTCCAAAATGTTTTTGAGATCTTGAACGTTTGAACGCGTTTACATCGATTTCATTTAAACTAAGTTTGGTTGAAATATTGACTACTGTATTTAATTAGACTCACAGGCTTGTCTTTCCAAAGTTGAGAGGTTGTGTGCCTTGGGACTTTTCTCAAAGTGTGAATAATAGCTGCAGTGCTAATCTCATCGAATATGCCAATGGAAGCAAAGGTAAAGAAATTCTTTCAGGCATGGAGAAGAATAACATTAAATAGTCTGTTGCTAGATACAGTGAATTATAAGCTATTACGTAGAGTTTGCATTGTGGCTGGCAGTAGCACCTCCAAGCAAAGAACCCGTTTTTCACTTGGGCACCTTAAAACAGGAATTAAACATGTTATTGTTAACAGCCATAAAAGGAACTTCAACCCACAACAGAAGGAACCTGGGCCTTTCCTCCAAGTTTTTCCTTGTTCACAAAAAGAATGTACACCAGATACCCATTCTAGATCGAAAATTAATGAACATATATAAAAGAGCAAGCATTCAGAACGCTAACTCTTCAGAATGTGCCACAAACGCTAAACAAATATGACTTCTTGACCGCTATAGAGTTCGAAAATGCAAACGCTCATTTCGCCATCCATCACAAACGCCAATATGATCTGCCCTTTGAAGTGGATGGTAAACATTCCCAATTCAAAGCCCTTCCGTTTGGCCTCCACTGTGGTTACAGGGTGTTCACAAAGTGCTTAGTGCCTGACACAGCCTACCTACTGTGTCAAGTGATCAGAGTATATCCATATCTCTGACTGGCTCATCATGGCATCTTTGGCAGGGCAATCATTGGAAGTAGACAATCGGACAAATATCCTCCCAACAATTAGGTCTAACTTCCATTTACAAAATGTCAATACTATTGCCAACAAAACAAATACAATTCTTGGGCGCAAACATTTGTGTGGACCGCTTGAAGGCTTTTCTATTGAAAGAGAAATTAATTTGAGTCTCTTACTTCAAGAGATGACCACAAGACATTGGATAAAAGTAAGAGTAAACAAAGTCCTTTAGGGATAATATTATCCCTTATTTCTCTCATACTATAATGCTGTCAAAGAAAAAGAACTCTGCAAGAAGAACTAGACGGACAGTGGAGAAAGGAAATGGCCACTATAGTGTTCCGATCACATAAAGGATCGGAGATGCCATGCTTTGATGTCAAGATAAAGCAAATGTCTGTTTAGGTCGGTAGCTCTACGAGGTCAAACTTCCATTTGGCAATAGATACTGCCATTAAAGTTTGGGCAGCACATTTGAAGAGTCTCTCTGCAAGTGAATTATGATCTCTGCTGAAACAAAAGCTACTCATAAATATGCTGAAGCTTAGACATTGAAGCTTGCTTTTATGGATTTCTTTTTTTTAATCCCTCCCACAGCTAAAGGATGTCAAGGTAAAAATAGACAACATGACTAGAGGGGTTCAACATCCAGACTCATTCATAGGGAAGCACAAAAGTTATTGTTTTGGGTCCTGCAAAACACTGTCAGTTTGAAAGTTGAACTTCAGCAGGAAATCCATTGACTTCCACGATTTGTACTCAGATCCGTTAAATCTTATATTCTAAAGGTGGTGCAAACTCCAGTTTAATCTTGTTGCATTGCCAACCAATGCAAAATGACAAAGCTTTGCAGGCAGGTGGTTGTGCCCCAACTCAGTGGGAGAAGCATTTTTGATTCCATGGTTAAGAAAATGTGTCCACATCTCTTCCCCCCTCACCCCCAGATCTACCACTAGAGAAGCAAAGGTGGCCATGTGAGGTTGGTTTCGCTTTTATCATCCCTTCACCAGTAGACCACCGTCGTGAGAATTAAATGTGGTCTTGGGCCAACTCATCAGAGAGCCATTTGAGTCAATACTTAGAGCATCCGTGCAAATGTTATCGTAGCAGATGCCCTTCTTACTGGCTCTAGCATCCACTAGAAGGATAGGAGAAATTCAGGCCTTTTCAATAAAACCACCATTCATTACATTTGACAAGAACAGGGTTACTTCGTTAACCAATCCAGTGTGTATCCCAAGATTTCCTACATCTTTTCACCTCAATGAAACAATTAATTTACCAACTTTCTTTCTACCACAACCATATACAGCAGCTGAACATGTCCTACACTCACTTGACTTTAAAAAAATGTTTTAAAAATTATAATAAGGCAAAAGCGTTGTGGAAAATGGCCCTCTTTGTTTCATCTGGAAATTCAAATAAAGGATGTCCTTTGTCGAAGCAAATCCTATCCAGATGGATTAGCTCCTGCACATTTTACCTTTGTGTCAAAGCTGGCAAGCCCATGAGATATACAGTCGGAGTGCACTAAACGAGGGGCATGGTGTCAACAGGCACACTGTTTGCTGGAGTTCTGTTATTGGACATCTGCTGAGCAGTGACTAGATCATCAACATACACTTTCGCCAGACCATGTAAAGTCATCAACTGAAACATCAGTTGATTAAGCAGAATTGCTACATGATGTCTTTGATAAATACTGGTTTGGGAATCATTATTCAAGCGTGTGAATCTATGAAAGTTCCAGTGCTGCAGAAGAAAGTTATTTACCTATAACTACAGTTCTGCAGCATTGGAATCTTTCTCAGATTCACATGCTCCCACTCTGCACTGTCGGTGAGGCTACTAGTTGCTGTTACAAGCTGTGAAAATCTGGCAGTTGAAGCCTGTAAGGAGGGTTGAATCCTAGACACTCAACCTGGTTGGCTGACTTTCAGATCACAAGGTGAGCAGGATGGGCTGAGTATAGTTTATGAAGGTTTCTCATTTATTTTCAATGTCGGTAGCTACATTGAAAAACTGGCATGATAAACATTGACTACTAGGGATCCCAGTCTGACGTCAGGATGTAATGAATGTGAACCTATGAAAAATCCAGGCTGCAGAACTGTAGTCACTGATAAGTAACTTTTTCTTACAGGTCAATATAACTTCGTCACTGCAATATTTCTTGTAATCTACAAGACGGGCCTTCTGAGAACTGATAGAAATCCAGACTTCTTTTCTGATTCAAAGATTATTGGAGTTGATGTTCTGTTCCTCATAGCAATTACTGTTTTCATACAGAGCTTTGACGCACTTCATTGATTAATCTTTGTGATTAGATATTGCTGTAATAGATCATATATTTTTGCAGTTTACCTTGCTGAAGGCCGTTTATGTGTCAAGCATTACTAATTGGAGGGGAATTGCTTTATAGGTAGTAAAGTCCAATACTGGTAAACATCTCCTGGTCTTCTTGCAGTGTTCCTTTATCGAGTAAAGCCTTTTTGGTCATAATGAATGTTGTGTTGGATAATTTTGCAGAGTTTATTTGAAAGTATTTTTGCAAACATTTTAGTTGCTAAATTGGGGTGATACATGAGCAAAAAGACTTTCCCCCTAATTTAAGAAAAACGTTGTCGCTTCATCTCATTTTTTGCCGTGTTTCCAAGACCAGTCAAACTCTCCACGCTGGATGTCAGAAGAGGTCGGAAGGCTTACTTTGGAGGGACAAAAGATGTCCACCTCAATTTACTCTATTGCAAGCTGAGGAGGTGACACAGTCGAACTTCAGCTCACTGTTATAATTTACTGTCTACTGATATCCTATGCCGCTCAAATCCGTTTTTTTTTAGGTTTCCCCTGCATGTGCTGCAATCAAAGCTTTTGTAAATACAAAAGGCTTAAAAACAAGCTTAGACCCTGCCAGAAACTTAACATTAACTATTATTGGTTGGCTCCCACATCGCACTCATCTCCTTGTTTCTGATTTGTCGGAGGCTCCTGCCGTTACCATTTTCTCTTCATTGCTTTCTCAGGTCTAGTTGTACATGAAGCTTGACCCTAGTAGAGTTTCTGACCTCTGCAGCAAGTGTCCATCCACTGGACGCAGGATGTACACGTACTTTAAAAAAACAAAAATCATTTTAATTAGGCGCTCCTTAAGAGTGCATGTATTTGCCGACTCGCCCTACCCCTCCTAATCCCTCCCACCCCCTCTTCTGTCCTAGTTGTTTGTCCTATCCTTCCCACCTCCTCCCACTTCTTTGTTGTTAACCCTTTCACATCTTGCTCCCTCTGGCCCCCCACCCGCCTTACAACAAAAAGCGCCATGACGGCCATACCATAGCGCTTTGTTTTACTTTGAGCCATAGTGCTTTGTTGGGGAAAATGGGGGCATAACCAAGACTGACACCGAATTGTGTGGAAAAGGCCGCTTTATTGAAGACAGGTGCCCCTAACATTATAACCTGACCTTTGCCTTACAAAACTAACTACCTCACTATGCATGCGCTTCCACTACGCCACTCCTCCCACCCCCACCCTCCCCCCTCCCAACAGCAGTATTGCAATCCTGTCCTCTTGTTTTTCCTGTTGCAATAGCTATATTCAAAACCCCTTTGAAGATGCTATTACTCTGCAACTCTAACTTCCTGTCGAACATTTAACAACGTGGCTAGACCCTGCAAAGTCCAGTCTCCCCTCTCCTTTCCCACGTGGGCTGCCGCTTTCAAGCCTAAAACTGTGCAAACCGTGGCAACTGGCCCTGCCCCCCCCACCATAGCACCTGCCTCCAAGCGACAACAATTCAACATTCTAGCTTATCTTGTAACAAAGCACACCTGTCCTCAAGGAAAGCTCCCTTCTGTATTACTCATTCCACTGATGCTGCAGAAAAAAAAACCTTTTATATATTCCTTAAAATTCTGACGGAGTGAGGGATTACATTTTTGCTACTACTGAGGATACCAGCCACCATGTCGCCTAAAACCAAAATGGTGACAAAAATCATAAAATGGACGTTTAAATAGACTGCGACATGGAAGCCCAAGTATAGCCCGAGCTGTCATGAACTGCTCCATTGCACCAATAATTCCGTGGGGAGACCTCCCCCCGGTCGGCTACCCCTCAAAGCCTAATTGGGGGAAAATGGGGGCATAACCAAAACTGATACCGAATTGTGTGGAAGAGGCCGCTTTATTGAAGACGGGTGCCCTTAACATTATAACCTGGCCTTTGCCTTACAAAACTAACCGCCTCACTATACATGCGCTTTAACTATGCCACTCCACCCACCCTCTTTCCCCCCCCCCCCCCCCCCAACAACAGTATTGCAATCCTGTCCTCTTGTTTGTCTCATTGCAATAGCTATATTCAAAACCCCTTTTAAGATGCTATTACTATGCAACTATAACAACTCTAACTTCCTGCCGGACATTTTAACAACGTGGCTCGACCCTGCGAAGTCCAGTCTCCCCTCTCCTTTCCCACCTGGGCTGCCACTTTCAAGTCTAAAACTGTGCAAACCGTGCCAACTGGCCCTGCCCCCCACACCACCCAGAAAGGGTCCATAAATGGACTCTTTCTGCCCCCCCCCACCATTTTTTTGTTTGTTTTACATATCCTAAAAAGATCCTGCAACGCCTCTTTGATACGTAACAAATAAAGTTCATTACCCATGAATGACAAATGGACACTATCCCCTCGAAAGAAATACTTCATCCTTCAGTTGCAAATCCGAATGTTCCACTTAAGTAACACCTCTCTCCCTACAAAATTTCTTTATCTCCTTATTAATCTTCTTTCTTGCGCTTTCAATTGCTCCCGGTCGCCTCACATCCCTCCATGCCAACTGTGGAACAAATGCTGGCCATCCTACATGGCATCCAGCCTATTGCCTCTGGATCTCTTTTAGGTCTTTTTTCATAGTTTTTAAAACCTGCAACCCTTTCGCTACCACTAAATCGTTCTTCCCTAAGTGGAGTACCAAAACCTCTGGACATTGTCCTTGAACCACTAACTTATTCAACAACGGCAGTAACTCTGGCCACTTCATGCCCCCTTTTCCGTGCCACTTTAATTCGAATTCTGATGGGTTAAGCCCCAAATTCAGACCCTGACTGCCCCGCTGAGCTTGCAGGCGTGCCCAGTTTATGAATGAATGCCCCACAAGCCAAATCGCCAACACCTCCCTCGCTGGACCAGCCACTGAACCTGCAAAAAGAACAAACACAAGAGTCTTAAGACACTTCATATAGCTTGGTCTTGATCAACGCACACGCAATTTCTGAAAGCCTCAGAGCGCCACCTTCCCAACTTCATGATCTGATCCCTGTCCCACCCTTTGCTGGCTGCCTCAGTTGCCATGCATATTCTAAAAGAGTGGATCCCGAACTCTGAAGGAATGAGTCCTATAGCTAAAACCGCTTTCCTTAATAGTGACAACAGTTGAAAAGCCGTCGCTGGACGCTTGTCCATATGTGAAAAGATGAGCCCAGCAACAGAACCCCCTCCTCGCCTGCAGCTCTTTACCCCACTTTACTGGGCATATAATCCCATCTGGGTAGACCGCCAACTGAACCATGCTTCCTCTACCTCTTTGGTCTGCCTTTGATTTCCTAACCCAAATGGAGACAGAGTCCTCCTTCACTTGCACATCGGGCCACCGTATCCCTCCGTGTGACCTTCCCCCTAACATCTCTGACACCCTAAATGCCCCAAAAAACATCCACACCATAAGCGTGCTGAAAAGTAATGTTTCGTTCTCATCCGAGCAAATCTCGGACAATTTGCGAACCATAGCCTTCAAAACTGGAATTGTCACTGGTCTTCTGGCATTCCTCCTCTGCCCAAGTTCTCTGGCCCAACCTTCCAACATTCTTTTTCCCAGCTCGCCAGCTGTAGGAGCGTAACCCCACAGTAACTTGCCCATGAAGACAATGCCTGCCAATTTGCCCGAAATAGTCACTCTGGATTGCCCTTTTTGAATTAGCCTAAGAATAAATTGCACAGCATCCTCCACCTTCTCCCACTTATCCCTCCGTCTGCAGGCCCCACTTTGCTCAAACTCCTTCCAGGCTTGCAAGTACGCGTGTTGACATTGCTAATGAATTCAAAACCAGTTGAAGCATCCTTTTTCTCCCAGAGTCCATAATTCCGGAGGCATCTGCACTTTCCTGATTTCTGCATCCGTGACCAGACCAAGGAACCTCTCCCACTGCGAACTAGACAAAGCATCCGCAATGTCATTGTCGACTCCAGGAATATGTTGTGCTCTGAAAGCAAGATCGTACCTTAGACAAAGCAGCACAAAAACATGCAACAATTTTACAACCTGAGCATCTCTTGCAGATTGGCGGTTGACATGTACCACTGCCATGTTGTCTACCCTGAACAGAACTTTCTTGTGCGCCAGCTGTCCGCCCCATAAGAACACTGCTACCACCAAGGGGAACAACTCCAAAAAAGCAATACTTCTGCCTCCTTGTTTCCATGCTTGTGGCCACTCATCTGCGCACCACCTGCTCTGCCAATAGACTCTAAAACCAGTACCCCCTGCTGCATCTCCAAAAAATTGTGCGTCCCATTCCACCTCACGCCATCGTCACGTAGGAACTCCATTGAACTCTTCCAAAAATTCCAACCACATCCTTTAGTCTTCCTTCACTCCTGCTGATAAGCGAACATGGTGATGAGGCAGCTGGTTCCCTGACAAGGACAACCCTAATCGCCTACAAAAAACCCTTCCGGTTCGGACTACCTTGCAGGCAAAATTCAAATGACCCAAAAGCACCTGTATCTCACTCACTGTCACTTTCTCTTTATTCAACATGTGAAGTAATAATTGCACCATTGCAATTTTCTTGTCAGATGGGAGCCGTGCTTCCATGCTCGTAGAATCTATTTCAATGCCAAGAAAAGATAATCATGTCACAAGTCCCACTGTCTTCTCTGGGGCCAAAGGCGCCCCTAGATCATTTAAAAGCTCCTGGAAAGGCTTCAACATCTCACTACACTGATTTGACTGCGGCATTCAAATAGTGCACATGATGGAACAACCCATTGGCAATGCTTTATCAACATACGAGCGCTCCTCAAACTGGATGCCTAAAAGTTCATAATCGTCACGCTGTACCGGCAGGAGCCTAAAAGCTGACTTAATGTCACTCTTGGCTAACATAGCCCCTTGTCCGACCTGCTCCACCAAATCAAATGCTACATCCAGTGACGCATATGACACAGATACTTGTTCTTCGGGAATAAAATCATTGACCGAAGCTCCCTCCGGCCATGATAGATGTTGAATCAGACAAAATTGACCTGCCTCTTTTTTTAGGAACAATCCCAATAGGAGAAATCAAGTTTTGCATCGTCCAATCAATAAAAGGGCCTGCCATGCGTCCTTCCAAAGTCTCCTTTCTTAACTTTTCCAGTTTGTTTGCTGTTACTGATTACAAATTCTCTGCCTATCTACGCTCCCCCTGACCTGTGTATCCCAACCGGAAACCACATGTGAAACCTTCTCGTAGCGTGTGAGCATCTTGCCTGTGATATTTCTGCAACCAAAATTCCAACTTATCCAATTTAATTGGAGTAGGAGCTTTTACTCCCAGAGCAATGAGCGCCTCTTCCTCCTCTTGTTGTATTCGCATGGAACTGTTGAGAACCTCCACTGCCCTGCGATGCTTGCCACTGCCCTCCTGAGCCCCCAGCTTGTTGTCGCTTGCTGTCCAAATCTTCTTTCTTATTGGTACCTAAGGCTGTGACTACCCGTTCGTCTTCTACACTTACCTCCGTGTCCACTTTTCTTTGAATGCACTGCCCACCTGTCTTTTTTACCAACTGGGTCCCCTTCCAACTCCAAACTCCCTTTCGTACACACTGCCATGTCCGTCATATACATCTCTTTCCACAAGCGCGTCCCACTGCTACCTGCTTTAGTGGTTTCCACTGCCACAGACAACATTGCTTTTTTTCCTCTGTGCTTGCTTACCTGGCGCCAAGGTCAATGGTCGCTCTTGACTCTCACGCCTTGCCAGCTCCTCCCTTTTCCCAGTGCCTCGCCATACACTCTGACCCCCGAAACTTGACCCCTGAAAAATATGAACAACAGGATCATCCGTCCCCCCACTCTCTCCTTTTGGCTCCTTTCTTTGTGCCACCATTCAGCTTCACCTTTCTTAGCCCCATATTCCTCCCGCACCTCCCTTTCTTCCAGACTTTCTTCATCAAAATCAAGTACTGTGTGAGCGCTAAAAACCTGCGTGGCAATACCGGACGGCCCTGGTTGTTCCTCAGCATAAGTATATGGTTCCTCTATTGTATGTTGGATAGCCGTTGATGGGTGTTGAGGGGCTCCTGAGGACCCACTCTCCCGCCAAGCCGCCTTTTCTGCAGACTGTCGATGCCTCGAGATGTCGGCAGGTGTACAAGACCTGCCATCCCAAGGCACCCTTACCACCTCACTGTCACCAAAACCAGGCGACCTCCTCGATCCCTCTTAGGTCCAGCCGGCCACCCGGGGCTCAGACTGCTCTTCTCCTCGAGTGTCCTGAGCTGCCCGAAGCTCCTTCGAACTCCGAAACGTGCCTTCTAAACCCTGCTGCGAAAAAGACAACGGGCCCCGTGTGGTGACCTTACCGGTCTCAAAAACGTCTATGCTGTCTCCCTTTACTTCTGACAACTCTCCTCCCTCTTTGGCACCCTTTGTCCTTTGTCGTGCCACTCCTGCCTTCTTTGCCTTTCCAACAGCCTCCTTAATTCCACTACCTCTAGTGTATACTTTCTTGGGGGGCCTACAGTGCCACTCATCCTCATTCCATTCCAAAAGGGCAGCTACCAGCGCCAATGCTGGGCCCTCCTCTATTTCAAGACTATGCTCGTCGTAATCCTCGCCTTTCTCGCTCTCCACTATACCTATGCTCATATCAATGGACTGCCCAGCCTGAAAATCCTCATTCCACATTAAAGTGTCTTGCTGTTCCGTCCCCTGAAGCGCTCCTTGCCTCACACAGCTTGAAACCCTTTCCAACTGTGTCGTAAATAGATCAAATTGATCCAAACTATCCCCATCACCTTCTTCTTTACTTTCACCTGTCCTTATTCGTTTTTTAGTATTAGCCAAACCTTTCCCAACAAATTGACCCACCTTTCTCCCACTTAAATCCCCCCCCACCTCCCAATCCTCGGCTTTTTACAGCTCCAGCCCGAGCATTCAGCACGGTCCGCCCTGTCGCTTATGACGCTTGACACTCCCACTCCCAAATTGCAGCTCCTTCCCTTCGTGCCCGTCACCTTGCAAAACCTCCGGAGATCCGCTCTTCAACTTGCGGTCTCCTGGCGCGCGCTGAGTTGTCTTTTGCCCACCCACCCGTACTGAGGCCGCACGCCGTGTACGCGAGCGGCCTCTCAGACTTACTTCAATCTCCCTGTCTGCATCATGACGTGGCGGCTGACACTCTTCTCGCCGGTCGCGCATGAAGACGCGCGGCCGGCGTCAGCAAATCCACCCTGCCCGCCTCCTCAAGCAGGGACAAAGCCTGCTGGACGAGATCCTCTGACATGACAGATAAGCCACCCTCAAAGTACGTAATTAATATAACCCGTGTGGTCAATAACCTACTTGACACACACTTGCTAAATTTGAATTATTACATTTTTCGCTACTACTGAGGATGCCAACCACTGTCTCGCCTAAAACCAAAATGGTGACAAAAATCATAAAATGGCCATTTAAATAGATGGCGACATGGATGCCCAAAAAGACGCCCAAATATAGCCCGAGCAGTCATGGACTGCTCCATTGCCCCAATAATTCCTGGGGGAGATGTTTCCCCCCCCCCCCCCCCCCCCCTCCCTCCCCAGGGCCTACCCCCTAAAGCCTAATTTTACTTAATTTAACCCATCTTTAGAAAACATCAACAAAGCCAAGTAGCTCACACAGAACTATTTGACTTTGTTTATGTTTTTAGCAGATAGCACAGCAGTGTGAAATAAAAAATAATTTTTATAGGCAGGGTCGAAATATTACATTGACTATGCAGTTCGTCTTTTTCAGCAGTTACGACTCCTGAGCCTTTCCTAAAGAAAGGTTGTTGTCTATGGAGATCATGCAAAGGACACCCCAGGAGACTCATCATCAGGGTTTATTCAGACAAAAAGGCCGGCTGCGTTTAGTTCTTTCCCACGGGTGTGCAGGGCGCTTTTAAACCAGAGGGTGCTGCACAGGAAGAATGTACACAGATTGAAAAAACCTATCAGAGCTGGATGTTTTACCGAGACATCCATTGACCTTGGAAAACTTGATAGCGCTGGACAGCTGCTGATCATTCTGTGGGAATATAGAAATGCATACTAGAGTTCACCATGTTTAGATGTGGCTTTACACAGGCACAGGTACGTACGTGAGGGATGTCTGTTAGGTTTCATCTTTGTCGCAGTTTTATACAGCGCAAACTCATCCCGAAAGTATTGCAATGCTTTGCAATTATATTACACAAGATCACATTCATTTTTTTGGTTTTGCCTGTACAAAAGCTATTGAAAATAATAATAGGTTTTGCCTAAGTGAAATCTATTGGCTTTGTCATTGAGTTGCTGTGCAACAGGACTTAAAGTAAAAAAATAAATATATATATATATATATATATATATATACATATACATACATACATACAATGCTGACAGCGTCAGTGCTTTGTTTTACTTTAAGCCACGTTGCACAGTAGCTCAACTGCTGGGCAACATAAAAAAAACAAATCGAGAAAGGCAATAGATTTCCCATAGGCGAAGCCTATTGGCTTTGCCAATGCTTGTTCCTTGGGATACAGTTTCCCATTTCCCTGTACCTAAGGTGGCACTTGTTTGTTGTTCCAAGAAAAGTTAATCCTTCCATTTTCTACATAACAGACACATAAACTACCCAGAGCTATACCGTGTTCAATCCTTTAACTTTTTACCGTGATAAAGTGCTCATGATTTAAGATCAGGGGGTTTGTTAGCTTTACATTATTTGCATTTTACTGCCATCTGGTGGTTAGATCTGGAAATATCCAAATAAAAAAAAAAAAACGTTTTGTCTAGCTGCTGATTCAAGGCAGTTGGGTGAATTCCCATGACTTTGTGCAGGATCCTTCCGGACACACTGTGTATCTGGGAGCAGCTGACAAAATTGTAGACTTATTCCAACTGATCCAGAAAAAAATAAACAACATATTTCTCCTATGTTTAGCCAGTTACATTATCTCCCTGTGCAAGGGTCATTTCAGTTTATTGCTAACAGTTGTTCATAAGGCAGTCTATTCCTATTACTCAACTTTTCTTGCCTTAGATTCTCAAAGAGTATAGTCCAAGCTCCTCCCTAATATCAGCAAATTAGTTATATTTGGCATAGTCCTACTTTTCACAAGGCTCAGTCAGGATGAAAGGCCTTTTTTTTAAGCTGCAGCCTTTCAGACAGCATAGCTGTCTGAAATGCGAAAGACATCTTGTGGAGTTTCACAAAGTTGACCTGGGAATGCATTCTGCCGTTGGCTTTGCGGTTTGCAATTCACTTTTTTTTTTTTTTGCTTTCCATTTGCTCACTTAGGCTCTCCAGGTTCACCTCCCTCCTTGCCATGCCAAAACCTTATTTACCAGTAGCTTTCTGAGCGCTCCCTTTCTGTAAACAGTCCTGTAAATCTTATTATCTGGTCAGGTTTGCGGTGCATTGAGGTAAAGGTCAGATGTCAAGCTGTGTCTTCCAGAAAGCTCAGTGTTTACTTTACTTTGCTTTTGGCCGACTTCAAATTCAGAGTGTTTAGAGGAAAGAGGAATGCAGATTTTCTTTTTATACACAGAGAGATAAGTGAGTTGTTTCAACTCCCAAAGCAATGTAACATAATCAACAAAGGCTTAAGTCAGCTGCTATAGCGGTAACCCACGACGTATCCTCTCCGCTCCTCTTTCCCTGGCACAACCATAGATGAGGTTTGTAAACATAGTGTCTCACATTTGAAAACGTTAACATTCATCCAGCAAGCACTTCCGTAACAACAATTTTAAGCACGTTTTGCAAAGATGATTGATTAACAGAAGCATTGCTGTCTTTCTAATGAAATGCAGTCCATACAGACGGACTAATCCCCTACAGTTTTCCTTTCAGAGAGGCGAGTGCTGATGAGTGACTGGATCTCAGATGCTCTTTTGCAATCAAGAACATACTGTACGTCTGAGGCACCTGTGATTTTGTGTTAGTACATGAATCCTTAGATCCCGGTAAACAGAGAGGATCATTCTTTCAAATCTCACTCACATGGCAATATTTCATCCTCTGAGTTAACCATTGGCCACTATGCCATGCAAAGAAACAAAACTGAATCCAGTACATCTATAGCTTCGTGCAACAGGGCTTAGCAGCAAACCAGTATTTACAAAACTGAGATGGAGCTGTGTGCATAAACGCAGCAAAGCAGCACACATCTATAATCAGTCCTCAAGCAACCACAATGTATTGTGTGCAAATGTGCAGCACACTAACACAACCTCCGCCCCAGTTGTTGCTTGCCTCTAACCCATACCCTCATGCCAGAAAAAAACACACTAGGACACTGCCAGCGCTGGCTGCATCATATCACTTCTTTTCCTAACTTTTAGCCATGATGCACAGCAGCCATACAGCTGCACAACGTGGCTAAAACACACTGACAAAGCCAGTAGCTCTTGCATAGGCGAGACCGATTGGCTTTGCCAATGCTTGTTTTATTGCTGCAAGCAGGTTCGGGAAGACGTTACATGTTCATCATCATTCGAAAACGTCTGTATTTAAGAAACCATTAAAATGTGCCTCAGTACCCTGTAGCTTCTGAACTTTCTCTACAGTTGATACTTTCTGGTCCGATGATTATTATTATTTTTTTTTCATTTAGTACGCTTTTTGAGTAACGTGACATAATCCCGAAGGCTTCCCTTTTACTCTTTACCGTCTTCAGATTTCCTTTTTACCCTCATGATAGGATTGGGAAATTTGCAGCTCCAAAAACATTGGACATTTGGGCACTTTATGCCATTAGGTTTTGATAAAGGAAATATTGATGATTATTGGTGTCAGTGCTTCGGTACAAGCTGGTAGAATGTGAATTGTATTTTTTTTTTTTTTTTTTTTTTAGTGCAGTTAAGTGTTTAGTTGATGACTAGGCTCCCTCTCGGGTTTTGCTAGGGTCTTGAAACTCAGAATATGACTGGCACTGGGCAGCAAATGTCTTCCTGTGGAACACAACAGAGCATACTGTTCAGCCTGTGCAAAGTTCATATTCAATAGCCACTGCAGTGTTGAACTTGAGCCCATAGGATAATGCATTAAGCAATAGGCTTGTCATGTTAATTGTAGCAGTATAAGTCCGAGAAGAGTTCTCTGACTAGTAAGAGGTCAGTGAGCCTCAGAAAATCACTAAATATTCTGAAAACCCTGGATAAACTTAATTGCAACAAGGAGTACTTTTCAGAGAAATTGTATGAGTGCTCCACCTTCATGCTTAAAACCATGGCTAAATGGTAAGGAAGATCCTCATGTCTGAAAGGGTATCCCCATGGAACATAGAGAACCCCATCACGCTGTGTGCCTTCTGCTTCAAAAGAAGCTGGTCTGCCATTCAGCCTTAGTAATCCAAATCTTTGATCCTGATTCATTTCCAAAGAGCCAAAAAATGATATAGGGTTTTTGGAGAAAAAAGCAAACCACTAGAAGAGCCTTTAAGGGCGAAATCTGTGCCAGTCCGAAAACTAATTTCTAAGCAGGTTTCAACACCGGAAACTCTTTGAGCGTTTAAGACTCAGTACCACAGGTCATTGTCCAACCAGGTGTTAGTCATATATCACTAGGAATACGGCTGCATGCTTACAAATCTAAATTATAATAATGTCCTTAAAGCTTGCAGAGATCTGAAGGCCACAAACGTGATGCACATATAACACAGTGCAGCTATCAAAACGGGTATTTTGTCTTCTATACTGTTACCAAATGCCAAATATTCAACTTGGGGGAAGGCTTGGTTTTGGAACCTGGGTACTCACAAACATTTTCAAAGGGGCCAAAAAGTTTGGCCTGTGGTGTGACCGAGGACCACACTTGTTGCCAGCAGGTGGTGTGTTTTTTGAGGATGTTTGGGGAGGACCGGTGTGGGGGGAAGAAAGAAGGTGGGTGTAGGGGAAGCGATGCATGTACATCTAGTGGCTGAATAGCACAATGTGAAACCAGAAAACCTGGAATCAGCCCAGGCTTCCCCACTTGGCAAAATTATATGATGCCAGGCAATTGTTTTATTTCCCTTTGTCTCTTTTTTAAATTATTACATTTCAGAGCAGCTTGAAATCCGTGAGTTCAGGATGTGTGCTGTAAGCAACCGTTTTTGTGCATGATTTAATAAGCTATGATATTGTCCATGTGTAATAACAACCCAGGCCACCCAAAGGGTGCACATGGCAGCTGACTTGCCTCTTAGTTCACTATTTGCATTGTCTAGGTGAGCAGAGGTGTGATTGTTGCTAAATGAATGTTTGAAAACTATAACTTAAAAAAACTTCTCAATGCACTGATATAATCTGATGTACTAATGTGAAACAGTTATGTGTATTAATTAGGTACACTTTGAGTTTTCAAGAGACTTTATCATATATTTACACATTTGCTGCAAGATGGCTTCAAAACTGAAGGCGTTCCCCTTAATTAAGCTTTGCAGGACACCATAGTTGCTTCCTTACTTTAAATTCAATTGCCATTTAAATAAATGCTTGCCCGTTTAACATCTTTCTGATATTTGTGCTGAGTCAAGTAAACTGCAGCCCAGTGCTGCTGCTTACCTGGGGGTTGCATGTGAAGGTCAGGAAGTGGGGTCATATGTGACCTGCTATCCGTACTTTGAGTATCACTGTTTTAGAACAGCGGCTAAACAATGTTGTTAATTTCACATCTAACCACTAAATGTCAGAATAATTCAAAGCATGCTAATCTCGAGAATGGGCCAATACTTAACCTACTGGCCCTTCTTCAGAGGAGGTTTCCTCACTTATAAATGGCCCTGCTTCAGAGGATGTTTCTTCATTACAGGCGAGCACAAAGCGCTCCGTCCCGTGTCGTAATCTCTCTTTGGGCTTCAAACCACGCCCATGTCACGTCAGTGTCTTTCATTGGTTCGTGAGCTTGCCTTTTAAAACCTGATTGCTTTCATTAGTGAAAGGCATGCATAAGTCATGCTTTTTCCAGTGTTTAGCCCTCCTCGAGCGCAGCGACCAAGTACTGAAAACATATGAGGCTCCATGTTTTCTGTCCGGTTTCTGGACTTGTTTTTCTCTTTTTTTGCAGCGCGATCTCACTGGGCAGAAGTCAAGCACTTTGCATGACATCGACCCTGTTACATAGTTAATTGCACTTTTGCCGGTTACATGGATAATTGCACTTATGCCTATAGGTTCCACTATAAGTGAACCTTTTTCCCTTTGTGTGTCTGCTTTGCACTGATGGTGGCCGTCAGCTCGCTTATGTGAAACTTTTACTTTTCATTTTACTTGGCAAGAAAAGTCCAGTTAGTTATCTGAAACTGTTTTATTTTCAATTTATGTGGCAAGAAAAGTCCGGCTAGGAGTTTACAACGCTACTTACTCTAGCTCAAGCAAACGCGAGACAGGTTGCATTGCAAATGCTTATTTTTAAACTGTAGTCTGTATAGCATTTGAAGCCTCAAAATTGACGTTGTCCTCAGCAGCGGCAAAGTCTAACCTTATGACTAGGGTCTCTCAAATCTCCTCATTAATGGTAGATCCCTTACTTCCTTTCAAGTAGCCCTCTAAACCCTGTCATGGATGCATTTGAGACATCCTTTCAAATTCAGGAATTCACAGAGCAATATCTAGACATCTGGTTGTCCCAGCTTCTCAAACCAGAACCCAGATGCCTAGCCCTCTCTGACTCTGGATAGTGTAGGTCATATGACGTTAGTGTCTGACTGTTTTGCCCTACGTTATGCAAATTCCACCTGCCTCCAGTGTGCTATGTTCATGCCCTGTGTGAATGGGAAAATATTGTCTCCTGTTCGGGGAAACAGGCCAGCAGGGGCTACTAGGCCCCAACTGTAGTGGTGCTTGTTTGCCGCTTTGTCCAGGGGTGCGTCCTATTAAAGCTCTAAAACTTGCCAAGATTAATGTTCCAGCACTTTAATCTTTGCGTAGCAAGTTCAGGCAGTCACAGGTATTTAGGAACACACTCTGAGGGCAAGTGCTCAGAGCTCAACAGTCAAATAGCTGACAGACTAACGTTATGTCCAGTCCATTCAGTGCTCAATTTGAGCCAGTGGTGTTCACCGGCACTCATTGTTGGGTACTTGCACTTTTTTTCCCCCATCAGACATTTACTATAGCATGAGGGAAAAACACAAAGCGGAAAGACTGATGAAGAGAAAGATGGAAAAAAACTCATAAAGGAAGAAAGCAGAAACTCCTGCAGGAGTTTGATAAAGGCACAGGGATTGTCTGGTGGATTAGAGACACAGAAGGTAAATTTACAACTTGCATCCTTGGTATTGGACACTTTTTAACTGTACTGGTCAGGGCTTCTGAGCAGAGCTTCAGACACTGACACTCCTTTTTTTTCTCAGTTAAGCACTAAACAGTACTTTACTCATGCGGTACAACTAAATACTAGTTTGTTCAGCTGGAGATGCAGTTATCAGGTTGTAGTCCTTGCTCTCCAAAGAGGCCTCAATCCCCCCACCCTCCCCCGATTTCCAGTATTCTTTACATACACTGGCAATCTAATGTCTATAGTTTGTGGTATACTGTAAATATAGGCTTGAAGGAGGCACCTGTGTAGAGTACGTCACATTTACCAGCCACCGGTAAGATGCGCAACTTGGTTCAAATATTCTCATCCCAGGTATTGGCTCAGGTAAAGAGTCTCACATCCTTGCACCGGAGTCATTGACTACTGTCCCTTGTTCTGATCAAAGTCTTAAGCCCTGTTTCACCTGTCCAATGGTGTTGCAGGTCATATTTTGTGGTAGGTGCAGTCTTGCATCACTGCCTTTCAGTGAAAGCTCCTCACTGCGTGGGCCTCAGTGGCGGATTCCCCTTCAGAACAAAAATCCCTGAATGAAACTGGCATCAAAGGTTTTGCAAAGGAGCACATACTCTTGGCAAGTAACACCCTTTCTAGCCGAGTGCGGACAGGGACCCAGACAAGGCAGTTTTAACCTTTGGGCCAATTCAGCAGCTGTGATGTGTCTTCACCAGACTGATCAGGCTCCACTTCAACAGCAGCGTGGCTCCTTTTTTTCTGGTGTTTTTTAGTGGCAACACCAGTTTCCGAGAGCTGACATGAGGTGCTTGTAAAGCCTTAATGCTGTTCATCTCAGGAGTCAAGAATCTCATAGGGAGATCAGGAGACTACCGCACGATAACTAGCTTACTCTCTAGGGCTGTTTGCTTTCTTGGGTTGTTCCTCACACCAGGAACAGACTGGTCCAACTGAAGGAGTGACTGTTCAAGAGAAGGCCAGACACTCGTACCCCATCTCAGTGGGCAGACAGGCTTCTAGGTATTGGACCGACACCATCCCTGGTCACACAACAGTCACTTTGTCAGATTGGTTGCCATCTTTGTGTCTTCAAGATGCCTGTTTATATCTCCTTTTTTTTTTTTTTTTTTTTTTTGTAACTGCAAGCATTACTTGCGGTTCACGGGTATTCTTGCACACGCAGTTTGGCTTCCAAATACTTGCCATGTCTTTACCAAAGTGCTGATAGTTGTGGCTGCTTCACAACAGCGGACAGGAGTCCATGTATTTTTGGCTTGTGAAAGCAGTGTTCCTGGCCCTGCTCAGGGGTTACCTACAGCAGATGATGGTTCTCCTTTACAAGTTGGTCTTTACCATCAACACACTAATGTCCCACCTTTCACCCTTGCAGCATGTCCGCTTTATACAGGCAGTCCTGTCCACTTTCCACATGAAGTCTGTTCCTCCGAGAATTGCAGAGATTCTGGACATGATTCTGAGATTTCAAACTCTGAACCGGAGCCTGGTTCTGCAGGTCTTGAGTCTTCTTGGTCTCATGGCCTTGTGCATCCTGTTGGTACCTCCATTCATTTGGTGAATTAGGTCTTGCTAATTGTGTATGAGGATTCGTGGTCTCTCGCATCAGGAGAGTCTCACACATTAGGTTTGTGGATGGACGGACCAAACAACCTTTTGGTGGTTCACCCCTTCACCGCTCCCCATGCTCAGGCTACCCGTAGTTACAGACTCTTGCTCACCATGCTGGGTGCTCATCTGGGTGACATAGGAAAAGTAGGTCTTTTGGTTAGCGGCAGAACACCACTTCAAAATGCAGGTGCTTGTGATGTAGACATCCATGTTGCCATGGAAGCATTTATCCTTTTCAGATCAGGGAATACAATGCACATTTTGTCAGACAGCCCCACCACTGTCTGTTAAATCAACAGACAGCGTAGTGGGTCATGGTCCCTACATTATTAGTAGGTGATTCACCCATAGGAGTGGATTCAGCAGCCAGGAATTTTCCTGGTAGTGGCACAGTTAAAAATGCTTCCTCAAAGTAAATGTGGATACTCTGTCACTGGAGGATATGAGTGGGAGCTACATCTTAAACTGATGGAAGTGATCCCCTTAGATCGGTGTTTCAATTCATGCATCTCTTCACCATGGGCCAGGAAGTGTCCTCGGTTTTGTGCTATATACTTCCCATGAATGGTTCCCTGTGAGGTGCGTTTAAGTTCAGTTATTCTCAGAAAGCCACCTTTTGTGTCTGCTATGCAGCAAGTACCAGCTATGTTTGTGCTGATTCCGCTTCTGTCAGAAATACCTTCGAAAGTGTGGTATGTTCTGCCAACAAAGGGTTTTGTTGCCACTTAGCACAGGGCCGTACCTCCCTTTCCCACTGAGAGCAGGCTTGATCTTGCTGTTGGATTGTTAGGTCCTACACCTCAATCCCCAGATGCTGCATGTGTAGACATTTAGAGGTACAAGTTAGTTCTTTTGCCTTCCTGATGCAGCCACAGAAATCTCAGTGGTCAGGAAGCTAGCTACTAAGTTAATCTATGCCGGTCACTCAGCTAAGTTTATGCAGTGGTATGAGTCTGTAAGCATCAACCTCTAATAGTCTCGTCTTTCCGACATCATGTGGTTTCTTATCCTTTGCTTAGAATCTGGTGGTGACTACAGTTATGGGTTATCTGATGGCAGTGTTTGCCTTTGTGTGCTTACCTGATCAACCTACTCTGTGTAAATAATTTTCTGAAACGTTTTCTCAGCGTGTTGCCTTTTGTTTGATTTAGTGTTGCTCAGTGGAAATTCAGTCTCTTTTTTATTTTCGTGATGGCACCATCATTTAGCTGATGCACAGATACCCAGTTTGTGTTTTGGCCACTTTACTGGTGGCAGTAACGTCAGTGCACGAGATCTGGGAACTTCCGCCCAATCAGTTTTTCCACCTTTCCAGTTTACTTCCTGGGTAACTTGCTTTTTTTGCACTTGCTCACCTTTTGTACCCAAGGTGGATTCTGCATTTCAGATGGCTCAGTTTATTTTTCCTCCTCCACATCCAAGCAAAGAGGAGCAATTACTTTATCGACTGGACCTCAGACTTGGCAGAGTCTTACAACATAGATCGCTTTTGTCAGAACAATGGTTGATCAGATTTTTTGGGCTTTGCTGGACCTCAGAAGGACAAGGTGGAGACCAAATACGCCAGTTTGCATTGTTCATTCTCTGTATCAAGATCTACAGTGCCTAGGCCAAGAAATATCCTTCGAGGACATTCATGTCAAATCCACCTGAGCCATAGTTGCCCCATGGCTCTCTCCAGAGGCGTCCTGTTTGCTGACATCTGCCAGACAGCTGCTTGGTAATCTTTGCATACTTTTAACAAGCATGTACTCACTTAAGACTCAGGCAAATAGTGATGGGTACTTTTCTAGAGCTATGTTGCATGACTTATTTGGTTAAAATTGCACCACTCCATCCCACCTCCTAGGAGGTATCACTTTGAGACTCACTCGTAAACTGAAGAATCTGTGCAACAACATATCAATCAAAAGCAAATTACTTTTGGTAAATGTATTTCTGATGGATACATAATCTTCCTGCAGTTTCCTAATCACACCTGTCCTCCTTCTCACAAGCTAGTGACGTCACTAATAAGATCTCCAGATATTCAGACACGTTTTTGGTTGTATTTCTTGCTGTCATTACTGCCTCTGTTTCCTCTCGTTACGCCTCGCAATGTTAGAGAAAAAGTCAGGAACTGAGGGACGCACACCAGTTGACCCCTGATATACTCTAGTGACGTGTCCAGAGTCACATAGTGCTTTTTGGAGGTGCTGGAGTGCCATTGCTACATGGGACAGTATTCCAGACAACTCTGAAGCCTGGAGTGATCATTCCTAAGTAGAATACTTTGCAGGAAGGTTATGTATCCACCAGAATAGCTGTCATCAGCCCCTACAGGTATGGCAGTGCAGTCACACGATGTTTCCAACATGCATGTTACTGGACTGAATCGTTGCAGGGGCACTAGGTTTTTCCTTCCCTTGAGGTCAGTCAGATTAGATGGATAGTAGTAATTCTGATTGTCGACACTGCTTAATGACAAGTCCAAAATAAAAAAAGTGTTTTTTACCAATGATTACTACCTATAAAAAACAAAATATGAAATACAGACAACATTTTTTTATTGTATTAAAAATTTAACATAACATCACTCAGTTAAAACCTAAAAGGCCGGCGCTCCCACAGCAAATAAATATTTAATGTGGGCTGTATTTTCAAATTGGCTTGGCAGAACCATTTTACTGAGCATTTTACAAAGGCTAAACATTAACTTTACATTGAATCCCACTTGTGGTGAATGCTTGCAGATGCCCTAACCCGGTGGAATACTCACCTTTTCGTCTGCTCACATCAGGGCACAGTGCTAGTAGTTCTTCCATATAATCTCCCATGTAGTATTGATTATTTCCCCCTTTTAAAGGGGATCCGGTTGCTGTCCATTCAGAGGCATCCGTGTCTTCACTCGATCTCTCCAGTGCCCCCTCTCTTCCCGCTTAGTTAAAGGATGTTCTAGTGCTTCTTTTTTCTAAATAGAAATATGTTTGTTTGTATTTTACAGATTATGAAGGAAATCCAGGAGCACAAGATAAAGATTTATGAGTTTCCAGAAGTGGAAGATGATGAAGACAGTAAAGTAATCCGAAGGATAAAGGTATTGCGGTCTTTTTGAGTGTGCATAGAGGGTTTTCCATGCCTGGACAATTTAAACTCCTCAAATCTATGCATTTGTGTCTGAGACATGTGGTGCACCCTGCCTCTCAACACCTTGATTCCTCCCTTCCAAGATGCAAAGCCTCTGCTTTCCATAAATACTTGTGGGAGTCTTTGCTGGTCGAATCATCCTCTTTTCTATTTCTGCATTGCTAGCGACAGTGACTTGGGACAGGCCCAGTATTCATTTTTTGCAAGGTTTAATGTTTTGCCACTTATATGATGTATAAACTTGCAACTTTTTTGTTGTTGTCCTGTCTGCTTCAGCATCTCCACGACTTGACTTGATATATTTGCATGTCATTGTTTGCTGCCTCTTTTATCTCTCTGTAAATTGACTCTTTTGGGACCCTGGTTTGATTTTTATCTGTTAATGAATGTAGCTTTCATCACTTTGTTGAGTGCCCCATCATAATTAAGCCAGCTTAGCTGCCTTTTATTTTACTTTTTTTACTGTTTCAATTTCCTTATTTCCTCTCTTTGAAGTCTTTCGTTTTGGAAGTGCTTGTTTATTTTCTGTGCAAATCATGTGATTTATACTCTTTAAACATTTTATAGTAATGTACTGTGAATGAGTATTGCTGATGTCACAGGTGTGCCTTCCAAAGTGGGTCTTGTGGTATCCACAGAATTCACGACTCATGCTACAGCTATGAAGACTAATCAGTGGTGCTTAATACTGTTGGGCGACCCCTCTGGTACTGGACTGTTAAGCATTTCAGTCCTTCATCTCTCCAGTCATCAAAATGAATTGAACATTCCCACCTGGGAGCTATCCGGTCAGAAGTCCTTGTTCCGTTTTTTCGTTCTTGTAATCGTTACATGAAATTAAGGTAGTCCAATGACTTTGTTAAAGTGTGGTAGGGTTGGCGGAGAAGATAGGGAAGCAGGCAGATAAAGAGGGTTTTCTACTCTACCTTGAACTTAATGTGTTGCCTTCTCTTCTTTCAACACTCCAAATTTGGGGCGGGGGGGGGGGCATGGCAGGACTATATGAGATGGAGAAGTGTGATTACACTAGACAGATAACAATGAACATTTGATTTCCACACAAAACTGTTGATGTTGCACCTTTTCAAAATGTATTCAACTTCAAGTGAATTTCAATTTCTATACTACAGGGTGTTAAGTACTGATATATTTATGAGAATCCTGTTTACAAGCAAAAAGAGGGCTCTGTCTTTCTTAAGATAGGATAGTCTCTTTCCTCGAACAGTGCTGCCATGGAGTCTTTTACAAGAGAGTTTGGGAAAGTATGAATTCTTAAACTCTTCCGCAGCTTCAGACAAAATGTATTTATCCTGGGTCATTGTTACACTGCAGGCAAAATGGACTAAATCTCCTAACCTTATCACTTTCATTTATGGTGTTTAAGTACCTAGACCAATGGTGCACCAGTGAGTATCTTGTGGGACCATTGTGTTGAAATGATCGCCGCTGGATGACTTAATGCCAGTTGTTTCCTCAAATCGCTCAGCCTTGTAAATGCCTTATATAATTTGGCTTGACTTGGACACAGATGCAATCTAACTGCAAGCTTTGTTTGGAAATGCAGAGGGCACTTGCTTTTTGTCTTTTAACTGTCTGTTGTCAAAGACCTATTATGTACAACCTCATTGCTTGGAGTGGGGCTTTGGGTCATCCCATTGTTTAGCATTGGTTGGCTTTCTGGTCAGTCTTGCGCACTGGTTTCTTATTCAGTGGCTTTACTTCCCCTTCTTGTGTTTGTCCCTCCCCTGTCCTGGAGCCTAGGGTCTTTATCATTTTGATGGTGCCATTTGTGTATTTCCATGGCACGCACGCACGCACACACACACATTAGTTTTTTATTTTTCTTTGAGAATTCCATGGGATTGCATGTATGTTCTTGCTCGTTCCTCCATGTGCTGTTTCCTCTCCTCTTGCCCCGGTGCTCTGTGTTGCAACCCATCGCTTCATGCTCATACATAGAAGCACAGAAACAGATCTGTTTTCAATTCAAAATAGAGCTTTACAATTATGAAGATTTCTACGCTTTAAAGTCAGTTTATACCTCGGGTCTCCAACCTTTTTTATAGTGAGAGCTACTCCTGATCAATGAAAATCATTGCGAGCTACCGAAGGCCAAAAAACATGTGCATTATTACCAGACACCCCCACACTCAACTAACTTGATTTTAAGCCTAATGTCTATACAGCCAGATACTATGGCTAGGGGCACTATGACCGTGTCTGTCAGTGTGAGCATGCCCTATAGCGATATATGAATGTGTGCATATGAATGGGATGTGTGTATGGGTAACAGAGTCTGTGTCGTATGTACTTGTAGCACAAGACATACCTTTCACCATATGTGGCACCGTTACATGTATAACACAAACATGCAGCTATTTTCTTAAATGGGAGAAATTAAAGTGCAAAAATGTTCATAATCTGGAACATTTTTATGCACTTTAAATTTTTCCTATTGACAAAATGAGCACATTTTTCAGTTAGAATATGGCACAGTGTTCTACTGGCCACTGGGAGCAAGAGGCCTGCTGCTCGTAAGAGCAAAACCTAAAAAAAAATAAAAAAAAAATTGGGAAAATTACAATGAAAAATGTACTTAATCATAAGGTAACTTTTCATTTAAATTTTCTCTGATTTAAAAGCATTGAGAAACTTAATTTTGTTTATTTAAGTTAAATACGTTAGTACTTAAATTCTTCATCTCTGTGCCCAGAGTCATTAATCTGACTCCAGCACTGCTCCCTGCTATCTGGAGCCTGATTATGAAATGTAAAATAACCACATCCTCCCCTTACCTACAAAAAGGAACAATACGACCCCGTGATTATTTAAAAATGAACTCTAGGCTGTGAGCTACTCTAAAAGGGGCTGTGCGCTACTGGTAGCTCACAATCGACTGGTTGGAGACACCTGGTTTATACATAATTGTATCCCTGCAGATCTGCCATAAATTGTGGCAATAAGGCACTCTATAGCCATGTTTTGATTGTGCATATTTATATTTTCAGTTTTGTTGTTTTTATTTGCTGTTCTCATGGAGAAAACTATGATAAATGTTATTAGGTATGTATGTGGTAATGTATGTATATTATTAGTAAAGTTGGATATAAATATTTGCGAACCAATCGCTGGTGAGCTATAAACAGTACATCAATTGTCAGTGTAGAGACTAATGTAATATTAGTGAAGATTTAGTGTTCTAGGTAGACATGGTCTGTATCAGTTAAATGATTGGCTAATTACATTGCTTTTTTACTACATACCCAATTCTACTGCACCCTCAAATCTGAGAGGAAGAATTACAGAGGCTTGAGGGTCTGTATACCCGTGGTTCTGTCCCTGTGATTGACAGATGGTTTGTACTCTGATGGAGTGCATAGTTCACCATTGACCGATATTGCTGTGCTAGCTTGTTTGATTCGGTTTATTCCATGATCCTGTATTTGATTATGCTTTGGAATTAGGTCCAGAGTTGTTTGTTTTATCTGGGATCTGTAGTCTCTTTTGTCTGGGGGTATTAAATGTGTTTAAAGAAAACAATTATGATGATAAATCAATTGGAAATCCATTGGAAAAGACATATAATCTCCTCTTTGCTTTGTGATACAAACTAGTTGTATAAATTAGAGGAACTCGAAGAAATCCTTCTAGTCTCTCAAAGGACAAACCCTTCTCTAACCAGTCATTTAAAACCTAAATTTAAGGAACATTGGGCATCTCTTCAGTTTTACTTGTCTCTTCACAATTGGCAGGTTTTGAGTCAATAAAAAGTAGTTATACATGGATCCCTTTTACGACATCAGCTGTTATGCTGAAACAGATTTTGATCTAGCAGTCATGGGCTAATAGGGACTTGTGATGTAGAGACCCCTCTTTTCCTGACCATGTATGTCTCTTGCAGGAAACCACCAGATCCCTTTTCGACTGATTTTCTGAAGTCACAGATGATGCTTGGAAATCTGCTTAACTCACGTTTGGGGGATGGTGATTAGCCTTGTTTTCCAAAATTGCAGTTTTTTCCCCGATTGTTAGGGAAACATCATTTGAGTGCCAGAAACCGAATACTGGGTTGATGTGTGGTTTACTCTGTTAGGGTCTAAGGGCATAGGGGTAGCTAGGGCTTTTACTAGTACCAGCCTGTTCAAAGAATTGAACAGTAGAAGAAAGTCCATTAGAGTGTGATTCCATGAAGCAGGCCTCTCCACATGTCAATAATGATGCAATTTTGAGCCCACTGTCCAAAGTTGGATGGCTGTGAGGTGGTCGGTGATCTGTACCCTAATGGTGAATTTCTTTCATTTCCTGATGCTAAGGATTTGTTTGAGTTGGGCTCTGGCCAGTTTCTGCAATATGCAAAACTTGAAAATGTGACCCACAAAATCTGGGATGGTTTCCCGATGGCCCCTAAGGCCTCCTTGGTTTTGAATGGTCGTCTTAATTGGGGCGAGGATACGTACCTGAGCGCTCAGTTCTATAAGGCACTACGGGAGGATCAACCGGGTGTGATTAGCGCGGGACGTAAGGTGTGGGAAGTTGATTTGGGGTTGCCCATTGAGGGCGCTGATTGGGATGTGGCCTGATCATTGGTCCGAACGGTTTCCTGTAATCACAGGTTTAAACTTTTTCATTTCAAATTTGTGCACAGAACATATATCACTCCCAGTAAGCTAAATAAGATAGACCCAGGTCGAGGGGCTTGTTGTCCTCGATGTGGTGAGCTTGGTGCTTCATTTCTGCATATGGCTTGGTCCTGAAGTGCTGTTCATGTATTCTGGCAGGAGATGATGGCGGCAATTGCCGAGGCTACTGAGCTTGAATTGGCGGTCACTCCGTTGTCTTGTCTCCTGGGTGTGGTGCGTAGGCCTCGGGGTAGAGGGGTTGTCTACAGGGTGGTACAGTTAGCGTTTGTATTGGCCAAGCATAGAGTAGCGATTGGTTGGATGAGCGCATGGACCCCTGCGACTTCTGCCTGGTTGCGGGATCTGCTGGAGTAGGGGACGGCGGAGGAGCAACATATGCGCATAACACGCAGCAATGAGAGGGCACTCACTGATGTGGCTGCTTGGGGTGCACTGTTGGAAAGGTTCACTGATAAGGAGGACATAGGTTCTGTGAGTAGCAATGGGGCAGCGGGGGATGGGGATACATACTCTCTCTCTTTGCACTCGTGACGACCGAATGTGAAGTTGATCTATCTCGACTTGATTATGCTTTCTAATGTCTGGTCTCATCAGGATGTGGGATAGGTTTTTGGGATTGAGGACGGGATTAGGGATGTGGTTATGTCTTCACTGACGAAGCAATGCTGTATGTGCCCTTCGGGCATCATTATATGTCGGTGACATCTTTCTCTGCTGTAACCTGCACTGTGTTAAATCTTTATGTTGGTTTGTAATTTTTCAATTGAAAAATAAAAACAGATTAAAAAAAAAAAAAAGTCACAACTGCCAAAGTTACCTATGTAACCAACAAACAATTATTTAATGTTGCTTACATCCAATCAGGTCACTGTGTTCTTGTGCTCTGCAGCATCTGACTCTCTACCCCTTTGTTTTTGCAGGAGCGGATGCCACTGGCTGTGGTTGGCAGCAATGCTGTGATCGAGGTGAACGGTAAAAAGGTGCGGGGCCGGCAGTACCCCTGGGGTGTAGCAGAAGGTAAGAGGTTTAGGGCTGGCTTGTGGACCTGCTCTGACAGGCAGTACATTGCCCTTGGGTGGAGATTCCTTTGCAAGGATGCTTCACGTTTGCATGTCTGGGTTGGAGGAATTCTGTGTTGGAAATATGACCTGATTTTGGGGAGTTTAACTGAAAAATAAATGCTTTGTTGTATTTTGTGGGGGTTTTTGTGTGTGTGTAAAATTGAGTTGATCTTTCACACTTTTTATTTTTTTTAAATCTGTTAACTATTTTCTTGCTTTAAAAGACTGTAGAGCTGCTTCTACTGCGCACTGTTACTCTTTTGCCTCTTCTTTATTGTTTACAGTCCTCCTCTCAGGAGTTTTTTACTTGCTGTTCCATTTGCCACCCATTCTGTTCTTGCTCTCACCCACTATACTGCATGTTCCCTCCCCCTTGCCATGAGGCTTATTGCTGCTCTTCTCCATGTCCATGTGCTTTACTGTTTTCTTGTTTCCACAAGACTCATTCAGTCCTCTTACAAGAGACTGTGTAGGTTTCCTTATAACACAGGCAATTTTTTGATATTTCCTTGTGTAGGGGCTGTTTCGGTGTGTCTTTCTACAAGGCTGTTTATTGCAATGTATTTTCCCGCTAAATTACCTGTTTACTAGTTTTCCCGCCACACCATTCCTTTCACTCTGCTTTTCCTAAGAGGCTGCTTGCATTTCTTTCCAGTCTCCCCCAGGGTTTTAGTGATTTTCCTCTTCCAGTTAAGCTGTCTGTTCTTTGGCCATACAAATCTGTTTTCTCCTCCTGCCCTGCGATGATGTGGCATTCTTTCTCGCACATTTCAGACTTGGGATGTGCACAGTAGTTGAGCTTGTTCGTCACTGCATGCTAATTGCAGAACCTTTTGCGATTGCAAATCCAAGGATTAAGAATCAGGTACAAAGGAGTCTTCGACAGGTTTGCTCTGTGCTTCCCTAACCACACTCTTAACTTTATCTTGTTTAGTTGAAAATGGCGAGCACTGTGACTTCACCATTCTGCGGAACATGTTGATCAGGTGAGAGTGAAGTTGGATAAGAAAGCTGCTGATTTATTGGTGTGAGAATATTGATTCCCTCCCTTACACCCGTGTTTAATCCATTCAGAGTTTCATCCTCCACCTTAAATATCTTCTGCAAAATCCTCAATCTCCCAGCAGAGAAGTCCTCCATTTTGTTGTAGAATTATCATGCATCAAACTCCGTTTCTTCCAGACATTTGTCACCAAAATCCTGATTTAGAGTTTAGTAGTCTTTACCCATTGGGGTGGTGGATGGCATTACCTCTGCCACGCTGGTGGGCAGAGGACTGCCATTCTCAGAGATCCCTCCCAGACCAAGGATTGTGTGTGTGTGTTAATGGGGGGAAGAGGGGTGTTCTTAAAGTTTTTTCTGTTTACTGCTGAATGCTTCCTCAACTTAGAATAGAGATTGGTGGACAGGGGGCGATGTCACAAATGTCAAACTCTCAATTAGGCAAAGACTTGCACACCTTTTTCTCTCACAGGCGATACAGCAAGAGCCAAAAAACAGGTCTAGCTTCGAGCCAGATGCTTCTGACCAATGGTCTAAAGCATGGCTTCCATCTCACACCGTCACCACTGAAATCTGCTTCAGTCCCATGTCCCTTTTTTAGCATATGGCAGTCTATTGCATAGCTGGTAATAGCTTTTCTTATTTCTGTTCAGACTTTCCTGTATCAATTTGATATCTCCAGCCAAAGGTATTATATGATGGTATTCAGAAGCACTATGTAACTAGTTTAGCGTGCACAATGGGGTTTTATTTTTTGTCTCTGACTTAACCCAGACCATCTTACTTTTGTCCAGGACACACATGCAAGACCTGAAGGATGTCACCAACAATGTTCACTATGAAAACTATCGTAGCAAGAAGCTAACGGCAGTCACCTGCAATGGTGTCGAGAGCACGAGATCTAAGGGACAACTCACAAAGTATGACTCTGTATTGCGGAAGTGGGTAGTGTCGACACTGTTGCATATTGTAAATTGGAAGGTGGTGACGTATGGGCAGGAATTACTAGAAGGATAAATCACCAAATGCAGAGGGTGGTTGGGTGCTATGCATGAATTGCTCATCAAGTAATAACTGAGTTATTTTGTCATTTTAGTGGCACTCTGTTTTTCCAAGTGCATTCCAGGGGAATTTAAGAGTCCAGAACATTTGCCAGCTGATGCCAGTGTTGAGGATTAGGGAAAGGTTTGACATGTTTTGCTTCAGGGAAGAGTGGGATATTAGAGTGTCTATTGATCTGACATGTTGATTTTGCTATAGTCCATACTATTTGCCAGATGTGCACCGGGTAGGTAGAACATTTGGGATTCAGGCAACCACCTCACCCCCTCCACATACTGACTGTGAACGTAGCTGGGAAACCAGCTCAACAGCTGCATAATGACCTGAGCAGTAGTGCTAGAACTCATTTTCCATGGTTTGATCCATGTTACGGGGGTAGTGGGGACATTCATTCCACTTAATAAACGGGTGCTAACTTGTTTCATTCTGATGGCTCCCATTATAGAGTATTTGAGATAAATTACTGGATAGGAACCTGGTATACTGAAAGGTGTCAGTGGTTTACTTGTGGAAGATGGGCATGATAATGGTCTTTTTTTATTCTTGTAAAATAACTTTGCCAGATGCCATCAGTGCCATTTTGGTCTCTTCGAAATACTAAGTGCCCTCCTTGTCTGTTCCATTTGCAGTCCACTTTGTTGTTCACTAGTGGTCGGTCCCACAGGCCATATCATCGATAATGCACCTCGAGCCAGTCGCAGATTTATTGGGCGTCTCATGAATCTCCTTTTACTAGTATGTTAATGATACTGAACTATAGCTTCTCTCAGGATTCACTTCACTTGCATATTTGTTTGTTTTGTGCACTAAAATTATTTTTCAAATCTAAATTAAAGGCTCCATTACAAGAGGTGTAAAACATAATCATGATACTCGTTTTGTGTTCTGTGTTGCTGAAATAATGGTTACAGTTCAAGCAATCAGAGGTGTAAAGCATTAGCATTTTCAACAGATTGTGTCTTATACTGAAATGATAGTTATGGTACAAGCAGGCCTCCTTAGATGTTGGTACATACTTTATTTAAACAAGCATCTGCAATGCAATAGGTCTCACATTTGCAAGACTTAGCGCTATTGGCGTTGTAAATGACAATGTTTTTTACCTATGTGTTTTGGTTTGGAGTGTAGTGGATGTATGCCAGGATTTGCATCAACCCTCTCAGGCCTGTCGCTGCAGGGGAGAGGACACAAGGCCGCAATCTTGCGAGTGTTTTTGCCTCATTCCCACCAAACAAACCACAGAGATTTCGTGGCATTTAAAACACAGAATGAGGGTGTGAAGAGAATTAAGAGCAAATAAAAGTGGCAATCTTACATTTTTGTGATTAAAACTTTTAAAGGAATTTTTCCTCTAAATTGGCAATAAAAGCCTAACTTTTAAAAACATTGAATGTCTACAAAGATAATAACAGAAGAGGCAGCTTAAGTGCAAATTAATAATTGTGATTTTGTTAAGAATGGCACCTGCTTTGCAGCGCTATGAAATGGCAGAACCTGTATTGCTAAGCTCAATATTAAAAAAAAAAAAAAAAGTTATTCCCACACTGCCCCAACACGCACCAGACAAAGAACCTTGAGGAGAGGATGTGGCTTATGGGCCAGAATTGCCAACCTTGGAGCTGGGAAATTCAAATCAAGTCGCTGCGCTGGCTCAACATCCTGTGATTCTGGGCAAATCACTTAATATCCCTATGCTACCAAAAAATCAACGTATTATTTTGTAACGTAACCAGTGCTCATGTAAAGCGCTGTAAACCTTTGTATCGAGTTTGCGCTAACTGAACTCTGTTTGAGGCCAGTTTACATCCGAAGGCAAGATATTTTTGCTATCAAGCTTGAGGCTGTGAAGATCTTGGATCTGCAGTCACAATTCCTTTTACACCATTTTAGAGACATCACCTTTCACCATCTTCTTGCCCAGAACTAACCTATGTGCCTTGGTTGTTGACCCTCCGGAGGTTATCAAGAGCACGTGCTATTGCCTAGTGTTAAGCTCTACTCAAGTCAGTTGGTTAATGAACCCACTGCAGAGGTCTTGACAGAATGAGAATGTCACAGATTACAATCCTGACATAGCTTTTTTTTACCTCTTCATCTCTGCAAGATCTATGCAAATTAATTTTAGCAATTCTCTTAAGAATGACACCTGCTTTACAGAGCTGTGAAATGGCAGAAACTGTATTACCAAGCACTATATAAAAAAAGAACAAGTTATTCCCAGACTGTCCCAACATGCACCAGACAAAGAACCCTAGGAGAGAGGAGGTGGTGTAAGGGTCAAAGCTGCCGACTTTGGAGCTGGGGAACATGGTTCAAGTCTTGGTGCCGGCTCAGCATCCTATGATTCTGGGCAAATCACTTAATCTCCCCTTGCTACCAAAAATGAATGTGTTCTTGTGTAATGTAACCGGTGCTCATGTAAAGCGCAATAATACTTTTGTGTCGAGTTTGCGCTAATTAAAACTGCAAAAAATAAATAGATAAAGCCTCCACTGACAAAAAAACAGCAAGATGCGCGATACCAAGGAAAACGAAGAAACAACATACTGCCATGAGCAAAGCGGAGAGGCAAAATTAAAAATAGTGGGCCACACAGAATTTCCTTCCCGATTGTGCAATAATCTATGTAACAGGGTCAGTCTCCAAGGCGGTAACAAAACAGCCTCAAGGCAGGACAAACATAGAGCATTTTCCAACGACATCAAGTGATTTTTAAAAGGCAGGCCCAGGAGCCAATGAAAGTGATGTGCATGGTTAAAGCCCTCAGAATATATTACAGCATGTTGAGAAGAGCAGAGCTCGCACGCTGCTATGCTCAACCTAAAAATTACAGTTCATTGGAAAATGCTGTGTAAAAATAGTTCCAAACCAAAATTAGAAACGTTGTGTTGTAGAATGCTCGATGCAAAAGACTTGCTTTTACTTTAAACTTGAGAAGTTGTCACTGACTTGCTAGTATGCTCAGCACCAGGAAAAACTATTCTGCTAATCTAGTCTGTAAAGGCAGGATCTCTGAACTTTGCATTTTCATGCTAACTGTCTCCTGTGCTGTATCTATCTTTATTTGATATTTCGGGAGCTGCTGACTTTTGTCTAAGCTTAAGTTTCCTCTCTAACAAAGCGACCAGATAGCTTCCTGAAGGCCAGACTTCTTCTTTGCAAGCAGAGTACATGGTTTGAAGCCATGCGGGTCTACGCAGTTGAGCATTCCAGGTGCCCCTTACTTGCTAATATTCTATCACGATGAAGCCTGGGCTCATCTAGGGTATTTGATTTTTTTTTGCAGGCTTCCTATGGAGAAGCAAAATTTAAAGCAAGCTAGTACTACTGCCAAGAGTAAGAGAGCGTGCCAATCGATTTCTCGCTGTCTGTCTGCAGTCTTGGGTATGACTACCATGTCTCCTGTCGGCACCTCTTATCATACGTTCTTGTACTTGTTCATAGGTGTGTTCAACTCCAGTTGAAAATGTGAAATTGTTCTCATTGCCAATGTTGTAGCTCGACCCTCTAACTCAACTAAGGCCTTCTTCCACCAAAACGTCATATAAAGAGGAATGCGCAGTTTTCGCTTCTCGTCAAGTAAAGATGGCATTCGTGTGGTGGAGGAGCTGTATGTTTACAGCAGATCTCTATTTCAAGCCTGCTTGCGCTGTGTATTCCTATTCTAGTGCAGGATCTGGTAAAGAAAAAAAAATATTTCTCAGAGGATGTTTCAGCTTTGGGTAGGATTCATCATGTCACCTTCAGGGCCTCGGTGCATTACAGCACCTACCCATCTTCAGATTAGATCCTGAGTGCTTGGATAAATTGGAATGAGTCAGATACGATTTTACATCGTCCTTTGTGGATCTGATGCAGAAAATTGTAAATCTTTCAGGCCCAGAGTTGAGCAAAATTCATATTCAAGCACTTCTTTTGGTTCGCTTTAGAATATCTGTGCTTCTAGGGGGGTATTTTAAACAGTCTTACGTTATTTAGCACATTTTAGACGCCAGTCTGTTGTGTGGATTTGTCTTACCTATCGTTACCAGTCTTATGGTGATGTTTGCATATTGTGGAAAGTTCCTCGGCCCTGTCGGCCTTTTAGGGAGTGAAACAAACATGTGGCAGACTCTGTTCTTAGAAATAGATAAAATATAATATGATTCCACTATGTACCTGTACTGCTGTGAATCTGCTTCATATCCTTCATGGCATCTTCTGGGGTGTGTAGATCAACTTTGTATTATATTTGTGCTTTCCAGGGTCTGAACATGTGAAGTGCTCTGTTGGTGCTCTAAACCTACTGTGCTACAGACAGGGTGCTTACAGGGTCTGAGCAGACCAACCCCAGTAAAGTTTTAAGTTCACATCGGTCGTTCTTGCTGAAACCTAAGAGGGTTTAAATCCTGGGCAGGCACTGACTGCCAAGCGTAATGTGACATTTTTGTGGTGCACCCTAGTCAGGCTACTCTGTGTGCACTTGTCTGTGCATTGTGCATCCTGTTGCTTGGACCATCAAGACCTTTGTGGCTGCATGAATAACTGAATTTTTAGTAGTGATTTAGGTTTGTGAATTAATGGTTCTAATGACATCTTCAGCTGGGACAGCTTTCCAAAAATAGACAGTAGTTGTGAATAGACTAGTCTTTCACAGTCTCCAGTCGAAACATTGAGAGTATATTTGTGTTAAGTTAGATTTATTAGCATAGTTAATTAAAACCATTGCCTACTATAATCAATTAACATACAGTTAAACATGATATCCACTTTATATATTTTTTCATTATTTAACGTAAAAATGAAACATTCCAAAGTTGAGAGCTGTCCAATCATAAAAGGCTTATTATAAAAACGTCTGTATAAAACTAAACTGTTGATATGCACTGAAACCTGTATGCAGGACAGTTTACTTTGACCAGTAAGGCCCAGGTAGGTACTTAGTTCGTAGAAGTGCCTATATAAGCTGTGGGCCAGGCCTGCTGAGTCCTTTTCCCTTTGTCTGCTGATCCTTGAACGCAGGCCATAAATCAGTTCACCCATTAAAGTGTGAGAACCTTGTGCAACATAATACGTAAAACATTAATAAGGACAATCCATAAAAATTCTAAGCTAGGGAACTATTGACTAGGTAGATGGCTTAATAACAAAAGGATCCCCGGCTTATACATGCAGGCTACTGGGCTGTTGAACAGTGTCTTTAGGAAACGCCGAAGCAGACTTTTCAGAAGACCTATAGTGGTTAACCACTGAAGTGTTTAGTTTGCACTTCATAGGCGCACCTATCTTACGCCAGGCCTTGCTCGTTCTTTTAAACATGTCTTTAAGAAGCAGCATTAGAAGCGTTACACCCCTGCAAGCTAAGGGTATTGAAACACCACTTGCCAGGTTATTGCCGCTTGCCTGCACGAGCGGATGTTCACATTTCTAAGTATTTGTTTCAAATGCTTTTTCCTTAGTGCCGCAGGCACTGCACATAAACAAAAAACGTGTTCTGATGCCTCTTCCTTATACCCGCGAGATGAGAAGATTGGGTTTGCAACTGATGTTTCCAAGAGGGAAGAAAATCTTTCGTCTCCAACATGTCAAAACGACACATCTGTCTTTGTGTTGATACACTGGTGGAAAGGCAGCTTCGCTGTTTTATATATTCAGTGGTGATGCCATCAATGCACATATGTGAAGAGAAACCGACTTTAATGTAGTCTACACCCCTCATTTATTTGTTTTGTATAGCGCTCCTAAATAAAGGGGTATTGGGTTGCTTTAGGTGTTTCGTTGGGCTCAAGTTATCATTTAGGAGCCCACCGCGCCTGGTTCCAGTCTCTGCATTATGCCAGTGCAGTTGCCATCTGTTAACCATCCCATTAATAACAACCAAACATGATTATTGGTATTCAACCTTAAAAATAGTCTTAGCAGCATTATAAAGCAAAGAGAAATTATTAAATATGATTTACAGTGAGGCAAGATTTTCAAACAAGTGTGGTGCTGTGCTCCGATCTAGAATAGCTAGACAATGCCACTACCGACCACCTGCAAAAATAAAACTAATTAAGCACTGGGTCCTTTGCACATAAACTAGTCTCACAATTATTTTAAACAATAGCAGATTAAGGCTCGTATAGTAAATGTAGGCTCATGCAAACTTTAGACACAGGGTCATGTTTCCTAAGGCCAATAACAAGAAGAACTGTTTTGGGCCACGTGAAGTGGGCAATTTTGTGATTCCCAAATAGAGTTGTCCTGCATTAGATGTATGACTATCCTAATGCAGGACAGCTGTCAGTGTGCCTTTAAGGTTTGAATGAGATTAGGAGACTTGAGGAAAGCCACTATGTTGTAGACAGGAGGTAACTAGCTTTCAGTTCTAGGACTTTCCTAGACCGTTGCCAATGTGTGCTTCGGGACCACTTTTCTTCCACTACCCTTCCCCTGTCTGCAGCATCATCTTCTCTGTGGCTTTCTGGTACCATTTCTGGTACCATTTCTGGTTAGCAAATTGCAAAGGATTCAAAACGCCACAAAACACCTGCATCGAAGGGAATGCATCACACGAGTTCCTCATGTGCCTCCCTGCCTATCTGCAGTTCAGCACTCTGCATCATCCAGGCAGCCATTAAAGGGAAAGAAGGTCTGTAATTCTTCCAAGCTAAATTTAAAAGAATAGACCACTCCGTCCTAGACAAGCTCCTAACTTGTGCATCTCCTCAAACAAGATGAAAAGCATGTTTGAAACATTATTCTTAGTACTTGTGGTTAAACATTGATGCTCCCCATGAGCCAAGATACTAAACATATTATACCACTTGAAGTTCAGGAAGAAAGTGAAGACCTGAAAAATGAAGGCCTTTGTAGCTAATGTTACTAGGACTTGTGTTTCACAAAAATTAGTTTGTGCTAAGTGTGAACCCCGGATTTTCCCAGACACTTCCAGGAGATCTGTCTGACATTTATTCTAAATTCTCCATTGGATGTTGTCGGCTGTCTGTAATTTTAATTTGTGGATTATTCCTTAATATTCATTCCTTTTTTTAATTTATCATGACTATCACTGGAAAGGTTTCCTCTAAGTTGCCTTGCATCGTGAAATGCTATACAGTTTAGCTTATCCCACTTCATGAGAGTCTTAACACGCATTATTAGAGCTAGACAACATTAATGGCTTTGCTGAGACTGGTTCTTACGTGGCAAGTCTGTTGCATGGCCCGAACCGCTTTCCTTCTTTAAACACTGCAAGTTTGTTATGAGCTCTGGAGGCAATTCACAAAAGATTTGATTGATTTGGTCTGTCTTTGGTGTAAGCTGGCAATCCCTAGTGTTTTAAATTAACACACCTTGCAGCTGTCCCAAGAATAGAACTAAACGGAGACTGTGATTGTAGATTCCTCATTCTAGCGATTAATGGTAATTTTATTGCATCCCAGTTAATCAGACCTTACTTACATGTCTTTTTCATTGCCATTTGCAGACTGGCAACTGGTTTGAAGTTGGTGTTTTTTAAATAATTTGTTTATTGAGTTTAGGTACTGTAAAACCTTTTACAACATATTGGGGCTATACATAATTACGTCAACCTTAAGTTAACCCGCAGCCTAAGAGAGGTGCATTTATGTTGTTACAATCCTACAGCAGTTTGAAGGTTTAAAAAAATAATAATAATGTTTCTTGGACCTTATGCAGTGCTTTCCTGAGCTGTTGATCTTCATGCCATTGTTCTCTGCTTTTTACGAATTCTAGAAGTCCCCTTGCCCAGATGGAGGAGGAGCGAAGGGAACACGTTTCCAAAATGAAGAAGATGGAAACTGAAATGGAGCAGGTCTTTGAGATGAAGGTCAAAGAAAAGAAGCAGAAATTGAAGGACTCGGAGGCAGAGGTAAGAGGTGTGACATAACCTCTCCCTTCACTTTACTCATCTCCCCAAAGCCCACAGAGGCAAGTGGTTGAGCTTTCAATCAATACTTAAGGAAATTGAGGACCAGAACAAGTCAGGGGCACGTTCTTTAAAGAGATCGTCATGACCCTAAATTATTAGTTATTCTAAGGCAAAGAGAGAAATTTGATTGTAGCTAAAGAATTCTAGGGTGGTGTCTTGTAGGGTAGATGACCACTAACTTACAGCTGTGGTATATAGAGGAAACATATCTGACTCCCATTTCCTGTACTGGAGAGATGCTCAACCCATGATCAGCAAACATCCTTTCTGACCAAGCGTTCAATAATTCACGCAGAAGAGACGTATTGACATGTTCATCTTAATTTGTTTGACTGCCTATCACCCCTAATTCCACATGACCTCTCAAATGTGCCCAACTCCTTCATTGACACTACCTGTTTTTTTCAGCTGGAGCGCCGACATGAACAAATGAAGAAGAACCTGGAGGCTCAATACAAGGAGTTGGAGGAGAAAAGAAAGCAATTTGAAGAAGACAAGGCCTCATGGGAGTCCCAACAGCGCGCCTTAGAGCAACAGAAACTTGATGCATCCAAGTAAGTATTCATTAAAAAAGGGAAGATTAAAGAAGACAGAATACCCGATTGAACGCATGGGGTGGATATCATTGTAGGCAACAAGGTATGGTTGAAGGCCCAGGTCGGTTTAAGTTTCCAAACACCTAACACCAGCTTCTTTCACAGCTGGAGATACAGGATGTTATGATTACTGCACTCAGTCAGTTAATTTGGCTAAGTTTAATGTTCAACCTCATTACCACTGGATCACTCTGCAATTTGTATACTTGCCAACCAGCAAGAGAAGTGCTATTCATAATTGGTGTACAAAAGCTGTGCGGACTTCTGAGGGCCAGCATTCTAGTTTACTAGCACTAAATACTTTAAAAAATCTGCTGCAACTGTAACAATTTTAGATAAGCTCTATAGCCAGGAGGGTTCCGGAACAGAGGGTCTTCCTACTTTGAGCTGCTCTGCTGTTTCTGAAGCTTTAGAGCGTAAGACATTGGAAATGACCCTTCTTGAAGCAAAGGCTAGAAAACAAACCAAAGTGAAGGATATTGAGCTGAGAATCCTCAAATTGACCACATCAAGAATTTGCGGCACCTAGATAAAGTTCAGGAGAGGCCACCGGAAGAGATGAGGAACTGGAACGAGAGAAGGAGAGGGATAAAGAGGACTGAAATTGAATAAAGGAAAAGCTAACCAACACTGTTAAGGAACTATATTTTAAAACTACAACTGTAGCTCAGCCTCCAATGCAGTAGTTAGCCCATCCTCTCACAAATTATAGTTCTCAAGGAGACTGGTCCTCCTAATTGTGTTGGCACAGATGCATGAACTGAGGCATGTTCAGGTAAGTGGTGACGAACTGTGGCATCTGTTGGGTTTATTTTGAAGGGTAGTGAGGGTGGTGAAGTATTACACGGGACTAAGTGTGAATGCTGTTAAGGGAGTTCTGTCGCAGTGCCTGTGGTTTAAGTGTCTTTTGTTTCTCACTGATTCTCTTTTCTTTAACCAAGTCTCCCTGGCTTCACAGTGACTGACGTTTTGTTTTTATTTATTATTTCAGAACGATGGAGAAGAATAAAAAGAAAGGGAAGATCTTCTAAGGAGAGTCTACCACTGCTCCGGTTTTATTGCAGAATTATTATATAATTATTATTTTGTTTTGTTTTGGTTTTTTTACTCCCTTGCTTTCCTTGAAGGCTATTTCTCTACTCCTCCCCACAGCCCATGGACCACTGGGGTTCCTCTCACACCACAAATCAGAACTTGCAACAGAGACTGGGAAACAATGGGCGGGATTAGATGCATCCGCCTCTTGTAGTTTTATCTCCTGTCCCCACTTTGGTTTTGCGGCATTTAACTGTAAAAGCAGTGCCTGTCTTAAGTCCAGAATCCTCTCGAGCATGTTTCAGATGTGTTCTTCATACACACAACTTTTGTCTGCATTTAACAGCAGTAAATATACAGTGTCAACCGTCCTCTGCTATTGTGTAGCGATACTGAATGTGGTTTAAGCCAGACTTCTTGTCCTCTTGAAGGAAGGATAAAAAAAGAACCTGCTGGAACGAAAGGGTCCTTCAGCATTCCAGCTCGCCACTGTTCTGCATGCTTCTGATTGCTTGGGAATTTTCCTGCCTATGTTGGGCTGCTCCTCAGTCCTTTCCCTCCTTGCTTCTGGCCCTAGTGGTCCCAGCTCATCAGTCATTAGTGGTCTCAGACTGCCATGAGGAGTGGCCCCTCGTCGTCTGTGATCTTTCTGTGCCTATCTACAGCTTGTGGTTCATCCCGGTCTACAATCTCGAGCATGGTTGGGCCAGTCATTTGTTCATTCTTGAAGCCTATTGCAGGCGGTTACTTGACCAAATGTAACAGACTGATGTCATCATCGAATATTTTCACAAGTTAAACAAATATGAAGGCTTGCTTATGATTGCTTTTCTGCCTTCACAAAAAGCCCACCACTGCCTCCTAAATATAGGAGTTGGAAGTGGACGATCAAGAGGAATGTCTGCCTGTGCCTTGGATTTTTGATTTTTGCCACTCGATGCTGCGGGGATGGTGTCCACCATTGTAGCACCTGACAGAGACCACTGGAGTGACCGCTGAGACCCTGCCAGCAAGCAACCTCACTGATCGAGAGAGCACATGAGAATGTAGCATCATATTTCTGAAATGCCTCCACCAAGGCTGGAATGCGTTCCTCGCCCTTTGCAGATTGACGTTTTACATCCTCCACATAACCTAGCATTGGTAACCCTAACTGGCGCAGGCATCCATCCTTTTCTCACTGGAATCGACAATAGAAGCACCATCTTCAGGCAGAGAGCACCTTGTCCCTTCAGCATATAAACCCCTTTATAATCTTGTTAGATTTTTAGTGATGTAATAGCTATATCGCGATGTAGTCCGCCGTACATGTTTTTTGTTGTAATTTCAGGTGATGTATTATCCTTCAAATGTAACACCAGACTACCCCAGTACCCACTCATTCTTTTATACCCTGGCCTTCTCCTTTATTTTTTGATAAAGTCTCTGAAACCATTATTTCTGTTTGTATATTAATATAATAAAGTTGTCCTTTTAAACCCGTACATTGTGTGACTTTATTCACTTCTTTATTCCGATGAGGGGGGTCCATTGCACCACAACTACGCCAGCAGTGCTGTAGGTGTTGTGTGAGATAAGTCATAAAAGTCCATTATTGGTAACTTTATTCATTTTTATGTTCTTTTTATATTTTTTTCCCGTTTCCATTTCAAGATCAGTTATGCATGCATTTTGGGAGTCCTTGGCAGTGAACCTGAAAAATTAAGGACCTCTAGAAGTCTGAGGCAAAAGTTTAACACATGTTCATGCACTCAGTGTTATGGTCTGTATCTTACACAAAGGGAGTGTTGCTAATCACTGGCTCCAATGGCTAGCTAGCTAGGGAGCTCCACTCCCTGGCCTGCTAAACATCTCTAACATGGCTCTGAAAAAGTGATCTCTGGAGCGCTAAACGTACAGTGCCAGCTCGATGATTCACTTAGACTTCACCAGTCTAAAGCCAGAAGCGGGCCTTCCGATTCAGCCTCAGCGGGCCACTTCAACTTTTGGGTTACTTTTGTGCGCGCAGCGACTGATCACACGACACTCGCGCTGTCATGAGCCTTGGACTTAACTGGCTTGGCATCCCCTTTTTGCTGCACAAATTTTGGGGGCACAACCTGCAGCCCTGTTTTTGAATCGCTGTGTGAAGTGCGAACCTATAGCCCACTGCTCGCAGTGAGCATGGTGAGGAGCCTGCAGGCCCAGGCCCAGCTCTTGGAGGTAGCGCAGCCTCTCGCTGGAGGTAGGCGAGTACTGCCCGGGCAGTTGGGCCCTGACTGTTTAAACCCTGACAAAGCCGCGGGGGCTCTCGACTTTTAATCTAGATGGGACTTTACCGTCTGTTCCTTGTAAACGCTCGCCAAAGACATGTTGTTTGGCCTGGCTCACTATCACATTGACTATAGATATTAGTATTTGCATGGAATGTATTTGCTTACAGATATAATTCTGCTATTTTTTCCTGATTGCTTACCTAAGAGGCAGCGGTGTAATTTTGCTTCCTTTGAATGCACCAATGTACACTGAAAGAGTACTGTACTGTGATCCTCAATAGGCAGTTCTGGCCTCCTTGAAGAATCCATTGCAGCTCGCTCATTTATGTGCTTGTCACAGTTCTCTCCCCTAGAGAGAGACAAGCTTGATACTTGTTAGAGTATGGGAAAGACCAGCCCCAAACGGCACAGAGTACTCCTTTAGAGGATCTAGGGCTCTTGTGGGCCTGGTGCATGACAAAGTGAGCAGGACGCAGGGCCCTCTGTCATAGGTATTGAAACAGACACATGCAACTTGTTGCGTCACATGCTTGCTTGCCTCCACTAGATTGTCAAAGCCTGACGCCCTCAGGGCACACCTTAAACATATGGAAGACTGAAATGATAAACATGGTGACAGTCTCGAGGAGTCAGAACACAGAATCTCCACAGTAGAAGGTGACAGTACGGAGTTAAACAGCAAAGTCACACAACTGATTACAGACATGGTAAGTGTCTACCAAAAATGAGGATTTGAAGTCCTGCTACAGGTACAACAATCTATGCATAGGCGGCCTTGTGGAATCTACCACCTCGGGAAGGATGGAAATATTTGTTGAACAACTGCTGGTGGAGATACTTGGCAGATATCACTTCTCCACTATTCATAGTTTGAAGGCCCATAGATCGTTGGGCCTCAGACTTCCGCCTGGTGCCGCCCAGCGCTACGTCATTGCCAGGCTCTAATCCATCACAACAGAGACCTGGCACTTTGTTTAGCTCGAGGAAAGGGTTGTTTGACCTCACCTGCACCTAGCATTTACTATGAAAGTAGGTGCAGGAGCCCAGGGTGTCCTATGCACAGAGAAGGTGGGGTCCATTAAGAAACTGCTCAGGGACCATTATATCCCATATGCCGTGTTTCCTGCCCACCTACTCTTCCAGATTGATGTTCGTACTCTCTTTCCCCCCTCCCCCCCCCCCCCCCCCCTTCATTTAAGGATGCATTAAATTATGTTAAATCCCATTGCAAATCTCAAAACAAGAAGCAACGGCGTACTCCTGTCATCCTGCAGACTGTGACTCCACTTCTAGAGACCTGTTTAGTGATGTTGAAGGCAGAGATATAATGCTCCTTTACAAGTTAAACAATGTGCTGGTTTCTTCCGATATGTAATACATGATAAAAGCTCCTACCTAACTGGCATGCTGTGATCATCTGTTGATTGTGTCTCTTTCATAGGTTCACTGTACCTGGTTCTGATGTCACAATTTTTTAATTCCGCATGATCAGTCCAGTCGGTACACTTGTTCTATAACTGTGCTGTCAGGGGATATCCCGTTCGCCTTAGCGAATTGTTAAACAATATAAATTACTGTTAGGGTAGCTGGCATTGGACCACACCTTTTCTGTGCATTAGCATTGATTGTGATAAACGTTGCTTATTTGGGGTGTGTTCACTGATGGTTAGGATGCTCAGTATGAGTGGGAGGAACATTTTTGTATTGGTAGAGTGAGTACGTCATTTGTTTTCTATTCAGCAGCTATGATGTCTGAAAGATCTGGCACAATTTTTGTGTTCTTTGGGTTGCATTGTGCATGTATACATTAGGTTTCAGACGCTTACCTTCACACAGTTATACATACTATTAATTTGCTAACCTTAAATGTACGTGGTGTTTGGACACTGCACTTTTGATAATATTTGCGTACCTGGAGAGGCACAGAATGTAAGTGTTTTTTTGTTGTTGTTTTTTTTAATTTTTATCAAGGAGTCAAACATCGCACCTGACGAGGCTTATCTGTTTGCAGATAAGTGCGGGTCTGTTAATTATTTTACTGATAAGTTGCGTCTGACGTTGGAATATTGTTTAGAAGATCACTCATTCACGGTCAATTTTGTTAACTTTTACCGCATGGGACACTGTTTATCTTTCTGGTCTACTTTTCGTGAAAGCTATTGAGGGTTTTTTTGTTTTTCTTAGATATGTGGGTTTGGTGTCCTCCATTTTAACGGTCTCACTCACTTAGTGTACATATGAAGGAATTCCAGATAGGCCAAGGTCTTTAAGTCTCTCCGGGCCCAATTGCAATTCTTGGAAACCATCTTGCGAGCACAGCAACACTATAAAACTTTGGGGGAGGTCCCTTCGCTGGCTGTTCTTGATGGGCCGACCTGTTTCAGTTTAATGAGGCTGCAGACAGCAAGGTGGCATACTTGAGTAAGCATGCACACGCTGGTATATAAAAGGCAGTAGAGCGATCCAACAAATATTCATAAAATGGTGGATGAGACACTAGAGCAAACCTCACGTAACCCTTTAATAGCTGTTAGTAAACAACATATCACTGGCGCAAGAGTTGAATAGGGATTGGCCACTACCATTCCCTGTTTTGGGATAGCCAACATTTTTTCTCGCCATTGCATGCTGGGAAGACTCTAACCTCATTGATGATAAGTATATGTTCGATGGCATCTGTCGCTGTAGATACGCATGTTTTGCAATAGCTCGCCATCTGGTGTTGGGCCGGAGTGTTACAAGTTGTTTTTCTTCGAAGAAGTCTTTCGAGTCACAGGACCGAGTGACTCCTCCTTCTGTCTCCATTGCGCATGGGCGTCGACTCCATCTTCGATTGTTTTTTTTCCGCATCGGGTTCGGACGTGTTCCTGTCGCTCCGAGTTTCGGAACGGAAAAATAGCTAAATTTCGGAAGATTTTCGTCGGTATTGTTGCGTTCGGGTTCGGCGTAGTTAGATTCAACACCGCGTCGAAGGATCGAAGAGCTCCGGTGCCCTTCGGGGTAGTTTTTTCGATCCCCCGTCGGGGCCTGGTCGGCCCGACCGCGTGCTGAAGAACGCCGATGGAACGGACCCCGTTCCGTTTCTGCCCCAAATGCCACAATAAATACCCCTACACAGACCAACACTTGGTCTGCAACCTGTGCCTGTCACCTGAGCACAGCGAAGACACCTGCGAGGCCTGTCGTGCGTTCCGGTCCCGAAAAACACTCCGAGACCGTCGAGCCAGAAGACTTCAGATGGCGTCCGCACCGACAGCCCAACGGGAGTTCGAGGAACAAGAAGAGGAAGGTACCTTCTCGATCCAAGACTCGGACTCCGAAGGATTCGACGATACACAAACCGTGAGTAAGACGTCGAAATCCACTCAGAGGAACATTTACAAGGCCCAGGGGACGCCACTGCCACCAGGCCATGGCTCGACCCATAAATTCGGTGACCGACCGTCGGCACCGAAAAAGGCCCAAACAGTGCCGAGATCGTCCGACTCCGGTCGAGACACCGGCACACAGCCTTCTCGGGACCGAGAAAGTGCTGGAGACAAGCGTCGACACCGAGATGCCGGTGTTGACACGGCTCGACGCCGAGACAGCGGGCCCGACGAAGATCGGCGCCGAGAGGTTTCGGCACCGAAAAAGAAAAAAGTCACCTCGGAGCCGAAAAAGGACGCTGACAGGGTTTCGGTACCGAAACAAGCTGCAACCGACCCAGCTTCAGGCTCTTATACAGAAGAGCACTCGCTAACCTCACAAATGCAAAAGCATAGGTTTGAGGAAGAGCTACAATCAACGGATGTGGACCATACGCAAAAGCGTATTTTCATACAGCAGGGGACAGGAAAGATAAGCACCCTTCCCCCTATTAGAAGAAAGAGAAGGTTGGAGTTCCAGACTGAACAGACACCACAACCAAAAGTGGTGAAAAGAGTTACTCCACCACCCTCTCCACCGCCCGTGATTAACGTCTCACCAGCACAAACTCCATCACACTCCCCAGCTCACACCACCATGAGCCAGGGTGACCAAGATCAGGACGCATGGGACCTATACGACGCACCAGTGTCAGATAACAGTCCGGAGGCATACCCTACCAAGCCATCTCCACCAGAGGACAGCACTGCGTACTCTCAAGTGGTGGCCAGAGCAGCACAATTTCACAACGTAAGCCTCCACTCAGAACAGGTCGAGGATGATTTTTTATTCAACACACTCTCCTCCACCCACAGCTCATACCAAAGCCTGCCTATGCTCCCTGGTATGCTCCGGCACGCAAAAGAAATCTTTAAGGAGCCGGTCAAAAGTAGGGCAATCACACCAAGGGTGGAAAAAAAGTATAAAGCGCCTCCTACGGACCCGGTTTTCATCACTACACAGCTGCCACCAGACTCTGTTGTCGTAGGAGCAGCTAGAAAAAGAGCCAACTCCCACACATCTGGAGATGCACCACCCCCAGATAAAGAAAGCCGCAAGTTCGATGCAGCTGGTAAAAGAGTCGCAGCACAAGCTGCAAACCAGTGGCGCATCGCGAACTCCCAGGCACTACTTGCGCGCTATGACAGAGCCCATTGGGATGAGATGCAACATCTCATTGAACATCTGCCCAAGGATCTACAAAATAGGGCAAAACAGGTGGTTGAAGAGGGACAGACCATTTCTAACAACCAGATCCGCTCCTCCATGGACGCTGCAGATACAGCTGCACGGACAATTAATACATCTGTAACTATCAGAAGGCATGCATGGCTCAGAACGTCTGGCTTTAAACCAGAGATTCAGCAAGCAGTTCTCAATATGCCTTTTAACGAAAAGGAACTGTTCGGCCCAGAAGTGGACACAGCGATTGAGAAACTCAAAAAAGACACAGACACTGCCAAAGCCATGGGCGTTCTCTACTCCCCGCAGAGCAGAGGAAATTACAGCACGTTTCGTAAAACACCCTTTAGAGGGGGGTTTCGGGGTCAGAGCACACAAGCCAGCACCTCACAGGCAACACCGTCCAGTTACCAGGGACAGTATAGAGGAGGTTTTCGGGGACAATATAGAGGAGGGCAATTCCCTAGGAATAGAGGAAGATTTCAGAGCCCCAAAACCCCTACTACTAAACAGTGACTCGCATGTCACTCACCCCCTCCACACAACACCAGTGGGGGGAAGAATAAGTCAGTACTACAAAGCATGGGAGGAAATCACTACAGACACTTGGGTTCTAGCAATTATCCAACATGGTTATTGCATAGAATTTCTACAATTCCCTCCAAACATACCACCAAAAGCACAGAATTTGACAAAACATCATTCCAATTGCCTGGAGATAGAAGTGCAGGCACTATTGCAAAAGAATGCAATCGAACTAGTGCCAAACACACAAACACAGGAGTTTACTCACTGTACTTTCTGATACCAAAGAAAGACAAAACACTGAGACCAATCCTAGACCTCAGAGTAGTGAATACTTTCATCAAATCAGACCACTTTCACATGGTCACACTACAGGAAGTATTACCATTGCTAAAACTGCACGACTACATGGCAACTTTAGACCTCAAGGATGCTTATTTCCATATACCAATACACCCATCGCACAGGAAATACCTAAGGTTTGTATTCAAAGGAATACATTATCAATTCAAGGTACTACCTTTCGGATTAACAACCGCACCAAGAGTCTTTACCAAATGTCTAGCGGTAGTCGCTGCACACATAAGAAGGCAGCAAATACATGTGTTCCCATATTTGGACGACTGGCTAATCAAGGCCCATTCGTTCATAGAGTGCTCAAATCACACAAATCAGATCATACAAACCCTCTTCAAACTCGGGTTCACCGTCAACTTCACAAAATCCAACATTCTGCCGCACAAGGTACAACAATACCTAGGAGCCATAATAGACACATCAAAGGGAGTAGCCACTCCAAGTCCACAAAGAATTCTAAATTTCAACACCATCATACAACGCATGTATCCAACACAAAGGATACAAGCAAGGATGGTGTTACAACTCCTAGGCATGATGTCTTCATGCATAGCCATTGTCCCAAACGCAAGACTGCACATGAGGCCCTTACAACAGTGCCTAGCATCACAGTGGTCTCAAGCACAGGGTCACCTTCTAGATCTGGTGTTAATAGACCGCCAAACTTACCTCTCGCTTCTGTGGTGGAACAACCTAAATTTAAACAAGGGGCGGCCTTTCCAAGACCCAGTGCCACAATACGTAATAACAACAGATGCTTCCATGACAGGGTGGGGAGCACACCTCGATCAACACAGCATACAAGGACAATGGAACGTACATCAAACAAAACTGCATATCAATCACCTAGAACTTCCAGCAGTTTTTCAAGCACTAAAAGCTTTCCAACCAATAATAGTTCACAAATACATTCTCGTCAAAACAGACAACATGACAACAATGTATTATTTAAACAAACAAGGGGGGACGCACTCCACGCAGTTAAGCCTGCTAGCACAAAAAATTTAGCGTTGGGCAATTCACAACCAAATTCGCCTAATAGCACAATTTATACCAGGGATCCAAAATCAACTCGCAGACAATCTCTCTCGAGATCACCAACAGGTCCACGAATGGGAAATTCACCCCCAAATTCTGAACACTTATTTCAAACTCTGGGGAACACCTCAGATAGACTTGTTTGCGACGAAGGAGAACGCAAAATGCCAAAACTTCGCATCCAGATACCCACACAAACAGTCCCAAGGCAATGCCCTATGGATGAACTGGTCAGGGATATTTGCTTACGCTTTTCCTCCTCTCCCTCTCCTTCCTTACCTGGTAAACAAACTCAGTCAAAACAAACTCAAACTCATATTAATAGCACCAACTTGGGCAAGGCAACCCTGGTACACAACGCTGCTAGACCTATCAGTAGTACCCTGCATCAAATTGCCCAACAGGCCAGATCTGTTGACACAACACAACCAAAAGATCAGACACCCAGATCCAGCATCGCTGAATCTAGCAATCTGGCTCCTGAAATCCTAGAATTCGGGCACTTACAACTTACCCAAGAATGTATGGAAGTCATAAAGCAAGCCAGAAGGCCATCCACCAGGCACTGCTATGCAAGTAAATGGAAGAGGTTTGTTTGCTACTGCCATATTAATCAAATACAACCATTACACACAACTCCAGAACATGTAGTGGGTTACTTGCTTCACTTACAGAAATCTAACCTGGCTTTCTCTTCTATTAAAATACACGTTGCAGCAATATCTGCATACCTGCAGACTACCTATTCAACTTCCCTATATAAGATACCAGTCATTAAAGCATTCATGGAGGGACTTAGGAGAATTATACCACCAAGAACACCACCTGTTCCTTCATGGAACCTAAATGTGGTCCTAACTAGACTTATGGGTCCACCTTTTGAACCCATGCACTCCTGCGAAATACAGTTCCTAACCTGGAAGGTGGCATTTCTCATCGCCATTACTTCCCTAAGAAGAGTAAGCGAGATTCAGGCGTTTACTATACAAGAACCTTTTATACAACTTCACAAAAATAAGGTCGTCCTAAGGACCAATCCTAAATTTTTGCCAAAGGTTATTTCACCGTTCCATCTAAATCAAACAGTGGAACTTCCAGTGTTCTTTCCACAGCCAGATACCGTAGCTGAAAGGGCACTACATACGTTAGATGTCAAAAGAGCATTGATGTATTACATTGACAGAACAAAGAACATCAGAAAGACTAAACAACTATTTATTGCATTTCAAAAACCTCATGCAGGAAACCCAATATCAAAACAAGGTATAGCCAGATGGATAGTTAAATGCATCCAGATCTGCTACCTTAAAGCTAAACGACAGCTGCCCATTACACCAAGGGCACACTCAACCAGGAAAAAAGGTGCTACCATGGCCTTTCTAGGAAACATCCCAATGCAAGAAATATGTAAGGCAGCCACATGGTCTACGCCTCACACATTCACCAAGCACTACTGTGTAGACGTGTTATCCGCACAACAAGCCACAGTAGGTCAAGCCGTATTAAGAACATTATTTCAAACTACTTCCACTCCTACAGGCTGATCCACCGCTTTTGGGGAGATAACTGCTTACTAGTCTATGCAAAACATGCGTATCTACAGCGACAGATGCCATCAAACTGAAAATGTCACTTACCCAGTGTACATCTGTTCGTGGCATCAGTCGCAGTAGATTCGCATGTGCCCACCCGCCTCCCCGGGAGCCTGTAGCAGTTTGGAAGTTACCTTCAACTATTTGTATATGTATCATCTCAACCTTAAGTAGGTACATACTTAGTCACTCCATTGCATGGGCACTTTTACTACAATTCAACTCCTACCTCACCCTCTGCGGGGAAAAACAATCGAAGATGGAGTCGACGCCCATGCGCAATGGAGACAGAAGGAGGAGTCACTCGGTCCCGTGACTCGAAAGACTTCTTCGAAGAAAAACAACTTGTAACACTCCGGCCCAACACCAGATGGCGAGCTATTGCAAAACATGCGAATCTACTGCGACTGATGCCACGAACAGATGTACACTGGGTAAATGACATTTTCAATTCCCTTGATGGACAGGAGGTCCGAAATGAATTGGCAATTATGGAATTCCAATTCAACTGATATTGATGTATGTTGATAGAAACATCACAGTGTTCTGCAGTTTTCTTCTCCAACTGTGCAACTTGGCCAATGATTGCTCGCAATTGTAGCAACTAACATTTCACGGTGACCCGAGGATGGAGGACCATACAATTCAGCACATTTAACAGTTTGATTTGATTTAAGTTTTTGGTACAAGTTTGTGGTGGGCTCGAGAGACTTATTACACATCCAGAAATGTCGACAGGCCAGAATTTGAAAAATAATTCAGCACTCAAGTGTAATACACAAATCCGTCCAGAATCCTAATCTGACGCAAGTAATAATATTGAATATAATTCCCTCCAAGACCAGTGTATTTCATGAAGATCCTATGTGGGAAGGAATAAAATCAATTCTTTATTCTTAACCCATCTTCTCATCAAACATCCCAGGCATTTTAAGAAGGATAGCAATTTGATAAATGGATATTATTTACAGTGGATGCAGGACGTTTGTTGTGATGGAGCAAATTAAGCTGTTAAGAAGTTTGAAAGAAACACATTGCCTAGAAGTATAACCAATGAAATGGTTCTTTTATCATGATGGATTACGAATAAAGGATTGATTTTATTTCTATGTAGGATCTTCTTGAAATATAATTGTCTTACACAAGAGACATTTGGATTCCTAATAGACTTCTAACTGCAGATTCCTCACCTTTTGAATATTCCCCAGGCCTCAAACTTGATCCGAGCAGTACCTCTGTGCACCATTAGGTGGCGTCATGGAGCGCCACACTGATGCCATTCGACTCTGGAAATGATGAGCAGGGTCACTCTAGTGTGCTGATGTCAGTTCCTTTCTTTCTGCGTCACTAGACACAGATCCGGACCTAACTTTTGTCTCTCTGAAGCCATTTTCTACCTACATTTTACAGTGTGCTGGGTAAAGGTCACCTCCTAAGGCGAGAGCATAAAAACACTGTGAAGATTGCCACAAAACATGTCTGTGACGGATCCTCTTCAGGTTTACCTGTGGTGCCTGGGATCGACCCATGACTGCAATGCCTGCCTTGATGAACCCAAAGACTATAAAAGACTGCGAGGTGAAGCTATGTTGCCAAGCATCTCCATGTTGTGACTGGGCCATGTCCAATGGTAATTTTCTGTCCGATTCTTGGTCTAGAAGTCACAGCAGTCATTCCTGAGGTCACAAGCCATCATACTCCAGGTCATGGAGCAGTCAAAGAAAAAACAAAAAATCCAAGCAGGATTCGGCCCCCTCCTGCTACTACTGTGCGCCTGAGAAGGCGTGAAAGATCTCCATGCCTCTCAACACAACCTATGTTTCTGTGCCCTCTGGGACACAAAGCAGATCCAAGAGTTCTGTGACGCCATGATCTGACTCTGCAGATACCTTCTGAATCCCTTTGGTGTATCTGCGAGCCCGAAGGACACAAGTGACCCTCCATCTTGGATACTGGTGTCAGGTTTGCCTGTGGTGCCAGTTGGACCCTCTGAAGCCCAATCCCTGGGCCTTCTCCAGTGCCCTCCCAGAGTCCAACTCTGGCCCCTGCTTGTTCCAGGAATTCCAATGCTGACTCCATCAGTGCCAGGGGACAAAGTCCCCATTATGCACTCAGACTTCAACCACAGCCATGCTCGGTTAATGCCGAACCACAGCCTTCCACCTCAGACCTGCTTAATGTCCCTCCACCACAAGGCAGGTCCCACAGGTTTCATGCCTTGTTCAGGACATATTTCCGGTAACTACTACAATGGAAACTGGTATGATGAGCTCCTGGATGCTAGTGGCTCTGACAACTCTCCTGATTTCGGCCTTCTCACTCCGTTGTCCTGCTACTAAGGAAACAGTCTAATTTGGTATTGTCAAGCGGAGGGCAGGCAAAGTTCTTGACCTCTAACACCACACCTTAGATGTCACATTTCATGTTGTAACAGAAGTCCTCCAGCCCAGGCAGCACAGTACTGAGCCCTTACTGCTGTTCAATGTGGCACTAACCAACACCCTCCTAGGGGCCTGGGCACCTTGTTCTGCCCCCCCAGAAAATCAACAGATTGCAAGATATCAACACCCTGCCCCAGGTGACCTTGCATCTTTGTCTCAGCACCCCTCTCATGAGATCTTAATGATGCAAGCTTCCACTAATTGGAGGAACCATATCCCTTTTCCGACTACTCCCCCGGATAGGGTGTCCAAGAGAATGCAGAACCTTCAGAAAAAGCCTTTTTTTCCTATACTAGTTTGGCCCTCTGGTCAGTTAATGCCGATTATCTGCTAGGTCGATATCCCCACACTCTCTGGGATTTGGTTGCTCTAATACTCTCGTATACTAGAAGACCTTCGTCCCACACTGAGCCAGGCCATTCTGGATGGCCGTGATGCCTGAACACCACTATTCGTTGTCATGCCTACATGTGATTAGCAGGCTTTTCAGGCAATGTCCAAACATCCCATATGGACATGCTGTTTGACGGGGACTCATCTTTTTGGGGACAGGGCAGACTGTTCTTGGTGTTCTTCAACAACAGCATGGCCACAGTACGCTTCATGGACCTGTCTGCTCTGCCAACTATATAAATCTATCTGCTCCTTTCATGGCTGTGGCAAAGGCACCCCTTTCAGACAGCCACTTCAACCTCAGCAAGATTGTTAATCTTTTATGATGGAGACTTCTAGCCACTGATTCCCCAACTTGGGAATATTCCCCAACTTGGGAATATTCCTTGACTTGGAAATATGCCTTAACTTGGAAATATTACCCTGGGGTCAAGCTGGATTTAGAAACTTTCTCTAGTACCCCTTCACACTGGAATGTGGCGGCATACTGCGCCTCACTGATGCTGTTCCACTCCAGAAGTGATGTGCAGGGCTTTTATAGGTGCCATTCCTGCATACTGGTGTCAGTTCCTTTCTTTTTGTGACTCCAGACTCAGATCTGGATCTTCCCTTGTCTCCATGGCCTTTTTATTTGTCCAAATTTCTACAGAGTGCAAGGGATGTCACCCTCTAAGACAACTGGCTTTAAACCGGTAAGGACTGTCTAAAGAAGATGTCTGTGACAAATCTCCAGCAGGTTTGCCTGTGGTGTTTGGAGTTTGGCCACAACTCGAAAATCTATGGAGACTGCATGTCAGTTAACCCAAAGGTGATCAGGGAACGCAAGGCAAAACTTTGTCACCAAGCACAAGAAAATGCAGTGCTGGACTGCTCCAACTCCCGCTCAGTCTTACGATCCCATGCCTGTTCCTGGATTGACGCAGTCTCTCTAAAGGCCAGTCTTCATCACGTTCCAAGTCCTCCAGTAAGCGCAAAAAACTTGAGTAGTCAAAACAGAGTTCCGCTTCTTCATGTCATTTCTACTCACATGAAGTGTGTTGGCGACGCCAACAGTCCCACTCCGGCAGTAACCACCAAACATGTTTGCCTAACTCATTGCATTGTCAAACGGCTTCTGAGCCTCTTTCCTTCAGTTGAGCCTTGACGGATACCCTCCTAGAGGCCAGGGTTAAGCCTTGTTGCGGTTCTCCAGTAAACTGGCAGATTGCCAGGTGCCTCTGTCCTTCCTCTTTTTTTTTTTTTTTTTCCACAGCACCCTTCTCCGAAGAGTCTTGTGGTGCAAGCTTCTGCTAGCTGGACCAACACAAACAATTTCCCTACCTATCTCTCTGACTGGAAATAAGAGTGTAGAGACTTTGCAAAACGGGTATTCAACTTGGCCAGTTTGGCACTGCAATCGATCAACACCTCACCCCCCCCCCCCTCCCCCAACCCCAGTAGCTACACTCATGCCCTATGGGACTTGGTATTTTCATAACAGTGGTTCTTTCTGGAGACATTTTATATGCTTAAAATTTTAAAGTGCGAATATATTACGCCTCTTTAAGAAAAAATCAGAGTTTTTAATTGCTGTCAATAGTAAAAAGACAATATTGACAAATAGGTGCTCCTAAAAACTGCGCAGTGAAGGTGATCGGTAACAAAAGTGAAATAAGTGTGCACTGGTGAACAGTTTAATAAAATATTCCAAAATACACGGACGCAGTAATATCGAGTTCTCAATATTGGGACTTAAAAATTAAAGTACACACTGAATACAATAGGATTTTGCGGTCAACAGCATAATACTTTGAAGTTTCGCCACGTTAAATGGTTTGTTTTAGGGTCTTCATAAGGACATAAATGGAGAAAGCAATCTCTCAATGTGGAAAAACATGCATAAAGGACCTCTATTTCTTGAATTTCAGATGAATCTCACCCTTAGATATGTATACCTATTCCTAGACCATGAATGAGCCATAATTTTAATTACTTAAAAGGGCGGCTGAAGTCCATGGCAAATGCAGAGAAGGGAGCAGGTCTGGGTGGCACAAGCCCTCCCCAGTATTCCATAAGACCTTCACTGTGTTGTTTCACAGATGATTCAAGATGGTCGTGATGTGGCAAAGTTCACAATTTGTTTTGGCTTGGACACCACCGACTCGGGCGGGCTACAGGCAGCAGTGTTGCTTTTCGTCGCCGTGCGTGACTGCGATCAACTGGGTTTTCAAGGGACATCCAGCCCTACCTGATGGACATGCTGTCCGATGGGACTCGCTTGGTCAGTGGCAAGGCTGATTCTGCCTCTGAATATTTCAAGAAAAGTAGGGCTGATGGACACTCTCTGGGTCTCTCTACCCAGCCTCACCAGCAACAATTTCAGCATTTGTTTTGTGGCTTTAGACAAGGCATTACCTACCGCCAGCCTGTCCCAACCCAGCAGTTTTGTGGTAGAGGCAAAAGTGCCCTCCGCCCCCACTGCCAAAATCAGTATGCCTCTACCCCCCGCCCATCCTAACAGCCAGGCCTCTATAGTGAACCATTACAAGATCATAGGCACCTGATGGGCAGCAGAATCCTCCAGTTCAATCCAGGTTTGTAAACAGTCATGTTAGAGAGGTTGGTTCTGCAGATTGCAGAGGTTACACCTTACACTTGCTTTCTTCCTCTTGCGCCATCCAACATCAATGCAGCGACTGGCAGAGGACCATCTCTACATTTTGGAGCAGGAAGTGCAAGCAGTTTTGGCCAATGGTGGGGTGGGGGGGGGGGCAGTATAGAGGGTGCCAGTGCCTGAAGTAGTACGTGGTTGTGTCCCAGTCGTTCTGGTGACCAAGAAAGAGGGAGCTCATCGGTCTGTCCTTGATCTGCGCCCTCTTAGTGCTTTCCTCCAGAAGGAGAAATTCAAACAGTTAACCTTGCTGCAGGTCTTGTCTGCCCTCTACTGGAGGCTGAATGGTGGCATTGGACATGCAAGGCGCCTAAATCCATATTCCCATTTGCTGCTTGTGGTTCATGGTGGTAGAGGAGCATTTTCAGTTCTCTGTGTTTAACTTTGGTCTCACCAGCGCCCCTGGGGTGTTGACAAAAGTGATAGAGATGGTGGCAGCACACCTTCAGACGTCAGGGATGCCAGTCTTTCTCTATCTCAATGACTGGCTGTTAAAGTCTGGCTTGCGTCAGGCAGTTGTCAATTACTTCCAAAGTATAGCAAACATCCTGTCACCTTTGGGGTTCACTATCAGTGCCTCAAAGACACACCTGGCTCTTTCTCAGATGCTCCCTTCATCAAAGCCATTCTGTGCATGTTTCAGTTTCAAGCCTCTCCCCTGGAAAAGAGTCAGGGATGTTCAGGCTATGAGCCTGATCTTTCAGCCTCAGTCCTAGATTCAGTGAGATAAACTCAAGCTGCTGTGACAGATGGCCTCCTGCATCCAAATGGCTGAGCGTGCCAGGTGGCATATGCTGGCTCTGCAATGGGATATGAAGTTCCGGTGGGCCTAACGTAAAGGAGATCTTTCAAACCACATTCTGATTTGGAGGAAGTCTGGGAAAGATGTGCAGTGGTGGTTACTGGACCTTGATTGGGTCAGCGGCAGACCCCTTTTGCTTCCCCCACCCAGGACTGACAGTGGTCACTAAGGCACCCCTTCTGGGCTGGGCCAGCCACTTGGGAGAGGTGCAGATCAGAGGCCTTTGGCGAAGACCCAGCACAATACAAACCTCCCGTAACTGAGAGCCACACGCTTGGAGTTGAATACCTTCCTGCCATCCATCTGGGGAGGCTGGTACAGGGCTCTTAGACAACACCACCGCCATGTGGTATTGTAAAAAACATGGTGGAGAGGGATTCACAGACCCTGTGCCAGGAGGCCTTGCGCATCTAGAAATGGTTGAGTCACTAAGGGATCTTCCTGGTGGTGAACCACTTTGTGGGTTTATTGAACACCAGGGCAGACAAACTCAGCCCTTTGCACCTAGCGGATCACTCTTGGCAGTTTTAACCAGAAGTGGCACAAGGTCTCTTCTGCACATGTGAGAAATCCATGTTCGCCACCTCCAAGAACACCTGTTGGAGATTACAATTCATCTTTTGCTCAGAGACGTGTTCTGTGTAGAGTGGAATTCTGGACTGGTGGATGACTTTCCGCAGATACCTCTTCTGCTTTGAGTTCTGAAGAAGATTAAGATTGATCCGACGCAGGTCATCTTCTTGGACCCAGATTGGGCACCTAGACTTTAGTATAGAGAGCTTCTGGGCTTGAGCATATGTCCTCTAATCAGGCTGACCCTTCTGGAGAACCTGCTGTCACCAATCAGCAGGGTTCTGCATCTGGGCCTTGGCAATTTCAACCTTCATGCTTGGAGATTGAGCAGCAACAGCTGAGCCCCTTTGACCTTCATTCGGAGGTGGTTGATGTCATAACTGTATCTGCCTGTCATTGGGACAAGTTTGTGGACTGATGTGGCACACTCCAGATTGACCCCTCTACATTGCTAAGTTATCTGATGTTTTGTTGTTCGTTTTGTCCCTCGACTGGCAAGGCTTGGCTCTGGACATAGTTAAGGATGCCTTTCGGCTCTTTCTTCCTTATGTTTGTTGGACTAGCCTTCTTTATTTAAATTGCTATTTGTGATGCATTTTTTAAAGACTTGCAACATGTTTCATCCCTCTCGTGTCATGCTACAGTTGCACCAAACTTGTTCTTCACATATTTGCTGTGCACTCTCTTTGAGCCGCTTCACAGCTGTTCTTTGTGGCTTCTCACCCTCAAGACAGTGTTCCTCGTCACTACCACATTAGTGCAGTGAGTAAGTGATGTTTAGGCACTGTACACCACCTTTGGAAGCGAACATCTTTCTTGCTGGAAGTTGTGACACCATTCAACTCCAGTGAAGACACCACCCTGCCAGCATTCTATGCTCTGCCTCACCAAGAGGAGAAGAAATTCAATTGCTTGGACCCAAAAAAATAACTCTGCTTTTACAAGAACATACCAGAGAACACTGGGTGGACGATCGCTCTGCAGTTTGCTGGAGCGAAAAAAGTTAAGGCCATGCAAAAGCAGGCGATCTCCCTCTGGATCGTGCACTGCATCAAAATCTGCTATTAATTGGCCAAAAAGCAAGCTCTTTCCACTAGGGCCAAAGATGCTACCACTGCATTAGCACACGGATTTCCTGTGTCCTGGACATCTGCCTGGTGGCTATGTAGGCATGACTTCATATGTTAACAAAGCACTATTTTCTGGGCAGCCAAGTTTCCTGAAAAGGGCATTTCACCTGCTCGGTCCTGTAGCACTAATAGTGTGAGAATTTACAGACCCACCTCCTAAGGGGTACTGCTCTGGTATGTTTTCAGAAGGTGAGGAATCTGTGGATAGTCTCTATCAGAAGAACACATCTTTCTTTCTCGTAGAGACTATCTAAATGCAAATTCCTCACTGGCTGTCCCGTCCTCCCATTTCTGTGAATTGGACTATTTCAATAATAAGATCCCAAGTCTAGAAATATTCATAATGGTCAAAGCCAATTTTTTTGTTGAGGCTCTGCTTATCAGGAATGGACAGCCTCAAAACCAAGTGATGCACCATGCATGAGTGGCACCTATATGGGTCTCAAACTAATTTCTGGCATCAGTGCGGAGCTAGATGGCACAACGTACCGGGATGCAGGGGTACTGCTCAAAAGTTTCTGTATCTAGTCTGATGCCTTGGGAATATTCAAAAGATGAGGAATTTGCAGTTGGTGTCTGTATCAAAAAGCGTGTTACCAAAGGTAAGTAACTTGTTCATCGATAATCTTGAAGCCTGATAGGGACTCAGTGGATGCCAGGTCTCACCGGCTGCCCTCCCCACTGAACATGGACAACAAGATCTTTAGTGTGAGTTCTGACCAAAAGACTGAATCCATTAATGGCTAATCTTGTCCTGCCAGACTAATCCAGTTTTATCGAGTGCAGGGCTACCTCATATAATCTCTGTACATTATTTTCAACAATCCATCATTTCAGACCAGAGGGTCTGGTGATCTCTGAATTTTGTGACATTAAGAAAGTCTTTGATAGTCTAGAATGGCATTGTTTTGTTTGCGATTCTTCACCCGATGGGCCCGGGGCAATAGTTTCATAAGATAGGCAAAATTATTATATACTGCCCCTACAGGCAGAGTGAACGTCTGTCTAACTCAGAGGCTCACGGTGGGCACGTGTACATGGCAGAGTTAACCATGGTCGCTGCTGTTATTGAATGAGCCTCTTGCCTCACTGTTATGGGAGAGACCGGGGCCCGGGATTCCACCCAGCCCCCCACACCCCAAGACTTTTACTCTATGCAGATGATATTCTATTGTTTGTGAAGGACAAGAGGGAAAAATCTCAGTCAGTTGTCTATATCCTCATGCAGTCTGGACACTAGATCTACAGATTACCTGGGAAACATCATAACTATTTGTCCTAATTGATGACACTTGTATAATCACTAGAGTTCCTACTGACACGGATAGAAGACTCATTGTGCTGTCTTTGTATTCGAGTCAACAGAATTATGGAAGCAATACACTAGGACAATTATGGCCCAGTGCTGGATAAATTCCCGGCACTGGTCATGCTCTGGATCTGTGTCCCCCTCTCTCTGACTGGCAAGATAACACTGGTGAAGATGACAGTCATTCCTAAATTTCCATAGCTTTTTTAATAAATGTCGCCATCCCTATGGTTGGGGAAAGTTCATTTACTTGCATGCATTGTTAACAGGGTTCATCTGGGGGGGATGGTAAGATGGTACGACTTAGCTGGGAGAGGCTAACACGTTCATACTAGAGAGGTGAATTTGCAGTCCCTGACACTGAACACTATTTCCTCGCTGCACGTGCACATTGTATCATTTATAGGACTAGCCCGAAATTTCCTGCGTCATATCTTCCATTTGAGAGGAACCAGCTGGAGGTGGGATGGCTGGATGCACCACTATTTAAATTGTCCAGACCTGGTAGATATATAGAAAAAGTCCACTTCACTCACTAAACTATGTGATTGCTGGAGAAATGAGCTACACCGCCCATAGTCTACTCCATTGCAATGGCTATCCTTGGTAATCCTGCCTTATCCCCCCACAATGGATAAATCAACATGCATCTCATTACTATGACTAGGTAGTACAAAGATGGGCCATGTGTTTGAGTAGCTTCTTTCTCACGCTGAAGCAATTTAAGGCATTATGTGAGATTAATTGGCTTGATCTATTTACTTACATCAGACTCTGTCACTTAGCCTCCACACAGTTGCATGACTGCCATCGGAAGCCGCAAGGATTCTCCCCCTTGCACAAATGTACCTCTCCAAAAGTACCAGAGATGGAGTCTCACAACTAAATAAGATGTCAAAAGGCTTACTCTTTACCACTACAAATTCTGTCAGGGAATGATGGGAGACAGACCTGGGGGTGAAGTGTGAACAGATAAAACAAGCTTCCATCAATCAGACCCATTCACTTTAATTTTATACAGTGGGTGTTTTATACATTTTACCAGCTACACCAGATTGACCTGACATGAACCTGAGTGTGCTAGATGCTTACTAATCCCACAGATTTTATACACCTGATATGGGCCTACCCCTCAGTCAAGGCTTTTGGTCTGATGTTGCTTTCACAATTGAGGAAAATTACAAATGTTTTGCTTCCATGGACACCACTTCCCATGCTCTTGAGATACATTGTTGATATGCCCCTGTCCAAAAGGAAATTGCTGGCTTTAGTGCTGGTGCCCGCCTGCTATGGCATGACCAGGCCTTGGTTGGAAGGTCTTGCCCTCAGATACTATGATTGGCTTCAAGATTTTGTAATGAATGAGCTGAGACTTCCTCATCACTGCAGTCCCCAAAAGTAAGACCTAGAGATATTTGGGGTCCATTCAGAGAATATATTAGTTGATGAATATCTCCTTACTTCTATCTCAAACCCGCTTGCCCCCATAGGAGTAAAGTCTTGACCCATGCCACCCGTATGAGATGCCGATCGGATTATGATATTATTAGTATATTAAACTGTTAAATGAAGGCATGCCAGTGTGGCACCGTTGACTCAATTGAAACATTCTTTACTCTTTGCTGCAGTGCCTGCCTAGGTCACTGTTCTATTCAGGTCAAATTACACCTGTGTTTTTCCCCTTTTTTTTTGGTTTTCTTTTTTCCTTTCTTTGTCTTATGTATACCAATGTAACTCTGTCAAAATGCAATAAAAAGATTATAAAATAAATGCTCCGTATCCTACATCAAAATCACAGTAACTTTCTTAATTCTCTAAAGATCTGGTTTTGTGCTTGATAGCTCATTTGCTTTCTTACCCGCCCGATATTTTGCACTATTTATACGGATATTATTACTAACTATAAGGTAGATGCTGGGCTAAGGTTCACGTTTTCAGAATGTGTTGTAGATCACATGCTGACTTCGGAATAATGTTTCTTTTTTTCCATGTCCTTATTTCAGTCTCACTCACATGGAATGATTTGTGATCACACTCACAGTGCACAATGGTACATACTACAACTTTAATAAATGTGGACCCTCTGATCCCACAGCCCTTAGTACAGAGGCCCTGGAAACACTCTTGCAAATTATGTATTGGAATACAGTATGTCTGAAGAGAAATCGTAAATTCCTTACATCGTTGTTAATACAGAAAAATATCACTGTTTTGGCTCTACAAGAGACATGGTAAACAGAAGAGGTTCTCAATTCTTCAGACATTGAAGTGCAAGTACGGTAGACCATCAAGTAGGTTAATGCTCTTAATAGATATGAGAACAGTTGAGAAGTGTGAGAATAATGCAAGAATTCAGATTTTATCACCCTAATAATATCAGCAACACAGATCCCTAAAGAGTGTAGTATGACAAGCAGAAGAACAGATTTATTAATTGTGAATGTATATTTCTCCCCTAAAAAATCCCAAGAGAAATTATTAGAAGATCTAGTATGTCTAATCGAGAAAATCACAGTACATTATCCAAATGTCCTCATTTTACTGTTGGGCAATTTCAACACAAAAGTACAGAACTCTGCCCGTGATGAGTTCCAGCAGGAAAAAAAAAAAGAGGGGATTGCTTATTCCAGGGCAGATTTTAACAGATATGTCAGGTGATCTTAAAGGGAAAAGACTGAATACTGTGGTTGACACCCTAAATCTCACAATAATAAATGTAAGGAGTAAAGTGATCAACCTGGGGGACATTCACTTGATATGGAAGAACTCCTTCCCTGATAGATTGTACTGCAATCTTCACTGACCATTTCCATCTTATATATGACATTGAGATTGGAAACTCACTGGGATGTGACCGTAAATGAGACCTCTTGGCATCGGGTCGTGTTTGCCGAAAAATTGCTTGACTCAGTAAAAAGTTCCCAAAATAAACTAGCAAGGCGCTGGGCCTGTCCACTTTGTAATTTCCTAGGTCTTAGTGGGAACTGATGCGCCAGTTGCACTTCCAGTTCACAGTAGATAGCTCTGCGAAAGTCCATTTCAAGAAGTTGACCATGAAGGCTCTACAATCGTTACCCTCAATGCCTTCTGCCAAGACCAAAAACCTTAAGTTAATTCTAGACTGCTGATTCTCGTGATCCTCCACCTCCCACATTGTCAGACATCTGGGACTGCTGTTGATCAGTTTAACCTTGAAGTGACCCCAGAACGCATTCCAAGTTATCAGTACGATCCATTACTGCAGAGATCCGAGCACCCATTTCCATGCAAGTCTTGTTAACCCTTCTGATGGCAACCTGAATTTTTTTTAATTATCCATGCGGACACTGCAGCTTTCGTTGTGCACCTTTTCCTGCAGCTGCCGAATCAAGCTATGTATAAGATTAAGCATAGGTTCCCCTCCATCAGTAGATTCCTGCTGTGCTCTGTCCTGAGCTGAGGTTCCTGATTGCCGCACTTCTTCAGGGTACACCTGCCTTTTAGCAGAATAGTCCCATTGTAGAGTTTGAGCCACTGGGGATCTATCCTGTGACTCGCCTGGCTTTTTTATGGCAGTACTTTTCATCTTCCTCTCATAATGTTTCATTAATGTAACAGTGCTTGGCTCGTCTGCTGTATTGCTAGAGTCCAGCTCAGAGCTGATCGACCCACCTGTAGCGTCCGAGAGTGAGTCTTTACCAGCAGCTGTATCCATATCACTCTGCCCCCGTCAGCAGAGTCTGAACTTATCTGTCTGCTTGGGAGAGCCCCCATCAAGTCCCACCCAGCTGCTGAGTGTTTGCTACTGGTGGGCCCAGTTGCACTACTCTACCACGTTGATGTAGCTGACTCTGTGCTTTTATCTCAGACGGCATGTGTGGAGGTAACCCACCTGGTGGCCTCAGGTAGTTTTTCGCCCAATTGTAAAACTTTTGGCACACCCTCAGAGGACTCTGACACAGTGCTGTGGTGTAAAATTCCTGGCACCAGCACCATCCTTATCTCGCAAGCAGACTATCTCTCCCCCTGCCGCAGGCTTGCTGGCAGTTGGGCTGTAATTGTCACCACAATATCTTTAGGGTCTCTTTGTAGGGGGGAGGGGGGACAGGGGGATTGAGGGCTTTCCCTGGGCAGGCCGAAGGGCCGAAGGTGTCTCCATTGGAGTCATCCTTCCCATGCGCTTGGGCCTTCCTGGTTTATTAATCCAAACTGAGTGCCCTTTACGCCACCACTACCAGGTTCTCCATCCTTGTGATCTGCCTGACTCCCCCACCCGCCCTCCCAGATGTTAATATCAGTAGAGTGTGAAGTGTCTATTGCAGGTGCAAAAAAGTCAGCAATAGTCTGCTGAGCTGACGGGCTTGAGAAACGGTGGCGATGCAGTCTGACTAGGAGCTTTCTCGCTCAACTGTGTCAGTGCTGAGTCCTCGTTTCGCTGAGATCTGGATCCAGGTTTCTTCGTGGCCATGCTGCACTGCTCCATTCTCAAGCAAGAAGCATCCAATGCCACATTAAGCCCCTCAGTACTCTTCACATGCACAGACTTTGCAGCAATTTGGCCCCTTGTCTCCATGAATGACATATCTTGCCAGGAAGTCTACTGTTAGCCAGCAACACTGACAGCTACTGCACCAGTGGTGGCTCAGAGCACCATTTGGGAACTGGAAGAGACCGGTATAGAGATCCACTCAATTCATATTCTGATGTCCGCAACAACGATGTGAAGGCGCCGGTACATCCTGTGGATGGGTGGGGGATAAGGGGGAAATGGGGGGGTAAGTTTCCACTGTCATTTCAGGCAGATTCATCAAGTCATTGAAGTGCCTCCCTCCACCCTTGGTCAGCGATTATCACACAAAGCACCATTGTACTTGACAAGTCAGGAGCATCCAGCGAGCTGAGTGAGAGCCTCTCACCAGGCATAATACGCAATGTCCATCTTGCTCCCCTACTCACATATAAATTCCAGTGCTTTATTGTTCTGACTGCATGCACAGGAAATATGGTCTCATGGCGGTCAAACTTAGTTTGTCTGCCCCGATTTCGGTCATACCACAGTAGAAAGAAGATGGTGCCTCAGACAGTTGATTAAGCCTTTTCAGGACTTGGGTGGAGAGGCCTTTTTGCTAAGCCTGGCTTGCCTAAAAGTAATCATAAATGGGCTTACACGTACTTTTGTCTGAGATTAAGGCCTCAGAGTACTTGAAAGAGAGATCTTCTGGGAGATAAAGGGGACAATGTGCTCTCATAGGGCAAGGGTTTAGTGATGGATGTTTGATTTATGATATTGATAGATCATTTTTTTAAAGCTGTGATCAAGAAGGGTCAGCTACGATTAGACCGGTTCATGATCAATTCGTGTGTGTGGAAGGGGGGGTGATGGGGTGTGCCAGCAGGGGAGGGTCAATGGGTGAACGGGCTGAAAGAAATTAATTTGATCACATTGGGAAGTATGAGATGAGTATGGTTCTCTCTATTTTGTTGAACACTCATACATTTGGTTACCTGGACTCTTGAGAAACAATGAAGGGTGTTCCATGGGTCGTACCTGAAAGTGGTACTCCTTTCTTCCAGTGAAATAAGGGTCATGGGCCTATGGTGTGGATATGGCTGTGGTTTATAGTAGCTGTGGGTGAGAGTACCGTAGGGGTGTCTTCTGGATGGTCATCACACAGGTCCCATGGGGCCTGATTGCTTCCAGTAGTTGGTGGGGGTTTGGGGGGGGGGGTGTACAGCAAGGGTGGGTTATTGGTGGGAGAGTGAGTAGTACAGGAGTAGGCCAAGCGTTTGGGTTTGTGGCTGGGGAAGATGGGGGCCGCACTAAGTAGGTAAGCCGGGTAATCTAACAGTAATCAATACTAAGACTGGATGTGAAGAGTTTCTGATCTCTGAGCTATCTTGACAGGCGGGGTGATGCTGGTTCTGGTGTTGGACCCTGAGAGGATGGGGAAGATTAGAATTGCATCTATTAACATATGTGGCATAAACGACAGCAGTAGAAGGAGAAGGGTGGCAATTGATTTTTTTTTTTTTTTAAATTCTTTTATTGGTAATAATAGTGTGGTACAAGGTCAGTTGGGATCGAGGTCCCGGCATTTAGAAATAGTTACACATCAAAAATATTAGAAAATTAGAGAAATTGAGAAACGTACAGGACACTAAAATATTGTCGTTCTTACTTCGAGAAACCTGAGGCACTGTTCGATTCCAACTTATAATAGGAGAGGGGGGGGGTAGGAGAAATGGAGATAAGGGTAAAGGGTGGGTTATAACTGTTCAAACGGGAAGACGGGTAATCATGTCATTGATCGCCCAGGTAATAGATGAGAAAGAGTAGGAGAGGAAATCAGATAAGTTAGCTGGTCGAGCAGCAAGGATTTTGGGCACGGGGTCACCTGAGTCCCTGAGGGCACAAAGTAAGGTTCTTGCTGCATTGGTGTCCGAATTGGGACCAGGTCAGAGAGAGGTTGCCTAGTGAGCTTTCGGACAGGGTTTTTCACCTTGGGAAGAACACAGTGACGCGGTATTAATGTGTCCCAAGGTCATAGGTTACCAAGGAGAGGGGGGTGTTGCAGCACGAGTAGTGGGGTTTGCAGCTCTTGTCTACACTGTGGCCAAATCAGGCTGAAACTAGGTGTCTTTCTCACGACGTGAAGTTAAGGGTCTGTGGCGAAGGTCTTAGGGTGTTGCTGAAGGACGGTATGTAGTCTCTAGTGAATTTAGGAGGGGATACAGAAGAAAAAGAAGGAAAGGGTGAGAGAAGGAGAGAAAAGAGAAAAAAGGACAAGAGAAAAGAAGGAAAGGAAGAGAAGAAAAAAGGGGGAGAGAAAGAAAGGGAGTAAGGGAGTAAGGGAAGAGAGAAATACAAGAGCAAGGGTAGGGAAGGGGGGAAAGGGGAAGGGTGAGTGAGGGGAAGGGTAGGGGGGGGAGAGGAAGGAAGCAGTGGTTCTGGGTGGGGCGCTATTGTCCCCTCGTAAGTAAGGGAGCCCATACCTGCGTGAATATTTTAGCTTGATCTTGTAAGTTATAGATGATTCTTTCGTGTGCAGCAGTGCGGGTCATGGCTATGATCCACTCCTCTGGGGTTGGAGGGGTCTCTGACCACCAGTGGCGGAGTATGCAAACTTTTGCAGTGGCTAATGCTGTATGCAACAGTCTTTTAAGTGGTCTGGAGGGATCCGGAAGGGAGGTCGTATCTTGTAAAAGTATGAGGGCGGGGGTGTGTGGTGACGGAAATGACATTGATTCGGCCAGAGTGGAGCTCACAGCCTCCCAAAGTGGTCGGACTGTTGGACAGTCTGTCAGGATATGTTTTAAGTCACAAGATGTCTCTTGCCATCGCCAGCAGTTCGCGTGTGGGAGGAGTCCTGTCCTATGCAATTTCGCTGGGGACCAATACCAGTCGTGTAAGACTTTACAAAGGCAGAATGTCAGGCGTGCCTCCCGGGTGCCTCTGTCTAGTGCATCTAGAATGGCTTCCCAGTCATCTTAATCTAGGTCCTGTTGCCGTCGGGTTTGCCACTGTAAGCGCAGTTTGTCCGAGAGAGGCTGGGAGTAGAATCATCAGATAATTAGATCGTAGAGACCAGACATTACTACCTTGTGTTGCCCCCATTGCTGCAAGTAAGCCACTATAGGCGAGGGCAGGGACCCCCGGAGGGAAGTTATATTCCCCCGGGAGATGCAATGCTTAAGTTGTAAATATCTCCATTCCTGGTTCGGATGGAGGCCGAACTCCTCCCGTAGCTTGGGGAAGGGTTTGAGCACATCATTTTCCAGGACCTGAGAGAGGGTGACGATACCTGCCTGCCTCCACTGCAGCCAATTGAGTACCTCGCCACCTATTCAGAGTCCGCTGTTGTGCCATAAGGGCGCTTGAGCGTGTATAAGGGGGTGAACCCCCACCAGGCGGTGGGCCCTTCTCCAGGCCACCCTGGTCGCCTTCAAGATAGGATTCGCCGAGTTGGTGGATGGGAAGTCTTCCCAGTAGGATCCCCCTAGTCCTTCGTTCGCCGACAGAAGTCGTCTTTCCACTGCTATCCACAACGGAGGTTCTGGTATGTTCGATAGTGTATTGGACAATTGGGACATTTGGAGGGCTATAGAGTAGTGCTCCACCGATGGGAGTCACATGCCCCCGTATGAGCGTCGGGCTAGAAGTTTAGCAGGTGATAGCCGTGGTCGCATGGTGACCCACACAAATGATCTGATTAGTGCATCAATGCCTCGTAGTGTGGAGAGGGGCACTTGTAGGGGAAGAAGACCCAGGATATAGGTGAAGCGGGGCACCGTCACCATTCTAACCGCTTGCACTCGGCCCCACATGGAGAGGCTCAACTGGGTCCATTTTGCAAAGCCAGTTTCGCCCGTGTAATGAGAGGGTCAATATTGTCCCCCACCATGTATCTCAGGCCTGGATTGACAAGCACTCCCAGGTATTTAAGGCGTTTCGGCGTCCAGCGGAATGGATAGCCTAGGAGTGCTGCCTTTGTGGTCACTCGCGATAGTGGGAGTGCCTCGCTTTTGTCCCAAATAATGCGGTATCCAGAGAGGGCTGCAAAGTCCTCGATTACCTCTAGCAAGGCCGGTATGGATCGTTCTAAGTCCGTGAGTGTTAAAAGGATGTTGTCAGCGTATAAGTATATTTTAGAGGTACCTTCGGGTAATGGAAGGCCGGTTATGGAGGAGGAGGAGGAGGACCGAATGGCTGCAGCCAAGGGCTCCATTGCCAGCAAGAACAGGAGAGGCGAGAGAGGGCATCCCTGTCACATGCCCCTCCGGATAGGAAAAGGATCCAAGAGGAAACCCCCACAGTTGACTCTGGCTGCGGGCTGCTCATACAGCAGTCGCACCATTGAGATAAATTTGCCGCCCAAACCAAATCTCTCCAGGGCCGCAAATAGGTAGGGCCATTCTATGCGGTCAAACGCTTTTTCGGCGTCTAAGGACAGGGCCAGCGCCGTCTCCAGTGAGTCCCTGGTAGCCCATAAGGTGTGACATAGGGTACGTAGGTGGTTCCTAGAGGTGTGGCCCGGCACAAACCCCACCTGTGTATAGTGTATTAAGGATGGGATTACTTTGTGTAGCCTGTTTGAAAGGACACTTGCAAGGATTTTGATATCCCCGTTTAGGAGAGAAATGGGTCGATAGCTGCCACATAGTAAGGGATCCCTCCCAGGCTTTGGTATGACAGCTATTGTAGCATTATTGGATATGGCCCCTAGTGTCTGCGTTTCACAGGCTTCATTTAGGGCTTTGCATAGGATATCGATCGTCTCTTTCCCTACCCATTTGTAAAATTCTGCCGGGTATCCGTCCTCCCCAGGTGATTTATGATAAGGAAGGTCAGAGATTACTTTATCTATCTCCTGCCTACTTATTTCCCCTTCTAGTAGGCTACGGCCTTCGTCTGTTAGGGAGGGAAGGTCAAGCTTCTCTAAGAAGGTGGCAGTCTGCGCCGGGTTGTTTGTTGTTTCCGGCAAATAGAGATGCCTGTAGAACAGGGCGAATTAGTTTGCAATTGCCTGTGGGTGAGTCAGTATGTCCCCGGAGGAGGAGCGAATAGCCGGGATGGCTTAAGTGGCTGTTCTTTGGCGAAGTTGGGCTGCTAGCAGACGTCCCGCTTTCTCGCCCTGTTCGTAGTGTCTCCCTTGGAGCCTCTGTAGCGCGTATTCGGCCTGAGTGGTGTACAGCTCATTAAGGGCCATTTGAGCGCGCTCTAGGTTTCGACGGCCTAGGAGGGAGAGGTGCGTCGTGTATTGCCTAGTTAATCGGCGTATGTTGAGTACCAGTGCTGCCTGCTGCTCTTTTCTTTCTTTGTTCGCTGTTGCAGCGTCCCGCATGAGCTGTCCCCGTATTGAGGCCTTGGCTGCGGCCCACATGATTCGACTTGAATCAACAGTGCCTAGGTTGTCTTGGACGAAGGTGGTTGCATGATCTTGCAACTGTAACTTACCTTGGGGGGATCGGTAGTGATGGATCGCTAATCTCCAGGGTTTGCGGCCCAGAGATACCAGGCCTAACTGGATGGCTACAGTGACTGGAGAGTGGTCTGAAAGGCCTTCCTCAAGGATATCGTCCTCAAGGGTATGGGCCACCAGATTGTGGGATAGAAGGAAGTAATCAATCCGGGATTGGGTACCATGCACCAGCGAGAGGAAGGTAAATTCTCTGTCCGTCGGGTGGGTCAGCCTCCAATGGTCGACTAGGCCATTATCCGCGAGTATGTCAGTCTGTAAGGCTCTATCTGCATTATTGCTTGTGTCCAGGGGCCCTGTTCTGTCCAGTGCTGCGTCTCTAGCTAGGTTCCAATCCCCTCCTATAACGCAACGGGATGCCCCTATCTCGGTCAGGAGCCGGTTAAGCTGTAGGAAAAAGAGGCGTTTGGGACCTGTTGGTGCATAGACGGATCCCAAACACAGTGTTGAGTCTCCGATCTTCAGTTTGGCAAATATGTAGCGGCCCTCATCAGGGTCAGTCCACGATCAGACAACCGTGAAAGGGAGGGTTTTGCGTAGGAGGATCGCCACCCCGCATTTTCTTGGGGCATTCTCCATACTGGATTGCAGCTAAACAGGACGGTACCCACCCAGTCACGCTGCAGTTTATCAGATTCAAGACTATCTAGATGTGTCTCTTGTAATAGGGCGATGTCCGTCTGTTTATAATTAAGGTAGGATAGGACTTTTTTCCTTTTGATGAAGTGGGTGAGGCCGTTTACATTCCATGAGATGACCCGAAGAGGTACTACCGATGATCCAGTCGGGTTGGGCATCCTTGCTTCCTGTATCAACCAACCCGGGGTATGGGCACGGGGAGGGTGGGGTAGGCTCTATAAACTGGGGAGGATGCTGGAAGAAGGGGGGAAGCAACAGATATGTAGAATAATAAGGAGAATTGAAAGAAAGGGGAAAAAAAAGAGCTAACAAGTTAATGGAGAGGAGAGAGGTTAGAGTAAGAAAAATAAAGGAAGGAGAACGGGACTCGGGTCCCGGTACACACAAACTTTAACCGGCGGGTCTAAAACCTAGGCTGAATGAGCATCGATGCCCGGCCAGCGGGCCCCACGTCTCCAGTCTTACCCGGGGAGGGTATGTTTGTAGCCTGAGGGAGGGAGGGAGAGAGAGAGAGAGAGGGGTCAGGCGGGGGAGGGGTTGAGGGGCAGGACAAGACTGAGGATACACGCTGCTCTCATGACAGTATAAATCTGGGGGTGGGGTAATGTTGCACCTACGAAGGGGGGGGGGCAACAAAGGGAATGTGGGGGCAGAAAAGGTGCAGGTGTCTGTGCAAGGATTTTTTTTTTTTCTTGCCCTTTTTTTTATTGGTTTTGTTTTTCTTTTTTGTTTTTTTTTCGAGAGAGAGAAAAAAGGGTCAAGGGCTGCATTTTAGCTGTATCTAGGGGGGGAGGGGGAGGAGGGGCAGGGGAAGATGCTGCTATCACAAGGATCTCACACCCTAGGTTGTTCTGGAGGGTTGCGGCATAAGTGTACCCTGGAGCTTAGCACCTGTGGTCTATTCTGCTCTACACCACCTCCCACTGTGGGCCCTCTACAGCGTCTATTGACAGGCCAGGACCCAGAGCCCAAACCCAGTTCGTATCCTTCGAAACCTTCAAGCCCCACCCCAACTAGGACAAGCCAGTTATGTATGGGAGTATTGTGGCAATTCCCACGTTTCCTAGAGGGTATACTAGGCCGTGTTTCCAGGTGGGATGAGTGATATGGGATAAGGTTGGTGTTACCAGAAAATGGGGGTGGGGGGGAGCAAGAGCGGTCGGGAGCAATCAAAAAACAAGCACACAATCCAAACAGTCTAAGGCGGTCGAGGCCTACTAGAGGCAATGATTCTCAACATTATAATGTCTTAAGGGTGTATGTGAAAACGGGTACTCATCTCTTCTCTTCATCTGGTCTCCTTCGCCATAAGGTTCCTGCAACGCCTCTATGACAGTCTGTGGTTCCTGACATCGAGGAGTTATAGGGGAGCAGTGTCCGTCTTGGTGTCAGATGGCGGGCACCTAGGGTTTCAGAGGAGATCGGGATTTATCTCTGTCTGACAGCTGTGTGTGCATCGCCACCGCCTGTAGTACTTGGCCCCTTTCATCAAAGCTTTTTGTTAGTCTCTCCAAGTCTCTGCCCCTGGCTTTGGGGTCAATGGTTGATCTTCCATCGGTGTCCAGAACAGTTTCTGGTTGGCCCACTCTCCGAGTTTGGCTCTGTTTGTCTTGGGGGGATTGGACTGCTGATTCCATGGGTTGTGTCTGGTCATGTAGGCCCTCTAGGAATGTTTTCAGGTCCTCTGGGTCATAGAAGGTTCGTGACTCTCCGTTCTTGGTAATCCACATCCTGGCTGGCTCGAATAGGCCAAATTTAACATCCAACTGGCAAAGGCGAGGGCGGAGGGAAAGAAAGGCTCTTCATCAGTCTGCTGTTTCTTTGGAGAAGTCAGCCGAGAGGCGGATTTTGAGGGAGCCTAACCGGAGTGGATCTTGCGTTCTAGATGTCTGTAACAGTTGGCGGGCCTGCCCGTGTCACAGGCTATGATTGGGCGGGGGCAGTCCTTTCTGCTTTGTCTCTTGAGACCAAGTCTATGCGCTGTTTGAAATTCCAAAGGGGGATCAAATGTTGTGTCGGCTAGTTTGGGGAGCGTAGGTAAGAGAGAATGTCTGTACCCTCAATGTCTTCAGGAAATCTGAGGAAGCTAATGTTATTTCTGCAGCTTCTGTCCTCTAGGTCGGTTAACTTGCTGCGGAGGTGAAGTTCCTGATCTCTGTCAGTCTGTAAGGCCACTTGGCTTTCCACTGCTGCTACTTGATGGTCCAGTCCGGAGATTTGTGACTGGAAGCCCGCTATCTCCAGGTGTATAGATCTTGTCTCTGCTGTTAGCACCACCACCATAGCTCACCATAGTCCAGTTTGCGACCTACTGCCGATATCTCCTGCAGTATGCGATCCATTGACACTCCTTGTGCGTCTTCTGACATGATGGCATGCGGGGAGGTGAAGGGTTCGCGGTGGGAGAGAGTTTCTGTTGGCACAGGGCTTCGGAAAAGAGTAGTTGGCGGGCTGACTTGCCCGATGCTTTACCCGCCGTCTTGCCTCTGGTGCCCGTCTGTGTCTCATTTAGAGCGACTAGCGAGGACGTGAGGGCAGCAGAGGAGGGAAGGTGGTGGGGTGGGGAGAGGGGAAAAGCTCTGAATAGTTTGTAGATTCAAGTGGGTACCAATTGACCTCTAAGAGCGACCTCAGGGAGTAGGCGGCTCAAAGTGTGAGCAGGTGGAGGATCTTGATACTGACTCTGTGACGGGCGATGTCCCACTGGGCTATGTTAGGATTGTGTAAGGATGAGGCTTCTTGCTGCTCTCTAGCCCCCGTGCTGGCTTGGGGGTCCATAGATCCGTGGAGAGAGAGGAGGGGTAAAGGAGGGGGGGGAGAGGACGGGGTGCGCCCTCCCGGCCTGGCTTCCCGGTCGGTTGAAGGCACTGATGTGGGTATCTCCGGGCGTCCTCCCTTCTCTCCCACTCCCCCTCTGTCTATCATCCCCCTCTCTCGCTTATGGTTTTATTTGCATTGCTCCTGTGGCACTAATATTGTCTTTGGTTGCTCCCCACCTGTTTTGGGTTGTTACCTGAGTCAGTTGCAACTCTTGGACCTCTTTGGGCTCTGTGCCTTAGTGGTTCCAACTCTTGTTGGGGTTAGTGATGTCTGTTCGCTTTTGCTTTTAATGTATTATTGTTCCTTTTACTTACTTTTTTTTTTCCTCTTTTGCTTGTCTCTCTTCCCATTCAGTGTTGTTTTCTTTTTTGTTTTTTTGTCTTTTGCCTTTCCCTCCTCTGCTCCACACCCCGCTGTTTTCCCTCCTTCACTGTGCACTACTGTGCTTCTCTTCTTCTCCTCCCCCTCGTCCTTCTCCTCGTTCACCCACCTCCCCCACCTCCTTGTGCTCCCCCTCCTCACCGGTTCTGTCTCCGTTGTCCTCATGCCTCTGCCCTCCGTGGGGCTTCTGCCGTTCCCGGGGGCCTCCTGTGCTGGATTTAGGGCTAGGAGGTGGGGGCAGCCGTCCTCGGGGCTCCGATGGTGGGGCCTCCAGTCTCCAGCCCCGCAGGGAAGGGAGTCGGGGGAGCCCCCCGCGTTCTGTTGCCCCAAGGGGGGAAGGGGGGCAGCACCGAAAGATGTATCACCAACGCCAGGCCTCCGCTTTATTTAGGCCGCGGCACTGGTTGGTCCCGTTCTCCCCCTCCGCACCAATCGGCAAAGAAGGAAGGGTGGGCGGGCCCCCGCCGCACATCGGCTTCGGGGACCGCAGCAGCATCATTGTAGAAACGTGAATGGAGGGGTGCGTCTCACCCGTGGTCCCATCCGGGGGACGCGCCTCTCCACGCCGGGGTGTCTTTGCACTTGAGGCCGCGGCTTAAGATCCTGCCGCAGGCCTCCGTCTCGTCCTCCTCGCTCCGCTCGGTGTCCTTGAAGTGGGCACGCCTCCCGTGCCGCGAGCGCCGGCCTCCCGCCGCCCCGACCCCCTCACGGGTGTCAGCTGTGTTCAGGGGCCCTCAGGTGCGCACCCAGCGCCGCCACCCCCGCTGCGCGGCCCGCCGCCTCACGGAGCCTGGCTTCTAGGCGGCCATCATGGATCGCGGCCAGACCACGCCCCGGCAATTGATTTAAAGGCACAGTAACCTTTGTCTGCAGGAGACACATATTGAGGCCTTCCGGAAGCATCTTCTAGAATATTTGGTGTTCAGTTTGATTGGGAGCGCTACACAGAGGATGCAAACTTGGGTGTGGCTATTTTGGCTCATGGAAATGAGCGTTTAAGTGCACAGCGGCGCATAAGTTTAGAAAATGCATGAACATGTAATGTCACTATGGGAATGGTAGTTTCACTCTTGAAACTGTTTATGGATCAGTTTCCAATGATCCTACAGTCATTGATCACCTTAATAATGAATTGACACTCTGGCCCATCCTGATTGTGTATTGTGTTGATTTTAATTTTAATAGATCTGAGGGATGGTTAGAGAAAGGGGCATGAGCATATAAGGGGAGAAAGCCAATGGTGCAATGGTGTTGCAATCTCCGATTCACTTAAAGAACAACCACGGGTTGTGCGATACCTGAAGTCAGTTGAAAGCACCTGATCCATGATTTTTTTTGTTTTACTTTATTTATTGGTATTTTCAAGACATTACATCTCATAATCAGTGTAGGCATAACATAGTATTTGTTTCATATACAAAATCCAGTAGTATTATTGTCGTCTGGCAGTTATCGCAGTAGGACCGTGCCCGTTTCAGGTTCATACATTAGGACCAGTTTAGACATTCAGCATGCATGTACCCATGGATCATTACGGTTGGGGTTATCATATCCAAGATCAATTATTCAGCATTATCTTGGTGTTACCAATCAAAACATTTAAACAAAACTAGAAACATTTAACATAGTACCTGAGGAACATTTCTTTGTGGAAGTGTGTTGGGGTATTCAGTGTGTGGTGGGGGCATCCAGTTGGTTGGATCCATTGCCTTCAGGCTTTGCAGTCTCTGGCAGCAGGGGAAGGTCCTTCTAATTAGGTATGGGGCACATCTATAGTCAGCACGTGTTGCTGGTGCACTGCGCAGCGGTATACCCCCAGCAGTTTCTGCCCCTCAGCTTCTGCTGGTGCTCGCATAGGTTGGTATCTGCGGTGCGTGTATTAGGTGTGTTCCCTTCTTGCGGTCTCATACACTCAGGGGTTGGGTCAGGGTTTAATCAGGTTAAACGCACCCTATCCACTGTTTCCGGGCTGTCCTCCTGCTCCTACATCTCCCACACCTCCAGCACCTCCGACCACGGGGGGCAATGGGGCACACATGCACTCCTTGTGCCTCCTCCCTTTTCAACGCATGCATCTCTGTCTGTGCCTACTTTGTAACATCACACTTCCAATCTGCCAAGGTCGAACCTGTGGGGGATTTCCAGGTCTAGGATTATTCCAGAGACCCACCGCTAGGAAAGTTGGCAATAAGTTTTTGGATCTCACCTTGGTATTGGCTAGGTGAAGGAAAGCCCTTCACCTAGCCAATACCAAGGTGAGATCCAAAAACTTATTGCCAACTTTCCTAGCGGTGGGTCTCTGGAATAATCCTAGAAGGCAGAGAGAGAGAGGCCTGCGTTAGAGGCCGGTTCAGGACCTCCCCAAAGGTTTTCATGGCCTGGCACGAAGACTGCTGCACTCTAGGGCACTCCAATGTCATGTCATCGAAATCTGGGTCCGCTGCATTGCATCTGTGGTATTCCCTGGGCTCCCCGCCATATATTGTCCTAAATCTGAGTGGGGTTAAGTATGTTTTTTGGACATAGTTATACTGAGTATATTTAAATTGTGAATTACGGGACACCCTGTTGGGGTAGGTGAGCACCCTCTGCCACTCTGTCTGGTAAGGCGTCTAGAGAAGGTCCTCATACCCCAGATATTCCATGTTACCAGCTTTAATCGGCCAAAATAGTAAATCATGTTCAGTGTGAAGTGTATATCTTCCCCAATGGCAGCACCCAACCGCCTCCCTCTCTCGTTCTCTGTCCGCCTGGATCCTTGTCAGAACAGCAATATTTGACCTCACTTGTGCAATTTGGTAACACAACAACAGTCGCAAACTCCCACTTTCCTGGGCAATCCCGCAACTGCCAATTGCCCAGATTATAAAGGTTACATTTAACAATTGAAACACATCATGTAGTAATCTCGCCATCAGCTTGGTGTTGGGCAAGAGCCTGGGGGTGGACATGGAAGCTGCAGTCCGTTGAGTTGGGGGAAGTCCCCATCAGGGGCCGTTTGTAGGATCTATGGTGATGAGAGTTGGGTCACCCTTGTTCGTCCGTGGTCTGGGGGTAACTATCAGGATCTCATCCATATGATGCGAGTCTGAGTCAGTGGAGTGTGCTTGCAGGTTGGTATCTTCTCCGTGGATTCTCCTGTCGGTTTGGTTTCTGTATCAATGCTGCTGCTTTCAGTGCTGCCTTCCTGTCTTTGTCACTTTAAGCAGGGGTCGGTCCAGGTCCCCGTCGGGAGCGTGGCCTCTGAGACCTCCGGCGCTTCTACTGTGTCGGCTTTCCCATTTCAATGGTGATATCTGTGCTTTGTATGTCTCCAGCTACGCCCACTCCGGTGTTTGGTAGAAGTGTGTGTGGCCTTCCATTATTACCTGCAGTCTAGCTGGGAACAAGAGCAAATACTGGAAGCCCTTCTCTCAAAGCGCTCATTTCATCTCTGTGTAGGAGGCCCTTCAGGCCTGTCCCTCAGCTGTAAAGTCTGGGAATAGGGTTACCATTCTGTTCTCCACCCTAGAAGATCCATTCTGGCCTTCCAAATCCCCCGCTCTGCGCTCCGGCTGGTGGACGCATTCGGTCAATTGTATCAGTTGGGCTTTCATCTTTTGGTGCGATGGGTTTAAGTCTGTGAGTGTGGTTATGGTGTTTCGGACCCTATCGGCTAGCTTCAGATGATTAGCTCTCAACAGGCCTCACGCTGCAGTGTTTTGGTGTCCTCAGTGGACCCAAGGATCTTATCCAGTGTAGCTTGAAGTGAGGTGGGGTCAGGGTCCATCATGCCTGGTTGCACCATTCTGCTCACTTGTTGCTGTCCTTGTGATTTGTCTCTGTTTCTGCCCTTGGTATTCATTCGCAGTGCAGTTAAGGAGTTCCCAGGGGAACAGGAGAGGAGCTGCGGACCCGCCCCCCTGCTGTCGCTGACTGAGCAGGAGCAGTGCCACAAAGAGCCGCATCCTACCCGTTCCCCAGTGGACGTAAGGACAACTCTCTTTTCCCAGAGCCTCCTGCTATGGCACGGTGAGGCCGGATGTTGCGTAGTGTAAAAACACAGCCGTTGTCGAGGCTTCTATGGGCCAATTAGCCTCCCTGGTCACTGTCCTATATGGCAGAGTCTGCACCTACGCAGGTTGTCCGATCCTGCCTACGGTGCACCCACAGAGAGTGCAGGCTTAGTTCTGACCCCAGTCACAGCGGATCGCAAGTCCCCTAGGGGCCCTTAGGGAGGCAGTGGGAGAGGGTAGAGCGGGGCGGCCTATTGCCACCAATGTTAGCCGCCCAGCTTATCCACCCCGGGGAGGCAATGAGTCAGTGCACTGGGCGGCCTCCCCCACAGCGCCACAACTCCCCCACACCGGTGTGCAGGTTCTAGATTTGTGCAACCACAGGGGGGCCTGCTCTCACCCTGTCATCCGTTCTCTGTGGGCCTATACAGACACCTCCAGCAAGGGTCCCACTCCTTCTCCAGGTGCCACCTCGGTTCTCACTGCTGCTAACCGTCATTCGTCCCGTCTCTCTCTGCCCCGTCAGGCCATCATCCAGGTGAGCAGCTGCCCCCGGGAGTCCGCAGCACGCCTTCAGGGACCCCTTGGTGCCGGGTGGTGCACGGCTCTTCGTGGCACTGCTCCCGCTCAGTCCACCCCTCCCCCGGTGTTCCCCGCTTGGTCCGCGGCTCCTCTCCTGTTAGTATTGAAGAGGGTAGGCAGGCCCAGCCCTTCCCCTGATGGGTTCTGCCCAGTCCAGGCAGCTGCTCTCCTCAGCCCAGGCTAGGTCACAGGGCTGTGCGCGATCCCCCAGCTGTGGTCGCGCATTCTGCCCAGGTCCACAGGATCACTCCATTACCAGCCTCCTTGGCCCCCTCCTTGGGGCCTCCTCTCGGCCACGTCCACCCAGTTCACCAGATGTCTGGCCGTAGCAGGTCTTTCCGCCAGTACCACCTCCTCTTGGTCGGCCACGGACATCAGTCCACCTCCTGGGCACGTCGGAGCGAACAAGTTTCTTTGGCTTCTTCCCCCTGCCCTGCGATTGTGTGGGGTCAGGATCTGGGCTGACGGGGTGTCCAGTGTAGGATATTTGTCAGGCCAATGCGTAGTTGCCCGATCAAGCAGCCACAATGTTAGCCGGCCTTAAAACGCCCCTAGCACCTGGTCTAGGCTATACCTACTTTTCTGACCCCCGTAGCTCTCATAGTTGGCTAGATTATATGTTGTCGTCGGCCATTTTGATGCAGGAAGTGAATGCTGAAAATATTCTCAGGGTAATGTCTGATCATAACCCCTAAGTGTTGAAATACGAAGGGAAGAGCCTTAGACTTAAATAAATTAAGTGAACTTTTGACAGGGCGCTCCTCTATCATGAGGGTTATGTACAGCATATGAATCAGTGGATTCCAGATTTTCAGGACCTTAACCCAGGAAGTACTGTGGAGCGGGTGGTATGGGAGGCCTTTAAGGCCTGTGTACATGGTGAGACCTTGAGTTTTGGTTTGAGTTCACTCATTAATAGTGATGCTAAAATAAAGTCAAAACAAAACTTTTAGTCGCAAGATTGAGCTCAGTAATTGCCAAGTTTGTCTCGCCATGGCAGCATGGGTTTATCCCAGGGAGAGGCACTACAGATCACACCTGCATGGGTATTGCCCTTTTAGATGCCTCATGGCATTAGTTCTGCTGTATGCAGATAAAGCTTTTGGCCAGGTCTCCTGGGATTATCTATTAAAGGTAATGGATTGTTCTGGAATTGGGCAGGAATACATAATAGCTGAAGAGGCTTTATATTATAAGCTAACCGCTACTGTGTATGTTCGGGGCTGGCAATTTCGGGAGATCCAAATACAAAGAGGCACAAGACAAGGGTGCTCGTACCCTCCTTTACTATTTGCACTATTGATCCCTTTATTCTGAATTTAACATTAACGCCCGTGATTGCCCCTATATCCTTTCAAGATTGGGACACTAAGGTGCTTGCATATGTGGATGATGTGGCCATAGTGACACAAATCCGGCAGAAGCGCTACCCTATATAGAACACATAGCACAGGAGTTTGGGTGTTTGTTAGGTAGCCTTCTCAACTGTAGTAAGACCCACATTATTATTAATCGTAATGTCGAGTTTCATGATAGCAGGGTGGTAGAGAGGGCTGTGCACTTGGAGGTCACTGTAACCTTGAAAATTGATCAATTGGTTGAATATCATTTATAGCCTGTTATTTCGAAAGTGGCGGTAGCTCTGTGTAGAATGAACAATTTACACCTATTATAGATCGGTGCAATGTCGTTAAAATGATGGTGTTGTCAGAAATATTGTATTTTACTTAGGGCCATCCATCTGGAGTTTAGCAGCAGCTGGTTTATATTGTTGGACAACATGATCTCACGGTTTGGGCCTACTCCAAAGCTAGAAGAGCTCTTAAATTTATGTTACCTAGAGAGAGAGAGGTGGTTGGGCACTACCCAACTTTAACTTATATTACTGGGTAGCTGCGCTTCAATATATGCTGCCACTCTTAAATGATCAGTGTTTGTGGGTAGAGGCTATAGTGGTTAGTAGTCCATCCATATATGAGGTCTCATTGGGGAAAGATGCCAGGGGTGTTTTTGAAGGCAGGTGGAACCCAGTTATTTCAAAAAGGTTTGGTTCAAGACCGTTTACGCACCTTTTTGGTTATGGACTGTAGGAAAGTACCCTCTTTCTGGCATGGTTACCCCCACCTTTTGCCTTTTGTCGGTATATTTTGACTCTGTTCACTGGGATCATGCTAACAGGACCCCAGTAACTGTGCTCTCTCCCTTTAAATTTGGTTGCTTAGACCACAAACACACACGCACACCCCACATTTGGCATGCTGGTGCCTTCATATAAGTCCCTAGTATATAGTACCCAGGGCATTGGGCCACCAAGGGTCCCCCATGGGCTGCAGCATGTATTATGCCACCCATGGAAAGCCCATGCAAAGTGTATCTGCAGGCTTGCCTTTGGAGCCTGTGTGAAAGGGTGTATGCACTCCTTTCACTACAGGTCAATGCACCAGGTCACTGTAAGTCATCCCTATGGTAAGCCTTTCTAGCCCAGAGGGCAGGGTGCAGGTACCTGTGTGTGAGGGCACCCCTGCATGAGCAGAGGTGCCCTCATAAACTCCTGCTCCATTTTCCTGCACTTTGTGAGTGTGGGGATGCCAATTTACTTGTGTACTGGACATAGCTCACTACTTGTCCAGCTACATAATGGAAACTCTGAACCTAGGCATGTTTGGTATGAAACATGTCGGAATCATACCCCAATACTATTGCCAGTATTGGTTGTATGATTCCATGCACTCTGGGGCCTTCTTAGAGGACCCCCAGCATTGCTCCTACCAGCTTTCTGGGGTTTTCCGGGCAGCCCAAGCTCAGACAGGTTTCTGCTTTCCTGCTGCTTGACCAGCTCAAGCCCAGGAAGGCAGAACAAAGGATTTCCTTTGGGAGAGGGAGGTCATGCCCTCTCCCTTTGGAAATAGGTGTTACATGACTTGGGAGGGGTAGCCTCCCAAGCCACTGGTATGCTTGGAAGGGCACATTTGGTGCCCTCCTTGCATAAACCAGTCTGCACCGGTTGAGGGACCCCCAGTCCCTGCTCTGGCGTGAAACTGGACAATGGAAAGGGGAGTGACCACTCCCCTGTCCATCACTACCCCAGTGGTGGTGCCCAGAGCCCCTCCACAGGGTTCCTTGGTCCTGCCATCTTGAATCTAAGGTGGGCAGAGTCCTCTGGGAGCATCTGAGTGGCCAGGTCAGGCAGGTGACATCTGAGCCCCTTCCTGATAGGTGGTTACTTGGCTAGGTAACCAATCCCCCTTCCAGGGCTATTTAGTGTCTCCCTCTTGGATAGGTCATCCGATATGACTTGCAAAATTGCAGCAGGACTCCTCTCTAACACCTACTTCAACTTCTGGGCACTTCAACTGGACATCATAGGAACCTACAGTCTGCAGCTCCAGCAATGACTTCGCCCTGCAACATTGATTCTGCAGCTCCTTCCAGATTCTGCAACATTTCCCCTGCTGTGCATCCTCTGAGGGCAGCAAGTCTTCAGTCTGAGTGAGAAGGAATACTGAATCTCCCTTGCAGTGATCGAGTCACTCCCCTGCATCCGCAGGCACCAACTGCAACAATGACCAGCTGCGTGGATTTCCTCTCATCCTGAGCTTCGTGGATGCTGCATCACGGGTGGTGGTCTGGGGTGGTCCATTTGGTCCTCTTTAACAGCTGTCCAACTTTGCTGAAGGTAAGCCCTTGCCTTCCCACACAGGACAGTACCCCCATGCACTGCATCTCTTGCAGCTACCAAGGCTTATTGACATCTCCTCCAATGGATCTTAAGGATCCATGTAGCTTCAGCCCCCAGCACTGTCTCTGTGAAGCACAGCCCTCTGGGTGCTTCTCTTATGGTGTGGGACCCTTCTTCAGTTGTGCTGTGTGGGTCTGTCTGTGACTCCTGAGTTCCTTGCCTGTGGGTCTTCTATGGGGGCTGCCTTTGCTTCTGTGGACCCTCTGCCTTGCTGAGGGTCCTCTGAGCCTCCAACCGTGGGTTCAGTCCTCCTGGACCTTCTGGTCCCCGGCAGCCCCACTTTTCATCCACTGCAACTCTTTCTTTTGCCAAGGCTTGTTGCTGGCTTTTCCACGCCCAGACAAACTGCAATCTTTCTTATGACTTGGGATATCATCTGCATCCTCCAGGAAGTCTCCACCGACTCCAGGGCTACTCCGTCTACTAACTCCTGCAACCACGGACTGGGTGGATAGTGGCTCCTGCCATGACCAGAAACTTCCACGAGATCTGGACTTGGTCCCCTTCTCTTTCAGGTCTTCCTCTTCAGGAATCCACTGATGTTTTTTGCAGTCTTGTCTGGGTGTTGCATTATCGTTATTTTGAGTCCTTTTGGTAGTTTGGGGAAAATCCAGTAACTTATTCCTTTCTTCCAGGTCGCTGGGTGGCACTCTGGTACTTACCTTTGGGGTTTCCTAGTTCCTCCAGCCCACCTCTACCGATTTCACTTCCTTCGCAGGGGACCAGACCTTCGCATTCCACTTTGTTAGTATATGGTTTGGCCCTATTGCATTTCACTGTTTTCTAATGCTTGTTATGCCTATTTCTGATTCTACCGTACATAACAAATGTGTTTACTTACCTCTTATTGGAGAATTGCCTATCTAGTAATTTAGTATTTGTATCACTAAAATAAAGTACGTTTATTTTTGTAACACTGTGTGGTTCTTTCGTGTGTGTAAGTGCTTTGTGATGACAGTGGTATTGCATGAGATTTGCATATCTTTTAGATAAGCCTTGGCTGTTCATCCACAGCTACCTCTTGAGAGCCTGGCTTCTAGACACTGCCTACACTTCAGGGGGATACCTGGTATTAGGTATATTACCATAGGTACTCGCCCCACACCAGGCCAGCTTCCTACATGGACGTTGTTACGTACAAAAGTTGGAGTGGGGTGCTATAATTATTAGAACATTCTGCATAGTAATCCGGCACTCATGGAGATATTTAGAGGAATACCACATTTTGAATGGGTAGCCTATGGGGTTACACAACTTGGGGATTTTTACTCACAGGATTGTATTGTGACTTTTGAAGATTTACAATATAAATTTGAGATACCACAGCAAGACATTTTAAAGTTTCTTATGAATTAGAGACTTTTGAAGTAAAAAAGTCTGAGGTGCCCAGGGATTTCAGAAGATCGAACTTGAATAACCGGTTGGGGGAGATCCCTGTACTATCAGCCAGTTGTATATGGCGTTAACTGCCCTTTTTAAGGATGATCTAGAGAAATGCTCTGAAAAATGGCATAGAATGCTGGGTGCATCTTTTTGCTCTTTTTTTCTTTTTTTTTTTTAAACTCTCGAGCTGGCGCACTCTGTGTTGGCTAATGTGTAGGTGCAACACTATAAGACGATATTTGAAGTGTACTACACCTCGTGGAAACAGCGGTACTATGTGTCCCTGGTGTCAATGTGTGGCTGCCGATATCATTCAGATGTTAGGTACATATAATGTGTTGAAGTTATTTTGGGTGGGGGGGGTGATTGAGAGAATATTTGAGGTATCCTTGGGTATTTGTATGGAGATAACCCCCCTCTACTTCTAGTGTTCGGTGTACATTTAAGGTAGTTCCTGGCTATGCTCAACGATTTGTATTTATCTCAATGGCAGTGGCTCGTCTCTGTATTGTGTCTCTTTGGTTAGACAGCGGGTCCCCATCCTTTCCGCAATGGCTTTCTCGGCACATTTCGATTTATAATTTGGAACTGGCTTTATATGAAAGGAGAAGTATAAAATCCATTCGGAAGGGAAAGATGATTTGAGCTCCCTTTTGGATTGGCACAGGAGTCTATCAGTATAAGGAGGGTTTGCCGTTTGGTAAAAGAGGTAAGGGGAGGGGAAAAAAGGGGAAGGGGAAAAGTGAGGGAAGGCCACCGATTTCAGATTCCAACATTCGTAGTGACTGATGAAAATTATTGTGTTTTTTGTGTGTATGCTGTTGTGGCTTAATGTCAATGTATTGAAATGGGTCTTTTTTTCCCTTTTTTGTTTGGTTGGGTTTACAATCTGTGAAGTGGAAAGTGTTTTTCTTTACTGTGCTGCCCCCTATTATTAATCGTAGAATTTCTATAAAAATAGTAAAATTTCTATAAAAATAATAATAAAAACAAGCATTTGCAATGGGTCTCGATTTTGTTAGAGTTAGAGCTATTAGTGTTTTAATTTCCTAACTGAACTTTTCCTACCACATAAATTGAAGATGAAAAGTAAAACAGTTGACATAAGCATGCCGATTCAAAGCGCCATGGCCGCCATGAGTGCGAAGGAGCGATGAAAAAGAAGTTTGCTCGCAGTCATTTGTATCGGCAAACGTGCAATCATCCATGTAACAGGGTTGATGGCCAAGGCAGTAACAAAACTTCCCCAAGGAGGGTCTAACAATTAGCATTTACCAATGATAACAAAGGATTTTTGAAAGGCAAGCCCATGAACAAGTGATAGTGATGGGCATGGGGTGGGTGTGGTTAAAAGCCCACAGATAGATCACAACAGGCCAGAGTCCTTGTGCGCTCGACCTAAAAATGAAAGCACCTCTGCTGAAAATTTGAAGTTTTGCACCATTAACAGCATTACTCTCCTGCTAAGAAGCAGTTGCATTGTCCAAATACTTGTAGTCTTGTTTCTTCCATTCTAAAATGGGACTATAAATCCCAGAATTCAAAGGAAAAAATCTGGACTGGGGCAGCACATCACGCATGGACCTGGGAAACTTGGCAGCCTACATTAAAGCCATAAAGTTCCAGTAAAGAGTACTTTGCTTTCTTAAAAATATATCGGTTCTTTCTGTTCGAAAAAAACATTCATAATTTTGGTCAAGAATACAAGGAAAACACAAGAGCAGACCTGCATTATCCTTAATTGACAAGAAAGCAGCTGAATACCAATGTTTGTATTGCAATCAATTCGCACTTAAAGCGTAGCCAGCATGTGGGAAAAAGTGCTGCTAATGACCAAGATCAGGATGAGACAGAAAATGGTGAATGAGATAGCTAAAGAATGGCCCAAGTTTGCAAACAGGCAGTTTTTAACATTCAAAGGCACTATATAAGTGTTTTGCCAGGTATGGAGTACTGTATGGGTTTGGACGTGCTACAGGCAATGTTTGTTTTAATATCACAAAAAGGAACAGTAATGAAAACCGCCCCAGCAGGCAATAAAACAGGTCCACAAACACCCAAAATACCGGCTGACAAACAGATCTGTAAGACCAGCCCATCAGGTGCTGCTTTATTGCCCTATAGGCCAAGGACAGTCTGAACCTACTACTGACGCACTAAAAATGTCATCGTCTTGCTGCAAAGCGCTAACTAAAGCCCATGAAAAATATTACAACTCTGCATAGAAGTGCTGGAACTGTCGTAGCCCTGCTGAAGTTGGCAAAAGGGTTGCTTAAAATTCAGCCAGTGCTAAACTCTAGAGCAAGGAGGCACTACCCCACCCCCACCACCTAAGAATTTGAATGAAGTAGTAACACCTCATTGACATGCTTGCCCATTTTCTCGTTCTGTGTACATATGGTCAGTCATGGTATATGTTTGATGGTGATAATAAGTGACTGCATTTACATTCTTGCTCTTTTCACACCAGCACAGCGGAGTGGTGTAAAGGATGGGTTCTTGTCCTCGTGCATTTTCACACCTGAAAATTACACCTTGCCGTTAGACTGCTTCTTGATATTGCAGTCTTTGGGCAGCACCTCTTTAAAGGTAGAGGGCAGCGGAAACTAAAGATTCCTCTGCTCTCAATCACAATTCAATTTATTCTAATACAAAACAATACTGTATTAGTAATTGGGAAATTTTCTTTTTCTGAGTATGGTGGCGATTCCTGTCCTTAAATCGCTTCCAAAACCAACCCGATGGTGCTCTGAACAGGGTGAAAATCCCAAAACACCCCATAATCAACACCAAATTTGCTGCTATAATGCAATTCTTATATTCAGGCACACATCCAGCTGATATTCATTCACAGTCTTTATATTTAGTAACCCATAATCAGTGTTTATTGAATAATGTTCATTCCTTCATGGCAAATCTTCTAATGTGATTCGTATTATAATTTCTCAATGTCCATAACAAGCCTCCACGGCATCCACGCCAAGCCAACACGTGTTTCGTCAGGGATATCTCCCACTAGACTTCCTCAGGGCTGTGAATTATATATAACATAGTATGAAGCTTAGTATATCCTATTCATATTATTGCTGTTCTTAGTCCACCCTTTGGTGCTTTGTAAAGATCAAAATATTGCACATAACATTTTTTATTATTAATCTGTGAATGGTGTGGATAGCAACCATTAGATATTATCTATATTCAAAGTGTTGTACAGTCCATTTTATTGTGTATGTTATTGTTAATCATGTATTATTTATTAGTTATTTACTAGATACCTTGTTCCCATATTGTGGTTCACCCTGTGTGCATGCACACACGTGAATTTTTTTTTAATTGTTTGTCTATGATGTAGACTAACCTTTTCTTGTTCCTAAATCATATGTTTACCAATCACTCCGTTGATTTTTCTGACCAAGAGGTTTACTCTTCAAGTGTTATTAATCAAAATTCCTTTTGTTTGTTTTATTCCATTTATCTGTGAATATGGATAACAAGAACCTGCTATTATACCTCCTATTTCTTATTCTTTATTGTTCCTAGCTAGTCCATATGAGATACTCTATTATGTAAATAGATGATAACTACTGTTACTGGTATATATCCCTATATCTCACAAGGAAGTGAGCCGCATTAATTTAACCGATCGTCTATAACAATTAATTTTAAGCGTGCCTTGTTATTTGTAGCCAATGAATAGCGTGACGGACTATTTAGATATATTCTGAATGTCTAACTCTTAAACAGTATAGTTACAATAAGTATTTGCAACACGCTTACCTGTTCATTATGTTCTGTTCCCTATTGAACTCATCGGTGCCGTACGCTCTTCTAAACCTTTCCGATGGCCACTCAGCAGTTAAATAGCTGTCCCTGCGTGCCAAGCGTATAAATAATCACCTACCTAGTTTGTCCTACTTCCAATACATTCATCATCCTTCCTAACATAAACATAAAGGAAGGACTAAATGGTGAAACTACGCAAGCTATATTGGTTATTTCTTTTCTGTGTTTATCATGAATCAAGATACCTGCTGATTCTCATAGATATGTGAAAAAAGATATTAAGCCTGTTTAATATATGCATTTTAATGTAATTCCACTCAAAATTATAACTGTTGGATATATAAATCCCAGAATAAAAACTATTACTTGTTTACTTAAATGCCTTCCCACTGCTCCAATAGTTTCTAACACATTTTAATAGGTTTCCGCTTCTATGCATATAGGTGTATTGTGTTAGAAATATAACTTCTTCATATATTGATGCAACCTTTATAATTATTAATCACTAACTGAAATTTATATGTCTATATGCGTGTTTACTAATGAATTACATTATTTACTGAATAAAGACATGAGTGTGCATGCACTCCAAGGGATATATGTTGTCCATCAGTTAAATCTTATCTTGCAAATTCAATATTACTTGACCAATTATAATATATCTATCAAAGTCCCTAAAAATATTCTAATTCATTGTCTGTGTTTAAACCTTCCTCCACAGCTTGTAATTTCATGATCCATAATGATTCCCTACGTCTCAAATACAGTTCTCTATTACCTCCCCTGGGGGCAACAGGAATATGTTCCAAACCAAAAAATATATATTCTCATGTGTACTCTGTGCAGCACACGACTGTACATGTTGTGCAATTGGGTATCTGTCATCCATTTGCTTCAATGCTCTTAAGTGTTTGCCAATTCTTATCCTCAATGGACGTATTGTGCTCCCAACATATATACGTTCACATTTGATAATATATATTACATATTTTGTACCACAAGTCATATGTGATCTTAATTTGTAAATATTACCACTTCGATCAACATATTCTTTCATACCTGACAATCCCATTTACATACCCCACACTGACCACATTTATAAAAACCTTGATTCATATCAGTGAGCCAATTTTCATTTCTCTTAAGTTTCGGATAACTTAGACATAACAAATTTCTTAATGATCTTCCTCTTCAATATGTAATTTCCGGACCTGATGAGATAAAAGCACTCAAAATATTATCCTGTTTAAGAATTTTCCAATGCCGTTTCATCATTCTCCTCATTATACAAGCAGAGTCCGTAAAGTCAATAATGAGTCGCAGTCTTTCTTTATCCTCCTCTTGAGACTTTTTGCGAGATGATAAGGGCTCTGTTCTCTTTATCTTCTTAATCCTTTTTCGTGCATCCTTAATAATGTTCATATTATATCCTCTTTGCTCAAAGCGTAGTGTCATATCCTGTAGACATTCTCCAAAGTCTGTATCACTACTACAGTTACTTCTCGCCCTTACCAATTCCCCATATGGAATTTCTTGTATTTGGTGCTTTGGGTGTGCACTGGAGGCATGTAAAATTGAATTGCATGAAGTAGGTTTTCTGTACAGTCTACTATGAATTCGATCTTCACTGATGAATAATTCTACATCTAAAAATTATATTTTCTCTTTGCTGTATTGATAAGTAAATTTAATATTCACATCATTACTATTTAGATATTCGCGAAATTCAATAAGTTGTTCTGTATTGCCTATCCATATCATGAAGCAGTCATCAATGAAACGTCCCCAGTACAAAATGTAGTTTTGCCAATTCTTCGCTCCGGGTCCCCAGACCCACATCTCCTCAAACCATCCCATAAAGAGATTGGCATAAGAAGGGGAGAATCTGGCTCCCATTGCTACTCCTTGTTTTTTGTCTATACCATTGATTGTTGAAAAGAAATACATTATGATTCAAAATTAAATCTACCATATTTATGATCATTTCAGTATGTTTAAGCAGACTCATTAATCTGCAGTTTAGCATGTATCTCAGTGCCTAGAGACCCACTTCATGCTCGATACTGGTGTATAGTGCTACCACATCTAATGTTACAAACATCATGTCAGTTTCCCACTGTATATCCCCTAATAATCCCAAAATGTGTTTTGTATCCTTGATATAAGATGGTAAATTCACTACCAATGGTTGTAAAAATATGCCTACAAATTCTGAGATTTTCTCTGTGGGTCCTCCAATTCCTGAGATAATTGGTCTATCTGGGGGGAAGGGAAGGTCCTTAGGTATTTTTGGGAGGGTGTAAAAGCATGGATATATAGGTCGATCTATCTTCAAATAAACATACTCTTCTTCATCCAATAATCCTCGTTGATGCCATGTCCCTAATAAGTTTTTGATCAAGTTAGTGAGTTTGTATATCGGATTAGAAGGGAGAGTTTCATAACAATCCCCATCACTTAACTGATTGTAAATCTCCTCATCATAGTCATTCTTATTCATCACTACAATATTTCCTCCTTTATCAGCTTGTCTAATTACTATATTCTCATCATCTTGTAATGATTTTAATGCTTGCCATTCTTTCATAGTAAGATTAGTTCTCATTTTCCTATGCATTCTTCTAGATACTTGTTCTCTAAAATCCCTACTTACTAATTTGTAAAACACTTCAATGTTGCTATCATTCCCCATTCTCGGTGTCCAATTTGATTTTTTCTTTAAACCACTAGTTTCATGTAAATCTGATAAAATATTCAGATCATTCAATATTTGCTGTATAATAGTTGGAGCCTCCTCATAATCTGTAATAGACATTATGGTTGCTGTGTCATGGATGACTTGTATCGTCAATTCACTATATTTCTTGTCCTCTCTTATTAGATCAGTGCTTTGTCACAACTGTTTTCTAATTTCAAAAAATCTCTTTAATTTATCAATTTGCTGTTTACACATATCCCCCTTATTAGTAGGGCAGAATCCTAATCCTTTACTAAGCAAAGAGATCATAACTGTGGTTAAGTGTTTGTCTGACAGATTAATTACATTAATTTGCTGGATTATGGGGTTCCTTGTTCCCTCATGTCCCAAGATCTCGTTTTCATACCGCCCCTGTGTGTAACAATTCCTTCCTCTATGGCCCTCCTTGTTTTCCTGTTATTTCTCTTCTTTGTAGCCGATTCCCCTGTCTTATTCTCAACATTTCTTATAAACAAAATTACTCCCATTCATGGGATCTTGGCTTCTGCTCCCTTCTCTGCTCACATTGTCTCTCTCTCCTATCTGTCCAGTGCCTACTGAGGATGAATCCGAACTAAAGGTAGAAATTGAAGAGGTTTTAGAAATAGTCTCCTTGGCTAAAAGATCATATTTTCCGGCAAAAGTAAAATATCTGCCATTTTGGTAGTCCCATTCATCCCTTTTAAGTTGCCTTGCTTTCCTTTGTTTCATTTCTTCCTGATATTTAGATAGAATTTCATTCAATATTGTGTAGTTTTTTTCTATTACTTCAAGTAAACCTGTGTCTTTGATTTCCTGTTCTAATGTTGCTATCTCTGTTTGTAATTTAGAAACCTTCCTATCTGCATTCTCAATGAGAATGTCTATTAATCTCATGGAACTTGATGTTGATTCCTTGTCCCACTGTGTTAATAAATCTAAATCTAAATTGTCATATGTTGGAAAAATTTGCAGCTTTGAGACCCCTTGGGATTCTTTTTAATTTCTTGTATTGTTTTAATGTGGTCCCAGCCCACCATTTTGACATTTCCGTCTTTTTTAATTTTTCTAATCTCCAAAATGTTTCCCCTAAACCTTGTTTATGTGTCTGGTTACCACTATTCATTGCTTCTTGGACTGTACGTCCTCTTAGTAAATTACTGAATAAGTCTTCAGCCATTTTCTCCCTCTCCATTGTAAATAAACAGTATGTAGAATCTGGACAGAGCTTCCTACTCCAATCAAATATTATATTAGTAATTGGGAAATTTTCTTTTTCGGAGTATGGTGGCGCTTCCTGTCCTTAATTCACTTCCAAAACCACCCGACTGTGCTCTGAACAGGGTGAAAATCCCAAAACACCCTGTAATCAACAACAAATTTGCTGATATAATACAATTCTTATATTCAGGCACACATCCAGCTGATATTCATTCACAGTCTTTATATTTAGTAACCCATAATCAGTGTTTATTGAATAATGTTCATTCCTTCATGATAAATCTTCTAATGTGATTCGTATTATAATTTCTCGATGTCCATAACAAGCCTCAACAGAATCCATGCCAAGCCAACAAATGTTTCGTCAGGGATATCTCCCACCAGACTTCCTCACGGCTGTGAATTAAACATAACATAGTATGAAGCTTAGCATATCCTGTTCATATTATTGCTGTTCTTAGCCCACCCTTTGGTGCTTTGTAAAGATCAATATATTGCCCATAACATTTTTTTATTATTAATCCGTGAATGGTGTGGATAGCAACCATTAGATATTATCTATATTTAAAGTCTTGTATAGTCCTTTTTATTGTGTATGTTATTGTTAATCATGTATTATTTATTAGTTATTTATTAGATACCTTGTTCCCATATTGTGGTTCAACCTGTGTACATGCACACACATGTGAACATTTTTTAAATTGTTTGTCTATGATGCAGACTAACCTTTTCTTGTTCTTAAATCATATGTTTACCAACCACTCCATTGATTTTTCTGACCAAGAGGTTTACTCTTCATGTGTTATTAATCAAAATTCCTTTTGTTTGTTTTATTCCATTTATCTGTGAATATGGATAACAAGAACCTGCTATTATACCTCCTATTTCTTATTCTTTATTGTTCTTAGCTAGCCTATACGGGAAACTCTATTATGTAAATAGATGATAACTACTGTTACTGGTATATATCCCTATATCTCACAAGGAAGTGAGCCGCATGAATTTAACCGATCGTCTATAACAATTAATTTTCATAACGCCCACGCTTAAGCGTGCCTTGTTATTTGTAGCCAATGAATAGCGTGATGGACTATTTAGATATATTCTGAATGTCTAACTTTTAAACGGTATAGTTACGATAAGTATTTGCAATACGCTTACCTGTTCATTATGTTCTGTGCCCTATTGAACTCATCGGTGCAAGTGCGCTCTTCTAAACTGTTCCGATGGCCGCTCAGCAGTCACATAGCTGTCTCTGCGTGCCGTGCGTATGAATAATCACCTACCTAGTTCGTCCTACTTCCATTACATTCATCATCCTTCCTAACAAACATAAAGGAAGGACTAAATGGTGAAACTACGCAAGCTATATTGGTTATTTATTTTCTGTGTTTATCATGAATCAAGATACCTGCTGATTCGCATAGATATGTGAAAAGATATTACGCCTGTTTAATATATGTGTTTTAATATAATTCTACTCAAAATTATAAATGTTGGATATATAAATCCCAGAGTAAAAATTATTACTTGTTTACTTAAATCCCTTCCCATTGCTCCAATAGTTTCCAACACATTTTAATAGTTTTCCACTTCTATGCATATAGGTGTCTTATGTTATAAATATATCATCTTCATATATTGATGCCACCTTTATAATTATTAATCACAAACTGAAATTAATATGTCTATATGCGTGTTTACTAATGAATTACATGATTTATTGAATAAAGACATGAGTGTGCATGCACTCCAAGGGGTATATGTTCTCCATATTACTTGTGAATTTAATCTGTTAAATCTGATCTTGCAAATTCAATATTACTTGACCAATTATAATATATCTATCAAACTCCCAAAAAATATTCTAATTCATGGTCTGTGTTTAAGCCTTTCTCCACAGCTTGTAATTTCATGGTCCATATTGATTCCCTACGTCTCAAATACAGTTCTCTATTACCTCACCTGGGATCAACAGGAATATGTTCTAAACCAAAATCAATTATAATCTCATGTGTACTTTGTGCAGCAAACAACTGTACATTTTGTGCAATTGGGTATCTGTCATCCATTTGCTTCAATGCTCTTAAGTGTTTGCCAGTTCTTATCCTGAACTGACGTATTGTGCTCCCAACATATATACGTTCACGTACACATTTGATAATATATATTACATATTTTGTACTACAAGTCATATGTGATCTTAATTTGTAAATGTTACCACTTAGATAAACATTTTCTTTCATACCAAGACAAGCCCTTTACATACCCCACACTGACCACATTTATAAAAACCTTGATTCATATCAGTGAGCCAATTTTAATTTCTCTTAAGTTTCGGATAACTCCGACATAACAAATTTCTTAATGATCTTCCTCTTCTATATGTAATTTCCGGACCTGACTCGAAATACCCTGTTTAAGATTCTTAACCTTCCCAATCCCTGACGAAACAAGTGTTGGATTGCCGAGGATGCCGTGGAGGCTTGTTATGGACATTGAGAAATTATAATACAAATCACATTAGAAGATTTACCATGAAGGAATGAACATTATTCAATAAACACTGATTATGGGTTACTAAATATAAAGACTGTGAAAGAATATCAGCTGGATGTGTGCCTGAATATAGGAATTACAAAACAGTACTGGTTTATTGCCGGCCCTCCTGGGTTTACATTGCACTTGCTGCTAAAACATGCACCTTCTTGTGTTACAACAGTTTTAAAATATGTTTTTCTTCTGCTGACGTAGCTAGAGGACAATCACTCTGCTTAATTTCTCATCTGCTCTGGCATTTCTTCCCAGAGAAACAAACAATCTCACATTCAAGTCCCGTGACATCAGTGGCCCTGCTGCCGAGTTCATTGTAGAAGTTCTTTCTGAAACTGATATATGGAGAAGCACCTCGTGTTATTAGCACGTGCCACGTCACTGTGTCCACAAGTCTCTGTTTAAACAACACTTGTTCATCTGTTGCCTGTTTTAGGCGAATGTTGTAAATACAGGCACCATGTGTCATCTCGGGTGAGCACTACCAGGGTAGTTGCTAGAATGGGGCAAATGGGGCAAGGAGATAAACTCAAATAATAACTAGGATAAACAATAGAATTAAACTGGTAGTCATGAAGAGCGCTTGATTAGTGTCCAGCGAGATTGTGCTGCCTACGAAATAAAGAGAAAAAGTAGTCCAGAAACCATGGAGCCTCGTATGTTTTCAGTAGTTGTCCGGTGCTCTTGAGGAGTGCTAAACACCGGAAAAGGCATGACGTATGCTTGCCTTTCACTAATGAAATCAATTGAATTTTAAAAGGCAATCCCACAAACCAATGAAAGTGACAGGCGTGAAATGAGCGTGGTTAAAAGCCCACAGAGATTACAACAGGGACTTAAATACCTGTTTAACATTATTTCATACATTGCAATTGAGGGCAAAATGGAGCAGTGGCGATCATATGGTCTTCAGCAGTGAAAAGGGTAACCGCTATATCGACCTTTTAGTTTTCTTAGAGAGATGAAGCATCTGAAAGAATATGGAAGATCATTATGCGCTGTTAGGCAAATTACGTCCTCACCGAACAAAGAAGGAAACTGTTTAAAAAATTGAAAGCGGTCTTTAAAAGATAAAGCAGGAGTGCAGTTGAACAAGAATATGAGGGAAGCTTTTAAAAGTGACAGAAACATTAGAGTGCACCTTATTAAACAATACAGAAAGGATTATATGAACAAACCTAAAATAATTGCCTGTATAGAAAACGAGAAACTATGGATTGAAGTGACACAGGAATACCAATGCGTTGTGGAATGCTGTATGTAAAACGGGTGGAAAGAAGGAAATCTAAGCCTCTCCAGCTGGTGAGGAGGAATGGTGCTGCTGTATAACAGAGCTCTATGGAATGAGTATACAAACAATAACTTTCAAAGCACACATATATGCAAAACCTAGTGTCACGATGGTTTGGAAGACGTAATACCATCTGTAAAAGAAGTTAAATTAATCATCAAAAGCTTGCAAAGTTCAAAGCATACTGAAGTCTGGACCCAAGGAATGACCCCTAATTCTAACTCCAGTCTTTGCAGCCATAATTAAGGGTCACGCTATCCCTGAGTCTTGGAAGGGCAGCATAAGGGTTCCTGTATATAAATAAAGTATACAATCATCACCAAAATTGTCGTATGATCACACTATTGGATATACCCAGCAAAATATATGCTAAGCATCTGCAGCAATCCTTAAGAGGAATGGACTACAAAGGAACCAGTCTTACTGATGGCCCAGCTGGGTTTCAGGGAGGGCTGTTCTAGGGTGGATGAGTGTTTCACCTTAAAATTATTTGTCCTGGGCTATATTGTTAAGAGGAGTATACTGATTTATGCTGCGTATTTTGATCTATCGACAGCATTTGATACCATAAATCGTGCCCACCTATTGGAAAAAATCATAAACCAAAACATCTCACCAGCCTTATTGAAACTGATAATGCAGCTACATGATGGTGCCAGGATGAGAGTGGTATTTGGAAATAGCTCTCTGACTCAATGTACATGCCAAATGGGCTTCGCCAAGGTTGTATGTTGGCACCTCTCCTCTTTGCTACATATATTGCAGATGACCCTGAAGAACCGTCAAACCTGTTCAGACCCTCACCCTAGTTGGCCTATAACAACTAAATGTCTTCACAGAATACTATGAAAGGAATGATTTAATTATTGTTTCAAAAACAAAAATAATGATATTCTCAAACCCTATGAATTAGAAATTTCAAATGCACTGGTGACTTAGGGGTGTACAATTGGAAATTGTGCCCGAGTTAGGTGTGTTTAAGTACAATTTAAATTTCAACTCACACATTGATCAACAAGAACAGAGAGCGAAAGCAGTCGCAGAAACATTAAAGAAGATTGCCTCTGCACTATTTCGCAGGTCAATTGATGTTCTCTGGGTGGCTTATAATGCAAAAATAACTAATTTACTATTGCATGGATGTGAGATTCTTCCAGAACAATGCATAAAAGTAATTAAAAGAATAGAAACTAATATTTGGAAAAAATGGCTTAGTTTACCAAGAGGTTCTGCGAATAGGGCACTAAGACTTCAGCTCAACCTAATATCAGTTTCAGATCTCAGCAGAGTGTATTGAACTACTAGTAGGGTATCTTGCAAGCAGCAGAGGAGTCGCTACATTTGATTAAACAACATCCACAACTTAAAGACCAAATTTCATGGATGATAACATAAAAAACAAGCATTTGCATTGGCTTGAGTTAGAGCTATTAGTGCTGTAAACTCCTAACCGGAATTTTTGTGCCACATAAACTGAAAATTAAAAGTAAAACAGTTTCACATGAGCGAGTTGATTCACAGCACCATGGCCACCATGATCATCAGCTTGAAGAGATACACAAAAGGAAAAAGAAGTTTGCTTGCAGTCAAACTTATCGCCAAACGTGCAATTAGCCATGTAACAGGAGCGATGGCCAAGGCTGTAACAAAGCCTCAACAAGCAGGGACAAACGTAAACCATTTACCAATGTCATCAAAGGATTTTTAAACAGCAAGCCCAGGAACGAGTGGTAGTGATGGGCGTGAGGTAGCGTGGTTAAAAGCCCAGATACAAACCAACACGTTGGAAAAGCAGCGCTTGGGTGCTGCTAAGCTCAACCTAAATATTGGTGGACCTGGAAACTGATAGAGTAGCAAAAGTAGGCGAGGGATCTGCACACAAAAGGAAGCAAGTGATAAGAAAATGGCGCAGATCAGAAGCCAAGGTAAAGGATTTAGAGAATTGAAGTGAAAGTCCTCAACTTTCCCACCTTTTGGCAACAGACCACACATTTGGTTTACAACCGTACCTGAAAACTATAAAATGGTGTACGGTAATACGATGGATCCGAAGCATAGACTGGGCCAAGCTCTGTCTTTTGTAAAGTGGAAACTGATGGCTGCAAATCATGTGACTGGATGGAACACCAAATACTTGTTTCTTCTGCCAACTAAATACGCTGTCACTTTCACAGTTGATTGTGTTTTGCACAATGTTTGGTCAAGTAAGGGAAAAAATATTGTTTCCAGTTTTTAGACAAATGCAGATTCGTTGAGTAAAGGAAGTGCTTATCCTAGTGCAGATATGCAACAGTATAAGACTTTTACGTGGTAGATTTTTTTATATTATTATGGATAAATTGGCTTATTTAAAGTAGTTCTTTTAAAGGCCTGGGAAATTCATGCATAAACTGAATATAAGGAGTTAGTATTTAGCACTTTTGCACAATCTCATAAAGCCTTGTTTTACTGTTATGCCGTATTCTTTACTTATTAATTGGGTTGTATAGAGGGTGATGTGATCGATAAATGAGATGATGAGTTAGCAACGTTGAAGAAAATAGAGAAGTTATCATGTAATCATGTTTTATAAAAAAAAATGCATGGTGCACTTTATTTGAACTTTTCTGATACTACCACTAAATTGAACTCTGTTACTGCTTCTTTAACTTAAAAATAAATTACAAACAATTGTATCTCACACTTTACTCAAACTTAACATGGTATGATTACAGAATTCTGGTGTTTCCATTTCCTGTCTAAATTAGAAAGATGGTAAATGAAAGACTGTGCGTATATATTTTGAAGTCTGTTACTTACATGATTTTAAAAATGCAATTGGTTTGTTTTCTTTTTTATTTAAACTTTCAGAAAAAATTAAGGATTTTGAAACCAAATTATTTTGTAATCTGTCTACATCTTTTAAGATACATAACATTATTGATTCTTTTTAAAACATATATATTTTAATTGTGATTATTGTAATGTTTGGTTTGTCTAGTTGGAAATATACCAAACAAATTAGAACTGAACAACAACTTAAGTTTTCTTTCTCTGCATTTGTGTTTGGGCCTGCTATTTGTGCTCAGTCAGTGGCCTCACTGAACAGTAGGAGATAATCATTATCCGGAATGGCCAAAGCGGATCTGGTGCAGGAGAGAAGACTGCTTCCCATTTACATCTGCCAGGTCATGTGAGAATGACTGCCTAGACGATGGGATATGAAAAGCACTCCATTACTATTCTGTCCTGCCTGCAATACCAAATTCTCTTAGTCTAAAAAATTGGGTCTGTTATATGTGATTGCTGGAAGACCCGGCAAAAACCTGGTTTGGCAAACTGTTCAATGCAGCAGGACTGTTTCAGTTTGGAGAAGTAATTGGTCAGCACATTATGCAAAAATGGGCCAAAGGCAGTGCTTAATTTGTAAATAAAAAGGTGCCAGTGCCAAAAGCCCTCCTCCTAAACACGCAGCTGCTGCAGTTAAATGTGTGAACACGGAATACTGAGGCAGCGTAATCCTGAAGCCATCTCGGGCCTCTTCAATCCATATAAAGCCACGCCCGACCCCTTCAGCTCACTCTTGCAGCTTTCTACTTTCTCTCTTTGTGACGCTTTTTCGTTTATCCCTTCCTCCGTCTTTCCCATATGTGTCTTTTGCTCGCAGCAAATGCTTGAGGCAGAAGAGTAAGCCCCGGCCCTCAAAAATAAGTGCCGGTGCTCAGCACCGGAAACAAGCAAAATTAAGCACTGGCCAAAGGTACTCTACCTAATACCACCACGGACTCTGTAGGAGGCTGAAGAAGATATTAAAATATGAGGAGGCAAAGATTATAATGTATCCAAGATATGTATTTAGACCAGCAGGATTAGAGTTTGTCACCAAATTAGTCTGAGGCATTCTAATCTGGAGAAATGTAGCTCCAAAACTCTTTTGAAACCATTGAGGCAAGAGACCAGCATTACACCTAAGAAACACTTAAAAAGCTTATAATTCCTTGTGATACAGTTACTTTAAGACACATAACAATGACATCTAAACACAAAATCAACTTAAAGACCAACTTAAGCAAGATCAGCTTCGAGGAGCGTCTCAGCTCCAATACATGGGGTGAAAAGTCCACAGGATTATTTACATTCCTCTTGGGTTCCAGCGAAACCGTTTCGACGCATCGTCAGGGGTAGTGACGCTATATAAATACGATTACAATACAATACAATACAATATATTGGCACTAAAACCAAAAGTTTTATCTCCAAATCACCTGAAAAGCTGCTAAACACTCCTAACTCCCCTAGATTAGCCAGCTCAAAATAATGATTGAATTTGAAAAAGCCGTTTTGTTTGAACTTCAGACATATTGTACGAACTTCAGACATACTAAATTCCAAAGGAAAACAATATCAAGAGAAGTTGAGGCACTACTACTTCATTCTACGCACTCTGTTCCTCAGCATTTCAATTCAGAGGGAGAAAGAAAAAGAACCCCACCATAAGAGTGAAGAAGGTTGTGATACAAACATGATTCCAAAGATGATTTGCTTTTAGACAACCTGTCAAGGTTTTGCATCCAGGAAAGAAGTAATTCCATTCAGTGATTCAGGTGGCAACTTTTTACCAACAGCGTACTATGTAGATAGAGGAGGGAAATTATTTCCTAATAGAAATACTCTTTAGTAAAGAAAAATCAGTATCTTCTCTTGCTGAAAACTGATAGAGAATTCTAGCCACAGATTCCTCTCATTTTGAATGTTCCTCAGGTCTTAGACTTGATCTGGAAACTTTTCCAGCAGCAGCTCTGCACTCCGGAAGATGGCACCTTGTGACTTATCACTGACGCCGTTCCACATCACAAATGACGTGCAGGCCTATATAGGCGTCACCCGGTTCGCTGACATTGTTGTGAGGTTACTTTAGCATTTTACATGGGCACATTTATTTACCGCTTTGCCTGAGGCCTGTTCCCTTTTACCTAGGTACATTTCAGGTTTGTTCCTTTTATTATTTTGACAAAGCTTCATTTTAGTCGAGATGCTTTTTATTCTTGTTATCAATTGTCCTTTTTTGCAGAATCTGTTATTAATTTCTTTGCACAACATTTTCATCCTGTGCTCAACCCCAGGCTGTGCACGATGTTTACTGGGTATTTCTGGTTCAAAGGGAACATTGTCTACCCTACACAGAAAAGTATGTGTTGTCACACTAGGTCAGTTCTCATAACAACAGATATGTTATAAAACTTCACACTGCCCACGTCATCTTAGAGCAGACATTCCAGGCCGTTTGCCATCTTAAGTTGCACGTCATCGCAGTTTTTGCCGAAACCTTTTGGTTCCTCTTTGTCTATGTTGGAGGACTCTCAGCAGAATAACAGACCTCTTCTTTACCTCTGAACAGGTATGGGGGTCTGGCTTCATTCCCCCTTCATTAGGGCTACCACTGCTATTTGTTCTCATGTAGAAAATTACTAGTGTAGGTAGGAATGTTAGGCACTCTATTATGACAATCTGGCGGGACTCTTGTGTTTCACTTTCTTGGTTACTGTTGTAATCTCATAATGACAACTCATGGCTTTCTACATAGCATGCAGTTGCTTCAGTAAAACCTAGTGAACCAACGTCCTGCTTCTGTTTTGTCCTTGCATGCATGAGACTTGTATTACTGAGACAAAGGGTTAATATCTGTTCCACCATAACTTCCCTGAGGAGTCTGAGTGTCATGTCATGCAATAGCCTGCCACAAATCACTTCTACTGCTGGTACTTGTGAGGTGCTGCTAGCTAGCCGGAAAGGGTTAGGCCGATCACTGTCAAACGGTGTGGGATCAGACTCAGTCCCCCACACTCGGTGGTGCTGCTGCCAAAAATCTAGCAGTCTAGTTATCGTGACCGGAGTCTACAACTACATCAGTTTTTTACTTTCTGTACCACCAGACAAAGATCCAGTGGTCCCTTTGTGTTTCTCAGAGACATTGTAGCTCAAACATTTTGCAGTGTGAAAGGGATGTTGTAGGAAAATGCCGCTGTTGGCATGGTTACCCCCTCACTTTTTGCCTAGTGTTGATGCCAGCTTTGATTGGAAGTGTGCCAGTACCCTGCTAACCAGGCCCCAGCACCAGTGTTCTTTCCCAAAAACTGTATCTTTGTTACCCAATTGGCACAGCCCTGGCACACAGATAAGTACCTTGTAAAAGGTACCTTTGGTACCAAGGGCCCTGTGGCCAGGGACGATCCCTAAGGGCTGCAGTATGCATTATGCCACCCTAAGGGACCCCTCACTCAGTACATGCACACTGCCTTGCCGCTTGTTTGTGCTGGTGGGGAGAAAAGACAGTCAACATGGCACTCCCCTCAGATTGCCATGCCCACAAACCATTGCCTATGGCATAGGTAAGTCACCCCTCTAGCAGGCCTTACAGCCCTAAGGCAGGGTGCACTATACAGGTGAGGGCATAGGTGTATGGGTAACATGCCCCTACAGTGTCTAAGTCAATTCTTAGACATTGTGAGTGCAGGGTAGCCATACTGAGTATGTGGTCTGGGAGTTTGTCATTACAAACTCCACAGCACCATAATGGCTACACTGAATCCTGGGAAGTTTGGTATCAAACTTCTCAACACAATAAACCCACACTGAGGCCAGTGTGGGATTTATTGAAAAATGCACACAGAGGGAATCTTAGAGATGCCCTCTGTATGTTAGCCCAACTGCCAGTGTAAGGCTGACAGGTCTGTGCCAGCCTGCCACTTCCAGGCTAGTTTCTGACCACATGGGGTGAGTGCCTTTGTGCACTCTGTGGTCATAAACAAAGCCTGTCCTGGGTGAAGGTGCTTCACGCCTCCCCCTGCAGGAACTGTAACCCCTGGTGGTGAGCCTCAAAGGCTTAGGCCTCGTGTTACAGTGCCCCAGGCCACTCCAGCTAGTGGAGATGCCAGCCCTTCGTACAAGCCCCCACTTTTGGTGGCAAGTGCAGAGAGATAATGAGGAAAAAACAAGGAGGAGTCACCCCCTCAGCCAGAACCACTCCTAAGGTGTCCAGATTTGAAGTGACCCCCTCCTTGAGAAATCCTTCACCTTGCTTTGGAGGATTAGGGCCAATAAAGATAGGAATGTGCCACCCTCCCCAAAGGGAGTGGGCACAAGGAGGATGTATCCACCCTCAGGGACAGTAGCCATTGGCTACTGTCCTCTAACCCTAAAAACGCCCCTAAATCTTGTATTTTAGGGCTCCCTGAACCAAGAGATTTAGATTCCTGACGACCTCAAGAAAAGAAGGACTGCTGGGCTGAAAACCAGCAGAGAAGAAAAGGAGACACCATCTGACTCGGCCCCAGCCCTACCGGCCCGTTTCCTGCTTCAAAGACCCTGGAAAAGAAATGCGTTGCATTCTACAGGACCAACAACCCCTGAAAAGCCTCCAGGGGACTGCCTGCATCACCGAGGACCAAGAAACTCCGGATGGCAGTGGCTCTGTCCAACAAGAAAAAAAAACAGCCATCTTTAAAGGGACTCCAACCTCACTCCAGAAGCGTGAGTCCAAAACTACTCTGCACCCGACGCCCCTGGCCCGTGTCCAGAGGAACCAACCAGCCAGAGAGGACCCCCAGGCTATTCCGACCAAGTGTCCACCCTGCGCTGACCTCTCCACCCCGCCACGACGCCTGCAGAGGGAATCCTGAGGACCCTCCTGACCACAACTGCCCAGGACAAAGATACCCGATGCCTGGAGAATCAGTGCACCCGCAGCCATCAGATTCGAGAGAAACCGACCACTGGTGCAGCAATGACCTGCAGGCGGCACTCCTTCATGTCCAGTCGGTGGCTTGCTTGAGAAGCCCCCCGTGCCTTGCCTGAAGCGCCTAAGTTACCCCGGGATCCTCCCATTGAGTTCCATTAGGAACCCGACACCCTGCTTGCACCCGGCCACCCACGTGCTGCTGAGGGAGCGTGCTTGGTGCCTACTTGGGGTCCCCCCAGTGCTCCTCTAAATCCCCCTGGTCTGCCCTCCGACAATGCCGGTACTTACCTGCAAGCAGACCGGAACCTGAGTACCCCCTGCCTCCATAGACACCCACGTTATTTTGGCTCCTGTTTGACCTCTGCACCTAATTGGCCCTGTGTTGCTGGTGCTGGGTGTTTGGGGTTATCTTGAACCCCTAACGGTGGACTACCTATGCCCCGGAGACTGAGTCTGTGAGTCGATTACTGACCTCCAAATCTGTACTGTATTTTCCTTCCTAGGAACTGTTGAAAATTGTAGTGCCCACTTTTAAAATAGCTTTTTGCCATTTTAAAGAAAACTGTATGTATTGTTGATTTGATTCAAAATGCTGAACTTACCTACGCAAAGTACCTTTCATTTAATGTACTTACCTGCAAACTGAATCTTGTGGTTCTAAAAATAAATTAACAAAATATATTTTTCTATATAAAAACCTATTGGTCTGGAGGTGCCATTGAGTGTGTGTTTCACTTATTGCTTGTGTGTGTACAACAAATGCTTAACACACTTCTCTGATAAGCCTAACGGCTCAACCACACTACCACAAATAGAGCATTAGTATTATCTATTATTGCCTCTGTCAAGCCTCTTGGGGAACCCCTGGGCTCTGCACACTAGATCTCATTTTGATATAGTATGTACAGAGCCAGCTTCCTACAGATGTCACCCACAATAAACTTAGAGTTTATACCCTGATGCGACTGTTGCAAACAAATGAATTGGACAGATCCCCACCAGGTATGCTTGTGCTGCATCCCTGGTGGGATGCACAAACTGTTCGTCCATGAACCTCAAAGAGTGCAAGGTGAAACCCTACATTGCCAAACATAAGAAGACAGTGTCTGGGCCACTCCAGTTCACAGTCTGTATACAAGGTGTGTTCCAGATCTCGCTCTCCTTCCCAGAGGCATCAAAGCAGCTTGATAGGCCAGTCTTTATCACGCTGCTGTCTCCATGTAATTCTTGAAAGAAACATAAGTCAAAGAGGAGTTCTGCTCCCTCGCACAGCTTACAATCACCTTAGCAAATGGGGAGACGGCAGGACCACTCTTCTCGATCTCACTCCTGAAGCTGCCTGACTTCAGAGCCAACCCTGCAGCTCATGCCAGCACAACCACAATTTCCAGGGCCAAATGTGATGCTTCTTCAGTTCAAAGAGTTCTGTGCAGCCATGCTCAGGCTCTAAGAATCCTGAACAACTTCTGGTGCCTTCTGGTCCCCAGGAGCTGCGAGGCCCTCCATCTGGAGAACCACCAGCAGGTTTGCCCTCAGCGCCAGTTGAACCCTCCGACTCCATGTTGTCTTTGGCTCTGCTGTCAACCACGCTTCCGGCCCCTAAGTTCCACGCAGGGCACTGGGTTCCTTGACGTACATGCTGACTCCTTTGACGCCAGAGGAGGAACCACTTGTTCTCTGCAACGTTGAGTGGGCACTAATCCAACCCTGACTGAAGTGTCACTCAAATCCACCAGTGGCCCACCCCATTGGACACTTCAGCCCCCAACTAGGATCAGGGTGATGGGTTCGCTCAGCCCTATTCTGAGGACAATTGGTACAAGGACTTGCAGGAAGATAGTGGTCATGGTACCTCACCAGAAACTGCTCTTTTTTTTTTTTCCTCCTCTCGGACATGCCACAGAGGAATCCACTTCGTACTCTATGATTATGTGTAGAGCGGCTGAAGTTCCCGATCTCCAGCTACCCACCATGGTGGTAAAAACAAATGTGCTTATCGAGGTCCTGCAACCTGGACAGGCATCTGCTGAGCTTCTCCTCTACTTTAATAATGCTCTGACAGACACTATCAGGGGCCTGGGCCAAACCTTGCTCTGAACCCCGTCAACTGACAGATTGCCAGGTGCCATTGTCCTGCTCCAGGCAATCCTGCTTTCCTCTCACCTGACAGCCTTGTGGTACAGGCCCCCATGAGTCAGTGTAACCCAAACATGTTTCCTACCACTGCCCCAGACAGGAGCCTAGATGTGTGGAAACATTCAGCAAGTACGTATTTTTCTCCTCCACCAGCCACTCTGGCAATGTCAGCTGCTTGTTAAGATGTTACTCCCATGCCTTTTGGTATTCAGTTACACAAATCCTCCCTGGTGTGCCTGATGACATTTGCCCTGCCTAGTCCAATCAATTCAGGATGGTAGAGATGTGACCAAATTCACATTGTTGTTGTGGCTTGGACACAACCAATTCCATTGGGTGAGCTTTTGGCACGATTTTTGCCATTCCACTGGGTTTCCTGCAAAATCCAGTCCTTCCTGGTAGACATGTCCTTAGATGGGAAGAGCCTCTTTGGAGACAAGGATGTTTCTGCTCTCAATTTGAAGAGATTAGCCTATGGGCCTCATCTCCCATCCTCACAAACTGCACTAGTTCCAATGCTCCTTTCACGGTTTTGGACAAGGCACCCCTTGCCATCAGTCAGTCCAGCCCCTTCAAGAGACCATGCACTCTTGTTGTCACAGCCGAAGTGCCCACAATCCAGGTGGCCAAGGCCAGCTGGCCTCCAGCACGCCATTCAATCCAGCACCACCCCCTCCGAAGCCCCACTTGACCAGCTTCTTTTGCTTGATCTTGCTTAGCCCAGCCACCCCTGAGAGGCACAATCTGGTAATTCTTTCTGGGTTGGCAGGAGATCATCTTGGACCGACTGGTCCTGCCGCCAGTTCGCAGGAGATATGCTCTTCTTTCCGGCCGCACCTTTGCTGTCCCCCCCAATGATTAACCGACGACCATCTAATTTTTCAGCAGGAAACGGAAGTCCTTTTAGCCAAAGGGCCTGTCAAGATGGTGGCGACCCCAGAAATAGGGCATGGTTGGTTTTTCCTGCTATTTTCTGGTGCCCAAGAAGGACGGAGGCCTTAGGCCTGCAATATACCGGGACCATCTCTCAGTGCCTTAATACGAAAGGAGAAATTCTAGATGCTCACTCCCGGCCTAGACTTTGTCTGCTTTCGATCCTGGATGGTGGCGTTGGATCTGCATAATTACTATTTTCATATTTCCACCTCCCAGCCCATCAGCTCTACCTGTGGTTCATAGTGGGAAAAGAGCATTTTCAGTTTGCTGTTCTCCCCTTTGGTTGCACCAGTGCCCGTCTGGTGGCTGCTCACCTTCAGAGGTTTGGGGTACCAGTGTTCGCCTACCTCAACAAATGGTTGTTGAAGGCAGATTTGCCCGAGGCAGTCATCACCTTTTTCATCAGAGGCATTCTGGGCTCGGTTTGGTTTCAGGTACTGATGGCCTTCTGCATCCTGCTGGTCGACCCTGAAGGTGGGATATGCAGGCTCTTCAGTGGTTTCTGAAGTCCCTGTGGGCCCATCATCAAGGGGACCTTTCTGACCATATTCAGATTTCTTTGGAAATCTGCAGTGGTCGTTGCTGGACCCCCGATTGAGTCAGCGGCAGAACCCTCTAACTTTCCCATCCAGAGCTAACAGTGGTGACTGATGCATCACTTCTAAATCAAATCAAATCAAATCAAATCATTAACATTTATAAAGCGCGCTACTCACCCGTGCGGGTCTCAAGGCGCTAAGATGATGGGGTGGCCAGCTAGGAGAGGTTGAGATCAGAGGCCTGTGGTCTGTGGCAGTTCCCTGCCTCTATATCAACCTTCTGGAGATAGGGGCTTGGCATTGAAAGCATTCTTGCCATCCATCAAGGGGAGACTGGTGCAGGTGCACACAGACAACACCACTGCTTTGCGGTACTGCAGCAAACAGGGTGGGTGCTGTCATGGTCCTTGTGCCAGAAGACTTTGCACCTCTGGACATGGCTGGATCTCTAAGGAACTTTCCTGGTGGTAAACCACCTAGAAGGATCTTTGAATGTCGAGGTGAATGAGCTCAGCCATTGATGCCTAGTGGATTATGTATGGCAGCTACATCTGGAAGTGGTGCAAGGTCTCTTTCACAAATGGTGAGAACCTTGGCTCAGTCTGTTCACCACCGCTGAGAACTTTCATTGTCCATACTATTGCGAGTTGGAGTTTCCAAAACATGTCTTGCTCGGATACACATTCCTTCTTAAGTGGAACTCAGGACTTCTGTATACCTTTATGCCGATATAACATGAGCCCCAAGTTCTCAAAAAGATCAGGACAGATCAGGCCCATGTTGAAATAGTGGCTCCAGATTGAGCATGAAGTATGTGGCATTCTGACCTCCTAGTGTTGGGTATATGTCCTCCAATCAGGTTACCCCTCTGGGTGGACCTGCTGTTACAGCCTATGCTTTACACCCCTCTTCTTTCCAGACAAGCTTGTTGTGTGAACAGGAGATTCCTTGCTGTCGAAAGATGTGACGCCTTTCCACATCAGCCAAACCATCACCCTGCCGGATTTTCTATGTGGCCTTACCCCTCTGAGGAGGAAGAGAGGCTCCACCATTTACACCACAAGAGAGCAATGAGTTTTCCATAGATTGCACAAAGGACCACTAGGTGTGTGCTCAGCTCTTTGTGGGGTTCATTGGAGCGAGAAAAGACAAAGCAGTGCAGAAGAGAACCAATTCCTGCTGGATTGTGCTCTGCCTTAAGATCTGCTACACATTGACAAAAAAGCAGTCTCTGGTAGATCTGCATGCTCACTCTACCAGGGCCAAAGCTGATAGCACCGCGTTGGCACAAAGAGTCCTTGCCCCAGATATTTGCCAGGCAGCTGCATAGGCATCCCTGCACATGTTCACAAGGTACTGTTGCCTGGACAGTCTAGTTTGGTAGGAGGGGCATTTTGCCCAGTTGGTCCTGTAGGGCTTTCTGATTTGAACCCATCCGCATAACCCTCTCTGAATTGGTATTGCTTTGGTATCTAGTCAAAAAGTTAAAAACCTGTGGCTAGTAGTTTCTATCAGAAGAAGTAGTTAATTACATGTGGTAACTCTTTTTGTTTTAAACTCTATTTAGCCGCAGATTTCTCACCAACCCTCTCATTCTGCCCATTCTGCGAGTGGACTATATCCATTAAAAAGATCCCATGTCTAGGAATCTGCACACTGTCTACCCAAAAAAATATCCATTACATCAAAGGTGTAGGATAGGGCCTTTATAAAAGGGCATATCTTGCCCAATTTGATGATTACTTCTGTGGTGATGATCCACCCCTGTGAAAAGAATGACAGTATGCAGCCATGAGTTAACGCTTTGCCAATTCAAGTGCCCATTGAACTTCTATGGTAGACATTAGTGAGTGACGATTTACATTTATAGTCTGGAAGACCGTACGAAGGGGAGATAATACATTTTCCTGGTGAGAAAGTCAGTTTAAAAAACTAGCTGTTATCTGCAGTTTTCTCAAACAGTGCCACCTCACAATCCCATTGGACCACCTCCACTTCGATCAACATTCTTTCCATCTCTAATTGTGCCTTGTTCCTTCGTGATCTCAATATTTGGGTGGCTGGTCAGATTCATACAGGCAGAATAGCATTCAAGAGGTGGAGACTGTTGACCCGTCTCAGTTGGTTAAAGTCCCAACACCTGAGAGATCAGAGCTGTGACCTTCTGTTCCCTTAGATTACCATACACAATAATGGGATCCAATAGTCATCCAGGTCAGACTATTGTTTAATCAACCTTTTAATTAAAAATGGACTCTGTAACAAACTTGCACACTCCCCTTAACTCCAGAACACTAAACGTCTTTGTGAAACCTTAAAAACAACTACCATGTGCCTTCACTAATTTGTTCCTTGACTTCGTCAGACCCCCACATCCTAGCGCAACTGGAAGAAAAGGTTATCTTCACACTTGATATCCTAGCCCCATCTCTGCTTCTTTGCAGACTTGCACTGAGATTAATGAGGTTATCAAGTGCTTCATAGGACACATTTGGCAGTTAAAACACTAATGGTGAGTGTTGAAAAGATGTTGGAATAATGCCAATTATCCATCAGATCTCACTGTATTGAGAGCACAATTAAGACAAAAAAATAGGTTGCCCCAGAGTAAAAAAAATAAAATACTCCCATGCTATTTGGTGAAGGTCAGAAACTCAACTAAATAACTGTTTTTAATTCACAAAGAGATCGTGACTCGTAGCCCATCTTCAAGACTTTTGTAAATTTACACTAGTGACCGAATGAGATTGAAGAAAAATTCTGTTGACTTCCAAAAAATCATCCCTGTCATGGACTTTCTGATGGACACCTCTAACTTCAGTTTCCTCACCTTTAGAATATCCCCCAAACACGAGACTGGATCTGGATGTTTTCAAAGAAGTGCTCCTGCTTGCCACTAGGTGGCATCGTGTGAGTCTGCACTGGCCTCACTCGACCCTGGAAGTGGTGGAACAGAGCTGTAAATAAGCACCAGCCCTGCAAGACAATGTCAGTTCCTTCATTTGCACGCCTTCAAACGCAGATCCTAATTTTTCCAATTCTTTTTCCAGTTTGCAAGGGAGCAATGTCCTCACCGAAGTCCGCAGGGCTCAGACCATGCTGGCACTGTCCAAAACAGATGCCAGTGATGGACCCACACAAGGTGTGCTTATGGTGTTGTGCTCGGTCCACAACTCCAAGCAATGTGAATAATGTGCCCTTAGACACCCGAAAGTAATCTGGGACCGTGATGCGAAGCTGTATATCACTGAACACCGAAAGCAGTCACAGGCCTCACGTAAATCCCCCTCCAAGTCAAGGGTGAGGACCTGTCCCCACTCCTGAGGCTGTTCCCACAACAGGTATTCACAGTTGAAGAAGATGCATAAGAAGTCGAAGTGGGACTCAATCCATCCCGCCACTCTGTCCGAACAGAAGATAGGATGCCACCAAAGTGTCAATCAATCACGGTCAATTCTTCATCAATGCCAGTCCCCACATCACCAGAGCCAGCAGTCAGGCTCCTGCCAGCTCCAGTGTCCGATCCAAAAGAAATCTGTCTAGTCCATGTCCGATGGCATGCCATGACTCCACTCAAGCGCACTCTGTTCCCTTGCAGTGAGACTCAGACACATCTTGCTGGACTGCCGTAGGGGGGACCACAACCCCCAGGGTACACCTGGCCTTAAGGAGGAGAGGCTACCACGGATGCAGAGAGCTCTTAAGCCATATGTGTTCCCATGGATGGGGGACACGCCTTGGCCAAGGCCAGGCCTGTCTTTACCTGTCAGCGCCTGGCCTGTGCCACCCTCCATGCTCTTGTCTTTTGGATTGTGGCAGGTACCCTCCTTCTCTCTTTTCTTTTGGCTTGGTTGCTACTTATTTGAAGTAATTTTGTAACTCTGTCAGACAGACGTATGGGGAAAAGAAAGGCTGCCTCAAATAAACCCCCACCTTCACTTGCTGCCCGGAGAACATTGGATCAGTGAAAATAATGTCCTGTTGGGGGTTGAGTTCAGCTTTCGACCTGGTTTGGGTACCACAGACAATGTCTTAACCTGCACCTCATAATAAGCAAGTATAAACTGCTGATGCAAAGTGCCATCCATCTTGCATTTATGGATCTGTCTAGTGTATTTGACAGCTTTAACAGATCCAAGCTGTAGGATCTCATGGCTGCTGGGGGTGGGGGGGGGAGGGGTGGAGAAGGGTTTTGTACAGTTCCTGAGAGCTGTAACTTAATCTGTATGCCACTGTGAGCTATGGGAACAATGGTAAATGCTCAGATCCCTTTATCTTACAGCGAGGTGTTTGGCAGGGGTTTGTTGGCACCTATCCTCTTTTTACTATAAATCAACAAGCTAGAGTGTGTCTTGTTAGGTGTAGGTACAGATGTCCCAAAAATTAAGCACAGACTGCTGCCGGCACTCCTCTATGCCGATGACATTGTCTTGTTAGCTAGAGCCCATAATGGACTTAAGGCTCTCATTGATGGTTTTATGAGCTTTGTGAAGAGCCTTAACCTGGAAACTAACAGATCCAAAACTTTTATAATAGTATGTGGCCCTAAGAATGTGAAGAACTGAACATTTAGCATTAAGGCCAAGTGTATCGAGAGTGCAATCCTTTCCCTATATAGGAGTCATTTTCGAGGAAAACCTTAGCTGGACCTCATGTATGGTCAATATGAGTACTAGTTTCTCATGTGCTACTGGTTCCATATTTAATGTTTCGGCAAGCATAGTCAATAAGCCTATCTGCCTGCTCATCGAGATTTACAAACATGTGTGTCCCTGTCCCAAAATATGGTGCTGGGATCTGGGGCTGCTGCATTACAGGTAATTTACTGGTCAATGAAAACGGGGTGCTCTATAGGCTACTGGGGGTCCCCCCCAGTAGTAATAATGTCATGGTGCACGAGGAGTTTGGTTTAGATTATGTGGAAAACTGTATGAAACTAGCTCCCCTTCTACTTTGGTGTTGTATCTTGTGTAATGCTCAGGCCTCTCTCAGTAGAAATGCGATCGAGGGTTGCATGGCGTGTCTTTGAGTCCCTCTTTATCATGGATGAAGTATATACAGACTAATTTCTCTAGCCTTGATAGACCTAGCCTCTTTACCAATTCAGTCTCCATCAAGAAAGAGGATAGGAGGTGGGTGAAGGACAATTTTCTGTTGAAGCGGGCCAGGAATAGAGAGTTGGCTTTGTCCACCTTGCGTTCTTTCAGAAGTTATGCAGTGATCAACATGTGACCTTGGATTGAACAATATTTGGAGTGGGTTAACCACCCTTGAGAGAGATCACTTCTCGCTAGATTTTGCCTGGGTTCTGACAGATGGAAATTGTGTTTCCCTCTCAGTCAGTATAATGCCACCACCACCACCAGTTGCTGCCCTTACAGTCAAACATCTGATCAAACCTTGTTGCTCTTTCTGGTCCTCTGTAGGTATTACAAAGAATTGCTTAAGGGCCTGCTCATCCAAGTGGTTCGGAAGGCAAAAAATTGCAGAGCTGCGCTTCTCTATTTCCAGACATTGTGTACACAGGAAATATGCTCTAGAGTGGACCTATTTTTAAATTCAGCTGTGTAATTCAATGCTGTTGTAAATGTATTTTTATATAACTTTTACTATTTTATACTTTTTATGAATTATGTATTTTATTTGTGAGTGGTGGTTTTAATTTCATTGATTTTGTATTATGCCATCGATTACTTCTGTATGTGCTTTTATGGTAATTCTTGGCCGAAATAAAGATCACATGATGGTGAGATTCAAACAAAACTCTTCCTCAACCACTGAACCTTCCCTAGAAGCTCCATCATCTTTTTGGCTCAGATTCTGACTCGAGTTTGCCACCATCTGGTGGTGATGGGGGTGGTTTACTCCCAAGGATCCTGAATGACATCCTTAGGTGTACTTGGGCTATGTCGGGCTCTTGCCTGCATGTGAGGATAGCACTGTTTGGTCATAAGGGACTTTTAGGTCTGAGTCCACTCCACAGACCTTTCACGTTTGTGAGGTACTGCTAAGATATCTATTTTAAAGATGAGGAATCTGTGATTAGAAGTAACTGTCAGAAGAACCAGTTATTTATTGTGTAGTTCTTTTTCTGATGTATACTCTATCTAACCAAACGTTCCTCACTGACCTACTGCCTACCTGTTCCATAGAATAGTGTATTTTTACCATCGAACAAGTTCCCAATTTAGAGATCTACACTCTGGTAACTCCAGATGTTTTATGCTGCCCATCCAAGGGTGTTGAAAGAGTCAGACAATAAACTGATATCGGCACACGGGTAGCACAACTCTGTCACTTCCACGGCAGAACAATGCCAAGTGAAGCTGCACAACACCAGCAATGGAGCACTGCTGTGAAATCATCGAGTCTGGTGTCTGGGAGATATTCTAAAGGTGAGGAATCTGCAGTTAGAGTATCCACCAGAAAGAGCATTACTGGCGATTTATTTGTAACTAAATATTTCTAAACCTGGGTCTCAAAGCTGTATAACCACATATTACTGGGCTATTGAATACACTTCTCAATCACCCTATCCTTAAGAAACCTTCTGTGGACCCTAACAACCTTTCTAACTACAGGCCTGTATCAGGTCTTCACTTAGTTGCAAAGCCGCTTGAATCAATTGTTACCAAATTTTCTTCACACCTCAAACCAAATTGCCTTCTAGATGGCTTTTTAGTCCGGTCTCTGGCCCTGTTAGGGCACTAAGTCAATACTGAAAAATATTAAGGAAGATCTATGTCACGCCTGGGATCAGGGCATACCAGGTGCCTTGATGTTGTTGGATCTTTTGGATACAGTTAAACTATTGACTATCAGTTGCACCTTGACAAAGTGGCACATTTGGCAGGCTTTGTGCTTTCATGGTTGACATCCTTCCTAAAAACCTTCTCCCACCAAATTAAATTTTGTCCAATTTACTGGATCTGCCAACTTGTGCAGCCACCATAATGCTCTGCTTTTTCACCTTCCCTATCCATTTTATAAACAGTCACACTTGAGAACTTCCTGGGTTCCAATGAGATTGGCTACTGTTGGAATACAACAAAATACCATCCTCCTTCAGAAGCTAGAAGATGAGTGGAAATCCGCTGCATGTACAAATTCAGCACTAGCTGGAGAAAATGACTCTGTCTGATAGATGGCAAAGTAGATATCTAGTTTTTCGTACCAGTCAACCCGGCACCACTTATTTTTGACCGACTCACAGGGATCTCAACACCTAGCACAAAAAGCTCAAAATGTTGCTGTGCTATTGGATATCAAATCCCAAATAAAAGGTCTCTAAATCAACTTTCCTCGACCCATCCCTCATAAGAGGTGCTCTAAAACTCCCTCGCATGACATCTACCCTTATCCTTGCTCTTTATATCTAGCATTGATTATTACAGTAGCCTCTGTATGTATCTCTCTTGCAAACTGTTATCTAAACTCCAAAGAGAATAGAACCATGCGGCACATCCAGTTGGCATGATATGAGTTATTGAGGGAGACAGTGCTTTAGTATGTAGAACTCCATGTCATTAAATCTCAGACAGTAACATTACTACTTACTTTAATTCGGGAGTTTGTAAATAAAAAAAAAAAAGAAACTTCGAGAGAGCGTAAGGTTAGCCAAATCCCTGTACAAGCTTTTTTTTTTTTAAATCCCTTTTTGACCCGTGCTTTGCCAGCTTGACTCCTGAAACAGACTTTTGACCATGAACTGAATTTGCCAGTGACTCTCCAAGGCTTCAGCATTACCCTTCATCACCTACTCACAGCAAACATGGTCGCAGACTCCAAAAAGCTGACCTCTGCATACTAGCTTGCTGATTGATCGGATGGATCAATCTTGGACTATGTTCCTTCACCCTCATCTGAACATGATATCCTAAAGTGCTTTGAGGCTACTTCAGGGTTATTTGCTGAGCTTTACGAAACCCCAAAATAAATGTTCAATATTGGGATTACATTTGGGCTACGAGCAGCGTTGCCCCAAAGATGCACATGCACACCCGGCCACCCTCTACGTTCCACGCAGCACGAGACCAGCCCTGCCAAGTGCCATGCATAAGAGGTTAGACTAATGTGTCCGCATCATTCCACTGCTTTAGTCACTAATTTAAAAGGCTGCTCTCCAATGTGGGGATCAGGAGATCTCTAATAAAAGCCACTGACGCATGCTTTGGTACTTGTTGTGCAGTGCTGTCTACCTCTGGCAGTTTTTAGCTCCTTTATCTCTGGACTGCAGAGCTGTGAACAACAAAAACTGTACCAGACCCCAAAAAATGGGAAGGAGGGAACCGCAAAAAATTCTTCCCTACGCTATAGGGCCACAGCGTTGGAATGACGCGTTACAAAAAACGACTGCCTTTTCGAACAGTTACTCTGCCCACCCACAATTTCAACAAATGGGCACTCCCAACAGGCCTAGGATTCACCACCTGCCTGAAGTTGCCTGGGGGGGGGAAATCCGATGAAAGCCACCCCCAGGATCCCCCACTGGGCGAGAAGGTAAAAGACCAGGCCAGGTTTAAGAGAGTAAAAGGCCACTTTATTAGACAGGTCTGCAGTTCTGAAACTACTTTAAAACATTTTTTTTACAGTGTATAAATCGTAGCCTCACTAATACAACAACCAACACCGAACACCCCATCCTTGAAGCTCCCCCCAAACAACACAAATCCCCAGAGCAATCTTCCACGCTTCAATCTTCCCCATTCCCTTTCTTTCATCCACTGACCTTCCTCGTGACTCACCCATCGCTCCCCTCTGCCAACCCCTAGTCTGTAATGCCCCAATTCTTCCTGTTTACTGTGCTACCAGGAAAAGCCCTTTTAAAGAGTTATTTCTGCCCTCCCAAAACTTTTTTAAAACTCGCAATAATTCTTCAAAATGTATAAACTCCTACATTTTTTTTAAATGCCGCTTGAGCCGAAAGGCATTACCCAAATGCCCATGTGTTTGAACAGTGAAAAAACGATTTTGTCCCTCATTTTGTTCCCACCTTACCAGCACCACATTTGGATAGCCAAGGTCGACACTAGCTTTTCTCTTATTTCAAGAAGATACAGTTCTGTCCCCACTCCATCTTGCCTAAAAAACTGAAAATCCTCCTTCTTAATATCATGATGCTCCAACCAAGCTAATCCCCTACTTTTACAAAAACATGACTTTTCCCTGTTAGCTTTCTGCCTAGCCCTTTCAAATCCTGTGAACTTCATTGATCCCTTTCAAACTCTTCTGGGCACTAAAGTTGTTACTATTATTTTAGTCCCCAACCATGACCGCCCCACCTTCCCCAATGATATCCAGACCCTTCTTGAATCTCTTTAATCAATACCAACCCTGACAATTGTACCAAGCCATTTTCACCTAAATGCAGGAGTAGCACACCCAGGCAAACTCTAACTGTTATTACATTTGATAAACAGGGTAGCAGTTGTCCCAATTTCATGCCCCCCTTCCCCACCATTACATTTTTAAGTCATCACTCCGGAACCCCAAATTCCTTCCAAAAGATCTGCGGTCAGCTTGCTTTGCAGCCCACTTAATGAATGAGTGTCCGACTATCCAAATTGACAGAAAAGCCACTGCTGGACCAGCCACACAAGCTGAAATAAGAGAAAAGTGTTAGATACATCTCACAAGCTAAGCATCCTCAATCTCTCTAATGTAGCACAAACAACAATCAGATGACCAACTACCCAGTCTTTTCACCTCCTTGATTGAAATCCCCAATTTTGCAGCTTCAGATGCTGCACCTATACGAAAAGAATGAGTTCCAAAATGAAATGGATCTAACCCAATGTGACATAACGCTTTCCTCCAAACACCCACAACCTGTGAGGCCATCAGCCTTGTGCCATTCTGATGAATAAGATAAAACCTGAATCTCCTCTCTTAACTGCTTTGAATTTTAACCAGGTATCCACCGGGCATACCGTCCTTCATAAACTGTGTAGGGACACTGCTGCCCCTTTTTCCCCTGGTCTATCTTGGACTGCTCCAGGAAAATTTGAACATATTCACCTGGAGATTTTACATATTCTTCCCTTAGTCCCCCAGCACGACCTTCACCCAATAATTCAGTTATTGTAAATGCCCCAAAAACCAGCCATGACATACATAAATTAAACAGAACCTATTCATATTGTGAAAAACATACATACTCCAAACTGTTTAACAAACTTACCAGCAATTTCATGAAGATAGGATCTCTAGTTAAGCGGGCACTCTGATTCTCTTTCGCCCATCCTTGCAGCAGTCTCCTGCCCCTTTCCCCAGCTGAGGGCTCATATCCCCAGAAAACTTTTCCATAAAAACTCAAACCCGCCAATTTTCCAGCAATAATTGCAGCCAAAACTTTGTCATCAATGTTGTTCATTATGAAAGTGAGCACATCATCCCTTCTTTGTAAACAACACTGTGCATCTCTGTCCCTACGGGTCGCCCATGTCTTCAAATATTCCTCCCATGCTCTTCTATAAGCTGTTCTTGTGCTCTCTGCTAAATACTTCTCAATCAATTCCAGCTTTCTCAAGCTGCTAGTTCCCATACCTCCTGTGGGACCTGCATTTTCCACAAATCTGCTCTGGGCGCCAAACCACGGAATCTCTGCCACTGTGAATGAGACAATGCGTCTGCTATATTATTGTTCACACCTGGCAGGTGCTTGGCTCTAAAGACAATATTAAACATTAGACAAATCAGCATGAATCTTTGCAGTAATCCTAAAACGTACCTATCTTTAACCTGATCACTGACCAAATCCACCACTGTCTTGTTATCAATGTTGAAGGTAACTGTTTTATTCTCTAACTTCTTCCCCCATGCTGCCAATGCAACCAACAAAGTGGAGAACTCAAAGAACGCAATACTCCTTTTTTCTTTCATCCACTTCTCTGGCCATTCTTCAGTGGACCATCTGCTGTCCCAAAACACACCAAGGCCTTTCGCACCAACTGCATCTGAAAAAAACGGAACCATTCAAACAAATTCCAAATCAAAGGAGTGTTGCATAGGCTCTCATTATTCTAATGAGACTACTGTATTTTGAGCGGCAGAATCGCCTGTGCGTGGGAGACTAAGTCTGACCCACTGCAGGTGACACCTGTCGCTCCAATCCGGGTGTTGCTCCGGCTAACTAGCAGTGCCTCATCTCTACCGGAGGGCAGGGATGACTGGGCAGCCGAGCGCATGACAATGATTGGTTTCTCAGGGAAGCCGTGATCACTCAGGTCTCATCTGTTTCTCTCAGTTACCTTAGTCTCATATATAAATGACAAACAGAGGCAGTATATGTTTTAATAATGATTTTAATAGAACAACTGCATCTTAGATAGTAAAGTGTGAGCTGCAATAACCAGGACAACACAGCATAACAGTATTAAAATTGTGACGAGTAGAGTGAAGCATAGAAATAACGCTATCATATTGTCACTATGGTCAATAGACTAACTCCTACCTAGGCTATGGTAGAGCACAGCATGTTAAGCTCTAATACTGCCCTTCAGGTTCCCCTGGGAAGAAGACATCCTCCATACCTCAGCAAAGGTTTGCGGTCTGCGTTAGCATCAGTAGCAAAGCATTTGGCAATCAGCATACAGTCGTGGTTCTCTGGCTGGAATCTCCCTCCAACTTGTAGAGGGACAAGGAAGTGTTTTTATATATAACAACACAGCTGATGTTCTGAGAAAGTGTCCCTACGTAAGGATGTGTTTTTTCTACGAATGTTGGAGACTAAACTTCTACCACGTTCACCGGCAATGTACCATGCTGTGGCCTTGGAAGAAGCACAGAGTGAGCAAGACTGTCTTGTTTGAGAACAGAGTGCTGGACTAGGCAAAAACAGTTAGATAAACAGAAAATAAAACAATACCGTAAAATTGGCTATTGTAACAATAAGTGAAGTCGAATAAAATATATCTAGGTTAGAGTGCACAGCGGCCTAGCCTAGTGTGTTAAAATAACGTGCATGGAGCTATAGTTAAAATGGCTACACAACACCCTCCGCTTGTCAGTTGAAGGTGGTTCAAAGCCTAAAGACATATAAAATTGCTACTAAAAGCTCAACCGAAGATATATATGTAAAAAAGAGCATGTAGAAGGACAATTTAAAATGTGAACATGTGGCACAAAAGACCGAATTTCAAAAGGCAAAGTTATTTTTTAAAAGTTCCAATCGATTCCGGGACCATAGAGGACAGGAAATCTTCCACTTCGACTGATGTTAAAGTTGGAAAGGCATCGCCAAGGAGGCATTCCTTGGTGTGCCCAATGATGAGTCATGAGCCACATCCTCCAGGAAGAGCAACTCATAAGTAGCTTTCCGTAGCAAATGCAACCTCAACGTGCATGTCCGGTAATGAGCCCTCAGCGAGCACATCAACAGATCAGCATCCAATGAAAGCAAATGCTGCGTAGAAAGACAGATTTCCAGTGCGTTTTTGAAAGAGCACCAGAGGCACCGAAACACGGGCTGCACGCAATGTAAAACCGGTCTGAATGACAGAGACCAGCCACACTCCAATTGCTCCAGGTGTGTTGCTCCAAAATACTGCACCATGCGTTCACGACACAGCTGCGCTGATAAGAGCACTTTCATTCCTCCTTGTTGCGGCGGGACAGCCATTGTGCATAAAAAATAGCAACAGCAAAATGCCAGCTAATAAAGCCAAAGTTATTGGAAATCCCCCCAAAATACTAGAAAAAATTGAGTGGATGGCTGATGGTATCAAACCGAATATGGAGGAGAAGGTGTGAATGAAACCAGAACCAACAGCCTTAAAGAAATGTGCGATTCCAGTTGTACTGGACGCATTAAATATCCGTCCCACGAGTTAACCAAAGTGTGTCGGGAAGTTTGTACTTAAAAGGGACTGTATTTCTGCTGGCGACCTTGCCCCCTGAAGTGCGTAGGTCTCGCGTGCAGATGTAAGGGCCACATGATTTTGAAACAATAAAGCATTGAGTCTGCTCAACTTGTCAATCTCCACGTTGGAAATAGCAATGTGAGGCCAAATGTCAGCTACCTCTTTTATCTTAGTCGGGGGGAAAAAGTAAGTTCCCGCAGCATGTAACTATCTTAGAGACCGAAACAACATAAACTATTTCGGCTCGCATCCCACAACAGTCTTCATCGTTGAGGAGGACATAGCTGCCGTTTGAAAGCACCTGGAACATAGGTCTAATCAAGGGGACTGGAACTCCCTTCAGATAACAAGCCAAATTCACTGCAGACGCGTTACACGCCCCATGCAAGGACAGCTGTTTACAAACTATCAAATGGCTGACTGAAATCTCACATTTACTGCCGCTAAGAAAGACTTCTTTCATGCCACTGAGACATTTGTATGAGAAGGGAAGCTCCCACACCTCATGGATGTAACTATCACCCAGCCTTTCATATCTGCCTACCGGAATGTGTTTTAGACAGGAGGTGAATTGAAGTGTAGAAATAGGCAGATTGATGACCCCATGTATTAGCCACTCAGCAGATGGTATTTCAGCCACAGTAAAAGGCAACCTTTCTAATTTCTTGATGTTTAGCATGACATAAGTCACTTCTTTCTTAGCCATTAGCTGTTGTTCTTGCGTTAAATTAAAGGAAGAATATATTTTCCTTGCACTGACATGCTGCTAGGGAACGTGACCCGCCTTCAATGTTTGAAGCGTCCAACCCAACTGCATAATAGACCTTAGCTGACTCTTTCCATGGTGTAAATCAGACATATCTGTTTGTATATTGTCTATAGCAGAAGAGACAATGTTATTTAAGGTGTATATTCGGTCGGACAGGCTATTAATCTCATTTTTCACAACAGCTAATGCAATTGTTTTGATTTTCTTGGTCTATTTGCCTTAACCAGGCAGATGCTTCTTGTTGGGAAAGCTTCCAAATTTCATTATATAGTTCATGTAAGAAACGCTTTCTGCGGTGTTTTCTGGGGCCTAACAGGAAATCCTGAAAATCAGTATTATTAGACAGGAGACTGAGGTGTTCTCTAACCGCATCTAGTGAGGAAGTTCTTAACCATTGCTGGCATAGTTTCCCTACACTGTATGTTGTAACTATACCCACATGTTCGGATTATATATAGCGAGGGTCCGACCTATTAGTTGTAAACCCCCTGAGGAGTTGATAAAACGTTGACACCCATTGGTATCTACTGGCCACAATAACCACCCGCCAGGATGTGTCCGTGAAACATTAAATGTACCATTCTGGACCCATTCGTCGAGCTGTTCTTCAGTTGCATTTGTATATTTTTGCCATTTGTAAAATTTTGCAGGGGCAGGTATACTGGGCATGTTTAATTCTTAAATATTTGCTAATCCTAGATAACTTGTTTGTTGTACTGTTTCATTTAAGAATATCATTTGTATAGGTATCAGGCATGCTCCAGATAAAGCTTCCTTCCCCCCTTTATTTGCCAATGTCTAGTTCCCCATACACTTTTTAAGTCAATTGACTTCAGCCAATATTCATAGCCTTCTATAGTCAACTTGGAAACAAAAGATTCCGAATATATAAATTTCGTATTCGTCAATAATATATGTATATCTTTAATAGGTGGCAATTTACAATAATACGACTCAGCATTTTTTACATTATGCCCAGAAAAATATGTAAACTTTTCAGAATATGTTTTGGAACTCCCTTGTGGGAGATTCAGACAGTGTTCCCATTGTGTGTAATTAAAAACAGTTTTGGGGCTGCTTGCTCTGTGTAAGAAATGGTGCCCATAATAATTATAGCAAAACATATCACCATAATTTTCTTTAGATTGATAAACATCTTCGTTTTCAAATACAGTATAATACTGCAATTCAGTCATCATAGAATCAACTGTTTTCGCATCCCAATCATCGGAAACAGTGCCTGGTATTATTATATCATTCATGGAAACTTTGAACACATATGGTATTTGAATAACCTCTGTGGGACCGTATATATCAAATATTACTTTATCCCGAACAATCCCATCAGGAATTTGTATTGCAGAAATGTTCACAAAAGATAAGTCACTTCGCACCCTGTATGATGAAAAATGTGGTTTTAAGACCTCATCCACCAATTCATTTGTTGGTTTTTCAGGAAGAAAATGGCCATGTATGATTAAAAAGAAAGTGATAACAAAACCAATCCAGAGAAGGAAAGCTAGTACAGTCAAGGAAAGCCATAGATAGTTCCATGGAAAAATAAAGTATGTTATTTTAAGCCAGTTCATTAGCTTACGTGTTCTTGACAGTTCAAGTGTTGAAGAGGTGAATGAGTCTGAGAAGTTGTCATTGATGTCAACAAAATATCCAGAAGCAGTTTGTGCAAAAACTGGAGCTCTGTTAGTTGGTGGAGTTGGTGTTTCTCGCAGTGGCACAGAATAAATAGCACCATCCGTTTGTGTTGAAGCTGTATCGAATCGATCAATTATCTCTGTACTATTCGATGTTAGTGGAACCAATGCAAGATCATTTTTCACCTTCCCCAAGCTCGGAGAGGTGTCAGTGTTGCTGCTTACAACTTGTAGAGGAAGTTCTTGACCAGTAGTGAGAGGGATTCGGGAACTACTGGCTGTTCCTCTTGGTCTGCTGTGCAGGATTGGCCACATGGTGTAGTTTGACATCGTCGATAGAGACAAAACGATTTTCTTTGGCATCTGCCAACGGTGGTAGAATTACAGTTCTGGTACTGTGTATCCCCAAAACTGGGATTGGTGCTCGATAAGAAGGACCAAATTCCTTTTTCACAGCAACCCTTTCACGTACTAGATTCCTGACTCTAGGAATCCAGCCGGTAGGCATTACAGGTATATCCTTGATTCCTGTGCAGGCAGTACTGATAGAAGAATTGTCATCACAGAACTGTTCCAATTCCTGTAAGACAGTGACATTCATTTATGTCAAAAGGTGTTTCTGCCGCCTCCACGCCAGGACCATCAAGATCTGGAACATACATTCAAGTTCCAAACAGCCACTCATATGAAGAACAACCCCCCAGGGACCTTCTAGGCAGATTGTTGAGTGCTCTTTGAACTCCATACAGGTGATTAAGCCAACTACGACCCGTACCTAAGACTCTGGCTATTAAGGATTGCTTTAAATCACGGTTTAATCGCTCCACAACACTATTTCCCTCGGGATGAAATTGAGACGAGTACTGAAGTTGGACCCCCACCGAAGCCATGGCATCCCTGAATGCCCTTGAGGCGAAAGCAGGTCCCTGGTCTGAGTGTAAAGCCGCAACTGCATATGTACTGATAAAGACTCGCAAATCTTTAATAACAGTCCGAGCATCAGCCGAGCGTTGTGGCCACACCCATAAAAATCTAGAGCAAGAGTCAACAGCGACCAAAATATACATGTATGCGCTGTCCGGTGTTAAGGGACCGCAATGGTCCAAGTACACACATTGTAAAGGTTTATTTGAGATCAGTAAGGGTGTCTGCGGCGGGCGTTTGGCAGTTGAAACTTTAATTTGTTGGCAGATGTCGCAACAAAGGACATACTGCTTGGTCTCTTTATAGAGGCCTGGCCACCAATAGCGGGCTTGTAAGATCGAGATTGTAGCCGCCACACCAGCATGGGCAGATTGCACCCCTTCATGCAATGCTTTAATCAATTGTGGTCTTATATCTCTGTTGGGAATATCTCGTACCCCTACGCCTAGTATCTTAACTTCAGCATTCAAGATACCTCCCACTCGGTAGGAATATTTGTCAGGAAATGCTTGTGGATAGGGCGTACATTAGCCGTAGCTTTCACGGCAGCCCATATGTCTGCGTCCGGTTTTGAACTCAAACGAGTTACTGCAGCAACAGCAGCCACAGCCACTGCTGACTTTGCGGCTTCATCAGCCAGTGTATTGCCAGCAACGTGTATTCCAACGCACTGATGTCCAAGTGTGTGTACAACATGGACATTTGGTGGCGTTTCTTTTAGATCTGCTACTTTCCCCCACAGAACTCTGTGTTTTATGGTGTTGCCTTTAGAATCTCTGAACCCACTCTGGCGCCAGTAATGCAGGTATCCATTGAAGGACTGGACACGATAGTACGAATCACAATCAGCGTTTGCTGTGCAGTATCCGTATGTTCCAGTGCCATCAACAGAGCTTTTAGTTCTGACAATTGTGCTGTGCAATCCCCTAGGGTTTGCGTAAATGTATGGAGGGGACAACATTTATTGTCCACCATATAGCTGCTTACGACTGCGCAAGCAGCAGAATTTTGGTGCTTTGTGCCAATTGCAGGTTGTGCAGAGCTTATCAGTGTACATGACTCTATGATATTGTTCAATAGGTAGTGTGTTTGCTGGATCTGGGTATACTAGTTCATACTGCAAAAATTCTTGAGTTTGTAATTTTGGGTCAAAAACGTAATCTACATCAGTGGCTGTCAAACTCGTGGCCCATTGTATCCAACGTGGATGGAAGGCTTTTGAGTTTGGAACTCTAGCTTTTGTGACAGCCTCTAGGGCTGGGATTGGGGAAACAACAATTATGCGTTTGCCCTGAGCTAGGGGTCTTTCTCTAATGACAGCCATCTCTACAGCAGTGAGAATTTTCTCAGTGGGAGCAAAGCGTTGTTCTGCTGCTGAGTATAAGTGTGATTTGTATGCAATTGGGATTGTTTCTCCTTCATTAAATGTCACGTAGGTGAAACCAATGGCACCAGCAATTACTCTGATGACCAAATGTGTTTTGTTGTCCCTTGTGTGTAGATGTTGTGCTGCAAGCATGTCTGTCTGCAGTTCTCTAAGAATGCATGTATGTTCAATTGTCAAAACTTTACTTGAAAAATCAGGACGTATCAGGTCATATAAAGGTTTTATGCGTGAAGCATAATCTAGAATGTAAGTTCTGCCAAAATTTAGAAAACCCAATAGAGATTGGAGTTTCTTGATCGTGTTTGGAGGTTGTAGTTGTGCGCATTTTTCTAAGAATTGTGGCGCTGAGCTCTTCCCTTCACGTGAGAGCTCATATCCCAGGAACAGGACACTGAGGAAGGCAATTTTAGTTTTTTTAAAGTTGAACGTGTAGCTAAATTCAGCAAATCCAACAACAATGCGGGCTACCAGTCTTAAATGTTTTAGTTACTCATCATCCATAAGATAAATATCATCTACATAGGACAATGCTTCAGGGTCAATCTCGTGCAAAATTGCAGTAACATGAGCTGCGAACAGTCCTGGGCTGTTCTTATACCCCTGGGGTAAACGACAGAATTTTTTCTGGGAGCCTAGTGCACTGAAACTTGTTAAGTCTCTACTCTAAGGCGCTATATTCTGGCAGAAGAAACCATTGGAAATGTCCAGTGTTGATTTGCATTTTTTACGCTCTATATTGTTCATCAGTGATGTGCCATGTGAGTTTTGTATAGCATATGTGCATGTGTGACTGTTTAAATGTCTGTAGTCTATGACTATTCTGTATGAATGGTCAGGTTTAGCTACTGGGAATAAGGGATTATTCACTGGGGAGACGCTGGGTTCAAATATGCCCTGGTAATCTAGTTGTGTGAGTATTTCCCTCACAGGTGCTTTAGCATCATGTTTTGTTGGATACTGAGGTTGTGGTTGGGGTTGAGTTTTAATATGGATTACATGGTAGGGGGATTCTTTATCCCATCCTACGTGATTGCGATATAACGCAGATGCCTGTGCCAAAGCCCAATAAATGGCATAGGATTCAGCGAGTTCCGCCGGAACAAGGGGCAAGAAAGAATGTTTAATTAAAACTTCTCCATATGGGCAGGTACGGACAAATTCAGGTGGCCAATCTTGTTCGGCCAACAAAACATCATATATATTTACTACGCAGTCCCTAAAGATTACGTCTATTATGCGTTCAATGTCTCCTTCTAACTGTAGGGTTACTTTATACACCCTATCAGGCGAGGAGACTCGCATGTCTGCAGTTTCTACTTGTATAAAGTCATCAGTTGCTTTCACCTTCAGATGCTCTAGAAGACTCCAGCAAACTATTGTGACCTCTGCCGCGCTGTCTAGTAGTGCTAGCGCCCACTTACTGTTCTTCAAGAGGACCTTCTTCCTGAGTGGCATGCCGAACTGCGACTACTGCCACCTTTTTCTTTTTTGAATTGGGGTTTTTGTTGGGCAGGTTTCCCTTCCTTTTTAACAGAAACGTCCGATGAGCGTTGTGAGTCCTGTCTCGGTTTCACGTACTCTGTTCTTCGTTCTGATCACCCACCACTCTCATTTCGTTTTTCCGATGAGTCCTGAAAGGAACGAGATTGGTGTGTATCATGTATTGATATCTATCAGGTGTTTTTATATTATCTCTATTTCTGAGATTATGGGGGTCATTCTTACCCCGGCGGTCAAGGACCGCCGGGGTCGGCGGGAGCACCGCCAACAGGCTGGCGGTGCCCCGCAGGGCATTCTGACCGCGGCGGTTTGGCCGCGGTCAGAAGAGGAAAACCAGCGGTCTCCCGCCGGTTTTCCGCTGCCCGACGGAATCCTCCATGGCGGCGCAGCTTGCTGCGCCGCCATGGGGATTCCGACACCCCATACCGCCATCCTGTTCCTGGCGGTTCGCCCGCCAGGAACAGGATGGCGGTATGGGGTGTCGTGGGGCCCCTGGGGGCCCCTGCAGTGCCCATGCCAATGGCATGGGCACTGCAGGGGCCCCCGTAAGAGGGCCCCACAAAGAATTTCAGTGTCTGCTGTGCAGACACTGAAATTTGCGACGGGTGCAACTGCACCCATCGCACCTTCCCACTCCGCCGGCTCCATTCGGAGCCGGCTTCCTCGTGGGAAGGGGTTTCCCGCTGGGCTGGCGGGCGGCCTTCTGGCGGTCGCCCGCCAGCCCAGCGGGAAAACCAGAATGGCCTCCGCGGTCTTTCGACTGCGGAGCGGCCATTTGGCGGTTCCCGCCAGGCGGGCGGCTACCGCCGCCCGCCAGCCTCAGAATGAGGCCCAATATCTATTCTGTGTGGTCTCCATACGCGGAGATTCACCCCTCTCTTTTTTAGGAGTTTGTTGTTTTTTATCCCAGCATTTCTTATTACCCTCAGGAGCTTGCTTGGAATAATCTTTATTAGATTTGCCCTGAAATTGTGGTTTAGTTGGTCTGGCCCCTAAACTACCTCCACCAATGCTAGAATAGGTCTCTACGATAATCTTAGGCAGCTCGCGTTCCTGATCCTGTTGAGGAACGTAATGGAGCCGGATGCGCACTGCTAGTGCGACCGCTTCCCCTTTAAGATTACTTAAAATAATTGAGGATACTGTGGCAAAATTGCCCATTAGTTGCATCCCCAAGTCCTGGGCTGGGGCAGCCCCGTATTCATCTTGGATTTGCTTCAACACTTCTGGCAAATTGGCAAGTGTCAGTGTATCGTGTGCGGTTGTATAGAGCGTGGCAAATACCGTGCCCCAATTATTACAGTTATCCACTGTAGGGACCATCCCAAATGGCAAGCACATCGTTAGAATTCTATATTTTATCCTGAGGTCCCGTATGGGGAAATACTGCTTCCAGCGCATTTATTCTTTGTGCTAGCCAAAACGGAGTTTCTTCCCGTTTGGCGGGTACTTTACCCATGATCAAATGTACAGTCGTAGGGTTTATGTCTGGCGTCACTGCATGTGGTTGTGCTGGCGCTGCACATGCTGGGTTTGTATTTAATTTATGCATCACAACCTGTACTAATCGTCTATATGTCGCTATTAACTCAGTATACAAGTAACGAACCTCAGCTACTGCTAAAGTTGCTACTGCAGGATGTGGTGTATAGGCAACCAATATATTTCCAGGTAGGACCATCATTACTTAGAGGACCTAACCTTACTGTTAGTATTGTGTGGGGTAGGGCGCCATCAAACCAATTGTTATGTTCTTGATAAGATAATGGTATTTCTAAATATGCATATGCCCTGTATTGTCCAGGTACGTTTGCAGGTGTATAATGCTGAAATGTGTTTGTGTTCCCATCAACTGCTGGAAATGTGACCCAAGAATAGAAAAGTTCTGTTCTATAAGCCGGATGGGCGTCCACCACAAATGTGACTGGACCCCCCTGGGCCGTTAGGCCATTTGCTAATAAATATGTAGTCAGAGGTTTTTCATACTGACTGCTATTACGACCTGCTGCGGATTCGCCATGTTAGATAGAAGATATGTTCAGAGAAGGCACACCAAATAGGGTTTTCCTTTTAAAGTTCAAGCTTGAACAACCTCCAGCCTCACATACGATAGCCTATGTAGCTGGAGTGGAAATCCTCAGTACCACGGACGTCTCCGTATACGGTACTGTGGTATCATTGTATAAAATGAGACAGAGATACTTCGGAGGACCTGAAAATTAGAGCCTGACCAAACGTTGGCAGCACCATGTCGCATAGACTCCAATTATTCTAAAGAGACTGCTGGGTTTTGGGTGGCAGGATCGCCCGCGGCGTGGGAGATTAAGTCTGACCCAATGCGGGTGACATCTGCCGCTCCAATCCGGGTGTTGCTCTGGCTAACTACCAGTGCCTTATCTCTACCCAAGGGCAGGGATGACTGGGCAGCCAGGTGCATGACATGATTGGTTTCTCAGGGAAGCCGTGGTCACTCAGGTCTCATCCGTTTCTCTCAGTTACCTTAGTCTCATATATAAATGACAAACGGAGGCAGTATATGTTTTAATAATGATTTTAATAAAACAACTGCATCTTAGATAGCAAAGAGTGAGCTGCAATAACCAGGATGACACAGCATAACAGTATTAAAATTGTAACAAGGAGAGTGAAGCATAGAAATAACGCTATCATATTGTCACTATGGTCAATAGACTAACTCCTACCTAGGCTATGATAGAGCACAGCATGTTAAGCTCTAATTCTGCCCTTCAGGTTCCCCTGGGAAGACATCATCCCCTATACCTTAGCAAAGGCCTGTGGTCTGCGTTAGCATCGGTAGCAAAACATTCGTCAATCAGCATACAGTTGTGGTTCTCTGGCTGGAATCTCGCTCTAGCATGTAAGGGACAAGGAAGTGTTTTTATAACAACACAGCTGATGTTCTGAGAAAATGTCCCTATGTAAGGATGTGTATTTTCTACGAATGTTGAAGACTAAACTGCTACCACGTTCACCGGCAATGTACCATGCTGTAGCCTTGGAAGAAGCACAGAGTGAGCAAGAATGCCTTGTTTGAGAACAGAGTGCTGGCCTAGGCAAAAACAGTTAGATGAACAGAAAATAAAACAAGACCGTAAAAGTAGCTATTGTAACAATAACAAGTAAAGTTGAATAAAAGATATCTAGGTTAGAGTGCACAGCGGCCTAGCCTAATGTGTTAAAATAATGTGCATGGAGCTATAGCTAAAATGGCTACACAACAGGAGCACATGGTTATACCATTGAAATATCTCAGAAATGTTATCCAAACCACAAAATCTGCTCACAGCCGCTGTAATCCTGACCCTATGGTGCGGCAAGCTAACTCTTGACATAGCAAAAAACAAGTCTCCTGCAGAATGACCTTCCGCTCTTCAACCCTACACACAAAATTAAGTAAACCTAACAAGTGTTGAACTTGGTGTAACTGTCATTTGGGTGCTTTTATTGCGACTTCCAGTACATCAATGATCTCCATAACTTTCTCTTGAGGCAGCCTCACCTCCATGTTCACTGTGTCCTATTCAATACCAAGGAAAACCAGACAAGTACTCGGCCCTCTCTTTTCTCTGGAGCCAAAGGTACACCAAATACTTTTGCCATAGACTGGAATTGTGTCAATGTCAATGTACACTCCTGAGTCCTCCCTGAACCTACTAACAAAAAGTCGTCCACATAATGTGTGATCAGGTCCACCATACCTGGTGTATAAGTGAAACACCACTGTAAAAAAGGTGCTGAAAGTTTCAAACAAACTTCAAGAAATGGCACAACCCATTGGTAAAATCTTATTAACGTACAACTGGTTGTCAGACTGAATCCCCAACAATGAAAAATCCAAAGGATGCACAGGAAGTAGCTGAAATGCTGACTTAATATCACATTTAGCTAGTTCTGCTGCTGGACTCACTGTTTGCACAAGTTTCATAGCTACATCCACTAAGGCTAAATGAACTGCAGAATCCTTTCTTGCTATGTAATCATTAACAGATAGTCCTTGCGGCCAAGAAAGGTGATGTATCCAAATTCTCCCCTATTCTTTTTCGGCACCACCTCCAATGAAGAAATCATTAGGTCAGGTAAATGCCAATAGTCAAAGGGGCCCGCCATCCTTCCTTCTACAACTTCTTTGCTCAGTTTCTCTCTTATTATATGGTGATGCTCCTTCGCAGATTTCAATTTGTCAGCAAACCTCTGTACTCTTGGACCTTGATAACCCACCCCATATCCTTCTTTAAATCCTAATTCTAACGTTGCTGCATCCTGTCTTTTGAGGTAAAACTTTAACCAATAACTCAAAACCTCTAAATTAATTGGAGTAGAAGCCATTGTAACCAGATTGAAATGATCCCCCTCTCCCTCTACCTTGCCCACTCATATCAAATCCGCATTGGACTCCAAAACACTTTAAGACTGCATGCTTACCTCTACATTTTGAGCATTCATGTTTCTATTTGCAAGGATTCCTTGGGCAATAACCCTGTTGACTCCCCAGCAAGCACCTGAATTGAAATTCTGTCCTTTACCCCATGTTCCCACCCCACCCAGGGGTGGATTTCCCATGAAAAGGCCGGGGTTGTACTGCTAGTCTACTGGCAGTATGCATCGTAGGTGAAGGCCTTTGTGGATACATCCATTGGACCCACAGCACATTATTCACCTCCCCCCATGGTTTTTCAGGTAAAAGTACCATACTTGCCTGGAAATCTTCATCGTAGTGTAACCATGCGAAGCCTCCAAACTCCATATGAGCCTTTCTAATTGTGTCTACATATTTAAAAATAGACACCACCCTATCAGGGAATTTTTTACAATCGACGCTGGAAAATATTAAGAATGCCGACGTCCATGTGTCAATTGTAGTGGGTACTCTAGGTCGCTTACCTAATTCCAACGCCTCCTCTCTAGACCTTTCCTTGGATTGTATCTCCCTGTGCAAAAGCTTATACACATCTACAAATTCCCTGTTCCAGATTTTCTCTTTTGTCCCTCTGCTCAAATGTGCCCCCAGAGGCATCAATACCCCCATGTATGGCAGCCTTTTCAGTCCTTCTTTTTTGCTCTTTGCCTTTCTTCTTCCGTCTTTTCTGCTTTATCCACCACGCCTTAATTGCGATACCCTCTTTACCTTTTGACTTAGATTCTCCTTTCACATTTAATTCTATTTCATTCTTACCTGTTGCTTCTTCTTCTGCTCCAGATTCAGTTCCCACACTCCTATCAACTGCCATTAACTCTGTTCTTATAAACCCTATTTTTAATATCCTCTCGTTCTTTTCCTCCCCTCCAAATACTCCATCATTGTGTCTCACCTGTACGCAGTCTATCCCCTGATTCTGGCTATGCTCTGCGCCGTCCACCCTTCCCTCTGACCTGCAAGATATGGTCTTTGGACATTTTTTTAGCACCCCCCCCGGACCCCTTTTTCTTCTGTACCTCTTTCGTTTCTCCACTCTCTTGTCAATAAGGTATCTCCCCTTCTTCTAATTCCTCATCCTGGACGTTCACCATCACCTACACCCCCATGAAATCTTCTCCAATCTATATTTTTGTTGTGTATTGCAGATGATTTGATGCTACCTCGCTGTCGGGACAGTTGCACCAAATATCTCCCTCAATTCATGCCTCTCCTCCCAGGTCGCCTCTAACCTGGCCGGCTGCACCTCACTGCATCTGCTTTTTACATGCAGCATGCTCCCTCTGTCACCCCGCCAGCCGCCAAAACCTGCAGGGGCTGTGGCCCTAAATTTGCCCTGACCTAAGACATATTTGGATGCCTAGAACACTTCGGGTACCCACAACCATCTACCTGAACCTGTTTAAGGTGACAAATCACTAGCACTTTGAAATACTCCTCACTTGACTCTTTCACCAATACATCCTCCTGCATTTAAATATTATCCACCTCTCTACCACCTATCTTCTTCAAAGCCTCTCCCCTACCCTACCTGCCTCTTTCACCCTTTTAATTATCGCTTTTTTATGTTTTCCACTCTCAACCACACCCTAACCCCAAGAAGGTTTCATGGGCAGAAGCGCTCTTTCAATATTGGGAGCTGCTTCAGGAACCTGGTTATCGCGCTGCATCAAGCATTTGAAATTGGGCACATTCCTTTTATTTTTTAGGTTGCTTGCGCTGCTTAAAGCGCGCTCGCACTCTTCTGCCCCTGCTGGCCCAATAATAATACCACGTTACCAGCGGGGGGGCCAACGTAGCACGCTGTTTAAAGCTTGCATTCTCCTCATGGAAATCCCCTGGGGCCTGTCTTTCACTCTCTGTGCACCTCCTAGCAAATGCTGGTGTGCACACACAGCCCCAACCTCGCTTCACCTACACAGCGGGAAACACCCGATGGGGTAAGCTATTAACCGCTTGAGGGTCTTCCTTGTTTTTGTCTTTAACCTTGTCAAGCTCCCCTAAGCAACAAGCACATTCACTTTTATTACGTTGTGGCGGTGAGCAAGCTAAATATCGCAGCCACAACACCACTCGCCGCAGCGCCCTTAGGGCGTTCCAATCCCACCCATGCTTGGGAAAACACACCTGGCTGTATAAGATCCTCCCTCCCGGAGGCATGGCTTAGAGCATCAAGATGGCGGTCACACTCTGAGAGTGCTCCGGACCCCTCCGTCATCCGCTACCATTCACACTGCATGAGAACACATCGGACTGGCATTGGAGACCTCATCCCGGTGTGAGAGAGCTGTGGACCGAACAGAAGACACCGCAAACCCCGACTGGCCATAAAGAACCAGAGCGTCGCAGAACTCGGCAGCAGGTGAACAAGATGGTGGACTCCTGCTAGGCCTCGGCCGGCGTGGGGTGATGCTGCACGGAGGCCCACTTGCACAACGACTGGACGTTGAGGGGCCCTGAAGCTGATTTGACCCTGGTGTAGGCCCGGCCCCCACTCACTGGGCCAACTGCCGACGTGATCCGGAGCAGCGACACCGCCCATCCCGAAGAGACAAAAGGCTGGGCTGATCGAAGAGTTCCTGACGGCGTCAGCCCCGAGAGGAGCACCTCTCTGGGACAGCTGGGGCGGCGCGGTGAGTCTGCGTTGCCTGGGGTGCTCCGGCGGCCACCGGCTCCTGGAGGGGGTGTTCCATCCTCCCTACCCCTCCCTCTGCCTGAACTTAGTAGTCTGTGACCGGTGGTGATACGGAGAGGTGGCGCCCCCCCCTGGGTGGCCTGGCATGGGGTGCTGCCTATTCCCTTGGCGCCTCGGATGGTACGGAGGCGCTGAGGGTGAGGCCTGTGAATGGCGGAGGTCTAATGATGAGGTCCGGACTCAGGCCACGATGGAGGCCCACAACATAGGACTGAGCCTGGGCCCTCTGCCCAGGCTTCTTTTGAGACGGAGGCATCTGAGAGGACGGACCACCTGAGGCAGAAACCCCACATGAACAATGGGCACAGGTGAGCTGCTTGGCTGGGGTCACTAAGATGCATGAGAAACGGAACCCGGGGCGGTGGGAGACCTCCTTGCAGCCTTTGGACCTGGTGGTGGCAGGCGCACCTACCCTCCATCTGACGGGATACTCCAAGGCCCAAAGAAACACAAAAGGAAGACTGCTGGGCTTCACAAGAGGAAGTACTGCCTTAAAGGTATATACACCACAGAACTGAAACTCACTGAGGCCTCGACGGTGCTCCATGGAACACAGTATATTTGTTGCTAATCTGCCGTGCGCCATGGGGAAAGACAAACCGAAGCAGTCCTCCTCCCAAACTTGTATCGATAAATTTATGACTGTGGCCGGAGCCCCAGGGGGGGGCAACGCCATGGTGGCCCTTGCCCAAGCAGAGGAGAACAATGGGGACACCGACAAGATCCTAGGAGCCATACAGTCCTCTCAGGCAGTGGTCGAGAACAAAATCGGAGAGGTGATGGTAGACATGGCGCTGCTACGACAGGACGTTAAAAACGCTTTGGCACCGCTCAATGAGACAGAAACATGCGTATCCATAGTGGAAGATGAGGTTCGCGCTCTTAAGACCAAGGTCTCCTAACTCCCACCCACGAGCTACAGCAGCGCGCAGAGGATGCCGAGAACTGATCAAGACAAAATAACCTGCGCTTTGTGGGATTCCCAGAGACGTCTGAAGGCCCTTGCACCGTTGAGTTTCTGGAGATATGGCTTAAATGATGGATGCCCCCTGACAGACTGTCCACATGGTTTGCCATTGAGTGTGCACATAGAGCTTTCTGCTAGGCCCCCGCTAGGGGCGCCACCCGCTTCCTCAACTACCGAGACCGGGACACCATTCTCCGTGAGGCCCGAGCTCAGTCGGAGCTCCGCTTTCAAAACTACTCTCTGGAGGTTCAGACCAAACGGCGCTCCTATGAGCAGGTAAAACAAAAACTGAAGGTGCTGCATCTGAAATATATGCTCCTCTTCCCGTCTCGCCTTAAGGTAGTGCATGCCGGTAAAAAACACTTTTTGACACACCTGAGGCAGCCTGAGAATGGGTGACGGAGGAGTGACCACTCTGAGGAGGTGCTGCAGGATTCCCCTTCCCACTGAGTGGGCACCAGCCGGTACATCTGGGTTGGCGGTGGGGGAGTCCGGTCACCCTGGGGCCTCCTGTGCTGGCTCTCGTAACAGAAGGTGCCGGTCCTGGAGGGCCTCACGATCTCTTGGGGCGGGACCCTCCTCCCCGTTGCCGCGACAGAGGGAGACCTCTCATGAGTTGGCACCTCGGGGCAGATGCCTCTGGAGGAGAGTGAAAGACTGAGCCAAACCCCACATATTTGACTATCCTGCAAGATGGCAGCGGGCTCTGCATGGGTCCACCAGTAACGTGCACGTGAGAGCCGCCTCACTGGAGAGGTCCACCACTCCACACCAACAGGGATTTAGCCTACCTTTCTTTTAGTTTTGTTGGGTCTTCATGGAGCGACAGATGCTTCTTCAAGTTGGAAGGGGAAGTATAGGAAGGGGGGAGTTGGGAGGGATTTACCAATGTACGACTTAATCATTGTACTGTTGTTTGCTTTATGCTTTTTTATGTTCTGATGTCACAGGTGGGAGGATACACTCGGGTCTCTCAGATACTAAACATGCGCAGGTTCCACCCCTCACAATGTCCCACCAAGACAAGTGTCCTGTGTCCCCAGCTCCACAATTGGCGTTGGGAAGCACCTCTTTCCTCAACACCATATGGCACCCACTACTGTAGTCTCGTAGAACGTTAATGGACTTCTTGACAAAATTAAAAGGACGGCTGTGCTGAGTCATGCGCAGTGCTTCCGCCCCTCTATCCTACTTCTTCAGGAGACACACCTGATGGGGTCCACATGCCCGGTCCTGGCCCAGTGTTGCTTTGACCGGGTATATCACTCAGGGTATGCACTGGAGCTACAGTGGTGGCAATACTTTTACACCATGACTACCCCCTGGTGCTGCAGCAGACATGGTTGGACCAACAGGGGAGGTTGTAGCCCTGACGGGCAAGATAGACAGGAACAATATCAATTTACTCAGTGTATATGCCCCCCCACGGAGCTCGACAAGTTTCTCCATACTCTTACTTCTCTACTAGCCCAGATGCCCATGGGATTTACTGTCATAGGCAGAGAAATGAATGCGGTCTTAGACCTGACCCTTGCCATCACGGGTCCCCTATCCGATGCTCGCCGCAGGCGTTCGCTATCCCTTAATAAATGGATGGTGGGAACTGGCCTCTGCAGCACATGGCGAATATGGCACCCTCACCGCCGGCAATACACCCACACTTCAGCTGCACAGCACACCCACATAGATGTGAGTTTTACCCCCCGCCCCCACAGACCTTTCTCTAGTCACCCAGGTCCAGCTACCCGCCCGCGGCCTCTCCGACCATGCTCCAATCTCCTTGCCCATTGGCCACACCGATCACAGTCAAAGACCTATATGGCGCATCAATGCATGTGTTTTACAGGACAAGGCCTATTGTACTGACCTCTGCAAAGAGATCGGACACTACTTCTGGGCTGCGGGCAATGCCACAATTTGTGGACATGCCAAAGGCCTTTTATGGTGGCAGGAGAGACAGACCCACATTACGTCTCTTGAGGCCCGGGCACTCCAGCAGGAACGCGAAGTGCTGAGGAGAAGAGAGGAGGAACACAGGCGAGCCCTAGAGATGGTGAGACAATAATCAGAACTCACTCCCTAGACGAGGCAAAGCAGATTTGGCGGGCATCCCAGCTCCAGATCTATGGCTGGGGGGGGACAAGAACAGCAAGCTCCTTTACTGGCTGACAAATAGATCAATGGTGGGGCAGGTGATCCCCGAAATAATAGATGACCTTGGGATGGCCCATACGGCCCCCCAGGACATAGTTGACAGATTCGCACAGTATTATGCTGCCCTGTACACTTTGGCGCCGAGACCCACCATTGAACAGCAGATACCACTGTTAAATGAAATAGATATGCCGGCCCTTTGGGCCCCAGTTAGTAAAAGTCTTTATGACCCCATAACCCTAGAGGAAATCGGGGAAGCCATTACAAAACTGGGAGCGGGCAAAATCCCTGGCCCAGACGGGTAACCAGCAGAATACTACTCTAAATTCCGGGACATAATATTGCCTCAGCTCTATGGTCTCTACACAGAGGCTCTGGAGATGGGCGCCTTCCCTCATGACTTGGACTAGGCTACGACAGTGGTACTGCCTAATTACCAGCTTCCCTCTACATCTTGTGCAGACTACCGACCGATATCGCTAATCAATAGCAAAATTAAAAATTTCGCTAATATGCTGGCTACTCATCTCAAGACAGTTCTACAATACCTGATCCACCCCGACCAATGCGGTTTCATGCCGGCTCGCAGCACCAGACACTGCCTGCGGAGGCTACATATCGCCCTGGCACACAGCCCCCTCCCCATTAGCCCTCCTTCTAATCGACTTTGAAAAAGCGTTTGACAAAGTAGATTGGGGCTACCTGGACCTTGTCATTCGGAGGGCAGGCCTGGGGTGCCCATTTCGGTGCGTGGTCCTACTACTTTATCAGGCACTGACAGCCCATGTTCTAGTAAATGGGATGCTCTCAAAGGTCTTTCCTGTCGGGAGGGGAACAAGACAGGGCTGCCCCTGTCCCCTCTCCTCTTTGCCCTAGCCATAGAGCTGCTTGCACAAATGATCCACAGAGATGCATTCATAGTAGGTTGGCAATGGACTAGAGGAGGGGAGGACTGCATTGCACTTTATGCCGATGAAGTCCAGCTATACCTGTCGCGGCCAGAAATGAGCGGACCCAGATGTCTCCAACTGCTGCGCATATTTGGAGATGCCTCTGGCCTTAAGATAAACTATAAGAAATCTCTCCTGGTCCCGCTCTCGGATTCTCGTGACCTGGTTGACTGGCAAGCGACCAATACTATTCGGCCCTTAAGTTTTACTTACCTTGGCATGAAAGTAGCACTCGATCTGACTATGACCTGGGCCCTTAACCTCACCCCTCTTACCCGCAGGGTGAAAATGGAGCTGGGACAGTGGCAGATGCTGCCGCTAAATGTCATGGGCTGCATAGCACTCTATAAAATGCTCATTCTGCCCCACCTCCTATATATCCTTCAAAATCTTTCCCTCCGGCTCCCTCGCCACTGGTTTCAGGAGATGGACGCTACAGCTTGCTCCTTTAAATGCCGCAGCAGCGCCTATCATGAGAAACATGCCAACATGGCGTATACGATGGCGGTCTAGCTATGTCCAATTTATACTGCTATTATCTAGAAGCTCGGGTCCTCACTATCAACGAATGGCTCACTGGAGGATGGGAAGTTCCAACCTACCGCCTAGAACTGTCCACAATCGTGTTTTCACACCTTATGGATATGCTCTGCGGAAGCCCCATTCCCAAGACTCTGCCTGAAGTCACTAGCCAGATCCTATATGGTTGGCGTGCAGCTCAAATACTGACAGTGTGGTGGGGTCTGATCACCCAGCACACCCCTCTGTGGCATGGATTGTGGTTGCGGGAGGTTGCCAATCTAGAGGGCTTTTCGTGTTGGGACACATATGCAAAACTGTGGTGGTAGACAATCTGGGAGGGCACACACATGATGTCCTTTCAACAACTCCAAGAAATACATGCACTGACCCAGACACAGTTCCACAAGTTCCTACAACTGAGACATGCACTGAGAACAGGTTAGCAATGATACCCTCATACCTGAATTTAACACCATGGAAGCCAAAGTAATGATGGGGGCTTTGGGAACCGGGGGGATCTCACAGATTTACCACTCTCTTGTACTGAAGGTTTCACAGTCTCTCCAACCCCCTGTGGACTCGCTGGGAAACCTGGACTGGTCCTTTACACAATGAGGACTGGCGGGACGCATGCATTGCCCCAGGGTCCTTAACGTCTCAGCCACACTGCGCATGGTGCAAATGTATTACCTCCATGTGCCTACTTGACCCCGGCTAGGCTCTTCCGGGTTGGGGTCAGGCCGGACCCTCTATGTAACAGGTGTACCTATTCACAAGCGGACTTCTTCCATGTGGCTTAGTTCTGTACCTAGATTCAATGATACTGGACACAAATCCTAAACGAACTCTCCACACTGTTGAACATCTCCCTGGTACCCTCCCAAGATGGCCCTATTGGGGATAATGGAGAGCATTGGGAGCGCCGGAGCGATTCAAACACTTGTGGGCACAACCCTACTTATTGCGAAAAGAGACATTGCTGGGCACTGGGCATCCAAGACCCCCTCTCAGTGCAACAATGGGGGAAGGGGATGGATTGGTGTGCCCAAACGGAAAGACCCATCTACCAAGCAAGGGGATGTGAGGGTAAATACCACAAGATCTGGGATGTATGGCTGGGTCCTACTTGAACACAACCCCTAGTCTTATTCATGTATCAAATAGTTACGTTAATCCATGTACCTGCACCTGTTTGTGATACTGAGGCATGAGATTTGTCTTCCTGTATGTGACATGCTTTTCTATGTGTAAATCAATAAAAGTTAATTATAAAAAAAAAATAAGATCCTCCCTCCCTACATCACAAGAAACCTCGGCGCCTCTCTTATCCTTATTGTTTTTCTGCTATAGTAAATGTTCATATAATTATTACTACCAACTGTAAACTTTTCTTAACTGCAAAAATTTCTTCCCTATGTTATAGGGCCACAGTGTCAGAATAAAGCATTACAAAAAGCGGCTGCCTTTTCGAACTGTTACTCTGCCCACCGCGATCTCACCCAATTGGTATTCCCCACGGGCCTGGGATTCATCACCTGCCCGAAGTTGCCTGGGGGTGGACATCCTATGGAAGCCACCTCCAGGAGCCCCCATACTGGGGTTGCCATGATCGCTGTACATCTGTACTGGTGTTGCCTGGCCCCAATATGGCTGCTTCACTGAGTAGGCTTAAAGATCAAAGGTGAGAGGCTTCGATCTTCATAGCTTACTTAGTGAAGCAGCCCAACTGTTCAGCGGGAAATTCATAATACATTTTAATGGGAGCCTTCTTGTACGGAATTTATGTGGATGATGACGGTGGAAGTGAAAAATCGTTTGACTTTGAGAAGCGAAAGGTGTTCTGCAGATTTCAGCTTGATGATATTGAAGACATTTCTCACAGTAGTGGGTTTATACCTCCTACTGCCTTAGACAACGGTACAAGCTTCAGCAACCATAGAAGATTTTTTACCACCAGCAAAGACCTAAAGGCAGCACATCAGGGGTTCAGGAAACCAGGAGTCCTCACACCAGGGGTGCAGGAGACCAGCAGACCTCAGCAGCACTGCATGGTCCACACAGCTACAAGGAAGGTATTCCATACCTCAGCAAATTCGGACAAATGTCCCTTCTCTCTCGCTCGCCAACGTTGGCCTTTTCCTGTTTAGTAAGAGCTCCTTCTGACTTATCTCTCTTTCAATCCGAGAAGAGTCATCAGCCTTGATATGAGATGTGGTCGAGTTCCTGCAAAGTTAAACAATCAAACACCTAAAAGTAGAAACCTGTTTTTGAGGTGAATCCTTGGTTTACCCTTGCTAGCTTTGGCTCCTGTGACAAGCTTCTCGCAGAGAGAGCTAGTAGGCAAGGTGTTTAACCGCACCAAAACAAAACTAAAGTTAAGAAATTAACCAATCTTTTAAAAACACATAAAGCAACACTCTAATGATTAAAATCACACGAAAAGAAAGCAGACAATACATGATTCTGGAGACATTTAGAAAATAAATTGCAGTGATTTGCTGAATTTGAAATAGTTTCTGTTGCAAGAATCTGGGCACATTATTGCTTAGGGCTGCACTTTTGAAAATTACCACTAGGCGGTAGTGGTGCATTAGGTTTAAACATGGAACAAACCAAAGCCCCACCAGAGAATGGTTGAATGGTTTAAATCTGGTAATTATTATTAATTTTTTTAGAAAAAAATGTATTTTTAAGACGTGCAACTAATTTCGTTTCAAAAGGTGACAAAGTTAAAAGCTCATGTAACTCCAGTGCTGATGCTCCCAATGTCCCAACTGTTATGTCGCGGAGTGTAAGGGGAACTCCCTGACTGGTCGCCACAAACCCCCAACATCCCTGAGCACAGGCTTCACCAAGGCAAGACACAGGAGGCAGGCATGTGCTTGGAACTGGCTAAGAGATCGGCGGTGTGCTTCCTAGAACCCCGCCTGTCCCTTCCATTATTTATTGATTATGTCATGTGGTGTACAGGACTGCACCATTAGACTCTCAACCCAAGGTGTACACATCAGGCACCCCTTCCATTACTGTGTGTGGGTTCTACCGTCCTGTCTTGCCTGTTATGTCAGAGGCAAGACATTACAACCCTCCCTTACTTTCAAATAAAACAAAACACAAACCTTCAGACAACATTAAACAAGTGTGAAAATAAACTGTAGCCTGCTCTTCTTCTCCATTATGCTATGTTCACATATAGTGCTGAGTTACCAAAATCAGAGTCAACCATTCACATCCAGTGGCTCAGCTATGGGGTAACACACAGTTTTACAGAAACAACCATGCTTCATTTAAGACAGAGCCACAGTTATAATAGTTTGTTACGGACATGATATAGGCTGTCTAGTATGCGCTGTGCATCGGGTGTGCGCTGAGCCCGGTGGCCTTTGAGCTTGTGCCACTGACCAGTGCGGACTGCCTCCAGAGCTTGTTGTAGGGCACTGGTTTGACATATGGTGTCCATGAACATGGCCAAAGGTCATGAGCGATCAGCTGAGGTTTCCTCAGTTTCCTTGGCCACTTCTTCTTCCTGTAGGGTGGCAGCTCGGGGAGACATGATGGATAGTCAGCAGGGTTGGAGGCTCCGGGTTTGTGCTCTACTTCGCAGTTATACTCTTGAAGTTGGAGCATCTACTTTTGATTCACTAGGGTGGTTTTGAGGCTGTCTCTTTGAAAAGCACTGCCTCAGCACTGCTCCGAGTCACTTAAGGCCTGCATCCACTGCAATGCTAGTATCCCTCCGGGGATCAAGGTATGCGAGGATGAGGTTCACTGACAGTGTGTTTTTCATGACTTGCAAAGTTCGTTTTTGTTCTTCACCCCAGGGAGTAGATGACTTTGTGAGGTCCCTGAGGGGTTGAGTCAGGGTGAATAAGTCCTTGATGAAACAACCGCAGTAGTTTACCATCCCTAGGAAGCTGCGAGCTTCCAAAACGGTGAATGGCAGGGGAGCATCTTTAACGTATCTCACCTTTTCCGGGTCAGGTGCTACGCCCTCTGCCGAGAACATGTAACCAAAGTAGTTTATCTTTTGCTTCAGGAACTTACACTTGCTTCGGTGTAAGGTGAATTCTTGGAAGAAGACCTCTCAGCCGGCTGTGTTGTTCCTGCACAGACTGGGCATACACCAGGATGTTGTCACTTATATTGATTACTCCCGGTAGACCTGACAACACTTCTGGTATGGTGTTCTGAAACACCTATGCTGGGCTTGAGATACCAAAGGTAAGCCCCCAATAACGCTGTAGGCCTCACGATTAGAGAATTTTGTGATGTATCTTGACTTCTCATCTAAGGTTAGCTGGTGGTACCCTGAGCAGAGGTCCACCGTTGAGAACCATCTGGCTTCACTCAACTCTCCACTTAAATCATCAGTGGTAGGAGTCAGAGGACATTCCTGCTTTATTGTGACATTGAGCAGTTGCATGTCTACGCATATGCGTAATTTGCCCGGCTGCTTCGGTTTCTGCATCACCACAATGGGGGATACCCATGGGGTGGGACCTGATACCTCTTCGATGGTCCCAGAGATTCAAATCTTTCGAGTTCTCTCTTGACTTGAGGTCTCAGGTGAAACGCAATTCGCATCTGAGGCAGGGCCACTGGGTGATGGATTGGTGGATGTGCAGTTTCATGGTTTTGTCTTTTAGGCATCCAATGCTGTCAAATACTCTGGGGAAATCATCAAGAATCTGGGACACACTTCCTAGGTGGAATCCGAGAGCAAACTGCACCACTCCCAGTGCTTAGGCTGTGCGACATCCTAGCAGCATGCCATGATGCACATCTGCAACGTAGATGCTGGAGCTCTCAATCTGAGACTTGTGAGTTATGGGGGCTGTGAACTTTCCTAGAATGGGTAATAGGGTGTTTTGCCCATATGCGAATACTCAAACTAATGCTTTCTGAAGAAGCAGGGTTGGTACCATGGATTGAACTGTGTTGCCAACATGATGTTTATGGAAGCGCCAGCATCTACAATGGCCACAAGCTGGTGGGCCCCTACTTGTATCTGGCATTGAAGCAGCTGGTATTGCGACTTGGTGACAGTTCCAATTGCAGAGACTGAATGTACAGAATGTTCTCCAATTTCATCATCATCCATGTCGCTGTTGCTTTCGTGGGCTTTGGGGATCACGTTGACTGCTGTGCGTGGTGGGGGGCCTTCTCCCTGATCAACACACTTTGGCAAAGTGATTGGGTTTACCATATCCAGCGCACCATTTCTCTTTTGCTGGCCATTGTGCTCGGTGATGCATTGGTTCTCTACAGTGTCCACATAGTGGTGTTGGCGCCACTGTCTTCTTCGGTCTTTCGGGTCCTTTTTGGGTTGCAATTGTATTAACTAGCTCTGTTTGTATTGTTCTTTGCATGGCCGCCTCCATTTATGAGGTGTGTGGTTTTGACAGTGCCTTTGAGTGGCCCATGGTCAGGATGTCTGCTTTCCCAGACTCCTGTACGACTTGCTCCCTCAGCTTTGTTGAAGTGCAGCCCTGGATTATTTGGCTGTGTATCTCTTCCCTCTCATCTTTAAAACCATACACGCTTGCTAATTTCTTAAGTCTTGTGTAAAAAGCATCAATGTATTCTTCGGGGTTCTGTCGGGCCTGGCGAAGGCGAAATATAAACAGATTGTAGTCCTTGTTCAAAGTATACATTTAGAGCAGCTGTTAGTATTCTGTGTGTCTTTGGGGTTGCTTCCATGATGATTTTGGATATTTTGTGGCTCTATTTACCCCACAAGGTGTAGGATACTGCTTGCTTTCTCTCATCTGTGACTTCTGTTGTATCGAAGAACAGTTCCAGCCTCTCTATCTGGGGACTCGTGCTGACAGAGCCCCTTCTACTACGAATGGCTTGATTGCTGGGACCTGGGAGGTCTAGACAGCTTCCCGTGGGTGGACAAATCGCTGGAAAGGGTAATGCTACATGACCTGTGGTCAGTGTCTCGTGTTTGAGTAATGGCAGGAAGCCAGTGATGCTAGCCTTTTGTACATCCTCTTTTGTTTTTACCAGTGCTTGTTTAGTATGCCACTGTCTTCTTGATACCGGTACACCAGATCTTTCAAATGTTCACTTTTGCTTTTGCCAGTACTTGTTTGGTATATCATTATTTCCATGATACCAGTTCTATTAAATGCCCTCCTATGTTTTGTTTTTTCTTATTATTTCTTTGTTGTTGCCTGTGCTTGATTATTGTGCCATGAACTTCTCTTTCAAATTTTCCCTTTTCTGTTGCCAGTGCTTGAGTATTGTGCCATTGACTTCTTGCACTTACCACTGCTTGGTGGGGGATTACCTTAACCCTCACTGGTGTCTGAGTGCTCGAGTTGTGTGAAGGAGGACAAACGAGCAGCAGCAGACCTCGAGCAGACACTCGTGAGTATGGCTGGAGACAGAGGTGGCAACCGTTAGGGAGGCACCCACTACGTATGCAGTGCCAAATCACAGCTTAAGCAGGGGTGGGTGGATGATGAACTGAGCGCGATCGCGTTTGAAGCACTGCAGGAACTGGCATACAATATGTTGTCTGAGTCAACCGTATCTCACCATTATCTACACATCTGTCCTTAATCGCCTCATCACACGAAACAGTTTCTAAAAAAAATAGTTTATCCAAATAGGGCTATTGGAGACCAAGGGTCAAAGAATTACGATCACTGTAAGGGCATGACATCACAGACTACGGGCACATTGTCCCAGAGTATTGCCAGAAACAAACATAATTAAGTCCTTGAGCTGCCTCTGCCTACAAAATTTGGGGTCCGGTAGTATGTTGAACAGAGTGCTCATTACCTGTGTAGAGATTCAATACAGCTGTCTATTTGAATATTAACTCACCCTCTCTGATGAATTTTTATCTGGACATAGGGTCAGTCCTGCAAGCAAGGCAATAATGGTTCCATTCAAATTTAGATGGTTGAGTCCAAGTTTGGCATTAAATCCTGCACAAGTATAATGGAAGGCCCTCTGCTGTTCCCGCGTTCCTGTGCTTACGGGAAGCTACCATAATTCCTGTTAAATCAAATATACTTTCAAAATTCTACATCTAGAGGAAACACAATTATTGTTACAAAAAATTACTAATAAGTACATAAAAATTATTCATAATCTTGGAAACTGGTGCCTGAAAATTTGGTGACCCAGTATAAATTGAGCCTATGTGAAATTTAAAGTATGCCAGAGTAATTCACATCACTTTGGGAATTTCGAGTTCCGGTTGGTATGCAAAATTTCTGAAATTACATCATTATGCCTTTTTGTGTAATTATGCACCTTTTGTTGTAAAAATGTTCTGTAAACCTAACAGAACGCAATCAGCCGTTATTTGCTCTGCTTTTCCTTTTACACTATTTTATTTTGGATAAAATGAGTCTTTAAAGTGACCTAAGGATTCATTACACTCTAAACTATACCGAACTGACAGTGACAAACATGCACTTCATGTAATTACAAGCAATTTCATGTCATTTTGAAAAAGATTGTGTAATGATGCAGAAGCAAATGATGAGAATTTTGCACACCCCTAGTTTTAATTCATCTGGGATTACATCCCAGAGAAACCACCATCCACACATATAAACCTCCCTTTGCCTTCCCACTTGAAGATGTAGTTGCTGGGATAGTAAAAGAGACATCCCCATCCAAATATCATTCCATTGATGCCCAAGTCTCTTGATGAAGATTGATGTAATTAAGTATGAGGAGTTGGAGCCAATCCATCTTCATTTTGGATTGTATCCCTGGAATGTTCCAGGAAAGAAGTCTTAATGTTACCCTTGAATTACGTCAGATTTGAGGGCAGCGGAGGTAACAGGATGTTCAGTAGAAACTGTAACAAACGTGACCCAAATGGAACTAATCAATTTGATTCCAGTAAAAGTAAAGGGGTAAATCTATTGGAAGCAGGAAGGGAATCAGAGGAAGGCTGTAAGATTGAACATTATGACCATACTGGGCGTTAGGAACAGAGGAAGGTGATGGATCAATAACCCCAGTGAGACTGCTTTAATTCTGCAAGATGTGCATTTTCCCCAAGCTTATCTGAATTATTAGTTTCATAGACATTGTCGTATCCCAAGAAATTTCCCCAGGTGAATTTCAACAGGTAAAAGTTGGGATAAAATTCTCGATAAATATAGATACATCCAGAATTAGTTGCAGGAAGGTAGGAATTCTACATTTTACACCCCATTTCCTGAGATAAATCTTACCACAGTGCATTGTAGAGTGGTGAATTATAGTTAGTGCAGTCTGATTAGCGAACTGAAAAGAGTCTGCAACGAGGTGTGTTACAATAGTTTGAAGGTGGTGGATAAGTTGTAAGTGAAAACTATAACTGTAACATTAGAAGTTTTAAAGTTTGTATAGTGTAAGTTTGGTTGTATAGGGGAAAAACGTTTTCCAAACTATAACTAAGATTTAACCTATATTTTTTCCTTAAATTTCAATTTGTTTTAATGTTTAATAAAAATGTGTTTCAAATTGTAGAGTCCAGTGTCACTGAATGGAGAGCTGTTATGTGGAGTGTCGTACAGTATAGTGGAGGAGAGTGTTGTAAAGTCTATTGCCGTAGAGTGAAGTATTGAAGAGTGGAATAAAGTGGAGTACAGTAGACTAGAGTGGTTTATCGTACAGTGTAGCGAAGTGCTATATAGTGTAGTGGCATGGTGTCTCATAAAGTGGAGTCAAGTATTGTAGACTGGACCAGCAAGTTGTACAGTGGACTGCCATGTCATTGAATAGAGTAGGGTGTCCTAAAGTTCATTGGAGTGTTTTAAAGTGGAGTAGGGTGAAGTAGATTGGACTATCATTGAGTGAAGCGTCAGAGTGCAGTGGAGCGGCCTATCATTGAGTGTCATGCAGTGTAGTACGGTGTAGTACAGTGGCGTAGAGTGGAGGGGCATATAGTAAAATAAAGTGGCATAGAGTGGCACAGAGTGTAGTACAGTGTTGTGGAGTGGAGTTGCATACAGTGGAGGAGAGTGCCGGACAGTGGAGCAGTGTAGAACAGAGTGTGGTACAGTGGCATAGAGTGGGATAAAGTGTAGTATAGTGGGGTGGAGTGGCATAGAGTGGAGTAAAGTGTCAGAGTGCAGTGCCAAATTCTAGACTATAGTGGCATGGAGTGCAGTAGAGTACAGTGGAGTGACGTAGCATACAGTTGAGTAAAGTGTCATAAATTGGATTACTGTGTTGTACAGTATTGCAACGTGTTGTAGCCTACATTAGAGTAGAGTGGCATTAGTCTAGTTGAGTTCTGTATACTGGAGTGGTGTACCGTACAGTGTGGTAGAGTGGGTTGGCATACAGTATTATAGAGTATAATGGCACAGAGTAGAGTTGCATAGTGTACAGTAGTGTGTCAAACAGTGCATATAGTGGATTGTACGGTAGTGCCAACTGAGGTCGAGTCTCGTACAGTGGAATAAATTCAAGTGGAGAGGTGTAACATATTTTGGGGTAAAATATAATAGAATCTATTGGCATGTCCTAGAGTAGAGTGCTGTGGAGTGTGGTGGCGTAGAGTAGGTAGTAAATTGTTATCAATTGGGCGGGATCTTGTATAATAGCTGTGGCTGAAAGTATAGAAAAGCATTGTATAGTGGAATAGAGTGTTATACAATGGAGTGCATGGGCCACCGTGTGGAGTATAATGTTGGTCAGTGGAGTCTATGGGGATATAGTGGAGTAGAGTGTTGTAGAATGCCATAAAGTGTAGTAGACTTTTATTGAGTGGAGTTGTATAGCATAAAGGAGAGTGCCATACAGTGGAGAAGCATAGAGTGAAGTGGCTTACACTGTAGTGGCATAGAGTGGATTTATGTAAAGCGCAGTAGCATACAGTGAAATGACCTACTGTAGAATACGTACAGTGGGATGTAGAAGAGTGGAGTGGCATAGAGTGGAATAGTATACAGTGGAGTGGTGTACTGTGGAGTAGACTGGAGTAGGTTAAAGTGGATTAGCGTAGAGTGAAGAGGAGTAGCATAGAGTTAAGGAAACTGTTATAAATTGGAGTTGAATAGAGTACATTGGAGTGCTGTGTTGTACATAGTTGGAAACTGTTGCAGAGAGGAGTACAGTATTGTACAATAGAGTGTACAGGCATAGAGTTGAGTACAAATTTGGAGAGTGGAGTGTACAGGGATACAGAGGGGTAGAGTCTAATAAAGTGGTATAGAGTGTAGTAGAGTTTTATAGAGCGGAGCTATATAGAGTGGAGGAGAGTATACTGGAGTGACATAAGTGGAGTAGTTTATAGTGGAGTGTCATACAGTAGAATAGCGTAGAGTGGAGTGGTGTAGACTGGAATAACATATAGTGGAGCAGTGTAAACTGGAGTGGCATACGGTGGGGTAGCATAGACTGGAGTGGTGTACAGTGGATTAGCATTGAGTGGATTGGCGTGCACTGGAAAGCCGTAGAGTTGAATAGCATGCTATTGGAGGGGCCTTCAGGTGTACACTGTAGTGACATACAGTGGAGTTACTTACAGTGTAACAGCATAGAATGGACTGGTGTAGAGTGGAGTTGTGTACAATGTAATAGGGTACAGTGAAGTGGCATCGAGTGGAGTGCAGTACAGTGGAGTGGCGTAGAGTGTAATAGCATATAGTGGAGTGGCGTACTGTGGAATAGCATGGAGTGGAGTGTCATAGAGTGGAGTGTTATACAGTGGACTGGTGTAGAGTATAATATGGTATAGGCGAGTGGTGTAGGCTGGAGTGGTGTACAGTGGAGTGGGGTAGAGTGGAACAGCATAAAGTCGAGTGGCAAACGGTGGAGTGGAGTGATGTCCAATGGAACAGCATAGAATGAAGTGGCGTACAGTGGAATGGGTTAGAGTGGAATGCCATCCAGTAAAGTGGCAAAGATTGAAGTTGCATACTGTTTAATAGCGTAAAGTAGAGTTGCATACAGTGGAATAGTGTAGAGTGGAGTACAGTGAAGTGGCATAGAGTAGAATAGCATTGAGTGTATTAGCATACAGTGGAGTGGGATAGAGTGGAATATCATACAGTGGAGTGGAGTGGCGTCCAATGGACTAGCATAGAATGAAGTGATGTGGATTGGTGTACACTGGAGTGGAGTAGCTTATAGTGGAGTGGTATAAAGTGGAATGGTGTATAATAGAGTAGTGTAGAGTGGAGTGGCATTCACTGAAGTAGAGTAGAGTGGTGCACAGGGTAGTGGCATACAGTGAATTAGCATACAGTGGTGTTGTGGAGTGGTACACATTGAAATAGCGTGAAGTGGGGTAGTGTACAGTGGAATAGCATATAGTTGAGTAGCGTATAATAGAGTGGCAAACAATGTAGTGGCGTATAGTGGAGTTCCATATAGTGTAATACCATAGAGATGAGTTGTGTACAGTGTAATTGCATAGAGTGGAGTGTCGTAGAGTGGACTAGCATAAACTGGAGAGGTGTACAGTGGATTGGCATACAGCGGAGTATTATACATTGGAGTAGTATAGAGTGCAATATTGTATTAGCTTACAGTCGAGTGGTACACAGGAGAGTTGTGTAGACTGGACTGGTGTACAGTAGATTGGGGTAGAGTGCAATAGCATAAAGTGGAGTCACATACAATGGAGTGACGCCCAGTGAAATAGCGTAGAATAGAGCTATGTACAAAGGAGTGGGCTAGATTGGAATGCCATACAATAGAATGGCGAAGACTAAAGATACGTCTTGTGTAACAGCACAGAGTGGAGTGGTGTAGATTGGAAAAACAGAGTGGAATAGCATACCGTGGAGTGTAGTAGACTAGAGTGGTGTTCAGTGGGGTAGGTGCAGAAGCCTGCACTGCTGTCAGAAAGAGCAGCTCCCTCTCTGTGAGAGCAACTGTTTCCTCTGTCTCCCTGTCTGCATCTCCGCAGACATAGCTGGAGCCAGTCCTGGGGGTCACCTGGGCCATCTGTGGTTCCTCGAGGGGGTCTGTGCTGCTCCCTCCAACTAAAACAGCCCCAGGTGGTGGTGGCCCTTGGGGCTGCATATACAAATGCATATTTCCCCCGGGGACCACCACCTCCCCGTGGCATAAAATTGCAGAAATGTCCTGGGGAGGTCGTGGTCCCCGGGGCTCTGCAAAGCCCAATAGGGGGGCCTCATGCACCCCTCTTCTTATTTATCCCATGTCCCTAGGACCTGGCCTATCCAGGGGCTTTAAAAAAAACAAATGTGGGAGCCCAGTTTGTTTTTTATAAACTTTTTTGCAGAGAATTTTGTGAATTTTCAGCAAAAAAAATGCTTTTTTACCCTAGCGGAGTCCCACTGGGACTCCAACACCAAAGGTAAGGGGTCAGAGTGCCTCTACCCTGGCCACATTTCTTTATTTTACACTTCCTGGTTGAAGTGTTGGCAGCCAATCAGAGCTGTGCATTTCCCTGCACATGCTCATCATTATTTGCAAAGTCGTCAGGGAGGATCAGCGTCCCTAGATATACAAATTTAATTTCCTTTTAATATCTCCAAAACTACTGGATGGATTTACACCAGATAAACAAAAGCGTATTCTGCATACCGAAAGATAGCTTTTTGCCAAATTTGGTATAATTCCCTCCAGTGGTTCGGTCTGTAGTCGGGTCTAAAGGTCCTATGGGAATTAAAATGGGAAATGCACTTTTTTTATCCTTCATTTTTATTTGCCCCTGATTGATGGATCACCCGGAAACGTTTTGTGTGCAAAAAGAATAACCGGGACACTTTTTTGTGGAACATTTCGTGAAGATTTGTCAAACAGTGCCAAAGATTTAGGCAAGTAAAAAAACGCTTTTTTGGTCCTAACTGCAACTACCTAGTGACTACCACCACTAGGTAATATATATATACATACATACACAAAGGTCTCTTCATATTTCAAAAAAGGACTCCAGACACTCTGTGTGCGTGTGAAGTTAATATTTATTCCAATACGTTGGAAACACCAGAACACGTTTCAGCAACAAAGCCTTTTTCAACCATTTTTTTCTGCTATCTTACTTGTATATAAATCCAACACCTGCGTGCTCTCTTTGCGCTCGTCATTATAAACATAAAAAAAATACTTCAAAACAAAGACGTTTGTCTATATGTGGCACATACAGCATAGCGCCATGGAGACACCGCTGGCGATCTGGAGCTGACCGGCAACGCCGTACAGCAGTGGGGATATCTATCTATCTATCTATCTATCTATCTATCTATCTATCTATCTATCTATCTATCTATCTATCTATCTACCAAAAACGAAAGGGTGAGGCCCAGTTCCAGATAACTTCCATGCTTCTATTCAAAATAAAAATAGCATCTCTCACAGGGTCCAGATGTTTTTTGGCTGGAATGCCTTGATTACAGGAAAGTGAATTCAGGTGTTCACAAAGCAACTGCTTTTAAATCATAGCTCATGACTCAAAAATGTTAGCATATGTCTCCCATAGTGCACTGTTAGTTTTCTCATTATTTACTGTAAGGTTTCATCATAATCCCTCCCTCTCATCCCTTTCTCACCTCTGTATCTGAATATCTCAGGATAAATTTCAGAACTTGTATGGAGGCAAGCGGGTCATACCCCTGCGCTTCAATATGAAATTCCTTCTGCAACCTCCATCAGGGACCCCATCTCAGCAGGGCAGCCTCAGCTTAATGGGTGGAGTATCCCAATGTAATATTGCAACAACCAAAAATGAAATGCTGAGGCCCAGTTCCAGATACCTTCCAGGCTTTTATTCAAAATAAAAATAGTAGCTCCCACAGAGTCCTGACGCGTTTATGCTGGAATGCCTTGATCACAAGAAAGTGCTTTCAGGTGTTTGCAAAGCAAGTGCTCCTGATTCATATCTCACATGCGTCAATAATTTTAGCATACATTTCTCATAATGCAGTTAGGCCCTCATTATAACATTGGCGGTATATACTGCCTACCACTGCGGCGACGGCCGCCAAAAGACCGTTGTGGCGGCTACCAGCCGTCAGCTGTATTATGACCACAGCCGGATTTCCACCAGAAGGATGGTGGAAATTATGACCCTTGATATGGCCTGGCAGTATTCTGCATACTGAAAGAAAGCTTTTTGCCAAATTTGGTATAATTCCCTCCAGTGGTTCGGTCTGTAGTCGGGTCTGTCTCATCTCCTGCCGGAGGACCCCCTCACAAAAGGTAAGTTGGGTGCTCCGACAGGGGAGGGGGGGTATTTTGTGTGTGTGTGTGTGTGTGTGAATGTGCATGTGTGAATGCAGGGGTGTGTTGCGTGTTGTATGTGTGTGCATGTATGGATGTGTGAGTGCATGTATGTTGTGTTTTGTGAATGCCTTTGTGCTTGTATGTATGCAAGTGTTGGTGGATGTATGTGAATGGATGTCTGCATGCGGAGCAGAATGTGGGAATGAGTGTGTGAATGTGTGTGTGAATGAATGTGCATGAGTGAAGGGGGGTCTGGAGAGGAAGGAGGGGGAGGAGGGGAAGTCTCCTATCAGTGACAGGGAAGGGATTCCCTGTCACTGATAGTGCCTACCGCCATTGTTTTAGTGGCGGTAAGGAAGCCATGAAAACCATGGCGGTAGGCAGGGTCATAATCCAGCACGCAGGCTAGTGACGGCCGCCGGGCTGGAGACTAAAGTCTCCAGCCCATTGGTCATTACCGTAGTGGCTGACGGTGTGGTACACTGGCGGTTTGGCTTGAGCCAAACCGCCAATATCTTAATATGGAGAAAAGTACCGCCAGCCTGTTGGTAGTACCTTCCTCCATATTAACGCAGTCCGCCGGGGTCATAATGACCCCCTTCGTTTTCTCATTCTTTATTGCAGTGTTTTTCATCATAATGATGCATAGTAGTGTTAAAAAATCCACACACAATTTGCTAAATAATTACAGAGCCTCAAATGTCATAATGAAATAGCCACGTGCTTACTTTGATCGGGCTATCCGCCCTATTTGAGGCCTGCCTGCATTCTGGGGTTTGTTACCGCTGTCACCCATGGGCAGAGTAGCCATAGCCAAAATGCTGATCCTCCCTAGATATTTACACTACTTTGCAGCGTTGCCCATTGTACTCCCTCATTCATTTTTTAAAACACTGCAGAGTTTGTTAACTGATCTCCTATGAGGGAAGGACAGACGCGGGGCGTTAGCCACGACGCAATGTCCACAGGACAGTGGTGGCCTGAGTATGCCAAATCTTGAACTCTATTATGCTGCGGCACAGCTGCAGTGGCCACTCCAATGGTTGCAGGACCGTCGCATGGCGGAACAAAGTGTTATACACAATTCCCTAGCACTGATACCAATATACACTTGGTTAGCTGATAGGACACGGCCCGATCTTAGTGGCAACATCCTAATGGATGCAGCCAAAACATGCTGGTTGAGATACATACACGGCAACCAGCCCAATATACCTTACTCACTGCTGACATTAATATCGCATCTACCTAAGGCCCGCGCTGTGCTCGAGCATCACAGTATGGTTCCGTGGAGGGTGGCCAACCATGAGAGGGCGGGAGACTTCCTCTTAACAAAAACACTACTAACGTTTGATGAACTGAAGGACAATACGGACCTACACGCAGGCGCTTTTCTGACATACTGCGCAATCAGACACCTAATACAGGATGCATGGAACATGGGGGACACAGAACCACAATCTTCCCAGCTACTCACACTGATACTATCCACAACTGAAACCAAACACATGATATCTAGGCTGTACAGTGCCCTGTTGACTGCAGCTTGCTTGAGTTTAGAGTCTGTTCGAACTCGGTGGGATGGCGTACTCACCAGCCCCTTGTCACAGAGGGCCTGGGACGCAGTGCTTTCTACCGTTAAACACGCTTCACGCAACCCTAGGTTTTGCTACACCCAATTCAATTACTTGCACCAATCCTACCTCTCTCCATTACGAATTAAGCGAATGTTCCCTAAGAGAGATCCAACATGCCCCTGATGTGCAGTACTAGAAGTAAACTTTTATCATATGGTATGGGACTGCCCACCACTGATAACAGCTTGGCAACAAATAATCAAATCTACATCCGAAATAACTGATCACACTCTAGTGTCCAGCCCGGAGTCCAGTCTATTAGGACTGCACCAACGTGCTAAAGGCGACAAGCAAATACACAGATTCATTGACCTTGCATTTATCAGATTTAAGCGCTTAAAAGCCACACTTTGGAAGGCGCCCTATACCCCAACTCACGTTAAATGGCTATGAGACTTACTACAATGGTCTCAGGCGGAGGCGCGGACGCTGTGCCAACTGCAGTCCAAAGGCTTAACAAGAGGAAGTTGCAAAATGTGGGACGCATTCATTGTAAAGTTGGAAGCCAAAAACGACACGCCTCCCCCCTGAGCATACAAGCGTAACCAAACCATATCCTGTATATATTATAGTGATTAGATTGGTCAGGTAAACAAGAGCCTTCACCCTAATATCTCAAGGACCCCCACTACTAGCGGGATAACCCACTGGACAAGATCTAGATTCCCGGGACACTATTGCACATGCTCCCCATGAATAACCAGTAATACAGTTTGCATCCCAGATTTGGGTCTCCCAATGGGTAAGAGATCACACAGCTCACAATATGCTGCTGATTTACACATTCACCTCTCCCCGATCACTTAATCTTGTATCTATGCTACAATTCACTGATGGTAATACCTTCTCTTAATACAGTAGTCCAACCATGGCAGCATTGTTCAATTGTATCATCTGTTGTAATTGTTTTCCTGTCATTGCCTATGTTTAGGCATGTCACTATATGGAGGCATTAAAACGAATAAAAAAAGATTTACAAATAAAATGAAATAGCCACGTGCTTTCAAATACTGTTTATGTGCTTTTTTTAAAACATCACTTTACCAGAGCTGCTGCCATGATTACATTACAAATACTCGCGCCCTGAGGTAACTATAACTTGCCTCCCAGCCATGCATAGTTTTTCCTTCAATATCAGGACTGCTAATGTTTCATTGATATTTTTATTGACCTTATAAAAGTTGTTCGAGTGCTGTCATATCTTGGGTAATTAGCAGTGCATGGCTACAGAGTGAGTTATAGTTACCTTAGGCTGTGAGTTATAGTTACTTGAAATAACTCTAATTATAACTGCTGAATTTCTCTGGTTTTGTGCTAGAAAATTCAGAACCTAACTATATTGTCCTTGGAACCTTTGATTTTTAAGTGAATTTCTATTTTCGAACTATAACGCCCCTGTAACCTTTGTTTTTTTAGTGAATTTCCATGTTTTTTTAAAGTAAAGTAATTTTCAAAATAATTACTATGGGGGTCATTACAACATTGGCGGTAAAAGCCGCTTACCGCCGTGCAGAAGACTGCCAACACACCACAGTGGATGCGGAATTCCGCCACGGTCATTATGACCCACAGCTCGGAATCCGCCAAAATTTAGACACCCACACAAGTCCGCCACACCAAAGGTCAGTGATAAACTGGCGAAAACAAAACCTCCACCATCACGCCAACAGGAATACGCCCACACTATCATGACCCACGAATCCACGCGGTGGTCTTTCAACTGCGGTATTCCATTGGCGGTACACACCGCTGCGCTCAAAATACGCACACATTTACAAAACACTACCACATTGGACAATTCGAAATACACACACCTGATACACATACACACACCACTCCCACACACCCAATACAATATAAAACACACACCCACATCACCCACAAACCTCTACTACCAAAAATTCAGAAAGAAGGCCAGAGAGAGACACCACAATCTACAAACAAGCATCCACAGGCACTCAATACCATCACCCACATAATATCCACGCACCTCACACAACACACCACTAAATATCACCCCACACATCACAACACACACCAACCCACACATCACCCACACCAAGTAATGGCACGGCAAAGACACCCCAGGTTTTCTGAGGAGGAGCTCAGGGTCATGGTGGAGGAAATCATCCGGGTAGAGCCACAGCTATTCGGAGCACAGGTGCAGCACACCTCCATAGCTAGGAAGATGGAGCTATGGCGAAGAATAGTGGACAGGGTCAATGCAGTGGGACAGCACCCAAGAAATCGTGATGACATCAGGAAGAGGTGGAACGACTTACGGGGGAAGGTGCGTTCCGTGGTCTCAAGACACCACCTTGTGGTTCAGAGGACTGGCGGCAGACCCCCACCTCCTCCCCAACAACTAACAACATGGGAGGAGCAAGTCTTGGCTATTCTGCATCCTGAGGGCCTCGCAGGAGTAGCTGGATGAATGGACTCTGGTAAGTCAAATCTTTAATACCATATCCCCCACTCTACCTGCATGCCATCACATACCCCCACCCTGCCCTCACCCCCATCACTCCAACTCCTCACAAATGTACCAATATCACAAACCACCCATCCCAACACCAAGCCCTGCATGCAACAACAAAGCATGGACACCCATCACCAAAGCATGGCCACTGCACATACCCATACACCCCCCTAAACCATCATCACACAAGGTCCCACACAGGAACGCAAGCACTGGGGTACACGGTCACCCACCCATTGCACACCATGGCACACACAGATGCAATAATCATGCTTTTACACCCCTGCAGGACCCCTACCCAACGTCACTGGACAGGAGGGTCCAGATATGTCCACACCACCAACAGAAGTGGCCCACAGTGATGACAGCAGCTCTGTCCAACTGGATCTAGACGACCAGCCTGGCCCATCTGGGACCTCGGACAGTTGGTTCCCCTGACACAGTCACAGACTACCACAGAGCTTCCCCCCTCTGGAAACACCAGCACAGCACCCACCCAGCGGACCCATACCTCTGTCCCCAGGACACGTCAATCAGCAGTGTGTCCACCACTACAGGGAACCCAGGCTAACCCACCACCCCAACAACAACAGGGACCTGGGGGCAGTGGCAGTGGGCACACGGTTCAGGGGACAGAGGCCCAGGGAAACAGGGGAACTGGGAGGGCTGCTGTGCAACAGGGGGAGGACAGGCCCAGGGAACCCACTCTCCACGAGGCCCTCTCCAACATCATGGGAGCCTACCATCATTCCCAGGAGACGATGGCAACGGTACTGGCCAAGTTTCAGGAGACCCAGCGGCTGCAGGAGGAACAGTATTTGGGCTTCAGGGAGGAACTCAAATCCATCAATTCCACCCTGGGCACCATCGTAGAGGTGCTGAAGGAAGTCCTCAACACCAGGAGGGACACTGTGGCACAACAAGGGGCCCCTGACACTAGCCTGGACGATGAACTGCCCACCACCTCCGCCGGCGCTAGTGGACAGGAGGCACAGCCACAGGACCACCACACCAGCACCCCACCCCCTGCAGATGGAGAACCACTCCGCAAACGGTCCCTGAGATCCAGGACAAAGACAGAGAACGATGCCAAGACCCCCGCCAAGAAATGAGACCACCCTGATTGTCATCCTTTTGTCCCATCTTGTCACCCAGTCCATCCTCAAACTGCCCAAGCTCCACTTCCTATGCCCCTTTGGACAATGCACCTGTGTGAATAATAGCTTGGACTCTGCCATGGACATTCCTCCACCATCACCCCTCACCATTTTACAACCCCCTCCAATATTGAGCACTTAAATAAACACCCTTAAAGCACAAAACAATCTGGAGTCTGTCTGTGATTTCAAATTAGTGTATTAGCAATTACAGTGACAAAATGCTCTTTCAAATGTAATGTCAACATACCTATGTCACACAGCTTTAGTCCATGAGGAAACAAAGCAGATGTTACACAGTGGGACCCACATCTGTGAAATTGTAAGGGAAAACGAAAACTCAGTGACCATACACTGGGTGAAAAGGACAGAGAGTAGAGAGGTAGTAGTGTTAAAGTATATGTAGCAGGCAGGTTTGTCTTCTTACCTGTGTCTCACTGGAAGTATTGCAGGATCACCGAGTTCCTGTTGTCAATGTCCTCTTCTTCTGCTTCCTCGTCTTCACTGTCCACAGGCTCCACAGCTGCCACAACACCTCCATCTGGACCATCCTCTTGCAGAAAAGGCACCTGTCGTCGCAAAGCCATGTTGTGAAGCATAAAGCAGGCCACGATGATCTGGAACACCTTCTTTGGTGAGTAGAATAGGGAACCACCTGTCATATGTAGGCACTGGAACCTGGCCTTCAGGAGGACAAAGGTCTGCTCTATAATCCTCCTAGTTCGCCCATGGGCCTCATTGTAGTGATCCTCTGCCCTTGTCCTGGGATTCCTCGTTGGGGTCAGTAGCCATGACAGGTTGGGGTAGCCAGAGTCACCTGCAAATGGTGAGGGACAACTGTTAGACACACACTAACTCTTAGGGATATCCCCAGACCCAGACAACTATTCCCACTGATTTGGTTCCAGGTGCTCACCTAATAGCCACACACGGTGCCTCTGGAGTTGCCCCATCACATAAGGGATGCTGCTATTCCGCAGAATATAAGCGTCATGCACTGAGCCAGGGAATTTGGCATTTACATGGGAGATGTACTGGTCTGCCAAACACACCATCTGCACATTCATCGAATGGTAACTCTTCCGGTTTCTGTACACCTGTTCACTCCTGCGGGGGGGGGACCAAGGCCACATGTGTCCCATCAATGGCACCTATGATGTTGGGGATATGTCCCAGGGCATAGAAGTCACCTTTCACTGTAGGCAAATCCTCCACCTGAGGGAAAACTATGTAGCTCCGCATGTGTTTCAGCAGGGCAGACAACACTCTGGAGAACACGTTGGAAAACATAGGCTGGGACATCCCTGATGCTATGGCCACTGTTGTTTGAAATGACCCACTTGCAAGGAAATGGAGTACTGACAGCACCTACACTTGAGGGGGGATTCCTGTGGGATGGCGGATAGCTGACATAAGGTACGGCTCCAACTGAGCACACAGTTCCAGGATTGTGGCACGATCAAGCCTGTAGGTGATGATCACATGTCTTTCCTCCATTGTCGGCAGGTCCACCAGCGGTCTGTACACCGGAGGATGCCGCCTTCTCCTCACATGCCCCAGCGGACGGTGCCTATGGAGGAGAACAGCGAGCACAGAGTCAACCAACTCTGAGGTACATAAACACAGCTTACTCAGAAAACTATTCATAAAACTAAATTTGCCTGTGTGAGTGTTGAGCCAAGGCCTAGGTATGTGTGATGCAGTTAAAAATAAAGCCATGTGGGCCCCTAAAATGTCGGCTGCCTGACCTGTAAAGTGGGACAATGGGATATGAGGTAACTGCGCTGGCGTTGTACACCGTTGCGGTAGGCGGTCGAAGACCGCAGCACAATTCTGCATTTGTTAACATTGGACCCTATGGGTCCCAGGAGCCAATGACGATGTACGCCAGCGGTGACAGTGCACACCGCCGCGGAAGTGACTGACATTTTCTATCTGTTCAATCACTCGATACCTGATCTTCGACAGGAGAGGACCTACATTGCAAGTGCTGCTGTGACCTCAGTCTGGAAGAGACAATGGCTCGTGCGTCTGGGGAAAGGGCCCCTGCCTTGAGCATGGAGGAGTTGGAGAAACTCATGGATGGGGTCCTCCCCCAGTACACGCTACTCTACGGTCCTCCAGACAAACAGGTAAGTACACTGGGAGCATGCTGTATAGGCAATGCCTGTGTGGAGTGGTGTGGATGAAAGATAGGGGTGGGGGAGAATGAGGCACGCATGAAACGACGGTGAGTGCATGTGCCACATGGCAAGGGTAGGGATGCAGGACAATGACTGTGACGGTGCAGTTGGTAATAACTTCTCTTTTTCCCCTGTACAATTCCTGTAGGTCAGCGCCCACTAGAAGAAGGATATTTGGCGTGCCATCGCCAAGGACGTCAGGACCCTGGGGGTCTACCACAGACGGAGCACCCACTGCCAGAAAAGATGGGAGGACATTCATTGCTGGAGCAAGAAGACGGCAGAGGCCCAGCTGGGGATGGCCTCCCAACGTGGGAGGGGTGCCCGTCGTACCATGACCCCCCTGAGGTTCAGGATCCTGGCGGTGGCGTACCCGGAGTTGGATGGGTGCTTGAGGGCATCACAGCAGCAACAAGGGGGTGAGTACACTCTCATTCAGCTGATTCAGCGCGCATTGTAGGTGTCTGGGTGGGGGAGGTGGGCTGTGGGTTCCGCTAGGTCGGGGCGAGTTTGCTAGTTAAGTCCCCTTTTTTAGGCAGACCCTGTGGCACCCCACCCCACATGGGTACAGTGCCAACTACACTTAGTCAGGCTCCTGTGACATCCATGTGTGCAGAAATCGGCCATAGCATTGTAAGCCATGTCCCAGTGGACCCCAAGTGCGCGGCGTAGTGCCGGGGGCTTCTGTGTCTGTCATGCCAACGGTAGCGGTATTGCATGCACTCAACATGTCTTTCTTCTGTCTCCCCCCCTTTTTGTGGTCTCCCTGTACTTGTGTGCATTAGCAGCATCAGGCGGAGGAGCAGTGGCACCCGAGCAGGAGGGAGCTGCATCCCACATGGCCCTGGAGGATGAGACTACGGACTCCGAATTCACCAGTGGGACAGAGGGCGAGGGGAGCTCCACAGCGGGGACAGGAGCTGAGACAAGCGATACGGACTCCTCTGACGGGAGCTCCCATGCGGTGGCAGGCCCATCTGTGCCTCCCGCCTCAACAGGTACAGCCGCCACCCCCCCCTCCAGCACCACCCTCCCAGCAGCCCCTCAGCCTTTGCCCCGTGCCCGCTCACCCAGGAGGGTGGGCATCAGCTTCGCCCCAGGCACCTCAGCCCCTGCCCCTGTCATCCCTGCTGCCCTCAGTGAGGAGGCCATTGACCTCCTCAGGTCCCTCACTGTTGGGCAGTCTACCATTCTGAATGCCATCCAGGGTGTAGAGAGGCAGTTGCAACAAACCAATGCATTCCTGGAGGGCATTCATTCTGGTTAGGCAGCCCTTCAGCGAGCTTTTCAGACTCTGGCCTCAGCACAGATGGCAGCCATTGTCCCTGTCTCTAGCCTCCCTCTCCAACTTCCTTCACCCAGACCCACACCCCTGTACCTCAGCCTTTCCCAAGCACACCATCAGACCAGCATGCACACACCTCAGCACACAAAGGAAGCTCAGGCAAACATTAGCACCACACATCCCACAGGCACTCACGCAAGCATCAGACACATGCAGACATACCAACATCCACTGCCTCCACTGTGTCCCCCTCCTCCTTGTGTCCCTCATCCCTCCCTGTCTCGTCTCCACTCACACCTGCATGCACTACATCTTCAGCCGCTACGTCCATCACCAGCACACCCGCTGGTACACCCCGCTCACGTGCAGTCACCACCCACACTATCATTCACACATCCCCTGTGTCCTCTCCCAGTGTGTCTATGAGGCCACCTCCCAAGGTACACAAACGCAGCCACACAGCCACCCAACAGCCATCCACCTCACGACAGCCTCTAGCCCATGCACCTTCATCCAAAGTCAGCAAACACACACCTCCTGCGACCAATACCTCTTCCTCCACTCCCAAACCCCCTCCATCTACCCGTCCCAGTGTTCCTAAGAAACTTTTCCTGCCCAACCTTGACCTCTTTCCCTCACCTCCCCCACCCAGTCAGTTTCCTAGGGCCTGACTCTCCAGGTCCCAACCTGGCACCTCAGCCAAAACATAGGCGGGACCAGTGGTGCCAGTAGTCACCGGATTATGGAGTGCACCAGGCAGCAGGGCAGGCAGTGTGGCAAGGAACCACAGCACAGACAGTCCCCCACCTGTCAAGCATCAAAAGTTGGCCAGTGCCCGGCGGGAGAGGGGGAAGACACCAGCCACCAAAGCCGCTCCCAGGGGTACAGTTGGGATTGTGGATCAGCTGCAACACCTTCCAAGGTGGGGAAGGGGCACAAGAAAAATCGGCAAGTCTGGTAAGATCAGCGCGGCGGAGAAGACCGCCAGCAGCCCCGCTGCCCAGGAGGCGACCGCCAGCAGCCACACTGCCCCAGACAGGACAGCCAGCAACAGCCTAGCTGCCCAGGAGGCGACCGCCAGCAGCCCCACTGCCCCAGACAGGACCGCCAGCAGCAGCCCCGTTGCCCAGGAGGTGACCGCCAGCAGCCCCACTGCCACAGAGAGGACCGCCAGCAGCTGAACCGCTGCCAAGGACACCGCCGCCACAAGCACCGCTGCCAAGGACACCGCCGCCACAAGCACAGCTGCCACAAGCACCGCAGGCCCATGAGCGCCAAAAGCTCTGATGCTACTGAGGCCGCCACGAACAGGATGAACCAGTGGAGACTGTTATCCACTACCTCTGTCCTTGGCAGGATGAAGCACTCTGGGCACAAAGCCCCCTCCAGAACCAGTGGAGATTGACATCCACTACCTCAGTCTTTGGCAGGTTGAAGCACTCTGGGCACAAAGCCCCCACCTCAGTCCTTGGCAGGATGAAGCACTCTGGGCACAAGGCCCCCTCCAGAACCAGTGGAGATTGACATCCACTAGAGAGACTGTGGCTTTGCACTCCCCAGGATAAAGCAGTGGGCAAACAACCCACTGTAGAGACTTGAGAGACTGTGGCTTTGCACTCCCCAGGATTGAACAGTGGGCAACCCACCCACTGTAGAGACTTGAGAGACTGTGGCTTTGCACTCCCCAGGATTTAACCTGAGGTCCCTGTTTTATTTCTATCTGATGCCCCTGCAGTGTTCTCTCCGTCTTGTTCGGGTATCTTGTGTGGGCCTCGCCCATGCCTTTTGGGCCCAGTGATCAACAGACTATGATGGTGGACTCCCTTGGACTTATGTTCTTGGTGTATTTAATTGTATATAGTGTAAATGTATATATTTGTAAATATTTTTGATGTATGTAATTGAATATATCACAATTTTTCTACTCATTTCCTTTTGTCCTTGCATTCTTCCGGGGGGGGGGGGGGGTGGGGGTGTAACTGTGATGTATCATGATGTATTAGCGTGTGAGTGGGTGGGGGTGGGGGTGGGGGTGTTGCGTGTGTGTGTCACTGTTTTTCCCTCCCCCTCCCCTGTGTTGTAGGTGCAGTACTCACCGTGGTCTTCGCCACCGGCGTTCGTGCTCCTGGTAGAGGAGCAGGAATATAAAGGCTGGAAAAATCTGGAGTTCTGGTTCCATGACGTCCTGGCTCCTCGTGGGGTGTGCAGAGGTGAGCGTTTTCCCTTCGAAGTCCTGTTTTCGCCGTGTTTTTGTTCACGGTGAATCTGCCCCGGAAAAGGTGGCGGATTGGTGGGTTGTAATTCTGTGGGCGGTACATTGTCCTCCGCCTGTCTGTTGGCGGTGACTGCCGCTGTGTTTGTTTGTACCGCTGTGGCGGTCGGAGTGTTAAAGTGGCTGTCTATGTTGGCGGTTTCCGCCACGGTCGTAATTCCATTTTTTTTACCGCCGGCCTGTTGGCGGTCTTACCGCTGCTTTAACACTGACCGCCAAGGTTGTAATGACCACCTATATCTATTTCTACATAATTAACTATATGTTAATCCAATCACCGCCATGCACAGCTTTGGCCGTGTGCGGTGGGGGTTGGCCACAGGGCCTGTCTCTCTGGGTGTGAGAAGGGGTGTGAGAAGAGTGTCACTGGATGTGAGAGTGTCTGTCTGGGTGTGAGAGTAGGTGTGAGTGGATGTCTCTTGGTGTGAGAGTGTCTGCAAGGGTGTGGGTGTACGAAAGTTTGAGTCTGTCTGTGAGTGGGTGCATGAGTGTCTAAGTGGGTCTGTGAGTTGGTGCGTGAGTGTTTGAGTAGGTCTGTGAGACGGTACATGATTCTCTGAGTGGGTCTGTGAGAGGGTACATGAGTCTCTGAATGAGTCTGTGAGTTCACAAGTTTCTGAGTGAGTCTGTGCATGAGTCTGAGTAGGCCTGTGAGTGAGGGCGTGAATGTCTGAGAGGGTCTGTGAGTGGGTGCATGAATGTCTGAGTGGATCTGTGAGTGGGGGCATGAGTGTCTGACTGTGTCTGTGAGTGGGTGCATGAATCTCTGAGTGCGACTGTGAGTGGTTGTGTGAGTGTATGTGTGGGTGCGTCAGTAGCTGTGTGAGTGACTCGTTCACAAAGGAACCTCACCTGCCATTTTATCCAACAAGAGTCCACAATTTTGCCTAAAATATCTACCCAAGTGGAGTTCTTTCTGTCTCCTTGGCTAAATGTCCAGTAGGTATTCTACACTACAGCTGTGTAATGGAGCACAAAGAAATGTCATGTGTGTGCTGTTTGGCAACATGATTGTTCCTGTTGCCTCTTTCTCTAGAAGTCCGTAATAACATGAATCCTCCCACAAAGAAGACAACAATACTGCAAAGACAAATCTCTCCCAAACCATGGTAATTCCTCTTATCTCTATAAAGCAAGTGCTTCTTTGTTTTGTGGAATTGTTCTCATATTCCTCCACTTGAAGAATGTGCCACCACAATCGGCAGGAAACACACTGTGGGCCCTTTGGTATGCTGTCCTACAACCTGGTAAAATGCAGGAAGATCTTTGCATACTACTAAGTGGACAGTGTGAAGCCAAGCAGGCACAGTTTCCTGGTGATTTGCACATTTAGATACTCAAAGCAATTTAAAGGGAGCACAATGGACTCTAGAGGAAGGGGGCTGCATGGCCCCTACTGGGGCCTATTTTGGCCCTGGGCACTCCATCCCTTGGGGTCCAGCCATAAACAAAGGGAGGAGGGGGGGCTGAATGCCCCCCCCCCCCATTGCTGATTATGGCCCTCTGGACCTGATCGCCTGGGGCCCAGCCTTAATTCAATAGGGGGGGCATGTGGCCACCCTCCCTGGGCCGCTTTTGACCCCATCCCCCAGGGCCCAGCCATGTCTCCTGGTTGACCCCAGGACACCCAGTGTGCAATGGGACTGCGAGCCCGGCGTTGCCATTGCACAGAGGGAGCTGTTAAACATGCAGCTCCTTGTGTGCAAGGGCAATCGTTTCATCTCCTTCCCTGCCTGCATCTCTTTCACACACTCTCTCTCTCTATATATATATTTTTTTGGTTTTTTTTTTTTTTTTTGACTCGTCTATATCTTTGGCACCGTTTGACAAATCTTCACAAAATTTTCCAAAAGAAGTGCCCGGTGATCCTTGCTGCACACAGAAAGTTTTGGGGTGATCTGTCAAGTAGGGGCAGAGAAAAAGGGGGGATCAAAAAGTTGAGTTTCCCATGTTAATTCCTATAGGGCCTTTAGACACAACTACAGAACGAATCACTTAACGGAATTACACCAAATTTGTCAGAAAACTAGCTTCACTTATTTGGTGTAAATCAGTTTAGTAGTTTTTGAGAAAGGGAAAATACATTTGTATATCTAGGGCCCTGGATCCATTGCAATGTCTTCATGAATAATGATGAGCTCTTGCAGGGAAATGCAGAGCTCTGATTGGCTACCAACACTTCAAACCAGGAAGTGTTGGCAGCCATCTTGGGACTCGGCTTCAACCAAATCCCCAAAAAAAGTTTTTTTAAAAAGACATGGGACCAGAGTAGAGTTACCCTGACCCCTTAACTCTGGTGCTGAGGTCCCAGAGGGACACCCCCAGGGCTAAAAGACACTTTTTGTAAAAAAGTGTGCAGCGATTTTGCAACATCACAAATTTGTGGGGAAAAAAACAAGCGTGGGCTGCTGTGCTTGTTTTTTTTACAAGCCCCTGGGTGGGCCAGGTCTCAGGGGCATTCACAATTTCTATGCGGTGGGTGGAGCCACCTTGCCACCCTGCAGCCCCCGGGTCCGCCACCTCCCCAGGGCACATGTCCAAAACTGATGCAAGGGGGCGTGCCTCCCACGCAGCCCCGGGGACTGCCCCCTCCCTGGGGCACACAGATTAAAACTGATGCCGGTATGCTGCGCGGCCCCCCCTACAACCCCGGGGACCACCACCTCCCTGGACCCACAATAACAAAAGTGAAATGGGTCTGTTGCAGACCTCCGGAGACCATCACCTCCCCGGGGCTATTGAATGTTGGAGGGGGGCCATGCAGCCCCCCTCATGGAGCCAATGATGGCCCTGGGGACCGCCACCCCAGGGCCACCACCACCAGGACCAGCTCCAGCTATGTTCAGGGTGCCCACCCCAGGGACATAGCTGTTTGCTGTGGCTTGGCATCAGATTTGACAGCTACTGCATAGTCACAGCACACACTCTGCTTGCAGTGAGGAGGAGCTGACAACTCTCCCTCACTGTGAGCAGAGGTTTCCTCTGTCTCCCTGTCTGCAAAGATGCAGGCAGGGAGACAGAAGAAACTACTCTCACAGAGAGGGAGCTGCTTTAGAAGCTCCCTCTCTGTGACAGCAATGCTGGCTTCCATAGGAGGTGGGGAGCCGGCTGGGACTGTGGGGGCCTTCAGGCTCCCCTAGTGGTCCCTGCCATTGTGACTGGGTGCCCTGGGGGCCACCCAGGTAACATGGCTGAGATTAGCCTGGGGAGGGGCCTCGCACCCCCCATCACCGAAAAATAATTAGGCTGCGTCCTGAGGGGTTTGGGTTTGCCAGGGCCGAGATTGGACTGGGGAAGGGGTCCACGCAGCATCCTCCCCCAAATGTTGAAGGCCGTACGCAGCATGAGGGTGGGTGGTTAAAGAGGTTGGCCCCAGGGACTGGCCACAGGCCCTGCGCAGTGGTGGTTGGATTAGTGTATAGTAATGAAAATTACTTTACGTTAAAAACATAGAAATTCACTCACTTGAGATAACTCTAATTCTTAAAGTGAATTTCTATGTTTTTTCAGTGAATTTAAAAAAATAATAATAATAATATATATATATATATATATATATATATATATATATATATATATATATGATTGGGTATGGGTATAGGTATAGGTGATAAGGGTTGTTTTTGGGTGGGTACGATTGTTAGGTTGGTAGGGGTGTAGGGTAGTATGGGTATGTCGGTGTTTAGGGTAGAAAAGAGCATTGCGTAGCAAGGACCTTTTAGGGTTTAGGGGTGGGTAGAGTTTTTGGGGGTCATTATGACCCCAGCGGTGAGTGGTAATGTGGCAGCAGTACCGCCAACAGGCTGGCGGTACATACCGCCACATTATGAGAATGGCGGGTTGGCTGCAGCCAACCCGCCACTTCTCCACTCAGACCGCCACGGCAGTAGCAGCAGCCAGGCTGGAGATTTCAATCTCTATTGTACGGCCGGCAGCATTTTGAGCCAGCCTACCGCCATGGTTTTTGTGGTGTTACCAACGCCAAGAAAACCATGTTGGTAGGCCCTACCAGTGACAGGGAATTCCTTCCCTGTCACTGGTAGGAGGCTCACCCCCCCAAACACTCCCCAGATGCCCCCACCTCCCCCCTCCATCCACACTCCCCCCTTCCGATCCCCCCCATACACGCACACACCCACAGACATACACCATGGATACACCCACTCACTCACACTGGCATACACGCATACATCCAGTCATGCTCGCACACATCCGTACACACATTCACACTGACATGCAGACAGGCATTCACATTTCCATTCTTACATGCATTCACACACATGCATACACTCACGGAAACAACACTACACACACAGACGCATTTACGCACACAGTCACACATTCATGCACACAACCCCCCCCACAGACACACACACATCACCCCCCTCCCTTGTCGGAAGCCCAACTTACCTTCATCCAGGTGGTCTTCTGTCAGGGAACAGGACGGGGCGCTGCTACCGCCAGAAGAACACCACTAGGCCGTATCACAGGTCATAATACGACTGGCAGCGGTCTACTGGCGGGTTGGTGCTGGTGGTAGCACCGCCACCTTATCACCATCCGCCAGTATGGTCACGGACGGATTTCCGCCCTTCTTGTGGTGGAAGTCGGGCTGTAGTCGTAATTTGGTGGACAGATGGTAGCCGCGCCAATGGTCTTTTGGCAGCCGTCACCGTGGCAGTAGGTGGTTTATACCGCCAATGTCATAATGTGGCCCATAGTGTGTAAAGCGTATTTTTAGGGTTTAGGCGTGAGTATGGGAATAGGGTGGTAAGGGTATTTTTATGGTTTAGGGGTGGGTAAGGGTATTGGTTTAGAAGGATGTTTTTAGGGCTTAGGGGTGGGTAAGGGTGTTGGTGAAAAGGGTATTTTGGGGCTTAGGGCTGGGTTATGGTATTGCGTGATAAATATATTTTGAGGGTTTAAAAGTGTGTAAGGGTATCCGGTTGTAATGGTATTTTTAGGGTGGGTAGGGGTAAGGTGTGATAATGGTATTTTTATGGTTTAGGGGTGGGGCATAGGATCATAAGGGTATTTCTGGGGGTTGGGGTGGGTAGGGGCATAGAGTGGTAAGGGTATTGGATTGAAAGGCTATTTTTAGGGTTTGGGGTGGGTAAGGGTATTGGGTGATAATGGTATTTTAGGATTTCGGGGTGGGTAGGGGTATAGGGTGGTAAGGGTATCTTTAGGGTTTAGGGGTCAGTTGGGGCATAGAGTTTAGAGGTGGGTAGGGCATAGAGTTTAGAGGTGGATAGGGCATAGAGTAGTAAGAGTGGTAAGGGTAATTAATAAAGGGGGGTTCCCCCCAATTAAAATAAAAATGCAATTCATTTATTTTAAATATATATATATATATATATATATATATATATATATATATATATATATATATATATATATATATACATACACATGTTTGTGTGCGTGTGCATATATATATATATATATATATATATATATATATTTCACTTACATTATTTTTACTTAACTACGTGGTAAAGGCATGCACGGTAAAGGCATAAACATGGTGAAGACTTGAGTTGCAAAAATGTGTGGTAAAGGCACGCGTGGCAAAACCATGTGTTGTAATGTCATACAACCAGCAAGGTAAGAGCTCCATGACAAAGAAAACTGATACACACAACCTGGGAGACAGACTGAGTTACACAGCAAAACACTTTTGTATGGAGCTATGCACAGCAAGGCCATTACAGAGCGTCAGGACAGCTGGACACACAGATACAGACTTTGTCAAAGAGAGACACACTGGGAGACATGGACACTAGACAGGGAGACATTGATGTCAAGATTCGAACAGGCAAAAAATGCACTGGTGACAGAGGGACAAAAATACTGCAATAGGGAGACACAGCCACTATGGACTGGGGAACACATACACTATGGGAGACACAGTCACAGCAACAGGGAAGGTAGGTAAGACACTGACTGCCACATCAGAACCCACAGACAAACATACTCTCCTTGCCATACTCGTCTCAGTGTATGACAAACATGGGGATTGCAATGGTGAGGAATGGACTCAGGTGAAAGGGGTTAGATGAGGTAGGAAGAGGAATGAGGGGCCTAGGATGTGAAGGCGCAGATTGGAAAAGGGTGATGGAGGAAGGAAAGGGAAGAATAGAAGAAGTAGACAAAAGGTGAAGGATTGAGTGAGGAAAGCAGAGGTGGAAATGAATATGATGTGGGCACTAGGCAACTGGAAGAGGGGTTTAGCAGAAAAAGGGGAGAGACAGAGAAAAGGAAAATGAGCTGGGTGGAATAGGAAGACAAAGAGGGAAGGTAAATCATTTAGGGTAAGGGTAAGGAAGGGAAGCAACAAGACTCGAGAGAGAAAGTGGCAAAGTGAAGTAATTGAGGTGAGGCTAAGAGAAGTGAAGGGATCAATGACAAGGGTGGATAAGAAAGGAGGGCATGGAAGAAGATAAAGAAAGAGAGCAGGAGAAGAATAAGAGGCTGGGAAGTAAGTGAAAGGAGTGGACAGGAGTGGAGAAAAAGAGAGAGGAGAGGAAAGCTAATGAGAGCACAATGAGAAGGAAATGAACTGAAGACCGGGGAAGGTGAGGGAGAACAGGAAGAGAGGGGCATTAATGGGAGAGGAAGGTGATGTTAGGAGAGTATAGCGGAATGTAGTAAAGCTGAAAACAAAACATGGGTGAAGAAAGGTGGAAGGGGTAATGGAGGATGGGATGGAGGGGAGAGAGAAGGGAAAATGGAGCAGTAACTAATGGGAGGTGGGAAAAAATGAGGATGGACAAGAGTGGGTTGGGAAGTGAGGAGAGACAGGGCAGGTGGGAAGAACATTTGGGGACAAGAAGGAGGTGCTGGGCTCATAGAAAATGTAAGGGGAAGTCAACGGAGCGGGAGAAGCAGAAACCTTGTGAGTCAGACCTTGGACGAAGCAGAACCTCATACGGAGAGAACTGCCTAAGAGGCACTTCCCTGTCCAGAAGCCTCTGCATCCCAAAAAAAACTTCAATTTTCTTGCTTAGTCTGCCACTGATGTCCTGGGATATTGTCATAGTCTTTAATGGACATCAGCTGCTTAGAGCCTCTAAAGACCAACCCACACTTTTCAGGACGCTCCAATTCACCTTTCTGCAACCGTGTGATATTGCTTGTCATCAGGTGACCGTGTGAATGAAGCCAATATCATCTGACACACAGCACCACTGTGTGAGTTGGCAGGTCTGGAGCAGCAAGGGGAAAGAGTCAAAAGGTGGGCTGGGGTATTTAGGAGAAAGAATGGAGGGATAGTGGTCACAAGAGCGTGAGGTGAAGGACGAAAGCATTAGGAGGCACAGGAGGTGATGTGGTAATGAGGAAGTGAGGAAGGAGGTAGGGGAAGAAAGGGGTTTATGGGAAATGTATTGCTAGGAAAGGAGGAAAGGAAAGAGCTGAAGAGTCATATGGAAGTGTGAGGAAGAAAGTGATCAAGTGGAAGGTGAGGGTGGAATGAGAGGGTAAGGCAAGGGAATGGTAAGAGGAAAGAAAAGAAAGAAGCACAGAGAAGGGAGAGTTATAATAAAAAGTGAGAAGCAGTGAGTAAATGAGGGGAAGGGGCTTAGAAGAGAAGGAAGGATGAGGGGAGGGAGAACGGAGGGGGTTACAGGAAGGGAGAGCAAAGAAAAAGGAGTAGAGGGACAGGGAGCAAAAGAAAATGGAAAGCAACTCTGAGAAGAAGTAAAGGAGGGAAATACTGGAGGGGGCAGGAAATAGAAAGGAAATGAGAATTGCAGTGGTTGGAAGAGGGTGTGGGAGGAGAAGGAAGATGTAAAAATTAATGGAAGGGATTAGCGATGTAGAAGGCTAGTGGCAGGGAGTGGAAAATGAATGGTTGAGGAAAGAGAAGGAGGTGAGGGAGGATGGGATGAGGGAAGGTGCAATGGAGGGCAGGGAAGCAAGTTAAAGCAAAGAAATGGGAATAGACGGTGTGGGTGCTGAAGTAAAGATGGAAAGGTGGAAAGATCACTAGGGGAAGGGGGGAGATGGAAATTTGGGATGGACGGAAACATAAGGATAAAGACAATGAAGTGAAATGAAAGGAAAGAAAGAGAAAGTGAACAGGAAAGGATGAAGGTGAGAGATAGGAGTGTAGAGGTGAATGACTGAAAGGAGTTGGTGGTGGAATGGGGCAAGTAAAAACTAGTAAGAAGGTAAGGAGAAAGTAGTTATGGAAGGAATGGTGAAGCAAGTGAGGGGGTACACAAAATGGAAGGAGAAAGGGAGGAAGTAAGGTAAGTAATGGTGGGAGAGGTAGAAAATGGTTCACAGGTATAAGGTTGGATAGTAGGAACGAGACTATATGAACAATGGGCAATGATGAAGGTTGTGGTAGTAAGAGAGGAGTATTTGGGAGACCAAATTGGAATGGAATCTGGAAACGAGGAAATTGGGAGATGAGGGAACAGGAAGGCAAAAGAAAGCATATTTAGTGGAGGGAATAAAGTGAAAGAGTGGGGAGCAGGAGAAGAAGAAATGAAGGGAATGGGGATAAGAACGTGGATGGAGGACCCAACAGAGCCGGCCAGTGGTGAAGGGAACAGAGTGAGGAACTGGAATGGGTGGAGATTAGTAGGAAATGAAAAGGAGGAAGATGTGCCAAAGGAGTGGATGGACAAAATGGGGGCAAGAAAAAAGAATCAGTGGGGGGGGGTGGAAAACTGCAAGACACTGGAGGTAAAGGGAAGAGGTCAAGCACAAGGATGGAGAAAGCTGGGCATAGAGCTAAGTAGAAGAAAAAGAGGGCTAAAAAAGAAAGGAGGAGAAAGTAAGGAGGGGATGGAAATGACTGGAGAGGAGGGAGGAAAGAAACAGACAGAGTGGAGGGTTGGAGAAGGGAGAGATAGAGATGATAGGGAAAGATGGATGGAAAGGAAGAAAGTTAAATATGGGGGTGGGGAATTTAATGGGAGGATTGGAAGGGCTCAAAGGTGCAAGAAGGGTCAAGTGTAGAGAAAGTAAAGTAAAAGAAGGTGGAGAGAGAAAGAAATAGGAAGCAACTATAAGCGGAAGGTAGAGGGAAGGGAAGGGTGTGGAGGGAAGGAATTGAAGAAGGATTAGGAGAGGACAGATGAAGGAGAAGGCAGGGTGTGGCTGGTAATGGAGATGTGAAGGGGTTCAGTTGGGGCAGGCAAAGTGAAGAGAAGGGAAAATGGGAGCTAGAAGGATTATTAGGAGGGAGTGGGGCGGGGGCAGGAGAGGAGTGGGGACAAGGGAGAAGGGACAGGCAGGATGATAAAGACGGAAGAGGAAGAGTTTGAGGGGAGTGATAAGGGTCTGGGCAAAGGAAGTGAAGAGGACGGCTAAGAAGAAGTGACAGAAGAAGGTGAAGAAAAGGAGTGATGGGACTAAGAAGTGCAAAGTAAACAGGAAAGAATTGAGGGGTGAAGCGAGGAAGAGGGGAAGAAGGAAGAAATGGAAATGAGCGGATAGGAAGCGAAGGAGGTGGAAGGAGTGTAAGAAAGGACAGATGAGGAAAAAGGAAGGCGAAAGGGAAGAAGAAATTATGTAGTATTAGAAAGAAAGGGTATGATGAAGAATGAGGGAAAGGGTCAATGGATTGGCTGGGAACTGAAAAGGTAAAATATAAAAGAAAAGAGGCGAAGGGAAGGAGCTAAAAGGATTTAGGGGGAAGAAAGCGAAGGATGGAGGACAGAGAGGTAGGGTGTTGAGAAGAGTGAAGAGATAGGGGAGAAGAAGTGAATGTATAGAAGAGAAGGAAAGAAGGGAAGTGGAGGAGGGAAGAGGTATGGCAGTGAAGTCAAGGAAAGAAGGAAGGGGAAAGAGGAAAGTGAGAGGGGAGTAAGTTGGCAGTGAAGAGAAAATATGGGAGGGAATCAGTGCTTAATTTGTGTTGGTGGTTTCCGGTGTTGGGCACTTATTTTTGAGGGCTGGCACTTATTTTCCTAACGTAAGCATTTAGTGTGAGCAAAAGACAAATATGGCAAAGATGGAGGAAGAGGAAAACGAAAAAGCATCACAAAGGGAGAAAGCAGAAGCTGAAAGAGTGAGCTGAAGTGGCAGGAAGTGGTGGTAAATGGATTAAAGAGGCCCGAGGTGATTTTAGGATTACGCTGCCTCAGCATTCCGTGCTCGCACATTTAATTGCAGTACCTGCGTGTTTCAGAGGAGAGTTTTTACCTGCACGTTTTTATTTACAAATTAAGCACTGGAGGGAATGGAAGCAAAGAGAAAGGAAATGGGTGGTGGGAAAGGGGAATGGATCAAGAAAAGGGATGAGTTAGAAAGGAGGATAGGGCACCAGGAAGGAACGGAAGAAAGGAAGATAAAATTCAAGAAAAAAGTGGACAGGGGAAGTGAAACGAGAGAAATGTAGGGGGAAGAAGGGATTGAAGAATATTATGGAGAGGAGTACTGAAAAGAGAGAGGAGTGGAAAAGGGATGGTATGGCAGAGTGAAGGCCGTACCATGAAGAGGAAGGGGCGGTCAAGGAAGATATACCAGGATCGAAAGAGAGAGGTGGGTTTGGGGGAACGTGGGAAGGTGACTGAAGTGGCGATAGAGGGAAAGCAAACAGTAAAGGGAAAGGTGACACCAGGGAGAGGAAGGGATGAAGTAGGGAAGTAGTGGGTAAAGAAAAAAAGTAGGAAATGGGAGATGGTTGCTTGGTATACTGGAGAGGAGGTAGTGTGCATGAGCTGCATGAAGGTGTAGGGCAAACTGGAAGGAAAGAAAAACAGGAGGAGGGGAGATAGGGAAGAGATTAGGAGAAGGATAGGAGTTTGGGTGCTAAGGAAGGGGAGAGAAGAACTTTGGTGAAGGGAATATAGACCATGCAATGAAGGGTGCAGATTGGAAATGAGGGCGGATAAGAAGGGAAGAAGGTTAGGTGAGAAGAAGTGTTGAAGGTAGACGTGGTGGGGAGGGAATATGGAAAATGGGTGGCGCGGCGAAGTGAAGGTGTGAGGGGAAGGAAGGGGCTAGAAAGGAGATTTGCACGGTGGGAAGAGAAGGTTTAAGTGGGTGTGAAGGAAGAAGATGTTCTGCCAGGTGAGGGTGCTAATGAGAGAGGTGGAGAGGAAGGAAAAACGTAGAAAGCAAAGGAATGGGAAGAAAAGAAAAAGGAGTGAAGGGAGTGCGAGGGGGGACGGCAGGGGAAGAGGGGGAAAAGCAGGGCTGAAGGAGGTGGTGAAAAGCAAAGGGGGCAGTTTGAGAGGGCAGGTGGGCAGGCGGTGGGCAGGGGATGGTTCAAGGGAAGAGGGAGGAACAGATGGGAGAGGAGCATGTGGGGAGTGGAAGGGAGAAAGGAGTCGAGAAGAACGATAGCAGAGGGAAAAGCGAGTGAATGATGGAAGGAGGAAAGTGAAAAGGAAATGGAAATAGAACAGGGAAAATAAGGATAAGCAAGTGGGCACCAGGAAAGAAAGGCCTGGGCTTGAAAAGGATGGGAAGTGAAGGAAGTTGACTCTCTGGAAGTACAGGGAGCCAAGGAAAATGAGGGAGGAAGGAATCAGTGGGTATAGGGAGGTTAGAGAAAATGGAAGTGAGAAGGAAGGTAGGAGGAGGAAAGGGGAGTATGATCAAGGAAGTAAGAAAGAAATAGTAATTAGAGGCATAGGTTGGAAGGGAAGCAGTTGACAGGCAAAAAGCCAATAGGTCTCGCCCATGAGGGCTATTGGCTTTGCCAATGATTTGCTGCCATGCTGTACAGCAACACAGATGCTATGCAGTGTGGCTAAATTTAACTGTAAAAAGCGCCATGACGTAGCCCGGGCTAAAGTGCTTGTGTTTTTTAAGTGCGTTAGATCTCGATACAGTGTAGTCTTTTTTTTCAATTATAATTTTTAGTCATGCTGCAGAGCAGCCACGCTGCAGTACAACATAGTTACAAAGCATTGCCAAAGTCGGCAATGCCCATGCTGTACAGAATGAACTAAATGTAATGGCAGAGCCAGTAGCCTCAAACAAGAGACCTATTGGCTTTGTCAGTTCTTGTTATGCCTTGACACAACATTCCTGTGATTCTGAGCAAGTCAGTTAAGCTCCCCATACCTGCAAATAAAAACAGAATATGACATTTAGTAAAAGAAAAAATCCTATAACATAAAGAAAGCAAATGAATCAATGTCTTACTGAAATTATATTTGGAAGCAGATAATATCTGTTGTCACAATAAAAGCAGATAACATCTGTTGTCACAACAAACATCCATTTGAAAGGCGAAAAGGGCTTCTTCGAAGTGAATGTGGCATTGTTAAACAAGCTACAATTGGCAAAAGGTTCAAATAGGAGGACAGGAAAGACGAAAAAATAAATAAGAGTAGTGCCTCCCTCTCAGCACAATCAGTGGAAGGAAAGCAATCAAGCTGAAGCAATTGGTACATGGTTCAGCTGAAAGAATAAAAAGTGAAACCAGCACACGCTGACTAATTAGAAGGCAGCAATTAAGAGTAACAATGAAGCTAAGGAATGTTAAACAATGGGTGTGCACAAGTCCCTTGTATCCAATATCTCTTGCAAGCGAGAGTGCTGCAGCTCATGTTCCATCACAGGCGAGACCTAAATAAAGAGGGAAAAGTTAGTGGAAAGCGGCTAGGGAAGGGAGGGGGTGCAGAAAGGGGAGAGATTGGGATAGATGGAGTTGGGGCGGAGAAAATAGGTTGCAAATTTGGAGGTGGATGTTTGCTAGGGAAGAGAGAGAGGACCAGTTATACTACACAAGGGCGCATTCATTTTTCTAAGAGATGGGCCAGGCTAACTGAAGGGTAAGGATGAGCGGAGGCTCAAGTCCGTTTTTGTTTGGTTTTCAATTTAGTTTTCAGTCGGTTTATTCATTTACCGTTGGACCCTGTGCGCCCCTTCCCCGGTGCGCTCTCTTCCAGTGGCCAAGTCTGCCCACTCCATGCTCAGTGTTTCCAGCTACGGCCTCGGTCAGGGGTCCTCGTCGGCCGGTAGCCGCCTCTCTAATGAAGAAGGCCCTGGTAACCTGGCTTTTTACATGAGCGACACGTCAAAATGGAGTGCATTACACGCCACAGTGACATCACGTGAGCGTGGGAGAGACAGCTGGCTGTCTGTTTAGGGGGTGGGGGCGGGGGGGGGGGGGGGAGGCAAGCTTGTGGAATGACGTTTCTTGAAAGATGTACCTTTAAAATTACTTTGTCTGACCCAGCAGTAACACTATCATGATAGCCCCCCGTTCGCCCTGAACAGTGCTTAAACAGAGGGCTCATTTCCCGTGCAGCGATGGGGGCTTCCCTGGTGCAGGCTGTTTTACGCAGGACTTCGCGACGTCACAATGCAATGTCACTGGATCATCATCTCATCTTATTCAGTTTAGTGCCGCATTTCACAATCGGTCCGCGTGTCTCTCTCCCAATAAAAAATCGAAAGGATTCCCAATGCCCTCGACCCTCAGCCTCACGTGTTTCATTCATGCCAGTAGACACGATTCAGACGGGAGTCTCCCGATTTTGAAGCTAAAAAGGATTTATTTTGGCTGCCTCCCGCCTGAAAATGCCTCTGCTTCAATATAAGTCAATGGACAAAAAAAAATGATTATATTTTTTGAAATCTCCCACTTTCCTGGTCAAGAATGTGGCATGTATGGGTGTTTGAACCATGTAAAATTATTGGACAGACTCGCCCCCACCCCCTTTTGTATTTAATAATATTCTCCTGCTAAACATCAGTTTAACAGAATTTACTCCTTTGAAAACTCTGATGTCTGAGCAATTTAGACCAAGGGCTTCGGCCAGGCCAACGAGAAGGTGCGCAGGAAGCAGAAAGGTAAGGTTTCTCTGCTAGGGTCTGTCTATAGGAACCACTCTGAAGCCCCTCCCCCGGATATATGCGGGTGTAAATGATACAAGCATTTGCAATACGATGTGTTTCGCATTTGCTCGAGCTATCGGTGTTGTACATTTCTAACCTGACTTTTCTTGCCACATAAATTGGACACAGCAGTGTCCGGCTAGATGAAAAACACCAATAAGAGGAGGGAATGTTACCAATAAGCAACACACTTAAACGTAGAGGCATGGGCTTTTTTGCAGTAAGAATCAGTAGAAGACATTACAAGTGTTCTTTCTGCCAAGTACCACACTGGTGAAGCATACAGTGGAAATAATGCTTGCACGGCTTTCTCAACCAGAAAATGAAAAATAAAACATTGGTTGACATAAGTGAGCCAATTCAAAGCGCCATGCCCGCCATGAGCATGAGCGCAAAGGAGAGAAACAAAAGGAAAAATAAGTTCAGTCACAGTCAAACATATTGTCAGTCATGCAATTATCCATGTAACAGGGTCAGTCTGCAAGGCGGTAACTAAACCTCTCCAAGGTGGTACAAATTTAAAGCATTTACCAATGATATCAAAGGATTTTTGAAACGCAAGGCCACAAACAAGTGAAAGTTATGGGCATGAGGTTGGCGTGGTTCAAAGCCCACAACACTTACAACAGGTCAAAGTGCTTGCACACTCAACCTAATAAAAACAGCTGAAATTCCCAGCGCTGGGGGAAGTGATGGTGTAGTGCGGGAGGGGCTTAGAGAGGTTTGCACACGTATGAACATTGCCAAGGGGACTCCATGCAGCTCAACGTTATAACAACAGAGGCCACGCCCCTTTTAAAAGAACCCCCTGCATTATCACAATCTTTCCAGGGTCAGACTCCTCAACGTTTTGCACAAGTCAAAGCAACATGATATACCTAATGGTACCAAGAGAGTGTTCCCACTATCTCATGTTGCAAAGCAAGCTTGACCCCCGATTTTCAAACATTTTGCACTCTATGTTTGCTTCACAAAAGTGACACAAACATGGGGGAAATGCTTTTTTTTCAATTTACTTTCCAGCACATGAAACCAGGCAGCGGCAAGTCTCCTTTTCTTATGCTCTCCCGGTCTGATTGCTGACAACTTCTGCCGGGACACAGTTACAGGACCTTCTCAGGCCCATTTAAGAAGCAGCGAGACCCCACACTTTGGAACGTGCATGGGACATGCCTAGGAATGTAGCTCCACTTTTCTTACACCCCTTAGCGCCTCCCCTATCACCCCATGTGCACACTGTATTAAATATTCGCTGCACCATGGCACAGGTTAGGGACAATAGCGTCAACGTTTTTGACACTATTGTTGTACTTTGCAGGATTAGAACCAAAAATGTTGGCGCTAATATTACAAAGTACATGGTGGCCCATTACAAATAACAGTGTGCCTCTTTTAACGCCTGCTCTGTGCAGGCGTTAAAATGCCGCAAAAAATGGTGGAGTGGAATCTCATAGATTCCACTGTGCCTTTTTTGCGGTCCCCTAACAGGAGTACGCCCCCCCTTGCATTCAATATGCCTGGCGTAGGCATAATGTGACACAAGGGGTTACAAAGTGGTGCAATGCATGAATTGTGCCACTCTGTAAATCTGGTGTGGCGAATTTGGCCTCGTTGAGCTACATTAGCGTTGTAAAAAAATTACACTAATGTGGCACAAAGAGGTGCTAGGCCCTCCCAAATTTGGGCCTTAAGCTGAAGTATTTGCACAATTGGAGTTTACCGTTCCGGGACAGTTGTCTTTTAAGAAGAAGTAGGGAAACTGTTTTTCATAAATTAAAAAAAGTAGGGGCGCATCATACCCCTCCGATCCCACCCACTTCACCCACTGGTTGGGTGGGGTGAGTGAACTTTTGGCTATTATTTCCTTTTTGGGCTTTTGGAATGGGATTTTATTGGCCTTAGGGTTAGACCCCAGGATTCTTTCATCCCCAGGGTTTCTTTGAGGTATATCACTATTGTAATGCACAAAGCTGACTCAGAGGTGACTCTAAGAATCCATTGTTCATTATGTCGTATTTGGCTTTGGCAGTTGGGGACCTTGATGAGGAGATTGTTACTGTGGAGGAGGAATTTGATTTGGGCAGTGCTACTGGGATCCCCACTATGAGCACTCAGGGGAGCACAAGTTTAAGGAGCCTTCCAAATAAATCTGCAGGATTAACTTTTCAGACTGTTGCAGACATTCACTCAGAGATAACATTATCTTCTGCAGAGTTAGACCCACCGGCTTGCAAACGTAAAAAGAGGAGTGTACCTAGACTTAGCTAAGGATGGGACTCTGATCCAATAATTGCTGGAAGGATGTTCTGTGATGTGGTCATAGATATCGCGGGTCTTGATTCTGTACTGTATAACATCGATAAAGTTGTGACTGACAGCATGCCTCACATGGACCTATTACTTTACCTTGCCTCAGATAAACTGGAATGTTATGTTACATCAATCAATGTGTGATACTGTTATTATGAAGCTTTCTGTTATAGAGCAAGCTCTATTAGCAGGGTCAAGCAGGTTGCTATTAATCCACTTGCCCCCTCTCATGTGGATTTGATTGCTTCTTCTTCACCCCCCTTTCATCTTGGTGACCTGGCTGTTTGTTGCAAGACGACAGGGAACGAGGCATTTTACCTTTATTTGCCTCCTTTGGTGCCCAACAGGGAATTAATCCATACCAAAAATGTAGCGTTCCGTTAACTATCTCTTCTCGAGTAGCATAGGCTTCACCTATGTGCTGCCTCCCAGGGACATGGGTGCTAGGGCGTCCCTGATGGAACCTAACAGGCCCCACTCTCCCCTTCAGTAAAGTTTAAACTCTACTCCTTGCAATGTTGTTTTAGATTTTTTTCCAGATGCCTCTCCTTTGTGCCAGTCCTGACTAATGTCCCCCATTGGCTGTGGGGTGTATGGAAACCACTGGGCAATTCATAAACAAGATGATCCATTGTTATAGAGCATGTTATCCCCAAGGCACCCTATTATTCAGACACATATTGATGGCTAGGAGGGTGGGCTAGGTAGGCCATTGTGAGAAGAAGGTAGCTGGGGACTGTGTGGTGATGAACTTCGACACCAGTGAGTTGGTTGATCCCTTGACTCACAGCTTAATGCAGTCCCCTGTAGTGAGTTCTAGAATTTCTGTTCATCCCCTGACCTTCCTGTCATTCTTCTCCGACAGAGCAAGTAACCCTTAATCCACAAGATCAGCGGGCCACTGCAGGATCCATCATGGACCAGTTTGTAGTACTGACTGCAAGTAGATTTACGGCTTTGAGCCCTCTTGAAGGGGTAGATTGATGCACAGCGCCCTTTTTGGGTTCCAGCCCACAGATGATACATACTGAGGGCAGGGCCCTTGCAACAGGTTTAGTACGTAAGTGTGGAGGTCTTAAAGTGTGAAACTGGAATATTGCTGGGGTGATTGGCAAATTGAATGATCCAATGTGGGCAAAATTTGTAAAGAACTTAAGCATCCTGTGTTGTCGGGAAATCTGGAACATCGCCAATGTGCTTCTGATTAAGGGCTTTACCTCCTTTTTCTCCCTGGCTACTCCCTCCCTGTCTGGCAAGGCAATGGGGGGGGGGGGGGTTTGGCACAGTAGTGTCCAATGAGTTAGGGGGTAAAGCTACCTATTATGATACGGGTTCGGCTTACCTTTTGGGAGTAAAGCTGCTGTTTTCTTATTCTAATGCTGTTCTTTTATTGAATTTTTATAATCCGAATGCACTATTAGGAACCCCAGCGCAGTTACTAGGCCTACGGGTTTGTTTAGATTGATTAGGAGCAGAGTTTAATGTGTTTATCCCGGTGGTCATTGTTGGTGATTTTAACTTGCATTTGTGTGTCAAAAACTGCGGGCAGGATAGATGTAACGAAGCAGAAGATCCCGATTTACATTCTGAGCATAAGCCGCAGGAAGATCTGTTGAATGATGTTATGTGCAATTTTAATTAATCATTTGGGTGGAGTGGTCTTGGGAGAGGACTTTATAACTCCTTTGGACGTCTTACACTGGAAGGGGGTAGGATACTATTATTGATTATGTGCTCCTCTTTCCTTCATTATGTCTCTTAGTTTCCAAGTAGATTATTTCTAGACATGTTGGCAGTGATCATAATCCGATTAAGATCGCTATTCACTGCGATGCTGTGGGACCCTCTGTTTGCCACTCGTTTTTGGAGGGTAACAGTGTGGTGCCAGTTGCTTAGGGAAGAAGGATTAGCTGGAAGAGGATCTGCCCATCCTCCTTTTTAAAGGAACTGCTTACAAATAGTTATGGGGATTCTCAGGCATGTCTGTAGATCTACTAGTGCAATGTTAGGTGGCTGCTTTTTCTAACATTTGTTCTAGAGTAAGCGTTATGTTCGCTCCGGTTGGAAGGCCTCCCCCAGTTGGTTTGACCAGGGCCATCCGATGGCTCATCATGACTTGGTTCGGGCTCTTCATTGTAAGCGTAGGCTGGCAGTTAGAGTGACTGAGTGTAGGTGGATTCATAAAGGAACCGTTAAATATAGGAAGGAAGTTTTGTGCCATGAAGTTTGGAAAGATCTGCTCAGAGCATGTCACTCGAATTGCAGCACCAAGTTCTGGGAAATTGTTAACCACCACTCTTCTAGTAATAACTCCCCGGCCATGTATGATTATATAGCCCCGGGCATGTGGATGCCTCACTTTAGAGCTACCTATAAATCTACGGTCTCTGTGGAGGGGAGGGAGTGAACTATACTGTCTCCGATTATGCTAATCTTTAAATTTGAAGGATGTGAGAAGATGGATTTGCAACAATAAATCCACGGGCCCTGATGGGGTTCCTGTTGATTTAATCAAGCTGAATGCTAACCTGTTGGCACCTGTGCTCACTATGGCCCATATTTATAATTTTTTAGCGCCGCATTTGCGTCATTTTTTGACGCAAAAGCGGCGCAAACTTACAAAATACCTTTGTATTTTGTAAGCTTGCGCTGCTTTTGTGTCAAAAAGTGGCGCAAATGAGGCGCTAAAAAAGTATAAATATGGGCCTATGTTCTTGAATGCTGCAGTTAAAACTGGGATCTCCTTCTTCATGGAGGCGTTCTGTGATTATCCCGATTTTGTTTGAAAGGAAGTTGATACAGACCCAAAATGTGATAGGCCAATATCATTATTGGATTCTACAGTCAATATTGTTGGGAAGGTCATCTGAGCCCGTCTTCAGGAATGGTCAGAGCAGAGTGAGATTTTTTTAATATTCAGTATGGCTTCAGACAGGGGAAAAGCACTATTGACCATGCTTTGAACCGTATATACTTATTAATAAGTTTAACATGGCAAGGCAGGGGAGTATCCATATGGCGTTTGTGGATCTCTCTTCTGCATTTCCCTGTGTAAATAGAGGCAGACTTTGGCCCATAAGGATCTCCTTGGGATTACACGTCGAGCTTGTTAGTTTCCTGTCTGTCCTACATTTGAATATGTCTGCTTGTGTTAGCTATAATGGGAATGGTGATTGTACAAATATTTTGCTATTACCTGGGGAGGCAGGGCTGTATTTGGGCCCCTTTTTTATTTAAAATATATATATTAATCATCATGAGGGCTATTTGTTATGGGAGGACCTTGCTCTACCCCCAAATGGGAAAGAGACTGAATCCATTTTTCCTGCATGGGAATTATGCTGGTCTTGTAGCAAGGACAGCTTTGGGTCTTTCACAACTTTTAGATTTGTTGTAAAATGTATGGACTCTTTTGACCTCTCAACTAATTCGGGCAAGTCACATAATATGGTCATGGGTCCAAGATCTACGAAGAGCAGAAGACACACTATAAAGGGAGTGGAAATTGCAAGGTTCCTCTCACTTACATATCTTGGGGTTTTGTTTGATCAGAAGGGAACCTGGCATCTTCTGATTTTGGCCCAATAGTCGCTCTTTAGGATGGCAGTGGGTGCCATCTTTGATTTTGCCACCATGCTTGGGGACAAATCTGTTCATACTCTGTTGAGGTTTCTTTGATGCAAAATGAATTGTGAGGCTATGTTGATATCACTCAGCTACAAGTGGTAGAGAATCTTTTTCTTAAATGCTTACTAGTGCTGCCTACTGGTATATCTTCTTTCATCGTCCCTGGGAAGGTAGGGAAGTGATTGCAAATCTAATTGCCCTTTGACCTCTTTTAAAATCGCTGGCGATATGAGTAAACCCTGAGCTAGAGTTGAACAAGCTATTTTTGAGGGATTGCCTCCTATTGGATTATGGGAAGTATATTGCATGGTTGAAGTATGTGCAAGAGAGTTTCCGGGGCTTTGGGAGGTCTGAATTGTTTGCAGCCTCCTAATTTATTATTGCATTAGATATAGCTTGGACTAAGGTGAATTTCCTCGTCCGTAGAAAATCTGATAGGGAGGCTTTAGAACGGCATAAGGGATCAGTGCAGCTGTTAGTCATGATTAAAGCAACCTTTCTTGTTGGGTCTTAATTGACTTTTGTTGACAATTGGTATCAGCGCTACCTCCTAATAAGATTTTGCTGGGGATGATACAACAACTGCTTGTGTCCATTAAAGGGTGGTCATTGGTGGAGAATCTCCCCCTTTGACGCCATTGCAACTTTTCATGACAACATACCCTTCACTACTTTTTTTCTGTGACTTTTATTGTGGTCTTTGTGACAAATTCATAATTCCCCTTCTTAAAGTCATGAATTTTTCACAGGCGAGACCTGCACTAATTTTGTTTACAAATGCTAACTTTAGAATGCATTGTTTGTCTGTGGCTGGATTTATAAGAGGAGCTGTAAAGAAAATATTGCGTTTTGAAAACTATTTGTTATATATGAGAATGTAGATGTCATGTTTACTTGGGTTTTATGATTTTAACATTTTTGATGCATTTTAAAGTTTTAAGTATTTATTGTTGGATGCATGGCATTCGTACGTTTTGTCTGAAATAAACACTTTATAACTGACTGACTGACTTTCCAGGTAAAAACTTGTTTGGGGCTGGAAAGTTGCCTCAAAGTACAGCAGAACACTGCTTTGCGTTACTCTGTGTCCAGGGGACGTTCCGTGGGTGGTGCACAGGCTTTCCCATGCAACCACCTCTGTTTTTTTACGCACAACTCTGTCTACTAACAACTGGAAACAGTGTTTTGCACCAAAAAATGAAGCCACTTCGAAGCAGACGTAAAAAAAGAGAAATGATTGTATTTCTCCTAACTTTTCCTACGTTGCATATATGCTACCCTGTACAGCACACAATCCTATATGAGAAAAGTTTTAAAGTTATTCCAAGCATAGTATATTGTACTTAGAGGGTATCTTTCCAGTACCAAACCTTTGCTAGACATGGGGCAGAAACCTTTGCACTATGGTGCAAAGAAATGTACGTAGCACAGGACAGGCTGATTGTTCGCCAGCACTAGGGGGAGAACAGGATGACTCCATATCTTAGTATGTGTGGCACTTTTGTGCTCTCATCCTCTCGCACAACACAGCAGAGCAGTTTTGGTTACTGAGCTGTGTTGTATGACAATATAGTAAGCCTGGGCTTTAGTTTTTTTTTTCCCCAATTACCCTTCTCAGGCTCTTTGCCTTTGTGTAGTGGTGCCTCTCACAGGAGGTAGTATGGGCTGATTCTAGGCAGGAGTATCCACAATATGGCCACTGAGAACTGTAATATCCCTGCATCAGGATGGCATTAAGCATTCTGAGGTACTAATCACAGACAAATAAAGGCCAACCTGGCCTAGAAACCTCCTCCCTTGAACAAAAGGAAACTACGGTCCTACCTTTCACCCAGCCCATATACCAAATAGCGGTGCTCAGGGAGAGCTAATCAGCACCCCTTCCCACCAAGGTTCAAGGAATTTCTAAAAGTAGTGTGTGCTGCTTGCATCCTGCTCACTTCATTGTCTGGGTCTCCACTGTCCAGCCACAGGAATGCAGGAAATACACGTGCACTGTCTGGGAAGCTATTGTCACTCCCACCTTGTGCCATGTAGCAACAGGGACCTGCAAAAATGGATCCCTCTTCACTATCCTAATTAATACTATGAGCCAAACATTAAGGGGAACATTCAAAGACATCAGCTCTAGCATTTGCATAATCTCCTTTTCAATGTTTGCAATATTTACTCCACATTCTCTGCCATGTTGTTATGGTCAAGAGGGTACTGGTGTGTTTCAGCACAACCTAAAACTCCTGATAGTTCCCTGCAGATGTGTCCAGCAGTTACTTTAAACTTCCAGCCCAGAGCTGTTGTTGCTGAATTGGTGGTCTAGCTGTAGTATTTCAGGGGAGAGACTGTTCGATTCAAGTGCTTGTCAAAAGTACCTCATATATCTCTAGCTCACTCACAAATAATGCTTTCTTTTTACAGTTGTGCATCCTCAGATTGCATGTAATCTGAAAACGCCTCTTCTATGTTGCTATGAAATGACCTTGAAATAGAACTTCTGTTTGCTGCCTCTTGATTTTTCTTTCAATTGAAACTCCCCTTACTTTCTACCCTCTGCATGCCTCCTCTCTCTGACCACAACTTACTATAAGTGGCAAGCACATCCGCCTTACTCCCTATTATTCTATTTCTGCAAATTGTCCGCACCTCATTCCGAACATCAGAACGACTCCTTTAAAAGTCACACCCCCTGAAAACCAAGAATACTTTATTTTTTTACTGTAGCTTATCTATTAATACTGCCAACCATTTGCATTAATTCACATACACTCTCTCCCTCAACTAAAGATCACACCTAACTCTTATTAATTTACTCTACCATATAGAAACTGGAGTAAATGCATGGAAAGGTTCCCTTAAGAGCACAAGACACATCCTAATAACTAACAATAACCACTGAAAAATACACTTACCTGGGGATCCGGAGACACGTGCTGCCTAACTTCAATGTCTTGGGCATTGAACACCAAATAAAGGAATTTACAATGTAATGTATACTCCTCCTAGCCCACACTAATAATAATACTGGCCCACACTAATACCAATAGCACTCAGCAGTCGGGCACTTAGAGGCTCACAGACAGGCAGATGGCAGACTCCAGCATGCCATAATCCATGGGCAAGAGGTCCCAAGGCCAACCCTACCAACCTTTCAGTAGTTTCTGTTTGCTTTACTGCAAACAGACACAAAACACCATGTGTCAGGGCATTTTCAAGATGGTGCAAGTCTTCAGCCACAGTCATCTTGGGCTCTGGGGGGTAGGGCTGTGTGTGGGGAGTGTACTATGCCAATTTGTAGTGTCCTGCCACATTTAACACTAACATTCAATTTGAGGAAAGCAGTGTTCCCACAAAAAACCCAGAGACAGACTTCTGGTAGGAGAAAAGCAGAGCCCCCAGGAACCAGACAATGGATCCACAGTAATTGTCTTGGCATCCTACTCTCTCCCTTTAAAGTATGCTCTAAATATCACAGTGGTTTAACAGACCTGTGAAGAAAGATTTGAGGCATTACTTTGAAAAAGGACAGGTGAGTGAGCCACAAGCCTGCCTGCCTGATGACAGTAATAGCATTACTTCCAAAATAGAGTTTCTCTTTCATTTATCTCTTCTTGCATGACAGTGATTTATTGTATGAACGTATTTGTTAGCAAGAGAAATAACCAGATGCTGATAGCAACACATGGTAAAAGAATTAGAATTAATCTGCAGTGCATTTGCTATATTTTATCAGATTGATAAATTGTAAAATATGTTAATTAGTTTGACAGTAGAATCATTAACCCTGACTTTCATTAACTCTGGAAGTTGTAGCTTTACTTTGATTTGGCTGATCAATCCATCCGATAACAAGGATTTGTTATAGTAAATTACAGGTCTGGATACACACTATTTAGTGTAGATGGAGCTATGTGGCAATCTCAAGTGTGTCATATGTTACGATTAAAGAACGTAGAGTACTGAATGGCAGTGCTAACTATATATGATCATATTAAAGAGGCCAATGATTGAATGGGCTTGCAGAGAACATGACACTGTTACCTTCAAATAATTACTCCAAAGAGGGCAGTGATTAGATTGGCATGGAGACTAAAGTATCCAATCATTCGTAGAAGTGATTTCTCCAAGGAGACAACAAGAATTGTATGGGGATTGGCAACAATTTGAATTAGTTACCAAAAATTCTCATGATTAAATAGACGTGAAACCTACATCCGTGGAAATGTCCATTCCTCTTTCTGTTCATGCATCCCTCTTTCTCGCTCTGCATTTTTGCTTGTGTGCTCTGTGGTTGTATCTGTGTTTTTTTGTGTGCCTTGCTGTCTAAGTATGTCGGCCTCTGTATGATTGGTTGTGTTTTTTATTTTATATGTCTCAGTCTCTCACTACAAACCAAATTGTCTCTGGGCACCTAGACCAAAAAAAACCAAGCAATAGCAAAGTCAATAGGTCACGCTTTTGAAAGGTGGTAACACACTATTTGGCTTTGGCAACGCTTGTTGCTCATCAGCATTGGCAAAAGGAAACAAACAAACACTGGAAAAGCCAATAGGTGTAGGATAATTTTGTTGAAACTTGTATTTGTTGTTATGGCTGAAGATTGGGAGGCTATGTAACGTGGGAAGGTATATGTTCCTGGACCTTGCACAAGAATCTCCATGCTTGTTTCTGTGCCTTGGAAAGTACATTTTTTTGCAATATAAATACATTGTTGGCACCGACAAGTGCACTAAAATTGCTAAACCATACATTATGTGTAAAATACAGATGCAGGTTATAAATTTAACCAAGATGCAAAGCTTATTTCACCTACAAACCTCTTCCCAATTAAGAAGACAAATATTTCCAAATGATTTTGGAATACAGTGGAGGAACCATCGACGAGGTTTTTGTGAGCAGTACTACGAGCTTGATTACGAGTTGGTCCTTATTTTCCAGCCCGTGCGTAAACCTGGTACCGATCAGAATTAGGGTTGAGTATTATTTACACATCCATAATTATCGGAAAATACATACACTTCCGTTACATTTTGGCAGGTCAAACCTGCTGATATTTAACAGGAAAAAACATAGGGTAATTCCCGTATCACGCTGATTTTAGTACCTTAAACACCAATATTCGCATGCTATTCTCCAGAAACTTATGAATAATGCTGTTTATCGCACCCAATAAATAACGAACCCCTTGATATGGTTATTTACCAGTTACATAAATAGCAGCTGCACTTTAAACCAGGCCCTAAAACGATGCTCTTAGAGCTTGTATAATTGCTGTTTAGGATGATAAATGAGATCTGAGCACTTCCTAATGTGGGCGGATTTTAAAAGAGAGCAAAGCACTTTGGACCTGAGTGGTAACGTTTGTAAACACTCAGGAATTTTTCAAAGTTGTTATGTGCTTGTAAAAAAAAGTTTCAAAAACAGCTGGTGTCGAGCCTTGAACTCGCTTACCGAAAATGCAGCAGGTTTGCAAAGCCAGCGAGAATCATTCCAGTTACAGAAACTTGCAGCTGTATTAACTGGAAGCAGCGACTTGGTCTAGGGCACTTTCTGTTTAGCTGTCTGTGACTGTAGGAGGCACCGTAGGAGACGTTTTGCATCATAACTCAATTGTCATCGCCGTTTTCCCTTTACCAGCAAACTTAGCAAGTTAAAAACAGCGGAATGGAAATTGCTGCCAGAAGGCTCGTAAAGCAGCGATATTTCGCTTTGATCCTATATTGCCCCGTTATTATTGTCCACAGAACATGAACTGGGCACGTGCAGCAGCGGCTGTACTGCCTGTGGACAAGAGGGTGCGTGACTAGAGAGCACGCGAAGGAAGAACATGGCCGACCTAGCGATGCTGGGAGGTGGTGGACCTAACGATGCTGGGAGGTGCGGGGGGGGGGAATCCTCATTCCTCCCTCCTCATCCCTACTTTTCATCCCTGGTTCGCATCCTTCAACCCTACTTTTATCCCTGCTTCTCATCCATCATCCCTACTTCTCTTCCATCATCCCTATTTCTCATCCCTGCGTCTCATCCCTTTTTCTCATCCATCACCCCTGCTTCTCTTACATCATCCCTTATTCTCATCCATTATCCCTAATTCCCATCCCTCATCCCTACTCCTCATCCATCACACATCATCCCTACTTCTCATCCCTGCTTCTCATCCCTACTTCTCATCCATCATCCCTACTTCCTCTTCCATCATCCATACTTCTCATCCCTACTTCTCATGCATTATCCCTAATTCTCATTCATCTCTACTCATAACCCCTACTTCCCATCCATTATTCCTACTTCCCATCCATCATCCCTACTTCTCATCCATCATACATCATCCCTATTTCTCATCCCTGCTTTTCATCCCCACTTCTCATCGATTATCCCTACTTCTCTTCCATCATCCCTACTTCTCATCCCTTCTTCTCATCCATTATCCCTACTTCACATTCATCATCTCTACTTCACATTCATCATACATCCTCCCTACTTCTCATCCATTATATCTACTTCTCTTTCATTATCCCCACATGTCATCCATTATCCCTATTCTCATCCATCATCCCTACTTCTCATTCCCCATCCCTGCTTCTCATCCATACTTCTCATCCATCCTCTCATCATTCCTACTTTTCATACCTCACCCATCATCCCTACTCCTCATCCATCATCCTTACTCCTCATTCCTCATCCCTCTGTCATACCAACACATTTTCAGTTTTGTGAAACACACCTTCACACTGGTTGGCAACAGCCAATCAGGATTAAGAGCGAGATGTCGCCATTCTATTTCACTGAAAAAAAGTCATCTGGCTGCAAAAGGAGAGGAAATGCAACTTTGTGTTTGCTTCCAGTGAATTCAAGGCTGTACAACTGTTCATTTTATTTAACTAAATGTTTTTCTGTTTACACAGGCCTCTGCTGGTTTGGGGGAAGACAAGGAGCTGGCAACTTGGACCATAAATCAGCTCTTGGAGAAAGGGTTATAAAGTTAATTGAACACCTTTCTGGTTTCAGTTTCCTATGTAGAAAGAAAATGTTCAAAACCAACACTGGCAACAGTGCAAAACAATTCATTCAAAACTCTTCTGTTTTCATTTTTATTTGTAACAAATAGAGGGGGTTATTACAACTTTGGAGGAGGTGTTAATCCGTCCCAAAAGTGACGGATATACCACCAGATGTATTACAAGTCCATTACATCCTATGGAACTTGTAATATGGCTGATGGTATATCCGTCACTTTACCGTCACTTTTGGGACGGATTAACACCTCCTCCAAAGTTGTAATAACCCCCAGAATGTTTAAATATAAGGCTGCCTTTAGCCCTAGAGCTGTGTTTTTTTCTTTTCTTGCAGGTTGCAGATTTCCGACCCAACTGAGCTTAGGTTGTGTAGGAAACCAGGAAAAGCAAGGCCTGAGAAAAGGAAAAGTTCAAGGTAAACACAGATTCAATAAAATTAAAAATTAGCATGCTCCTTTGTTTCATTTCAAACCCTTAATGTCAGCAGTATGCACTGTCAGCTAACATATCTTATTTGCTCATAAATAACATGGACTTATTATTTTCTGAACCACTCCGCTGCCAGGCCTTTTCCCCCTGAGGTGCCAAGCTTTTTTGACTATTTGGGGTAGTTTGCGCTTAGGCCCTCGTAACTTTTTGTCCACATGAACTATCCATGCCAAATTTGCATCCTTTTTTTTACAACATCCTAGGGATTCTAAAGGTACCCAGAGCTTGTGGGTTCCCATGTAGAGAGACCACAAAATTAGCCAAAATACTGCAAAATGTTCGGGTTTTTTTCTTCAGAAAAAATGCTGCAAAAGAAAGCATGTGCTTTTTTTTCCCCTAAAAATGCCATCAACAGAGTTTACAGTGCTAAAATCACCATCTTCCCATATTTCAGGAACAGGCAGACTTCAATCAGAAAACCACATTTTTCAACAACATTTTGGCATTTTACTGGGACATTACCCATTTTTACTTTTTTTTGTGCTTTCAGCCTCCTTCCAGTTAGGGACAGAAATGGGTGTGAAACATTTATGAAAAGTAGACAAAATTCTAGATTCAGCAAGGGGTCATCTGTGTGTAGATCCTTCAAGGTTTTCCTACAGAAAGTAACAGCTGAAATAAAAATATATTGAAGTTGAGGTGAATAAAACAGCAGTTTCTGTCCACATTTTCTTCTGTAACTTTTTCCAGCTAGGGCAGATTTTTGAAAGCAATATACCGCCACGTCTGCTGGACTCTTCTGGGTCCGGGGATATATAAGTCTTGTAGGTTCATCAAGAACCCTAGGTACCCAGAGCCAATAAATGAGTTGCACCTTTCAATGGGTTTTCATTGTATACCGGGTATACAGCAATTCATTAGGTGAAATGTAAAGAGTGAAAAATAGGTATCAAGGAAACCTTTGTATTTCCAAAATGGGCACAAGATAAGGTGTTGAGAAGTAGTGGTTATTCGGACATCTCTGAGTTCCCAGGTCCCCATACTAGCATGTGAATTACAGGGCATTTCTTCTTTTTTCCACACAGTTTTACATTTGGAAGGAAAAAATGTAGAGAAAGACAAGAGGCAATAACACTTGCTCTTCTATTCTGTGTTCTCCCAAGTCTCCCGATAAAAATGTTACCTCACTTGTGTGGGTAGGCATAGTGCCTGCGACAGGAAATGCAACATGGACACACCACATTTTTACATTGAAATCTGATGGTTTTTCTGAAAGTGCCTAGCTGTGGATTTTGGCCTCGAGCTCAGCCGGCACCTAGGGAAACCTAGCAAACCTGTGCAGTTTTGAAAAACTAAACACCTAGGGGAATCCAGGATGGGGTGGCCTGTGGGGCTCTCACCAGGTTCTGTTACCCAGAATCCTTTGCAAACCTCACAATTTGTATAAAAACACTTTTCCCTCACATTTCGTTGATGCAAAGTTCTGGAATCTTAGAGAAGCCACAAACTTCCTTCCACCCAGCTTTCCTCCAAGTCTCCCGATAAAAATGGTACCTCACTTGTGTTGGTAGGCCTAGTGCTCGCAACAGGAAATGCCCCAAAACGCAACATGGACACATCTGATTTTTACATTGAAAACTGACATGTTTTTTGGAAAGTGCCTAGCTGTGAATTTTGGCCTCTAGCTCAGCCGGCACCTGGGAAAATCCACCAAACCTGTGCATTTTTAAAAACTAGACACCTAGGAGAACCCAGGATGGTGTAACTTGTGGCGTTCTCACCAGGTTCTGTTACCCAGAATCCTTTGCAAACACTTTTTCCTCACATTTCGGTGATGGAAAGTTCTGGAATCTGAGAGGAGCCACAAATTTTCTTCCACCCAGCATTCCCCCAAATCTCCTGATAAAATGGTACCTCACTTGTGTGGGTAGGCAAAGTGCCCGCAACAGGAAATGCCCCAAAACACAACGTGGACACATCACATTTTTCTAATGAAAACTGACCTGCTTTTTGCAACGTGCCTAGCTGTGGATTTTGGCCTCTGGCACCTAGGGAAACATAGCAAACCTATGCATTTTTGAAAACTAGACACCCAGGGGAGTCTAGGATGGGTTGACCCGTGGGGCTCTCACTGGGTTTTGTTACCCAGAATGCTTTGCAAACCTCAAAATGTGGCTAAAAAAACACTTTTTCCTCACATTTCGGTGCTGCAAAGTTCTGGAATCTGAGGGGAACCACAAACTTCCTTCCACCCAGCATTCCCCCACATCTCCCAATATCATTGATACCTCTCTTGTGTGGGTAGGCCTAGAGCCCGCGGCAGGGAAGGGTCCAAAACACAACAAGGACAACATTATCTATTACAAAACTACCTGTTTTTGAAGGGGGGCACCTGAGTTTTTGGTCCTGGGCTCAGCAGCCATCTAGGGAAACCTACCAAACCCAGACATTTCTAAACACTAGACACCCAAGGGAGTCCAAGGAGGTGTGACTTGTGTGGATCCCCTAGTGTTTTCTTACCCAGAATCCTCAGCAAACCTCAAATTTAGCTAAAAAATCAAATTTTCCTCACATTTCTGTGTGGGATCACGGCACCAACACAAATTTCCTACTACCCAACGTTCCCCTCGGTCTCTCGGTAAAAATGATACCTCACTTGTGTAGGTAGGCCAAGTGCCTGAGATAGGGAAGGGACAAAAACATGTCGAAATAGAGAGGGAGCCAAAGCGAGTCCAAAAAGGCAGTTTGGAAAGTGGGGCAGAATTGTTATTGGTATAGATGCGACAATCCTGGGTGGTAGGAATTTTGAGGATTCCTGTGGATTCCGGAAGGTTCCATCACAAAAATGCATGATTTCAAGCAAAGTTGGAGGTTTGCACTGCCTTGTGGGTAAGAAAATGGTGTGGGGTGCATGTGAAGCACACCACCCTGGACTCACCCAGATGTTTAGTTTTCAAATGTGTCTAGATCTAGTAGATTTTTCTTGGTGGCAGCGTCCCAAAGTACAAAAAGTGCAGCTGCTCACTAATCCAAGAGTTAACCAAGCTCTCTTGGCCCAAATGTAAAATCAAAACTCAAAATAATCAAATGTCCTCTTGCTTGCCATTGGGATACGATCCTTTAGTTTGCAGGGGGGGCTGAAAGACTGTTACCCCCTTCAGTTGGGGTGGGGGGCATAACCGTGCCCATGATGGTTGGCAACCTCCACCCCTCCATTTTTAAAAATTCCCTGGCATCTAATAGTCTTCTCCCCGGGAGTGGATCTGGGGTAATTACTCCATCTGCCCACTGGTGGGCAGAAAAACTGTGTCCCCATTTATTTGGGGTGGGGTATGGCCATACCCCCACCCTCTTTTAAAAAAAAAAAAAATCTTCCCTGGTGTCTAGTGGGGTTTCTTCCCCCCTTGGGGGCAGATGGGCCTTACAAAAATAGGCTGATCTTCCCCGGGGGTGGGGGAGACGGGGGGGTTAGAAATGGCCAACAGTAATGTACCCCCATGGGGAGCGACCCATGCCCAAGGGGCCGCCCCACCAAACAAAACACACACACAACAATCCCTGGTACCTAAGTGGTTTTTGCCCCCCTTGGAGGCAGATGGGCCTAATAGAAATAGCTTATCTGGCCCCAAGGGGGGCATAAATGGCCTAATATAATATGTCCCCCCCACGGAGAGCGTCCCTTGCCGAAGGGGTCGCTCCCCTTATATAAAATGTAAAAAATAATCCATAGTATCTAGTCGTTTCTTGCCCGCTTAGGGGCAGATGGGCCTAATAAAGGGGCAGAAGTGACCTAAATACAGTTGACTCCCCTTGGGGAGCAACCCCTGCCTAGGGAGTCACTCCCCCTTAAAAAAAAAAGAAGATATATCCCTGGTGTCTAGTGGGCTGTCTGCCCCCCTTGGGGGCAGATGGGCCTTACAAAAATAGGCTGATCTGCCTCCGGGGGGGCAGAAATGACCAACAGTAATGTGCCCCCATGGTAAGCGACCCTTGCCCAAGGGGCCGCCCCACCTAACAAAACAGAAACACACAACAATCCCTGGTGCCTAAGTGGTTTCTGCCCTCCTTGGAGGCAAATGGGCCTTACAGAAATAGCCTATCTGCCCCCAAGGGGAGCAGAAATGGCCTAATATAATATGCGCCTCCGGGGAGCGGCCCTTGCTGAAGGGGTTGTTCCCCTTATGTAATTTTTTTTTTTAATCCCTGGTGTCTAGTGGTTTCTACCTCTCTTTGGGGCAGATTGGCCTACTAAATGGGGGCAGGAATGGCATAATATACGATGCCCTGCCTGGGGAGTGACCCTTGCCTAAGGGGTTGCTCCCCTTATGTAATATGTAAAGAAAAAAAATCCCTAGTATCTAGTGGTTTCTGCCCCCCTTGGGGGCAGATGGGCCTAATAAAAATAGGCAGATCTGCCCCCAAGGGGCAGAAGTGGCATTAAATCAATTTGGCCCACGTGGGGAGCGACCCCTGCCTAAGGGGCCAGTCCCCCCATAAAAAAAAAAAAAAAAGTATCTCTGGTGTCTTTTGACTTCCGCCCCAAAGGAGGCAGATCAGCCTACCTAAAATAGGCCCAAGGGGGCAGAAATGGCCTCATAAAAACATGTAAAAAAAAAAAAAAAAAAGTCAACAAAACTCCCTGGTGTCTAGTGGGCATTCCTGCAGCTTGATCAAATCATTTTCTCCTCGGATCGTGCTGGAAGCCATGCTTCCAGCGCGATGGAGGTGCCCTCTGATGAGGTCTGCGTGCGATTGCGCGCGGACGTCATTAGACATCACTGGGGAGGGGTCGGAGTGGCAGGGGAAGCACTTCCTCTGCCAACCCTGCCCGGGGGAGGGGGGAGGCATTGCTGTAGCCGAGGATGTAACCATTACATCCAGGGCACCCAAGGGGTTAATATATTGAAAGTAAACATTGGGGTCAGGGAGAATATTACTCAATTAGGGAAATTCTCACCTTCATATTTCCCTTTTCATATTAACACACTGCATCTGAATAGTTGTTAGACCTGTCAGCTCATGGTGTGGTTTTCCCTGTCTTTTTTGGCTTCTGAGCTCCTGTTATGATCCTGTGCTGAACTTACTTAATGCTGGATTTAGGACTCAGGGCACTTTACCACCGCTGACCGGTGCCAAAGTGCAAGTGCTCTCTGTCTTAATTGTATTGGTGATTGGTTTATCCATGATTAGCATATTTGATTTACCAATAAGGCCCTAGTAAAGTGCACTATCAGTGCTCTTGGCCTGTAAATCAAATGCTACTAGTGGACCTGCAGCACTGATTGTGCCAGCCACATGAATAGTCCGGTAAACATGTCTCAGACCTGCCACTGCAGTGTCTGTGTGTGAGGTTTTTACTGCCAGTTTGACCTGGCCCATTTGCCAGGCCAAAACCTTCACTTTTACTACAAGTACTTCACCTCTCAGGTAGACCCAAGACAGCCCCATCAGCCCCATTGGCAGGGTGCAGTGTATTTAGAAGGTAGGGCATGTACAGCAGTGTTTTACATGTCCTGATAGTGAAATACTGCTAAATTCAGTTTTCACTTTTGCAAGGCCTATCTCTTCCCTAGGTTAACATGGGGATTGCCTTGAAGTATCTTTTCAGTGCAGTCTCCCATTGGGAACAGATAGAGATGTGGGGTTTGGGGTCTCTGAACTCACAATTTAAAAATACATCTTTTGTTAAAGTTGTTTTTTAAATTATAAGTTTGAAAATGCCACTTTTGAAAATGCCACTTTTAGAAAGTGGGCATTTTCTGCTTAACAATCCTGTGCCTCTGCCTGGCTGCTGAATACACGTCTGGATCAGACTGACAGTTGTGCTCTTTGTGAACTCACTCTAGACAATCATACAAAGGGAGCTGAGTTGTGCCCTGCATATCCTGATGGGTCTTCCTGGGCTAGAGGGGAGGGAGGAGCTGACACTTGCACCTGAATAGGACTGTGTCTGTCCTTACACGAAGCAGTTTCTAACCCCCTGGGGAGTATCTACAGCCAGGACAGGGAGAGGCAGGGTCTTGTGCACTACAAAGACTTTCCTTTGAAAAGGCAGAAATGAGTACCAGTATTAGACTGCCTACCCCCAACTGCAGAACACTTCTAGACTGGAGGCATTCTGCCAGGGAGAAGAGCTAGATGCTTGAGGAGGACCTGCCACTCTGCCTGTTGCTTTGCCTGTTGCTTTGCTGTGCTGGTCTGCTGCTGCTAATTCTGTCCTGGAAGTGAAAGGACTGGAATTTGCTTTCTACATCCTGCTTTCCAAGGTTCTCTAAGGGCTTGAACTGAGCGTGCCTCTTGTTTGAAGTCTCAGGGACATCAAAGACTTCATCTGCCAGCACCTGAGCTTTCTTGCTGAAAGTCCTAACTCGCCAAGTGGTGCCAAATTCAGTTCCTGGGCCCTTGGGAGTAAAAGCTTGCCTAAAATTAAGAAGAACCAGACATATCGACCCCAGATGACTCCGACTCCACGCTGCTGTCTGCACCAGTGCTTAATTTGTGCTGGTGGCTTCCGGTGCGGAGCACCAGCACCTATTTTTGAGGGCTGGCACTTATTTTTTTGCCTCAAGCATTTACTGCGAGCCAAAGCTTCCTTTGGAAGGATGGAGGAAGAGAAAAATGAAAAAGCATGACAACGGGAGAAAGGAGAAAGTAGCAACGGTGAGCTGAAGGTCAGGGAGTGGACGTAAATGGATTAAGGAGGCCCGAGATGGCTCCAGGATTACGCTGCCTCAGTATTCTGTGCTCACACATTTAATTGCAGCAGCCGCTTGTTTCAGAGCAGAGCTTTCAGCACCGGCATAATTTTATTTACAAATTAAGCACTGATCTGCACCGTAAGCCGTGGTCCCCCCTGGAGTGCGATGACTGTGACTGATCCCACAGGCGCAAATGCCGCTGCAGCGCCTTTGATGTCCTATGACATCTTGAGTCCCGAGTGCCGTCTCACCGGTGTCTGCAACACCCGACTCCTCCATGGCGCCTGTGGCCCGTGGTGCGACCAATGCCTGAGAGGTTGCCTCATCGTGTCTTGACCCGGTGGACTCATCGACCCTGCCGGGTCGTAAGGAACTGATGCCTCACTGCTGACGCTGTCTCACCTCCCCTGCAACCGTAAGGAACCAACGCCTCACCTCCCTGCCTCACAGTAAGGAACCTTACGCTTAACTTCCCCAGAAGCAGTAAGGAAATGGCGACACACCGGCTCTAGCGAAGCGTCACCTCCCCGATTCTGTGCAACCTCTTTGTTTCCTCATTGTCAAAGGTACTGTACCTTGGGTCTGTGCGACTTCATGGCGCGCCACACTCCCTCGTGAATGGTGATGGACTGTTGGGAACAACTCCGTCACAGCTTTGTGATTGCACCAAGCGGAGATTTTTAAGTTTCTAAGCACTATACTGAGATTTAGGGCCTGATTACAACTTTGGAGGAGGTGTTAATCCATCCCAAAAGTGACGGTAAAGTGACGGATATACCACCAGCCGTACTACGAGTCCATTATATCCTATGGAACTTGTAATACAGCTGGTGGTATATCCGTCACATTTGGGACGGATTAACACCTCCTCCAAAGTTGTAATCAGGCCCTTAGGGGGTCATTACAACATTGGCGGTATAAGGCGCTTACCGCCGTGCAGAAGACCGCCAATACACCGCGCCGGCGGCGGTAGACCACCACAGCTATTATGACACACATCACGGAATCCGCCGAAATTCATACACCCACACAACACCGCCACACCAAAGGTCAGCGATAAACATGCGGAAACAAATCCTCCACCTCCACGCCAACAGAAACACGCCCATGCCATTACGACCCACAAATCCACGCGGCGGTCTTTCAACCGCGGTATTCCATTGGCGGTACACACCGCCACGCTCAAAATACACACACATCTACAAAACACAGCCACATTGGACAATTCCAAATACACACACCTGATACACATACACACACCACTCCCACACCTCCAATACAATATAAAACACACACCCACATCACCCACAAACCCCTACGACCAGAAATTCAGAAAGAAGGCCAGAGAGAGAGCACAGAATAGACAACCCCATCACACAGAGGCACACAACACCATCACCCACACAACATCCAAGCACAAAACACCACATACCACTACACTCACCACACTCATCACCACATACACCACCCCACACATCACACACACCACCCCATGGCACGCCAAAGACACCCCCACTTCTCCGAGGAGGAACTCAGGGTCATGGTGGAGGAAATAATCCGGGTAGAGCCACAGCTATTTGGCTCACAGGTACAGCACACATCAACAGCCAGGAAGATGGAGCTATGGCAAAGAATAGTGGACAGGGTCAACGCAGTGGGACAGCACCCAAGAAATAGGTAGGACATCAGGAAGAGGTGGAACGACCTACGGGGGAAGGTGCGTTCCACGGTCTCCAGGCACCACATCGCGGTACAGCGGACTGGTGGCGGACCCCCACCTCCTCCCCCACAACTAACAACATGGGAGGAGCAGGTCTTGACCATCTTGCATCCTGAGGGCCTCGGAGGAGTCATTGGAGGAACGGACACTGGTAAGTCAAATCTTAAATATCACATCCCCCACCCTACCTGCATGCTATCACACACCCCCACCCTCACACCCTCCCATATCACCCCAAATCCTCACCAATGTACTAATAACACCAACTACACATCCCAACCCCAAGACCTGCATTACACAACTAAGCATGGACACCCCTCACTAAAGCATGCCCACTGCACATACCCAGAACAACCCCCAACCATCAGCACACAAGCCCCCACACAGGAATGCCTGCACTGGGGTTCACGCACACCCAACCATTGCACACCATGACACAAACACATGCAATAATCATGCTCTTATACCCCTGCAGGAACCCGAAGGAACGTCACCACACCAGAGGGTCCAGACAACACCACTCCACCCCCAGAAGAGGCCCACAATGACGACAGCAGCTCTTCCCCACTGGATCTTGATGACCAGCCCAGACCATCGTGGGCCTCAGGACAGTCGGTTCCCCTTGCCCAGCCACAGCCCAACACCGAAATTACACCCTCTGGTAACACCAGCACAGCACCCACCCAGCGGGCCCAAACCTCCCTACCCAGGACAGGTCAATCAGCGGTGTGTCCACCACCACAGGGAACCCAGGCTAACCCACCACCCCAACAACAACAGGGACCTGGGGGCAGTGGTAGTGGGCACACGGTCCAGGGGACGGTGGCACAGGAACATAGGGGAACTGGGAGGGCTGCTGTGCGACAGAGAGAGGACAGGCCAAGGGAACCAACTCTCCACGAGGCCCTCTCCTCCATCATGGGAGCATACCACCACTCCCAGGAGACGATGGCCACGGTCCTGGACAAGTTGCAGGAGACCCTGCGTCTGCAGGAGGAGCAGTATTTGGGGTTCAGGGAGGAGCTCAGGACCATCGGCTCCGCCCTGGGCACCATCGTAGGGGTGCTGACGGATATTCAAAAGACCTTGAGGGACACCGTGGCACTCCAAGGGGCCCCTGACACTAGCCAGGACGATGAACTGCCCACCACCTCCGCCGGCGCTAGTGGACAGGACGCCCCGCCACAGGACCACCACACCAGTACCCCATCCCCTGCAGACGGACAACCACCACGCAAGCGGGCCCTGAGATCCAGGAACAGGACAGAGCAAGATGGCAAGACCACCGCCAGGAAATAAGACCACCCTGATTGTCCCCCCACTGTCCCACTTTGTTACCCTGTCCAAATCGGAACTGCCCCAGCTCCACTTCCAATGGGCAGATGTGCAATGTACCTGTGAGACTAATAGACTGGACTCTGCCATGGACATTCCTCCACCATCACCCATCACCATTTTACAACCCCCCTTCATTTTTTAGCACTTTAGTAAACACCCTTGAAACACTAAAAAAAACTGGAGTCAGTCTATGATTTGTAAATTTGTATTATCAACTACAGTGCCATAATGGGCAATAGCATCATCAGGTGGAGGAGCAGTGGCACCGGAGCAGGAGGGAGCTGCATCCCACTTGGCCCTGGAGGGTGAAACAACGGAGTCTGAAGCCACCAGTGGGACGGAGGGCGAGGGGAGCTCCACGGCGGGGACAGGAGGTGACAGCAGTGACAGCGACTCCTCCTCTGATGGGAGCTCCCTTGCGGTGGCGGGCCCCTCTGTGCCCCCCGCATCAACAGGTACAGCCGCCCCCCCCACCAGCACCGCCCTCTCAGCAGCCCCTCTGCGTGCGTCCCGTGCCCGCTCACCCAGGAGGGTGGGCATCTCCTTCGCTCCAGGCACCTCAGGCCCTGCCCCAGTCAGCCCTGCTGCCCTCAGTGAGGATGCTATTGACCTCCTGAGATCCCTCACTGTTGGGCAGTTTACCATTGTGAATGCCATCCAGGGTGTTGAGAGGCATTTGCAACAAACAAATGCATACCTGGAGGACATTCATTCTGGCCAGGCAGCCCAACAGAGAGCATTTCAGGCTCTGTCCTCAGCATTGATGGCAGCCATTGTCCCTGTGTCCAGCCTCCCCCTCCAACTTCCTCCACCCAGACCCAATCCCCTGTACATCAGTCTATCCCAGGCACACCATCAGACCAGCATGCGCACACCTCAACACACAAAAGTGGCTCAGGCCAACATAAGCACCACACATCCCACAGGCACTCACACAAGCATCATACCCATGCAGACATACCAACATTCACTGCCTCCACTGTGTCCCCCTCCTCCACATCTCCCTCCTCCCTCCCAGTCTCGTCTCCACTCACACCTGCATGCACTACATCTTCAGCCACTACCTCCATCACCAGCACGCTCATGTGCACTCACCACCCCCACTACCATTCACACATCCCCTGTGTCCTCTCCTGTGTGTCAGTGAGCCCTCCTCCCAGAGAACACAAACGCAGGCACACACCCACCCAACAGCCATCCACCTCACAACAGCCTCCGACCCATGCACCTTCACCCAAATTCAGCAGACGTACACCTCCTACAACCACTACCTCTTCCTCCACTCCCAAACCCCCTCCATCTACCCATCCCAGTGTGTCTAAAAAACTTTTCCTGGCTAATATTGACCTCTTCCCTACACCTCCACCCCCCTCCCGTCTGTCCCCTAGGGCCAGGCTTTCTAGGTCCCAACCCAGTACCTCAGCCACCACATCACCGGGCACAGTGGTGCCTGCAACTGCGGGCTATTGGAGTGTGCCAACCATCAGGGCTGCCAGTGTGCCACGGAGCGAGGGCAAGGACATTCCACCACCTGCCAAGCTAAAAAAGTTGCCCACATCCCAGAGGAAGAAGCAGAAAACACCTGCCACCAAGGGGTCGGGGAAAACAAAAGGGGATAGTGGCAAGACAGCTGCGCCACCATCAAAGGTGGGGAAGTGCCAGAAACTGAAGGGCAGGTCAGGAGAGGGCATGGTGGCACCGACTGAGGGACCAGTGTCACACCTTCGTTCCACGTCGACGCCAACCTGTACAGCTGAGAAGACCGCCACCTGCACTGCCATAGAGCCCACCGCCAGCACCACTGCCACAGAGCCCGCCGCAAGCACTGCCGTGACTGACACCGCTGCAAGCACCGCCAGCGGCCCTGCGACATCCTGAGCCAGTGGCACCACCGCAGACATGGCTGCCATCCCCAGTGGTCAGTCGTCCGAGGCTGGTGGTGAGTTCCAGGAGCCTGGGCAGCTTCCATGAAGCATCACTTTCAGTGGAGAAAGGCATCCGCTACCTCAGTCCTTAGCAGGATGAAGCACTCTGGGCACCAAGCCCCCTCCAGAACCAGTGGAGAGATACATCCACTACCTCAGTCCTTGGCAGGATGAAGCACTCTGGGCACAAAGCCCCCTCCAGAACCAGTGGAGAAAGGCATCCACTACCTCAGTCCTTGGCAGGATGAAGTTGAGCAGTGGCGTTGTGCGTTCATCAGGCTGTGGTGCCCCCCCCTCAACCTCCCCCTGAGGTGCCTGTGTATTTTCTATGTGATGCCCCTCCAGTGTTCTCTCCGTTTGGAGTCAGGTATCTAGTGTGGGCCTCGCCCATGGATTTTGGACCCAGTGGTCCACGAACAATGATTGACGCACTATCCGGACTTGTGTAGTTGGTGTACATAATTGTATATACTGGATTTTGAGTTTGACTGATGGATTGTTTTTGATTACAATCGTTCAAATCATTTCCTTTTGTCCTTGCGTTATTCCAGGGGGGGGGGTGTATGTGCAATGTTGCAGCATGTATTTGTGCGTATGGTGTTGTGGGGGAGGGTTGGGGTGTTGCGTGTTGCGTGTTTGTGTCACTCTCTTTTCCCTCCCCCCTCCCCTGTGTTGTAGGTGCAGTACTCACCGTGGTCGTCGCCACCATCGTTGGAGCTCCTGATAGAGGAGCAGGAAGACCATCGCCGGCAGGATCTGCAGTTCTGGCTCCATGGCGTCCTGGTTCCTCGTGGGATGTGGAGAGGTGAGTGTTTTCCCATCTGTGTACTGTTTCCACTGTGTTTTTATTCGCGTTGGTTCCGCCCCGGAAAAGGTGGCGGATATCCGTGTTGTGATAGGGTGGGCAGTACATTGTCTTCCGCCTGTCTGTTGGCGGTGTCCGCCGCGCTGTTTGTTTGTAACGCCGTAGCAGTCGGAGTGTTAAAGTGGCTGTCTATGTTGGCGGTTTCCGCCACGGTCGTAATCCCATTTTTTGGTCCACCGCCCTGTTTACGGTATTACTGCCGCTTTAACACCGACCGCCAGGGTTGTAATGAGGGCCGAAGTAAAAAATATTATTTAATTTTAAAAAAACACACATTGAGAGAGTAATCTCTAGTGTTTGCTTTGTAAAAAAATAAGTGCCAGTGGGTAAAGTTTTGCCCAGGAGCCTGCAGCACTGTCAAAGGCTGAGGTGCGGCACACCAAGGTGCCATAGTTGATTCAAGTTCAGGTCTCTTAATCAAACACGGGACACTCCCTACCTCTTTATCTAACTCTTGCATGTTTGTTCCATTTCTGCTTTTCCCTTTGTGATTGAGTTTTGTCTTTCTCTTCCTCATTCTTTTCCCCGCTTGCGTTTTTCTCTCTGGATCAAAGCCTGGTGAGGAAATACAAGTGCTGATCCCCTAAAAGGAGTATTGTTGTCCCTGACCTCAAACCACTGGCTAAAAAGAAGCAGTGATAATCCCTTGCACAGAAGGGAACTCATTTGTGCGCTCATGTGCTCCTTGTGAAAGGGCAGAATGAGGTCACTAACATTGAAGTTAGTCAGTAGCTGAAGTGGGCTGAGTCATTGCCCTAAGCGGGAGTAGACAGAAGTAAAATGTGAATGACACAGTAACAAACCAATAAACTGCAAGAGCAGGCTGAATGTCCCAATAAGTATATTATATATTTCATTAATGGAAACATCTTTTACCACACAGGGGGTCATTACGACCTTGGCGGGCGGCTACCGCCGCCCGCCAATGCGGCCACACTCACACAGCCCCCATTATGACATTCCCGCTGGGCCGGCGGGCGCAAACCAAGTTTGCGCCCGCCGGCCCAGCGGGAATGAGGCCGCAACATAGGAGCCGGCAGTGTGGAGGCCGTGCGACGGGTGCAGTTGCACCCGTCGCACTTTTCACTGTCTGCTATGCAGACAGCGAAAAGCTGGCTGGGGTCCTGTTAGGGGGCCCCTGCACTGCCCATGCCAGTGGCATGGGCAGTGCAGGGGCCCCCAGGGGCCCCAGGACACCCCTTACCGCCAGCCTCTTCCTGGCGGTGCAAACCGCCAGAAACAGGCTGGCGGTAGGGGGTCATAATCCCAGGGCAGCGCTGCCCTGGCAGATTATCACCGCTGGGGCTAAAACGGCGGTAAACCGCCGGCCCCGGCGGTGCGACCGCAGCGCTACCGCCGCAGTCGTAATAAGGGCCTCTGTACCACCAGCCTGTTGGCGATACGGACGCCACATTACCCCTGGCAGTCTCTGACCGCCAGGGTCATAATGACCACCACAGTCTTTTATCATGTATGTTTTCATCACGTGTGGTAAGTATAGGTAAGGTACACATCATATATCCTTTCATATAGGTAAGAACAGCTTACACCCTTTCATGTAACATCACTTAAACCACAACAAATTATATCAATCATAGCAACACTCGTGACATCTCAAATGAAATAATTTCTAAGTTCCAGGCCAGTGTTCCCTTGGTGAGGCTGCATGCCCCCTTCCTCTTTAAATAAAGTTATAGTTTTAAATATATAGTATGTTGATATTCTGACCTCTTCAGAAAGCCAGTAGGCCAATTTTTTATATTGGCAGCGCTGCCCTGGAGGATTACTTCCACCGGGAAAAAAGTGTCGGAAAACCGCCGGTCCCGGCGGTGCGACCGCTGCGCTTCCGCCACGGTCGTAATCCCCCATGGAAGCACCGCCAGCCTGTTGGCGGTGCTTCCTCCAAAACAGTCCTGGCGGTCGAAGACCACCAGGGTTGTAATGACCCCCAATGTGTCCAAATTCCCTGTGAACCGTGGAAGGCAAAAACAAAGCAATGCTAGTCACTAGGTATTATATACAAAAGTCTGTTTAAAAAGAGAGATGAAAAAACTGGAAGTGGTTGAATTTTATAAATAGCAAAACTTAAAGAAATTGTGTTTAGTACACGATAGAAGTGGATTTTCCAGTTAATTTTTACTTCATTGGTCTACAATTTAGGTCCATACATCAATGTCACTGATCGGCCCCATGGACCTTTACCTGCCCTCATCTCCTTTCTTTCACCCCCTCCTTTTCTTTCATCCCTTTACTCTCACCCAATTACTGTGCATGCATGCCACAGTGTATTCATGGCAGGAAACTAACATGCAGATTAATACTTATACAAATTGATGCCAACAATGCTGAGATTCTAGCACAACCTAATGCAATTGGACGGAGGTTCAGATTTACTCACTGTTCAAGCAATGCATCTCAGTGTCCAAATTTGCTGACCCGTGTTACACAAGAGTGAATAACTGCAGAGAGCCATATCTACTAAGATTGTCCTGTTGCAGCTGTAGTACCTGTGCTGGTATTCAAAACAGGTTGCGTTGAGCGACACAACCTCACATCATGGTACAGGGCGAATATGCATTGTCAAGCATAAGTTTGGCCTGGAAGCATAACTTTCCAGAGCAAATTTCTATGCCTAGACTGACTCAGAAGGATCCCATGTACTAAATGTATACAGTGCACTTCAGCACACCTGCAATACCTGTGTTTGGAGAAATTAACACATTTTCCCAGTTTAACGCCTTCTTGAACGAGTTGTTATTTTTACACAAAGCCTAGTCTGGCTATTTTAGTGGATCAGGCTTTGTGTGTAAACATATGAGAATGTATGCTGATCTACACAAGTATTGCCCTTTAGGACCCCTTTGTTGCAAAGCAAGGAAAAGTGCTTTGTATGCTAGAAAAGAGCACCTTTCCAATGCAAGATACCTTTTACAATGAAAAGTAAAACCCTATGCATCCTTTTGCATCACTTTACAACCTACAAAAGAACACTGGAATATTGAGTGCTCTGCTCAACACCATGGAGTAGCTCCAGGATTATAATGGCTGGTATACGCCCAGAGCTCCAACATTCCAATGTTTGTCTTCATATTTCTCCCTTTTTAAATTAGAACATTCTACCCTTAATGGGCAGAATGTTCTAATAGCCTTATAGCCCTTATGGTGCAGGCTATACCAGTTTTTAAAGGCCCTCACCCTCATTATAGGCCCTTGCCTGCAGCTCGGTCTATAACTCAGGCTATAAGGCTATAGTAAAGCTGGCTCATAATTGAAAAGGAACCAAGTCTAATGAGTGCAACGTTTGGCAACCTGTGTTGAAACAGGACAAAACTAGAGCACTGTAAGGAAATGCACAGTTGTAATAGGAGTGTGAATGACTCGTGATCAAGTGATACTGGAAAATACAATGTTATCAAGTAACAATTTGCTGATAGAGTGATTATTTAGACGTTGTTTCTGTAGTGTGTTGGGACTGAGAAATCAAGACCATACAGCACGGCAAATGGAAAGCACACTAGAAGGATATAACAAGAAGGCACATATATAACTGCAGAATAGCAATAAAGCATGCACTGTACCCGGATTCCTCTCACAGTGATTAGATCAGTCATCTTTATTCGGTTTATAAAAACCATAAATTATAAAAAAGCATACATTAAAACATAATTACATACATTATTATAAATCCAATAAAATCGGGGTGTCAGTGGAAAGGGGAAATATCTAGCAGCCACAAACTAGGCGGTTCCGCTTCGCCTCACAGCGCTCACGCCTGCAACACTGTAGCCATGGTTCCCGCTAATTGTACGGCTCCCAGAAGGAAGCCTTGTCAACTTAGGCACTCTTGATGCCTAGGATGCTTTGCCGGACATCAGCTTCTAGTGCTTGCCTCTTGCGCTGGGAGGAAGCTACACAAGATCTCTTGCATGGTAGGATGACCCTCATCCTGGCTCCGCTCGTCAGCACAAGTGTGGTTGAGCGGCCCGGGTGGAGAGTGAGAATTGGACTGTGACATGACTGGGCAATAACATCCTTGGGACAATGGCTCTTCAGACCTCAGGGGATGCTCAGTGGGAGCCAAGGAAGGGTGAACTTCTGAGCAGGAGAAATTTGGGAGCACCCTGTATGGAAGAGAGAGTTCCAGCTGGGTCAGCCCTCAAGGTAATTGTTTCATGCTCTCCCACCCGGACTCCTCTCTATGGTCACTCCCGAGGTAAGGTCTGGTGATCAACCCAGTGCAAGCTGTCCACCTATCACAAAATCAAAAGATTTTGGCATTTAGAGGGGCACTGGGGCTTTAAATCTTAAAGCTAAAAGACCTTCTACACAGGCCAATAAGCTGTTAGGAGCTGTGTGTAGAAGTAGGAAAAGTTCACTACCCAGATCAAAGTGACTCCATCTTTGAATTCCTTCTTCAAGTCCATAGCCTCACCTGCTCTTCCACAGAGGGTTGAGGGGGGGGACCTCTTGCTGGGATTGTGGAAGATCAGAGATAGGACATTGTGTCTCCACAAAGCTCCTCAGGCGCAAATAATATGAATACATTAAGGATATCAGCTGGCCTAGACATAACTGTCCCCACCCAGTACGAACCACAGATAACCATAAGTAATAGATTTGAGACCCTTGCACCCTGGTGAGGAGGAAAGAGAGGCATGCCAAGGGGAACACAGGAGAAGGCAGCCTCATCACTGGTCAGCGACGGTCCAGATGGGACTGAGACAGCTAGAGTGCAGCCAGACAGGTCATTAGCGTTAATCTTGCCCTTGTTTCAAGACTGGGATTAAGAATAGATTTGAGGGGGGTGTTGCCAAAAGCGGCATGCTGTAGGAAGCTTCTCTATTCGGCTGTCGCACCCGGCAGAAGCCTTGGGGCTTTAAATCTTGTCCCCCGGAACTGAGTGGTCTGCAGGGGGGGGCAGTGGGCCCCCGCACTGCTGGTGAGGGAGAGGAGCCAGCCGGGGGAGCGTGCTGCCATGATGGGTCCGGGAGTGGGTGTGGTTTCCCCCTGAAGACAGCATGGTCCAAGATGGCAGCCGTCTGGGAGAGCTGATTGGCTCCCCCGCAACATCCACTGGCACAGCTCCTGAAGGGTGCTCTGAGGTCTTTGAGCATCCACAGACTGTTGGGCTGTCACACGCGACCCTTTGATGTGTATCACAAAGGCCCTGGGGCAGTAAAGTACCCCCAATGCATTTTGGTAAAAGCCGAACAGTCGGCATGGCGGCCACTCGGCACTGAGGACCTCCGTGCCATCCAGTGATCTGTCACAGCTCCAGAGGGCAATGTGGGTGGCCTGCAGGAGGACTAGATGGCCCAGGAGGGTGAGCTTGCCATTGCTTGGCCCCCTGATACTCCCCTGAGCAAGCAGTGAAGCCAGGGGGGCCTGGGGATAGGGGGTGATGCACAATAATGGGCGGCTGCATGTATCAAGGCCTGGAAGAGAAGCTGAGGGACAGCCCTTAACATTGGGGGAAGAACATATTGTGCAGCTGCTCTTGGGGGGAGCACTTAACTCCCCCCCCACAAATCATCTGCCCCCCACAAGGACATGAGATGCAAAAGGAGAGGCCAGGGAGCATCTTAGGTGCACAGTGGGGGGAGGACCTGTGCAGATCAGGATTATTGAAAGAATGACTGCCTGTGACAGACCTTGTGTGGAAATCATTATTGGCTGGCAATTTCGACTGAGGGGGAAGGTCGGCCTCATATCCTGTGGGATGAATGTACTTTGGTCTATGATAAGATTGTTACAAGCCCCAGGACCCTTCCGGGTGTAGGGGCGAGAGATCTTTTTCTTTTGTAAATGGGGACACTGAGCGACGGAAGATGGAGGCCTTGAGGCTACTGCAAAGGTTGGGCCTCAGGTCGCACCCCAGCGCTGGCTGTAAGACATGTTATTATATTGTCATTGTTCGAGGCCCAGATGTACCCTGAATTTGGGGGAGTGGGTACTTCCAGGACCACCGCATGGCAAGGCAGGGGTGGGGCTAGTGTTGGGGATTGTTTATGTTGCAGAGGGATGCTAAAATACATGAGGGAATACGGACCACACACAATCAAAGATGGGACACACATACAGGAAGAGGTACTGGCAACCACCATGTCTTAAGCCCAGGATATGACGCTGCTAAAATGGAATGTAAACGGAATGGGATATAGGATAAAGCGGGGACTGGTCACTAAGGCTTTGGGCAGGTATAAAACAGACATGGTATTCCTACAAGAAACACATCTCATTGGAGAACAGCATTATAGCATGGGAACGGGTAAATACAAATTGGCCTGATAAGCACAATTCACCTCAGGATCTGAGGGGGTGCTGATTCTTTTAAGGAAATCTCTGCCATTCCACCTGACCTCCATGTGAATGGATGCTGGGGGTGTTATGTGGTGCTGTTGGGGAAATTAGATGACATACACGTTCTTTGTTCTACTGATTAATATGTATACCCCACCAGGCTTACAGAATGACACACTCCATAAGGTTGTCAAGGTTCTCTTAGAGGCTCCACTGGCACTTACAATAGTGGGAGGGGATTTTAATCTCACATTGGATACCTGACTAGACAGGATTAGTAGAAGGCCAAAGGGTGAGGTGACTCAAGGGAAACTGGAAGAGTTTCTACAGGCGATGGCGGGGTGTGATGTCTGGAGAGCACTTCATAGACACAAGAGGTGTTACTCTCATTACTCGAATACGCATGACATGCACCCCAGGCTTGACTTCTTTCTCACTTTTAGGTGTTCCTGCAAAGGTTTGCTAAGGCAGAGTACTTGGCTAGGGGCATAACTGATCACTCACTGTTGTGAATAACTCCGACTACAGGATGACAGAAGGGCAGGGGATCTAGAGGATGGAGACCTAGCGCCTGTTGAATAAACAGGAGGTCCAACAACAAGATAAGGCCACTAAACTTGATTTTAAGGATTACAAGGGAACGGTAAAGAGCCCAGTCATGCTATGGGAAGCATATAAAGCAACAATAAAAGGTGTAAATATTACATAGGTAATAGGTGACAGGAAGGATAGACAAAGGAGGATGACTGACTTGGATGGGGAACTGACGCAGCTGGAGAGAGATTACACAGCCTCTCCCACCACCTCAGTTGTAAACTGTACCAGACTTAAAGAGGACTGAGTATATGACAGTGGCTAGTCATGAGGTGAAAATTATTTTTCTGGTGAAACAGAAACATATATATGAAGCCATTAACAAAGCCGGCAATTTTCAGGCGTGGCTGGGTAGGAAGGAAAGGAAAGGTTTGTTTGAGCATAAACTTCAGGTTTCATCAGGTTTAGCGATGAGGGAAAGCTCATGCATAGCATAGACCTTTATGGGTTATTTAGAGGCATTTTACATCACAAAGTTGCAGGCTGCTAGAGAGAAGATTATTGACTTTGTCAAAGACTGTCCTGTGCAACGCCTAAACCCACAAGAGGTGAGGGATTTAGAAACGACATCTCAGTAGCGGAGGTATCTAAAGCCATGGGACTGATGCAGGCAAGAAAGACACTGGGCCCAATTGGTCTGCTGATTATTTTGGAAGCTGGCCAGGAGAACGGCGGCACCTCTCCATGCTGTCTACAAGGCTGCATTCCAGGAGGAGGAGCTGCTGGAGGATATGTGGACAGCAACAGCCGTTCTGATTACAAAGGCAGGGAAACCACACAACCAGTGGGAATACTACAGACCGATCTCTCTACTTAATACTGATGTTAAAATTCTGACAAAAGTTCTTGCAGTGAGGTTAGGGGGAGTGATAGTGAATTTAGTACACCCAGACTAAGCAGGATTCATGCCAGGACAGTTGACGAGGATGGTCGACCAGGATGTGCCTAAGGAGGCTACATAACAACCTGATAGGCGCAGAATCTCCGAACGAGAAATGCATTATTGTCTCACTTGGTGGCAATAAGGTCTTTGACTCGGTGGAATGGCCCTACCTCTTTGAAGTCCTAGCCAGGATGGGTTTTGGTCCAAGGTTCATCAAGTAGGTTAGACTGCTATATGATAGACCAAAGTCTAGGGAGAAAGTGAACAGACACACATCCTAGGAATCGTGAGTGCAGAGGGGCACGAGACAGGAATGACCACTGTCGCCAATGCTGTTTACATTGGCGATAGAAGCCCTGGCTGCGTGGGTGTTTATTGAGTTACAAGTCTGGGGGTGGCCGGGTGGCACAGGGTGGGAAGAGCACATATTTCTATATGCAGATGATATTCTAATGTATGTAACAAAACTGGAAGAGACACTGGCCAGACTACGGGATATATTTTGTATATCTGGCAGATATACCAGTTTTGCCCTAAATTGGAACAGGGCCCTATTGTTCCAATTAGAGCCCTGGACCCAGGATTAGAACTACCCCTACCACTCAGAACAGAAATGCAGAAGTTTAAATATCTAGGGACTTGGATAACACATGACCCTGAGACGCACTACGAAGTGAATCTGATGCCCATGCTCTAGGGCCTAGAATGGGATGTCAAGCATTGGCAAAGTTGACTCCTATCATTGATGGGAAGGGATACATGATGGTGGCACTTCCCAGACTGCTGTACATCCTCCAAAACAGCCCACATAGGATCCCGGATGCACTGTTTGTGAAAATAGATGCTCTAATACATACACATGTTTGGGCAGGGGAGAACCCTGCATTGACTTAAAGGGTCTCCAAAGGTCCAAATATGAAAGAAGTATTGCCTTACCATCTGTACGGAAAAATTATGAAGCTGCACAGGTAGGAGTGGTCAACAATTAGGCCTACGTGGTTTAGAAGGATCCCGCATTTCGACAGGACAAAATAGGAATGGGCAGATTGAGCTAACTACCTGTGCTGTGTGGAGGAGCACTGGCCCCTGAGGCAGGCCCTACCAACAAGATAGTAGTAGACGTTTGGAAGAAGTTGACTAGGGAAATGTGCTGGGTAACTTAGACTAACCCCGAGAACGTCACTGTGGGAGGGAACTAGACTGTGGGCAGTAGTGGCATTAACGGGATTCCAGGGATGGGATAGTATTGGACTCTCCACACTGGCAGACATCTAGGATGCCAGTGGGATGGGACCATTTGACAATTTGAAGACGGAATATCAGATGCAAGAGTCGCTATAGCTATGATATTGCAAATTGTACCATGCCCTTAGGAAATGCATCTCACTGGAGTAGAAGACGGAGTAAGACTCCCCATTGGAGTGGAGACTGCCAAATGGGAAAGTGACTAGCAAACTCATTTCAATGACATATGGCACCATAATGTGGAACACACAAGACCCCCTCCTAAGACTGCGGGGACCTTTGGAGGGGATAGAGGATGAAGACTGGCAGACAGCATTTGGCTTTCCAGCAGAGATGGCAATAAAGACTATGTTTCACCAGATTCAACTCAGAATTTTACTCTGCACATAAAACGCCAGACACTTGCTGCACAAAATTGTCAGGGCGGGGAGTGCACCCTGTCTTAAAGGATGCAGGAAGGAAGGCATACTGCTTCACACACTATGGGACTGCCCAAACCTGCAGACTTTGTGGGAGGGAGTACAGAGTTCACCGGAGGAGGCCACTGGGTTGCCTTTGGATCTGCAGCCCAAACTGGCGATACTGGGCATAAGGCGGATGGTGGGGTGACGGATATATCATGATAATAGAAACTTCTAGTAGATCTGGGCTGTACTGTAGCAAGAGGGATATTGTTCTGAAATGGGGTAGCATGATTCCCCACAAACACTGAGACTGGGTGGTAGGAATGGACCTGTGGAACGGGAGGTTTATGAAGAGCGAGGATGCTAACGGAAGTTCTAAAAAATCTGGGGCAACTGGAGCCAGGGACCCATGCGAATGGCACAGATAGTGCCGCCGGACGTGACTCAATCAGACGAGGGAAATGTGTAGTGGTTGAAAGGAACAGTGCTTGAATGCACGAATGGTTGTTTTTGTACTATTGGTACTTTACTGGATTACAGATGTGTGGTCAGGGGAAGAGATTGGAGAAATTGGGGTGAGATAAACACGAAGTTATTGTACAGCTGGTTTGTTGTGTATAAAATCAATAAAACAATTTTTAAAAAAACCAATAGATTTGAGCTGTCCAAAACCAATCAGATGGGCACTCAAGCCTCCTGTCGGGCTCTGAGCCAAAAGCTACATGAGGTGATCAAGCGGACTAGAGTGTTGGAAGAAGAGGGCACCCAGGCTAAGCAAGACATACAGAAGAATGCAACAGGTATGAATGCCCGGTAAAGCAAAACCAATGTTTGAGAGAGGATCTGGCAAGGATCAAGAACCACTCCCGGAGGAACAATCTATAAATCCTCCATGTCCCAGCAGAGGAGGAGGATGGGGACTTGAAGAACTTGATCATAACTTGTCTAAGAGACACAGTCAAAGACCAGCCTGACATTAATCTCGAGCAAGAGATTCAGAGTGTACACAGAGATCTGTTTAAAAGAAACCTAAAGCATCAAAAGTCCAAGAAGATTATGTTAAATGTTTTGTCTAATGTGGGGAAAGAGATTATACTAGGCATCACATTGAAGAGTTGGCTTTTTACCAGTGAGGGTTACACCTTTAGTATAAGGTCTGAGGTTTGTAAGGCTACTGATCAGTGCCAGTGTGAGTTGGGCAGGAAAATGAAGGAACTTCATGAATTGGGTAAAATTCCCAGCAATCATCCGCATCATGTGGAACAATCAAATGTACAATTACCATACTCCGGAGGATGTTGATGCCTTGATTGAGTCTATTAAAAGTGACACAAACTCCGGAGATAGACCTACAGTGTTCCACTATGGTGGGTTCTGTGTAGGGTAGCTTAGGGTAGGGTTGTGGTGGGTCACGCGGGGGCATTGTAGTTCTATAGTCATTTTTCACATCTCTTCCTTCTGTTGGATGTTCATATGACACACAAAATGCCAATAAGTAGTGGGTGGGTTTTCCAGGGTGGGGATCAGGGAAGCGCACTGGTTGGGAAGAACTAGGAAAAAATCCCTAATTTTTTCTTCAGTCCTCATGATCACTGTATTATCTCACAAATAATCATAGTATGAGGGTTACATTGTATTATCCAGAGAGGTGTTGGCCGTCAGAATATTGGGATTAAATAGGGGCAGGCAGAGAGTTATGGTTTTTAACCTGAAATTTTTAACCTTGAAGTTAACATGGCCCACATCATGATCTTACCAGAGACACATTTGACGTCAATCAAGAGTAGAGCCCTTTTCCTTAAACAAAAGTGTGTAGAGTACTATAAAGCCTCTAATCAAGCAGAATATTCCAAAATAGTTGCAATTCTCTTAACGAAGGAGCAGGGGTGGAGTTGTTGAATTTTAAAACCAATAGCTCAGGTAAGTGCGTCTTAGCATGGATGAGATGTTCCAGTTATGATTTCATATGTACAGGCTTTTACTGCTCTAATGCAGATGATCCATCCTACCTTTCAACCCTGGAGTGAAACTTGCTGGAGTCCCCATTACCAGTGGTTGTGGAGGGTGACTTTAGTACCTTGATGAATACTAATCTCGATAGATCAACTAGAAGAGATTGTATCCATACACCTAAGACTAGACAAGCTTTAAAAAGCATGTTACAGAACTTGAGGCTGGTGGATGTGTGGTGGCATCAAATGAGCCAGAAGAGGGGGTATACATTCCATAGCAAACAGTATGGCCACTTCTCTAGACTTGACTACTTTTTCATTGACAATATTGCTATGAAGAGGGTTAAAGAGGTTAAGCATTTGCCAGGACACATCTCTGATCATTCAGCTGTGACTATGCTGTTTGATGTCCTGTTCAAAGGAGAATTTTAGGTGCACAATCAATCACGCCCTTCTCCTAGATACAGGAATTGGACAGGTCCTGGAGAAAGCTAGTGGCAATTTATTTTCAGATAATAAAGGATTTGCCTCTCTTGCCATAGTTGGAGACACCTTTAAAATATTATATAAGGAGAATTATGGAATCAACCATCCTTTAAGAATAAATTGGCTAGAGAAGAACTTACCTCCCTAAAGCAAGAAATTGGGGCCTTGGAGACCCCCTTACAGACAAAGAGCCCTCTACTGGGCACAAATCAAGTGCTGAAGAGATTGGAAAATGCACAGCTGAATTATAGAATTAAGCTAGAAAAGAAGTGTAGAGAAAAGAGGCAGGCCAATGGTGTGAATCAATTTGAGTATGTGGAGCGGTCTTGTTGTGTAGGCATTTTTAGCCATAGTTCCATGCACGTTATTTTAACACTCTAGGCCAAGCCGCTGTGCACCTTATATTTTATTCGGCTTCATTTTATTATTGTTACAATAGCCACTTTTACGATCTTGTTTTATTTTCTGTTTATATCACTGTTTTTGCCTAGACCAGCACTATGTTCTCAAACAAGACATTCTTGATCACTCGGTACTTTTTCCAAAGCTACAGCACGGTACTTCAGCTGTGTTGTCATAAAAACACTTCCTTGTCCCTTATATGTTAGAGGGAGATTCCAGCCAGAGAACCACAACTGTATGCTGATTGCTGAATGCTTCGCTACAGATGCTAAAGCAGACCGCAGGCCTTTGCTCAGGTATGGGGGATGATGTCCTTCCAGAGGAACCTGAAGAGCAGAATTAGAGCTTAACATGCAGTGCTCTATCATAGCCTAGGTAGCAGCTAGTCTACTGACTATAGTGATAATATGATAACGTTGTTTGTATGCTTCACTCTTCTCATCACAATTTTAATACTGTCATGTTGTGTCGTCCTGGTTATTGCAGCTCACGCTTTGCTATCCAAGATGCAGTTGTTTTTATTAAACTCATTATTGAAACATATACTGCTTCTGTTTGTCATTTATATATGAGATTGAATTGTAATTGAAATGTAATTGAGAGAAACGGATGAGACCTGAGTGACCACGACTTCCCTGAGAAGCCAAGTATGTCATGCGCTCGGCTGCCCAGTCATCCCTATCCTTGGGGAGAGATGAGGCACTGCTAGTTAGCCGAAGCAAAAGCCGTACTGGAGCGACAGGTGTCACCCCCAGTGGGTTAGACTTAGTCTCCTACACCGCAGGCAATTCTGCCGCTCAAAATTCAGTAATCTCATTAAAAGAATGAGAGCCTACGCGGCATGGCACCGCCAACGTTTGGTCAGGCTCTAATTTTTAGGTCCTCCGGAGTATCTCTGTCTCATTATATACAATGACGCCTCAATACCGGATACAGAGACGTCCGTGGTTCTGGAGATTTCCACTCCAACCACGTAGGCTATCCTACTTGGGTTTGGAGATCGTTCAAGCTTGAACTTTAAAAGGAAAACCCCCATTTGGTGTGCATTCTCTGAGTGTAGTCTGTCTATGATGGCGAATCCACAGCAGATACAAATAGCAGTTAATATAAGACGACCTCTGACTGCACATTTACTGGCAAATGACCTAACGGCCCAGAGGGGTCCAGTCACATTTGTGGTGGACGCCCATCCAGCTTATAGAACAGAACTCTTATATTCTTGGGTCACATTTCCAGCAGTTGATGGGAACACAAATACATTTCATCATTCTAGACTTGCAAATGCACCTAGACAATACAGGGCATACGCATATTTAGAAATACCATTATCATATCAAGAACATAGGCCCTCATAATGAACACAGCGGTCTTTCTAGCGACAGCCAGCTCCCCCGAACCCTGCCGTCCATATTGTGAACATTACCCTGGGCCAGCGGGTGGAAACATTGTTTCCGCCTGCCGCCCCGGAGGAATGCCTGGCCGGTTACATAGACGGTGGCTCCACATGGAGCCGCTGCCAATGCCTCTGTGCAGTGGGTGCAGCAGCACCCATCGCGCAGATCTCTGCTCGTAAATCCGGCAGTGACCTGCGCGATGGGGCACTGCACAGGGGTGCCTGCATTGCCCATGCCAAGTGCATGGGCAGTACAGGGGCCCCCAGGGGTGCCCCTGTGCACCCCTTCCGCCAGCCTTTCCCTGGTGGGAAAACCCGCCAGGGAAAGGCTGGAGGCTAAGGAATCATTATTCGAGGGGCAGCACCTCTGCCCTGTCAGATAATGATACCGACCGCCGCCAGGCTGCCTGACGGAGGCAGCCTGGCGGTGAGTGAGGGCCGCCATGGGTACATTATGTGGCGGTGTGGCCCGCCATGCTGTGTTTTCCCGCCACCGCCATGTTCATAATGACCACCATAATAATTGGCTAGATGGCGCCCTACCCCACATAATTTTACCAGTAAGGTTAGGTCCTCTAAGTAACAGTGGTCCCACCTGGCCTTTATTGGCCACTTATACACCACATCCTGCAGTTGCAAATTTAGCGGTAGCTGAGCTTCGTCGCTTATATACAGAATTAACATTGAAATATAGATGATTAGTACAATTCGTATTTCAAACATTAAATACAAACCCAGCACATGCTGCTCCAGCACATCCACATACAGTCACGCCAGGTATAAACCCTGCGACTGTACATTCGATCATGGGTAAGGTACCCGCCAAATGAGAGGAAACTCCGTTTTGGTTAGCGCAAAAAATAAATACGCTAGAGACAGTATTTCCCCATACGGGACCTCAGAATAAACGATGAGTGGATAACTGTAATACCTGGAGCACGGTATTTGCAGCGCTGTATACAACTGCACACGGTACACCAACACTTGACAATTTACCAGAGGTGTTGAAACAAATTCAAGATGAATACGGGGCTGCCCCGGCCCTGGATTTGGGGATGCAATTGATGGGCAATTTTGCCACGGTATCCTCAATTATTTTAAGTAATCTTAAAGGGAAGCGGCCGCACTGGCAGTGCGCATGCGGCACCGTGACGTTCCTCAACAGGAACGGGAGCTGCCTAAGATTATCGCAGAGACCTATTCTAGCATTGGTTGAGATAGCTTATGGGCCAGACCAACTAAACCATAATTTCAAGGCAAATCTGATAAAGATTTTTCCAAGCAAGCTCCTGAGGGTAATGAGAAACACTGGGAGAAAAAACAACAAACTCCTAAAAAAGAGAGGGGAGAATCTCCACGAATGGAGACCCCACAAAATATAAAAACGCCTGATAGATATCAACTTACTGATACACGCCAAACTCGTTCAGAGCGAAGAACAGAGTATGTGAACCGAGACAGGAATCACAACGCTCATCGGAGGTTTCTGTTAAAAAGGAAGAGAAACCTGCCCAACAAAAAACCCCAATTTAAAAATAAATAGGTGGCAGCTGTCGCAGTTCGACATGCCACACAGGAAGAGGGTCCTCTTGAAGAACAAGAAGAGGGCACTAGCACTGCTAGACAGCGTGGCAGAGGTCACAATAGTTCGTCGGAGTCTTCTAGAGCATCTGGAGGTGAAAGCAACTGATGACTTTATACAAGTAGAAACTGCGACATGCATGTCTCCACGCCTGATAGGGTGTATAAAGTAACGCTACAGTTAGAAGGAGACATTGAGCGCATAATAGATGCAATCTTTTGGGATCACGTAGTAAACATATATGATGTTTTGCTGGCCGAACAGGATTGGCCACCTGAATTTATCTGTGCCTGCCCATATGGAGAAGATGCCATTAAACCTTCTTTCTTTCCCCTTGTTCCATGAGGAACTCACTGAATCCTATGCCATTGATTGGGCTTTGGCACAGGCGCCTGTGTTATATCGCAATCATGTAGGATGGGATAAAGAATCCCCCTACCACGTAATTCCTACTAAAACTCAACCCCAACCACAACCTCAGTATCCATAAAACATGATGCAAAGGCACCTGTGAGGGAAATACTCACTCAATTGGACTACCAGGGCGTGATTGAACCCTGTGTCTCCCCAATGAATAATCCATTATTCCCAGTAGCTAAACCAGACCATTCATATAGAATAGTCTTAGACTACAGACACTTAAACAGTCATACACAAACATATGCTATACAAAACTCACATAGCACAGCACTAATGAACAATATAGTGCGTAAAAAATACAAAACAGCACTGGACATTTCTAATGGTTTCTTCTGCCAGAATATAGTGCCAGAAAGTAGAGACTTAAGTTTCAGTGCACTAGGCGCCCAGAAAAAATTCTGTAGTTTACCTCAGGAGTATAAGAACAGCCCAGAACTGTTCGCAGTCGTGTGACAGCAATTTTGGACGAGATTGACCCTGAAGCATTGTCCTATGTAGATTATATCTATTTACGGATGATGAATTACTACAACATTTAAGACGGATAGCCCACATTGTTGTAGGATTTGCTGAATTTGGCTACAAATTCAATTTCACAAAAATAAAAATTGCCTTCTTCAGCATCCTGTTTTTGGGCTATGAGCTGTCAAGTGAAGGAAAGACCCTAGCGCCACAATTCTTAGAAAAATGCGCACAGTTACAACCCCCAAATACGATTAAAAAAACTCCAATCTTTATTGGGTTTCCTAAATTTTGGCAGAACTTACATTCCAGATTATGCTACACGCATAAAACCTTTACATGATCTGATACGTCCTGATTTTTCAAGCAAGTTCTGGACAATTGAACATACACGCATTCTTAGAGAATTGCAGACAGACATGCTTGCAGCACAAGATTTACACACAAGGGACAATAAACACATTTGGTCATCAGAGTAATAGCTGGTGCCATCAGTTTCACCTATGTGACATTTAATGAAGGTGAGATAGTCCAGATTGCATACAAATCACACTTATATTCAGCGGCAGAGCAACGCTTTGCTCCCACTGAGAAAATACTCACTGCTGTACAACTGGTTGTCATTAAAGAACGACCCCTAGCCCAAGGAAAACGCATTATTGTCGTTTCTCCAATCCCAGCCCTGGAGGCTGTTACAAAAGCCAGCGTTCCAAACGCAAAAGCATTACATCCACACTGGATACAGTGGGCCACGTCTTTGACAGCCACGGATGTAGACTACGTTTTTTACCCAAAATTACAAGCTCAAGAATTTTTGCAGTATGAACTAAAATACCCAGTTCCAGCAAATACACTGCCTATCGAACAATATCATAGAGTCATGTACACCGATGGCTCAGCACAACCTGCAATTGGCACAAAACACCAATATTCTACTGCTTGCGCTGTCGTAAGTGGCTACATGGAGGACAATAAATTATGCCCCCTACATGCATTTACAAAACCCTAGGGAATTGCACAGCACAATTGGCAGAGCTAAAAGCGCTGTTGATGGCACTGGAACATATGGATCCTGCACAGCCTACGCTGATTGTTTGTGATTCATATTATTGTGTCCAGTCCTTCAATGAATATCTGCATTACTGGCGCCAGAATGGGTTCAGAGATTCTAAAGGCAACACCATTAAACACAGACTTCTGTGGGGGAAAGTAGCAAATCTGAAAGAGACGCTACCAAATGTCCATGTTGTACATACACTTGGACACCAGCAAGTTGGGATACACGCTGCTGGAAATACATTGGCTGATGAAGCCGCAAAATCAGCAGTGGCTGTGGCTGCTGTAGCTGCAGTGACTCGTTTGAGTTAAAAACCGGACACAGACATATGGGCTGCCGTGACTGCTACGGCTGATGGTACGCCATATCCAAAAGGGTTTCCTGACAAATATTCCTACCGAATGGGAGGTATGCTGAATGTTGAGGTTAAGATACCAGGCGTAAGGGTACGAGATATTCCCAACAGAGATATAAGATCGCAATAATTAAAGCAGCGCATGAAGGGGTGGCATCTGCCCATGCTGGTGTGGCGGCTACAATTACAATCTTACAAGCCCGTTATTGGTGGCCAGGTCTCTACAAAGAGACCAAGCAGTATGTCCTTTGCTGTGACATCTGCCAACAAATCAAAGTTTACACTCCCAAGCGCTCGCCACAGACACCCTTACTGATTTCAAACAAACTATTACATTGTGTGTACTTGGACCATTGCGGTCCCCTAACACCGGATAGTGCATACCAGTATATATCAGTTGCTGTTGATTCTTGCTCCAGATACTTATGGGTGTGGCCACAACGCTCGGCTGACGCTCGGACTGGTATTAAAGATTTGCGAGTCTTTATCAGTACATATGCGGTTGCGGCTTTCCACTCGGACCAGGGCCGTGCTTTCACCTCAGAGGCATTCAGGGTCGCCATGGCTTCGTTGGGGGTCCAACTCCAGTACTCGTCTCTATTTCATCCCGAGAGAAATAGTGTTGTGGAGCGATTAAACCCTGATTTAAAGCAATCCTTAACAGCCAGAGTCTTAGGTACGGGTCGTAGTTGGCTTAATCACCTGTATGGAGTTCAGAGAGCACTTAATATTCTGCCGAGAAGGTCCCTAGGGGATCGTACTTCATATGAGTGCCTGTTTGGAACTCAAATGTTTGTTCCAGATCTTGATGGTCCTGGCGTGGAGGCTGCAGAAACACCTTTTGACATAAATGAACGTGTTACTGTCTTACAGGAATTACAACAGTTCCATGATGATAATTCTTCCGTCAGTGCTGCCTCCACAGGAATAAAGGATGTACCTGTAACACCTACCGCTGGATTCCCAGAGTCGGGGATCTTGTACGTGAAAAAGTTGCTGTGAAAAACAAATTTGGCCCTTCTTATCGAGCACCAGTCCCAGTAGTGGGGATACACGGTACCAGAACTGTAATTCTACCACCGTTGGCAGGTGCCAAAGAAAATAGTTTTGTCTCCATCGACAATGTCAAACTACACCATGTGGCTGATCCTGCACACCAGACCAAGAAGGACATCCTGTAGTTCCCAAATCCCTCTAACTACTTGACAAGAAGTCCCTCTTCAAGTTGTTAACAGCAACCCTGACACCTCTCCGATCTTGGGTAGGGTGGAATATGATCTTGTATTGGTTCCACTAACATCAAACAATACAGAAATGATTGACCGATTTGACTCAACTTCAACACAAACGGATGGTGCTGTTTATTGTGTACCACCACGGGAAACACCAGCTCCACCAATGACCACAGCTCTAGCTTTTGCATGAACTGCTTCTGGATATTTTGCCGACTTCAATGATGATCTCTCAGACTCATTCGCCTGTTCGACACCTGAATTGTCAAAAACACTTAAGCTAAAGAAACTGGCTTAAAAAAACATATTTTATTTTTCCATGGCACTATCCATGGCTTTCCTTGACTGTCCTAGCTTTCCTACTTTGGATTGGTTTTTTTATTACTTTCTTCTTGTTAATACATGGTCATTTTCTCCCTGGAAAATCAGCAGTTGAATTGGTGGAGGACGTCTTAAAACCAAATTTTTCATCACACAAGGTCTGAAGAGACTTATCGTTTGTGAACATTTCCGCAGTACCAATTCCTGATGGGATTGTTTGGGATAAAGTCATATTTGATATATACAGTCCCACTGAAGTTATTCAAATACCATGTTTTCAAACTATCAATGAACTATATAATAATACCAGGCATTGTTTCTGATGATTGGGATGTGAAAACAGTTGATCCTATGATGACTGAATTGCAGTATTACATGGAGAAGATGTTTATCAATCGAAAGAAAATTATTGTGATATGTTTAGCTTTAATTACTATGGGCACCATTTCATGCACAGAGCGAGCAGCCCGAAAACTATTTTTTATTTTACACAATGGGAACATTGTCAGACTCCACCACAAGGGAGTTCCAAAACATATTCTGAAAAGTTTACATATTTTTCTGGGCACAATGTAAGAAATGCTGAGTTGTATTATTTTAAATTGCCACAGACTGATATACATATACAATTGACAAATACAAAATGTATATATTCGGAATCCTTTGTTTCCCGGTTGTCTATAGAAGGCTATGAATATTGGCTGAAGTCAATTGACTTGAAAAGTTTTTGGGGAACTAGACATTGGCAAATAAGGGGAAAGGAAGCTTTATTCAGAGCATACCTGATACCTGTACAGATTATATTCTTAAATGAAACAGTACAACAAACATGTTGTTTAGGCTTAGCTAAGATTAAGGAATTAAACATGCCCAGTATACCTGCCCCTGCAAAGTTGTAGTTGGAGAGTGGCTGGTCTCTCTCATTCAGGCCGGTTTTGCATTGTGTGCAGCCTGTGTTTTGGTGCCTCTGGTGCTCTTTCGAACACGCACTGGAAGTCTGTCTTTCTACGCATCGCTTGCTTTCATTGGGCACTGATCTGCTGATGTTCTTGCTGAGGGTTCATTACCAGACATGCGCGTTGAGGTTGCGTTTGCTATGGGAAGCTACTTTGAGTTGTCCTTCCTGGAGGATGTGGCTCCTGATTCATAATTGGGCACACCACGGGATGCCGCCTTAGCTGAGGCTATGGAACATGATTGCTTCTTGATCCTTCTTGGCGATGACATTCCAACTTTAAAATTGGCCGAAGTGGAAGATTTCCTATCTTCTATGGTCCCGGAATCAATTGGAACTTTTAAAAAATAACTTTGCCCTTTGAAATTCGGTTTTATGCCACATGTTCATGTTTTAAATTGTCCTTTTACTGCTCACGTGTCCCTTCGACTTGTCATAATTGACATTGCTTTTACATATATATTTTAGGTTGAGCTTTTAGTAGCGATTTTATCTGCTCTTAGACTTTGAACCACATTCAACCGACAAGGGGAGGGTGTTGTGTAACCAATTTTAGCCATAGCTCCAGGCACGTTATTTTATCATGCTAGGCCAAGCCGCTGTGCACCTTAACCTAGATATATTTTATTTGGCTTCATTATATTATTGTAACAGTAGCCACTTTTACGGTCTTGTTTTATTTTCTGTTCATATAACTGTTTTTGCCTAGGCCAGCACTCTGTTCTCAAACAAGACATTCTTGATCACTCTGTGCTTTTTTCCAAGGCTACAGCACGGTACATTGCCGGTGAACGTGGTAGAAGTTTAGTCTTCTACATTCTTAGAAAACACATCTTACGTAGGGACATTTTCCTAGAACTTCAGCTGTGTTGTTATAAAAACACTTCCTTGTCCCTTATACGTTAGAGGGAGATTCCAGCCAAAGAACCACGACTGTGTGCTGATTGCTGAATTCTTCGCTGCAGATGCTAACGCAGACCGCAGGCCTTTGCTCAGGTATGGGGAATGATGTCTTCCCAGGGGAACCTGAAGGGCAGAATTAGAGCTTAACATGCTGGGCTCTATCATAGCCTAGGTAGGAGCTAGTCTACTGACTATAGTGACAATATGATAGCGTTGTTTTTATGCTTCACTCTTCTCGTCACAATTTTAATACTGTCATGTTGTGTCGTCCTGCTTCTTGCAGCTCACATTTTGCTATCCAAGATGCAGTTGTTTTATTAAATTAATTATTGAAACATATACTGCTTCTGTTTGTCATTTATTTATGAGACTGAATTGTAATGGAGAGAAACGGATGAGACCTGAGTGACCATGACTTCCCTGAGAAGCCAAGTATGTCATACGCTCAGCTGCCCAGTCATCCCTATCTTTGTGTAGAGATGAGGCACTGCTAGTTAGCCGGAGCAAAACCTGGATTGGAGCGACAGGTGTCACCCGCAGTGGGTTAGACTTAGTCTCCCACACCGCAGGCGATTCTGCAGCTCAAAATCCAGTAGTCTCATTAGAATAATGAGAGCCTACGCAACAGTCTGTGACACCACTGGCATTGGAAGACAAGATAGGAGAGGTCAAGGAACAATATTGAAGAGCTGGTAATTATCTCTTGGGGAGGTATTTTGAGGGAGGCGCTGGTAATGCAGGATTATCTGGTTGCTTTATTCTAAGCTCTCTATATGGAGGAGGTTCATCCAGAATTAAATAAGCTTAGGGAATAGTTGAGAGACAGAGATCTCTCTAAACATAAGGATTTGGACAGGGAATCCCTTGTGGCTTGGATCACCAAGGCTGAAATTTGGGGTCACCTCAAATGAGCTAAGCATAGGAAGGCAGCAGACCCAGATGCTATCCAGTCCAAACTTTATAGGCCATTGAAGGAGGTGATAATACCGGTTTGGGCAAAAAAATTCCATTCTATCTATTTGAAGAGTACCCAAATTCCAGATTTGTTGAGAGGTGCCACCTTGGTGTTAATTTAAAAAATATGCCGCAGACCCTACAAAGACATATTTGTTGGCCAATTTAATTATTAAATGCTGGTTTTAATGTATTCTCCAGTATCCTTGCCATTATTCTCCAGTATCCTTGCCAATAGTTTCGCCAATCTAGCACCTCAATTAATTCATCCTGACCAGAAGGTCTTTGTTTCTGAATGGCAGATTCACAAGCTTACTCAACAACTAATTGGCTCAATTGATCTTGCATCTACCCGCTTGAATCCCTTGGAATTTGTAACAGTAGACACTGCAGAGAACTTCGACAGTATGTTGGGCATATCTCTGGGAGGTTTTATTAGCATTAGATTTCAATCCAACTTTTATCTCAACACCCAAGTGATTATATGGAAATCTGTGTGCCCAAAGTTTATTTAATGTGTCCCTGTCTTAGAGATTTAGTATCTCTAGAGGTACAAGTCAAAGCTGCTCTCTTTCACCTCTTTTGTTTGACATTTAAATCAAACCATTTGCTCAGCTACTTAGGAGGGATCAACAGGTAGTCCCCTTTACTTCACGGGGTTTTAGGCATAAGATAGCGCTGTATTCCGATGAGCTCATACTCTACATATTAGACCCAGCTAAGACAATTCCAAGAGTAGAAGAGTTATCTCAGGAGTTTGGGTCTTATCAGAATATGCTATCAACAGAGCAAAGTTGGTGATCGTGTGCTGGAATATAACTGACTGGGATAGAGAGGTAAAGGCTGAGATTAAATATATGGGCATCTCTATAGTGGAGGCAATTGCGCCACATAACTTAGGGAAGGTGGCTAAGGCTATTGATCTGCCGCTTGCCAAATGGAGGCATCTCCTGCTGACAATCTATGGCTGGGTAAACTTAATTAAAATGTTGATTCTCCCTAAATTGACATAAGTTTTCAACTGTTTTTTACTTCCTTTCTCTGAAACTGTCATTGCAAGAATACAGGGGAAGATAACTACTTTTATCTCGGCTTCTGGTGAAGTTAGTCTCTCCAGGAAAACGTTGAGACGCAGATTGGAAAAAGAGGGGTTTGTATTGCCTGAGCTGAGACTTTATTGTGATGCTTTAGAATTTTAAGAATTGTAGGATGTTGCTAGGGACCCTAGATAGCTGAACTTGGGGCAGGAATCTAGTAGTAATGTCTAAGGAGCTGGGAACCACTGGTTTTATATATACATTTGGGGCCCCAAAATATTTTTTAAATGTTCACTTTAAAGTTTTGAAGGCCACACTTTGGCCCTCATTACAACCTTGGCGGGCGCAATCCCGGCGGCCGTATTATGACATCCCCGCTGGGCCGGCGGGCGGAAACATAGTTGCAACAAGCAGCGCTGCCCTGGCGGATTAAAACCGCTGGGAAAACCATGGCGGGAAACCTCTGGTCCCGGCGGTGTGACCGCAGCGCTACCGCCGCGTTGTAATACGCCAGATTGTACCGCCAGCCTGTTGGAGGTACAATCGCCGAAACAGCCCTGGGTTGTAATGAGGCCCTTAGTCTTTTGGTATAGAGTCGGGAAGACCTTGGGCATCAATTATTACTCCTATTTTTCACCTACCTAGGACTCACCTGAGTGACTATCAGATAACTTGAGCTATCTTTTGAAGAATGCCAGTATAACAACCCTGGAGGAATTATTAACAACACAGGGCTTGTTACCCTGGGAGGCACTCAAAAGTAGGACTGACGGCCTTCTATCTAGATTTAAATACGTGCAGCTTACCTCCTGGTATGCAAGTGGGAAATAGGAAATCAGAGGTGTATGAGGGGTTGAGTCAAGATTTCAGAATGTGCGACCTAAAAAAGAGGTCTCCATATGGTATTGGAAGCTTCTTGATGCAGACAACGAAAATCTGAAGGTTCCCCATCTGGTCTGGGAAGAGATGATGCCTGGGCCAGAGCTACAGTACCTGTGGCAAGCATTCTTAAAGTTACTGTATTATATGCTTTAGTGTGCAAATCTAAATAACAAGGAAGCCCTTTTTTACCCTCAACAGGATATTTTGTACCCCTTAGAGGATTGCAAGTTTTGCAAAAAAACGACTCCTAGTTGCAGAAGATGTGACTTCCCTGTAGTAAACGATGAGCACATGTTTTTACTTGCCCTCCGATATCCAGTTTCTGGGAGATTGTGAGTAACACCATAACTGTAAGGTTGGGAGCCTCAGTCAAGGTAACCTCTATGTTTGTCTTGTTCAGTGTCAATACTGTATCATATAACATTCTTGATAAATTCCAGAGGTGTCTGTTATTCTACCAATTGCTTCTTGCTATAAGGGAGATTTGTAGAAACCAATTAAATCCAACACCTTCCTCCCCTGTGGCATGGTTGATGGCGGTTGATGGCTTCCTATCAGACTTGTAGGTTAGATTGAAGAGTATCGTAGGCATGGCAGATTGTAGTTGGGCCAGATTTCTTAGGTGGAATGGGATATTGGTTGTGTAAAATCAGGTAGTCCTATGACTACACCAACGTGCCTATGTGATCCGGGTCTTATAGCGCATTCTACTTGATGGGGCCAAGTATATACACCAGGCTTGTGGCTGGGTCCATTGCTCTTTAACCCGAGATTGTAGTAGTTTCAGTGATATGTGGACAAAAAAAATAAGAAACATTTTTTAAAATAATAAACATCCATACAACCTACAGAACTGCAGCCTAAAATGGTCAAACGGTATATAGTATAGTTCAAAATGTATACATTCCACATGAGTTAAACATTTTCTTATGTGCACAGCCTGCAAAACAATATTTGCGACCAAACTACAGACCATTACATCAAATATATCAATGTTGGCCTATATGTAGTGAAGTTCATATTTAATAGGAGAGGTTTTCACAATTTCCTTCTTGGAACACTATATAACTTACAAAATAATATAAAGTGTGTAGTAGAGTAAGTGATGTTCCATCACAAGGAAGCTTATCCTTGTTCCAATGTATCACCCTAGGGAATGCCACCAAATGATGAACTAGACCTAAAGCAAAATTGTGTAAGTAACTATCTATGGACACCATCCTGACAAACCGTACGGAAAACATCTATTCATGGCTCAGCACAAGCTCACTCCTGTTCTCTGATTTCAATACACAATGACCTAAACTTAAATTCCTTTCTAGAATAACTATTTATCAAGGCTGGTGTTTGCAAGAGCTCATGATCAACCAATTTATTTAAAAATGGTTTAAACATTTTGTAACCAAGGAATCCTATTAGCATGGTCTAAATCAGGGCAATCCTTTAATATCGCTCAAGTAAAACAGGTTTTTGTCTTTGTCCATATCACATGGCAAAGGAGGGCCTGCTTAACATATAAAACGTTGTCAATAAAGGATATACCTAACTCCTTATGTATAACAGGCAGGAACGTACGTTTTGGCAGAGAAAGTAAGCATCGAAGAAATGTGTTCTTTTGTCTTTGGACTATCAAATTTGAACCTAATTCCCATAGACCTGCCCCCTATAGGGCCCTACCCAGACACCTATTGTTATATTGAGCTAACATTTCTCTTATGCATTTGAAGCCTACTTTTTTTAGTAAATCTAAGTATGCCTTATCATGTATGCGATAAATGGGTGAAAACATAATCTTTGTGCCTGGTCCAAGTGTCTTTATCAGAAAACTCGATCCCTAAATATGAGAATGTCGATATTCTCTTTATGTTCTATCCGTTTATATGGTGTGTCTGTATTTTTGGCTTTCCCTTACCCAGATCATGGTGAAGCGCTTCTTAAGGTTAACCTTCAGATTCCTCTTCTCCATAAATGGTATTAATTATGTGCTGTAAACCATTTGTTATTTGTGACATCAATACGCATATAAAAGTAAAAGTACCTTTTAGACTTCTATTCTAGGGCTATCGGAGGTAAGTGACTGTAATTCTGCATCCACCCCGTTAATATAAAGGGAGAACAGAAAGGGCACCAGCACACACCCCTACCTTATGCCCCTCTGTATCCCAAAAGATGTGGTACACGCTCCCTCGGGACCATATCAAACCCATGCCGACAAGTTTGAGTTCATCCTTGATAAAATTGTTACTAGTTCTTCAAGAGCACCTAGTGTTTTCCTGGTCAGCCACAAGTTGTTATGTTTTGACTAAGTTAAAAGCACTGCGCAGGTCCACAAAACAGAAATGAAGAAAACCAGGATTGACCTTTGTATATTTCCCCACTATCAAATTAAGATTCAGTGCCTGTTCAATTGTGCTCAACAAACTGACTTCTGGAGCAGGGCGTATAAGCTAAGACTGGACTGGCCAGGGTGATCTGTTGCTCCTCGGAGACAGCGCTCAGCAGGAGGTCCTTGTTGCTAGGAGACGACTGACAACACAGGAAGAGAGGAAGAAATAGGCATTATTACAGCAGAGATCACTACTCTGACCAGAGGAATGAGTGGGACACCTTCTCACTCACCGGATTGAAAAGGTTTTGGGGAGTCAGGCCCTGAGCACAAGGACATGCAGGCAGTCTTATCCATAGGCCAGGGCATCCTGTAGGGAAATCCCCACCATGTGCACCCAAGCACATGCTGTTCTAAATGAATATTCACTCTTTTATCATCAAGTACTCACACACATAGCATACCCACTACCCAGACATGAGAATAGGCAAGGGACTCTGCTTATGGGGAACCAAACTGGCCTTTTCTTGGGGGTGCTGGCAGGCATTTGTTTTTCAGGGATTCAGGTAGAAAGGAGAGTACCCCTTGACTATAATTCAGCTGACACCACCACCGCCAGTCACCTTATAAACAGGACGACCAGCCATCAAAAGAGCCAAGCCATGCAGAAGGACAGCACATTCAACATTCTCTGTCTTCTTGCCAGAAGACAAATACACTTGTGGTAAAACATAGGACAAGCCGAAAAAGATGTACAGTTTTTCAAAGCTATGCAATGGACTTCTGTCTCCAAGTCGTCCTACTAGAATGTGCCCATCTGTGTGTTGTCTAAGTTTCGGGTATGTGCTTGTGTATTTTGGTGACTGTGTGTTGCCTGCATGCCTGTAGGTCTGTTGATATTTCTGCATGGATTTCTATCGGTAAATGTCAGTGCACAGTGTCTGTATGCTTTGGCCTATGTGCATAGGTACCCATATGTCTATGGGTTTATGTGCAAGGGCTGCAGATCGTTTATTGGCCTGTGTGCATAAGTGCTTGCATGTCTTCTTTTATTTGTAATGTATATGCCGGTGTGCATGTACACTTGTTTTAGTGTGCCTTTCTTATACAAAATCCATTGGCTTTGTCGATTCATCCTCATATTTTTCACCCAGAACGGGAGACAACATTCTAAATGTTGCCTGACCAAGATTGCAAATGAAGTACGAACAATATAACACATGCCCATTTTAATACATATATTACAATCTCTGCTTTGCTACAAATTGTATGGATTCAGACATTCGAGTTTAGCATGTCTATGTTACTATTGGGGTAATTTCCTGATCTTGGTCAGCAGTGCTTACTTCCCAGGAAGCAACCCTCCCCCATGCAGCCGATGAGCTTGAATGTTGCAACAGTTCCAGACGGGAAGTAATTCCTTTCTCTTTGAATATGTTTCATCCATACAGGATGTGCTTTTTTCAAAAACATTTCAGAGCGAAATGCTTTCTTTGCTTTTTGAAGTCTTCTCTTAGAATAGCACTACCAGCTAACGGGAACTGAAAATGTAAGATAAGGAACCGAGGAATTCAACACAAACAATAGTGTTCGCTCAGGTTGGCACGGGAACTTTAAAAGTTAGAGAAAATGTCTGTGCAAAAAAGTGAGTATTAATCGCCATTTTTAGCACTTGTGGGTACAGAGGCAAATAATCTATGACAGTGTTTCTGCGCTCACTATTTAAACATTAAGGGGCATATTTATACTCTTTTTGCGCCGAATTTGCGTCATTTTTTACGCAAATTCGGCGCAAACTCTACTCCATATTTATATTTTGACGTTAGACACGTCTATAACGTAAAAATATAGGAGTTTGCACAATTTTTTGGAGGAGTAAACCTACCTGGCGTCAATGAGATGCAAGGTAGGCGTTCCCATCCAAAAAATGGTGCAATCCTCATAGCCCCATATTCAACCCCCCGTGCTCAAATGATGCACCGGTGGGAGGAGGGGCTAAATAATGGTGCTCAGCTTGCTTATCACCATTATTTAACGCCTGGGTCAGACCAGGCGTTAGGGGACCTATGGACCCATTTCCATGGTTAAACACCATGGAATGTGTGCACAGGTGCCCTCTCCAAGCCCCAGGAACACCCCCACCGGAGGGACACTGGAGGATGGGGGACCCCATCCCAGGTAAGTCCAGGTAAGTATTTTTTAAACATTTTGTTTTTGCCATTAGGGGCCCTATCCTGGGGCCCCCTGCATGGTACAGGGTGCATTGGCCATGCTCAGGGGACACTTGTTCCCTGTGCTTGACATTGGGGTGGTGGGCATGAGTCCTGTCTTTCCTAAGACAGGAGTCATGTTTTTGGTGGTTGTGCGCCAGGAAATGTTGCTAGTCTGGTTAGAGGCATTTTTTTCCCTCTAACCAGGCTAGCATCATTTTTTGACACACAACCTCCTCCTTCCCTACCGCCACCCCCACCCGGCTAGCGTCTTTTTTTAAGACACTAGCCGAAGTTTGGCACCGGCTTCACCATTCTATTAATACAGCGCCTGACTGGCGCTGTATAATGATGCAAGCCGGCGCTATACTTTTTGGGGCAAAACTATGTTCCCGCAGTTTTGCACCAAAAAGTATAAACTCGGGCCTAAGGGTCAGGTTTCTAGTCAGGTGTACTGGGGTGTGATAGATACCACGCTGCCTGATCAAGAGAGGGTAGCCCCCCATCTGGTTATCTTGGGTTCCTCCCATGTTGTATCCTTCCAGACACATGGGGGTAATGTGAAAACATAATGCATGGTGGCAGACTGATAAACACGTTGCAGATGTTTTAGAGAGTAGCAAATATTTACTTTCAGATAAGTCAGGAATTAATAAAATCTCCAGTGACACTCTGGGAATAAAGCTTTGGGGCAAAGCTATGGGTTACATTCCTCGAGTAAGAACAGGGGGGCGGAATGCCGTGAAACCCATTTAGGCTCCTATCCTTGATCTTGAGGCCCAATAACCTGTAGAATAAGGGGCAGTGGAGGTGTATTAAATGCTGTAGTGCAAGCTTAGATGTCCCTAAAACTTAAAGTTGTACTTAAGTCGAAAAAGCCAAAATAACCTGAATAGCCTCGTAGTGTTGCATTTATGAATGCAGTATAAGGCCAATAACGGCTTAATCGGTTTGGTAAAACAGAAGATTGTATGTGACTTAGAATTAGAGGGTCCACAGATTATAGAGTGACACACAAAGACCAAAGCCTTTTCCCCTCCTGGTCACCAACCTGGAGAACCAGAGACTTTCTTTGTGGTGCTGTTATTTGGCTGACTTAATCAAATGGAAGTCAGGCAGCTTAAAGTCCCAATCTTAGCTAAGGAGGCCGTGGAAGCCTTGGGACAGTTTTAGTCTGCAAAAACTCTGGGGATGAATGTATTTTCTGCTGAGTTTTTGAAAAAAATATTTTGTTACAGGTCCCCAACCTTGATGATATATTTTAAAGGTTACTTGTTCATGGCACTGTCCCTTGAGACTCCTTCGAGATTAACACAACAGTGCTTTTAACCCCAAATGGTATACTAATCACTGCTCATAATAGGGGTCCATCTCTCTTATAAATGGATAAATTTTGGGAGATCACCTTTTCAAAGTCATGGAGTCCCTTGTCCAAGGAGGGTTCTTGCTTGATTGTTTCAGCCGCCATAACAATGAACACCTTCACAGCAATGGCATTGGGTGGACACCTTAAGGGACCCACGGCAGTGCTGTTCATAGCTATTGAAAACCATTCAGCTTTGTCCACTGTGATTATTCCTTCGTCCTCTGGACTAAGATAGGCCTTGGGCTGTGTTTCCCACGATATCCGCCTGCTCTACACAGACCTGAAGACATGGGCCCGGCTGTGCTATATGAGCCATTTTCTATTGCACGTGGTGCTAGGCAGGGATACCCTATAGTCCCTTTTCTGTTTTCATTGGCTATTGACATCACCTGCCAAATTGATCCGCACAGATGAACAAATTAAATATTGTGGATGGGCCCAGGGGGTGGAGGACAGCATCTCCTTGTATGGTGACAACCTTTTTCTTTACCTCAGAGATCCTTTCATCTTGGGTTCCTGTGTAACAGCTCTTTTCGATCAGTTTAATCGTTACTCTGCCCTATTAGTAAATGGGCTCAATCTACCGATTTTGTGATTCTGGAGATATTGGTTGTGTAGATTGGGCATCAGACATTTACATGGAGCAGAATGTGTTAGGAATCTTGGGGTTTTCTGAGGAATGCTGTCCAGAATCATACAAATAATATATCTCGATGCCTGAAGTACTGCAGACAAACTTGGGAATCTGGTCTCATCTTCCACTTTCTTTAATAAGTGGAATTTCCCTGCTTTGAATGGTTCCCTTCCTAGACTTACGTGCACGCTACAGAAATATCTACACTTCACCCTGAATTATTGGTTCTAGATGCCTGAGAGCTATACTCAGGAGTTTCTATTTGGGGGTGAAGTATACCAGAGTGTCCCTGGCTAAGGGTTGTAAATGGGGATATAACAGTGTGCTGGAGATGATAGACATTTTGACAGATTACAGACTGTCTTATATGGTAGTGATTGATGACTGGTTGTATGGTCCCAGTTCAGACCATAAGTACAGGACTAAGTTCAGGGCAATAAGAAAGATAAACTTTATTCACGTCTAATATGCAGGACATCTTCCTGTACACACTCCCAGCTCCACAAGTACTTCCATCATACTTGATATAGCAAAGCTCACTTAAGGTTCCTGGATGTAAGACCAGAATTACTGGAGAAATTCTTCTTTGATTGGGCTTGTGTCTGGCACAGGGTTGAACTATAGAGGGTTTCATAGGCTGGGAAAATATTGGCATCTCTAATAAAGGTGTCACATGTGGGGTGTTGAGTTGTTCCTTAAAGAGAACCAAACAGTAACCTCCAATCCCAGACTCCTCTATCAAAGACAAAACTGAAAACCCAACGATTCTAGAAGCTATCTTTAAAAAGTTGAATGCTGTACATAATATTGTACAGAGCACTAAAGCTAACACAAATCTATTACAGGTTGAAGTGGCAGGTATAAGAAAAGTTATTGAAGTCTTAAATGCTAGAATTACAAATGCGGAAGGAAGGATTAGCGCAGTCGAAGATAGTAAGAATGTTCATGCTCAGCAAATCTCAAAGACTGAATCCTTGATAACTTTCCTTAAACGTGACATCACTGACTTGGAAGACCGCAACAAGAGAAGTAACATTAGACTATTTGGCCTTCCTGAGGGATCGGAGAACAATGCCTTGTCAATGATAACTTTTTTGGAGAAGTGGATTCCTTCAACGTTGAACATCACTTTCACCAAAGACTGATCTAGAACGCGGCCACCGGATTTCCACAGTTAAACCTAAAACCACCACTTTACCACGCCTGATTATTTTCAAACCTCTACGGCACCATAACTCTGAGAAAATATTGTCCCATATGAGGAAAGTTAAATTGCTCAATTTGGCTCAGTTAGCAGGACGCAAAAATATTGATTACACAAGAATTTGCTATACAGTTTTCAGGAGGAAGCAATATGTCGCTTCAGGAAAAAACTTACAGAGAGATCAATCCAACACTCCTATGTGGGCCCATCAGTATTTAGAATTGTCTACAAAAGTGAAACAATGATCTACACAGAACCTTCGAATTTACACTCCTTCTTGGAAAATACCTTTGAAACGAATATGGAGGATGATGACACTACTTCTGCCTCATCTCTGTTCTCTCCAACTTGATATGAATTGATTGCTGCATGTGGTTCTTTTCACACCCATAGCTAATGTTAGACTCTCGTATGCTCTCTATATAGTTTGGCATCAAGGTTCCCCACCATATGGTTCATTGTGTTAAAAAGGGTTTCAGGAGCTCTTGGTATGTTTATGTGCATGCTCAATTAGCTCTCTTGCCAACTTAAATTATGCTTCATCCATGCTTGGACAACAACTGTTTCCTTAATTGTTTTTGTATGGTATATCTTAATACTTCGCTGCTATGTAGGATACGGTTGAATACTTGGTTGACATCGGTTACGTCTTTAATGTTAGGATATTAGGCGACACCTTTTGCTTCCCTCCACTCGCCTTTTGAATCCATAGACACTGGGCACATACATATGCGTACCCAGGGGCATATTTATGGGATTGTAACGCAACAGAGTGCTGCCAGTCACCTTGCTGCGTTGGATTACAGGGAAAGGGCAGGGATGCACCTTATTTATTGTAATATGGTGTATCCATGTACATTGGCCATCATTTGCGAACAATGGGCTGCCTAGTGTCAACGCGTGCACCCTTGCACTATGGTGCAAGGGTGTCTGAGTTGCATGCAGGACACCTTCCTGCACAAAAACAATCCTGAGAGGCATGTTCCTCTTTCTATGTGTGCTGCAGAATTCTAAATTTTTAAGGGGCTGCATTAATCCATATCTAGCTACAATAGCAGGGTCTAGCCGATGCTTGGAGCCCACACAGTCCAAAGTCAAGCTTGCTGTATGATACTCTACTTTTAAAAACTGGGAGTACTGCTTGTTTTCTCTGGTTTATTTTATTTTACTGTATAACATATTCACCCACCTTGACTCTTAGCTTTGTTTTGTGGAATTAAGCATGTACTCCATTTCTCCAACACAGTACACACATAGTGGCAGATTTTCTGTGCCATCTCCGACATTATGAACCAAATCATAACCAACAACAACTCCTATTATATGTACACACTAAAGGTATTCTCTATACATCAAATGTCTCAGTCACCCATTAAAACATAGATAGATATTAGAATACTGAACTAGGCTTAAAGAAGACATCATTTTTCGACAGGAAACAGAAATTGGGTATAAAGAAGCTTTGCCTATGTGTGAATAGCCAGCTTGTCTTGCTCTGCCACAATTTCCAAAAAGAATGATATAATCACACTTATCTCGAAAGTCTTGAAGCTGTTAGTTGTTGAAACAGGACAAGATAATGAAGGATGATAGTCGATTACCTATTTGCTACAAGATGACACTCAGCTGTATGAGGTAATCGCATATGCCACAAGTATAGATGTTCCATGTTTTTGTCCTACCTTACCACCAAGATAGCTAATTTACCCAGAAAGCTCATAGTATAATGGGTGGTGACTTCAGTTAACCGATGGACACTATCTTTGATAGGCAGTATAATTTTTAAATACAGAACCCCAAAGTCGTGTAGGGAATTCCTAACTTATGCACAGCATTTGGCTTATGGGATATTTGACTTCACCATCCCACTTCTAATTACTTCACTTTCTTTTGTCCATCACATAATGGCTTTTCAGGGTTAGATTATATTCTAGATGATCCCACACTTCTCTCAATGACAACTGCATCCACCATTGAACCCATCATGATCTCCGATCATGCAGCAGTTAATGTCTCAATAGACATTGATAACTCAACCCTTTAATCCATGTTTATACAGGATAACACTAACTCTGTTTCTTCCCCAGTCACTTACTGGGATGCAATTAAATGCATGTTTAAAGGAAACTGGATTAGCCTCATGGCCAAAAGAAACAAAGCCATCAAAACACATCTAGAAATTCTTGACACAATATCAAGTTGAATGAAGGTCTCTACAAACAAGATAAATTCCATCTATGTTACATACACCAAAACATCTTAAATATGACTACTATATGATAGTAAGTAAACGATCACATCTAGGGGTTCAAGGTCACAAAAAAACTGTTATATTTAAATAAGGCAGGGAAATCATTGACAACATACCTCAAGTTTAAGCAAAATAACAACCTAATAACTGTTCAAAGACACTACTGGCTCTCTCAAACTAAAACAGCTGAAATTTTGGAAATCTGTAAAAAGTTTTATGCATGTGAACAGTACTGCTAGTTTGGAATCTTGTCTTGCCAAATTCTTATCGGACAATGATGAAAGCTCATTAAACAAACCTTTAGGTAAGAATTAAATTCTTCAGGCAATCAAACTTTTCCCAAAGGGGAAGGCACCTGTCCCTGACAGGTTACCTATTGACTTTTGTAAATCATTTTCATCTGTTTTGTTAGATCCTCTGCATGAGCAGCTTAATCTCTTTGCTACTTCGGGCAAAGTTTCCGGAACAGCTGCAGAAGCAACCATAATCATCATCCCAAAAGAGGGAAAAGACCACTCTGATCGGATAAATGTTAGACCCCTCTCCTGTTAAACACAGAAACAAAAATGTATGTGAAAGTGCATGCTTGTTACAAGACTTAAACCACATAACTAAATTGACCTATGACTCTCAATCTAGTTTCTTTGAAGGCAGACTTGCAAACAACAACATTCAGATGTTTTGCCACATCAAAGTAAAAGCTTCCCTACCAAACTCCAATGCATCTGTAGCCATCACATTGAATGCAGACAAAGCATTTGACAAAGTTGCACAGCCCTACTTGGAAGTGACAATACATAGATAAAATTTGGGTGGCCGGTTCCCAAAAATGACCATCGCATTGTACGCCAATCCTACCTCGACAATTAGAATTAATGGTGCGATTTCCTCTCCATTCTCTCTACATCAAGGCACTAGGCAAGGCTGCCCATTATTCCTGTTACTTTTCGTTTTGGCTATAGATACCCTGCTTGTCCAGCTAAACACAGGGCCGGACATTAAAGGGATTCAGTTTGGCAAACTCTGGGGGTCATTCTGACCTCGGCGATAAAAGGCGCTTACCGCCGGTCAGAAGACCGCCATAACACCGCCGCGGCTGCGGTAAACCGCCACGGTCATTCTGACCCGCAACTGGCAAACCGCCAAAAACCCGACATCCACAAAAGTCCGCCACACCAAAGGGCAGCGAAAAACTGGTGATGACCAAACCTCCACTGTCACGCCAACAGAAATACGCCCATGCCATTACGACCCACGAATCCACGCAGCGGTCTTTCAACCGCGGTATTCCATTGGCGGTACACACCGCCGCGCTCAAAATACACACACCCTTACAAAACACAACCACATTGGACAATTTGAAACACACACACCTGATACACATACAAACAACACTCCCACACATCCAATACATTATAAAACACACACCCACATCACCCACAAACCCCTTCGAAAAAAAAATTCAACAGAAAGCCAGAGAGAGACAGCACTGCTTATACAACACCATCACACAGAGGCAAACCACACCATCACCCACACAATATCCATGCACAAAACACCACACATCACCACACTCACCACACTCATCAACACATACACCAACCCACACCCCATCCACATCACCCTATGGCACCCTAAAGACACCCCCGGTTCTCAGACGCCGAACTCCGGGTCATGGTGGAAGAAATAGTTCGGGTAGAGCCCCAGCTCTTCGGGACACAGGTGCAGCACACCACCATTGCCAGGAAGATGGAGCTATGGCAAAGGACAGTCGACAGGGTCAACGCTGTGGGACAGCATCCACGAAATCGGGATGACATCAGGAAGCGCTGGAACGACCTACGGGGGAAGGTGCGTTCCATGGTATCAAGCCACAACATTGCGGTGCAGAAGACTGGCGGCGGACCCCCACCTACTCCCCCCGAATTTACAGCATGGGAGGAGGAAGTCTTGCACATCCTGCACCCTAGGGCCTTGCAGGAGTATCTGGAGGAATGGACTCTGGTAAGTCAAATCTTAACTACTTCTTCCCACCCCCACCCCACCTGCATGCCAGCACATACCCCCACCCTCACCCCCACCCCCATCACACCTACTCCCTGCAAATGGCTCACCATTACAACCCACCCATCACAACACCAAGACCTGCATGCGTCCACAAAGCATGGACACCCATCACCAAAGCATGTCCACTGCACATACACATCTCCCCCACAAGCCACCCTCACAAAAGCCCCCACACAGGAATGGCAGCCCTGGGGTACACGGGCACCCACCCATTGACCGATATGGAACATACTGAAGCAATAACCATACCTCTATACCCCTGCAGGACCCGAACGCCACCACACCGCCCAGGAGGGTCCAGAAATGTCCATCCCACCCCCAGAAGAGGCCCCCAGTGATGACAGCAGCTCTGTCTCCCTGGACCCGGATGACCAGCCCGGACCCTCGGGGACCTCGGGACAGTCGGTTCCCCTCACACAGCCACAGGCCACAGCAGACCCAACCCCCTCTGGGAACACCAGCACAGCTCCCACCCAGCGGGCCCATGCCTCTGTCTCCAGGACACGTCAATCAGCGGTGTGTCCACCACTACAGGGCAGCCAGGGTAAGCCACCACCCCAACAACAACAGGGACCTGGGGCAGAGGTAGTGGGCACACGGTCCAGGGGACGGAGGCACCTGGAAACAGGGGAACTGGGAGGGCTGCTGTGCGACAGGGGGGGGACAGGCCCAGGGAACCCACTCTCCACGAGGCCCTCACCTCCATCATGGGAGCATACCACCACTCCCAGGAGACGATGGCGACTGTACTGGCCAGGTTCCAGGAGATCCAGGTCATGCAGGAGCAACAGTACATGGGGTTCGGGGAAGAACTTAGAAGCATCAGTTCCGCAACGGGCACCATCGTAGGGGCACTCAACCTGATTGTCACCACATTGCGGGACCATGTGGCACCACAAAGGGCCCCTGTCACTAGCATGGACCAAGAACAGGCAACCACCTCCGCCGGCGCTAGTGGACAGGAGGCCCCCACACAACAACAGGCCACCAGAACCCCACCTCCTGCAGAAGAAGAACCACCCCGCAAGCAGGGCCTGAGATCTCGTAAGAAGACAGAGTAGGATGTCAAGACCCCGCCAGCAAAGGATACCCCCTGATGTCATCCCACTGTCCCACATTGTCACCCTGTCCAACCTTTAACTGCCCCTGCTCCACCTTCCACAGGCATATGGACAATGCACCTGTGAGACTGAAAAGCTGGACTCTGCCATGGACATTCCTCCACCATCACCCATCACCGATTTCCCACCATGTCCCTAAATTCAGATTTTTAATAAAAACACTTATTGCACAAAAAACAACTGGAGTCTGCCTGTATTGTGAACAAATGTATTGTACATAATGCTACCAAAATGTCCAGTTACACATTGATGAAAACATACCAATGTCACACAGCTGTAGTCCATGGGGAAACAAAGCAGAGGTCACGCAGTGGGGGCCACATCGCTGAAATTGGAAGGGAAAGTCACAACTCAGTTAACATACATTGGGGGAATAGGCCAGACAGTAGAGAGGCAGGAGATTGTAAGTAATTGTAAAATGCCGGTGTTGAATCTTACCTGTGTGTTATTGAAAATACTGTAGTATCACTCTGTCCCTGTTGTCTGTGTCGTCCCCGTCGTCTTCCTCCTCTTCACTCTCCACAGGTTCCACCGCTGCCACAACACCACCATCTGGACCATCCTCCTGCAGGAAAGGCACCTGGCGTCGCAAAGCCAGGTTGTGAAGCATACAGCAGGCCACGATGATATGACACACCTTCTTTGGTGAGTACATTAGGGATCCACCTGTCATATGCAGGCACCTAAACCTGGCCTTCAAGAGGCCGAAGGTCCACTCAATCACCCTCCTAGTACGCCCATGGGCCTCTATGTACCGTTCCTCTGCCCTGGTCCTGGGATTCCTCACTGGGGTCAGTAGCCACGACAGGTTGGGGTAACCAGAGTCACCTATTAGCCACACACGGTGTCTCTGAAGTAGTTCCATCACGTAAGGGATGCTGCTATTTCGCATGATGTACGCATCATGCACTGACCCCGGGTACTTGGCATTTACATGGGAGATGTACTGGTCTGCCAAACAGACCACCTGGACATTCATCGAATGATAACTTTTTCTGTTCCTGTACACCTGTTCACTTCCTCTGGGGGGTACCAAAGCCACATGGGTCCCATCAATGGCACCAATGATGTTGGGAATATGTCCAAGGGTATAGAAATCACCCTTCACTGTAGCCAAATCCTCCACCTCAGGGAAAACAATGTAGCTCCGCATGTATTTCATCAGGGCAGACAACACTCTGGACAACACCTTTGAAAACATAGGCTGAGACATCCCAGATGAAATGACCACTGTTGATTGAAATGCCCCACTTGCCAAAAAATGGAGTACTGACAGAACCTGCACTAGAGGGGGGATCCCTGTGGGTTGGCGGATGGGTGACATCAGGTCTGGCTCCAGCTGGGCACACAGTTCCTGTATAGTGGCACGGTCAAGTCTGTATGTCAGTATGACATGTCGTTCTTCCATTGTCGACAGGTCCACCAGCGGTCTGTACACGGGAACAGCCCTCCATCTCCTCACAAGTCCCTGTGGACGGTGCCTAGGAAGGACAACATGGAGCACAGAGTCAAGCAACCCACAGGTACGTTCACACAGCTTTCACTGTACATGATTCTCTATGCATTGAATGGCTTGTATGAGTGGCAATGCAAGGCCTAGGCCTGTGTGACGCAGTTGAAATTAAGCCATGTGGGCCTTTGAAATGGCGGCTGCCTGACCTGTGAAGTGTGACAATGTGATGTGAGGTCATTGCGCTGGCGTGGCACACCGTGGCGGTAGGCGGCCGAAGACCGCGGTGCAAAGCCGCATTGGTTAACATTGAACCCTATGGGTTTCAGGAGCCAATGACGATGTGCGCCGGCGGTCACGGTACGCACCGCGACGGTACGCACCGCCGCGGGCGTGACCGCCATTTTCTATCTGCTTAATCACTCGAGACCTGATCATCCACAGGAGAGGACCTATACTGCAATTGCTGCTGTGACCTCGGTCTGGAAGTGACAATGGCTGCTGCGACTGGGGAAAAGGCCCCTGCCTTCACTTCAGAAGAGTTGAAGAAACTCGTGGATGGGGTCCTCCCCCAGTACGCACTACTCTACGGTCCTCCAGACCAACAGGTGAGTACACTGGGACCATGCTTAGTGGGCAATGCCTGGGTTGAGTGGGGTGAATGAACGATGTTGGGGAGGGGAGCGAATGAGGAATGCATTTCACGGCAGATGAGAGCATGTGCCACATGGCAAGGTTGGGGAGGGGGCCACTCACATCGACCATGCAGAAAAGTGATGATGTTTCTTTTCCCACCCTGTACATGTCACATAGGTCAGCGCCCATCAGAAGATCGAGATTTGTCGTGCCATCGCCAAGGACGTCCGGGCCCTGGGGGTCCACAACAGACGGGCCACCCACTGCCGCAAGAGGTGGGAGGACATCCGCCGCGGGAGCAGAAAGACCGCCGTGGCTCTGCTGGGGATGGCCTCCCAACGTAGGAGGGGTGCCAGTCGTACCTTGACGCCCCTGATGTCCCGGATCCTGGCGGTGGCCTACCTCGATTTGGATGGGCACGTGAGGACATCACAGCAGACACAAGGGGGTGAGTAGCAGCACATTCTGCTATCTTTGCGCGCAGTGGAGGTGCCTGGGTGGGGGAGGAGGGCTGTGGGTATCCCTAGGCCAGGGCGATTTCTGTAGGCTAGGTCCCTCCGTGAGGCATGGCCCTGTGCCCCCACCCCCCACCTCTGTAGGGTGCCTAGTACAGCTATTCATGGCCCTGTGTCATCTATGTGTGCAGTTGTCATCCATAGGCTTGTAGGCCATGTCCCACTGATTGAGTAGTGTACCCCAAGTGCGCGGCGTAGTGCAGTGGGCTACTGTGTCTGTCCTCTCCGCCAACGGTGTCGCCAATGCATGCACTCAACATGTCTTTCTTTCTTCTCCCCCCCTTTTTTTTGGTCTTCCTGTTCATGTGTGCATTAGCATCATCAGGCGGAGAAGTGGCATCGGCGCACGAGGGAGCTGCATCTCACATGGCCCCGGAGGGCCATGCAACCGACTCCGAGTACACCAGTGAGACGGAGGGCGAGGGGAGCTCCACAACGGGGACCCGTGGAGACGTCAGCGACACAGACACGTCCTCGGAAGGGAGCTCCCTTGGGGTGGCGGCAACATCCGTGCCCACCGCTACAACAGGTACAGCCGCCACCCAGCGCACCAGCTCCGTCCTCCCAGCAGCCCCTCAGCGTTCGCCCCGTGCCCGCTCGGCCAGGAAGCTGGCCATCTCCTTCGCCCCAGGCACCTCAGGCCCTGCCCCAGTTACCCCTGCTGCCCTCAGTGAGGAGGTCATTGACCTCCTGAGGACCATCATTGTTGGGCAGTCTACCCTTTTGAATGCCATCCAGGGTGTAGAAAGGGAGGTGCATCGGAGCAATGCATACCTGGAGGGTATTCATTCGGGTCAGGCTGCCCATCAGCGATCGTTCAACGCTCTGGCCTCAGCACTGACGGCAGCCATTGTCCCTGTCTCCAGCCTCCCTCCTCCAACTCCCTCCACCCAGTCCCACTCCCCTGTTCCTCTGCCTATCCCATCCACACCTACAGACCAGCCTGCACACACCTCAACACCCAAGGGCAGCTCATCCAGACATAAGCACCACACATCCCACAAGCATTCACCCAAGCAACATCTACATGCAGACATGCCAACAGCCACTGCCTCCTCTGTGTCCCCCTCCTCCTCGTCTCCCTCCTCCATCCCTGTGACGTCTCCACTCACACCTGCATGCACACCACCATCAGCCAGTACGTCCATCACCAGCACACCCTCCAGAACAGTCCGCACACGTGCAGTCACCACCCCCACTGCCATTTACACATCCCCTGTGTGCTCTCCCAGTGTGTCTGTCACCCCCTCTTCCAAACCACACAAACGCAGGCAGCCACCCACCCAACAGCCATCCACCTCACGACAGCCTCCGTCACAAGCACCTGCACCCATAGACAGCACACTTGACTCTCCTACAACCACAACCTCTTCCTCCACTCCCATACCCAGTACACCTACCCATCCCTCTCTTTCAAAATTGCTTTTCCTTTCCAACCTTGACCTCTTTCCAACAACTGACCCACCCCCTCCATCTCGTAAGAGTCCAAAGAGCACCTCAGACACCACCAGCCCTGCATCTACTAGGACCATAGTTCAGGGCTATTGGAGTCCACCAGCTCCTAGGGCAGGAACATCGGCCAGCAGCAAGGGGACAGCCAGCCCACCCCCTGGGAAGAGGACAAAAAAAGTGAAGGGCCGGCGCGACAGGCCTGAGACGGCTGCCCCCAAGGACACTAGCCTTGCCCCGTCACCTGGCACATCCACAAAGGGAGGCAAGGGCCCCAGAGATTCTGCGAAGGAAGGCAAGGGCAGCAGGACGGACAAGTCCGGCAGCAGGCGAGCTGCCCAGGAGGGCCCCACCAGCCCCATTCCGGGTGTGATGGAGGACACCCACGGGCCCAGGACTCCAGCACAGGAGGGCCCTGCAAGCGAAAGGTCGGATGGCGACTGAGCGGGAAATATTGGCCAGGTCTGGTTCCCTAGGAACACAAGACAAGCACCGCTGAACGGGGCCCGCCGTGAGAAGCACCGCTGAACAGGGCCCACCGTGAGAAGCACAGCTGAACAGGGGCCCGCCAAGACAAGCACCGCTGAACAGGGCCCGCCCTGAGAAGCACCGCTGAACAGGGCCCGCCGTGAGAAGCACCGCTGAACAGGGCCCCGCCAAGACAAGCACCGCTGAACAGGGCCCCGCCAAGACAAGCACCGCTGAACAGGGCCCGCCGTGAGAAGCACCGCTCCGCTGGGCCCTTCCTGTCAAGCACCGCTCCGCTGGGCCCTTCATCTCAAGCACCGCTCCGCTGGGCACCGCCGTCTCTGAACTGCTCTGCTGGGCCCTTCCTCTCAAGCACCGCTCCGCTGGGCACCGCCGTCTCTGAACTGCTCTGCTGGGCCCTTCCTGTCAAGCACCGCTCCGCTGGGCCCTTCATCTCAAGCATTGCTCCGCTGGGCACTGCCGTCTCTGAACTGCTCTGCTGGGCCCTTCCTGTCAAGCACCGCTCCGCTGGGCCCTTCATCTCAAGCACCGCTCTGCTGGGCACCGCCGTCTCTGAACCGCTCTGCTGGGCCCTTCCTCTCAAGCACCGCTCCGCTGGGCACCGCCGTCTCTGAACTGCTCTGCTGGGCCCTTCCTGTCAAGCACCGCTCCGCTGGGCCCTTCATCTCAAGCACCGCTCCGCTGGGCACCGCCGTCTCTGAACTGCTCTGCTGGGCCCTTCCTCTCAAGCACCGCTCCGCTGGGCCCTTCATCTCAAGCACCGCTCCGCTGGGCACCGCCGTCTCTGAACTGCTCTGCTGGGCCCTTCCTCTCAAGCACCGCTCCGCTGGGCACCTCCGTCTCTGAACTGCTCTGCTGGGCCCTTCCTCTCAAGCACCGCTCCGCTGGGCCCTTCATCTCAAGCACCGCCCAGCTGGGCCCTTCATCTCAAGCACCGCTGGCCCATTGGCAGGGCCGGATCTGTGTCGGGCAGGGCTTCACGAAGCACTCTGGCCACCATGCCTCCTCCATGACCAGTGGAGTCTGTTATCCATCTGATGGACTGTGGCTTTGCACTTCCCAGGATGTAACAGTGGGCAACCCACCCACTGTAGAGACTTGTGAGACTGTGGCTTTGCACTCCCCAGGATGCAGCAGTGGGCAACCCACCCACTGTAGAGACTTGTGAGACTGTGGCTTTGCACTCCCCAGGATGCAGCAGTGGGCAAACCACACACTGTAGAGACTTGTGAGACTGTGGCTTTGCACTCCCCAGGATGCAGCAGTGGGCAAACCACCCACTGTAGAGACTTGTGAGACTGTGGCTTTGCACTCCCCAGGATGGTCCAGTGGGCAATCCACCCACTGTAGAGACTTGAGAGACTGTGGCTTTGCACTCCCCAGGATGGTACAGTGGGCATGGAGGCCCCTCGTGGATCTGGCGTCGTGGACTCATGTGGCTGAGGTGCCCCCCCTTCCCTTCCCCCTGAGGTGCCTGTAGTTTTTTTATCTGATGCCCCAGCAGTGTTCTCTCCAATGGAATCTGGTCTCGTGTGTGGGCTTTGCCCATGTGTTTATGCACATTGGCCCACGAACAATGGAAGGTTGCCAAAATGTGCCGGACTTTTGCACGATGAATATATTGTAAATGATGTGATTTAGTTTATTTATATATTTCATTATTCACATAACTTAAAATTTGCTATAATATACTTCGATTTTTATGATCAATTTTTTTTGTCTTTGCATTATTCCGTGGGGTTTGGGGGGGGGTCACTGTTACTTGTTACTCTGCATTGTTGTGTGGGTATTTGGGGGGGGGTGGTGGGAGGTGTATCGCGTATGTGTGTGCCCGTAACCTTTTCTCCTCCCCCTCCCCTGTGTCGTAGGTGCAGTACTCACCGTTGTCGTCTGCGCCGGCGTTCCTGCTCCTGGTAGAGGAGCAGGTAGACAATACCTGGTAGGATGTTTAATTCGGGTTCCATGCTGTCCAGATTCCTCGTGGAGTGTATAGAGGTGAGCGTTTTCCCGTTCGTAGTCTGTTTCCGCCGTGTTTTTATCGGCGGGGCTCCCGCCCCGGAAAAGGTGGCGGATTGGTGAGTTGTGATAGGGTGGGCGGTACATTGTCTGCCGCCTGCCTGTTGGCGGTGACCGCCGCGCTGTTTGTTTGTCCCGCCGTGTCGGAGTGTTAAAGTGGCGGTCTCTGTTGGCGGTTCCCGCCAGGGTCAGAATTCCATTTTTTTGACCGCCTGCCTGTTGGCGGGTTGGCTGCCGCTTTAACACCGACCGCCAGGGTTGGAATGACCCCCTCTGTCTTTAAAACAGCAGCTTATACTGACAATATTTTAATATTTTCAGGGGACCCAGACTCTGCATTCCCGCTCTTATCAAGATCATCCAATCATTCCCTAAATACTCTGGCTACTTCCTAAATAAAGGCAAGACTGATGTTTTACCACTCAACGCCCATTGAATTCTCTCCTGTCTGGGTAATTCGGGTCTACAATCAGTGCTTAATTTGAGCCTGTGGTTACCGGTGGGGGGCACCAGCAGTTATTTTTAAGGGCGTCGCTTATGTTTCTGCCTCAAGTATTTACTGCGAGCAAAAGTCACATATGGGAAAGACATAGGATGAGAAAACAAAACCCGTCACAAAGGGGGAAAGCAGCTATGGTGAGCTGAAGGGGCAGGGAGTGGCTGTAAATAGATTAAAAAGGCCTGAGATGGCTACAGGATTACGCTGCCTCAGTATTCCGTGCTTTCAGCAGCCTCTTGTTTCAGAGGAGAGCTTTGGGCACCGGCACAAATTTTATTTAAAATTAAGCACTGTCTACAATGGCAATCAAATTTTATTAGAACATTAGAATGTTGGTAGCTCCACTGCAGACACTGGAGTGCTCCGTACTTTTACTGGTCAAAAAAAGCCCGACCGTCAACATTCCAATGTTCTCTTTGTTCACAGCAATAGCTGTGAACAAAGGCCTCACGGAGCCCAAGGGGATTTTAATCCCTCTAGGCTCTGTGAGGACTTTGTTTTATTTATTAGAACATTCTGCCCTCTATTGGCAGAATGTCCTAATAGTCTTAGAACCCCCCGTAGTGGCCTCTACCAACAATTCAAGGCCTACTTCCTTGTTAAAGGCCTGAGCCGAAGGAGCGGGCCTTTAATGGCCAGTAGCGCCTGCTACAGCGGGCTCAAAGGCTATATTAAATACCACATCATATGCTTCTCTAGTGATCTATGGGCGTCCATCACTCACAACAAACAGAAGATGCTCTAAAAACTTAAAGATTTAGGGCCTGATTCTAACTTTGGAGGACGGTGTTAAACCGTCCCAAAAGTGGCGGATATACCACCTACCGTATTACGAGTCCATTATATCCTATGGAACTCGTAATACGGTAGGTGGTATATCCGCCACTTTTGGGACGGTTTAACACCGTCCTCCAAAGTTAGAATCAGGCCCTTAATCTTAGCTTGGTCCCCTAAACATCTATCCTGATGGGACAGAATAAAAACCTTAAAAATGATGATATCCTACTCAGTACGTTTTTTATCTAGTATGATACCATGTCGACTTTCTGCTATGCTTTTCTCTAACTTAGATAGGGCTGCATGAGAATTTCTTTGGTCAGAAAAATGTCCTAAAATGATACTCAAAGCACTTTGTTTGCCCTGTGAGAAGGGAAAATGTTGACTACCCATCTGATATGACTACCAAACTGCCTTCCTGGTGGCTCAGGTAGCCTGCTTAGTGAGCCCCTCCCATTAAAAGAGTCAACCATAGCTTGCTATAGAATGCCACTCCTGAATCTCTATTCTCACTCATTTCAAACACATTATTTTAGATACTATTTGTGTACTGTTATAATTGGATAAGAAACTCCACTCTAATATCAGTAACTCACAATCACTCTCTCTATGCAATAATAAAAAAATGGAAGTTACGAACATGTCTTCTGTTGACCTAAGATGGGCGGCTAAGGTAATTACTCTAATCTCACATCTCTGTCTTGACTCTGAACCACCCTTCACCTTTGCAGCACAGCACCTCAAGCCAAATATCTTTTAACCTGGACTTCTACAACATCCTGAGAAGAAAGGTGAAAATATGTAAATTGGGACCTCTACACAAACCCACCACAATTTCATATGTTACTAAAATCAGAAGAGCTGGTCACACTGTGTCAAACATTTATAACACTCTTCAGAAAGTCAACAATCACACAAATGTCCACATTTTGAAAAAATGGTCTAGCTACTTCCAAAGTATAGATCATTCTCCCCCGTCAGAGAAAGCTTGGTCAAAGATTCATACCAACTTGACAACAATAAATTGATAGCCTTTACCTCTATCCAAATTATTCACAGCTCACTCACTATACTGGATTCCGATAAACCTCTTCAAGCTTGGACTGCGGGATTCAGATGTAAGTTGATCATGCAAAGAGTCTCAAGATGACAATAAACACATTTGTTTTCCTATAAGTGGCAGACCTTGTACTGCAAACAGATATCTGACCAACTTAGTAAGATATTTAACACAATAATCACTATAGATTATGTTACTTTAGCATTGGGTCCTTTTGCCTCTTGAAGTCTACCGGCACTCTCAGAAATAGATTTAGCAGTTTTTGATCTTCTACTGCCCATTGCTATAAATGTGACTCTGCTCAAGTGGAAAACTCTAAACCATGTCTCCTTTCCTACATGGTGGTACATCAAAAGCATGCATCAATCTCTTTTGAAAACACCAGAGTCTCCCGCAACATCCCAAACAGTTTGGGTCACATTAGACACCTACATCATCTTATCAGATATGACTGACATCCCTCCTCCATGCTAATAGAAGATGCACACTGTTCTTGTGTTTTATGTCTTAATATGTTCTGGCCACATGCTCCCGCTACCCAGCCACTTTCCCCTCTTTCTTCTCTTCTTTCCATATGCCTCATCGATATTTGATGCTTGGGTGCTATTACATAACACATCGATAATTTAGATAAGGTGCACTTTAACTTGTGTTGATGATGTATCTTATATATGTTGCCTCTTGTTCAACAAGATTATGACACTTGTTTTGAGAATATTTTGTATTTCTCTGCCGACTTCAGCAATATCTGCATCTTTAATGTATTTTAAGTTTGCAAGAATCATGTCTATGACCAAGACTGACACATGTTTTTCTGTACAACAAAAGCTGCCTTGGTGGTGGGAGCTGAGACCCTTGAAGGAAGTTGAACAGAGTGATGTCCTTATGTCACCCGAGAGGTGTCAATCTGTAGTACTTGAAGAGGGGTTCCTCACCACTGAGCCTTTATTGTCCCATGACAGAAGGTGACTTTGTTCACTCTCTATGGGGATGCAGTGTGATTCAAGCATTCTGGTCTTGAGATGTACATAGTGGTGCGATGACCAGTTCTCCTAACTCAAACCTAGCTCTGATTCATAACCTGGATGAATTTGGTTTTAATGGATACATTCAAATGTTTTGTAATTTTATCACAGGACAAGAATATTCATATTAAGCACTCTCATATTTTACTCCTTATTGCTAGATTCTTTAGCAAAATAAACTATGTTTCCCATAATTCATTTCTCTTTAACATAAGATCAAAATAGTAGCAATCCGATGAGGTTATAAAAGAACCCACAACCATAAGCTCCTCCTCCTTTCTTGATGCGAGAAGGGAAGCCAAAGTCCATGCATGAAGCAAGCCAACAATAACAACAGGAGAGACACTCCCATCCAAAGTACATTGTCCCATCTAAGAGGATGATCTTCTTGAGAAATCCAAGGGAACTCCAAGTAGCAACACCCAGTTCCCAGTCTGTTGAAGAATACCTTTAGGGTTGGAAGCCAGGGAGAGATAATATTCACCTCTTGTCCTCCATAAAATCAGGACTCTCCTTCACAACTGGCTAGGAGAAACTGCAATTTTATTTTAGGACAAGAGTCTTCATATTATGCATGTTCAAAGCAAATCAACAACCGTCAATGATGCATGCTCAACTGGCTTACAATTCAATTCCACTTTATTCTGTTATATTGTAATCATAAAAGCACATACATACAACTCAGTTCCTAAATCAGCATCTGATAAAACAGTTAAATTACATATTACAAAGTTAATAGATACAATTCAATAAAATACTCTAAAGACATCCTTCCATTTATAAAAGGACACAGACCGGCAGCATGGTTAATCAGGCACAGAGGCGGTCATTCTGACCCTGGCGGTCAAAGACCGCCAGGGCGGAGGACCGCGGGAGCACCGCCGACAGGCCGGCGGTGCTCCAATGGGGATTCCGACCGCGGCGGTAAAGCCGCGGTCGGACCGGCAACACTGGCGGTCTCCCGCCAGTGTACCGCCGCCCCATTGAATCCTCCAAGGCGGCGCAGCTTGCTGCGCCGCCGAGGGGATTCCGACCCCCCCTACCGCCATCCAGATCCCGGCGGTCCGACCGCTGGGATCCGGATGGCGGTAGGGGGTGGCGGGGCCCCTGGGGGCCCCTGCAGTGCCGATGCCACTGGCATGGGCATTGCAGGGGCCCCCGTAAGAGGGCCCCTAAATGTATTTCACTGTCTGCTGCGCAGACAGTGAAATACGCGACGGGTGCAACTGCACCCGTCGCACAGCTTCCACTCCGCCGGCTCGATTCCGAGCCGGCTTCATCGTGGAAGCCTCTTTCCCGCTGGGCTGGCGGGCGGCCTGAAGGCGACCGCCCGCCAGCCCAGCGGGAAAGTCAGAATTACCGCCGCGGTCTTTCGACCGCGGAACGGTAACCTGACGGCGGGACTTTGGCGGGCGGCCTCCGCCGCCCGCCAAGGTCAGAATGAGGGCCAGAATCTCTTACTCTAAAAAAAAAGGACTTAAGGAGCAACATGCTTTAAAAACAAAGTGATCATCGGATAAAAGCTGGAAAAACATCAGGGCCAGACGTGCTTGCCTAAAATTCAGGGACATCAAAAGGGGCTTTATGAACAATTTCCTAGGCCCTGTAAAATAACTACAAAGCAACGTGAAATGAAAGGTATGCTGTGAGACTGATGCTTGCAACCACAGGGGCCCAAAGAGCCCGACAGAATCCAGCCCTTTGGGGAAGCCAGGAGGTGGTGAATCATGCTGAATTTAAATCTGGTCAGTAGAAATTGGTCCCTATTGTTCCTCACGCTGATCAGGTATGGTTCCATAAGTCACACAGTTTTTAATAATATATGGCCCTTCACCATGGGTTTCAGTAATTCAACCTGATCTGTGAGGAGCGCCTTATGTTCCAAGCATTTATCTCTAATCCATTTTATCTCTACAGTGCTTGTGGTCCAAGGGCTACAGGATACATTATTACTCCCCAGGCTGTTGAGGGCACCATGGACGTAGGCAATCCATGGACTCTTGGAGGCATGATCCAGGGCTAGGTGGTCCTTCAAAATCAGCCTCCTCAGTTGTGATGTGTACACGTTGTGTTTTGGGGCATTTCCTGTCGCAGGCACTAGGCCTACTCACACAAGTGAGGTACCATTTTTATCAGGAGACTTGGCGTAACGCTGGGTGGAAGGAAATTTGTGGCTTCTCTCAGATTCCAGAACTTTCTGTCACCTAAATGTGAGGAAAAGGGTTTTTGTGGGCCACATTTTGAGGTTTGGAAAGGATTCTGGGTAACAGAACCTGGTGAGAGCCCCACAAGTCACCCCATCTTGGATTCCCTAAGGTGTCTAGTTTTAAAAAATGCACAGGTTTGTTAGGTTTCGATAGGTGCTGACTGAGCTAGAGGCCAAAATCCACAGCTAGGCACTTTGCAAAAAACAGCTCTGTTTTCTTTGGGAAAATGTGATGTGTCCACGTTGTGTTTTGGGTCATTTCCTGTTGCGGGTACTAGGCCTACCTACACAAGTGAGGTACCATTTTTATCGGAAGACTTGGGGGAACGCTGGGTGGAAGGAAATTTGTGGCTCCTCTCAGATTCCAGAGTTGTCTGCACCAAAATGTGAGGAAAAAGTGTTTTTGGGCCAAATTTTGAGGGTTGCAAAGGATTCTGGGTAACAGAACCTGGTGAGAGCCCCACAAGTCACCTCATCATGGATTCCCCTAGGTATCTAGTTTTCCAAAGTGCACTGGTTTGGTAGGTCTCCTTAGGTGCTGGCTAAGCTAGAGGCCAAAATCCAAAGCTAGGCACTTTCCCAAAAACTTGTCAGTTTTCAAAGTAAAAATGTAATGTGTCCATGTTGTGTTTCCTGTTGCGGGCATTAGGCCTACCCACACAAGTGAGGTACCATTTTTATCGGGAGACTTGGGGAAACACAGAATAGCAAAACAAGTGTTATTGCCCCTTGTCTTTCTCTACATTTTTTCCTTCCAAATGTAGGACAGTGTGCAAAAAAGACATCTATTTGAGAAATGCCCTGTAATTCACATGCTAGCATGGGCACTCTGGAATTCAGAGATGTGCAAATAACCACTGCTTCTCAATACCTTATCTTGTGGTCATTTTGGAAATACAAAGGTTTCCTTGATACCTATTTTTCACTCTTTATATTTCAGCAAATAAATTGCTGTGTACCCGGTATACAATGAAAACACATTGCAAGGTGCAGCTCGGTTCGGGCTACCTAGGGTTCTTGAGGAACCTACAAGCCCTATACATCCCGCAACCAGAAGAGTCCATCAGATGTAACGGTATATTGCTTTAAAAAATCTGACATCTCAGGAAAAAGTTACAGAGTAAAACGTGGAGAAAAATGGCTATTTTTTCACCTCAATTTCAATATTTGTTTATTTCGGCTGCTGTTTTCTGTATGAAAACCTTGTAGGAGCTACACAAATGACCCCTTACTGAATTCAGAATTTTATTTACTTTTCAGTAATGTTTTTCTTTCTGGGATCCTGCATCGATTTCACACCCATTTCTGTCACTAACTGGAAGGAGGCTAAAAGCACAAACTATAGTAAAAATAGGGTATGTTCCAGTAAAATGGCAAAATTGTGTTGAAAAATGTGGCTTTCTGATTTAAGGCTGCCCGTTCCTCAAAGCTGGGAAGATGGTGATTTTAGCACCACAAATGCTTTGTTGATGCCATTTTCAGGGAGAAAACCACAAGCCTTCTCTGCAGCCCTTTATTCCCATTAAAAGAAAAAAATTGCTGTATTTGTGCTAATTTCTTAGTCTCCTCCAGGATAACCCACATTGTCTGGGTACATCAAGAATCCCTAGGATGTTGGAAAAAAAGGACGCAAATTTGGCGAGGGTAGCTTACGTGGACAAAAAGTTATGAGGGCCTAAGCACGAACTGCTCCAAATAGCCAAAAAAATGCCTGGCACCTGAGGGGGAAAAGGCCTGGCAGCAAAGGGGTTAATCCAACATGTCAAGCACCTAAGAGCAATCTTGTCAGCTATGTACTGCACTCCAAGTGCATCATGCACACAAGGTGCCAGGGTGCAATGGGGAACCTGTAGCAACCACCTTAAAAACAGGTTTTCCACGGACTGGATATTATCAAACCTCATGTATCCCTACATCTGGTTACTATATAAAACCTTGGAGCCACACTTGGCCTGATAAACCTTAATTAATACACTAAGGGGTCTGACCCCAATCTCTGGGCAATATGTGGACTGCAGCTGCAGCCATGGAGACCTCTAGTGTCTTATTTTCAACCAAGGATTTCCAATTACTGTGACAGTCAAACAGGACCGCAAGATATGAAAAGACAGGGACTTTGGCTAATGTATGCAACCCTACCTTAAACCTTTTTGATTGTGTACATCTTGGGCCCAAAACCATCACATACGATTTGTTGAAATTTGACTGCAAGATCCAAATTGGCCATGAAGTCTGCAAACTTGTTCAGTAGCAATTGTGGAGCCACTGCAGTCCTTGCCTTCAGGACTGCATTGTCTACATATAACAGGACAGGTAGTGATCTTGACCCCACTCTTGGGCCGTCTGCTCTGATAGACAAAAGGGCTTGCTTCAACCCGGTAATATATAGAGTGAACAGAAAGGGTGCAAAAATACAACTCTGACACACCCCTCTGCTTGTGCCAAATAGTTAAGAACATGCCCCTCCCTGGGAATAATGAATTGAAGCAGTTCCATGGGTGTGTAGCTCACTCAACAGATGAACTACATTTTTATTGACCCCTAACTCAAGCAACAAACCCCAAAGTTTACCGCAGTTGAGCCTGCAGACATTAGGTCCAAAAAAGACAAGGGGGGTCATTACAACATTGGCGGTAAAAGCCGCTTACCGCCGTGCAGAAGACCGGCAATACACCGCCGCAGAATTCCGCCACAGCTATTATGACCCACATCTCGGAAACTGCCGAAATTCAGACACCCACACAACTCCGCCACACCAAAGGTCAGTGATAAACTGGCGAAAACAAAACCTCCACCATCACACCAACAGAAACACGCCCATGCTATCACGACCCACGAATCCACGTGGCGGTCTTTCAACTGTGGTATTCCATTGGGGGTACACACCGCCGCGCTCAAAATACACACACATCTCCAAAACACCGCCACATTGGACAATTCAAAATACACACACCTGATACACATACGAACACCACTCCCACACACCCAACACAATATAAAACACACACCCACATCACCCACAAACCCCTACAACTAGAAATTTTGAGGAAGACGAGAGACAGAGAACACAGCAATTGAGAACCCCACCACACAGACGCACACAACACCATCACCCATACAACAGTCCACGCACAAAACACCACACACCACTACACAGCACCACACACATCAACACAAACACCACCCCACACATCACCCACATCACCCCATGTCACGCCAAAGACACCCCAGGTTTTCAGAGGAGGAGCTCAGGGTCATGGTGGAGGAAATCCTCCGGGTAGAGCCACAGCTATTTGGCTCACAGGTGCTGCACACCTCCATAGCCAGGAAAATGGAGCTATGGCGCAGAATCATGGACAGGGTCAACGCTGTGGGACAGCATCCAAGAAATCGGGAGGACATCAGGAAGAGGTGGAACGACCTACGGGGGAAGGTGCGTTCTGTGGTCTCCAGGCACAACATCGCAGTACAGCGGACTGGCAGCGGACCCCCACCTCCTCCCCCACAACTAACAACATGGGAGGAGCAAGTCTTGACCATCATGCATCCAGAGGGCCTCGGAGGAGTCGGTGGAGGAATGGACACTGGTAAGTCAAATCTTAACTATCATATCCCCCACCCTACCTGCATGCTATCACACACCCCCACCCTCAACCCCTCCCCTATCACTCAAACTCCTCACTAATGTACTCATAACACAAACCACACACCCCAACACCAAGCCCTGCATGACACAAATAAGCATGGTCACCCATCACTAAAGCATGCTCACTGCACATACCCATAACAGCCCCCTAACCATCATGACACAAACCCCCACACAGGAATGCTTGCACTGGGGTACACGCACACCCACCCATTGCACACCATGACACACACATGCAATAATCATGCTCTTATACCCCTGCAGGACCACTACAGAACGTCACCACACAGGAGGGTCCAGACATCTCCACCCCACCCACAGAAGAGGCCCACAGTGACAACAGCAGCTCTGGCCAACTGGATCCAGATGACCAGCCCGGACCATCGTGGGCCTCGGGATAGTCGGTTCCCCTCGCACAGGCACAGCCCAACACTGACCTTCCACCCTCTGGTAACACCAGCACAGCACTCACCCAGCGGGCCCATACCTCCGTACCCAGGACATGTCAATCAGCTGTGTGTCCACCACTACAGGGAACCCAGGATAACCCACCACCCCAACAACAACAGGGACCTGGGGGCAGTGGTAGTGGGCACACGGTCCAGGGGACGGAGGACAGGAACACAGGGGAACTGGGAGGGCTGCTGTGCGACAGGGGGTGGACAGGCCAATGTAACCCACCCTCCACGAGCCCCTCTCCTCCATCATGGGAGCATACTACCACTCCCAGGAGACGATGGCGACGGTCCTGGCCAAGTTTCAGGAGACCCAGCGCATGCAGGAGGAGCAGTATTTGGGGTTCAGGGAGGAGCTCAGAACCATCAGCTCCATGGGCACCATCGTAGGGGTGCTGAAGGACATACAAAAGACCATGAGGGACACCGTGGCACTCTAAGGGGCCCCTGACACTAGCATGGATGATGAACTGCCCACCACCTCCGCCGGCGATAGTGGACAGAACGCCCCGCCACAGGACCACCATACCAGCACCCCACCCCCTGCAGACAGAAAACCACCCCGCAAGCGGTCCCTGAGATCCATGAAAAGGACAGAGCAAGATGGCAAGACCCCCGCCAGGAAATGAGACCACCCTGATTGTCCTCCCACTGTCCCACTTTGTTACCCTGTCCCGATTGGAACTGCCCCAGCTCCACTTCCTATGCCCATATGGGCAATGCACCTGTGAGACTAATAGACTGGACTCTGCCATGGACATTCCTCCACCATCCCACATCACCATTTTACAACCCCCCTCCATTTATGAGCACTTAAATAAACACCCTTGAAGCACAAAACAATCTTGAGTCAGTCTGTGATTTGGTAAATTTGTATTATCAATGACAGTGTCAAAATGCGTTTTCTATTGTAATGCCAACATACCTATGTCACACATCACAAGTCCATGAAGGATGCAAGCAGATGACACACGTTGGTAACCACACCTGTGAAACCGTAATGGAAGGTACAACTCAGTTACCAAATACTGCTACTAAATGACAGACAGGATAGAGGCAGAAGTGTAAAAGTGAATGTGATAGTGAAAAAAAATGTTCTCACCTGTTTGTCACTGGAAATATTGCTGTATGACTGACTCCCTGTTGTCTATGTCTTCTTCCTCAGCTTCCTCCTCATCACTGTCCACAGGCTCCACAGCTGCCACAACACTGCCATCTGGACCATCCTCCTACAGAAAAGGCACCTGGCGTCGCAAAGCTAGATTGTGAAGCATCGAGCAGGCGATGATGATCTGGCACACCTTCTTTGGTGAGTAGAATAGGGATTCACCTGTCATATGGAGGCACCTGAACCTGGCCTTCAGGAGGCCGAAGGTGCGTTTGATCACCCTCCTAGTCCGCCCATGGGCCTCATTGTAGCGTTCCTCTGCCCTGGTCCTGGGATTCCTCACTGGGGTCAATAGCCATGACAGATTGGGATAACCAGAGTCCCCTAATAGCCACACACGGTGCCTCTGGAGTTGACCCATCACATACGGGATACTGCTATTCCGCAGGATGTAGGCGTCATGCACTGAGCCAGGGAACATAGCATTTACCTGGGAGATGTACTGGTCTGCCAAACATACCATCTGTACATTCATGGAATGATAACTCTTCCAGTTCCTGTACACCTGTTCACTCCTGTGGGAGGGGACTAGAGCTACATGGGTCCCATCAATAGCACCTATGATGTTGGGGATATGTCCCAGGGCATAGAAGTCACCTTTAACTGTAGCCAAATCCTCCACCTGAGGGAAAACGATGTAGCTCCTTACGTGTTTCAGCAGGGCAGACAACACTCTGGACAATACGTTGGAAAACATAGGCTGGGACATCCCTGATACCATGGCCACTGTTGTCTGAAAAGACCCACTTGCAAGGAAATGGAGCACTGATAGCACCTGCACTTGAGGGGGGATTCCTGTGGGATGGCGGATTGGTGAGATCAGGTCTGGCTCCAACTGGGTACACAGTACTGGATAGTGGCACGGTCAAACCTGTAGGTGATGATTAAATGTCACTCCTCCATTGTCAACAGGTCCACCAGTGGTCGGTACACTGGAGGATTCCGCCATCTCCTCACATGTCCCAGCTGACGGTGCCTAGGAAGGACAACAGCGACCACAGAGTCAACAAATTCCCAGGTATGTACCCACAGCTACACAGAACACAACACCAAATACAAAATTCTTCCTGTATGTGTGTTGAGTGTAGGCCTAGGTATGTGTGACGCAGTAGTAAATGAAGCCGTGTGGGCCCCTGAAATGGCGGCTGTCTGACCTCTAAACTGGGAAAATGGGATGTGAGGTATCTGCGCTGGCGTTGTACAGCGTCGCGGTAGGCGGTCGTAGACCGCGGCGCAATGCTGCATTGGTTAACATTGGACCCTATGTGTCCCAGTAGCCAATGATGAAGTGCGCCGGCAGTGATGAGACGCACCGCCGCGGACGTGACCGCCATTTTCTATCTGTTCAATCACTCGATACCTGATCTTGGACAGTAGGGGACCTACACTGCAAGTGCTGCTGTGACCTCGGTTTGGAAGAGACAATGGCTCGTCTGGGGAAAGGGCCCCTGCCTTCACTGCACAGGAGTTGGAGAAGCTCGTGGACGGGGTCCTCCCCCAGTACACGCTACTCTACGGTCCTCCAGACCAACAGGTGAGTACACAGGGAGCAAGTTGTATGGGCTATGCCTGGGTGTAGAGGGCTGGTTGTAAGAAGGAAGGGGGCAGAGTTCTGCGAGCATGATGGACTGTAAATGCATGTGCCACATGGCAAGGGTAGGGATGTGGGCCACTCACTTTGACGGTGCAGTTGGTAATGACTTCTGTTCTTCCGCTGTACATGTCATGTAGGTCAGCGCCCACCAGAAGAAGGATATTTGGTGTGCCATCGCCAAGGACGTTCGGACCCTGGGGGTCCACCAGAGACGGGGCACCCACTGCCGGAAAAGCTGGGAGGACATTCGCCGCTGGAGCAGGAAGACGGCAGAGGCTCAGCTGGGGATGGCCTCCCAACGTGGGAGGAGTGCACGTCGAACCCTGACCCCCCTGATGTTCCGGATCCTGGCGGTGGCCTACCCTGAGTTGGATGGGCGCTTGAGGGCATCACAGCAGACACAAAGGGGTGAGTACACTCTCATTCTGCGGACTTTGCTTGCAGTGGAGGGGTCTGGGTGGGGGAGGAGGGCTGTGGGTTTCCCTAGGCCAGAGCGAGTTCTGTAGACTAGGCCCCTCTGTAATGCAGGCCATGTGGCACTCCACCCCACCTCTGTAGAGTTCCAAGTACAGGTATACATGCCCCTGTGTCATCTATGTGTGCAGATGACGACCATAGCCATGTAGGGAAGATCCCGAGAATTGCTTCTGTAGAGGCCAAGAGCACGGCGTAGTGCAGGGGGCTGCTGTGTCTGTATTGTCTGCCAACTGTAGCGCTAAGCCATGCACTCAACCTGTTTTCCTTCTGTCGCCCCCCCCCCCCCTTTCTCTGCTCTCCCTGTTCTTGTGTGCATCAGCATCATCAGGCGGAGGTACAGTGGCACCGGAGCACAAGGGAGCTGCATCCCATATGGCCATGGAGGGCCACACCACAGACTCTGAATACACCAGTGGGACGGAGGGCGAGGAGAGCTTCACATCGGTCACCGGATCGCCAAACAGCGACACAGACTCGTCCGCCGATGGGAGCTCCCTTGTGGTGGCGGCACCATCTGTGCCCCCACTTCTACAGGTACAGCCGCCACCCCCCCTACCAGCACCGACCTCCCAGCAGCCCCTCAGACTTCGCCCCGTGCCCGCTTACCCAGGAGAGTGGGCATCACCTTTGCCCCAGGCACCTCAGCCCCTGCCCCTGTCACCCCCTGCTGCCCTCAGTGAGGAGGCCATTGACCTCCTCAGGTCACTCACTGTTGGACAGTCTACCATTGTGAATGCCATCCAGGGTGTAGAAAGGGAGTTGCAACACAGTAATGCATTCCTGGAGGGCATTCATTCTGGTCAGGCTGCCCTTCATCGAACCCTGCAATCTCTGGCCTCAGCACTGATGGCAGCCATTGTCCCTGTGTCTAGCCTCCCCCTCCAACTCCCTCCACCCAGACCCATTCCCCTGTACACCCAGCCTATCCCAAGCACACCATCACACAAGCATGCATACACCTCAACACACAAAAGTAGCTCAGGCAAACATAAGCACCACACAACCCACAGGCACTCAAACAAGCATCACCCACATACAGACACAACAACATCCACTGCCTCCACTGTGTCCCCCTCCTCGTCGTCTCCCTCCTCCCTCCTAGTGTTGTCTACACTCTCACCTGCATGCACTACATCTACAGGAAGTAGGACTCGCACCAGAACACCCAGCACCACACCCCGCTCACCTGCACTCACCACCCCCACTACCATTTACAAGTCCCCTGTGTCCACTCCCAGTGTGTCTGTGACGCCCCCTCCCAAAGTACACAAACGCGGGCACCCAACATCCATCCACCTCATGACAGCCTCCAGTACCTGCACCCAAATCACTTAAAGTTACACCTCCTACAACCACCTCCTCTTCCTCCACTCCCAGACCCCCTCCAGCTACCCATCCCAGTCTTCGTCAGCAACTCTTCCTCAGCAACGTTGACCTCTTTGCCACCACCCCCACCCCTCCAATTCATAGGTCCCGTAGTAGCACCTCAGCCAAAAAAAGTCCAGTACCAGTGGTGCGTGTTCAAGGTGTGTCGAGTGTACCGGCCACCAGGGCAGCCAGTGTGACACGGAGCCAAAGCACTGCCAGTCCACCCCCTGTAAAGCACCTAAAGTTGGAAAGTGGCCGACGGGACAGGGTGAAGACTCCTGGCAGCAAAACTGCTCACAAGGGTCCCGGGGGGAGTGCCAAGTCAGCTGTGACTCCTCCAAAGGTGGTGAAGGGCCAGAAGAAGTCAGCACAGTCTGGGAAGAGCAGCACGGCGGACAAGGGCGCCATCCTCCCCGGCGGCCGGGACGCCACCGCCAGCACTGTCGTCACTGGTCCGGAGACCACCGCCAGAGTCAATGGCCAGGAGGGCAGCACAATCGTCACTGGTCCGCAGACCACCGCCAGAGTCATTTCCCAGGAGGGCAGCACAATCGTCACTGGTCCGGAGACCACCGCCAAAGTCATTGACCCTGAGGGCAGCACAATCGTCACCGGTCCGGAGACCACCGCCAGAGTCAGTGCCCAGGAGGGCCCTGGCAGCCACAGCCCCGCTGGGCAATGAGGGACCGTCATGCCACACACCAATGCACAGGTCAGATACTGCAAAGTCAAGCACCGCTGAACAGGGCACAGACCGCCATGGTGAAGACCGCTGAACAGGGCAAAGCACCGCTGAACAGGGAAAAGACCGCCATGGTGAAGACCGCTGAACAGGGCAAAGCACCGCTGAACGGGTCAGAAACTGCAAAGTCAAGCACCGCTGAACAGGGCACAGACCGCCATGGCAAAGCACCGCTGAACAGGGAAAAGACCGCCATGGTGAAGACCGCTGAACAGGGCAAAGCACCGCTGAACAGGTCAGAAAATGCAAAGTCAAACACCGCTGAACAGGGCACAGACCGCCATGGCAAAGCACAGCTGAACAGGGAAAAGACCGCCATGGTGAAGACCGCTGAACAGGGCAAAGCACCGCTGAACAGGTCAGAAACTGCAAAGTCAAGCACCGCTGAACAGGGCACAGACCGCCATGGCAAAGCACCGCTGAACAGGGAAAAGACCGCCATGGTGAAGACCGCTGAACAGGGCAAAGCACCGCTGAACAGGTCAGAAACGGCAAAGTCAAGCACAGCTGAACAGGGAAAAGACCGACATGGCAAAGCACTGCTGAACAGGGAAAAGACCGCCAAATCAAGCATCGTTAGCCCATGTGCAGATGGGACAGTGACGGAACAGGAACTGTCACGGGGAGCCTGATGCAGTCTGGGCACCAGTCCCCCTCCAGAACCAGTGGAGACTGTTATCCACTTGAGAGACTGTGCACTCCCCAGGATAAAGCAGTGGGCAACCCACCCACTGTAGAGACTTGAGAGACTGTGGCTTTGCACTCCCCAGGATGGTACAGTGGGCAACCCACCCACTGTAGAGACTTGAGAGACTGTGGCTTTGCACTCCCCAGGATATGGCAGTGGGCAACCCACCCACTGTAGAGACTTGAGAGACTGTGGCTTTGCACTCCCCAGGATGGTACAGTGGGCAACCCACCCACTGTAGAGACTTGCAAGACTGTGGCTTTGCACTCCCCAGGATATGGCAGTGGGCAACCCACCCACTGTAGAGACTTGAGAGACTGTGTCTTTGCACTCCCCAGGATACATCAATGGGCATGGAGCCCCGTTGTGGATCTGGCATGGTGCTGTAATCCGGCTGAGGTGCCCCCCCCTTCCCTTCCCCCTGAGGTGCCTGTTGTATTTCTATCTGATGCCCCTGCAGTGTTCTCTCCGTTTGTGGACAGGTATCTAGTGTGGGCCTCGCCCATGCATTTTGGGCCCAGTGGTGCACAGACATTGATATGTGCATACCTGTACTACTAATCGTAATGTATCAATTCTGGAATGTGTAGATATATCTGTATATATTAGCTTACTGTATTTTGATACATTACAAAGTTTGAACTGATTTCCTTTTGTCTTTGCATTCTTCCGGGGGGGTTGGGGGTTGTTACTGTGCTGTTTGGACATGCATTGGTGTGTGTGTTGTAGTGGGTGAGGGTGGGGTTGGGGGTGGGGGTGTTGCGTGTGTGTGTCCCTGACTTTTGCCTCCCCCCTCCCCTATGTCATAGGTGCAGTACTCACCGTTGTCTTCGGCGCCTATGTAGATGGTGATCGTTGAGGAGCAGAAAGACAAGCGCAGGGAGTATTCGTAATTCGGGCTCCATGGTGGCCTCCTTCCTCGTGGAGTGTGTTCAGGTGAGCGTTTTCCCATTGCAAAAGCTGTTTCCGCCATGTTTTTATCCACGGTGAATCCGCCCCGGAAAAGGTGGCGGATTGGCGGGTTGTGATACTGTGGGCTGTCCTTTGTCTTCTGCCTGTCTGTTGGAGGTGACCGCCGCGCTGCTTGTATGTACCGCCGTGGCGGTCGGAGTGTTAAAGTGGCTGTTTATGTTGGCGGTTCCCGCCACGGTCATAATTCCCTTTTTTTTCCGCCGGCCTGTTTGCGGTATTACCGCAGCTTTAACACCATCCGCCAGGGTTGTAGTGACCCCCAAGATGTATTGATTTGGATCTGGCAACAGTATACTTATTGATTAACAAATATAGGTTAAGGCATTGGTCGGTTGTTGATCTACATGGCCTGAAGCTATATTGAACATCAGAAATGACATTATACTCATCTGTACACTCCATCAGCCTATTGAGCTCCACCCTACCCATGACTTTAACCACCACATTTATCAGGGAGATAGGCCTGTAACACTGAAGGTTATCTTTGTCCCCCTTCTTAAAAATGGGTACAACTACTGCAGTAGCCCATGTTGGCGGTGGCCCACCTTCACCACAGCATTTAAGACCATTGTCAAGAGGGGGTCCCGCAGTTCAGTACCATCCAGAAACAAATCATGAGGGTTCCCGTCCGGCCCCCTGGAGTGTTATTACATGGTAGGGCCCAAACACACTTTGTCACCTCCTCAAAAGTGAAAACAATCTCTGGCCGTCCTACAAAAGATGCACCTAGGTCTGCAACCCCACCCCCAGCTTATCGTTATAAATCCCCTCAAAATGTGCCAGCCATTGGACCTCAGTTATATGATGCCATAAGGCTGGATCGTTGTTACTAATGAGATCAGGGTGATTTATTACCTGCAAAACAAGGAGCTGCCCCTCATTTCACATGATTGGGCTAAGTCATCCCAAGTCTAACACAGCTCGCGTACCCCAACAGGGAGGAGACTGAGAGACAATTGTTTGAAACACCACCATTTAGAGCACTGGACTCAACAGGCATAACCCCCCATGCCTATTCATGTGTCCGCCAGCTGCACCAGTTTTTCTTCCATAAGTGCTAACCTTGCACAAATTGGGGCCAACATGCCTTTAAAGGCTTCAACACACCCTTTCAATGAGGCATCATACAGGGTATACTCAGAAGGAGGGAGGGGCCCAGAGCTCTCCATTTGCGTGCCATGTTTATACAATAAGACTCAGGGCCTTATTACAAGTCTGACGGTCCTGGGACCGCCTGACTCGCAGTGGTGTTCGGACCACCAGCAAAGCAGCTGTCCGGCCTCCACATTATGACCGTGGCAGATTCGCCAATGGTCCGACCGCCGGCACTGCCAGGTTGCCGCTGGTCCGCTGCATGGCGGTGCCGGCGGTCATAATCCACCAGGGCAGCACTGCCCTGAGAATTATGAGTCCCCTCTCTGCCGGCTTTTGCATGGTGGTTCTACCACCATGCAAAGGCTGGCGGTGATGGGGTGCCGGGGTGCTGGGGCCCCTGCACTTGGCATGGGCAAAGCAGAGGCCCCCATGGACAGCCCCGTCACACTTTTCAGTGCCTGAATTACAGGCAGTGAAAATCACGATATGTGCTATCGCACCCAATACACCACAACATTGCCGCCGGCTCGATTACGAATCGGCATCAATGTTGTGGCCTGTTTCTCGCTGGGCCAGCAGGTGGAAATGCTGTTTCCATCCGCTGGTCCAGCGGGAAACTCATAATACAGCCAGCGGGCAGAAAAGAGGAGTCGTGGTTTTCCGTCCTAAAGCATTTGGCAGATGGCAGAGGCTCTCCCCCATACTCAAAATGAGGCCTTCACTCCTCAGAGCCAAACCCACTTTTCCTCCGTTTATTAACAGGGCTTCACTCAATATGCGTAGACTCACAGGTCAGGTCCAGAGATTAATCTTTGTGCCTGGTCCAAGTGTCTTTATCAGAAAACTGGATCCCTAAATATGAGAATGTCAATATTCTCTTTATGTGCTCCCCATTTATTTGGTGTGTCTGTATTTTTGGTTTTCCCTTACCACAGATCATGGTGAAGCGCTTCTTAAGGTTAACCTTCAGATTCCTCTTCTCCATAAATGGTATTAATTAGGTGCTGTAAACCATTTGTTATTTGTGACATCAATACAGCTTCATCTGCATATAACAGTAAAAGTACCTTTTAGATTTCTATTCTAGGGCTATCCGAGGTAAGTGACTGTAATTCTGCGTCCACCCCATTAATATAAAGGGAGAAAAGAAAGGGCACCAGCACACACCCCTGCCTTATGCCCTTTTTTATCCCAAAAGATGTGGTACACGCTCCCTCGGGACCATATCAAACCCATGCAGACAGGTTTGAGTTCATCCTTGATAACATTGTTACTAGTTCTTCAGGAGCACCTAGTGTTTTCCGGGTCAGCCACAACTTGTTATGTTTTGACTAAATTAAAAGCACTGCTCAGGTCCATAAAACAGAAATGAAGAAAACTAGGATTGACCTTTGTATATTTCCCCACTATCAAATTAAGATTCAGTGCCTGTTCAATTGTGCTCAACAAACTGACTTCTGGAGCAGGGCGTATAATCTAAGACTGGTTTTGACTGGCCAGGGAGATCTGTTGTTCCTCGGACACAGAGCTCAGCAGGAGGTCCTTGTTGCTAGGAGACGACTGACAACACAGGAAGAGAGGAAGAAATAGGCATTATTACAGCAGAGATAACGACTCTGAGGAATGAGTGGGGCACCTTCCCGCTCAGCGGACTATAAAGGTTTCCGGGAATGGGCCGTGAGCACAAGGACATGCAGGCAGTCTTATCCATAGGCCAGGGCATCCTGTAGGGAAATCCCCATCATGTGCACCCAAACACATGCTGCTCTAAATGGATATTCACTCTTTTATCATCAAATACTCACACACATAGCACACCCACTACCCAGACATGAGAATAGGCAAGGGGCTCTGCTTATGGGGAACCAAACTGGCCTTTTCTTGAGAGTGCTGGCACGCATTTGTGTTTCAGGGATTCAGGTAGAAAGGAGAGTACCCCTTGACTATAATTCAGCTGACCCCACTACCGCCAGTCACCTTATAAACAGGGACCACCAGCCATCAAAAGAGCCAAGCCATGCAGAAGGACAGCACATTCAACATTCTCTGTCTTCTTGCCGGAAGACAAATACACTTGTGGTAAAACATAGGGCAAGCCGGAAAAGATGTACAGTTTTTCAAAGCTATGCAAAGGACTTCTGTCTCCAAGTCGTCCTACTAGAATGTGCCCATGTGTGTGTTGTCTAAGTTTCCGGTATGTGCATGTGTATTTTGGTGACTATGTGTTGCCTGCATGCCTGTAGGTTTGTTAATATATGTGCATGGATTTTCATCTGTAAATGTCAGTGCACAGTGTCTGTATGTTTTGGCCTATGTGCATAGGTGCCCATGTGTCTGTAGGTTTACGTGCAAGGGCTGCAGATCGTTTATTGGCCTATGTGTATAAGTGCTTGCATGCCTTCTTTTATTTGTAATGTATATGCCGGTGTGCTTGTACTTGTACTTGTACTTGTTTTAGTGTGCCTTTCTTATACAAAATCCATTGGCTTTGTCTATTCATCCTCATACTCTTCGTCCAGAACGGGAGACAACATTCTAAATGTTGCCTGACCAAGATTGCAAATGGAGTACGAACAAAATAACCCATTTCCATTTTAATACATATATTACAATCCTTGCTTTGCTACGAATATTTTTTTTTCTAGCTTATGCGTCAAGAATTTTCAATTCTATTAAGGACACAGAGGCGAGGATTATTCTATCTCTTTCTTTACTGTATAAAAACAGCAGCCAATCAAATAACTTCAAACAAAAAATTACACATCCCATGATGCTGTCCATCAAGTATCACATGCTCCAATCACTGCACATGACCTTTGTCATTATTAAACATGACCCCCCACGTCATATCCTCTTTCTTGGACCAAACAGATAACCTTGAAACTTCTGAAACGAAACGCCCTTCAGAAATGTAGAAACAAAACTTTTGCAGGACGATCCCAACATGACCGGACTTCACAGGAAACTGGAAGTCGAGACAACCTTCTAATGGCTGAAGAAGAAGAAAATGTTCCTCGATATCCACCAAAACAGGCAATCAGGCATTCTTCTGATCTGAACCTAAAAGAATAATGATGAAAGGTTTTACCTCATAGTGCTGACATAGTCAGTAAAATATATCAAACTTATTCAATACCCCAGGGCGGGCATAGTAGTAATACAAAATCTGACACAAGTATGCATTTATATACACGTATAACATCATAATACGCTTAAGGGAGGGATTATTCTCACCTCCGTGTCCTTAATAGAATTCAAAATTCTTGACGCGTAAGCTAGAATTTGTTTTATTCTATGTCAGGACCGGAGGCTCGGCTATGCTCGTTCAAAGCTGATTAATTACAACAGATGCAACATCTACCACAGGTTTATGGTAAAAACTTTTAAATGTAACCTCAGAAGACCAGTCTTCTGCCTTCATAATATCTTCCAGTCTAGAACCTAAAGCATAAGATTTCGAGGCCATGGCTCCTTTAACAGAATGAGCTCCAAAATGACTAGTATCTATACCTGCTTCACTCATTAACCATTTTATCCATCTTGATAGAGTGGCTGAGGAAACTGGCTTAAAAGGTTTCCGCAAAGAAATTAGTAATTGCCCATTAGCATACTGCCTAAATTCCTCTGTAACCACCTCATAATCTTTTAGACATTGCACAACACAGAGTTTAGGATTATCTGAATACATAGGATAGGTTACTGACCTGCAATTAGTTTTTGTCCTTTTGGTAATGTTAAAAGTAACACAATTAGGGGAGTAAACTCTACCTGATAAATCCAAAGCCTTGACATCAGAAACCCTCTTACAAGAAATTAAACATAATAACATAGTTAATTTGGCCGAGATCTGTTTACGAGAAAGATATTTGTTACTAGGCAAGGAAATTAGAAATTTCAACACAATGTTCACATCCCATAAGACCGAATACTTAGGCTGAGGAGGCTTGGAAAGATGAATACTTCTCAATAATTTACAAATTATGGGATGCTCACCCACCGGTTTCCCATCAATATGTCCATGACCAGCAGAAATGGCTGATCTGAAATTATTAATAGATCTATATGCCAGACTCGAAGAGGCCAATTCAGCAAGAAAGTTAACAATCACTTCAATAACTGCCTCCATGGGATTACTACCCCTTCTGTTGCACCAACTATTCCATCTGCGCCATGCTGAAAAATATATTTTGTGGGTGCCAGGGGCCCAAGCTTGTTTGATCAATTCTGCAGCTTGCTGCGAAAGGCCTGGGGTTTTCCATCTTGCCCCGAAACCTTCCATACCATCAGTGTCAATTTCCCTGCTAAAATCAGTGGATGTTGAAGGCCCTTCGTATTCAATAAAAGATTCAGATGAGGAGAAATAATTAGCAGGAGAGCACAAGCTAATTGAAGAGCAATTGGGAACCAGGGTTGTGACCTCCAAAATGGTGTCACCAGAATCAGGTCTGACTTCTGTCTGCGAACTTGCAACAGTACCCTGGGAATGAGCAGAAAAGGAGGGAAAGAATACCCCTGAAAGGGGAACCAGACTTGCAGGAAAGCATCTGTCGCTAGAGCCAGAGGGTCTGGGCACCAACTGAAGAATTTCAGAATCTGGGCATTCAGCCGAGACGCAAAAAGATCCACCTCGCAAGGACCCCAATCCTTGACTATCTGTTGAAAAATCAACGGATCCAATTTCCAATTGCTGGGATCCGTCAAGTACCTGGTGTTCCAGTCTGCAATAGTGTTCTGGACTCCCGGAAGGTACTCTGCCATCACAATTAGTCATGGTTCAAGCAATATTGCCAGAACTCCTTGGAAATCTCTGCTAGAATCCTGGACTTCATTCCCCCTAGCTTGTTGACATATCGGACTGCTGAAATGTGGTCCATTCTCAAAAGAATGCAACAATCTGTCTTCAGGGGGGAAAGGCTCTTTATAGCAAAAGACCCTGCTAGGAGTTCCAAACAATTGATATGCAGGTTTTGTTTCATCTGAGACCAACAGCCTCCGGTCACTAGGGACCCGCAGCGTGCTCCCCATCCCCACTGACTGGCATCTGATTCTATCACTACTTCTGGGTGTGACCCAAAGATGGCTCTGCCATTCAAGGCTTCCTTGTGCTGAAGCCACCAATGAATCTCCTCCTTGACTTCTGAGGTTAATGGAATCAATTCCGAATAGCTCAGACCCTGACGTAGGTGTCTGATCTTCAACCTCTGTAGAGCACGGTAGTGCAGGGGGGCTGGAATGATTGCCTGAATAGATGAGGTCAATAGACCCACTATTCTGGAAATGTTCATCAAGGAGATGGCTGGGCTGGCTAAGGCTGATCTCAATTCCCTCTTGATATTGCGAATCTTTAACGAGGGAAGGATCAACTGAGAGAGAACTGAGTCTATCTTGAAACCCAAGAACTCTATCACTTGAGTTGGATTCAAGAACAACTTCTGCACATTGATCAAAAAACCTAAATCCTGTAACAGACTGATTGTCCAATTCAAGTGTATCTGAAGAGAACCGTGTTCTGCACCATCAATAAGATGTCATCCAATTAAATGATCAAACGTACACCCTTGGTCCTCAAACACTCCACCACTGGTCTCAGCAATTTTGTGAAACACCATGGTTCTGATGACAGGCCGAATGGTAGGGCTTTGAATTCTAGACAATGGGCCTTCCAAAGAAACTGAAGGAATCTCCTGAGGGGGAAATACCGAAATCGATAAGTAAGCATCCTTTAGGTCTAGGCGGACCATCCAGTCTCCTTCTAATAGAATATCCCTCAACATGTGTATCCCTTCCATCTTGAAGTGTCTGTACACGATCCAAGAATTGAAATATTTTAGATTTAATACCAGTCGATAACCTCCACCCTTCTTGTCTACCACAAAAATGGGATTGCAAAACCCTGAGGGGTGGGGACTTGAAAATTCTACAGCTCCTTTGTTTATTAACGCCTGAACTTCTGCTTCTATAAAATTCTGATCTGCGTGGGAAAAATGCATTTGAACTGGAGGTGAAAGTTGGATTGGAGTACTGACAAACTCCAGATGAAAGTCTGTGACTGTCTGAGAACTTTCTCCAGTTGTCCAAATACAGACCCACTCTGCCCCCAAGAATAACTTATGAATGGGAAATAATGTTTACCTGGATAGGCAGCTTCCTGGATTGCTCCTTGCTGACCCCTGCGATGTCCTCTGCGGAATCTGGGCCTACCACCTCTGGAGCGAGTGGGATAGAATGCAGAGTCGGATTGTTCTCCGTACCAATTACCATGTCCTCTAGGATAGTAGTTCTGGGGACTAGAAAAGGATCCACAGGCGGGCATTTGTCCACCAAAACGACCGGCCCTGACAAAAAGGCCTCTTTTGAAGACTTTAAGAGACATTTGTGCTTTATCCAATGAAGAAAAAGTGGAGCAGAATTTAGCTAGTTCTTTGATGAATGAGGAGCCAAAAAGCAAACCTTCTGCTGCTGGACCTGCTTCAGAAGAAGCTAAGGGCCAGATGTATCAAAATATTTTGCACTCGCAAACGGCGAAATCGGCCGTTTGCGAGTGACAAATCGTGGTCTGCAATGCATCAAAGGCATTCGCAGACCACAAAATAGAAATCGCAAAAATTTAGATTTTTTGTGTTGCGGGTCGCAAGGCAATTCTGCAAAAAATCGCAAATTGCGATTTTTCGCAGAATGGTATTTTGCACATGCAGAATACCATTGTCTGCAACCAGATGGTAACCTGGTGCAAAATTTAAAAATGGAGTAAAACTGCATTTTTAAATTTAATATGTAAAGCACACATGCCCTTTTGGCATGTGTGTACTTTACTTGGTAAAAAAAAAAAAAAAATTGGGGTGCAGGAGAGGGGGCATTAGGCCTGCCTTTTTGCATTTCCCAAATTGCGATTTCTAGTTCAATTTGCGATTCGGTAATTCGGTAATTGCATTTGCGATTTTTAAGAAATCTCAATTACCGAATCACAAATGTGATACATGGCCCTTTGCGAGTCGGTAATTGCGATTTCTTAAAAATCGCAATTACCGAATCGCAATGGGCCAGAATCATACATCTGGCCCTAAATCCACTAATTTAGGGTCAATTTGCATAGGAACAGATTTCCTGCGTTCCGCAGAAATAGCGCAATTGGTGTTACCCAGATGACAAACGGCTCTTTGAGCCCATCCCATCAGACCTTCAGTGTCTACCGGAGTGCCAGACTCTTTAGCAAGAACGGCCATGTCCAAAATGTTTGTTAGAGGGCCAGTTAAATCTAGAAGCTTGTCTTGGCACAGACGCCAAGATCTATTCACACCTTTTTTAGGATCCTTTCCAAACTTTTTCATAAAGGTCACCATAGTAGGATCAATTTCCGGAGTGTCCGAAACTTTATTATCCAAGTCTGGTCTAGGACATTCTGCTCCCAGCCGAGAGCGAACCTCTTTATCAAGTCCACGTCTCAGATTAGCATGGATATACTGAGCTACCTCCTCTGATGGAAGCCAATTAGAAGATCTAGTGTGAATTATTTCAGAAGGGTCGAAGTCCAAAACCTGAGAAGTAGAGGGTTGTTTCTTTGACTTTTTACTAGGACCAGGATTGCTAGAATTATCAGAGTCACTGTCTGAAGAACTCTTATCTGAAGAGGATGGAGAAGTATCTCTAGTACTATAATTATGTTCCGCCACTCGTTTCTTGCGGAGTTTCTTGAAATTATCAGCATGCAAATCCCCAGCCGGGGCATCAGAACCTTCAAGATTCTTGGATTTGATCTTAGATGTAGTCTTTGCCTTAGGCTTCTCCCCTTCGGGTAAAGATGAGGTTTGACTAGTCAACCAGCCCCGTGACTGAGCGTATTCAAAAAGTTGACCTGAAAAGGGTCCTAACGCTCTCACTATGTCATCATTAACGGACTGTTGAACCCTTGAGTCCAATGCTTCAACTAAATTAACCTCTAACTGGTTGTTAGAATCATCAGGATAATATCCTGCATCTTGCTCATTCCATTGAGCCATATCAAGAGGGTACATTTCTTTAGCAGTACCTGGGCAGAAATATAAAATTCTAGGGGGAGTGCAAAAACCCCTTGCAGGCACTAAATTCTGTGCGGCCCAATAAGATGTGGAGGGAGCTGCATGCAATAGCACTCTAGGCAATGCCTTAATTAATTTTACAACCCTAACGTTAAAACGTTGGGCGTCAGGGAGTTATAATATATTTTTTTACTAAGAGGCAACCAGTTTCCCAAACACACCACTGAAATCACGAGCCGATCTCCAACAATACATGAGAGGAAAGATCGGCTCGTGAAAACGCACACGCGCGAAACCTGTCATGCCAAAAATAGAAAGAAGACTGAGTGCGCGAGGCGCGTGTAACTCCCGCTCCACAGTAAACAAACAAAATAAGGGCACCGATATCGGCAAGAAGCCGAAAGTTAATATAAATATAAAGGCTAGCGAGCGGAATCGTGTCGCTACAAGCCTACACAAAATTAATCACAATAAACATTCAGGCCCAAATGTATACTTTTTTAACGCCACATTTGCGTCATTTTTTGATGTAAAAACGGCGCAAACTTGCAAAATACAATTGTATTTTGTAAGTTTTCGCCGGTTTTGCGTCAAAAAGCGCCACAAATGTGTTGCTAAAAAAGTATAAATATGAGCCTCAATACTTTAACATATACGGAGAGAAAAGGAAAATACACATATCTGCTGCAAAGCAGCAAAGAAAGAGGATATGACGTGGGGGGTCATGTTTAATATGGACAAAGGTCATGTGCAGTGATTGGAGCATGTGATACTTGATGGACAGCATCATGGGATGTGTAGTTTTTTGTTTGAAGTTATTTGATTGGCTGCTATTTTTATACAGTAAAGAAAGAGATAGCATAATCGGAGCCTCCGGTCCTGACATAGTATTGTATGGATTCAGACATTCGGGCTTTGCTTGTCTATGTTACTATTGGGGTAATTTCCTGATCCTGGTCAGCAGTCCTTACTTCCCAGGAAGCAATCCTCCCCTCATGTAGCCGATGAGCTTGAATGTTGCAGCAGTTCCAGGAGGGAAGTAACTCCTTTTTCTCTGAATATGTTTCATCCATAAAGGATGTGTTTTTTCAACAACACGTCAGAGCGAAATGCTTTCTTTGCTTTTGGAAGTCTTCTCTCAGAATAGCACTACCAACTAAAGCGAACTGAAAATGTAAGATAAGGAACTGAGGAATTCAGCACTAACAATAAATGCTCACTCAGGTTGGCACAGGAACTTTAAAAGTTAGAGAACATGGCAGTGCAAAAAAGTGAGTATTAATCGCCATTTTTAGCACTTGTGGGTACAGTGGCAAATAACAATTTATGACAGTGTTTTGCGCTCACTATTTAAACATTAAGGGGCATATTTATTTTTTACGCAAATTCGGCGCAAACTCAACTCCATATTTATATTTTGACGTTAGACACGTCTAACGTCAAAATATAGGAGTTTGCACCATTTTTTGGATGAGTAAACCTACCTTGCGTCAATGAGATGCAAGGTAGGCGTTCCCATCCAAAAAATTGTGCAATCCTCATAGCCCCATATTTATCCCCCCGTGCTCAAATGATGCACCGGTGGGAGGAGGGGCTAAATAATGGTACTAAGCTTGCTTAGCGCCATTATTTAAAGCCTCGGTCAGGCCAGGCGTTAGGGGACCAATGGACCCATTTCCATGGTTAAACACCATGGAATGGGTGCACAGGTGCCCTCCCCAAGCTCCAGGAACACCCCCACCAGAGGGACACTGGAGGATGGGGGACCCCATCCCAGGTAAGTCCAGGTAAGTATTTTTTTTATATTTTGTTTTTGCCATCAGGGTCCCTAACGTGGGACCCCCTGCATGGCACAGGGTGCAGTGGCCATGCCCAGGGGACACTTGTCCCCTGTGCTTGACATTGGGGTGGTGGGCATGACTCCTGTCTTTCCTAAGACAGGAGTCATATTTTTGGTGGTTGTGCACCAGGAAATGGCGCTAGTCTGGTTAGAGGCATTTTTTTTGCCTCTAACCAGGCTAGCGTCATTTTTTGACACACAACCCCCTCCTTCCCTAACGCCACCCCCCCCTGGCTAGCGTCTTTTTTTAAGACGCTAGTCCAAGTTTAGCGCCTGCTTCGCCATTCTATTAATACAGTGCCCGGCTGGCGTTGTATAATGATGCAAGCCGTGCTATAATCTTTGGTGCAAAACTGTGTTTCTGCAGTTTTGCACCATAAAATATAAATTCAGGCCTAAGGGTCAGGTTATTAGTCATGTGTACTGGGGTGTGATAGAAACCACGCTTCCTGATCAAGAGAGGGTACCCCCCATCTGGTTATCTTGGGTTCCTTCCATGTTGTATCCTTCCAGACACCTGGGGGTAATGTGAAAATGTAATGCATGGTGGCAGACTGATAAAGATCTTGCACATGTTTTAGAGAGTAGCAAATATTTACTTTCAGATAAATCAGGAATCAGTAAAATCTCCAGTGACACTCTGGGAATAAAGCTTTGGGGCAAAGCTATGGGTTACATTCCTGGAATAAGAACAGTGGGGCAGAATGCTGTGAAATCCATTGAGGCTCCTATCCTTGATCTTGAGGCTCAATAACCTGGAGAATAGGGGGCAGTGGAGGTGTATTACATGCTGTAGCGCGAGCTCAGATGTCCCTAAAACTTAAAGTTGTACGTTAATAGAAAAAGCCGAAATAACATTGATAGCCTCGTAGTGTTGCATTTATGAACGTGGTATCAGGCCAATAACAACTTAATCGGTGTGGTAAAACAGAAGATTGTATGTGACTGAGAGTTAGAGGGTCCGCAGATTACAGAGTGACACGCAAAGACCAAAGCCTTTACTTCTCCTGATCACAAAACTGGAGAACCAGAGACTTTCTTTGTGGTGCTGTTATGTGGCTGACTTAATCAGATGGAAGTCAGGCAGCTTAAAGCAGCAATCTTAGCTAAGGAGGCAGTGGAAGCCTTGGGCCAGTTTAGTCTGCAAAAACTCTAGGGATGAATGAATTTCCTGCTATATTTTTGTTACAGGTCCCTGTTGGAAATGACCCTTTTTGCAGGGTTATCCCCAAACTTTTTGCCTTCTTCCTCCTATTTGTTTTAGGTCTGTTTTTGCTGGTTTATTGTCTCTGTGCACTTTACCACTGCTAATCAGTGCTAAAGTGCAAGTGCTTCCTATAGAAATTGACTGTTGATTGGTTTATCCATGATTGGCATATTTGATTTACTAGTTAAGTGCACTAGAGGCGCCCAGGGCCTGTAAATCAAATGCTACTAGTGGGCCTGCAGCACTGGTTGTGCCACCCACATTAGTAGCCCTGTAAACATGACTCCGACCTGCCATTGCAGTGTCTGTGTTTGCAGTTTTAAACTGCCAATTCGACTTGGCAAGTGTACCCACTTGCCAGGCCTCAACCTTCCCTTTTAGTACATGTAAGACACGCCGAAGTTAGGCCCTAGGTAGCCCCATGGGCAGGGTGCTGTGTATCTTTAAGGTAGGACATATACCAGTGTGTTTTATATGGCCTAACAGTGAAATACTGCCAAATTCGGTTTTCACTATGCAAAGCCTATCCCTCTCATAGGTTAACATGGGGGCTGCCTTTAAATATCCTTAAAGTACAGATTCTCTTTGAATGCAGATAAAAATGTGGAGTTTAGGGTCTCTGAGCTCACAATTTAAAAATACATCTTTTACTGAAGTTGGTTTTTAGATTGTTAGTTTGAAAATGACACTTTTAGAAAGTAGGTATTTTCTTGCTTAATCCATTCTGTGACTCTGCCTGTTTGTGGATTGCCCGTCTGGGTCAGTTTGACAGTTGGGCTGTTCACACCTCTCCTCTAGACAGTGACACAAAGGGGGCTGGGGTGTAGCCTGCATATCTTGGTTAGCCATCTGTGCTGGAGGGGAGGGGAGGAGTGGCCACTCACGCCTGAAAGGACTGTGCCTGCCCTCACGCAATGCCGTCTCCGACCCCCTGGTGAGTGTCTGGGGCCTGGCCTGGACAAAGAAGGATCTTGCAAACACTTGTGTCTTTGCTTTGAAGTTTGCCAACTTCAAAGACAGAATTGGGTATAAGAAGAAGACCCAAAGCCCCAGACTTTTAGAATCTTTCTGGAATCAAGAGGAACCTCTGCCCAGGAGAAGAGCTGAAGAGCTGAAGGAGGAGTACTGTCCCTTTGCTGTGTTGCTTTGCTGGACTGGCCTGCAGTTGCAGCTTCTGCCTGAGAAGAGTGCAAAGGGTGAACTTTGCTGTGTGTCCTGCTTGAGAAAATTCTCCAAGGGCTTGGAGTAGAGCTTGCCTCCTGTTGGAAGTCTCTGGGACATCAAATACTTCACTTTCCTTGACCTGCAGCAGTGGGAACTGTGTGTTTTGTGCTGTTCAAGAGGAGAAACCACTGCGACGGTGCCAACGATGCCACTGGCCTGCACCGTGACCTGCTGACGCCAAACAGAGTCGCATTGCCCTGCTTCGCACCACAACCCTGGTCTCCCCGACGCCATCATCGGACAACTTCACCGAGCCGCTGCTCGCACCGCGACCTGTGGGCCCCGCACTCCGGCATCGCCCGCTCACACCGCAGCCTGGGCATCCCCGACGACGCCACTCCTGCTGACACCGGTGCCGCTGCCTGCACCGTGGCCTGTGGACACCGCTTGTGAGGTACACGAAGCACCGTCCCATACCCCACCACAACCCCGGTCCACTGACGCCAGCACCATCGACTCCTGTGTTGTCACCAGGCATCCTGCCTGCACTGTGGCCTGTGGACACCGCTCATGAGGGTCACGAAGCACAGACCCATCCCGCACCTCTGGCTTGGGCCTACCGACGACAGCCCCTCAGCAATGACGCCGCTGCCTTCACCGTGACCTGCGGACACCATATGTCGCACCGCCTCGCTTCACACCGCAGCCCTGGTCTCACCGACGCCTCTGGATGCCGTCAGCGAGCCGCTCCCTGCACCATGACCTGTGGACACCGCACGTCGCATGGTCCCGCTTCGCACCGCAGCCCCAATGCCTTCCATGCCGGTGCACCTGACTTCATCAGCCTGGAGTTCGATCTGCAACGCGTGTGACCTCAAGGGCCCGACGACTCCTACACCGACTCCAAAACCAACACTGCAACGTCAGTGACGCCACTCTCTGGAGCTCACCGCGAGGATCACGATGCCCTGCAAATCTAAGGTACTGTTTGCGGGTCTTCCCAACACCGTAGCTGGCCCGCAAGGCCGCGGCCGGCCTGAACTGTTGGTTTTGTTGATCACGACACTGTCAGAGCCCCAGGTGGAGCTATCGACTTCAAGGAACTGTAGTTGTGAGTAAATCTTGCAGAATTCATATTTTTCTTACTTTTGTTGGATTTTTATTGTATTTGATCTTGTTTTATAGAGAGAAATATTGGCTATTTTTCTGAAACTGGTGTGGTGTCCTTTTGTAGTGTTTTCACTTATTACTGTGTGTTATGTGCAAATGCTTTACACATTGCTTCTGAGATAAGCCTGTCTGCTCGTGCCCAGCTACCAAGGGGGTGAGCAGGGGTTATCTGAGCGGGTATCTCCCTTATCCTGACTAGAGTGAGGGTCCCTACTTGGACAAGGTGCAAACCGACTGCCAACGAGAGACCCCATTTCTAACAGTCCCCAACTTCGATGATATATTTTAAAGGTTACGTGATCATAGCACTGTCTCTTGAGACTCCTGCAAGAGTAACACAACAGTGCTTTTCAACCCCAGATGGCATACCAATCACTGCTCATAATAGAGGTCCATCACTCTTATAAATGGATACGTTTTGGCAGATCACCTTTTCAAAGTCATGGAGTCTCTTGTCCAAGCAGGGCTCTTGCTTGATTGTTTCACCCGCCATAACAATGAACACCTTGTGAGAAAGTAGCCTCTTTCTAGCCTTGTTACCCCCACTTTTGTCCTGTTTGGGAATATATGTCAGGGTGTTTTCACTGTCTCACTGGGATCCTGCTAGCCAGGGCCCAGTGCTCATAGTGAAAACCCTATGTTGTCAGTATGTTTGTTATGTGTCACTGGGACCCTGCTAGCCAGGACCCCAGTGCTCATAAGTTTGTGGCCTATATGTATGTGTTCCCTGTGTGATGCCTAACTGTCTCACTGAGGCTCTGCTAACCAGAACCTCAGTGGTTATGCTCTCTCTGCTTTCCAAATTGTCACTAACAGGCTAGTGACCAATTTCACCAATTCACATTGGCATACTGGAACACCCATATAATTCCCTAGTGTATGGTACTGAAGTACCCAGGGTATTGGGGTTCCAGGAGATCCCCATGGGCTGCAGCATTTCTTTTGCCACCCATAGGGAGATCTGACAATTCTTACACAGGCCTGCCAGTGCAGCCTGAGTGAAATAACGTCCACGTTATTTCACAGCCATTTACCACTGCACATAAGTAATTTATAAGCCCAGTATTCAAGGATTGCAAAAAGACCTAGGTAAGGAGCCCAAAGATTTTTCTCGGTAAATAGTATTATTTGCTCAAAAGTGTTTGTTTTACTGTGGACTCTCTGTGTTTCAGGCAGCCTGGCCTCTTTTAAAGTGGTGTTTTTTTTAAAATTGTTTTTGCCATGACTGTGTGAATTCCTGCGCTAGTTTGTGGCACCCCCCCTTTTTTTCCCCCTCTTCTAAGTAAAAAGGCTACATACATCTTGCAGAGTGTGGTTTTTGGGAGACTGTTTTAATCTGTTTGTGTGATTTAAATTGTGTTTAAAAACTGTCTGCCCCCCTGTAATTTTGCCTTTAAAAAAGCCCGATTTTAGAGTTTGCGCCCAACACTATTGCACTGTTTGTCTCTTAAACAATCTCCCCCTTACCTGGAAAGTAGACTCTGCTAGCTTGGAAGTGTGGATTCAGCCTGTCTGTATCCAAGGAGATTCTGAATAGAGCAGCAGTTGCCATTCCCTGCCTACAGGGACTGGAGTTCAGTTAACTTGCTCTTATATAAGTTCCTTTTGGTTGTTGCATATGCTGTTGTGATAGGTTGTTGGGAGACGTTGTTTCATTGGTTGCTAGCTCCAGGGATGCAGTTATGATTGGTGGATAGGGCTGAGATTCTGATTGGCTGTTGGTTCTAGGGCTGTGATTGGTGGATAGGGCTGAGATTCTGATTGGCTGTTGGTTCTAGGGCTGTGATTGGTGGACAGGGCTGAGATTCTGATTGGCTGTTGGTTCTAGGGCTGTGATTGGTGGACAGGGCTGAGATTCTGATTGGCTGTTGGTTCTAGGGCTGTGATTGGTGGACAGGAATAGGGCTATGACTGGTGATTAGGGCTGGGTCTTCCATTAGTTGGCTAAATCAGGGTTTGAAATTGAATTGGCCAGGGTTAGGATGGCTTCTTATAGGCCAGTAGGGCTATAAAAGGCTAGAACTCAGGGCGTCTCAGGCCGGGCGTCGAGGCAAAGGGCGGAGAGGACAAGGGCAGTTGTCTGTTTGGGCCTGTTCGGGACAGGTAGGGACTAGGGACTAGGGCTAGAAATGCTGCCTAATTCACATATGACATGAATGGTGTCAGCCCCTACACATCCCTCAACATGCAAACACATATTCTACAAAGACATCCAACTCATGCATCACAAACTGACCACAGACAGATTGCATTGCCCTATCACCCAACACAATACCCTACATACAACACATATACAGATACCCCCCACAACTACTACAGTCAAACACCTTCATTCTCACAGCAAACACTACTCTGTCCACTCCCACTAACACAACCTGCCACCACCCACACAATACAAAACTACAACATACATTTCTCTCAGTTTCAGTTTCCCAGATACACACTCTTTGCTGATACTAATCAACAACACTATCCGCTGTTCGCTCCACACAGACCACCTGTCATCATACTAATGCCCAGCCCTGCCTTCAAACACATCATCTACAAACACTCTTCCCCTCTCTTCAACAATTACACACAACCATAAAATCCCCACATTTCACCCCACCACACATATTACCTCTTCCGGTCATCACAACTAATACTTACTTCCCTGACACACACCCATCACCTCTTACACACCTCATACATTCATCTCCAAAACACATCAACACCCCATCTAACACTCAAATTCCATTTAGCAGCACTAACTCACATACAAATCCCTCACCAAAATCAACTACACCAATATCCCCTTTCATTATTCCACAAAAACAATACCAACCACAAACATCAGCACATCAAAGCAACATAAACTTACATTACACTCATCGTCATACCCACTCCCACCCCCAGGACTACACAAAAAATACAAATTCCATCCTATCTCCCCCCCTAACCCCCCCACTCTTCACAAACACCTACCACAAACACCCCAACCCAGAAACTTTCATTCACTCGCCTCTCCTCCATTGCACAATTTAGAGCCTTACATCATGATCCACATGCTCCTCCACCATCCCTAACCCATACTCCATCCACACTAAACAAACACAAACAAATTAATAAACATGCCACTCATAGCAGCCTCGCATCCCCTTGTCTGTTACATAATAAAACTACCCTACAAAAAATACTACACTCCTCATGGCTCTCTCAGCCACCAAGTCCACCACCCACACACACAGACCCAACAAAATGCCTCCTTAACCTGCTGGACGAGGAACACTATATTGAAAAGCAAGACTATTGTGAGCCTCAAACAGTTATCACAACTAGCAACACTCCTGCTTCAAGCTCACATTACACTACTTACCCTTCTACTAAACAAAACAACACTACCACTAACACACCTTTTGCCAGCTCATAAATGCTCAGTCACTCTAAAAAAACAAGCATCACATCTACGACCTGCTCACAGACACACAACCTGACTTACTGTTCATTACTGAATCCTGGTTGGGAGATGACATGGCACCAGTGTTGCACGAAGCCGTTCCTCCGGGGTATCAAACCATCACACAAAACCGTATAGGCAAGAGAGGAGGTGGATTAGCTATTATAGTCATACAGGCAATGAACCTCAGTAAAACAGACAACATCTCCATACAAGGTTGTGAAGCCCTCCTTACCAGATGCCACCCTACTCTAACTTCCTCCTGTAACTTTCTCCTCCTTTACAGACCTCCACCTAACAACTCCACTTTCCCAGATGCTTTTCTTGACACAGTCTCAAACTTTATTACATTATACTCCAATCTATGCATTCTTGGGGATCTAAACATTTGGTTTGACAAACCCAATATGCCCCATCCAAAAGCTATCACCACTCTCCTGCTCGCATTGAACCTACATCAGAATGTACACAATCCCACACACATCGCTGGTCACATCCTAGATGTCATTTTTGCTAAGCCTGAACTCGTTACTATTCATAGCATCACACCAACCACCTGGTCAGACCACCATATGATAACTTTCCGACATACAACTCCAGAAATCAACACACCCCACAACTACTTACATACATACACCTATCGACCATGGAGCAAACTCAATTTGGATCACTTAGAAACACAACTAACAGCAAACACAGATCTAGATACAATTAATTCTGTACCAAAACTTTATGAGTGGCTACAGGAAGCTTTTGATGTCCTAATACTACTCAGAAAAACTAAACACGACAAAAGAAAACCAACACCTTGGAGAAACACAGAACTTAAAAAGATAAAGCAACAAATCAGAAAGTTGCAGCGGACCTGGCTCAAAACAAACAACAGTCAAGACAAACTGTAGCTACACAAACTTAACAGGATATACAAATCATCAATCAAAAAAGCTAAAAAAAGATACTACTCATACAGAATTCAAAATGCTCAATCTACAACCAAGGAATTTTATAAAATTCTCAATGAATTTCGAAAACCTACATGCATGGAAGGAAGTCATCCCACCACTCAAGATTTCACAAACAAATTGGCAACTCACTACACAACCAAGGCAGACACATTGGACTCCTATTTAAAACAGAAGAAAACCATCAGCACCAACCCCTTTCCTAAAATACCCTTTAAGAATAAACCATCCCAACCTCTACAGTCCTTCAAACAAATATCCCAGGATGAATTTATGGATTTGGTCAAAGCAAGCAGAACTTCTGGTTGCCCTTCTGACTCTTGCCCACCACAAATCTTCAAGAACATCCTCCTATCTACTTCTGCTGCCACACCTGTAAGAAGAATCATCAACAACTCTTTAACTTCAGGAACTTTTCCTGCAGACCTGAAAAAGGCATACATACGACCTTTATTAAAGAAAACAAACCTAGACCCGCAAGACCCCAACAACTACAGACCAATCACAAATGGACCTTTCCTGGGCAAATTGATAGAAAGAGCAGCATTCGCCCAGATGTCACAATTCATTGAATACAATTCTATACTTTCAGACTTCCAAACTGGATTCCACCCAGGAAGAAGCACTGAATTGGCACTCATGGCAATCTGGGACGATCTTGAAAACACAGTCGACCGAAATGGAGTTGCTGCACTACTTCTCTTGGACCTCTCAGCTGCCTTTGATACGGTTGACCATGACACCCTAACTCAAAGACTCCACAAAGCCGGCATACAAGGGATTGCTCTCGACTGGATTACTTCCTATCTTCAAAAAAGAGCAAATATCATCCACTCGCCCCCCTTCTCGTCCGAACCCTACCTCACAAAAGCAGGGGTCCCCCAAGGGTCAATCATCTCACCTTTGCTTTTCAACATCTACATGATATCTTTACCAGAACTGATGAATGATTTCCATCTCACATGCTACAACTATGCAGATGACACACAAATACAACTTAAATTAGAAGGCCCCAAAAACATTGAAAACTCACAAATCTTCAGTTGCCTCAGAGCCGTTGACCAGTGGATGACCTGGAGCCATCTCAAACTCAATACCTCCAAAACAGAAATACTTATATGTGGTGACCGGAAAAATTATGACCCTCTGTGCGTCTGGCCTGACGATTTCGGACCACCTCCTCAATTATCCAAGGAAGTTAAAAACCTAGGAATCACCATGGATTCCAATTTAACTATGAATGCCCAAGTAGACAAATTAGCACGCACAAGCTTCATCACCTTAAAGACTTTACGACGCATCTTCCCCCACCTCGGATTTCCACACAAGGTGCAAGCTACTATCTTGCTTGTACTATCCAAACTGGATTATGCCAATAGCCTCTACCATGGATCATCTCTATCTGTTATGAAAAAACTACAACGTATCCAGAATTCCGCAGCCAGGCTACTACTACATATAAAGCTGCAAGCCCACATCTCCCCTGCCTTGAGAGCACTACACTGGTTACCCGTTGCCAGAAGATGCACTTTCAAGCTGCTTTGTATCGCCCACAAAGCTATACATGGAACAGGACCGCTTTTTATCAGAAAGAAAATTACCAAATACATCCAACAAAGAACCCTCCGCTCAAGATTGGCACCCCGCCTTAGAACACCACCATACAAGAAAAAGACTATAGGTGGTACATCCTTCTCCGTCCAAGCAGCCAAACTATGGAATTCATTACCCCCAACTATAAGAGCCACAGATAACTTTCTTGTCTTCAGAAAACTATTCAAGAGTTGTCTCTTTCCTTCATAACCACCTTTTTCAAACAACTATGAACTGCATATGCCTATGTGGATAAATACTTTTTTCAGATTATATGTGTATTTCTATTTATTTATAGTTTCTTTGGAAAATATGTATTGCTACTATGTCATAACAATAAAATACACACACTCTTTAAACCTGTCTGACTAAGTATTTTTTACCCATGATTCTAATTATGTATTGTATGTGCATATGTGTGTGTATTCATGTATGTGTGTGTGTGTATATATATATATATATATATATATGTATGTATGTGTATATGTTGTTGTGTGCTTGGTATGTTCGTGGATCATTGCATGGCTCCTGGGTGGGTTGTTATACTAGATATCTATGAATTCCTGCTCTCATCTTATCACACTTATCTACTCATCACTCTTATGTCATGTCTCTATCAACCTATCCTCCATTCTTACTCTGACTCATCCCAAATCCCTTCTACCACTTTCATCTCCTAAATATCTCTGCCTAAGCTCTTCCCTCCACTTCCACATATAACTCACCAAACCTCACTTTACCTCTGTGACCTCCCACACAACCCTACTAAATTCTCCTGCATTCATCTCACCCTGCTACTATGCTCTCCCTAACCCTTCCACATTCTCTTCCCCCTCCACCCCCCTTTACTCATCCCAAGCCTTTGGGTTGAGTAAATGAAGGGTATACTCCCAATTAACACCTCCTCCACCCCTCCATTACTCCAGTCAATCTAACTAACAAACTCTCATATCCGCGGCTCAAATGAACTCCATAATAATACTAAAACTGTACTCATTATTTAACAATACTAATCCATCAATAATTCTTGTTGGGTTCCAGAGTAGCGTGCTACTCATCGAAAAGCGATTCGACGCCTCGTCACGGGTAGTAAGCGCTATATAAATACGATTACAATACAATACAATAAGTCACCTATATGTCTAACCTTCACCTGGTGAAGGTTGGGTGCAAAGTTACTTAGTGTGTGGGCACCCTGGCTCTAACCAAGGTGCCCCCACATTGTTCAGGGCAAATTCCCCAGACTTTGTGAGTGCGGGGACACCATTACAGGTGTGCACTATACATAGGTCACTACCTATGTATAGCGTCACAATGGTAACTCCGAACATGGCATTCTGGCATTGGGGAGACAATTCCATGATCCCCCGGGTCTCTAGCACAGAACCCGTGTACTGGCAAACTGCCTTTTCAGGGTTTACACTGCAGCTACTGCTGCTACCAACCCCTCAGACAGGTTTCTGCCCCCCCTGGGGTCCAGGCAGCCCTGGCCCAGGAAGACAGAACAAAGGATTTCCTCTGAGAGAGGGTGTGACACCCTCTCCCTTTGGAAATAGGTGTGAAGGCTGGGGAGGAGTAGCCACCCCCAGCCTCTGGAAATGCTTTGATGGGCACAGATGCTGCCCATCTCTGCATAAGCCAGTCTACACCGGTTTAAAGATCCCCAGGCCTGCTCTGGCGCGAAACTGGACAAAGGAAAGGAGAGTGACCACTCCCCTGACCTGCACCTCCCAGGGGAGGTGCCCAGAGCTCCTCCAGTGTGCCCCAGACCTCTGCCATCTTGGATTCAGAGGTGTTGCTGGCACACTGGACTGCTCTGAGTGGCCAGTGCCAGCAGGTGACGTCAGAGACTCCTTCTGATAGGCTCTTACCTCTCTTAGTAGCCAATCCTCCTTTTCTGGCTATTTAGGGTCTGTGCTTTGGGGAATTCTTCAGATACCGAATGCCAGAGCTCACTAGAGTTCCTCCGCATCTCCCTCTTCACCTTCTGCCAAAGGATCGACCGCTGACTGCTCAGGACGCCTGCAAAACCGCAACAAAGTAGCAAAGACGACTACTGCAACCTTGTATCGCTTCATCCTGCCGGCTTTCTCAACTGTTTCCTGGTGGTGCATGCTCTGGGGGTAGCCTGCCTCCTTCTTGCACCAGGAGCTCTGAAGAAATCTCCCGTGGGTCGACGGAATCTTCCCCCTGCAACACCAGGCAACAAAAGACTGCATCACCGGTCCTCTGGGTCCCCTCTCAGCACGACGAGCGTGGTTCCTGGAACTCAGCAACTCTGTCCAAGCTGCTCCGGCTCCTGTGCACTCTTCCAGGATTTCCTTCGTGCACAGCCAAGCTTGGATCCTGACCCTCTAACCTGCAGTGCACAACCTTCTGAGTTGTCCACCGGCGTCGTGGGACTCCCTTTTGTGACTTCGCGTGGACTCCGGTTCACTCCTCTTGTAAGTGCCTGTTCCTGTACTTCTGCAGGTGCTGCCTGCTTCTGTGAGGGCTCCCTGACTTGCTGGGCACCCCCTCTGTCTCCTCAGCCAAGTGGCGACATCCTGGTCCCTCCTGGGCCACAGCAGCATCCAAAAACCCTAACCGCGACCCTTGCAGCTAGCAAGGCTTGTTTGTGGTCATTCTGCATTGGAACACCTCTGCAAGCTTCTCCAAGACGTGGGACATCCATCCTCCAAAGGGGAAGTTCCTAGTCCTCTTTGTTTCTGCAAAACACCAAGCTTCTTCCATTCGGTGGCAGCTTCCTTGCACCCTCAGCTGGCATTTCCTGGGCTCCTGCCCACTCTTGACACTGTCGCGACTCTTGGACTTGATCCCCTTGTCTTACAGGTACTCAGGTCCGGAAATCCACTGTTGTTGCATTGCTGGTGTTGGTTTTCCTTGCAGAATCCCCCTATCACGACTTCTGTGCTCTCTTGGGGTTGTAGGTGCAATTTACACCTACCTTACATGGTCTTGGGGTGGGCTATTTTTCTAACCCTCACTGTTTTCATACAGTCCCAGCGACCCTCTACAAGCTCACATAGGTTTGGGGTCCATTCGTGGTTCGCATTCCACTTTTGGAGTATATGGTTTGTGTTGCCCCTATACCTATGTGCTCGCATTCCTTCCTTTTGCTATTACTGCATAATTTTGGTATTGTGTACATATATCTTGTGTATATAATTTACCCTCATACTGAGGGTACTCACTGAGATACTTTTGGCATATTGTCATAAAAATAAAGTACCTTTATTTTAAGTATATCTGTCTATTGTGTTTTCTTATGATATTGTGCATATGACACCAGTGTTATAGTAGGAGCTTTACATGTCTCCTAGTTCAGCCTAAGCTGCTTTGCCATAGCTACCTTCTATCAGCCTAAGCTGCTAGAAACACCTCTTCTACACTAATAAGGGATAACTGGACCTGGCACAAGGTGAAAGTACCTCTGGTACCCACTACAAGCCTGGCCAGCCTCCTACACACCTTCACAGCAATGGCATTGGGTGGACACCTTAAGGAACCAACGGCAGTGCTGTTCCTAGCTATTGAAAACCATTCAACTTTGTCCACTGTGATTATTCCTTTGTCATTTGGACTAAGAAAGGGCTTGGGCTGTGTTTCCCACGATATCTGCCTGCTCTACACAGACCCGAAGACATGGGCCCGGCTGTGCTATATAAGCCATTTGCTATTGCACGTGGTGCTAGGCAGGGATTCCCTATATTCCCTTTTCTAGTTTAATTGGCTACTGACATCACCTGCCAAATTGATCCGCACAGATGAACAAATTAAGGCGGTCATTCTGACCGCGGCGGGCGGCGGTCGCTGCCCGCCATGCGGTCACCGCCGAATGACCGCACCGCGGTCAAAAGACCGCGGCGGCCATTCTGGCTTTTCCGCTGGGCCGGCGGGTGACCGCCAAAAGGTCGCCCGCCAGCCCAGCGGGAAAGACCCAGCAACGATGAAGCCAGCTCCGAATGGAGCCGGCGGAGTTGCTGGGTGCGACGGGTGCAGTGGCACCCGTCGCGATTTTCAGTGTCTGCAAAGCAGACACTGAAAATCATTATGGGGCCCTGTTATGGGGCCCCTGCACTGCCCATGCCAGTGGCATGGGCAGTGCAGGGGCCCCCAGGGGCCCCACGACACCCGTTCCCGCCATCCTGTTACGGGATGGCGGGAAGGGGTCGGAATCCCCATGGCGGCGCTGCAAGCAGCGCCGCCATGGAGGATTCCCTGGGCCAGGGGTAAACCGGCGGTTTCCCGCCGGTTCCCCTTCTCTGACCGCGGCTTTACCGCCGCGGTCAGAATGGCCCAGGAAGCACCGCCAGCCTGTTGGCGGTGCTTCGCGGTCCCCGGCCCTGGCAGTCATGGACCGCCAGGGTCGGAATGACCCCCTAAATATTTTGGATGTGCCTGGTGGGTGGAGAACAGCATCTCCTTGTATGCTGACAACCTTCTTCTTTACCTCAGAGATCCTTTCCTCTTGGGTTCCTGTGTAACAGCTCTTTTCGATCAGTTTAATCGTCACTCTGCCCTATTAGTAAATTGGGCTCAAACTTCCTTTTTTGTGAATCTGGAGAAATGGGTTGTGTAGATTGGGCATCATACATTTACATGGAGCAGAATGTGTTAAGAATCTTGGTTTTTATGAGGAATGCTGTCCAGAATCATATGAGTAATATATCTTGATGCCTGAAGTACTGCAGACAGACTTGGGAATATGGTCTCATCTTCCACTTTCTTTAATAGGTGGAATTGCTCTGGTTTGAATGGTTCCCTTCCTAGACTTACGTGCACTCTACAGAAATATACTCAGGAGTTTCAATTTGGGGGTGAAGTATACCAGAGTGTCCCTGGCTAAGGGTTGTAAATGGGCATATAACAGTGTGCTGGAAATGATAGACATTTTGACAGATTACAGACTTTCTCATCTGATAGTGATTGATGACCGGTTGTATGGTCCCAGTTCAGACCATGAGTACAGGACTAAGTTAAGGGCAATAAGAAAGATAAACTTTATTCACATCTTTTATGCAGGACATCTTACTGCACACACTCCCACCTCCACAAGTACTTCCATCGTACTTGATATAGCAAAGCTTACTTAAGGTCCTTGGGGTAAGACCAGAATTACTGGAGAAATTCCTCTTTGAATGGGCTTGTGTCTGGCACTGGGTTGAAGTATAGAGGGTTTCATAGGCTGGTAAAATATTGGTATGTCTAATAAAGATGTCACATGTGGGGTGTTGCGTTGTTCCTTCTCTGACCATCAGCAGGAATTCTACTGCCACCTGCAACTGTGTCACACACTGTCTCTGTATTCACAAAACATTGATATAATTCCGAAGAAGAATCCCTGTTGAGGCAAAATTTACAATGAATGCTATTGTTGCTAAATGTAGAAGGTACTGGTAATAATTACTCCTGACTCCTTCTCTGCAATTAGAGCAGTATTTGGTGGCGGGGATGTGGTTTGAGCTCCGCGCAAGATGGCAGCACTCGGCTGACCTCCAGGAACCCTGCTATTGATCGCCTATTGCACTGACAAAACAACTCCGAGATGCCCAATGGAAATCTTACCAGAGACCACCTAGAGCCCATTACACACGCTTGATGTGAAGTCGGACCCCCATTTCACCCCATTGATGTCTGGCACAGAGCACTCAACATGGCGGTGTCGGGACCGCAGCAGGGGTCGGATTAACGTTCAGAGAGGCGCACCATTTAACCTCACACTGTTTCTACTCTTCAGTGACCAGATCCTGCCATAATTAGGTGCATTTTCATTGCGCGCTTTGCCCCATAGATGAGCATGCGCACCCCACTAACATTTACCTGTGGCCTTGTGCAGCTCCCTGTTGTCCCTGCTGCTGCTCTCATTGGCATAGAACAACTTCAATAATGGCAGCAATACTCATAGATATGGACAAATAAATTCATGCTCAGTTTATGTGACATACTTATTGACTGTCTGCATTGTGAGCATTGGATGTTGATCTTGCACATGTTTGATTCTCCTGTTACTGTGAAGGTGATACTGGTCATACAACGGCAGTGAACTGCAGGTGCCAACAATGGTGGTCTAGCTGAATGCCAACAATGGTTATGGATTGATAACAGCCACTGTATGCAAGCTCACCCACCAGTATATTCACTTGAGAAACATATAGCAAAGGCACTTACAGCCATCAGGGGAGTCTATCTAATATACAGTTCCTGTTTTGTCTTATCAACAGCACCAATATTCTCCAAGGGGTATATAAATTCACATTGGTGGTATGGTGATTCTGCTGATTGAGTTATCACAGTGAGGCAAATCTTACCTGAAGTTGTTCCGCCATTTAAAAGAACCCGTACTCACCATCTCTGTGCTTTTGCAATCGCAAATATGGCTGAACCCAAAGATCACATAGGCGAGGAGAGTAACGGGATCTTAAAGAGAACCAAACTGTAACCTCCAATCCCAGACTCCTCTATCAAAGACAAAACTGAAATCCCAACGATTCTAGAAGCTATCTTTAAAAAGTTGAATGCTGTACATAATATTGCACAGAGCACTAAAGCTAACACAAATCTATTACAGGTTGAAGTGGCAGGTATAAGAAAAGTTATTGAAGTCTTAAATGCTAGAATTACAAATGCGGAAGGAAGGATTAGCGCAGTCGAAGATAGTAAGAATGTTCATGCTCAGCAAATCTCAAAGACTGAATCCTTGATAACTTTCCTTAAACCTGACATCACTGACTTGGAAGACCGCAACAAGAGAAGTAACTTTAGACTATTTGGCCTTCCTGAGGGATCGGAGAACAATGTCTTGTCAATGATAACTCTTTTGGAGAAGTGGATTCCTTCAACGTTGAACATCACTTTCACCAAAGACTGATCTAGAACGCAGCCACCGGATTTCCGCAATTAAACCTAAAACCACCACTTTACCATGCCTGGTTATTTTTAAACCTCTACACCACCAGAACTCTGAGAAAATATTGTCCCATATGAGGAAAGTTAAATTGCTCAATTTGGCTCAGTTAGCAGGATGCAAAAATATTGACTACACAAGAATTTGCTATACAGTTTTCAGGAGGAAGCAATATGTCGCTTTAGGAAAAAACTTACAGAGAGATCAATCCAACACTCCTTTGTGGGCCCATCAGTATTTAGAATTGTCTACAAAAGTGAAACAATGATCTACACAGAACCTTCGAATTTACACTCCTTCTTGGAAAATACCTTTGAAACGAATATTGAGGATGATGACACTACTTCTGCCTCATCTCTGTTCTCTCCAACTTGATATGAATTGATTGCTGCATGTGATTCTTTTTACACCCATAGCTAATGTTAGACTCTCGTATGCTCTCTATATATTTTGGCATCAAGGTTCCCCACCATATGGTTCATTGTGTTAAAAAGGGTTTCAGGAGCTCTTGGTATGTTTATGTGCATGCTCAATTAGCTCTCTTGCCAACTTAAATTATGCTTCATCCATGCTTGGACAACAACTGTTTCCTTAATTGTTTTTGTATGGTATATCTTAATACTTCACTGCTATGTAGGATACGGTTGAATACTTGGTTGAACATCAGTTACGTCTTTAATGTTAGGATATTAGGCGACACCTTTTGCTTCCCTCCACTCGCCTTTTGAATCCATAGACACTGGGCACATACATATGCGTACCCAGGGGCATATTTATGGGATTGTAACGCAACAGAGTGCTGCCAGTCACCTTGCTGCGTTGGATTAAAGGGAAAGGGCAGGGATGCACCTTATTTATTGTAATATGGTGTATCCATGTACATTGGCCATCATTTGCGAACAATGGGCTGCCTAGTGTCAACGCATGCACCCTTGCACTATGCTGCAAGGGTGCCTGAGTTGCATGCAGGACACCTTCCTGCACAAAAACAATCCTGAGAGGCATGTTCCTCTTTCTATGTGTGCTGCAGAATTCTAAATTTTTAAGGGGCTGCATTAATCCATATACAATAGCAGGGTCTAGCCGATGCTTGGAGCCCACACCGTCCAAAGTCAAGCTTGCTGTTTGATACTCTACTTTTAAAAACTGGGAGTGCTGCTTGTTCTCTCTGGTTTATTTTCTTTTACTGTATAACATATTCACCCACCTTGACTCTTAGCTTTGTTTTGTGGAATTAAGCATGTAGTCCATTTCTCCAACACAGTACACACATAGTGGCATATTTTCTGTGCCATCTCCGACATTATGAACCAAATCATAACCAACAACAACTCCTATTATATGTACACACTAAAGGTATTCTCTATACATCAAATGTCTCAGTCACCCATTAAAACATACATAGATATTAGAATACTGAACTAGGCTTAAAGAAGACATCATTTTTCGACAGGAAACAGAAATTGGGTATAAAGAAGCTTTGCCTATGTGTGAATAGCCAGCTTGTCTTGCTCTGCCACAATTTCCAAAAAGAATGGTATAATCACACTTATCTCAAGAGTCTTGAAGCTGTCAGTTGTTGCAACAGGACAAGATAATGAAGGATGATAGTCGATTACCTATTTGCAACAAGATGACACTCAGCTGTATGAGGTAATCGCATATGCCTCAAGTATAGATGTTCCGTGTTTTTGTCCTACCTTACCACCAAGATAGCTAATTTACCCAAAAAGCTCATAGTATAATGGGTGGTGACTTCAGTTAACCGATGGACACTATCTTTGATAGGCAGTATAATTTTTAAATACAGAACCCCAAAGTCGTGTAGGGCAATTCCTAACTTATGCACAGCATTTGGCTTATGGGATATTTGACTTCACCATCCCACTTCTAATTACTTCACTTTCTTTTGTCCATCACATAATGGCTTTTCAGGGATAGATTATATTCTGGATGATCCCACACTTCTCTCAATGACAACTGCATCCACCATTGAACCCATCATAATCTCCGATCATGCAGCAGTTACTGTCTCAATAGACATTGATAACTCATCCCTTTAATCCATGTTTATACAGGATAACACTAACTCTGTTTCTTCCCCAGTCACTTACTGGGATGCAATTAAATACATGTTTAGAGGAAACTGCATTAGCCTCATGGCCAAAAGAAACAAAGCCATCAAAACACATCTAGAAATTCTTGACACAATATCAAGTTGAATGAAGGTCTCTACAAACAAGATAAATTCCATCTATGTTACATACACCAAAATATCTTAAATATGACTGCTATATGATAGTAAGTAAACTATCACATCTAGGGGTTCAAGGTCACAAAAAAAAACTGTTATTTTTAAATAAGGCAGGGAATCATTGACAACATACCTCAAGTTTAAGCAAAATAACAACCAGATAACTGTTCAAAGACACTGCTGGCTCTCTCAAACTAAAACAGCTGAAATCTTGAAAATCTGTCAAACGCTTTATGCATGTGAACAGTACTGCTAGTTTGGAATCTTGTCTTGCCAAATTCTTATCGGACAATGATGAAAGCTCATTAAACAAACCTTTAGGTAAGAATTAAATTCTTCAGGCAATCAAACTTTCCCTAAAGGGGAAAGCACCTGTCCGTGACAGGTTACCTATTAACTTTTATAAATCCTTTTCATCTGTTTTGTTAGATCCTCTGCATGAGCAGCTTAATCTCTTTGCTACTTCGGGCAAAGTTTCTGGAACAGCTGCAGAAGCAACCATAATCATCATCCCAAAAGAGGGAAAAGACCACTCTGATCGGATAAATGTTAGACCCATCTCCTGTTAAACACAGAAACTAAACTTTATGTGAAAGTGCATGCTTGTTACAAGACTTGAACCACATAACTAAATTGACCTATGACTCTCAATCTAGTTTCTTTGAAGGCAAACTTGCAAACAACAACATTCAGATGTTTTGCCACATCAAAGAAAAAGCTTCCCTACCAAACTCCAATGCATCTGTAGCCATCACATTGAATGCAGACAAAGCATTTGACAAAGTTGCACGGCCCTACTTGGAAGTGACAATACATAGGTAAAATTTGGGTGGCCGGTTCCCAAAAATGACCATTGCATTGTACGCCAATCCTACCTCGACAATTAGAATTAATGGTGCGATTTCCTCTCCATTCTCTCTACATCAAGGCACTAGGCAAGGCTGCCCATTATTCCTGTTACTTTTCGTTTTGGCTATAGATACCCTGCTTGTCCAGCTAAACACAGGGCCGGACATTAAAGGGATTCAGTTTGGCAAACTCTGTCTTTAAAACAGCAGCTTATACTGACAATATTTTAATATTTTCAGGGGACCCAGACTCTGCATTCCCGCTCTTATCAAGATCATGAAATCATTCCCTAAATACTCTGGCTACTTCCTAAATAAAGGCAAGACTGATGTTTTACCACTCAACGCCCACTGAATTCTCTCTTGTCTGGGTAATTCGGGTCTACAATCAGTGCTTAATTTGAGCCTGTGGTTACCAGTGGGGGGCACCAGCAGTTATTTTTAAGGGCGTCGCTTATGTTTCTGCCTCAAGCATTTACTGCGAGCAAAAGACACATATGGGAAAGACATAGGATGAGAAAACAAAACCCGTCACAAAGGGGAAAAGCAGCTATGGTGAGCTGAAGGGGCAGGGAGTGGCTGTAAATAGATTAAAAAGGCCCGAGATGGCTACAGGATTACGCTGCCTCAGTATTCTGTGCTTTCAGCAGCCTCTTGTTTCAGAGGAGAGCTTTGGGCACCGGCACAAATTTTATTTAAAATTAAGCACTGTCTACAATGGCAATCAAATTTTATTAGAACATTAGAATGTTGGTAGCTCCACTGCAGACACTGGAGTGCTCCGTACTTTTACTGGTCAAAAAAAGCCCTACCGTCAACATTCCAATGTTCTCTTTGTTCACAGCAATAGCTGTGAACAAAGGCCTCACGGAGCCCAAGGGGATTTTAATCCCTCTAGGCTCTGTGAGGACTTTGTTTTATTTATTAGAACATTCTGCCCTCTATTGGCAGAATGTTCTAATAGTCTTAGAGCCCCCCGTAGTGGCCTCTACCAACAATTAAAGGCCTACTTCCTTGTTAAAGTCCCGGGCCGAAGGAGCGGGCCTTTAATGGCCAGTAGCGCCTGCTACAGCGGGCTCAAAGGCTATATTAAATACCTCATCATATGCTTCTCTAGTGATCTATGGGCGTCCATCACTCACAACAAACAGAAGATGCTCTAAAAACTTAAAGATTTACTCTTAGCTTGGTCCCCTAAACATCTATCCTGGTGGGACAGAATAAAAACCTTAAAAATGATGATATCCTACTCAGTACGTTTTTTATCTAGTATGATACCATGTTGACTTTCTGCTATGCTTTTCTCTAACTTAGATAGGGCTGCATGAGAATTTCTTTGGTCAGAAAAATGTCCTAAAATGGTACTCAAAGCACTTTGTTTGCCCTGTGAGAAGGGGAAATGTTGACTACCCATCTGATATGACTACCAAACTGCCTTCCTGGTGGCTCAGGTAGCCTGCTGAGTGAGCCCCTCCCATTAAAAGAGTCAACCATAGCTTGCTATAGAATGCCACTCCTGAATCTCTATTCTCACTCATTTCAAACACATTATTTTAGATACTATTTGTGTACTGTTATAATTGGATAAGAAACGCCACTCTAATATCAGTGACTCATAATCACTCTCTCTATGCAATAATACAAAAATGGAAGTTACAAACATGTCTTCTGTTGACCTAAGATGGGTGGCTAAGGTAATTACTCTAATCTCACATCTCTGTCTTGACTCTGAACCACTCTTCACCTTTGCAGCACAGCACTTCAAGCCAAATATCTTTTAACCTGGACTTCTACAACATCCTGAGAAGAAAGGTGAAAATATGTAAATTGGGACCTCTACACAAACCCACCACAATTTCATATGTTACTAAAATCAGAAGAGCTGGTCACACTGTGTCAAACATTTATAACACTCTTCAGAAAGTCAACAATCACACAAATGTCCAAATTTTGAAAAAATGGTCTAGCTACTTCCAAAGTATAGATCATTCTCCCCCCGTCAGAGAAAGCTTGGTCAAAGATTCATACCAACTTGACAACAATAAATTGATAGCCTTTACCTCTATCCAAATTATTCACAGCTCACTCACTATACTGGATTCCGATAAAGCTCTTCAAGCTTGGACTATGAGATTCAGATGTAAGTTGATCATGCAAAGAGTCTCAAGGTGACAATAAACACATTTTTTTTCCTATAAGTGGCAGACCTTGTACTGCAAACAGATATCTGACCAACTTAGTAAGATATTTAACACAATAATCACTATAGATTATGTTACTTTAGCATTGGGTCCTTTTGCCTCTTGAAGTCTACCGGCACTCTCAGAAATAGATTTTGCAGTTTTTGATCTTCTACTGTCCATTGCTATAAATGTGACTCTGCTCAAGTGGAAAACTCTAAACCATGTCTCCTTTCCTACATGGTGGTACATCAAAAGCATGCATCAATCTCTTTTGAAATCACCAGAGTCTCCCGCAACATCCCAAACAGTTTGGGTCACATTAGACACCTACATCATCTTATCAGATATGACTGACATCCCTCCTCCATGCTAATATAAGATGCACACTGTTCTTGTGTTTTATGTCTTAATATGTTCTGGCCACATGCTCCCGCTACCCAGCCACTTTCCCCTCTTTCTTCTCTTCTTTCCACATGCCTCATCGATATTTGATGCTTGGGTGCTATTACATAACACATCGATAATTTAGATAAGGTGCACTTTAACTTGTGTTGATGATGTATCTTATATATGTTGCCTCTTGTTCAACGAGATTGTGACACTTGTTTTGAGAATATTTTTTATTTCTCTGCGGACTTCAGCAATATCTGCATCTTTAATGTATTTTAAGTTTGCAAGAATCATGTCTATGACCAAGACTGACACATGTTTTTCTGTACAAAAAAAGCTGCCTTGGTGGTGGGAGCTGAGACCCTTGAAGGAAGTTGAACAGAGTGATGTCCTTATGTCACCCGAGAGGTGTCAATCTGTGGTACTTGAAGAGGGGTTCCTCACCACTGTGCCTTTATTGTCACATGACAGAAAGTGACTTTGTTCACTCTCTATGGGGATGCAGTGTGATTCAAGCATTCTGGTCTTGAGATGTACATAGTGGTGCGATGACCAGTTCTCCTAACTCAAACCTAGCTCTGATTCATAACCTGGATGAATTTGGTTTTAATGGATACATTCAAATGTTTCGTAATTTTATCACAGGACAAGAATATTCATATTAAGCACTCTCATATTTTACTCCTTATTGCTAGATTCTTTAGCAAAATAAACTATGTTTCCCATAATTCATTTCTCTTTAACATAAGATCAAAATAGTAGCAATCCGATGAGGTTATAAAAGAACCCACAACCATAAGCTCCTCCTCCTTTCTTGATGCGAGAAGGGAAGCCAAAGTCCATGCATGAAGCAAGCCAACAATAACAACAGGAGAGACACTCCCATCCAAAGTACATTGTCCCATCTAAGAGGATGATCTTCTTGAGAAATCCAAGGGAACTCCAAGTAGCAACACCCAGTTCCCAGTCTGTTGAAGAAAACCTTTAGGGTTGGAAGCCAGGGAGAGATAATATTCACCTCTTGTCCTCCATAAAATCAGGACTCTCCTTCACAACTGGCTAGGAGAAACTGCAATATTATTTTAGGACAAGAGTCTTCATATTATGTATGTTCAAAGCAAATCAACAACCGTCAACGATGCATGCTCAACTGGCTTACAATTCAATTCCACTTTATTCTGTTATATTGTAACCATAAAATCACATACATACAACTCAGTTCCTAAATCAGCATCTGATAAAACAGTTAAAATACATATTACAAAGTTAATAGATACAATTCAATAAAATACTCTAAAAACATCCTTCCATTTATAAAAGGACACAGACTGGCAGCATGGTTAGTCAGGCACAGAATCTCTTACTCTAAAAAAAAGGACTTAAAGAGCAACATGCTTTAAAAACAAAGTGATCATCGGATAAAAGCTGGAAAAACATCAGGGCCAGACGTGCTTGCCTAAAATTCAGAGACATCAAAAGGGGCTTTATGAACAATTTCCTAGGCCCTGTAAAATAACTACAAAGCAACGTGAAATGAAAGGTATGCTGTGAGACTGATGCTTGCAACCACAGGGGCCCAAAGAGCTGACGGAATCCAGCCCTTTGGGGAAGCCAGGAGGTGGTGAATCATGCTGAATTTAAATCTGGTCAGTAGAAATTGGTCCCTATTGTTCCTCACACTGATCATGTATGGTTCCATAAGTCACACAGTTTTTAATAATATATGGCCCTTCACCATGGGTTTCAGTAATTCAACCTGATCTGTGAGGAGTGCCTTATGTTCCAAGCATTTATCTCTAATCCATTTTATCTCTACAGTGCTTGTGGTCCAAGGGCTACAGGATACATTATTACTCCCCAGGCTGTTGAGGGCACCATGGACGTAGGCAATCCATGGACTCTTGGAGGCATGATCCAGGGCTAGGTGGTCCTTCAAAATCAGCCTCCTCAGTTGTGATGTGTACACGTTGTGTTTTGGGGCATTTCCTGTCGCAGGCACTAGGCCTACTCACACAAGTGAGGTACCATTTTTATCGGGAGACTTGGCGTAACGCTGGGTGGAAGGAAATTTGTGGCTTCTCTCAGATTCCAGAACTTTCTGTCACCTAAATGTGAGGAAAAGGTTTTTTTTGGGCCACATTTTGAGGTTTGCAAAGGATTCTGGGTAACAGAACCTGGTGAGAGCCCCCCAAATGTCACCCCATCTTGGATTTCCTAAGGTGTCTAGTTTTCAAAAATGTACAGGTTTGTTAGGTTTCGATAGGTGCTGACTGAGCTAGAGGCCAAAATCCAGAGCTAGGCACTTTGCAAAAAACAGCTCTTTTATTTGGGAAAATGTGATGTGTCCACGTTGTGTTTTGGGTCATTTCCTGTTGCGGGTACTAGGCCTACCTACACAAGTGAGGTACCATTTTTATCAGAAGACTTGGGGGAACGCTGGGTGGAAGGAAATTTGTGGCTCCTCTCAGATCCCAGAGTTGTCTGTCACCAAAATGTGAGGAAAAAGTGTTTTTGGGCCAAATTTTGAGGGTTGCAAAGGATTCTGAGTAACAGAACCTGGTGACAGCCCCACAAGTCACCTCATCATGGATTCCCCTAGGTATCTAGTTTTCCAAAGTGCACTGGTTTGGTAGGTCTCCTTAGGTGCTGGCTAAGCTAGAGGCCAAAATCCAAAGCTAGGCACTTTCCCAAAAACTTGTCAGTTTTCAAAGTAAAAATGTAATGTGTCCATGTTGCGTTTCCTGACGCGGGCATTTGGCCTACCCACACAAGTGAGGTACCATTTTTATCGGGAGACTTGGGGAAACACAGAATAGCAAAACAAGTGTTATTGCCCCTTGTCTTTCTCTACATTTTTTCCTTCCAAATGTAGGACAGTGTGTAAAAAAGACATCTATTTGAGAAATGCCCTGTAATTCACATGCTAGCATGGGCACTCCGGAATTCAGAGATGTGCAAATAAACACTGCTTCTCAACACCTTATCTTGTGGCCATTTTGGAAATACAAAGGTTTCCTTGATACCTATTTTTCACTCTTTATATTTCAGCAAATAAATTGCTGTGTACCCGGTATACAATGAAAACACATTGCAAGGTGCAGCTCATTTATTGGTTCTGGCTACCTAGGGTTCTTGAGGAACCTACAAGCCCTATACATCCCCGCAACCAGTAGAGTCCATCAGATGTAACAGTATATTGCTTTAAAAAATCTGACATCGCAGGAAAAAGTTACAGAGTAAAACGTGGAGAAAAATTGCTATTTTTTCACCTCAATTTCAATATTTGTTTATTTCGGCTGTTATTTTCTGTACGAAAACCTTGTAGGAGCTACACAAATAACCCCTTACTGAATTCAGAATTTTATTTACTTTTCAGTAATGTTTTTCTTTCTGGGATCCTGCATCGATTTCACACCCATTTCTGTCACTAACTGGAAGGAGGCTAAAAGCACAAACTATAGTAAAAATAGGGTATGTCCCAGTAAAATGCCAAAATTGTGTTGAAAAATGTGGCTTTCTGATTCAAGGCTGCCCGTTCCTCAAAGCTGGGAAGATGGTGATTTTAGCACCACAAACGCTTTGTTGATGCCATTTTCAGGGAGAAAACCACAAACCTTCTCTGCAGCCCTTTATTCCCATTAAAAGAAAAAAATTGCTGTATTTGTGCTAATTTCTTAGTCTCCTCCAGGATAACCCACAAAGTCTGGGTACATCAAGAATCTCTAGGATGTTGGAAAAAAAGGATGCAAATTTGGCGAGGGTAGCTTACGTGGACAAAAAGTTATGAGGGCCTAAGCACGAACTGCTCCAAATAGCCCAAAAAATGCCTGGCACCTGAGGGGGAAAAGGCCTGGCAGCAAAGGGGTTAATCCAACATGTCAAGCACCTAAGAGCAATCTTGTCAGCTATGTACTGCACTCCAAGTGCATCATGCACACAAGGTGCCAGGGTGCAATGGGGAACCTGTAGCAACCACCTTAAAAACAGGTTTTCCACGGACTGGATATTATCAAACCTCATGTATCCCTACATCTGGTTACCATATCAAACCTTGGAGCCACACTTGGCCTGATAAACCTTAATTAATACACTAGGGGGTCTGACCCCAATCTCTGTGCAATATGTGGACTGCAGCTGCAGTCATGGAGACCTCTAGTGTCTTATTTTCAACCAAGGATTTCCAATTACTGTGACAGTCAAACAGGACCGCAAGATACGAAAAGACAGGGACTTTGGCTAATGTATGCAACCCTACCTTAAACCTTTTTGATCGTGTACTTCTCGGGCCCAAAACCATCACATACGATTTGTTGAAATTTAACTGCAAGATCCAAATTGGCCATGAAGTCTGCAAACTTGCTCAGTAGCAATTGTGGAGCCACTGCAGTCCTTGCCTTCAGGACTGCATTGTCTACATATAACAGGACAGGTAGTGATCTTGACCCCACTCTTGGGCCGTCTGCTCTGATAGACAAAAGGGCTTGCTTCAACCCGTTAGTATATAGACTGAACAGAAAGGGTGCAAAAATACAGCTCTGACACACCCCTCTTCTTGTGCCAAATATTCAAGAACATGCCCCTCCCTGGGAATAATGAATTGAAGCAGTTGCATGTGTGTGTAACTCACTCAACAGATGAACTACATTTTTGTTGACCCCTAACTCAAGCAACAAACCCCAAAGTTTACCGCAGTTGAGCCTGCGGACATTAGGTCCAAAAAAGACAAGGGGGGTCATTACAACATTGGCGGTAAAAGCCGCTTACCGCCATGCAGAAGACCGCCAATACACTGCCGCGGCCGCAGAATTCCGCCACAGCTATTATGACCCACATCTCGGAAACCGCCGAAATTCAGACACCCACACAACTCCGCCACACCAAAGGTCAGTGATAAACTGGCGAAAACAAAACCTCCACCGTCACGCCAACAGAAACACGCCCATGCTATCACGACCCACGAATCCACGTGGCGGTCTTTCAACCGTGGTATTCCATTGGCGTACACACCGCCGCGCTCAAAATACACACACATCTCCAAAACACCGCCACATTGGACAATTCAAAATTCACACACCTGATACACATACAAACACCACTCCCACACACCCAACACAATATAAAACACACACCCACATCACCCACAAACCCCTACAACCAGAAATTTTGAGGAAGCCGAGAGACAGAGAGCACAGCAATTGAGAACCCCACCACACAGAGGCACACAACACCATCACCCATACAACAGTCCACGCACAAAACACCACACACCACTACACAGCACCACACACATCAACACAAACACCACCCCACACATCACCCACACCACCCACATCACCCCATGTCACACCAAAGACACCCCAGGTTTTCCGAGGAGGAGCTCAGGGTCATGGTGGAGGAAATCCTCCGGGTAGAGCCACAGCTATTTGGCTCACAGGTGCTGCACACCTCCATAGCCAGGAAGATGGAGCTATGGCGCAGAATCGTGGACAGGGTCAACGCTGTGGGACAGCATCCAAGAAATCAGGAGGACATCAGGAAGAGGTGGAACGACCTACGGGGGAAGGAGCGTTCTGTGGTCTCCAGGCACAACATCGCGGTACAGCGGACTGGCGGCAGACCCCCACCTCCTCCCCCACAACTAACAACATGGGAGGAGCAAGTCTTGACCATCATGCATCCAGGGGGCCTTGGAGGAGTCGTGGAGGAATGGACACTGGTAAGTCAAATCTTAACTATCATATCCCCACCCTACCTGCATGCTATCACACACCCCCACCCTCACCCCCTCCCCTATCACTCAAACTCCTCACTAATGTACTCATAACACAAACCACACATCCCAACACCAAGCCCTGCATGACACAACTAAGCATGGTCACCCATCACTAAAGCATGCTCACTGCACATACCCATAACAACCCCCTAACCATTATGACACAAACCCCCACACAGGAATGCTTGCACTGGGGTACACGCTCACCCACCCATTGCACACCATGACACACACATGCAATAATCACGCTCTTATACCCCTGCAGGACCACTACGGAACGTCACCACACAGGAGGGTCCAGACATCTCCACCCCACCCACAGAAGAGGCCCACAGTGACGACAGCAGCTTTGGCCAACTGGATCCAGATGACCAGCCCGGACCATCGTGGGCCTCGGGACAGTCGGTTCCCCTCGCACAGGCACAGCCCAACACTGACCTTCCACCCTCTGGTAACACCAGCACAGCCCCCACCCAGCGGGCCCATACCTCCGTACCCAGGACATGTCAATCAGCTGTGTGTCCACCACTACAGGGAACCCAGGACAACCCACCACCCCAACAACAACAGGGACCTAGGGGCAGTGGTAGTGGGCACACGGTCCAGGGGAAGGAGGACAGGGACACAGGGGAACTGGGAGGGCTGCTGTGCGACAGGGGGCGGACAGGCCAAGGGAACCCACCCTCCACGAGCCCCTCTCCTCCATCATGGGAGCATACCACCACTCCCAGGAGACGATGGCGACGGTCCTGGCCAAGTTTCAGGAGACCCAGCGCATGCAGGAGGAGCAGTATTTGGGGTTCAGGGAGGAGCTCAGAACCATCAGCTCCACCCTGGGCACCATCGTAGGGGTGCTGAAGGACATACAAAAGACCATGAGGGACACCGTGGCACTCCAAGGGGCCCCTGACACGAGCATGGATGATGAACTTCCCACCACCTCTGCCGGCGCTAGTGGACAGGATGCCCCGCCACAGGACCACCACACCAGCACCCCACCCCCTGCAGACGGAGAACCACCCCGCAAGCGGTCCCTGAGATCTAGGAACAGGACAGAGGAAGATAGCAAGACCCCGCCAGGAAATGAGACCACCCTGATTGTCCTCCCACTTTGTTACCCTGTCCCGATTGGAACTGCCCCAGCTCCACTTCCTATGCCCATATGGGCAATGCACCTGTGAGACTAATAGACTGGACTCTGCAATGGAAATTCCTCCACCATCCCACATCACCATTTTACAACCCCCCTCCATTTATGAGCACTTAAATAAACACCCTTGAAGCACAAAACAATCTTGAGTCAGTCTGTGATTTGGTAAATTTGTATTATCAATGACAGTGTCAAAATGTATTTTCTATTGTAATGCCAACATACCTATGTCACACATCACAAGTCCATGAAGGATGCAAGCAGATGACACACGTTGGTAACCACACATGTGAAACCGTAATGGAAGGTACAACTCAGTTACCAAATACTGCTACTAAATGACAGACAGGATAGAGGTAGAAGTGTAAAAGTGAATGTGATAGTGAAAAAAAATGTTCTCACCTGTGTGTCACTGGAAATATTGCTGTATGACTGACTCCCTGTTGTCTATGTCTTCTTCCTCAGCTTCCTCCTCATCACTGTCCACAGGCTCCACAGGCTCCACAGCTGCCACAACACCGCCATCTGGACCATCCTCCTACAGAAAAGGCACCTGGCGTCGCAAAGCTAGATTGTGAAGCATCGAGCAGGCGATGATGATCTGGCACACCTTCTTTGGTGAGTAGAATAGGGCTCCACCTGTCATATGGAGGCACCTGAACCTGGCCTTCAGGAGGCCGAAGGTGCGTTTGATCACCCTCCTATTCCGCCCATGGGCCTCATTGTAGCATTCCTCTGCCCTGGTCCTGGGATTCCTCACTGGGGTCAATAGCCATGACAGGTTGGGGTAACCAGAGTCCCCTAATAGCCACACACGGTGCCTCTGGAGTTGACCCATCACATACGGGATACTGCTATTCCGCAGGATGTAGGCGTCATGCACTGAGCCAGGGAACATAGCATTTACCTGGGAGATGTACTGGTCTGCCAAACAGACCATCTGAACATTCATCGAATGATAACTCTTCCTGTTCCTGTACACCTGTTCACTCCTGTGGGAGGGGACCAGAGCTACATGGGTCCCATCAATAGCACCTATGATGTTGGGGATATGTCCCAGGGCATAGAAGTCACCTTTAACTGTAGCCAAATCCTCCACCTGAGGGAAAACGATGTAGCTCCTTACGTGTTTCAGCAGGGCAGACAACACTCTGGACAATACGTTGGAAAACATAGGCTGGGACATCCCTGATACCATGGCCACTGTTGTCTGAAAAGACCCACTTGCAAGGAAATGAAGCACTGATAGCACCTGCACTTGAGGGGGGATTCCTGTGGGATGGTGGATTGGTGAGATCAGGTCTGGCTCCAACTGGGTACACAGTTCCTGGATAGTGGCACGGTCAAACCTGTAGGTGATGATTAAATGTCACTCCTCCATTGTCAACAGGTCCACCAGTGGTCGGTACACCGGAGGATTCCGCCATCTCCTCACATGTCCCAGCTGATGGTGCCTCGAAAGGACAACAGCGACCACAGTCAACAAATTCCCAGGTATGTACCCACAGCTACACAGAACACAACACCAAATACAAAATTCTTCTTGTATGTGTGTTGAGTGTAGGCCTAGGTATGTGTGACGCAGTAGTTAATAAAGCCATGTGGGCCCCTGAAATGGCGGCTGTCTGACCTCTAAACTGGGACAATGGGATGTGAGGTATCTGCGCTGGCGTTGTACGCCGTCGCGGTAGGCGGTCGTAGACCGCGGCTCAATGCTGCATTGGTTAACATTGGACCCTATGGGTCCCAGTAGCCAATGATGAAGTGCACCGGCGGTGATGAGACGCACCGCCGCGGACGTCACCGCCATTTTCTATCTGTTCAATCACTCGATACCTGATATTGGAGAGGAGAGGACCTACACTGCAAGTGCTGCTGTGACCTCGGTCTGGAAGAGACAATGGCTCGTGCGTCTGGGGAAAGGGCCCCTGCCTTCACTGCACAGGAGAAGCTACTCTACGGTCCTCCAGACCAACAGGTGAGTACACATGGAGCAAGTTGTATGGGCTATGCCTGGGTGTAGAGGGCTGGTTGTAAGAAGGAAGGGGGCAGAGTTCTGCGAGCATGAAGGACTGTAAATGCATGTGCCACATGGCAAGGGTAGGGATGTGGGCCACTCACTTTGACAGTGTAGTTGGTAATGACTTCTGTTCTTCCCCTGTACATGTCATGTAGGTCAGCGCCCACCAGAAGAAGGATATTTGGTGTGCCATCGCCAAGGACGTCCGTACCCTGGGGGTCCACCAGAGACGGGGCACCCACTGCCGGAAAAGATGGGAGGACATTCGCCGCTGGAGCAAAAAGACGGCGGAGGCTCAGCTGGGGATGGCCTCCCAACGTGGGAGGAGTGCCCGTCGAACCCTGACCCACTGATGTTCCGGATCCTGGCGGTGGCCTACCCTGAGTTGGATGGGCGCTTGAGGGCATCACAGCAGACACAAGGGGGTGAGTACACTCTCATTCTGTGGACTTTGCGCGCAGTGGAGGGGTCTGGGTGGGGAAGGAGGGCTGTGGGTTTCCCTAGGCCAGGGCGAGTTCTGTAGGCTAGGCCCCTCCTTAATGCAGGCCATGTGGCACTCCGCCCCACCTCTGTAGAGTTCCAAGTACAGGTATACATGCCCCTGTGTCATCTATGTGTGCAGATGACCACCATAGCCATGTAGGGCAGATTCCGAGAATTGCTTCTGTAGAGGCCAAGAGCACGGCGTAGTGCAGGGGGCTGCTGTGTCTGTATTGTCCGCCAACGGTAGCGCTAAGCCATGCACTCAACCTGTTTTTCTTCTGTCGTCCCCCCCCCCTTTTTCTGCTCTCCCTGTTCTTGTGTGCATCAGCATCATCAGGCGGAGGTACAGTGGCACCGGAGCACGAGGGAGTTGCATCCCACATGGCCATGGAGGGCCACACCACAGACTCTGAATACACCATTGGGAGAGAGGGCGAGGGGAGCTTCACGTCGGTCACCAGATCACCAAACAGCTACACTGACTCGTCTGCCGATGGGAGCTCCCTTGTGGTGGCGGCACCATCTGTGCCCCCCACTTCTACAGGTACAGCCGCCACCCCCCTACCAGCACCGCCCTCCCAGCAGCCCCTCAGCCTTCGCCCCGTGCCCGCTCACCCAGGAGGGTGGGCATCACCTTCGCCCCAGGCACCTCAGCCCCTGCCCCTGTCACCCCCTGCTTCCTTCAGTGAGGAGGCCATTGACCTCCTCAGGTCACTCACTGTTGGACAGTCTACCATTGTGAATGCCATCCAGGGTGTAGAAAGGGAGTTTCAACACGGTAATGCATTCCTGGAGGGCATTCATTCTGGTCAGGCTGCCCTTCATCGAACCCTGCAATCTCTGGCCTCAGCACTGATGGCAGCCATTGTCCCTGTGTCTAGCCTACCCCCTCCAACTCCCTCCACCCAGACCCAGTCCCCTGTACCCCAGCCTATCCCAAGCACACCATCAGACAAGCATGCATACACCTCAACACACAAAAGTAGCTCAGGCAAACATAAGCACCACACAACCCACAGGCACTCAAACAAGCATCACCCACAGACAGACACAACAACATCCATTGCCTCCACTGTGTCCCCCTCCTCGTCGTTTCCCTCCTCCCTCCTAGTGTCGTCTACACTCTCACCTGCATGCACTATATCTACAGGCACTAGGACTCGCACCAGAACACCCAGCACCACACCCCGCTCACCTGCACTCACCACCCCCACTACCATTTACACGTCCCCTGTGTCCACTCCCAGTGTGTCTGTGATGCCCCCTCCCAAAGTACACAAACGCGGGCACCCAACATCCATCCACCTCACGACAGCCTCCATTACCTGCACCTGCACCCAAATCACCTAAAGTTACACCTCCTACAACCACCTCCTCTTCCTCCACTACCTGACCCCCTCCAGCTACCCATCCCAGTCTTCATCAGCAACTCTTCCTCAGCAACGTTGACCTCTTTGCCACCACCCCCACCCCTCCAATTCATAGGTCCCGTAGTAGCACCTCAGCCAAAAAAAAGTCCAGTACCAGTGGTGCGTGTTCAAGGTGTGTGGAGTGCACCGGCCACCAGGGCAGCCAGTGTGACACAGAGCCAAAGCACTGCCAGTCCACCCGCTGTAAAGCACCTAAAGTTGGAAAGTGGCAGACAGGACAGGGTGAAGACTCCTGGCGGCAAAACTTCTCACAAGGGTCCCAGGGGGAGTGCCAAGTCAGCTGTGACTCCTCCAAAGGTGGTGAAGGGCCAGAAGAAGTCAGCACAGTCTGGGAAGAGCAGCACAGCGGACAAGGGCGCCATCCTCCCCGGCGGCTGGGACGCCACCGCCTGCACTGTCCTCACTGGTCCGGAGACCACCGCAAGAGTCATTGCCCACGAGGGCAGCACAATTTTCACTGGTCCAGAGACCACCGCCAGAGTCATTGCCCAGTAGGGCAGCACAATCGTCACTGGTCCGGAGACCACCGCCAAAGTCATTGCCCCTGAGGGCAGCACAATCGTCACTGGTCCGGAGACCACCGCCAGAGTCAGTGCCCAGGAGGGCCCTGGCAGCCACAGCCCCGCTGGGCAATGAGGGACAGTCATGCCACACACCAATGCACAGGTCAGATACTGCAAAGTCAAGCACCGCTGAACAGGGCACAGACCGCCATGGTGAAGACCGCTAAACAGGGCAAAGCACCGCAGAACAGGGAAAAGACCGCCATGGTGAAGACCGCTGAACAGGGCAAAGCACAGCTGAACAGGTCAGAAACTGCAAAGTCAAACACCGCTGAACAGGGCACAGACCGCCATGGCAAAGCACCGCTGAACAGGGAAAAGACCGCCATGGTGAAGACCGCTGAACAGGGCAAAGCACCGCTGAACAGGGCACAGACCGCCATGGCAAAGCACAGCTGAACAGGGAAAAGACCGCCATGGTGAAGACCTCTGAACAGGGCAAATCACCGCTGAACAGGTCAGAAAATGCAAAGTCAAACACCGCTGAACAGGGCACAGACCGCCATGGCAAAGCACCGCTGAACAGGGAAAAGACTGCCATGGTGAAGACTGCTGAACAGGGCAAAGCACCGCTGAACAGGTCAGAAAATGCAAAGTCAAGCACCGCTGAACATGGCACAGACCTCCATGGCAAAGCACCGCTGAACAGGGAAAAGACTGCCATGGTGAAGACCGCTGAACAGGGCAAAGCACCGCTGAACAGGTCAGAAACTGCAAAGTCAAGCACCGCTGAACAGGGCACAGACCGCCATGGCAAAGCACCGCAGAACAGGGAAAAGACCGCCATGGTGAAGACCGCTGAACAGGGCAAAGCACCGCTGAACAGGTCAGAAACTGCAAAGTCAAGCACCACTGAACAGGGAAAAGACCGACATGGCAAAGCACCGCTGAACAGGGAAAAGACCGCCAAATCAAGCATCGTTAGCCCATGTGCAGCTGGGACAGTGACGGAACAGGAACTGTCACGGGGAGCCTGATGCAGTCTGGGCACCAGTTCCCCTCCAGAACCAGTGGAGACTGTTATCCACTTGAGAGACTGTGGCTTTGCACTCCCCAGGATAAAGCAGTGGGAAACCCACCCACTGTAGAGACTTGAGAGACTGTGGCTTTGCACTCCCCAGGATGGTACAGTGGGCAACCCACCCACTGTAGAGACTTGAGAGACTGTGGCTTTGCACTCCCCAGGATATGGCAGTGGGCAACCCACCCACTGTAGAGACTTGAGAGACTGTGGCTTTGCACTCCCCAGGATGGTACAGTGGGCAACCCACCCACTGTTGAGACTTGAGAGACTGTGGCTTTGCACTCCCCAAGATATGGCAGTGGGCAACCCACCCACTGTAGAGACTTGAGAGACTGTGGCTTTGCACTCCCAGGATACATCAATGGACATGGAGCCCCGTCGTGGATCTGGCGTGGTGCTGTAATCCGGCTGAGGTGCCCCCCCCTTCCCTTCCCCCTAAAGGTGCCTGTTGTATTTCTATCTGATGCCCCTGCAGTGTTCTCTCCGTTTGTGGACAGGTATCTAGTGTGGGCCTCGCCCATGCATTTTGGGCCCACTGGTACACAGACATTGATATGTGCATACCTGCACTACTAATCGTAATGTATCAATTCTGGAATGTGTAGATATATCTGTATATATTAGCTTACTGTATTTTGATACATTACAAAGTTTGAACTGATTTCCTTTTGTCTTTGCATTCTTCCGGGGGGGTTGGGGGTTGTTACTGTGCTGTTTGGACATGCATTGGTGTGTGTGTTGTAGTGGGTGAGGGTGGGGTTGGGGGTGGGGGTGTTGTGTGTGTGTGTCCCTGACTTTTGCCTCCCCCCTCCCCTATGTCATAGGTGCAGTACTCACCGTTGTCTTCGGCGACTACGTAGATGGTGATCGTAGAGGAGCAGAAAGACAAGCGCAGGGAGTATTTATAATTCGGGCTCCATGGTGGCCTCCTTCCTCGTGGAGTGTGTTCAGGTGAGCGTTTTCCCATTGCAAAAGCTGTTTCCGCCGTGTTTTTATCCACGGTGAATCCACCCCGGAAAAGGTGGCGGATTGGCGGGTTGTGATACTGTGGGCGGTACTTTGTCTTCTGCCTGTCTGTTGGCGGTGACCGCCGCGCTGCTTGTCTGTACCGCTGTGGCGGTCGGAGTGTTAAAGTGGCTGTTTATGTTGGCGGTTACCGCCACGGTCATAATTCCCTCTTTTTTTACCGTCGGCCTGTTTGCGGTATTACCGCAGCTTTAACACCGTCCGCCAGGGTTGTAATGACCCCCAAGATGTATCGATTTGGACCTGACAACAGTATACTTATTGATTAACAAATATAGGTTAAGGCATTGGTCGGTTGTTGATCTACATGGCCTGAAGCTATATTGAACATCAGAAATGACATTATACTCATCTGTCCACTCCATCAGCTTATTGAGCTCCACCCTACCCATGACTTTAACCACCACATTTATCAGGGAGATAGGCCTGTAACACTGAAGGTTATCTTTGTCCCCCTTCTTAAAAATGGGTACAACTACTGCAGTAGCCCATGTTGGCGGTGGCCCACCTTCACCACAGCATTTAAGACCATTGTCAAGAGGGGGTCCCACAGTTCGGTACCATCCAGAAACAAATCATGAGGGTTCCCGTCTGGCCCCTGGAGTGTTATGACATGGTAGGGCCCAAACACACTTTGTCACCTCCTCAAAAGTGAAAACAATCTCTGGCCGTCCTACAAAAGATGCACCTAGGTCTGCAACCCCACCCCCAGCTTATCGTTATAAATCCCCTCAAAATGTGCCAGCCATTGGACCTCAGTTATATGATGCCATAAGGCTGGATCATTGTTACTAATGAGATCAGGGTGATTTATTACCTGCAAAACAAGGAGCTGCCCCTCATTTCACATGCTTGGGCTAAGTCATCCCAAGTCTAACACAGCTCGCGTACCCCAACAGGGAGGAGACTGAGAGACAATTGTTTGAAACACCACCATTTAGAGCACTGGACTCAACAGGCATAACCCCCATGCCTATTCATGTGTCCGCCAGCTGCACCAGTTTTTCTTCCATAAGTGCTAACCTTGCACAAATTGGGGCCAACATGACTTTAAAGGCTTTAACACACCCTTTCAATGAGGCATCATACAGGGTATACTCAGAAGGAGGGAGGGGCCCAGAGCTCTCCGTTTGCGTGCCCATGTTTATACAATAAGACTCAGGGCCTTATTACAAGTCTGCCGGTCCTGGGACCGCCTGACTCGCGGTGGTGTTCGGACCACCAGCAAAGCAGCTGTCCGGCCTCCACATTATGACCGTGGCAGATCCACCAATGGTCCGACCGCGAGCACTGCCAGGTTGCCGCTGGTCGGCTGCATGGCGGTGCCGGCGGTCATAATCCACCAGGGCAGCACTGCCCTGAGAATTATGAGTTCCCTCTCTGCCGGCTTTTGCATGGTGGTTCTACCACCATGCAAAGGCTGGCGGAGATAGAGTACTGGGGTGCTGGGGGCCCCTGCACTTGGCATGGGCAAAGCAGAGGCCCCCCATGGACAGCCCCGTCACACTTTTCAGTGCCTGAATTACAGGCAGTGAAATTCACGATATGTGCTATCGCACCCAATACACCACAACATTGCCGCTGGCTCGATTACGAATCGGCATCAATGTTGTGGCCTGTTTCTAGCTGGGCCAACAGGTGGAAATGCTGTTTCCATCCGCTGGTCCAGCGGGAAACTCATAATACAGCCAGCGGGCAGAAAAGAGGAGTCGTGGTTTTCCGTCCTAAAGCATTTGGCAGATGGCAGAGGCTCTCCCCCATACTCAAAATGAGGCCTTCACTCCTCAGAGACAAACCCACTTTTCCTCCGTTTATTAACAGGGCTTCACTCAATATGCGTAGACCCACAGGTCAGGTCTAGAGATGAATCTTTGTGCCTGGTCCAAGTGTCTTTATCAGAAAACTGGATCCCTAAATATGAGAATGTCGATATTCTCTTTATGTGCTCCCCATTTATTTGGTGTGTCTGTATTTTTGGTTTTCCCTTACCATTTGTTATTTGTGACATCCATACAGCTTCATCTGCATATAACAGTAAAAGTACCTTTTAGATTTCTATTCTAGGGCTATCCGAGGTAAGTGACTGTAATTCTGTGTCCACCCCATTAATATAAAGGGAGAAAAGAAAGGGCACCAGCACACACCCCTGCTTTTTGCCCCTTTTTATCCCAAAAGATGTGGTACACGCTCCCTTGGGACCATATCAAACCCATGCAGACAAGTTTGAGTTCATCCTTGATAACATTGTTTCTAGTTCTTCAGGAGCACCTAGTGTTTTCCGGGTCAGCCACAACTTGTTATGTTTTGACTAAATTAAAAGCACTGCTCAGGTCCATAAAACAGAAATTAAGAAAACCAGGACTGACCTTTGTATATTTCCCCACTATCAAATTAAGATTCAGTGCCTGTTCAATTGTGCTCAACAAACTTACTTCTGGAGCAGGGCGTATAAGCTAAGACTGGTTTTGACTGGCCAGGGTGATCTGTTGTTCCTCGGACACAGAGCTCAGCAGGAGGTCCTTGTTGCTAGGAGACGACTGACAACACAGGAAGAGAGGAAGAAATAGGCATTATTACAGCAGAGATAACGACTCTGAACAGAGGAATGAGTGGGACACCTTCCCGCTCAGCGGACTATAAAGGTTTCCGGGAATGGGCCCTGAGCACAAGGACATGCAGGCAGTCTTATCCATATTCCAGGGCATCCTGTAGGGAAATCCCAATCATGTGCACCCAAACACATGCTGTTCTAAATGGATATTCACTCTTTTATCATCAAATACTCACACACATAGCACACCCACTACCCAGATATGAGAATAGGCAAGGGACTCTGCTTATGGGGAACCAAACTGGCCTTTTCTTGAGAGTGCTGGCACGCATTTGTGTTTCAGGGATTCAGGTAGAGAGGAGAGTACCACTTGACTATAATTCAGCTGACCCCACTACCGCCAGTCACCTTATAAACAGGGACCACCAGCCATCAAAAGAGCCAAGCCATGCAGAAGGACAGCACATTCAACATTCTCTGTCTTCTTGCCAGAAGACAAATACACTTGTGGTAAAACATAGGGCAAGCCGGAAAAAATGTACAGTTTTTCAAAGCTATGCAAAGGACTTCTGTCTCCAAGTCGTCCTACTAGAATGTGCCCAATTGTGTGTTGTCTAAGTTTCCGGTATGTGCATGTGTATATTTGTGACTATGGGGGTCATTCTGACCTCGGCGGTAAAAGGCGCTTACCGCCGGTCAGAAGACCACCATTACACCGCCGCGGCCGCGGTAAACCGCCATGGTCATTCTGACCCGCTACCTGAAAACCTCCAAAAACCCGACAACCACAAAAGTCCGCCACAGCAAAGGTCAGCGAAAAAATGGTGATGACCAAACCTCCACCGCCACGCCAACAGAAATACGCCCATGCCATTACGACCCACGAATCCACGCGGCGGTCTTACAACCGCGGTATTCCATTGGCGGTACACACCGCCGCGCTCAAAATACAAATACCCGTACAAAACACAACCACATTGGACAATTTGAAATACACACACCTGATACACATACACACACCACTCCCACACACCCAATACAATATAAAACACACACCCACATCACCCACAAACCCCTACGACCACAATTGCGAATCAAGGACAGAGAGAGACAGCACTGCTTAGAGTAGACCATCACACAGAGGCCAATCACAACATCACCCACACAATTACCACGCACAAAACAACATACACCACCACACACAGTACACTCCACAACACATACAACTTCCCTCACCTCATCCACACCACCCCATGGCACCCCAAAGACACCCCAGGTTCTCTGACGCAGAACTCAGGGTCATGGTGGAGGAAATAGTACGTGTAGAGCCCCAGCTTTTCGGGGCACAGGTGCAGCACACCACAATTGCTAGGAAGATGGAGCTATGGCAAAGGATAGTCGACAGGGTCAACGCGGTGGGTCAGCATCCACGCAATCGGGAGGACATCAGGAAGAGCTGGAACGACCTACGGGGGAAGGTGCGTTCCATGCAGAAGACTGGCGGCTGACCCCCACCTACTCCCCCAGAATTCACAGCATGGGAGGAGGAAGTCTTGCCCATCCTGCATCCTGAGGGCCTCGCAGGAGTACGTGGAGGAATGGACTCTGGAAAGTCAATTCCAACTACTACTTCCCACCCTCACCCCACCTGCATGCCAGCACATACCCCCACCCTCACCCCCACCCCCATCACACCAACTCCTAGCAAATGTCCCACCATCACAACCCACCCATGCCAACACCTAGACCTGCATGCGACCACAAAGCATGGACACCCATCACCAAAGCATGCCTACCGCACACACACACATCACCCCCACAAGCCACCCTCACAAAAGCCCCCACAAGGGAATGCCTGCACTTGGGTACACGGACACCCACCCATGACACGAAATGCCACACACAGAAGCTATAACCATACCCTTATACCCCTGCAGGACCCGAACGCCACCACACCGCCACGGAGGGTACAGAGATGTCCATCCCACCCCCAAAAGAGGCCCCCAGCGATGACAGCAGCTCTGTCTCCCTGGACCCAGATGACCAGCCCGGACCATCGGGGACCTCTGGACAGTCGGTTCCCCACACACAGCCACAGGCCACAGCAGACCTAACCCCCTCTGGGAATACCAGCACAGCTCCCACCCAGCGGGCCCATGCCTCTGTCTCCAGGACACGTCAATCAGCGGTGTGTCCGCCACTACAAGGCACCCAGGTTGACCCACCACCCCAACAACAACAGGGACCTGGGGGCAATGGTAGTGGGCACACTGTCCAGGGGACAGAGGCCCAGGGAAACAGGGGAACTGGGAGGGCTGCTGTGCGACAGGCGGGGGGCAGGCCACGGGAACCCACTCTCCAAGAGGCCCTCACCACCATCATGGGAGCATATCACCACTCCCAGGAGACGATGGCGACGGTACTGGCCAGGTTCCAGGAGATCCAGGCACAGCAGGAGGAACGGTACATGGGGTTCAGAGAGGAACTGAGGAACATCGGTTCCGCAATGGGGACCATAGTCCTGGCCCTTAACCAGATAGTCACCACATTGCGGGACCATGTGGCACCCCAAAGGGCCCCTGTCACTAGCCTGGACCACAAACAGCCTACCACCTCCGCCGGCGCTAGTGGACAGGAGGCCCCCACACAACGACAGGCCACCAGAACCCCACCTCCTGCTGAAGAACAACCACCCCGCAAGCGGAACCTGAGATCACACAAGAAGACAGAGTAGGATTGCAAGACCCCCGCCAACATAAGATACCCCCTGATGTCATCCCACTGTCCCACATTGTCACCCTCTCCAACCTTAAACTGCCCCTGCTCCATCCTTCCACAGGCATATGGACAATGCACCCGTGAAACTGAGAACTGGACTCTGCCATGGACATTACTCCACCCCCACCCATCACCGTTTTACTATCATGTACCTATATGTAGCACTTAAAATAAATCACTTATTGCACTAACAATAACAGGAGTCTGCTTGTATGTACAAATATGTATTACACATAACAGTGAAATTATGTTCTGTTACATTGTGATAACAACATACCAATGACAATAAGCTGTAGTCCATGGGCAAACAAGGCTGAAGTCACGCAATTGGTCATTCAGCTCTGAAAAGGGAAGGGAAAGTCACAATTCAGTGAAAAGGAAATGGGGGGACACACAGAAAGTATAGACGCAGTAGGCCTGAAGTAAATGCGAAATGGCGTGGGTGATTCTTACCTGTGTGAAAATATTGTTGTATGACTGTATCCCTGTTGTCCGTGTCGTCCCCGTCGTCTTCCTCCTCTTCACTCTCCACAGGCTCCACAGCTGCTACAACACCACCATCTGGACCATCTTCCTGCAGAAAAGGCACCTGGCGTCGCAAAGCAAGATTGTGAAGCATACAGCAGGCCACGATGATATGACACACCTTCTTTGGTGAGTACATTAGGGATCCACCTGTCATATGCAGGCACCTAAACCTGGCCTTCAGGAGGCCGAAGGTCCTTTCTATGATCCTCCTAGTTCGCCCATGGGCCTCATTGTACCGTTCCTCTGCCCTGGTCCGGGGATTCCTCACTGGGGTCAGTAGCCATGACAGGTTGGGGTACCCAGAGTCACCTAATAACTACACACGGTGTCTCTGTAGCTGTTCCATCACATAAGGGATGCTGCTATTTTGCATAACATACGCATCATGCGCTGACCCAGGGAACTTGGCATTTACATGGGAGATGTACTGGTCAGCCACACAGACCACCTGGACATTCATCGAATGATAACTTTTTCTGTTTCTGTACACCTGCTCACTGTCTTTGGGGGGAACCAAAGCCACATGGGTCCCATCAATGGCACCAATGATGTTTGGGATATGTCCAAGGGCATAGAAATCACCCTTCACTGTAGCCAAATCATCCTCCACAGGGAAAACAATGTAGCTCCGCATGTATTTCATCAGGGCAGACAACACTCTGGACAAAACCTTAGAAAACATAGGCTGAGACATCCCTGATGACATGGCCACTGTTGTCTGAAAAGACCCACTTGCTAAAAAATGGAGTACTGACAGAACCTGCACCAGAGGGGGAATCCCTGTGGGTTGGCGGATGGGAGACATCAGGTCTGGCTCCAGCTGGGCACACAGTTCATGGATAGTGACTCTGTCAAGTCTGTATCGAAGTATAATATGCCGTTCTTCCATTGTCGACAGATCCACCAGCGGTCGGTACACGGGAGGATTCATCCTTCTCCTCGCAAGTCCCAGCGGACGGTGCCTAGGAAGGACAACATGGAGTACAGAGTCAAGCAACCCACAGGTACGTTCCCACAGCTTGCACAGTAAATGAATCGCAATGCAGTGAAAGGCGTGTATGAGTGGCAATGCACGGCCTAGGCCTGTGTGACGCAGTAGAAATTAAGCCATGTGGGCCTTTGAAATGGCGGCTGGCTGACCTGTGAAGTATGACAATGGGATGTGAGGTCAATGCGCTGGCGTGGCACACCGTGGCGGTAGGCGGTCGAAGACCGCGGTGCGAAGCCGCATTGGTTAACATTGCACCCTATGGGTTTCAGGAGCCAATGACGATGTGCGCCGGCGGTCGCGGTACGCACCGCCGCGGTACGCACCGCCGCGGGCGTGACCGCCATTTTCTATCTGATAATCACTCGAGACCTGATCATCCACAGGAGAGGACCTATACTGCAAGTGCTGCTGTGACCTCGGTCTGGGAGATACTATGGCTGCTGCGACTGGGGAAAGGGCCCCTGCCTTCACTTCAGAAGAGTTGGAGAAACTTGTTGATGGGGTCCTCCCCCAGTATGCGCTACTCTACGGCCCTCCAGACCAACAGGTAAGTACACTGGGTGCACGTTGAATGGGCTATGCCTGTGTTGAGTGGGGTGGATGTAAGATGGTGGGGAGGGGAGCGAATGAGGAGTGCAACGCACGACAGATGAGAACATGTGCCACATGGCAAGGTTGGGGAGGGGGGGCCACTCACATCTGCCATGCAGAAAAGTGATGATATTTCCTTTCCCACCCTGTACATGTCAAATAGGTCAGCGCCCATCAGAAGGTCGACATTTGGCGTGCCATCGCCAAGGACGTCCGGGCCCTGGGGGTCCACAACAGACAGGGCACCCACTGCCGAAAGAGGTGGGAGGACATCCGCCGCAGGACCAGGAAGACCGCCGAGTCACTGCTGGGGATGGCCTCCCAGCGTAGGAGGGGTGCCAGTCGTACCTTGACCCTCCCTGATGTCCCGGATCCTGGCTGTGGCCTACCCCGATTTGGATGGGCCCGTGAGGACATCACAGCAGACACAAGGGGGTGAGTATCAGCACATTCTGCTATCTTTGCGCGCAGTGGAGGTGTCTGGGTTGGGGAGGAGGGCTGTGGGTAACTCTAGGCCAGGGCGCATTCTGTAGGCTAGTCCCCTCCGTTAGGCATGGCCCTGTGCCCCCACCCCCCTCCTCTGTAGGGTGCCAAGTACAGCTATCCATGGTCCTGCATCACCCATGTGTGCATATGTTGTCCATAGACCTGTAGGCCTAGTCACAAATACTGAGTAGTGTACCCCGATTGCGCGGCGTAGTGCAGGGGGCTTCTGTGTCTGTCCTCTCCGACAATGGTGTTGCCAATGCATGCACTCAACCTGTCTTTATTTCTCCCCCCACCCATTTTCTTTTTCTTCCTGTGCATGCGTGCATTAGCATCATCAGGCGGAGGAGAATTGGCATCGGAGCACGAGGGAGCTGCAACTCACATGGCCCCGGAGGGCCATGCTACAGACACCGAGTACACCAGTGATACGGAGGGCGAGGGGAGCTCGTGGAGACGTCAGCGACACCGACACGTCCTTGGAAGGGAGCTCCCTTGCGGTGGTGGCAACATCCGTGCCCACCGCCACAACAGGTACAGCCGCCACCCAGCGCACCAGCCCCGCCCTCCCAGCAGCCCCTCAGCCTACGCTCCGTGCCCGCTCGCCCAGGAAGGCGGGCATCTCATTCGCCCCAGGCACCTCAGGCCCTGCCCCAGTTACCCCTGCTGCCCTCAGTGAGGAGGTCATTGACCTCCTCAGGACCATCATTGTTGGGCAGTCTACCCTTTTGAATGCCACCCAGGGTGTAGAAAGGGAGGTGCATCGGAGCAATGCATACCTGGAGGGCATTCATTCAGGTCAGGCTGCCCATCAGCGATCGTTCAACGCTCTGGCCTCAGCACTGACGGCAGCCATTGTCCCTGTTTCCAGCCTCCCTCTTCTAACTGCCTCCACCCAGTCCCAGTCTCCTGTTCCTCTGCCTATCCCATCCACACCATCAGACCAGCCTGCACACACCTCAACACCCAAGGGCAGCTCATCCAGACATAAGCACCACAGATCCCACAAGCATTCACCCAAACAACATCCAGATGCAGACATGCCAACAGTCACTACCACCTCTGTGTCCCCCACCTCCTCGTCTCCCTCCTCCCTCCCTGTGACGTCTCCACTCACACCTGCATGCACACCACCATCAGCCAGTACTTCCATCACCAGCACACCCTCCAGTACAGTCCGCACACGTGCAGTCACCACCCCCAGTGCCATTTACACATCCCCTGTGTCCTCTCCCAGTGTGTCTGTCACCCCCTCTTCCAAACCACACAAACGCAGGCAGCCACCCACCCAACAGCCATCCACCTCACGACAGCCTCCAGCACAAGCACCTGCACCCAAAGACAGCACACTTGACTCTCCTACAATCACCTCCTCTTCCTCCACTCCCATACCCACTACACCTACCCGTCCCTGTTTTTCCAAAATGCTTTCCTTTCCAACCTTGACCTCTTTCCAACCACTAACCCACCCCCTCCATCTGGTAAGAGTCCTAAGAGCACCTCAGCCACCACCAGCCCTGCATCAAGTATGACCATTGTGCATGGGTATTGGAGTCCACCTTTTACTGGGGCAGGAACATCGGACAGCAGCAAGGGGACAGCCAGCCCACCCCCTGGGAAGAGAACCAGAAAATATAAGTTCCGGCGCGAGAAGGCTGAGACGGTTGCCACCAAGGACCGTAGCCTTGGCCCGTCACCTGTCACAACATCAAAGGGAGGCAAGGGCCAGAGAGCTTCATCGAAGGAGGGCAAGGGCAGCAGGGCGGAGAAGTCAGCCAGCAGGCGAGCGGAACAGGAGGGCCCCACCAGCCCCATACCGGGTGTGACGGACGACACCCACGGGCCCAAGACTCCATTACAGGAGGGGCCAGCACCCGCAAGGTCGGAGGGCGACTAAGCGGAGAGTCTTGGTCAGGTCTGGCTCCCTAGATAGACAGGACAGGCACCGCTGAACAGGGCCCCGCCGTGAAAGGACACCGCTGAACAGGGCCCCGCCGTGAAAGGACACCGCTGAACAGGGCCCGCCGTGAAAGGACACCGCTGAACAGGGCCCGCCGTGAAAGGACACCGCTGAACAGGGCCCCGCCGTGAAAGGACACCGCTGAACCGGGCCCGCCGTGAAAGGACACCGCTGAACAGGGCCGCGCCGTGAAAGGACACAGCTGAACAGGGCCCCGCCGTGAAAGGACACCGCTGAACAGGGCCCGACGTGAAAGGACACCGCTGAACAGGGCCCGCCGTGAAAGGACACCGCTGAACAGGGCCCGCCGTGAAAGGACACCGCTGAACAGGGCCCGCCGTGAAAGGACACCGCTGAACAGGGCCCGCCGTCTCAAGCACCGCTCCGCTGGGCCCTTCCTGTCAAGCACCGCTCCGCTGGGCCCTTCCTGACATGCACCTCTCCGCTGGGCCCTTCCTGTCAAGCACTGCTCCTCTGGGCCCCGCCGTCTCAAGCACCGCTCCGCTGGGCCCTTCATCTCAAGCACCGCTCCGCTGGGCCTTTCCTGTCAAGCACCGCTCCGCTGGGCCCCGCCATCTCAAGCACCGCTCCGCTGGGCCCTTCATCTCAAGCACCGCTCCGCTGGGCCCCGCCGTCTCAAGCACCGCTCCGCTGGGCCCTTCCTGTCAAGCACCGCTCCGCTGGGCCCCGCCGTCTCAAGCACCGCTCCGCTGGGCCCTTCCTGTCAAGCACCGCTCCGCTGGGCCCTGCCGTCTCAAGCACCGCTCCGCTGGGCCCTTCCTGTCAAGCACCGCTCCGCTGGGCCCCGCCGTCTCAAGCACCGCTCCGCTGGGCCCTTCATCTCAAGCACCGGTCCGCTGGGCCCTTCCTGTCAAGCACCGCTCCGCTGGGCCCCGCCGTCTCAAGCACCGCTCCACTGGGCCCTTCCTGTCAAGCACCGCTCCGCTGGGCCCCGCCGTCTCAAGCACCGCTCCGCTGGGCCCTTCATCTCAAGCACTGCTCCGCTGGGCCCCGCCGTCTCAAGCACCACTGCGCTGGGCCCCGCCGTCTCAAGCACCGCTCCGCTGGGCCCTTCATCTCAAGCACCGCTCCGCTGGGCCCCGCCGTCTCAAGCACCGCTCCGCTGGGCCCTTCCTGTCAAGCACCGCTCCGCTGGGCCCTTCCTGTCAAGCACCGCTCCGCTGGGCCCCGCCGTCTCAAGCACCGCTCCGCTGGGCCCCGCCGTCTCAAGCACCGCTCCGCTGGGCCCTTCCTGTCAAGCACCGCTCCGCTGGACCCAGCCGTCTCAAGCACCGCTCCGCTGGGCCCTTCATCTCAAGCACCGCTCCGCTGGGCCCTTCCTGTCAAGCACCGCTCCGCTGGGCCCCGCCGTCTCAAGCACTGCTCCGCTGGGCCCTTCCTGTCAAGCACCGCTCCACTGGGTCCTTCCTGACATGCACCGCTCCGCTGGGCCCTTCCTGTCAAGCACCGCTCCGCTGGGCCCTGCCGTCTCAAGCACCGCTCCGCTGGGCCCTTCATCTCAAGCACCGCTCCGCTGGGCCCTTCCTGTCAAGCACCGCTCCGCTGGGCCCCGCCATCTCAAGCACCGCTCCGCTGGGCCCTTCATCTCAAGCACCGCTCCGCTGGGCCCTTCCTGTCAAGAACCGCTCCGCTGGGCCCCGCCGTCTCAAGCAAAGCTCCGCTGGGCCCTTCATCTCAAGCACCGCTCCGCTGGGCCCCGCCGTCTCAAGCACCGCTGGCCCATTGACAGTGCTGGTTCTGTGTCGAGCTGGTGTTCACGCAGCACTCTGGGCACCATGCCTCATCCAATACCAGTGGAGTCGGTTATCCATCTGATGGACTGTGGCTTTGCACTCCCCAGGATGGCACAGTGGGCAACCCTCCCACTGTAGAGACTTGAGAGACTGGGGCTTTGCACTCCCCAGGATGGCACAGTGGGCAACCCACCCACTGTAGTGACTTGAGAGACTGTGGCTTTGCACTCCCCAGGATGGCACAGTGGGCAACCCTCCCACTGTAGAGACTTGAGAGACTGTGGCTTTGCACTCCCCAGGATGGCACAGTGGGCAACCCTCCCACTGTAGAGACTTGTGAGACTGTGGCTTTGCACTCCCCAGGATGGTACGGTGGGCATGGAGGCCCCTCGTGGATCTGGCGTCGTGGACTCCTGTGGCTGAGGTGCCCCCCCTTCCCTTCCCCCTGAGGTGCCTGTAGTTTTATCATCTGATGCCCCTGCAGTGTTCTCTCCGATGGTATCCGGTCTCCTGTGTGGGCTTTGCCCATGTGTTAGTACACATTGGCCCACGGACAATGGAAATTTAACTGACTTATTGCCTATGTTTATAGGTTTCGCAATATTCATTCTTTATTTTTTATATTTCATATTGCTATTTTACCATGACTTCAATGAACCTATTTTATACATAAATTTTGCATCTCAATTTAATTATGTCTTTGCATTTTTCCGGGGGGTTTGGGTGGTGTCACTGTGACTTGTTGCTCTGCATTGGTGTGTAGATAGTTGGGGGGGGGGTGGGGGTGGGTGTGTCGCATATGTGTGTGCCCGTAACCTTTCCTCCTCCCCCCTCCTCCTGTGTCGTAGGTGCAGTACTCACCGTTGTCGTCTGCACCGGCGTTCGTACTCGTGGTAGATGAGCAGGTAGACAATAGCTGGTAGGATGTTTAATTCGGGTTCCATGCTGTCCTCCTTCCTCGTGGAGTGTATAGAGGTGAGCGTTTTCCCGTTCGTAGTCTGTTTCCGCCATGTTTTTATCGGCGGGGCTCCCGCCCCGGAAAAGGTGGCGGATTGGTGAGTTGTGATAGGGTGGGCAGTACATTGTCTGCCGCCTGCCTGTTGGCGGTGACCGCCGCGCTGTTTGTCTGTCCCGCCGGGGCGGTCGGAGTGTTAAAGTGGCGGGCTGTGTTGGCGGTTCCCGCCAGGGTCAGAATTGCATTTTTTTGACCGCCTGCCTGTTGGCGGGTTGGCCGCCGCTTTATCACCGACCGCCAGGGTTGGAATCACCCCCTATGTGTTGCCTGCATGCCTGTAGGTCTGTTAATATTTGTGCATGGATTTTCATCTGTAAATGTCAGTGCACAGTGTCTGTATGTTTTGGCCTATGTGCATAGGTGCCCATGTGTCTGTAGGTTTATGTGCAAGGGCTGCAGATCGTTTATTGGCCTATGTGTATAAGTCCTTGAATGCCTTCTTTTATTTGTAATGTATATGCCGGTGTGCTTGTACACTTGTTTTAGTGTGCCTTTCTTATACAAAATCCATTGGCTTTGTCTATTCATCCTCATACTTTTCGTCCAGAACGAGAGACAACATTCTAAATGTTGCCTGACCAAGATTGCAAATGGAGTACGAACAAAATAACCCATTTCCATTTTAATACATATATTACAATCCCTGCTTTGCTACGAATATTTTTTTTCTAGCTTATGCATAAAGAATTTTCAATTCTATTAAGGACACAGAGGCGAGGATTATTCTATCTCTTTCTTTACTGTATAAAAACAGCAGCCAATCAAATAACTTAAAAAAAAAATTACACATCGCATGATGCTCTTCCATCAAGTATCACATGCTCCAATCACTGCACATGACCTTTGTCCATATTAAACATGACCCCCCACGTCATATCCTCTTTCTTGGACCAGACAGATAACCTTGAAACTTCTGAAACGAAACGCCCTTCCGAAATGTATAAACAAAACTTTTCCAGGACGATCCCAACATGACCGGACTTCATAGGAAACTGGATGTCGAGACAACCTTCTAATGGCTGAAGAAGAAGAAAGTGTTCCTCGATATCCACCAAAACAGGCAATCAGGCATTCTTCTGATCTGAACCTAAAAGAATAATGATGAAAGGTAATACCTCATAGTGCTGACATAGTCAGTAAAATATATCAAACTTATTCAATAACCCAGGGCGGGCATAATAGTAATACAAAATCTGACACAAGTATGCATTTATATACACGTATAACATCATAATACGCTTAAGGGAGAGATAATTCTCACCTCCGTGTCCTTAATAGAATTGAAAATTCTTGACGTTATTCTATGTCAGGACCGGAGGCTCCGACTATGCTCGTTTAAAGCTGATTAATTACAACAGATGCAACATCTACCACAGGTTTATGGTAAAAACTTTTAAATGTAACCTCAGAAGACCAGTCTTCTGCCTTCATAATATCTTCCAGTCTAGAACCTAAAGCATAAGATTTCGAGGCCATGGCTCCTCTAACAGAATGAGCTCCAAAATGACTAGTATCTATACCTGCTTCACTCATTAACCATTTTATCCATCTTGATAGAGTGGCTGAGGGAACTGGCTCAAAAGGTTTCCGCAAATAAATTAGCAATTGCCCATTAGCATACTGCCTAAATTCCTCTGTAACCACCTCATAATCTTTTAGACATTGCACAACACAGAGTTTAGGATTATCTGAATACATAGGATAGGTTACTGACCTGCAATTAGTTTTAGTCCTTCTGGTAATGTTAAAAGTAACACCATTAGGGGAGTAAACTCTACCCGATAAATCCAAAGCCTTGACATCAGAAACCCTCTTACAAGAAATTAAACATAATAACATAGTTAATTTGGCCGAGATCTGTTTATGAGAAAGATATTTGTTACTAGGCAAGGAAATTAGAAATTTTAACACAATGTTCACATCCCATAAGACCGAATACTTAGGCTGAGGAGGCTTGGAAAGATGAATACTTCTCAATAATTTACAAATTATGGGATTTTCACCCACTGGTTTGCCATCAATATGTCCATGACCAGCAGAAATGGCTGATCTGAAATTATTAATAGATCTATATGCCAGACTCGAAGAGGCCAATTCAGCAAGAAAGTTAACAATCACTTCAATACCTGCCTCCATGGGATTACTACCCCTTCTGTTGCACCAACTATTCCATCTGCGCCATGCTGAAGAATATCTTTTGTGGGTGCCAGGGGCCCAAGCTTGTTTGATAAATTCTGCAGCTTGCTGCGAAAGGCCTGGGGTTTTCCATCTTGCCCCGAAACCTTCCATACCATCAGTGTCAATTTCCCTGCTAAAATCAGTAGATGTTGAAGGCCTTTTGGATTCAATAAAAGATTCAGATGAGGAGAAATAATTAGCAGGAGAGCACAAGCTAACTGAAGAGCAATTGGGAACCAGGGTTGTGACCTCCAAAATGGTGTCACCAGAATCAGGTCTGACTTCTGTCTCCGAACTTGCAACAGTACCCTGGGGATGAGCAGAAAAGGAGGGAAAGAATACCCCTGAAAGGGGAACCAGACTTGCAGGAAAGCATCTGCCGCTAGAACCAGAGGGTCTGGGTGCCAACTGAAGAATTTCGGAATCTGGACATTCAGCTGAGACGCAAAAAGATTCACCTCGCAAGGACCCCAATCCTTGACTATCTGTTGAAAAATCAACTGATCCAATTTCCAATTGCTGGGATCCATCAAGTACCTGGTGTTCCAGTCTGCAATAGTGTTCTGGACTCCCGGAAGGTACTCTGCCATCACAATTAGTCATGGTTCAAGCAATATTGCCAGAACTCCTTGGAAATCTCTGCTAGAATCCTGGACTTCGTTCCCCCTAGCTTGTTGACATATCGGACTGCTGAAATGTTTTCCATTCTCAAAAGAATGCAACAATCTGTATTCAGAAGGGGAAGGCTCTTTATAGCAAAAGACCCTGCTAGGAGTTCCAAACAATTGATATGCAGGTTTTGTTCCATCTGAGACCAACAGCCTCCGGTCACTAGGGACCCGCAGCGTGCCCCCCATCCCCACTGACTGGCATCTGATTCTATCACTACTTCTGGGTGCGACCCAAAGATGGCTCTGCCATTCCAGGCTTCCTTGTGCTGAAGCCACCAATGAATCTCCTCCTTGACTTCTGAGGTTAATGGAATCAATTCCGAATAGCTCAGACCCTGACGTAGATGTCTGATCTTCAACCTCTGTAGAGCACGGTAGTGCAGGGGGGCTGGAAAGATTGCCTGAATAGATGAGGCCAATAGACCCACTATTCTGGAAATGTTCATCAAGGAGATGGCCGGGCTGGCTAAGGCTGATCTCAATTCCCTCTTGATATTGCGAATCTTTAACGAGGGAAGGATCAACTGAGAGAGAACTGAGTCTATCTTGAAACCCAAGAACTCTATCACTTGAGTTGGATTCAAGAACAACTTCTGCACATTGATCAAAAAACCTAAATCCTGTAACAGACTGATTGTCCAATTCAACTGTATCTGAAGAGAACCGGGTTCCTGCACCATCAATAAGATGTCATCCAAATAAATGATCAAACGTACACCCTTGGTCCTCAAACACTCCACCACTGGTCTCAGCAATTTTTTTTAAACACCATGGTGCTAATGACAGGCCGAATGGTAGGGCTTTGAATTCTAGACAATGGCCCTTCCAAAGAAACTGAAGGAATCTCCTGTGAGGGGGAAATACCGGAATCGATAAGTACGCATCCTTTAGGTCTAGGCGGACCATCCAGTCTCATTCTAATAGAATATCCCTCAACATGTGTACCCCTTCCATCTTGAAGTGTCTGTACACGATCCAAGAATTGAAATATTTTAGATTTAATACCAGTCGATGACCTCCACCCTTCTTGTCTACCACAAAAAATGGGATTGCAAAACCCTGAGGGGTGGGGACTTGAAAATTCTACAGCTCCTTTGTTTATTAACGCCTGAACTGGAGGTGAAAGTTGGATTGGAGTACTGACAAACTCCAGATGAAAGTCTGTGAATGTCTGAAGAATTCAGGGATCCCCTGAGAACTTTCTCCAGTTGTCCAAATACAGACCCACTTTGCCCCCAAGAATAACTTATGAATGGGAAATAATGTTTACCTGTATAGGCAGCTTCCTGGATTGCTCCTTGCTGACCCCTGCGATGTCCTCTGCGGAATCTGGGTCTACCACCTCTGGAGCGAGTGGGATAGAATGTAGAGTCGGATTGTTCTCCGTACCAATTACCACGTCCTCTAGGATAGTAGTTCTGGGGACTAGAAAAGGATCCACAGGCGGGCATTTGTCCACCAAAACAACCGGCCCTGACAAAAAGGCCTCTTTTGAAGACTTTTTTAAGAGACAGTTGTGCTTTATCCAATGAAGAAAAAGTGGAGCAGAATTTGGCTAGTTCTTTGATGAATGAGGAGCCAAAAAGAAAACCTTCTGCTGCTGGACCTGCTTCAGAAGAAGCTAAGGGCCAGATGTATCAAAATATTTTGCACTCGCAAACGGCAAAATCGGCCGTTTGCGAGTGCAAAATCGTGGTCTGCAATGCATCAGAGGCATTCGCAGACCACAAAATAGAAATCGCAAAAATTCCGATTTTTTGCGTTGCGACATGGATTTTGCGAATTGCAATTTGCGATTCGCAAAATCCAGGTCGCAAGGCAATTCTGCAAAAAAACGCAAATTGCGATTTTTTGCATAATGGTATTTTGCACATGCAAAATACCATTGTCTGCAACCAGGTGGTAACCTGGTGCAAAATTAAAAAATGCAGTAAAACTGCATTTTTTAATTTAATATGTAAAGCACACATGCCCTTTTGGCATGTGTGTACTTTACTTGGTAAAAAAAAAAAAAAATGGGGTGCAGGAGAGGGGGCCTTAGGCCCCCAGCACCCTGCCTTTTTGCATTTCCCAAATTGTGATTTCTAGTTCAATTTGCGATTCGGTAATTCAGTAATTGCATTTGCGATTTTTAAGAAATCGCAATTACCGAATCGCAAATGGGATACATGGCCCTTTGCGAGTCGGTAATTGCGATTTCTTAAAAATCGCAATGGGCCAGAATCATACATCTGGCCCTAAATCCACTAATTTAGGGTCAATTCGCACAAGAACAGATTTCCTGCGTTCCACAGAAATAGTGCAATTGGTGTTACCCAGATGACAAACGGCTCTTTGAGCCCATCCCATCAGAACTTCAGTGTCTACTGGAGTGCCAGACTCTTTAGCAAGAACGGCCATGTCCAAAATTTTAGTTAGAGGACCAGTTAAATCTAGAAGCTTGTCTTGGCACAGACGCCAAGATTTATCCACACCTTTTTTAGGATCCTTTCCAAACTTTTTCATAAAGGTCACCATAGTAGGATCAATTTCCGGAGTGTCCAAAACTTTGTTATCCAAGTCTGGTCTAGGACATTCTGCTCCCAGCCGAGAGGGAACCTCTTTATCAAGTCCACGTCTCAGATTAGCATGGATATACTGAGCTACCTCCTCTGACAGAAGCCTATTAGAAGATCTAGGGTGAATTATTTCAGAAGGGTCGAAGTCCAAAACCTGAGAAGTAGAGGGTTGTTTCTTTGACTTTTTACTAGGACCAGGATTGCTAGAATTATCAGAGTTACTGTCTGAAGAACTCTTATCTGAAGAGGATGGAGAAGTATCTCTAGTACTATAACTATGTTCCGCCACTCGTTTCTTGCGGAGTTTCTCGAAAATATCAGCATGCAAATCCCCAGCCGGGGCATCAGAACCTTCAAGATTCTTGGATTTGATCTTAGATTTAGTCTTTGCCTTAGGCTTCTCCCCTTCGGGTAAAGATGAGGTTTGACTAGTCAACCAGCCCCGTGACTGAGCGTATTCAAAAAGTTGACCTGAAAAGGGTCCTAACGCTCTCACTATGGCATCATTAACGGACTGTTGAACCCTTGAGTCCAATGCTTCAACTAAATTAACCTCTAACTGGTTGTTAGAATCATCAGGATAATATCCTGCATCTTGCTCATTCCATTGAGCCATATCAAGAGGGTACATTTCTTTAGCAGTACCTGGGCAGAAATATAAAATTCTAGGGGGAGTGCAAAAACCCCTTGCAGGCACTAAATTCTGTGAGGCCCAATAAGATGTGGAGGGAGCTACATGCAATAGCACTCTAGGCAATGCCTTAATTAATTTTACAGCCCTAACGTTAAAACATTGGGCGTCAGGGAATTATAATATATTTTTTTACTAAGAGGCAACCAGTTTCCTAAACACACCACTGAAATCACAAGCCGATCTCCAACAATACATGAGAGGAAAGATCGGCTCGTGAAAACTGACACGCACGAAACCTGTCATGCCACAAATATAAAGAAGACTGAGCACGCGAGGCACGTGTAACTCCCGCTCCCGCTCCACATTAAGCAAAGAAAATAAGGGCACCGATATCGGCAAGAAGCCGAACGTTAATATAAATATAAAGGCTAGCGAGCGGAATCGTGTCGCTACAAGCCTACACAAAATTAATCACAATAAACATTCAGGCCCAAATGTATACTTTTTTAACGCCACATTTGCGTCATTTTTTGATGTAAAAACAGGGCAAACTTGCAAAATACAATTGTATTTTGTAAGTTTGCGCCGTTTTTTGCGTCAAAAAGTGCCACAAATGCGTCGCTAAAAAAGTATAAATATGAGCCTCAATACTTTAACATACACAGAGAGAAAAAGAAAATACACGTATCTGCAGCAAAGCAGCAAAGAAAGAGGATATGACGTTGGGGGGTCATGTTTAATATGGACAAAGGTCATGTGCAGTGATTGGAGCATGTGATACTTGATGGACAGCATCATGGGATGTGTAGTTTTTTGTTTGAAGTTATTTGATTGGCTGCTATTTTTATACAGTAAAGAAAGAGATAGCATAATCGGAGCCTCCGGTCCTGACATAGGTGGTCATTACAACCCTGGCGGACGGTGTTAAAGCTGCGGAAATACCGCAAACAGGCCGGCGGACAAAAAAAGGGAATTACGACCCTGGCGGAAACCGCCAACTAAGACAGCCACTTTAACACATCGCCCGCCACGGCGGTACAGACAAACAGCGCGGCGGTCACCGCCAACAGACAGGCGGAGGACAATGTACCGCCCACACTATCACAACACACCAATCCGCCACCTTTTCCGGGGCGGATTCACTGTGGATAAAAACACGGCGGAAACAGCTTGTGCTATGGGAAAACGCTCACCTCAACACATCCCACGAGGAACGAGGACACCATGGAGCCGGAACTACAAATACTCCCTGCTCTTGCATTCCTGCTCATCTACAACCAACAGCGATGTAGGCGCAGAACATACCGGTGAGTACAGCACCTATGACACGGGGGAGGGGGGAGGCAAAAGTTACGGGGACACCCACCAAACACCCCCACCCTCGCATATTACAACATACACACCAATGCATTCACAAAAATCACAAGAACAACCCACAATCCCCCCGAAAGAATGCAAAGACAATGCGAAATTCGGTCAAACATTATAATGTGCCAATATACATGTCATACAAAAATATACAGATATATATATCACAAAATATGTCAAAAATAAATGTACAATACAAGAAGTAGTGCAGAGATGTACACAACAATGTCCGTGCACCAACAGTCCAAAAGTGCATGGGCGAGGCCCACAATAGATACCTGACCAAAATCCGAGAGAACACTGCCGGGGCATCAGATAGAAACAATACAGGCACCTCAGGGGGAAGGGAAGGGGGGGCACCTCAGCCCATGAATGCAAAACCAGATCCACGACGGGGCTCCATGCCCATTGATGTATCCTGGGGAGTGCAAAGCCACAGTCTCTCAAGTCACTTCAGTGGGTGGGTTGCCCACTGTGCCATCCTGGGGAGTGCAAAGCCACAGTCTCTCAACTCTCTACAGTGGGTGGGTTACCCACTGTTACATCCTGGGGAGTGAAAAACCACAGTCTCTCAAGTCTCTACAATGGGTGGCTTGCCCACTGTGCCATCCTGGGGAGTGCAAAGACACATCTTCGCTAGTAGATGCAGTTATCTACTGGTACTGGGTTGGACTGGTGCCCAGACTGGATGAGTCTCCCTGTGAAGGTACATGTCCTGTCACAGTCCCAGCTGCACATGGGAGAACGATGCCTGATGTGCCGGACTATTCATACCCACACGGTCTTTGCCCTGTTCAGCGGTGCTTTGCCATGGCGGTCTTTGCCCTGTTCAGCGGTCTTCACCATGGCGGTCTTGGCCCTGTTCAGCGGTCTTCACCATGGCGGTCTTGGCCTTGTTCAGCAGTGCTTTGCCATGGCCGGCTATGGACTGGTCAGCGGTGCTTTGCCATGGCAGTCTTGGCCCTGTTCAGCGGTCTTCACCATGGCGGTCTTGGCCCTGTTCAGCGGTCTTCACCATGGCGGTCTTGGCCCTGTTCAGCGGTCTTCACCATGGCGGTCTTGGCCTTGTTCAGCGGTGCTTTGCCATGGCTGGCTATGGACTGTTCAGCGGTGCTTTGCCATGGCAGTCTTGGCCCTGTTCAGTGGTCTTCACCATGGCGGACTTTGCCCTGTTCAGCGGTCTTCACCATGGCGGTCTTGGCCCTGTTCAGCGGTCTTCACCATGGCGGTCTTGGCCTTGTTCAGCGGTGCTTTGCCATGGCTGGCTATGGACTGTTCAGCTGTGCTTTGCCATGGCAGTCTTGGCCCTGTTCAGTGGTCTTCACCATGGCGGTCTTGGCCTTGTTCAGCGGTGCTTTGCCATGGCTGGCTATGGACTGTTCAGCGGTGCTTTGCTATGGCAGTCTTGGCCCTGTTCAGCGGTCTTCACCATGGCGGTCTTTGCCCTGTTCAGCGGTCTTCACCATGGCGGTCTTGGCCCTGTTCAGCGGTCTTCACCATGGCGGTCTTGGCCTTGTTCAGCGGTGCTTTGCCATGGCTGGCTATGGACTGTTCAGCGGTGCTTTGCCATGGCAGTCTTGGCCCTGTTCAGTGGTCTTCACCATGGCGGACTTTGCCCTGTTCAGCGGTCTTCACCATGGCGGTCTTGGCCCTGTTTAGCGGTCTTCACCATGGCGGTCTTGGCCTTGTTCAGCGGTGCTTTGCCATGGCTGGCTATGGACTGTTCAGCTGTGCTTTGCCATGGCAGTCTTGGCCCTGTTCAGTGGTCTTCACCATGGCGGTCTTGGCCTTGTTCAGCGGTGCTTTGCCATGGCTGCCTATGGACTGTTCAGCGGTGCTTTGCCATGGCAGTCTTGGCCCTGATCAGCGGTCTTCACCATGGTGGTCTTTGCCCTGTTCAGCGGTGCTTTGCCATGGCGGTTCTGGTACGGATATTGGTGTGTGGCATTACGATCTCCACAATGGACATTGGTGTGTGGCATGACAATCTCCACACTGGACATTGGTGTGTGGCATAACGAACTGCACACTGGACATTGGTGTGTGGCATAACGAACTGCACATTGGACATTGGTGTGTGGCATGACGATCTCCACACTGGACATTGGTGTGTGGCATGACGATCTCCACACTGGACATTGGTGTGTGGCATGACAAACTCCAAACTGGACGTTGGTGTGTGGCTTGACTTTCCATCATTGCCCAGCGGGGCTGTGGGATTCTGGACCCTCCTGGGCTGTGACTCCGGCGGTGGTCTCCTGACCAGTTACGATACTTGAGCCCTTCTGGGCTGTGACTCCAGCGGTGGTCTCCTGACCAGTTACGATACTTGAGCCCTCCTGGGCTGTGACTCAGGCGGTGGTCTCCTGACCAGTTCCGATACTTGAGCCAGTAACGACGGTGCTGGTGGTTGTGTCTGGACCGCCGGAAATGATGGCGCACTTCTCCGCCGTGACACTCACAACAGGTTGGGGAGACTTCCTCGGGACCCTCCCCACCTTCTCTTGAGTTACAGATGACTCACCAATCGCCTTGGATCCCATTTCACTGTTTGTCCCACCAGGAGTCTTGACACGGTCCCGTCGTCCACTCTCCAATTTCAGAGCCTTTACAGGGGGTGGGCTGACAGTGCCTTGGCTCCGGGTCCTACTGCCTGCCCTGGTGGACGGGGCACTCCAAAAACCTGGTACACGCACCACTGGTACTGGAGGCTTTTTGGCTGAGGCGCTACGACGGGACTGATGAATTGGAGGGGGGGTGGGGGCAAAAAGGTCAATTTGACATAGGGACAGTTTCTGACGGACACTGGGATGGGTAGTTGGAGGGGGTCTGGGAGTGGAGGAAGAGGAGGTGGTTGTAGGAGGTGTCACTTTAGCTGTTTTGGGTGCAGGTGCAGGTACTGGAGGCTGTCGTGAGGTGGATGGATGTTGTGTGAGTGATTGCCGGCGTTTGTGTACTTTGGGAGGGGGCGTCACAGACACACTGGGAGAGGACACAGGGGACGTGGAAATGGCAGTGGAGGTGGTGAGTGCAGGTGAGCGGATTGTGGTGCTGGGTGTCCTGGTGCAAGTCCTAGTGCCTGTAGATGTGGTGCATGCAGGTGTGTGTGTAGACGAGACTAGGAGGGAGGAGGGAGAAGAGGAGGAGGGGGACACAGTGGAGACAGTGGATGTTGCTGTGTCTGTATGGGTCTGATGCTTGTGTGAGTGCCTGTGGTGTGTGTGGTGCCTACGTTTGCTTGAGCTACTTGTGTGTGTTGACTTGTGTGCATGCTGGTCTGTAGGTGTGCTTGGGATGGACTGGGGTACAGGGATTGGGTCTGGGTGGAGGAAGTTGGAGGGGGGAGGCTGGACACAGGGACAATGGCTGCCATCAGTGCTGAGGCCAGAGATTGCAGGGTTCGCTGAAGGACAGCCTGACCAGAATGAATGCCTTCTAGGAATGCATTACCGTGTTGCAACTCTCGTTCTACACCCTGGATGGCATTCACAATGGTAGACTGCCCAACAGTGAGTGAGCTGAGGAGGTCAATGGCCTCCTCACTGAGGGCAGCTGGGGTGACTGGGGCAGGGCCTGAGGTGCCTGGGGCGAAGGTGATGCCCACCCTCCTGGGTGAGCGGGCACGTGGCGAACGCTGAGGGGCTGCTGGGAGGGCGGTGATGGTAGGGGAGGTGGCGCCTGTACCTGTAGAAGTGGGGCGCACAGATGGTGCCGCCACCACAGGGGAGCTCCCATCGGCGGACGAGTCCGTGTCGCTGTTTGGTGATCCTGTGGCCGACGTGAAGCTCCCCTTGCCCTCCGTCCCACTGGTGAATTCAGAGTCTGTGGTGTGGCCCTCCATGGCCATGTGGGATGCAGCTCCCTCGTGCTCCGGAGCCACGGTACCTCCGCCTGTTGATGCTGATGTACAGAAGGACAGGGAGAGCAGAAAAAGGGTGGAGACAGAAGAAAGAGAGTTTTAGTGCATGGCATACCGCTACCGTTGGCGGACAAGACAAACGCAGCAGCCCCCTGCATTACGCCGTGCTCCTGCCCTCTGCACATGCAATTTCTGGGATATGGCCTACATGGCAATGGTAGAAATCTGCCCACATGCATGGCAAAGGGGCAACTATACATCAATTTGCCTTTATGTTGAGTTGGGGTAGAGTGCCACATGGCCTACATAACGGAGGGGGCTTGCCTACCTAACTCGCTCTGGCCTAGGGACACCCACAGCCCACCACCCCCACCCAGACAGCTCCACTGCACCCAAAGTCCATAGGATGAGGTTGTACTCACCCCCTTGTGTCTGCTGTGATGTCCTTAAGCGCCCATCCAACTCCGGGTAGGCCACCGCCAGGATCCGGAACATCAGGGGGGTCATGGTGCGACGGGCACCCCTCCCACGTTGGGAGGCCATCCCCAGCTGAGCCTCCGCCGTCTTCTTGCTGCAGCGGCAAATGTCCTACCATCTCTTCCGGCAGTGGGTGCCCCGTCTCTGGTGGGCCCACAGGGTCCGGACTTCCTTGGCGATGACACGCCAAATGTCCCTCTTCTGGTGGGCGCTGACCTACATGACATGCACAAAGAAAGAGGAACAGTCATTACCTACAGCACCGTCGTTGTAATTGGCCCCCTCCCAACTCTAGCCCTGTGGCCCATTCATCCCCATGCATGACTGTTCTATGTACTCTGCCCCCTTCCCTCATCCACCCAAGCCTAGCCCATACAACGTGCTCCCTGTGTACTAACCTGTTAGTCTGGAGGACCGTAGAGTAGCGTGTACTGGGGGAGGACCCCATACACAAGTTTCTCCAACTCCTGTGCAGTGAAGGCAGGGGCCCTTTCCCCAGACGCAGCAGCCATCGTCGCTTCCAGACCGAGGTCACAGCAGCACTAGCAGTGTAGGTCCTCTCCTGTCGAAGGTCAGGTATCTAGTGATTGAACAGATAGAAAATGGTGGTGACGTCCGCGGCGGTGACATCCGCGGCGGTGCGCATCATCACTGCCAGCGCACCTGTTCATTGGCTCCTGGGACCCATAGGGTCCAATGTTAAACAATGCAGCATAGCACCGCGCTCTATGACCGCCTACCGCGACGGTGTCCAACGCCAGCGCAGTTCCCCCACAATTCCATTGTCCCAGTTTAGAGGTCAGGCAGCCGCCATTTCAGGGGCCCACATGGCTTCAATTACTACTGCGTCACACATACCGAGGCCTATACTCAAAACCTTTTCCGGATGGTTTAATTTTCTGGTGTAGTCTTGTGTGTGACTGTGGGTACATACCTGGAGAAGTGCTGACAGTTTCTTCGCTGTTGTCCTTCTTAGGCACCGTCAGTTGGGACATATTGGAAGATGGCGGAATCCGCCAGTGTACCGACCGCTGGTGGACCTGTTGACAATGGAAGAGCGACATGTCATCGTGACCTACCGGTTTGACCGTGCCACTATCCAGGAACTATGTACCCAGTTGGAGCCAGACCTGATGTCACCAATCCGCCATCCGACTGGAATCCCCCCTGACGTGCAGGTGCTGTCAGTGCTCCATTTCCTTGCAAGTGGCTCTTTTCAGACAACAGTGGCCATGGCATCAGGGATGTCCCAGCCTATGTTTTCCAATGTCTTTTCCAGAGTGTTGTCTGCCCTGCTGAAACAAGTAAGGAGATACATCATTTTCCGTGAGGTGGCGGATTTGCCTACAGTGAAAGGTGACTTCTATGCCCTTGGACATATCCCCAACGTCATAGGTGCCATTGATGGGACCCATGTAGCTCTGGTCCCCCCCCCGCAGGAATGAACAGGTGTACAGGAACAGGAAGAGTTATCATTCCATGAATGTCCAGATGGTCTGTTTAGCAGACCAGTACATCTCGCAGGTAAATGCAATGTTCCCTGGCTCAGTGCATGACGCCTACATCATGCGGAATAGCAGCATCCCTGATATGATGGGTGAACTCCAGAGGCACCGTGTATGGCTATTGGGGACTCTGGTGACCCCAACCTGTCCTGGCTACTGACCCCAGTGAGGAATCCCAGGACCAGGGCAGAGGAACGGTACAATGAGGCCCATGGGCTGACTAGGAGGGTGATCGAGCGGACCTTCGGCCTCCTGAAGGCCAGGTTTAGGTGCCTCCGTATGATAGGTGGGTCCCTATTCTACTCACTGAAGAAGGTGTGCGACATCATCATCGCCTGCTCCATGCTCCATAACTTGGCATTGCGACGCCAGGTGCCTTTTCTACAGGAGGATGATCCAGATGACGGTGTTGTTGCAGCGGTTGAGCCTGTGGAGCCTGTGGAGCCTGTGGACAGTGATGAGGATGAAGCTGATGAAGATGAAAACGACAACAGGGAGTCAGTCAGACAGCAATATTTTCAATGAGACACAGGTGAGTACAATTTCATGTTTCACATTATATCACATTTCACACGTCTACCTCTATCCTGTACCTACATTTCACTCCCTATTTGGTAACTGAGTTGTCCCCTTCCATTTCAGTTTCAGTAATGTAGTAACGTACGTGTCAACAGCTTGCACCCTTGAAAGGCTTGTGATGTGTGACATTGGTATGTTGACCTTCCAATGGGTAACCTTTTTTAACACTGTAATTGACAATACAAAGTTCACAATGATTGACTGACTCCAATATTATTGAGGTTTCAAGGGTGTTTATTGAAGTGCATAAAAATGTAGGGGGGTTGTGAAATGGGGAAAGGTCATGGGGGAAGAATGTCCATGGCAGAGTCCAGTCTATTAGTCTCACAGGTAAATTGCACATCTGGCCATTGGAAGTGGAGCTGGGGCAGTTCCAAGCTGGACAGGGTAACAAAGTGGGACAGTGGGGTGACAATCAGGGTGGTCTTATTTCCTGGCGGGGGTCTTGCCATCTTGCTCTTTCCTGTTCCTGGATCTCAGGGCCCGCTTTCGTGGTGGTTGTCTGTCTGCAGGGGGTGGGGTGCTGGTGTGTTGGTCCTGTGGTGCGGCGTCCTGCCTACTAGTGCCGCGGTGGTGGGCATTTCATCGTCCTGGCTAGTGTCAGGGGCCCCTTGGAGTGCCACGGTGTCCCTCAAGGTCTTTTGAATGTCCATCAGCACCCCTACGATGGTGGCCAGGGCAGAGCCGATGGTCCTGAGCTCCTCCCTGAATCCCAAATACTGCTCCTCCTGCAGACGCAGGGTCTCCTGCAACTTGTCCAGGACCGTTGCCATCGTCTCCTGGGAGTGGTGGTATGCTCCCATGATGGAGGATAGGGCCTCGTTGAGAGTAGGTTCCCTTGGCCTGTCCTCCCTCTGTCGCACAGCAGCCCTCCCAGTTCCCCTGTGTTCCTGTGCCTCCGTCCCCTGGACCGTTTGCCCACTACCACTGCCCCCAGGTCCCTGTCGTTGTTGGGGTGGTGGGTTAGCCTGGGTGCCCTGTAGTGGTGGACACACCGCTGATTGACCTGTCCTGGGTAGGGAGGTATGGGCCCGCTGGGTGGGTGCTGTGCTGGGGTTACCAGAGGGTGGCAGCTCGGTGTTGGGCTGTGGCTGGGCAAGGGGAACCGACTGTCCTGAGGCCCACGATGGTCCGGGCTGGTCATCAAGATCCAGTAGGGCAGAGCTGCTGTCGTCACTGTGGGCCTCTTCTGGGGGTGGAGTGGTATTGTCTGGACCCTCTGGTGTGGTGACGTTCCTTCGGGTTCCTGCGGGGATATAAGTACATGATTATTGCATGTGTGTGTTTCATGGTGTGCAATGGTTGGGTGTGTGTGAACCCCAGTGCAGGCATTCCTGTGTGGGGGCTTGTGTGGTGATGGTTGGGGGTGTTCTGAGTATGTGCAGTGGGCATGCTTTAGTGATGGGTGTCCATGCTTAGTTGTGTCATGCAGGTCTTGGGGTTGGGATGGGTGGTTGGTGTTATGGGCAGATTAGTGAGGAGTTAGGGTGATAGGGGAGGGTGTGAGGGTGGGGGTGTGTGATAGCATGCAGGTAGGGTGGGGGATATGATAGTTAAGATTAGACTTACCAGTGTCCGTTCCTCCAACGACTCCTCCGAGGCCCTCAGGATGCAAGATGGACAAGACTTGCTCCTCCCATGTTGTTAGTGTGGGGGAGGAGGTGGGGGTCCGCCGCCTGTCCGCTGTACCGCGATGTTGTGCCTGGATACCGTTGAACGCACCTTCTCCCGTAGGTCGTTCCACCTCTTCCTGATGTCCTCCCTATTTCTTGGGTGCTGTCCCACAGCGTTGACCCTGTCGACTATTCTTTGCCATAGCTCCATCTTCCTGGCTTTGGATGTGTACTGCACCTGTGAGCCAAATAGCTGTGGCTCTACTCGGATGATTTCCTCGACCATGACCCTGAGCTCCTCCTCGGAGAAGCGGGGGTGTCTTTGACGTGACATGGGGTGGTGTGTGTGATATGTGGGGTGGTGTATGTGTTGATGAGTGTGGTGAGTGTAGTGGTGTGTGGTGTTTTGTGCATGGATGTTGTGTGGGTGATGGTGTTGTGTGCCTCTGTGTGCTGGTGTTGTCTTTGCTTTGCTGTCTCTCTGGCCTTCGTCTCTAATTTGTGGTCGTAGGGGTTTGTGTGTAATGTGGGTGTGTGTTTTATATTGTGTGTGGGAGTGGTGTGTGTATGTGTATCAGGTGTGTGTATTTGGAATTGTCCAATGTGGCGGTGTTTGGAGCTGTGTGTGTATTTTGAGCGCGGCGGTGTGTACCGCCAATGGAATACCGCGTTTGAAAGACCGCTGCATGGATTCGTGAGTCGTAATAGCATGGGCGTGTTTCTGTTGGCGTGGAGGTGGAGGATTTGTTTCCGCATATTGATCGCTGACCTTTGGTGTGGCGGACTTGTGTGGGTGTCTGAATTTCAGCGGAATCCGTGATGTGTGTTATAATAGCTGTGGCGGTCTCCTGCCGCCGCCGCGGTGTATTGGCGGTCTTCTGCACGGCGGTAAGCGGCTTTTACTGCCAATGTTGTAATGACCCCCATAGTATTGTATGGATTCAGACATTCGGGCTTTGCTTGTCTATGTTACTATCGGGGTAATTTCCTGATCCTGGTCAGCAGTCCTTACTTCCCAGGAAACAATCCTCCCCCCATGTAGCCGATGAGCTTGAATGTTGCAGCAGTTCCAGGCGGGAAGTAGCTCCTTTTTCTCTGAATATGTTTCATCCATACAGGATGTGTTTTTTCAACAACACTTCAGAGCGAAATGCTTTCTTTGGTTTTGGAAGTCTTCTCTCAGAATAGCACTGCCAACTAAAGCGAACAGAAAATGTAAGATAAGTATCCGAGGAATTCAGCACTAACAATAAATGCTCGCTCAGGTTGGCACAGGAACTTTAAAAGTTAGAGAACATGGCAGTGCAAAAAAGTGAGTATTAATCGCCATTTTTAGCACTTGTGGGTACAGTGGCAAATAAAAATCTATGACAGTGTTTTGCGCTCACTATTTAAACATTATGGGGCATATTTATACTCTTTTTGCGCTGAATTTGCGCATTTTTTACACAAATTCGGCGCACACTCAACTCCATATTTATATTTTGACGTTAGACATGTCTAATGTCAAAATATAGGAGTTTGCACCATTTTTTGGATGAGTAAACCTACCTTGCGTCAATGAGATGCAAGGTAGGCGTTCCCATCCAAAAAATGGTGCAATCCTCATAGCCCATATTTATCCCCCCTGTGCTCAAATGATACACCGGTGGGAGGAGGGGCTAAATAATGGTGCTAAGCTTGCTTAGCGCCATTATTTAAAGCCTGGGTCAGGCCAGGCGTTAGGGGACCAATGGACCCATTTCCATGGTTAAACACCATGGAATGGGTGCACAGGTGCCCTCCCCAAGCTCCAGGAACACCCCCACCAGAGGGACACTGGAGGATGGGGGACCCCATCCCAGGTAAGTCCAGGTAAGTATTTTTTTTTATATTTTGTTTTTGCCATCAGGGGCCCTAACGTGGGACCCCCTGCATGGCACAGGGTGCAGTGGCCATGCCCAGGGGACACTTGTCGACTGTGCTTGACATTGGGGTGGTGGGCATGACTCCTGTCTTTCCTAAGACAGGAGTCATATTTTTGGTGGTTGTGCGCCAGCAAATGGCGCTAGTCTGGTTAGAGGCATTTTTTTTGCCTCTAACCAGGCTAGCGTAATTTTTTGACACACAACCCCCTCCTTCCCTAACGCCACCCCACCCGGCTAGCGTCTTTTTTAAAGACGCTAGTCCAAGTTTAGCGCCTGCTTCGCCATTCTATTAATACAGTACCCAGCTGGCGTTATATAATGATGCAAGCCGGTGCTATAATCTTTGGTGCAAAACTGTGTTTCTGCAGTTTTGCACCATAAAATATAAATTCAGGCCTAAGGGTCAGGTTATTAGTCATGTGTACTGGGGTGTGATAGAAACCACGCTGCCTGATCAAGAGAGGGTACGCCCCCATCTGGTTATCTTGGGTTCCTCCCATGTTGTATCCTTCCAGACACCTGGGGGTGATGTGAAAACGTAATGCATGGTGGCAGACTGATAAAGACCTTGCACATGTTTTAGAGAGTAGCAAATATTTACTTTCAGATAAATCAGGAATCAGTAAAATCTCCAGTGACACTCTGGGAATAAAGCTTTGGGGCAAAGCTATGGGTTACATTCCTGGAATAAGAACAGTGGGGCAGAATGCTGTGAAATCCATTGAGGCTCCTATCCTTGATCTTGAGGCTCAATAACCTGGAGAATAGGGGGCAGTGGAGGTGTATTACATGCTGTAGCGCAAGCTCAGATGTCCCTAAAACTTAAAGTTGTACGTTAATGGAAAAAGCCGAAATAACATTGATAGCCTCGTAGTGTTGCATTTATGAATGCGGTATAAGGCCAATAACAACTTAATCGGTGTGGTAAACCAGAAGATTGTATGTGACTGAGAATTAGAGGGTCCGCAGATTACAGAGTGACACGCAAAGACCAAAGCCTTTACTTCTCCTGGTCACAAACCTGGAGAACCAGAGACTTTCTTTGTGGTGCTGTTATGTGGCTGACTTAATCAGATGGAAGTCAGGCAGCTTAAAGCAGCAATCTTAGCTAAGGAGGCCGTGGAAGCCTTGGGACAGTTTTAGTCTGCAAAAACTCTAGCGATGAATGAATTTCCTGCTCAGTTTTTGAAAAATATATTTTTGTTACAGGTCCCTGTTGGAAATGACCCTTTTTGCAGGGTTATCCCCAAACTTTTTGCCTTCTTCCTCCTATTTGTTTTAGGTCTGTTTTTGCTGGTTTATTGTCTCTGCGCACTTTACCACTGCTAATCAGTGCTAAAGTGCAAGTGCTTCCTATAGAAATTGACTGTTGATTGGTTTATCCATGATTGGCATATTTGATTTACTAGTAAAGTGCACTAGAAGCGCCCAGGGCCTGTAAATCAAATGCTACTAGTGGGCCTGCAGCACTGGTTGTGCCACCCACATTAGTAGCCCTGTAAACATGACTCAGACCTGCCATTGCAGTGTCTGTTTGTGCAGTTTTAAACTGCCAATTCGACTTGGCAAGTGTACCCATTTGCCAGGCCTCAACCTTCCCTTTTACTACATGTAAGACACTCCGAAGTTAGGCCCTAGGTAGCCCCATGGGCAGGGTGCAGTGTATCTTTAAGGTAGGACATATACCAGTGTGTTTTATATGTCCTAACAGTGAAATACTGCCAAATTCGGTTTTCACTATGCAAAGCCTATCCCTCTCATAGGTTAACATGGGGGCTGCCTTTAAATATCCTTAAAGTACAGATTCTCTTTGAGTGCAGATAAAAGTGTGGAGTTTAGGGTCTCTGAGCTCACAATTTAAAAATACATCTTTTACTGAAGTTGGTTTTTAGATTGTTAGTTTGAAAATGACACTTTTAGAAAGTAGGCATTTTCTTGCTTAATCCATTCTGTGACTCTGCCTGTTTGTGGATTGCCCGTCTGGCTCAGTTTGACAGTTGGGCTGTTCACACCTCTCCTCTAGACAGTGACACAAAGGGGGCTGGGGTGTAGCCTGCATATCTTGTTTAGCGATCTGTACTGGAGTGGAGGGGAGGAGTGGTCACTCACGCCTGAAAGGACTGTGCCTGCCCTCATGCAATGCCGTCTCCGACCCCCTGGTGAGTGTCTGGGGCCTGACCTGGACAAGGAAGGATCTTGCAAACACTTGTGTCTTTGCTTTGAAGTTTGCCAACTTCAAAGACAGAATTGGGTATAAGAAGAAGACCCAAAGCCCCAGACTTTTAGAATCTTTCTGAAATCAAGAGGAACCTCTGCCCAGGAGAAGAGCTGAAGAGCTGAAGGAGGAGTACTGTCTGGGACACCAAATACTTCAGTTTCCTTAACCTGCAGCAGTGGGAACTGTGTGTTTTGTGCTGTTCAAGAGGAGAAACCACTGCGACGGCCCCAACGATGCCACTGACCTGCACCGTGACCTGCCGATGCCACACAGAGTCGCATTGCCCCACTTCGCACCACGACCCTGGTCTCCCCGACGCCATCATCGGATGACTTCACTTAGCCGCTGCTTGCACCGCGACCTGTGGGCCCCGCACTCCGGCATCGCCCGCTCACACCGCAGCCTGGGCATCCCCGACGACGCCACTCCTGCTGACACCGGTGCCGCTGCCTGCACCGTGGCCTGTGGACACCGCTTGTGAGGTACACGAAGCACCGTCCCATCCCCCACCACAACCCCGGTCCACTGACGCCAGCACCATCGACTCCTGTGTTGTCACCAGGCATCCTGCCTGCACTGTGGCCTGTGGACACCGCTCATGAGGGTCACGAAGCACAGACCCATCCCGCACCTCTGGCTTGGGCCTACCGACGACAGCCCCTCAGCAACGATGCCGCTGCCTGCACCGTGACCTGTGGACACCGCATGTCGCACCGCCCCGCTTCACACCGCAGCCCTGGTCTCACCGACGCCTCTGGACGCCGTCACCGAGCCGCTGCCTGCACCATGACCTGTGGACACCGCACGTCGCATGGTCCCGCTTCGCACCGCAGCCCTGATGCCATCCATGCCGGCGCACCTGACTTCATCAGCCTGGAGTTCGATCTGCAACGCGTGTGACCTCAAGGGCCCGTCGACTCCTACACCGACTCCGAAACCAACACTGCAACGTCAGTGACGCTGCTTTCCGGAGCTCACCGCGAGGATCACGATGCCCTGCAGATCTAAGGTACTGTTTGCGGGTCTTCCCGACACCGTAGCTGGCCCGCAAGGCCGCGGCCGGCCTGAACTGTTGGTTTTGTTGATCACGACACCGTCAGTGCCCCAGGTGGAGCTATCAACTTCAAGGAACTGTAGTTTTGAGTAAATCTTGCAGAATTCATATTTTTCTTACTTTTGTTGGATTTTTATTGTAAGTGATCTTGTTTTATAGATATAAATATTGGCTATTTTTCTGAAACTGGTGTGGTGTCCTTTTGTAGTGTTTTCACTTATTACTGTGTGTTATGTGCAAATGCTTTACACATTGCTTCTGAGATAAGCCTATCTGCTCGTGCCCAGCTACCAAGGGGGTGAGCAGGGGTTATCTGAGCGGGTATCTCCCTTATCCTGACTAGAGTGAGGGTCCCTACTTGGACAAGGTGCAAACCAACTGCCAACGAGAGACCCCATTTCTAACAGTCCCCAACTTCGATGATATATTTTAAAGGTTACGTGATCATAGCACTGTCTCTTGAGACTCCTGCAAGAGTAACACAACAGTGCTTTTCAACCCCAGATGGCATACCAATCACTGCTCATAATAGAGGTCAATCTGTCTTATAAATGGATACGTTTTGCAGATCACCTTTTCAAAGTCATGGAGTCTCTTGTCCAAGCAGGGCTCTTGCTTGATTGTTTCACCCGCCATAACAATGAACACCTTGTGAGAAAGTAGCCTCTTTCTAGCCTTGTTACCCCCACTTTTGGCCTGTTTGGTAATATATGTCAGGGTGTTTTCACTGTCTCACTGTGATCCTGCTAGCCAGGGCCCAGTGCTCATAGTGAAAACCCTATGTTGTCAGTATGTTTGTTATGTGCCACTGGGACCCTGCTAGCCAGGACCCCAGTGCTCATAAGTTTGTGGCCTATATGTATGTGTTCCCTGTGTGATGCCTAACTGTCTCACTGAGGCTCTGCTAACCAGAACCTCAGTGGTTATGCTCTCTCTGCTTTCCAAATTGTCACTAACAGGCTAGTGACCAATTTCACCAATTCACATTGGCATACTGGAACACCCATATAATTCCCTAGTGTATGGTACTGAAGTACCCAGGATATTGGGGTTCCAGGAGATCCCTATGGGCTGCAGCATTTCTTTTGCCACCCATAGGGAGATCTGACAATTCTTACACAGGCCTGCCAGTGCAGCCTGAGTGAAATAACGTCTATTTATTTCACAGCCATTTACCACTGCACATAAGTAATTTATAAGCCCAGTGTTCAAGGATTGCAAAAAGACCTAGGTAAGGAGCCCAAAGGTTTTTTCTGGGTAAATAGTATTATTTGTTCAAAAGTGTTTGTTTTACTGTGGACTCTCTCTGTTTCAGGCAGCCTGGCCTCTTTTAAAGTGGTGTTTTTTTTTATCGTTGTTGCTGTACCTGTGTGAATTCCCTTGCTAGTTTGTGGCACCCCCCTAACCCCCCCTTTTTTCCCCCCTCTTCTAAGTAAAAAGGCTACATACATCTTGCAGAGTGTGGTTTTTAGGAGACTGTTTTAATCTGTTTGTGTGAATTAAATTGTGTTTAAAAACTGTCTACCCCCCTGTATTTTTGCCTTTAAAAAAGCCCGATTTTAGAGTTAGCGCCCAGCACTATTGCAGTGTTTGTCTCTTAAACAATCTCCCCCTTACCTGGAAAGTAGACTCTGCTAGCTTGGAAGTGTGGATTCAGCCTGTCTGTATCCAAGGAGATTCTGAATAGAGCAGCAGTTGCCTTTCCCCCTGCCCACAGGGACTGGACTTAGCTGATTGGCTCCCTGAGTCTTTGCTGCACCTGAGACCCGCCCCCCCCCCCACCTGCTCTGGCTCCTTAAGTTTGTGGAGGGAAGGCCAAGACAGGCACCTCCATTTTGTGTTCCTCTGTGCATCTCCCCTGTGTCCTGATACAGCCCAGTGTTCAAGGATTGCAAAAAGACCTAGGTAAGGAGCCCAAAGATTTTTCTGGGTAAATAGTATTATTTGCTCAAAAGTGTTTGTTTTACTGTGGACTCTCTGTGTTTCAGGCAGCCTGGCCTCTTTTAAAGTGGTGATTTAAAAACAAATCGTTTTTGCTGTGACTGTGTGAATTCCCGTGCTAGTTTGTGAAACCCCCCTTTTTTTGCCCCTCTTCTAAGTAAAAAGGCTACATACATCTTGCAGAGTGTGGTTTTTGGGAGACTATTTTAATCTGTTTGTGTGATTTAAATTGTGTTTAAAAACTGTCTGCCCCCCTGTATTTTTGCCTTTCAAAAAAAGCCCGATTTTAGAGTTTGCGCCCAGCAGTATTGCAGTGTTTGTCTCTTAAACAATCTCCCCCTTACCTGGAAAGTAGACTCTGCTAGCTTGGAAGTGTGGATTCAGCCTGTCTGTATCAAAGGAGATTCTGAATAGAGCAGCAGTTGCCTTTCCCCCTGCCCACAGGGTCTGGAGTTCAGTTAACTTGCTCCTTATATAAGTTCCTTTTGGTTGTTGCATATGCTGTTGTGATGGGTTTTTGGGAGACGTTGTTTCATTGGTTGCTAGCTCCAGGGATGCAGTTATGATTTGTGGATAGGGCTGAGATTCTGATTGGCTGTTGGTTCTAGGGCTGTGATTGGTGGATAGGGCTGAGATGCTGATTGGCTGTTGGTTCTAGGGCTGTGATTGGTGGACAGGGCTGAGATTCTGATTGGCTGTTGGTTCTAGGGCTGTGATTGGTGGACAGGGCTGAGATTCTGATTGGCTGTTGGTTCTAGGGCTGTGATTGGTGGACAGGGCTGAGATTCTGATTGGCTGTTGGTTCTAGGGCTGTGATTGGTGGACAGGAATAGGGCTATGACTGGTGATTAGGGCTGGGTCTTCCATTAGTTGGCTAAATCAGGGTTTGAAATTGAATTGGCCAGGGTTAGGATGGCTTCTTATAGGGCAGTAGGGATATAAAAGGCTAGAACTCAGGGCGTCTCAGGCCGGGCGGAGAGGCAAAGGGCGGTGAGGACAAGGGCAGTTGTCTGTTTGGGCCTGCTTGGGACAGGTAGGGACTAGGGCCAGAAATGCTGCCTAATTCACATAATTCACATATGACCATGAATGGTGTCAGCCCCTACACATCCCTCAACATGCAAACACATATTCTACAAAGACATCCAACTCATGCATCACAAACTGACCACAGACAGATTGCATTGCCCCATCACCCAACACAATACCCTACATACAACACATATACACATACCCCCCACAACTACTACAGTCAAACACCTTCATTCTCATAGCAAACACTACTCTGTCCACTCCCACTAACACAACCTGCCACCACCCACACAATACAAAACTACAACATACATTTCTCTCAGCTTCAGTTTCCCAGATACACACTCTCTGCTGATACTAACCAACAACACTATCCGCTGTTCGCTCCACACAGACCACCTGTCATCATAACAATGCCCAAACCCTGCCTTCAAACACATCATCTACAAACACTCTTCCCCTCTCTTCAACAATTACACACAACCATAAAATCCCCACATTTCACTCCACCACACATATTACCTCTTCCGGTCATCACAACTAATACTTACTTCCCTGACACATACCCATCACCTCTTAAACACCTCATACATTCATCTCCAAAACACATCAACACCCCATCTAACACTCAAATTTCACTTAGCAGCACTAACTCACATACAAATCCCTCACCAAAAACAACTACACCAATATCCCCTCTCATTATTCCACAAAAACAATACCAACCACAAACATCAGCACATCAAAGCAACACAAACTTACATTACACTCATCATCATACCCACTCCTACCCCCAGGACTACACAAAGAATACAAATTCCATCCTATCTCCATCCCTACCCCCACCCCACTCTTCACAAACACCTACCACAAACACCCCAACCCAGCAACTTTAATTCACTCGCCTCTCCTCCATTGCACAATTTAGAGCCTTACATCATGATCCACATGCTCCTCCACCACCCCTAACCCATACTCCATCCACACTAAACAAACGCAAACAAATTAATAAACATGCCACTCATAGCAGCCTCGCATCCCCTTGTCTGTTACATAATAAAACTACCCTACAAAAAACACTACACTCCTCATGGCTCTCTCAGCCACCAAGTCCACCACCCACACACACAGACCCAACAAAATGCCTCCTTAACCTGCTGGACGAGGAACACTATATTGAAAAGCAAGACTATTGTGAGCCTCAAACAGTTATCACAACTAGCAACACTCCTGCTTCAAGCTCACATTACACTACTTACCCTTCTACTAAACAAAACAACACTACCACTAACACACCTTTTCTAAACTGCCAGCTCATAAATGCTCGATCACTCTCAAAAAACAAGCACCACATCTACGACCTGCTCACAGACACACAACCTGACTTACTATTCATTACTGAATCCTGGTTGGGAGAGGACATGGCACCAGTGTTGCACGAAGCCGTTCCTCCGGGCTATCAAACCATCACACAAAACCGTATAGGCAAGAGAGGATGTGGACTAGCTATTTTATTCATACAGGCAATGAACCTCAGTAAAACAGACAACATCTCCATACAAGGTTGTGAAGCCCTCCTTACCAGATGCCACCCTACTCCAACTTCCTCCTGTAACTTTCTCCTCCTTTACAGACCTCCACCTAACAACTCCACTTTCCCAGATGCTTTTCTTGACACAGTCTCAAACCTTATTACATTATACTCCAATCTATGCATTCTTGGGGATCTAAACATTTGGTTTGACAAACCCAATATGCCCCATCCAAAAGCTATCACCAGTAGCCTGCTCGCATTGAACCTACATCATATTGTACACAATCCCACACACATCGCTGGTCACATCCTAAATGTCATTTTTGCTAAGCCTGAACTCGTTACTATTCATAGCATCACACCAACCACCTGGTCAGACCACCATATGATAACTTTCCGACACACAACTCCAGAAATCAACACACCCCACAACTACTTACATACATACACCTATCGACGATGGAGCAAACTCAATTTGGATCACTTAGAAACACAACTAACAGCAAACACAGATTTAGATACAATGAATTCTGTACCAAAACTTTATGAGTGGCTACAGGAAGCTTTTGATGTCCTAATACCACTCAGAAAAACTAAGCACGACAAAAGAAAACCAACACCTTGGAGAAACACAGAACATAAAAAGATAAAGCAACAAATCAGAAAGTTGCAGCGGACCTGGCTCAAAACAAACAACAGTCAAGACAAACTGCAGCTACACAAACTTAACAGGATATACAAATCATCAATCAAAAAAGCTAAAAAAAAGATACTACTCATACAGAATTCAAAATGCTCAATCTACAACCAAGGAATTTTATAAAATTCTCAATGAATTTCGAAAACCTACATGCATGGAAGGAAGTCATCCCACCACTCAAGATTTCACAAACAAATTGGCAACTCACTGCACAACCAAGGCAGACACATTGGACTCCTATTTAAAACAGAAGAAAACCATCAGTACCAACCCCTTTCCTAAAATACCCTTTAAGAATAAACCATCCCAACCTCTACAGTCCTTCAAACAAATATCCCAGGATGAATTTATGGATTTCTATTAACTTCTGGTTGCCCTTCTGACCCTTGCCCACCACAAATCTTCAAGAACATCCTGCTATCTACTTCTGCTGCCACACCTGTAAGAAGAATCATCAACTCTTTAACTTCAGGAACTTTTCCTGCAGACCTGAAAAAGGCATACATACAACCTTTATTAAAGAAAACAAACCTAGACCCGCAAGACCCCAACAACTACAGACCAATCACAAATGGACCTTTCCTGGGCAAATTGATAGAAAGAGCAGCATTCGCCCAGATGTCACAATTTATTGAATACAATTCTATACTTTCAGACTTCCAAACTGGATTCCACCCAGCAAGAAGCACTGAATCGGCACTCATGGCAATCTGGGACGATCTTGAAAACACAGTCGACCGAAATGGAGTTGCTGCACTACTTCTCTTGGACCTCTCAGCTGCCTTTGATACGGTTGACCATGACACCCTAACTCAAAGACTCCACAAAGCCGGCATACTAGGGATTGCTCTCAACTGGATTACTTCCTATCTTCAAAAAAGAGCGAATATCATCCACTCGACCCCCTTCTCATCTGAACCCTACCTCACAAAATCAGGGATCCCCCAAGGGTCAATCATCTCTCCTTTGCTTTTCAACATCTACATGATATCTTTACCAGAACTGATGAATGATTTCCATCTCACATGCTACAACTATGCAGATGACACACAAATACTACTTAAATTAGAAGGCCCCAAAACCATTGAAAACTCACAAATCTTCAGTTGTCTCAGATTCGTTGATCAGTGGATGACCTGGAGCCATCTCAAACTCAATACCTCCAAAACAGAAATACTCATATGTGGTGACTGGAAAAATTATGACCCTCTGTGCGTCTGGCCTGACGATCTCGGACCACCTCCTCAATTATCCAAGGAAGTTAAACACCTAGGAATAACCATGGATTCCAAGTTAACTATGAATGCCCAAGTAGACAAATTAGCACGCACAAGCTTCATCACCTTAAAGACTTTACGACGCATCTTCCCCCACCTCGGATTTCCACACAAGGTGCAAGCTACTATCTCGCTTGTACTATCCAAACTGGATTATGCCAATAGCCTCTACCATGGATCATCTCTATCTGTTATGAAAAAACTACAACGTATCCAGAATTCCGCAGCCAGGCTACTACTTCATATAAAGCCGCAAGCCCACATCTCCCCTGCCTTGAGAGCACTACACTGATGCACTTTCAAGCTGCTTTGTATCACCCACAAAGCTATACATGGAACAGGACCGCTTTTTATCAGAAAGAAAATTACCAAATACATCCAACAAAGAACCCTCCGCTCAAGATTAGCACCCCGCCTTAGAACACCACCATACAAGAAAAAGACTATAGGTGGGACATCCTTCTCCGTCCAAGCAGCCAAACTATGGAATTCATTACCCCCAACTATAAGAGCCACAGATAACTTTCTTGTCTTCAGAAAACTACTCAAGAGTTGGCTCTTTCCTTCATAACCACCTTTTTCAAACAACTATGAACTGCATATGCTTATATGGATAAATACTTTTTTCAGATTATATGTGTATTTCTATTTATTTATAGTTTCTTTGGAAAATATGTATTGCTACTATGTCATAATAATAAAATACACACACTCTTTAAACCTGTCTGACTAAGTATTTTTTACCCATCATTATAATTATGTATTGTATGTGCATATGTGTGTGTGTATTCATGTATGTGTGTGTGTATATATATATATATATATATATATATATATATATATGTATGTATGTATGTGTATATGTTGTTTCTGTGCTTGGCATGTTCGTGGATCATTGCATGGCTCCTGGGTGGGTCGTTATACTAGATATCTATGAATTCCTGCTCTCATCTTATCACACTTATCTACTCATCACTCTTATGTCATGTCTCTATCAAACTATCCTCCATTCTCACTCTGACTCATCCCAAATCCCTTCTACCACTTTCATCTCCTAAATATCTCTGCCTAAGCTCTTCCCTCCACTTCCACATCTAACTCACCAAACCTCACTCTACCTCTGTGACCTCCCACACAACCCTACTAAATTCTCCTGCATTCATCTCACCCTGCTACTATGCTCTCCCTAACCCTTCCACATACTCTTCCCCCTCCACCCCCCTTTACTCATCCCAAGCCTTAGGGTTCAGTAAATGAAGGATATACTTCCAATTAACACTTCTGGATTTCTTTCCTCCTCCACCTCTCCATTACTCCAGTCAATCTAACTAACAAACTCTCATATCCGCGGCTCAAATGAACTCCATAATAATACTAAAACTGTACTCATTATTTAACGATACTAATCCATCACTAATTTTTGTTGGGTTCCGGAGTAGCGTGCTACTCATCGAAAAGCGCTTCGACGCCTCGTCAGGGGTAGTAAGCGCTATATAAATACGATTACAATACAATACAATACAATACAATAAGTCACTTATATGTCTAACCTTCACCTGGTGAAGGTTGGGTGCAAAGTTACTTAGTGTGTGGGCACCCTGGCACTAGCCAAGGTGCCCCCACATTGTTCAGTGCAAATTCCCCAGACTTTGTGAGTGCGGGGACACCATTACAGGCGTGCACTATACATAGGTCACTACCTATGTATAGCGTCACAATGGTAACTCCGAATATGGCCATGTAACATGTCTAAGATCATGGAATTGTCACCCCAATACCATTCTGGCATTGGGGAGACAATTCCATGATCCCCCGGGTCTCTAGCACATAACCCGTATACTGCCAAACTGCCTTTTCAGGGTTTACACTGCAGCTACTGCTGATGCCAACCCCTCAGACAGGTTTCTGCCCCCCTGGGGTCCAGGCAGCCCTGGCCCAGGAAGACAGAACAAAGGATTTCCTCTGAGAGAGGGTGTGACACCCTCTCCCTTTGGAAATAGGTGTGAAGGCTGGGGAGGAGTAGCCACCCCCAGCCTCTGGAAATGCTTTGATGGGCACAGATGCTGACCATCTCTGCATAAGCCAGTCTACACCGGTTTAAAGATCCCCCAGCCCTGCTCTGGCGCGAAACTGGACAAAGGAAAGGAGAGTGACCACTCCCCTGACCTGCACCTCCCCGGGGAGGTGCCCAGAGCTCCTCCAGTGTGCCCCAGACCTCTGCCATCTTGGATTCAGAGGTGTTGCTGGCACACTGGACTGCTACTGATAGGCTCTTACCTCTATTAGTAGCCAATCCTCCTTTTCTGGCTATTTAGGGTCTCTGCTTTGGGGAATTCTTCAGATACCGAATGCAAGAGCTCACCAGAGTTCCTCCGCATCTCCCTCTTCACCTTCTGCCAAAGGATCGACCGCTGACTGCTCAGGACGTCTGCAAAACCGCAACAAAGTAGCAAAGACGACTACTGCAACCTTGTATCACTTCATCCTGCCGGCTTTCTCGACTGTTTCCTGGTGGTGCATGCTCTGGGGGTAGCCTGCCTCCTTCTTGCACCAGGAGCTCTGAAGAAATCTCCCGTGGGTCGACGGAATCTTCCCCCTGCAACTGCAGCCAACAAAAGACTGCATCACTGGTCCTCTGGGCCCCCTCTCAGCACGACGAGCGTGGTCCCTGGAACTCAGCAACTCTGTCCAAGCTGCTCCGGCTCCTGTGCACTCTTCCAGGATTTCCTTCGTGCACAGCCAAGCCTGGGTCCCGACACTCTAACCTGCAGTGCACAACCTTCTGAGTTGTCCACCGGCGTCGTGGGACTCCCTTTTGTGACTTCGCGTGGACTCCGGTTCACTCCTCTTGTAAGTGCCTGTTCCTGTACTTCTGCGGGTGCTGCCTGCTTCTGTGAAGTCTCCCTGACTTGCTGGGCACCCTCTCTGTCTCCTCAGCCAAGTGACGACATCCTGGTCCCTCCTGGACCACAGCAGCATCCAAAAACCCTAACCGCGACCCTTGCAGCTAGCAAGGCTTGTTTGTGGTCTTTCTGCATGGGAACACCTCTGCAAGCTTCTCTACGACGTGGGACATCCATCCTCCAAAGGGGAAGTTCCTAGTCCTCTTCGTTTCTGCAAAACACCAAGCTTCTTCCATTCGGTGGCAGCTTCCTTGCACCCTCAGCTGGCATTTCCTGGGCTCCTGCCCACTCTCAACACTCTCGCGACTCTTGGACTTGATCCACTTGTCTTACAGGTACTCAGGTCCGGAAATCCACTGTTGTTGCATTGCTGGTGTTGGTTTTCCTTGCAGAATCCCCCTATCACGACTTCTGTGCTCTCTGGGGGTTGTAGGTGCAATTTACACCTACCTTACATGGTCTTGGGGTGGGCTATTTGTCTAACCCTCACTGTTTTCTTACAGTCCCAGCGACCCTCTACAAGCTCACATAGGTTTGGGGTCCATTCGTGGTTTGCATTCCACTTTTGGAGTATATGGTTTGTGTTGCCCCTATACCTATGTGCTCGCATTCCTTCCTTTTGCTATTACTGCATACTTTTGGTATTGTGTACATATATCTTGTGTATATAATTTACCCTCATACTGAGGGTACTCACTGAGATACTTTTGGCATATTGTCCTAAAAATAAAGTACCTTTATTTTTAGTATATCTGTCTATTGTGTTTTCTTATGATATAGTGCATATGACACCAGTGGTATAGTAGGAGCTTTACATGTCTCCTAGTTCAGCCTAAGCTGCTTTGCCATAGCTACCTTCTATCAGCCTAAGCTGCTAGAAACACCTCTTCTACACTAATAAGGGATAACTGGACCTGGCACAAGGTGTAAGTACCTCTGGTACCTACTACAAGCCAGGCCAGCCTCCTACACACCTTCACAGCAATGGCATTGGGTGGACACCTTAAGGAACCAACGGCAGTGCTGTTCCTAGCTATTGAAAACCATTCAACTTTGTCCACTGTGATTATTCCTTTGTCCTTTGGACTAAGATAGGGCTTGGGCTGTGTTTCCCACGATATCTGCCTGCTCTACACAGACCCGAAGACATGGGCCCGGCTGTGCTATATAAGCCATTTGCTATTGCACGTGGTGCTAGGCAGGGATTCCCTATATTCCCTTTTCTATTTTCATTGGCTATTGACATCACCTGCCAAATTGATCCGCACAGATGAACAAATTAAATATTTTGGATGTGTCTGGGGGGTGGAGGACAGAATCTCCTTGTATGCTGCCAACCTTATTCTTTACCTCAGAGATCCTTTCATCTTGGGTTCTTGTGTAACAGCTCTTTTCGATCAGTTTAATCGTCACTCTGCCCTATTAGTAAATTTGGCTCAAACTTCCTTTTTTGTGAATCTGGAGAAATGGGTTGTGTAGATTGGGCATCAGACATTTACATGGAGCAGAATGTGTTAAGAATCTTGGTTTTTATGAGGAATGCTGTCCAGAATCATACGAGTAATATATCTTGATGCCTGAAGTACTGCAGACAGACTTGGGAATCTGGTCTCATCTTCCACTTTCTTTAATAGGTGGAATTGCTCTGGTTTGAATGGTTCCCTTCCTAGACTTACGTGCACTCTACAGAAATATCTACACTTCACCCTGAATTATTGGTTCTAGATGCCTGAGAGCTATACTCAGGAGTCTCAATTTGGGGGTGAAGTATACCAGAGTGTCCCTGGCTAAGGGTTGTAAATGGGCATATAACAGTGTGCTGGAGATGATAGACATTTTGACAGATTACAGACTTTCTCATCTGGTAGTGATTAATGACTGGTTGTATGGTCCCAGTTCAGACCATGAGTACAGGACTAAGTTAAGGGCAATAGGAAAGATAAACTTTATTCACGTCTTTTATGCAGGACATCTTACTGCACACACTCCCACCTCCACAAGTACTTCCATCGTACTTGATATAGCAAAGCTCACTTAAGGTCCTTGGGTGTAAGACCAGAATTACTGGAGAAATTCCTCTTTGAATGGGCTTGTGTCTGGCACTGGGTTGAACTATAGAGGGTTTCATAGGCTGGGAAAATTTTGGCATGTCTAATAAAGATGTCACATGTGGGGTGTTGCGTTGTTCCTTCTCTGACAATCAGCTGGAATTCTACTGCCACCTGCAACTGTGTCACACACTGTCTCTGTATTCACAAAACATTGATATAATTCCGAAGAAGAATCCCTGTTGTGGCAAAATTTACAATGAATGCTATTGTTGCTAAATGTAGAAGGTATTGGTAATAATTACTCCTGACTCCTTCTCTGCAATTAGAGCTGTCTTGGTGGCGGGGATGTGGTTTGAGCTCCGCGCAAGATGGCAGCACTCGGCTGACCTCCAGGAACCCTGCTATTGATCGCCAATTGCACTGACGAAACAACTCCGAGATGCCCAATGGAAATCTTACCAGAGACCCCCGAGAGCCCATTACACACGCTTGATGTGAAGTCGGACCCCCATTTCACCCCATTGATGTCTGGCACAGAGCACTCAACATGGCGGTGTCGGGACCGCAGCAGGGGTCGGATTAACGTTCAGAGAGGCGCACCATTTAACCTCACACTGTTTCTACTCTTCAGTGACCAGATCCTGCCATAATTAGGTGCATTTTCATTGCGCGCTTTGCCCCATAGATGAGCATACGCACCCCACTAACATTTACCTGTGGCCTTGTGCAGCTCCCTGTTGTCCCTGCTGCTGCTCTCATTTGCATAGAACAACTTCAATAATGGCAGCAACACTCATAGATATGGACAAATAAATTCATGCTCAGTTTATGTGACATACTTATTGACTGTCTGCATTGTGAGCATTGGATGTTGATCTTGCACATGTTTGATTCTCCTGTTACTGTGAAGGTGATACAGGTCATACAACGGCAGTGAACTGCAGGTGCCAACAATGGTGGTCTAGCTGAATGCCAACAATGGTTATGGATTGATAACAGCCACTGTATGCAAGCTCACCCACCAGTATATTCACTTGAGAAACATATAGCAAAGGCACTTACAGCCATCAGGGGAGTCTATCTAATATACAGTTCCTGTTTTGTCTTATCAACAGCACCAATATTCTATAAGTCTAAGGGGTATATAAATTCATTTTGGTGGTATGGTGATTTTGCTGATTGAGTTATCATAGTGAGGCAAATCTTACCTGAAGTTGTTCTGCTGCTTAAAAGAACCCGTACTCACCATCTCTGTGCTTTTGCAATTGCAAATATGGCTGAACCCAAATATCACATAGGCTAGGAGAGTAACGGGATCTTAAAGATAATCAAACAGTAACCTCCAATCCCAGACTCCTCGATCAAAGACAAAACTGAAAACCCAACGATTCTAGAAGCTATCTTTAAAAAGTTGAATGCTGTACATAATATTGCACGGAGCACTAAAGCTAACACAAATCTATTACAGGTTGAAGTGGCAGGTATAAGAAAAGTTATTGAAGTCTTAAATGTTAGAATTACAAATGCGGAAGGAAGGATTAGCTCAGTCGAAAATCATGCTCAGCAAATCTCAAAGACTGAATCCTTGGTAACTTTCCTTAAACGTGATATCACTGACTTGGAAGACCACAACAAGAGTAGTAACATTAGACTATTTGGCCTTCCTGAGGGATCAGAGAACAATGCCTCGTCAATTATAACTTTTTTGGAGAACTGGATTCCTTCAACGTTGAACACCACTTTCACCAAAGACTTAGATCTAGAACGCAGCCACCGGATTCCCACAGTTAAACCTAAAACCACCACTTTACCACGCCTGGTTATTTTCAAACATCTATACCACCAGAACTCTGAGACAATATTGTCCCATATGAGGAAAGTTCAATTGTTCAATTGGCTCAGTCAGCAGGATGCAAAAAGATTGATTACACAAGACTTTGCTATACAGTTTCAGGAGGAAGCTATTTGTCGCTTAAGGAAAAAACTTACAGAGAGATCAATCCAACACTCCTTTGTGGGCCCATCAGTATTTAGAATTGTCTACAAAGGTAAAACGATGATCTACACAGAACCTTCAAAATCACACTCCTTCTTGGAAAATACCTTTTAAATTAATATGGAGGATGATTACACTACTTTTGCCTCATCTCTTTTTGGCATCAAGGTTCCCCACCATATGGTTCACTGTGTTACAAAGGGTTTCAGGAGCTCTTGATATGTTTATGTGCATGCTCAATTAGCTCTCTTGCCAACTTAAATTATGCTTCATCCATGCTTGGACAACAATTGTTTCCTTAATTGTTTTTGTATGGTATATGTTAATACTTCACTGCTATGTTGGACACGGTTGAAAACTTTGTTGACATCAGTTACATCTTTACTGTTAGGATATTAGGAGACACCTTTTACTTCCCTCCACTCGCCTTTTTAATCCATAGACATTGGGCACATACATATGCGTAATCAGGGGCATATTTATGGGACTGTAACGCAACAGAGTGCCGCCAGTCACCTTTCTGAGCTGCATTACAGCAAAAGGGCAGGGATGCGCCTTATTTATTGTAATATGGTGTATCCATGTACATTGGCCATCATTTGCGAACAATGGGCTGCCTAGCGTCAACGCATGCACCCTTGTACTATGGTGCAAGGGTGCCTGAGGTGCATGCAGGACACATTCCTGCACAAAAACAATCCTGAGAGGCATGTTCCTCTTTCTATCTGTGCTGCAGAATTCTAAATTGTTAAGGGGCTGCATTAATCCATGTCTAGCTACAATAGCGGGGTCTAGCCGATGCATGCAGCCCACACAGTCCAAAGTCAACCTTGCCGTATGGGACTCTACTGTCAAAACCTGGAGTACTGCTTGTTTTCCCTGGTGTATTTTCTTTGTTACTGTATAACATATTTACCCACCTTTACTCTTCCCTTTGTTTTGTATAATTAAGCATGTAGTCCATTTCTCTAACACAATACACACATAGTGGCAGATTTTCTGTGCCATCTCCGACATTATGAACCAAATCATAACCAGTAATAACTCCTGTTATATGTACACACTAAAGGTATTATCTCTATACATCAAAGGTCTCAGTCACCCATTAAAACATATATAGATATTGGAATACTGCACTAGACTTAAAGAAGACATAATATTTCGACAGGAAACAAAAATTTGGTATAAAGAAGCTTTGCCCTTGTGTGAATAGCCAGCTTGTCTTGCTCTGTCACAATTTCCAAAAAGAATGGTATAATCACACTTATCTCTAAAGTCTCAAAGCTGTCATTTGTTGCAACGGGACAAGATAATGAAGGATGATGGTCGATTACCTGTTTGCAACAAGATGACACTGAGTTGTATGAGATAATCGAATATGCCACAAATATAGATGTTCCATGTTTTTGTCCTACCTTACCACCAAGATAGCTAATTTACCCAGAAAGCTCATAGTATAATGGGTGGTGACTTCAGTTAACCAATGGACACTATCTTGGATAGGCAGTATAATTTTTAAATACAGAATGCCAAAGTCGTGTAGGGCAATTCCTAAGTTATGCACAGCATTTGGCTTATGGGATCTTTGGAGATTTCATCATCCCACTTCTAATTACTTCCCTTTCCTTTGTCCATCACATAATGGTTTTTCAGGGATAGATTATATTCTGGATGATCCCACACTTCTCTCAATGACAACTGCATCCACCATTGAACCCATCATGATCTCCGATCATGCAGCAGTTACTGTCTCAATAGACATTGATAACTCATCCCTTTATTCCATGTTTATACAGGATAACACTAACTCTGTTTCTTCCCCAGTCACTTACTGGGATGCAATTAAATGCATGTTTAGAGGAAACTGCATTAGCCTCATGGCCAAAAGAAACAAAGCCATCAAAACACATCTAGAAATTCTTGACACAATATCAAGTTGAATGAAGGTCTCTACAAACAAGATAAATTCCATCTATGTTACATACACCAAAACATCTTAAATATGACTACTATATGATAATAAGTAAACGATCACATCTAGGGGTTCAAGGTCACAAAAAAAACCTGTTATATTTAAATAAGGCAGGGAAATCATTGACAACATACCTCAAGTTTAAGCAAAATAACAACCTGATAACTGTTCAAAGACACGGCTGGCTCTCTCAAACTACAACAGCTGAAATCTTGGAAATCTGTAAAAAGTTTTATGCATGTGAACAGTACTGCTAGTTTGGAATCTTGTCTTGCCAAATTCTTATCGGACAATGATGAAAGCTCATTAAACAAACCTTTAGGTAAGAATTAAATTCTTCAGGCAATCAAACTTTTCCCAAAGGGGAAGGCACCTGTCCCTGACAGGTTACCTATTGACTTTTATAAATCCTTTTCATCTGTTTAGTTAGATCCTCTGCATGAGCAGCTTAATCTCTTTGCTACTTCGGGCAAAGTTTCCGGAACAGCTGCAGAAGCAACCATAATCATCATCCCAAAAGAGGGAAAAGACCACTCTGATCGGATAAATGTTAGACCCATCTCCTGTTAAACACAGAAACTAAAATGTATGTGAAAGTGCATTCTTGTTACAAGACTTGACCCACATAACTTAATTGACCTATGACTCTCAATCTAGTTACTTTGAAGGCAGACTTGCAAACAACAACATTAAGATGTTTTGCCACATCAAAGAAAAAGCTTCCCTACCAAACTCCAATGCATGTGTAGCCATCACATTGAATGCAGACAAAGCATTTGACAAAGTTGCACAGCCCTACTTGGAAGTGACAATACATAGATAAAATTTGGGTGGCCGGTTCCCAAAAATGACCATCGCATTGTACGCCAATCCTACCTCAACAATTAGAATTAATGGTGCGATTTCCTCTCCATTCCCTCTACATCAAGGCACTAGGCAAGACTGCCCATTATCCCTGTTAGGTTTCCGTGACAGGTTATGAGTAATGGAGGCGGAGAGGCGGTACCTTGATTTATGATTTCTTTATTTCTGTGGTATAAATATAGTACAGGCTTTGTTATACGAGTATTTCTTCTTCTTTCTTTTCTCTCTCTCTTTTCCCTCGAATGATTTTCTCCCTCTTGATTTCTATCTCTCTTCTTTTCCAGGTGGGGACTCAGGAGGCGCATAGGAGGAAAGAAGAACTTATAAAGGTGGTTTTAGAAGGTAGGTATTAGTGGTATTACCCTCTCTCTCTCTCCCTTTCTCTCTCTCCTTTCTGTCTTGTCTGCCCCTTTTCTTCCTGCCTTCGGACTTTCTCTCTTCTCTTTCTTTCGTGCAAGGATGTCTGGATGTCTTCTGCCTCTTCTCTCTTATCTTACTGGCCTGGTCTCTCTTTTCTTTTCTTTTGTGTGTGTGAACCTGTCTTTTCTTTTGGTTCTTTTTTTGTGTATCTGTTCTGTGTCTCTAGTCCCTCTAGTGCCTAATTATGCGTGGCAACTGGAAGAAACAAAAATAACTCAAAGGAAAAACAAATCTATAAGGGAAACTAAATCGTGGCTGTGCACAAGTTATACACTATACCGTTTCTCCTCCCTCTTCCCCTTGTTGAAGGTGCAACCCACTCTTCCCGTTATCCCCAGTCCCCGTTTTGGGTTCAGACCGTACCGCTCGCTTCGTCTCTCCTCCTGCCACTCTCTCTCTCCAGCTCCTCTGCAGGTTGCTCAGCTCCTCCACACCGTGTCCTCTCCTCCGTTCTGTGCGCGTCTGCAGCCTCGGGGAATAACAGCTCCTCAGCAGGTTGTTCGGCTCCTCCAGCTTATGCTGACAATATTTTAATATTCTCAGGGGACTCGGACGCTGCATTGCCGCTCTCATCAAGATCATCAAATCATTCCCTGGATACTCTGGCTACTTCCTAAATAAAGACAAGACTGATGTTTTACCACTCAACACCCATTGAATTCCCTCCTGTCTGGGTAATTCGGGTCTACAGTCAGTGCTTAATTTGAGCCGGTGGTTACCGGTGCGGGGCACCAACACTTATGTTTGAGGGCGGCACTTATGTTTCTGCCTCAAGCATTTACTGTGAGCAAAAGACACATATGGGAAAGACGGAGGAAGAGAACACAAAAAGTGTCACAGAGGGAGAAAGCAGCTATGCTGAGCTGAAGGGGCAGGGAGTGGCTGTAAATAGATTAAAAAGGCCCGAGATGGCTTCAGGATTACTCTGCCTCAGTATTCCGTGCTTGCAGCAGCCTCGTGTTTCAGAGGAGAGCTTTGGCACCGGCACATTTTTATTTAAAATTAAGCACTGTCTACAACAGCAATCAAATTTTATTAGAACATTGGAATGTTGGGAGCTCCACTGCAGACGCTGGTGTGCTCTGTACTTTTACTGGGCAATAAAAGCCCAACCGTCAACATTCCAATGTTCTCTAACAAAGTAGCCCAAGGGCATTTTAATCCCCCTGGGCTCTGTGAGGACTTTGTTTTATTTATTAGAACATTCTGCCCTCTAGTGGCAGAATGTTCTAATAGCCTTAGAGCCCCCCGTAGTGGCCTCTACCAGCAATTAAAGGCCCGCTCCCTTGTTAAAGACCCGAGCCGAAGGAGCGGTCATATGGTTCTCTAGTGATCTATGGAGTTCCATCACTCACAACAAACAGAAGATGCTCCAAAAACTCAAAGATTTACTCTTAGCTTGGTCCCCTAAAAATCTATCCTGAGGGGACAGAATAAAAACCTTAAAAATGATGATATCCTACTCAGTAAGTTTTTTATCCAGTATGAAACCATGTCGACTTTCTGCTATGCTTTTCTCTAACTTAGATAGGGCATCATCAGAATTTCTTTGGTCAGAAAAATGTCCTAGAATAGTACTCAAAGCACTTTGTTTGCCCTGTGAGAAGGGAGAATGTTGACTACCCATTAGGTATGACTACCAAACTGCCTTCCTGGTGGCTCAGGTAGCCTGCTGGGTGAACCCCTCTCATTAAAAGAGTCAGCGCTGGCTTGCTATAGAATGCCACTCTACTCTCGCTCATTGCAAACACATTATTTTAGATACTATTTGTGTACTGTTATAATTGGATAAGAAACTCCTCTCTAATATCAATAACTCATAATCACTCTCTCTATGGAATAATTAAAAAAAGGAAGTTACGAACATGTCTTCTGTTGGCCTGAGATGGGCGGCTAAGGTAATTACTCTAATCTCACATCTCTGTCTTGACTCTGAACCACCCTTGACCTTTACAGGTGAAAATATCTAAATTGGGACCTCTACACAAACCCACCACAATTTCATATGTTTCTAAAATCAGAAGAGCTGGTCACACTGTGTCAAACATTTATAACCCTCTTCAGAAAGTCAACAATCACACAAATGTCCCTATTCTGAAAAAATGATCTAGCTACATCGAAAGCATAGATCATGCTCCCCATTCTTAGAAAGCTTGGTCAAAGATTCATACCAACTTGACAACAATAAATAGATACCCTTTATCTCTCAAACCAAATTATTCACAGCTCACTCACTACACTGGATTGTGCTAAAAATCTTGAAGCTTGGACTGCGGAATTCAGGTGTAAGTTGATCATGCAAAGAGACTCAAGGAGACAATAAACACATGTTTTTTTCCTATAAGTGGCAGACCTTGTACTGCGAACAGATATCTGACCAACTTAGTAAGATATTTAACACAATAATCACTATGGTGGTCATTACAACCCTGGCGGATGGTGTTAAAGATGCGGTAATACAGCAAACAGTCAGACGGACAAAAAAAGGGAATTATGACCCTGGCGGAAACCGCCAACAAAAACAGCCACTTCAACACACCGCCCGCCACAGCGGTACAGACAAGCAGCGTGGCGGTCACCGCCAACAGACAGGCGGGAGACAATGTACCGCCCACAGTATCACAACAGGCCAATCCGCCACCTTTTCCGGGGCGGATTCACCGTGGATAAAAACACAGCAGAAACAGCTTTTGCTATGGGAAAACACTCACCTTCTACACATCCCACGAGGAACGACAACTCCATGGAGCCGGAACTCCAAATACTACCTGCCCTTGTCTTTCTGCTCCATCACGACCAACAGCGACGTAGGCGCAGAAGATACCGGTGAGTACTGCACCTACGACACGGGGAGGGGGGAGGCAAAAGTTAGGGGGACACCCACCAAACACCCCCACCCCCACACTCGCATAGTACAACATACACACCAATGCAGTCACAAAAAGAACAGTAACAATCCACAACCCCCCCCCCCCGGAAGAATGCAAAGACAATGCGAATTTCGGACAAACATTATAATGTGCCAATATACATGTCATACAAAAATATACAAATATATGTATTCAAAATCACTCATATTTACATAAATAATCCGATAAGTATTGCAGATATGTACACAACAATGTCCGTGCAGAAACAGTCCAAAAATGCATGGGCGAGGCCCACAATAGATACCTGACCAAAATCCAAGAGAACACTGCCGGGGCATCAGATAGAAACACTACTGGCACCTCAGGGGGAAGGGAAGGGGGGGCACCTCAGCCAGATGAATGCAAAGCCAGATCCACGACGGTCCTCCATGCCCATTGATGTATCCTGGGGAGTGCAAAGCCACAGTCTCTCAAGTCTCTACAGTGGGTGGGTTGCCCACTGTTACATCCTGGGGAGTGCAAAGCCACAGTCTCTCAAGTCGATGCAGGTCCATACTGGTACTGGGGGGTGACTGGTGCCCAGACTGGATGAGTCTCCCCGTGAAAGGTAGTGTCCTGTCACTGTCCCAGCTGCACATGGGATAAAGATGCCTGATGTGGTGGGCCATTCATTCCTACCCGGTGCATTGCCCTGTTTAGCGGTGCTTTGACATGGCGGTCTCTGGAACGTTCAGCGGTGCTTTGCCATGGCGGTTCTGGACTGTTCAGCGGTGCTTTGCCATGGGGGTCTCTGGACTGTTCAGCGGTGCTTTGCCATGGCAGTCTTTGCCCTGTTCAGTGGTGCTTTGACATGGCGGTCTCTGGACTGTTCAGCGGTGCTTTGCCATGGCGGTCTTTGCCCTGTTCAGCTGTGCTTTGACATGGCGGTCTCTGGACTGTTCAGCGGTGCTTTGTCATGGCGGTTCTGGACTGTTCAGCGGTGCTTTGACATGGGGGTCTCTGGACTGTTCAGCGGTGCTTTGCCATGGCAGTTTTGGACTGTTCAGCGGTGCTTTGCTATGGGGGTCTCTGGACTGTTCAGCAGTGCTTTGCCATGGCGGTCTTTGCCCTGTTCAGCGGTGCTTTGACATGGCGGTCTCTGGACTGTTCAGCAGTGCTTTGCCATGGGGGTCTCTGGACTGTTCAGCGGTGCTTTGCCATGGCGGTCTTTGCCCTGTTCAGCGGTGCTTTGCCATGGCGGTTTTGGACTGTTCAGGGGTGCTTTGCCATGGGGGTCTCTGGACTGTTCAGCGGTGCTTTGCCATGGCGGTCTTTGCCCTGTTCAGCGGTGCTTTGCCATGGGGGGTCTCTGGACTGTTCAGCGGTGCTTTGCCATGGGGGGTCTCTGGACTGTTCAGCGGTGCTTTGCCATGGCGGTCTTTGCCCTGTTCAGCGGTGCTTTGACATGGGGTCTCTGGACTGTTCAGCGGTGCTTTGCCATGGCGGTTTTGGACTGTTCAGGGGTGCTTTGCCATGGGGGTCTCTGGACTGTTCAGCGGTGCTTTGCCATGGGGGGTCTCTGGACTGTTCAGCGGTGCTTTGCCACGGCGGTCTTTGCCCTGTTCAGTGGTGCTTTGACATGACGGTCTCTGGACTGATCAGCGGTGCTTTGCCATGGCGGTTTTGGACTGTTCAGCGGTGCTTTGCCATGGGGGTCCCTGGACTGTTCAGCGGTGCTTTGCCATGGTGGTCTTTGCCCTGTTCAGCGGTGCTTTGACATGGCGGTCTCTGGACTGTTCAGCGGTGCTTTGCCATGGCGGTCTTTGCCCTGTTCAGCGGTGCTTTGACATGGCGGTCTCTGGACTGTTCAGCGGTGCTTTGCCATGGTGGTTCTGGACTGTTCAGCAGTGCTTTGACATGGAGGTCTCTGGACTGTTCAGCGGTGCTTTGCCATGGCGGTTCTGGACTGTTCAGCGGTGCTTTGACATGGCGGGTCTGATACGGACATTGGTGTGTGGCATGATGAACTCCACACTGGACGTTGGTGTGTGGCATGACGAACTCCACACTGGACGTTGGTGTGTGGCATGACGATCTCCACACTGGACATTGGGGTGTGGCATGACGATCTCCATACTGGACATTGGTGTGTGGCATGACGATCTCCACACTGGACATTGGTGTGTGGCATGACGTTCCATCATTGCCCAGCGGGGCTGTGGCATCCTGGCCCCGCCTGGGCTGCGTCTTGTGTGGTGGTCTCAGGACCAGTGACGATACTTTGGCCCTCCTGGGCTGTGTCTTGTGCGGTGGTCTCAGGACCAGTGACGATACTTGGGCCCTCCTGGGCAGTGTCTTGTGCGGTGGTCTCTGGACCTGTGACGATACTTGGGCCCTCCTGGGCTGTGTCTTGTGCGGTAGTCTCTGGACCTGTGACGATACTTGGGCCCTCCTGGGCTGTGTCTTGTGCGGTGGTCTCTGGACCACTGACGATACTTGGGCCCTCCTGGGCTGTGTCTTGTGCGGTGGTCTCTGGACCACTGACGATACTTGGGCCCTCCTGGGCACTGACTCTGGCGGTGGGCTCTGGCCCCGTTACGATACTTGGGCCCTCCTGGGCACTGACTCTGGCGGTGGGCTCTGGACCCGTTACGATACTTGGGCTCTCCTGGGCACTGACTCTGGCGGTGGGCTCTGTACCAGTGACGACGGTGCTGGCGGTTGTGTCTGGACCGCCGGAAATGATGGCGCACTTCTCCGCCGTGACACTCACAACAGGCTGGGCAGACTTCCTCAGGACCTTCCCCACCTTTTTTGGAGTTACAGCTGACTCACCAATCGCCTTCGATCCCATTTCACTTGTTGTCCCACCAGGAGCCTTGACACGGTCCTATCGTCCACTCTCCAATTTTGGAGCCTTTAAAGGGGGTGGGCTGCCAGTGCCTTGGCTCCGGGTCCTACTGCCTGCCCTGGTGGACGGTGCAGTCCAAAAACCTGGAACACGCACCACTGGTACTGGTGGCTTTTTGGCTGAGGCGCTACGACGGGACTGGTGAATTGGAGGGGGGGTGGGGGCAAAAAGGTCAATTTGACAGAGGAACAGTTTCTGACGAACACTGGGATGGGTAGCTGAAGGGGGTCTGGGAGTGGAGGAAGAGGAGGTGGTTGTAGGAGGTGTCACTTTAGCTGTTTTGGGTGCAGGTGCAGGTACTGGAGGCTGTCGTGAGGTGGATGGATGTTGGGTGAGTGATTGCCGGCGTTTGGGTACTTTGGGAGGGGTCGTCACAGACACACTGGGAGAGGACACAGGGGACGTGTAAATGGCAGTGGAGGTGGTGAGTGCAGGTGAGCGGCGTGTGGTGCTGGATGTCCTGGTGCGAGTCCTAGTGCCTGTAGATGTGGTGCATGCAGGTGTGTGTGTAGACGAGACTGGGAGGGAGGAGGGAGAAGAGGAGGAGGGGGACACAGTGGAGACAGTGGATGTTGCTTTGTCTGTATGGGTGTGATGCTTGTGTGAGTGCCTGTGGGATGTGTGGTGCCTATGTTTGCCTGAGCTACTTTTGTGTGTTGACTTGTGTGCATGCTGGTCTGTAGGTGTGCTTGGGATGGGCTGGGGTACAGGGGATTGGGTCTGGGTGGAGGAAGTTGGAGGGGGGAGGCTGGACACAGGGACAATTGCTGCCATCAGTGCTGAGGCCAGAGATTACAGGGTTCGCTGAAGGACAGCCTGACCAGAATGAATGCCCTCCAGGAATGCATTACTGTGTTGCAACGCCCTTTCTACACCCTGTATGGCATTCACAATGGTAGACTGCCCAACAGTGAGTGACCTGAGGAGGTCAATGGCCTCCTCACTGAGGGCAGCAGGGGTGACTGGGGCAGGGCCTGAGGTGCCTGGAGCGAAGGTGATGTCCACCCTCCTGGGTGAGCGGGCACGGGGCGAACGCTGAGGGTCTGCTGGGAGGGCGGAGCTGGTAGGGGGGTGGCGGCTATACCTGTAGAAGTGGGGCGCACAGATAGTGCCGCCACCACAGGGGTGCTCACATCGGCGGACGAGTCTGTGTTGCTGGTTGGTGATCCGGTGGCCGACGTGAAGCTCCCCTCGCCCTCCGTCCCACTGGTGTATTCAGAGTCTGTGGTGTGGCCCTCCATGGCCATGTGGGATGCAGCTCCCTCGTGCTCCGGTGCCACTGTACCTCTGCCTGTTGATGCTGATGAACAAAAGGACAGGGAGAGCAGGAAAAGGGGGGGGAGACAGAACAAAGAGAGTTTTAGTGCATGGCATACTGCTACCGTTGGCGGACAAGACAGACGCAGCAGCCCCATGCACAACGCCGCGCTCCTGCCCTCTGCACATGCAATTTCTGGGATATGGCCTACATGGCATTGGTGGAAATCTGCGCACATGGATGCCACAGGGGCAACTATACCTCAACTTGATAATTTACTGAGGTGGGGTAGAGTGCCACATGGCCTACATTACGGAGGGGCCTTGCCTACCTAACTCGTCCTGGCCTAGGGACACCCATAGCCCACCTCCCCCACCCAGACACCACCACTGCATGCAAAGTCCGCAGAATGAGAGTGTACTCACCCCCTTGTGTCTGCTGTGATGTCCTTAAGCGCCCATCCAACTCTGGGTAGGCCACCGCCAGGATCCGGAACATCAGGGGGGTCATGGTACGACGGGCACCCCTCCCACGTTGGGAGGCCATTCCCAGCTGAGCCTCCGCCGTCTTCTTGCTGCAGCGGCGAATGTCCTCCCATCTCTTACAGCAGTGGGTGCTCCATCTCTGGTGGGCCCCCAGGGTCCGGACATCCTTGGCGATGGCATGCCAAATGTCCCTCTTCTGGTGGGCGCTGACCTACATGACATGCACAAGGAAAGAGGAAAAGTCATTACCAACTGCACCATCAATGTGAGTGGCCCCCTCCCTACTCTGACCATGTGGCCCATTTATTCCCATGCTTTACTGTAGTATGACTTCTGCCCCCTTCCCTCTTCCACCCAGCCCTGTCCACCCAGGCCTATTCCCTACAACGTGCTCCCTGTGTACTAGCCTGTTGGTCTGGAGGATCGTAGAGTAGCATGTACTAGGGGAGGACCCCATCCACAAGTTTCTCCAACTCCTGTGCAGTGAAGGCAGGGGCCCTTTCCCCAGATGCAGCAGCCATTGTCACTTCCAGACCGAGGTCACAGCAGCACTAGCAGTGTAGGTCCTCTCCTGTCGAAGGTCAGGTATCTAGTGATTGAACAGATAGAAAATGGTGGTGACGTCCGCGGCGGGCGCATCATCACCGCCGGCGCACCTGTTCATTGGCTCCTGGGACCCATAGGGTCCAATGTTAACCAATGCAGCATTGCGCCGCGGTCTACGACCGCCTACCGCGACGGTGTGCAACGCCAGCGCTGTTACCCCACAATCCCATTGTCCAAGTTTAGAGGTCAGGCAGCCGCCATTTCAGGGGCCCACATGGATTCATTTTCAACTGTGTCACACATACTGAGGCCTACACTCAACACACATACAGGAAGGGTTTTGTGTCTGGTGTAGTCTTGTGTGTAACTGTGGGTACATACCTGGAGGAATAGTGACTGGTTCTTCGCTGTTGTCCTTCTTAGGCACCGTCAGCTGGGACATATGAGAAGATGGCGGAATCCTCCCGTGTACCGACCGCTGGAGGACCTGTTGACAATGGAAGAGAGACATTTAATCGTGGCCTACCGGTTTGACCGTGCTACAATCCAGGAACTATGTACCCAGTTGGAGCCAGACCTGATGTCACCAATCCGCGATCCCACTGGAATCCCCCCTGACTTGCTGGTGCTGTCAGTGCTCCATTTCCTTGCAAGTGGGTCATTTCAAACAACAGTGGCCATGGCATCAGGTATGTCCCAGCCTATGTTTTCCAACGTGTTGTCCAGAGTGTTGTCTGCCCTGCTGAAACACGTATGGAGATACATCATATTCCCTCAGGTGGAGGATTTGCCTATAGTGAAAGGTGATTTCTATGCCCTTGGACATATCCCCAACGTCATAGGTGCCATTGATGGGACCCATGTAGCTCTGGTCCCCCCCCCGCAGGACTGAACAGGTGTACAGGAACAGGATGTTATCATTCAATGAATGTCCAGATGGTCTGTTTGGCAGACCAGTACATCTCCCAGGTAAATGCTATGTTCCCTGGCTCAGTGCATGACGCCTACATGCTGCGGAGTAGCAGCATCCCTGATATGATGGGTGAACTCCAGAGGCACTGTGAATGGCTATTGGGGGACTCTGGTTACCCCAACCTTTCCTGGCTATTGACCCCAGTGAGGAATCCCAGGACCAGGGCAGAGGAACGCTACAATGAGGCCCATGGGTGGACTAGGAGGGTTATCGAACGCACTTTCGGCCTCCTTAAGGCCAGGTTCCGGTGCTTCCATATGACAGGTGGGTCCCTATTCTACTCACCGAAGAAGGTGTGCGACATCATCATCGCCTGCTCCATGCTCCATAACTTGGCATTGCGACGCCAGGTGCCTTTTCTGCAGGAGGATGATCCAGATGACGGTGTTGTGGCAGCTGTGGAGCCTGTGGAGCCTGTGGACAGTGATGAGGATGAAGCTGAGAAAGAGGAAAACGACAACAGGGAGTCAGTCATACAGCAATATTTCCAGTGAGACACAGGTGAGAACATTTTCATTTTTACCATTACATTAACTTTCACACATCTACCTCTATCCTGTACTGACATTTCACTCACTATTTGTTAACTGAGTTGTCCCCTTCCATTTCAGTTTCACAAATGTGGCAACCTACGTGTCAACTGTTTGCATCCTTGAAGGGCTTGTGATGTGTGACATAGGTATGTTAGCCTTCCAATGGGTAACCCATTATGAAACTGTAATTGATAATACAGATTTACAAATCATAGACTGACTCCATTTGTTTTTAGTGTTTCAAGGGTGTTTATTTAAGTGCTCTAAAAATTATGGGGGGTTGTAAACTGGTGAGGGGGGATGGTGGAGGAATGTCCATGGCAGAGTCCAGTCTATAAGTCTCACAGGTACATTGCACATCTGGGCATTGGAAGTGGAGCTAGGTCAGTTCCGATTTGGACAGGGTAACAAAGTGTGACAGTGGGGGGACAATCAGGGTGGTCTTATTTCCTGGCGGGGGTCTTGCCATCTTGCTCTGTCCTGTTCCTGGATCTCAGGGCCCACTTGCGTGGTGGTTGTCCGTCTGCAGGGGATGGGGTGCTGGTGTGTTGGTCCTGTGGCGGGGCGTCCTGTCCACTAGCGCCGGCGGAGGTGGTGGGCATTTCATCGTCCTGGCTAGTGTCAGGGGCCCCTTGGAGTGCCACGGTGTCCCTCAAGGTCTTTTGAATGTCCGTCAGCACCCCTACGATGGTGCCCAGGGCGGAGCGGATGGTCCTGAGCTCCTCCCTGAATCCCAAATATTGTTCCTCCTGCAGACGCAGGGTCTCCTGCAACTTGTCCAGGACCGTGGCCATCGTCTCCTGGGAGTGGTGGTATGCTCCCATGATGGAGGAGAGGGCCTTGTTGAGAGTTGGTTCCCTTGGCCTGTCCTCCCTCTGTCGCACAGCAGCCCTGCCAGTTCCCCTGTGTTCCTGTGCCTCCGTCCCCTGGACCGTGTGCCCACTACCACTGCCTCCAGGTCCCTGTTGTTGTTGGGGTGGTGGGTTCGCCTGGGTGCCCTGTAGTGGTGGACACACCGCTGATTGACCTGTCCTGGGTAGGGAGGTTTGGGCCCGCTGGGTGGGTGCTGTGCTGGTGTTACCAGAGGGTGTAAGCTCGGTGCTGGGCTGTGGCTGGGCAAGGGGAACCGACTGTCCTGAGGCCCACGATGGTCGGCCTGGTCTTCAAGATCCAGTGGGGCAGAGCTGCTGTCGTCACTGTGGGCCTCTTCTGGGGGTGGAGTGGTGTTGTCTGGACCCTCTGGTGTGGTGACGTTCCTTCGAGTTCCTGCGGGGGTATAAGTACATGATTATTGCATGTGTGTGTTTCATGGAGTGCAATGGTTGGGTGTTCGTGAACCCCAGTGCAGGCATTCCTGTGTGGGGGCGTGTGTGCTGATGGTTGGGGGTGTTGTGGGTCTGTGCAGTGGGCATGCTTTGGTGATGGGTGTCCATGCTTAGTTATGTCATGCAGGTCTTGGGGTTGGGATGGGTGGTTGGTGTCATGGGTAGATAGGTGAGGATTTGGGGTGACAGGGGAGGGTGTGATGGTGGGGGGGTGTGATATCATGCAGGTAGGGTGGGGGGTATGATGGTTAAGATTAGACTTACCAGTGTCCGTTCCTCCAACGACTCCTCCGAGGCCCTCAGGATGCAAGATGGACAAGACTTGCTCCTCCCATGTTGTTAGTTGTGGGGAAGGAGGTGGGGGTCCGCCGCCAGTCCGCTGTACCGCGATGTGATGCCTGGATACCGTGGAACGCACCTTCCCCCGTAGGTCGTTCCACCTCTTCCTGATGTCCTCCCTATTTCTTGGGTGCTGTCCCACAGCGTTGACCCTGTCCACTATTCTTTGCCATAGCTCCATCTTCCTGGCTATGGATGTGTGCTGTACCTGTGAGCCAAATAGCTGTGGCTCTACCCGGATGATTTCCTCCACCATGACCCTGAGCTCCTCCTCAGAGAAGAGGGGGTGTCTTTGGCGTGACATGGGGTGTTGTAGGTGATGTGTGGGGTGGTGTATGTGTTGATGAGTGTGGTGAGTGTAGTGGTATGTGGTGTTTTGTGCTTGGATGTTGCGTGGATGATGGTGTTGTGTGCCTCTGTGTGATGGGGTTGTCTCTGTGCTGTCTCTCTGGCCTTCTCTCTGAATTTTTGGTAGTAGGGGTTTGTGGGTAATGTGTGTGTGTTTGATATAGTATTGGGTGTGTGGGAGTGGTGTGTGTATGTGTATCAGGTGTGTGTATTTCAAATTGTCCAATGTGGCGGTGTTTTGGAGATGTGTGTGTATTTTGAGCGCGGCGGTGTGTACCGCCAATGGAATACCGCAGTTGAAAGACCGCCGCGTGGATTCGTGGGTCATAATGGCATGGGCGTGTTTCTGTTGGCGTGGAGGTGGAGGATGTGTTTCCGCCAGTTTCTCACTGACATTTAGTGTGGCGGTATTGTGTGGGTGTCTGAATTTTGGCGGATTCCGTGATGTGTGTCATAATAGCTGTGGCGGTCTACCGCGGCCGCGGCGGTGTATTGGCGGTCTTCTGCACGGCAGTAAGCGCCTTATACCGCCAATGTTGCAATGACCCCCTATATATTATGTTACTTTAGCGTTGGGTCCTTTTGCCTCTTGAAGTCTACCTGCACTCTCAGAAATAGATTTTGCAGTTTTTGATCTTCTACTGTCCATTGCAATAAATGTGACCCTGCTCAAGTGGAAAACTCTAAACCATGTCTCATTTCCTACATGGTGGTACATTAAAAGCATGCACCAATCTCTTTTGAAATCACCAGAGTCTCCCACAACATCACAAACAGTTTGGGTTACATTAGACACCTACATCATCTTATCAGATATGACTGACATCCCTCCTCCATTCTGATATAAGATGCACACTGTTCTTCTGTTTTATGTCTTAATATGTTCTGGCCACATGCTCCTGCTACCAACCCACTTCCCCCTCTTTCTCCTCTTCTTTCCAAATGCCTCATCGATATTTGATGATTGGGTGCTATTACATAACACATCGATAATTTAGAAAATGTGCGCTTTAACTTGTGTTGATGATGTATCTTATATATGTTGCCTCTCGTTCAACGAGATTGTGACACTTTTGTTTTGACAATATTGTGACACTTTTGTTTTGACAATATCTTTTATTTCTCTGCAGACTTTAGCAATATCTGCATCTTTAATGTATTTTAAGTTTACAAGAATCATGTCTATGACCAAGGCTGACACATTTTTCTGTACAAAAAAAGCTGTCTTGGTGGTGGGAGCTTAGATCCGTGAAGGAAGTTGAACGGAGTGATGTCCTTATGTCACCCTGAGAGGTGTCAATCTGTAGCACTTGAAGAAGGGTTCCTCACCCTTTGCCTTTATTGTCACAATGCAGAAGGTGACTTTGTTCACTTTCTATAGGGATGCAGTGTGATTCAAGCATTCTGGTCTTGAGATGTACATAGTGGTGCAATGACCAGGCCCCCCAACTCAAAACTAGCTCTGATTCATAACCTGGATGAATTTGGTGTTATTGGATACATTCAAATGTTTCGTAATATTATCACAGGACAAGAATCTTCATATTATGCAATCTCATATTTTACTGCCTTATTGCTAGCTTCTTTAGCAAAATAAACTATGTTTCTCATAATTAATTTCTCTTTAACATAAGATCAAAATAGTAGCAATCTGATGATGTTATAAAAGAACCCACAACCATAAGCTCCTCCTCCTTTCTTGATGCTAGAAGGGAAGCCAAAGTCCATGCGTGAAGCAAGCCAACAATAACAACAGTAGAGTCAGTCCCATCCAAAGTACATTGTCCCATCTAAGAGGATAATCTTCTTGAGAAATCCAAGGGAACTCCAAATAGCAACACCCAATTCCCAATCTGTTGAAGAAAACCTTTAAGGTTAGAAGCCAGGGAGAGATAATATGCACCTCTTGTCCTCCAAAGAATCAGGATTCTCCTTCACAACTGGCTAGGAGAATCTGTAATTTTATTTTAGGATAAGAGTCTTCATATCAAGCATGTTCAAAGCAAATCAACAACCGTCAATGATGCATGCTCAATCGGCTTACAATTCAATTCCACTTTATTTCGTTATATTGTAATCATAAAAGATCACACATCCAACTCAGTTCATAAATAAGCATCTGATAAAACAGTTAAAATACATATTACAAAATTAATAGATAAAATTCAATAAAATACTTCCTTCCATTTATAAAAGGGCACAGGCCGGCAGCACGGTTAGTCAGGCATAGAATCTCTTACTCTCAAAAAAGGACTTAAAGAGCAACATACTTTAAAAACAATTTGATCATCAGATAAAAGCTGGAGAAACATCAGGGCCGGACGCGCTTGCCTAAAATTCAGGGACATCAAAAGAGGCTTTATAAAATATTTCCTAGGCCCTGTAAAATAACTACAAAGCAACGTGAAATGAAAGGTATGCTGTGGAGACTGATGCCCGCAACTAGAGGGTCCTAAAGAGCCCGGTGGACTCCAGCTTCGGGGAAGCAGGGAGGTGGTGAATCAAGTTGAATTTAAATCTGGTCAGTAGAAATTGGTCTCTATTGTTCCTCACACTGATCAGGCATGGTTCCATAAGTCACACAGTTTTTAATAACATATTGCCCTTCACCATGGGTTTCAGTAATTCAACCTGATCTGTGAGGAGCGCCTTATGTTCCAAAAAATTATCTCTACTCCAATTTATCTCTGCAGTGCTTGCGGTCCAAGGGCTACAGAATAAATTCTCCCTCCCCAGGCTATTGAGGGCACCATTGACATAGGCAATCCAAGGACTCTTGGAGGCATGATCCAGGGCTACGTGGTCCTTCAAAATAAGACTCCTCAATTGACATTCCCTTCTCGTCCACACCTTAACCCCTATGGTGCCTGGGACGAGATGGTCTCGTCCTCGCACCTGGTTCCTGTGTGCCTGGGACGAGACCACCTAGCTAGCGCACCCCAGTGGGCCTCCCACCCACCCCCCCCAACAGGGATGGAAGGGGAATCGCTTCCCCTTCACCCGACCCCCCTGATCCTCCCCCGTGACGTCTGATGACGTCAGCATTCAATTGGGTGCTGACCTCATCAGAGGTCACCTCCCATCGCGCTGGAAGCATGCTTCCAGCACGATGCGGAAGAGAAATGCTTAGCATTCTCTTCTGCTTGGGAGGAGGGGACAGGCAGAGGCATGAAAGGAAAGGAAAGGCATTTCCTTTCATGTCTCTGTAAGCATTTCTGCACCCTGATCGCAATGTAATCGGGATGCAGAAATGGCAACTAGGCACCAGGGAGTTTTTTTTTTTCTATATGTGAATAAGGGGAGTGGGCCCCTTGGGCAAGGACCGCTCCCCAGAGGAGCAAATAATTATTAGGCCTTCTCTGGGCCCCCTGGGGTCAGATTGGCCTATATTGATCAGGCCGATCTGCCCCCGGGGGGGGGGTGTTACCGGGCAGTCACTGCCACGGATACAAACCACACCAGTGAGCTGGCCGAAGAGTGCCCCGGGGGTACAATCTGGAACACCGAACACCCGGAAGTGCTTCCCAACCCGGATATCCGGGTTGAAGACAAGCAGACACCAGAAGAAGCGGAGCCAGAGAGAGGAGAGTGTGTAGAGCTGGAGAGAGGAGAAGGAGCAGAGCTGGAGTAGAAAGAACGTGCGGAATCAGAGGAAGGAAGAGGGAACCTAGCCAAACGGAGAGACCTCGACGGAGACCCAGAGATTCCCACAGAGACTGACGAGAGACGCGACCGGAGCCGCCACGTCCCTGGAGGGGCGTGGCAAACACAGGTACGATTTTGCCTCCGGGTAAATTTCTTACCCAGGTGGAATCGGAGCGGGAGTGAGAGGGGCACACAGGGGAGGGTTCGGGAGGAAGGGATCGGGGAAAGGAATCTTTGAAAGTGTATATACCTACCTTTAATCCACGAGAAGGGAGTGGTGAAAGGTAACCACCCTCAAACAAAAGAAGGAGAATTGAACTGCACTAGAAAATAAGATCACTGGGGAGATTGTGGTACACCTAAAAACCTGACCCTCTCACACCCCTGGACACCCCCTATCCTCGCACACCCGCCTACTAATCCTAATATAATACGTATTCCCCAAAGACCCACACTTACCTGTTCTTTTCGTTTTCCTTGGGGACCGGCCACCACTATCCTGGAACGGAGAGGTCCAGTGTCACCCTGAAGGCCGCCGTCTCTTGATCTCGACGTCCAGAAGAGAAAAACCTAAAAGAAGAAGATCAAATATTATTCTCTGTGACAAAGATCAAGGAGACCCGAGGACATCACATAAGGACATAACAATATCTACATATATATAAATGTTAATCCCTTATCCAGAAGAAAATAAGGAGCACGTACGAACAGCACATGGTGTATTAGGAGTCTTTTATAACCATAGCCCACCCAAGTTATATCCTGAACCCACTACAGGGGGCAGAAGCCACTAGACACCAGGGATTGTTTTTTTTGTTTTTTTGGTTTGTTTTGTTTCAGAAGGGGAGCGACCCCTTAGACAAGGGTTGCTCCCCAGGGGACAGTAATTTTATTAGGCCTATTCTGCCCCCGCCTATATTGATTAGGCCTATCTGCCCCCCCGGGGGGCAGAAGCAACTAGACACCAGGGATTAATTTTTAATGACATTGGCATAAGGGGAGTGACCCCTTAGGCAAGGGTCACTCCCCAGGGGGCAATATTTTTATTAGGCCTTTTCTGCAACCCCTCAGGGCAGATCGGCCTATATTGATTAGGCCGATCTGCTGCCGGGGGGCAGAAGCTACTAGACACCAGGGATATTTTTTTATGTGTTTGCATTGATAAGGGGAGCGACCACTTAGGCAAGGGTCGCTCCCCTGGAAGGAGAAATTGTTTTTAGGCCATTTCTGCCCCCCTCGGGGCAGATCGGCCTATTTTTATTAGGCCAATCTGTCCCTGGGGGGCAGAAACCACTAGACACCAGGGAATTTTTTTAGGTCAGTTTCATGCAAGGGGAGTGACCCCTTAGGGAAGGGTCGCTCCCCTGGGGGGGGCACATTTATTTTAGGCCATTTCTGCCCGCCATGGGGGCAGAAACCACTAGACACCAGGGATTTTTTTTTGCACCAATTTCAAACAAGGGGAGTGACCCCTTAGACAAGGGCTGCTCCCCTCGGGGCATATTAATTTTAGGCCATTCCTGCCCCCTTGGGGGCAGATCGTCCTATTTACGTAATGCTCATCAGCCCCCCAGGGGGGCAAAAACCTCATCAGACACTAGGGAATAATTTTTTTCAAAAAAGGAGGATGGGGGTATGGCCATACCCCCACCCCAAATAAATGGGGACACAGTTGTTCTGCCCACCGGTGGGCAGATGGGGCAATTAACCCCGATCCACTCCCCGGGGGTGGAGGGGGGGCAGAAAGCCTACTAGATGCCAGGGAATTAAAACAAAAATAAAAAATACTGGGGTGGTGGCTACCAATCAGTATGGGCATGGTTATGCCCCCACCTCAACTGAAGAAGGTAACATTCTTTCAGCCCTCCCCTGCACACTAAAACATGTTATCCCATGGCAAGCAAGAGGATATTTGATTATTTTGGGTTTTGGTTTTACATTTGGGCCATGAGAGCTTGCCTAACTCTCAAAATCGCCCCACTTGGAATGGTGAGGGCTGCACTTTTTGGAGTTTGGGACGCTGCCATGTAGAAAAATCCACAAGACCTAGACACATCTGAAAACTAAACATCTGGGTGAGTCCAGGGTGGTGTGCTTCACATTCACCCCGCACCATTTCCTTACCACAATGCCCTGCAAACCTCCAATTTTGCTGGAAATCACAAATTTTTCCCACATTTTTGTGATGGAACCTTCTGGAATCTGCAGGAATCCCCAACATTTCTACCACCCAGCACTGTCGCATCTATACCGATAAAAATTCTGCCCCACTTGTCACCCTGAAAATATTTTTTTTCAAACTGCCCTTTTGGATCAGGTTTGGTTCCCCCTCAATTTCATCATGTTTTTGGCTCTTCCCTGTCACAGACACTTGGCCCACCTACACAAGTGATGTATAATTTTTACCGGGATACTGAGGGGAACGTTGGGGGGGGGGTAGGAACTTTGTCCCTGTGCGGTGATCCCACACAGAAATGTGTGAAAAATGTGATTTTTTTGCTAAATTTGAGCTTTGCTGAGGATTCTGGGTAAGAAAACACAGGGGGATTGACGCATGTCACACTTCCCTGGACTCCCTCGGATGTCTAGTTTACAGAAGTGTTTGGGTTTGGTAGGTTTCCCCATATGGCTGCTGAGCCCAGGACCACGCAGGTGCCCCCGCAAAAACAGGTAGTTTTGTATTTGATAATTTTGATGTGTAAAGATGGTGTTTTGGGGCATTTCCTGTCGCAGGCACTAGGCCTACCCACACACATGAGGTACCATTTTTATCAGGAGAGTTGGGGGAACGCTGGGTGGAAGGAAATTTGTGGCTCCTCTCAGATTCCAGAACTTTCTGTCACCGAAATGTAAGAAAAAGTGTTTTTTGGGCCACATTTTGAGGTTTGCAAAGGATTCTGGGTAACAGAACCTGGTGAGAGCCCCACAAGTGACCCATCTTGGATTTCCCTAGGTGTCTAGTTTTCAAAACTGCACAGGTTTGGTAGGTTTCCATAGGTGCCGGCTCAGCTAGAGGCCAAAATCCACAGCTAGGCACTTTCCAAAAAACACGTCAGTTTTCAAAGTAAAAATGTGATGTGTCCATGTTGCGTTTCCTGTTGCGGGCATTAGGCCTACCCACACAAATGAGGTATCGGGAGACTTGGGGGAATACAGAATAGCAAAACAAGTGTTATTGCCCCTTGTCTTTCTCCACATTTTTTCCTTCCAAATGTAAGACAGTGTGTAAAAAAGACATCTATTTGAGAAATGCCCTGTAATTCACATATGTGTATGGGCACCCCGGAATTCAGAGATGTGCAAATAACCACTGCTTGTCAACACCTTATCTTGTGCCCATTTTGGAAATTCAAAGGTTTCTTTGATACCTATTTTTCACTCTTTATATTTCAGCAAATAAATTGCTGTATACCCGGTATACAATGAAACCCATTGCAAGGTGCAGCTCATTTATTGGCTCTGGGTACCTAGGGTTCTTGATGAACCTACAAGCCCTATATATCCCTGCAACCAGAAGAGGCCATCAGTCGTAATGGTATATTGCTTTCAAAAATCTGACATCGCAGGAAAACGTTACAGAGTAAAACGTGGAGAAAAATGGCTATTTTTTAACTTCAATTTCAATATTTTTTTTATTTCAGCTGTTATTTTCTGTAGGAAAACCTTGTAGGAGCTACACAAATGACCCCTTACTGAATTCAGAATTGTATCTACTTTTCAGAAATGTTTTGCTTTCTGGGATCCAGCATTGGTTTCACACCCATTTCTGTCACTAACTGGAAGGAGGCTAAAAGCACAAAATATAGTAAAAATGGGGTATGTCCCAGTAAAATGCCAAATTGTGTTGGAAAATGTGGTTTATTGATTCAAGTCTGCCTGTTTCTGAAAGCTGGGAAGATGGTGATTTTAGCACCACAAACACTTTGTTGATGCAATTTTCAGGGAAAAAAACTACAAGCCTTCTTCTGCAGCCCTTTTTCCCCATTTGAAAAAATAAATTGCTGTATTTTCGCTAATTTCTTGGCCTCCTCCAGGGGAACTCACAAAGTCTGGGTACCTCTAAAATCCCTAGAATGTTGGAAAAAAAGGACGCGAATATGGTGTGGGTAGCTTATGTGGATAAAAAGTTATGAGGGCCTAAGCGCGAACTGCTCCACTTTGCCAAAAAAAGGCCTGGCACCTGAGGGGGAAAAGGCCTGGCACCGAAGGGGTTAATCCAACATGTCAAGCACTTAAGAGCAATCTTGTCAGCTATGTACCGGACTCCAAGTGCATCATGCACACAAGGTGCCAGGGTGCAATGGGGAACTTGTAGCACCTGCCTTAAAAACAAGATTTCCACAGACTGGATATTATCAAATCTGATGTATCCCCACATCTGGTTACCATATAAAACCTTGGAGCCACTCTTGCTGTGATAAACCTTAATTAATACACTAGGGCATGGGTACTCAAAGTACGGCCCCGGGGCCGCATGCAGCCCCCTTGACCTTTACATGCGGCCCCCTGGGCAACAGGAGTACAGGGTTGTTCACTCGATTCACCTCTAACAATATAAAGATCATAAAAAGAGCCAATCATTTTTTCAATGTTAACTGATGTTAAGGAAAGGATGTAACCAGGGAGTCCTCAGCTTCACTTTAGAAGCACATTCATTTTTAAAGACATCTTGGAGCAAAAGTGTAAAAATATAACAGTCACTTCAAAATTCAAAAAGTGTGTTAAGTTAACATGCAGTCCATTTCACCTAAGTATAATTTATTGTATCAGTGCAATGAAAAATATTCATTTAAATGTGTTAGTTTTCAAACATGAATTTTGAAACATTCATTTTACCCCTACACTGACAAATGTGCCAATAGGGAATCAAACAAGCAAATCAGATGTTATGTGCACTTTTTGAGTGGCCTGGGTTCCTATTATACATGAACAACATTATAGTTTATTAAATTAAACACATGAGCAGCTTTGTGCGGTGCAGACCCTGATTTCGATGAACTCATATGTGCTAATGAAGAAAAAGGAGGGGAAGTGAAATTAAGCAATTGCCTAGGCTGCACACAATTTGGAAAATTGGGGAAGCCAACATTAATCCCAGGTTTTCTAGTTCCATATTGCTCAATTTAACCACTAGATGTATATCCTTCGCTTCGCCTACTGATACTTAACTGCCAATACTCCCAACCCTCTCGTCGAACCTCCATTCCACTGGCATCAATGCGGCCCTCGGGCACATCACAGACCAAACCTTTTGGCCCCTGGGAAAATGTTTGTGAGTACCCATGCACTAGGGGGTTTGACCCCAATCTCTGTGCAATATGTGGACTGCAGCTGCAGCCATGGAGACCTCTGGTGTCTTATTTTCAACCAAGGATTTCTAATTACTGTGACAGTCAAACAGGACCGCATGATACGAAAAGACAGGGACTTTGGCTAATGTGGGCAACCCTACTTTTAACATTTTTGATTGTGTACTTCTTGGGCCCAAAATCATCACATACGATTTGTTGAAATTAACTGCAAGATCCAAATTGGCCATGAAGTCTACAAACTTGTTCAGTAGCAATTGTAGACCCACTGCAGTCCTTGCCATCAGGACCGCATTGTCTACATATAATAGGAGAGGTAGTGATCTTGACCCCACTCTCGGGCAGTCTGCTCCGACAGACAAAAGGGCTCTCTTCAACCTGTTAATATACAGAGTGAACAGAAGGGGTGCAAAAATACAACTCTGTCACACCCCTCTGCTTGTACCAAATAGTCAAGAACATGCCCCTCCCTGGGAATATCAAATTGAAGCGGTTGCATGGGCGTGGAAGTCACTCAACAGATAAACTACATTTTTGTTGACCCCCTAACTCAAGCAACAAACCCCAAAGTTTACTGCAGCTGACCCTGCGGACATTAGGTCCAAAAAAGACAAGATGTATCAATTTGGACGTGGCAACAGTATACTTATTGATTAACAAATATAGGGTAAAGCATTGGTCCCTTGTTGATCTACCTGGCCTGAAGCTATATTGAACATCAGAAATGACATTATACTCACCAGTCCACTCCATCTGCCTATTGAGCTCCACCCTACCCATGACTTTAACCACCACATTTATCAGGGAAATAGGCCTGTAACACTGAAGGTTATCTCTGTCCCCCTTCTTAAAACTGGGTACAACTACTGCAGTAGCCCATGTTGGCGGTGGGCCCGCCTTCACCACAGCATCTAAGACCATTGTCAAGAGGGGGACCCACAAATCGGTACCATCCAGAAACTAATCTTGAGGGTTCCCGTCATGCCCCTGGAGTGCTATGACATGATAAGGCCCAAATACATTTTGTCACCTCCTCAAAAGTGAAAACAATCTCTGGCCGGCCTACAAAAGATGCACCTAAGTCTGCAACCCCATCCCCCAGCTCATCGTTATAAATCCCCTCAAAATTTTCCAGCCAATGGCCCTCAGTTATATGATGCCATAAGGCTGGATAGTTGTTACTAATGAGATCAGGGTGATTTATTACCTGCAAAACAATGAGCTGTCCCTCATTTCACATGCGTGGGCTAAGTCACCCCAAGCTCTCTTCCTTTACTTAGCCTTAAGATTGTCAAGTTCCTTTTTATAGTCCCTACCGCAAGCGGCAATGAGGGCCTTATCGCTACGGACAGTCTTTAGAGCTTCCTTTAAATTTGATAAGTCCTTAGTACATTTACTATCAAACCATTTGGTCTCACCTGGCCTGCCCTGCTTTGGAGGGACCATCAATAATGTGGAGACCTTCGGTGAGATACCCTTAACTGCACTTAAAATTGATCCAATGGGGGCACTTAAATTCAAACAGATAAAGAAATTAAGTCTACATTCAGAGAAAAGCCCATTTTTTAAATCATTAGGCTCAACCTGGGACGACATATCTCGTCTCCCATGGTCTTTGTGGACATACACACCCTGTGTCACATGTGGGTTTATAGGGCTGCTCCCTTAAGACTAGTAAAAGGGAGTTGTGTTCACTAAAAGCACTGTGCCTGATATTAAAATTATCAACAAAAGAAAACAGGGAGGATGATACAAAAATAAAATCAATTATGGAGGCAAGCCCCCTCCCCCTAAAGGTAGGTAAAATTTTAGGATTGGTAGCAATAATTAATTTTTCCCATGAAAACCAAAATGTAGTTGTATAAGATAGTATTTAACTCTCAACCTTCAATGGTATGCTCCATATGTAGGCCATCCACCAATATACACTTAGATCTTCTAATAATGGGGGCCGGAGGGTTCATGCATAGGTGACAATTGAAGTCCCCCGCTAGAATTAACTTGACCTCCCCCATACCTGCCAGAGTATTGTTAGCAGTAATTAAGGAACTAAAATGATTTGAGTCATCCGCCCAGCTTTTGCATTATAAAAATTGATAGGAGACTCCATCCTCCATCACCCATCGTGCTAGCAGGCATGTTTGCTAACGCCTATAAAGAAGGGGGCGAGGCCAACCGCGCTACAAAGCACTGCTGCAGTCCTGTCAAGTGAGACATTTGCCTTTTTGAAAAGGGGGTTCCTGGCCCCCAGAAATTGCCCTGAAGCTAGGGGACTCCATCGCCCATCATGCCTGGAGGCCTGTTTGCTAACACCTGTAAAGAAGGGGGCCATTCACCAACAAATCACATGGAATGCGGGCAGGCGGCCTCACTGCTACATGGGATTCTGGCCCCTGGAGTCCTGGGCCACACCAAACAGTCTTGCATTAGGTGCTTGCATTCTCCATGCTCCTTCTAGGACACAAACAATAGATCGCTTGAGTTAAGAGACCAAGAGGGATGGTCTAGCCCAGCCCCTTCTGGGCTATGATGGGTGAGGACGGGCCCACCATTGGCCCGGGCTTTGCCCGGGTGCGTCATGTGCAGCAGGATTGCAGCAGTGCTTTGTAGCGTGGTTGGCCTGAGCACTGAGAATGATCTCATGCACAAAGTGGCCTGCCCTGAGCCATGATAAGCTGGCTACTGCCCCATCCTACTAGTGCGCTGATAAACAAATGTTTTGTAGGTTTCAGAGCTAACTCAAGATATGTGGCCCTGAGAATACAAATGCTGCCCTACTATCCTGAACAGCTATTTCATGGGGCCTGGTTCACAAAGGTAACTTACACTTTTGGGGATGCATCCTTTTGAGTAAGTTTACCACTTTTTGGCTATTCACAAAATCCAAGTGTAAATTTCCTCCAAAAGGGTAACTTGCATGTCTCCACTACATTGAAGGGCCTGGGAGCTACTGACAAAGGTAACTTATACGTCTGAGTAATTTAAACCTGTAAATTACCTTCACACTTTTGAGTAACTTTACACTCAGATTTTATGGACAGCTAAAAGTAGTAAAGTTAAACTACTTTTTATGCGTTGCCATGCTGCACCTGAACCTCTGCATATGTTAGCTGGTGCCTATTTAGTTACTGATTGCTATATTCTGGTATTAAAAAAGGTGACATTTTCCAGGATATTTAGATATCACTATTTATTGAACAGGAGAAATGTTTGGTCTGTAGCTGGAAACAAAACATACAATACGTACATGCAAAAAATAGAGGCTGGAAACAATTATTCATCTGTTGTCAATAAAATGTTGTTTCATTAGTCACACAAATCCATATTCACAACACAGACACCCTGAAAGTCAGCCTAACAGTCACTTCTGAAAGTTGAAGTTATTTCAGGAGGGGACTTTAGAAGATTCCCAAACATCTTGCAGCACTTATTAAAGTATGCTTGAATCCAAAAGTGCCTCTTAGTCAAACACACATTTAATAAACAGATACCAAAAGGTGCTATCAAATCATAAGTAGTGTACACAAAAGCAAGACCTATTTTACTCCAGGGCAGAATATCGATGGTACTTAATATGGAAATCATAATATTGTGGGTACCATACTATGAAACTTTTGATTATCAATAGTAAATATATATATATTTTTTTTTTTAACCCCTTCGCTGCCAGGCCTTTTCCCCCTCCTGTGCCGAGCCTTTTTTTGGCTATTTGGTGCAATCCGCACTTAGGCCCTCATAACTTTTTGTTCACATAAGCTACCCACGCCAAATTTGCGTCCTTTTTTTCCAACATCCTAGGGATTTTAGAGGTACCCAGACTTTGTGGGTTCCCCAGAATGAGGCCAAGAAATTAGCCAAAATACAGTAAAATTTTCGTTTTTTTCAAAAAAATTGGAAAAAGGGGCTGCAGAAGAAGGCTTGTGTTTTTACCCTGAAAATGGCATCAACAAAGGGTTTGCGGTGCTAAAATCACCAGCTTCCCAGCTTTCAGGAACAGGCATACTTGAATCAGAAAACCCAATTGTTCAACACAATTTTGGCATTTGACTGGGACATACCCCATTTTTACGATTTTTTGTGCTTTCAGCCTCCTTCCAGTCAGTGACAGAAATGGGCATGAAACCAATGCTGGATCCCAGAAACCGCAACATTTCTGAAAGGTAGACAAAATTCTGAATTCAGCAAGGGTTAATTTGTGTAGATCCTACAAGGGTTTCCTACAGAAAATAACAACTGAAAAAGAAAACTATTGAAATTGAGGTGAAAAAAACATAAATTTTTCTCTACGTTTTACTCTGTAACTTTTTCCTGCAATGTCAGATTTTCGAAAGCAATATACCGTTACATCTGCTGGACTCCTCTGGTTGCGGGGATATATAGGGATTGTAGGTTCATCAAGAAACCTAGGTACCCAGAGCCAATAAATGAGCTGCACCCTGCAGTGCGTTTTCATTGTATACCGGGTATACAGCAATTCATTTGCTGAAATATAAAGAGTGAAAAATAGCTATCAAGAAAACCTTTGTATTTCCAAAAAGGGCACAAGATAAGGTGTTGAGGAGCAGTGGTTATTTGCACATCTCTGAATTCCGCGGTGACCATACTAGCATGTGAACTACAGGGCATTTCTCAAATAGATGTCTTTTTTACACACTCTCTTATATTTGGAAGGAAAAAATATAGAGAAAGACAAGGGGCAATAACACTTGTTTTGCTAATCTATGTTTCCCCAAGTCTCCTGATAAAAATGATACCTCACTTGTATGGGTAGGCCTAGCACCCGCGACAGGAAACTCCCCAAAACGCAACGTGGACACATCAAATTTTTTTAAAGAAAACAGAGCTGTTTTTTGCAAAGTGCCTACCTGTAGATTTTGGCATCTAGCTCAGCCGGCACCTAGGGAAACCTACCAAACCTGTGCATTTTTGAAAACTAGAGACCTAGGGGAATCCAAGATGGGGTGACTTGTGGGGCTCTGACCAGGTTCTGTTACCCAGAATCCTTAGCAAACCTCAAACTTTGGCTAAAAAAACACATTTTCCTCAAATTTTGGTGACAGAAAGTTCTGGAATCAGAGAGGAGACACAAATTTCCTTCCACCCAGCGTTCCCCCAAGTCTCCCGATAAAAATGATACCTCACTTGTGTAGGTAGGCCTAGCGCCCGCGACAGGAAATGCCCCAAAACGCAACGTGGACAAATCACATTTTTTGAAAGAAAACAGAGGTGTTTTTTGCAAAGTGCCTACCTGTAGATTTTGGCCTCTAGCTCAGCCGGCACCTAGGGAAACCTACCAAACCTGTGCATTTTTGAAAACTAGAGACCTAGGGGAATCCAAGATGGGGTGACTTGTGGGGCTCTGACCAGGTTCTGTTACCCTGAATCCTTTGCAAACCTCAAAATTTGGCTAAAAAAAACACATTTTCCTCAAATTTTGGTGACAGAAAGTTCTGGAATCAGAGAGGAGCCACAAATGTCCTTCCACCCAGCGTTCCCCAAAGTCTCCCGATAAAAATGATACCTCACTTGTGTAGGTAGGCTTAGCATCCGCGATAGGAAACGCCCCAAAACACAACGTGGACACATCACATTTTTTGAAAGAAAACAGAGGTGTTTTTTGCAAAGTGCCTACCTGTAGATTTTGGCCTCTAGCTCAGCCGGCACCTAGGGAAACCTACCAAACCTGTGCATTTCTGAAAACTAGAGACCTAGGGGAATCCAAGATGGGGTGACTTGTGGGGCTCTGACCAGGTTCTGTTACCCTGAATCCTTTGCAAACCTCAAAATTTGGCTAAAAAAACACATTTTCCTCAAATTCTGGTGACAGAAAGTTCTGGAATCAGAGAGGAGCCACAAATGTCCTTCCACCCAGCGTTCCCCCAAGTCTCCCGATAAAAATGATACCTCACTTGTGTAGGTAGGCTTAGCATCCGCGACAGGAAACGCCCCAAAACACAACGTGGACACATCACATTTTTTTAAAGAAAACAGAGGTGTTTTTTGCAAAGTGCCTACCTGTAGATTTTGGCCTCTAGCTCAGCCGGCACCTAGGGAAACCTACCAAACCTGTGCATTTTTGAAAACTAGAGACCTAGGGGAATCCAAGATGGGGTGACTTGTGGGGCTCTGACCAGGTTCTGTTACCCTGAATCCTTTACAAACCTAAAAATTTGGCTAAAAAAACACATTTTCCTCAAATTTTGGTGACAGAAAGTTCTGGAATCAAAGAGGAGCCACAAATGTCCTTCCACCCAGCGTTCCCCCAAGTCTCCCGATAAAAATGATACCTCACTTGTGTGGGTAGGCCTAGCGCCCACGACAGGAAATGCCCCAAAACGCAACGTGGACACATCACATTTTTTTAAAGAAAACAGAGGTGTTTTTTGCAAAGTGCCTACGTGCAGATTTTGGCCTCTAGCTCAGCCGGCACCTAGGGAAACCTACCAAACCTGTGCATTTTTGAAAACTAGACACCTAGGGGAATCCAAGATGGGGTGACTTGTGGGGCTCTGACCAGGTTCTGTTTTCCTGAATCCTTTGCAAACCTCAAAATTTGGCTAAATAAAACAGATTTTCCTCACATTTTGGTGACAGAAAGTTCTGGAATCAGAGAGGAGCCACGAATGTCCTTCCACCCAGCGTTCCCCCAAGTCTCCCGATAAAAATGATACCTCACTTGTGTGGGTAGGCCTAGCGCCCACGACAGGAAATGCCCCAAAACGCAACGTGGACACATCACATTTTTTTAAAGAAAACAGAGGTGTTTTTTGCAAAGTGCCTACCTGTAGATTTTGGCCTCTAGCTCAGCCGGCACCTAGGGAAACCTACCAAACCTGTGCATTTTTGAAAACTAGAGACCTAGGGGAATCCAAGATGGGGTGACTTGTGGGGCTCTGACCAGGTTCTGTTACCCTCAATCCTTTGCAAACCTCAAAATTTGGCTAAAAAAAAACATTTTCCTCAAATTTTGGTGACAGAAAGTTCTGGAATCAGAGAGGAGCCACAAATGTCCTTCCACCCAGCGTTCCCCCACGTCTCCCGATAAAAATGATACCTCACATGTGTGGGTAGGCCTAGCGCCCACGACAGGAAATGCCCCAAAACGCAACGTGGACACATCACATTTTTTTAAAGAAAACAGAGGTGTTTTTTGCAAAGTGCCTACCTGTAGATTTTGGCCTCTAGCTCAGCCGGCACCTAGGGAAACCTACCAAACCTGTGCATTTTTTAAAACTAGAGATCTAGGGGAATCCAAGATGGGGTGACTTTTGGGGCTCTGACCAGGTTCTGTTACCCAGAATCCTTTGCAAATCTCAAAATCTGGCTAAAAAAAACAGATTTTCCTCACATTTCGGTGACAGACAGTTCTGGAATCTGAGAGGAGACACAAATTTCCTTCCACCCAGCGTTCCCCCAAGTCTCCCGATAAAAATGATACCTCACTTGTGTGGGTAGGCCTAGCGCCCGTGACAGGAAACGCCCCAAAACACAACGTGGACACATCAATTTTTTTGAAAGAAAACAGAGGTGTTTTTTGCAAAGTGCCTACCTGTAGATTTTGGCCTCTAGCTCAGCCGGCACCTAGGGAAACCTACCAAACCTGTGCATTTTTGAAAACTAGAGACCTAGGGGAATCCAAGATGGGGTGACTTGTGGGGCTCTGACCAGGTTCTGTTACCCTGAATCCTTTGCAAACCTCAAAATTTGGCTAAAAAAAACACATTTTCCTCAAATTTTGGTGACAGAAAGTTCTGGAATCAGAGAGGAGCCACAAATGTCCTTCCACCCAGCGTTCCCCAAAGTCTCCCGATAAAAATGATACCTCACTTGTGTAGGTAGGCTTAGCATCCGCGATAGGAAACGCCCCAAAACACAACGTGGACACATCACATTTTTTGAAAGAAAACAGAGGTGTTTTTTGCAAAGTGCCTACCTGTAGATTTTGGCCTCTAGCTCAGCCGGCACCTAGGGAAACCTACCAAACCTGTGCATTTCTGAAAACTAGAGACCTAGGGGAATCCAAGATGGGGTGACTTGTGGGGCTCTGACCAGGTTCTGTTACCCTGAATCCTTTGCAAACCTCAAAATTTGGCTAAAAAAACACATTTTCCTCAAATTCTGGTGACAGAAAGTTCTGGAATCAGAGAGGAGCCACAAATGTCCTTCCACCCAGCGTTCCCCCAAGTCTCCCGATAAAAATGATACCTCACTTGTGTAGGTAGGCTTAGCATCCGCAACAGGAAACGCCCCAAAACACAACGTGGACACATCACATTTTTTTAAAGAAAACAGAGGTGTTTTTTGCAAAGTGCCTACCTGTAGATTTTGGCCTCTAGCTCAGCCGGCACCTAGGGAAACCTACCAAACCTGTGCATTTTTGAAAACTAGAGACCTAGGGGAATCCAAGATGGGGTGACTTGTGGGGCTCTGACCAGGTTCTGTTACCCTGAATCCTTTACAAACCTAAAAATTTGGCTAAAAAAACACATTTTCCTCAAATTTTGGTGACAGAAAGTTCTGGAATCAAAGAGGAGCCACAAATGTCCTTCCACCCAGCGTTCCCCCAAGTCTCCCGATAAAAATGATACCTCACTTGTGTGGGTAGGCCTAGCGCCCACGACAGGAAATGCCCCAAAACGCAACGTGGACACATCACATTTTTTTAAAGAAAACAGAGGTGTTTTTTGCAAAGTGCCTACCTGCAGATTTTGGCCTCTAGCTCAGCCGGCACCTAGGGAAACCTACCAAACCTGTGCATTTTTGAAAACTAGACACCTAGGGGAATCCAAGATGGGGTGACTTGTGGGGCTCTGACCAGGTTCTGTTTTCCTGAATCCTTTGCAAACCTCAAAATTTGGCTAAATAAAACAGATTTTCCTCACATTTTGGTGACAGAAAGTTCTGGAATCAGAGAGGAGCCACGAATGTCCTTCCACCCAGCGTTCCCCCAAGTCTCCCGATAAAAATGATACCTCACTTGTGTGGGTAGGCCTAGCGCCCACGACAGGAAATGCCCCAAAACGCAACGTGGACACATCACATTTTTTTAAAGAAAACAGAGGTGTTTTTTGCAAAGTGCCTACCTGTAGATTTTGGCCTCTAGCTCAGCCGGCACCTAGGGAAACCTACCAAACCTGTGCATTTTTTAAAACTAGAGATCTAGGGGAATCCAAGATGGGGTGACTTTTGGGGCTCTGACCAGGTTCTGTTACCCAGAATCCTTTGCAAATCTCAAAATCTGGCTAAAAAAAACAGATTTTCCTCACATTTCGGTGACAGACAGTTCTGGAATCTGAGAGGAGACACAAATTTCCTTCCACCCAGCGTTCCCCCAAGTCTCCCGATAAAAATGATACCTCACTTGTGTGGGTAGGCCTAGCGCCCGTGACAGGAAACGCCCCAAAACACAACGTGGACACATCAATTTTTTTGAAAGAAAACAGAGGTGTTTTTTGCAAAGTGCCTACCTGTAGATTTTGGCCTCTAGCTCAGCCGGCACCTAGGGAAACCTACCAAACCTGTGCATTTTTTAAAACTAGAGACCTAGGGGAATCCAAGATGGGGTGACTTGTGGGGCTCTGACCAGGTTCTGGTACGCAGGATCCTTTGCAAACCTCAAAATGTGGCTAAAAAAACACGTTTTCCTCACATTTTGGTGACAGATAGTTCTGGAATCAGAGAGGAGCTACACATTTCGTTCAACCCAGCGTTCCTCCAAGTCTCCCAATAAAAATGATACCTCACTTGTGTAGGTAGGCTTAGCGTCCGCGATAGGAAACGCCCCAAAACACAACGTGGACACATCACATTTTTTGAAAGAAAACAGAGGTGTTTTTTGCAAAGTGCCTACCTGTAGATTTTGGCCTCTAGCTCAGCCGGCACCTAGGGAAACCTACCAAACCTGTGCATTTTTGAAAACTAGAGACCTAGGGGAATCCAAGATGGGGTGACTTGTGGGGCTCTGACCAGGTTCTGTTACCCTGAATCCTTTGCAAACCTCAAAATTTGGCTAAAAAAACACATTTTCCTCAAATTTTGGTGACAGAAAGTTCTGGAATCAGAGAGGAGCCACAAATGTCCTTCCACCCAGCGTTCCCCCAAGTCTCCCGATAAAAATGATACCTCACTTGTGTAGGTAGGCTTAGCATCCGCGACAGGAAACGCCCCAAAACACAACGTGGACACATCACATTTTTTTAAAGAAAACAGAGGTGTTTTTTGCAAAGTGCCTACCTGTAGATTTTGGCCTCTAGCTCAGCCGGCACCTAGGGAAACCTACCAAACCTGTGCATTTTTGAAAACTAGAGACCTAGGGGAATCCAAGATGGGGTGACTTTTGGGGCTCTGACCAGGTTCTGTTACCCTGAATCCTTTGCAAACCTCAAAAGCTGGCTAAAAAAACACATTTTCCTCAAATTCTGGTGACAGAAAGTTCTGGAATCAGAGAGGAGCCACAAATGTCCTTCCACCCAGCGTTCCCCCAAGTCTCCCGATAAAAATGATACCTCACTTGTGTAGGTAGGCTTAGCATCCGCGACAGGAAACGCCCCAAAACACAACGTGGACACATCAAATTTTTTTAAAGAAAACAGAGGTGTTTTTTGCAAAGTGCCTACCTGTAGATTTTGGCCTCTAGCTCAGCCGGCACCTAGGGAAACCTACCAAACCTGTGCATTTTTGAAAACTAGAGACCTAGGGGAATCCAAGATGGGGTGACTTGTGGGGCTCTGACCAGGTTCTGTTACCCTGAATCCTTTACAAACCTCACAATTTGGCTAAAAAAACACATTTTCCTCAAATTTTGGTGACAGAAAGTTCTGGAATCAGAGAGGAGCCACAAATGTCCTTCCACCCAGCGTTCCCCCAAGTCTCCCGATAAAAATGATACCTCACTTGTGTGGGTAGGCCTAGCGCCCACGACAGGAAATGCCCCAAAACGCAACGTGGACACATCAATTTTTTTTAAAGAAAACAGAGGTGTTTTTTGCAAAGTGCCTACCTGCAGATTTTGGCCTCTAGCTCAGCCGGCACCTAGGGAAACCTACCAAACCTGTGCATTTTTGAAAACTAGAGACCTAGGGGAATCCAAGATGGGGTGACTTGTGGGGCTCTGACCAGGTTCTGTTTTCCTGAATCCTTTGCAAACCTCAAAATTTGGCTAAATAAAACAGATTTTCCTCACATTTCGGTGACAGAAAGTTCTGGAATCAGAGAGGAGCCACGAATGTCCTTCCACCCAGCGTTCCCCCAAGTCTCCCGATAAAAATGATACCTCACTTGTGTGGGTAGGCCTAGCGCCCACGACAGGAAATGCCCCAAAACGCAACGTGGACACATCACATTTTTTTAAAGAAAACAGAGGTGTTTTTTGCAAAGTGCCTACCTGTAGATTTTGGCCTCTAGCTCAGCCGGCACCTAGGGAAACCTACCAAACCTGTGCATTTTTGAAAACTAGAGACCTAGGGGAATCCAAGATGGGGTGACTTGTGGGGCTCTGACCAGGTTCTGTTACCCTGAATCCTTTGCAAACCTCAAAATTTGGCTAAAAAAACACATTTTCCTCAAATTTTGGTGACAGAAAGTTCTGGAATCAGAGAGGAGCCACAAATGTCCTTCCACCCAGCGTTCCCCCACGTCTCCCGATAAAAATGATACCTCACATGTGTGGGTAGGCCTAGCGCCCACGACAGGAAATGCCCCAAAACGCAACGTGGACACATCACATTTTTTTAAAGAAAACAGAGGTGTTTTTTGCAAAGTGCCTACCTGTAGATTTTGGCCTCTAGCTCAGCCGGCACCTAGGGAAACCTACCAAACCTGTGCATTTTTGAAAACTAGAGATCTAGGGGAATCCAAGATGGGGTGACTTTTGGGGCTCTGACCAGGTTCTGTTACCCAGAATCCTTTGCAAATCTCAAAATCTGGCTAAAAAAAACAGATTTTCCTCACATTTCGGTGACAGAAAGTTCTGGAATCTGAGAGGAGACACAAATTTCCTTCCACCCAGCGTTCCCCCAAGTCTCCCGATAAAAATGATACCTCACTTGTGTGGGTAGGCCTAGTGCCCGTGACAGGAAACGCCCCAAAACACAACGTGGACACATCAAATTTTTTGAAAGAAAACAGATGTTTTTTGCAAAGTGCTTACCTGTAGATTTTGGCCTCTAGCTCAGCCGGCACCTAGGGAAACCTACCAAACCTGTGCATTTTTGAAAACTAGAGACCTAGGGGAATCCAAGATGGGGTGACTTGTGGGGCTCTGACCAGGTTCTGTTACCCAGAATCCTTTGCAAACCTCAAAATTTGGCTAAAAAAACACATTTTCCTCACATTTCGGTGACAGAAAGTTCTGGAATCTGAGAGGAGCCACAAATTTCCTTCCACCCAGCGTTCCCCCAAGTCTCCCGATAAAAATGATACCTCACTTGTGTGGGTAGGCCTAGCGCCCGTGACAGGAAACGCCCCAAAACACAACGTGGACACATCAATTTTTTTGAAAGAAAACAGAGGTGTTTTTTGCAAAGTGCCTACCTGTAGATTTTGGCCTCTAGCTCAGCCGGCAACTAGGGAAACCTACCAAACCTGTGCATTTTTTAAAACTAGAGACCTAGGGGAATCCAAGATGGGGTGACTTGTGGGGCTCTGACCAGGTTCTGGTACCCAGGATCCTTTGCAAACCTCAAAATGTGGCTAAAAAAACATGTTTTCCTCACATTTTGGTGACAGATAGTTCTGGAATCAGAGAGGAGCTACACATTTCGTTCCACCCAGCGTTCCCCCAAGTCTCCCAATAAAAATGATACCTAACTTGTGTAGGTAGGCTTAGCGTCCGCGACAGGAAACGCCCCAAAACACAACGTGGACACATCACATTTTTTGAAAGAAAACAGAGGTGTTTTTTGCAAAGTGCCTACCTGTAGATTTTGGCCTCTAGCTCAGCCGGCACCTAGGGAAACCTACCAAACCTGTGCATTTTTGAAAACTAGAGACCTAGGGGAATCCAAGATGGGGTGACTTGTGGGGCTCTGACCAGGTTCTGTTACCCTGAATCCTTTGCAAACCTCAAAATTTGGCTCAAAAAAACAGATTTTCCTCACATTTCAGTGACAGAAAGTTCTGGAATCAGAGACGAGCCACAAATGTCCTTCCACCCAGCGTTCCCCCAAGTCTCCCGATAAAAATGATACCTCACTTATGTGGGTAGGCCTAGCGCCCACGACAGGAAATGCCCCAAAACGCAACGTGGACACATCACATTTTTTTTAAAGAAAACAGAGGTGTTTTTTGCAAAGTGCCTACCTGTAGATTTTGGCCTCTAGCTCAGCTGGCACCTAGGGAAACCTACCAAACCTGTGCATTTTTGAAAACTAGAGACCTAGGGGAATCCAAGATGGGGTGACTTGTGGGGCTCTGACCAGGTTCTGTTTTCCTGAATCCTTTGCAAACCTCAAAATTTGGCTAAAAAAACAAGTTTTCCTCACATTTTGGTGACAGATAGTTCTGGAATCAGAGAGGGGCCACAAATTTCCTTCCACCCAGCGTTCCCCCAAGTCTCCCGATAAAAATGATACCTCACTTGTGTGGGTAGGCCTAGTGCCCGTGACAGGAAACGCCCCAAAACACAACGTGGACACATCAAATTTTTTGAAAGAAAACAGATGTTTTTTGCAAAGTGCTTACCTGTAGATTTTGGCCTCTAGCTCAGCCGGCACCTAGGGAAACCTACCAAACCTGTGCATTTTTGAAAACTAGAGACCTAGGGGAATCCAAGATGGGGTGACTTGTGGGGCTCTGACCAGGTTCTGTTACCCAGAATCCTTTGCAAACCTCAAAATTTGGCTAAAAAAACACATTTTCCTCACATTTCGGTGACAGAAAGTTCTGGAATCTGAGAGGAGCCACAAATTTCCTTCCACCCAGCGTTCCCCCAAGTCTCCCGATAAAAATGATACCTCACTTGTGTGGGTAGGCCTAGCGCCCGTGACAGGAAACGCCCCAAAACACAACGTGGACACATCAATTTTTTTGAAAGAAAACAGAGGTGTTTTTTGCAAAGTGCCTACCTGTAGATTTTGGCCTCTAGCTCAGCCGGCAACTAGGGAAACCTACCAAACCTGTGCATTTTTTAAAACTAGAGACCTAGGGGAATCCAAGATGGGGTGACTTGTGGGGCTCTGACCAGGTTCTGGTACCCAGGATCCTTTGCAAACCTCAAAATGTGGCTAAAAAAACATGTTTTCCTCACATTTTGGTGACAGATAGTTCTGGAATCAGAGAGGAGCTACACATTTCGTTCCACCCAGCGTTCCCCCAAGTCTCCCAATAAAAATGATACCTAACTTGTGTAGGTAGGCTTAGCGTCCGCGACAGGAAACGCCCCAAAACACAACGTGGACACATCACATTTTTTGAAAGAAAACAGAGGTGTTTTTTGCAAAGTGCCTACCTGTAGATTTTGGCCTCTAGCTCAGCCGGCACCTAGGGAAACCTACCAAACCTGTGCATTTTTGAAAACTAGAGACCTAGGGGAATCCAAGATGGGGTGACTTGTGGGGCTCTGACCAGGTTCTGTTACCCTGAATCCTTTGCAAACCTCAAAATTTGGCTCAAAAAAACAGATTTTCCTCACATTTCAGTGACAGAAAGTTCTGGAATCAGAGACGAGCCACAAATGTCCTTCCACCCAGCGTTCCCCCAAGTCTCCCGATAAAAATGATACCTCACTTATGTGGGTAGGCCTAGCGCCCACGACAGGAAATGCCCCAAAACGCAACGTGGACACATCACATTTTTTTTAAAGAAAACAGAGGTGTTTTTTGCAAAGTGCCTACCTGTAGATTTTGGCCTCTAGCTCAGCTGGCACCTAGGGAAACCTACCAAACCTGTGCATTTTTGAAAACTAGAGACCTAGGGGAATCCAAGATGGGGTGACTTGTGGGGCTCTGACCAGGTTCTGTTTTCCTGAATCCTTTGCAAACCTCAAAATTTGGCTAAAAAAACAAGTTTTCCTCACATTTTGGTGACAGATAGTTCTGGAATCAGAGAGGGGCCACAAATTTCCTTCCACCCAGCGTTCCCCCAAGTCTCCCGATAAAAATGATACCTCACTTGTGTAGGTAGGCTTAGCGTCTGCAACAGGAAACGCCCAAAAAACACAACATGGACAAATCAAATTTTTTTAAAGAAAACAGAGGTGTTTTTTGCAAAGTGCCTACCTGTAGATTTTGGCCTCTAGCTCAGCCTGCACCTAGGGAAACCTACCAAACCTGTGCATTTTTGAAAACTAGAGACCTAGGGGAATCCAAGATGGAGTGACTTGTGGGGCTCTGACCAGGTTCTGTTACCCAGAATCCTTTGCAAACCTCAAAATTTGGCTAAAAAAACACGTTTTCCTCACATTTTGGTGACAGATAGTTCTGGAATCAGAGAGGGGCCACAAATTACCTTCCACCCAGCGTTCCCCCAAGTCTCCCGACAAAAATGATACCTCACTTGTGTAGGTAGGCTGAGCGTCCGCGACAGGAAACGCCCCAAAACACAACGTGGACAAATCACATTTTTTTAAAGAAAACAGAGGTGTTTTTTGCAAAGTGCCTACCTGTAGATTTTGGCCTCTAGCTCAGCCGGCACCTAGGGAAACCTACCAAACCTGTGCATTTTTGAAAACTAGACACCTAGGGGAATCCAAGATGGGGTGACTTTTGGGGCTCTGACCAGGTTCTGTTACCCAGAATCCTTTGCAAACCTCAAAATCTGGCTAAAAAAAACACATTTTCCTCAAATTTTGGTGACAGAAAGTTCTGGAATCAGAGAGGAGCCACAAATGTCCTTCCACCTAGCGTTCCCCCAAGTCTCCCGATACAAATGATACCTCACTTGTGTGGGTAGGCCTAGCGCCAACGACAGGAAATGCCCCAAAACGCAACGTGGACACATCACATTTTTTTAAAGAAAATAGAGGTGTTTTTTGCAAAGTGCCTACCTGTAGATTTTGGCCTCTAGCTCAGCCGGCACCTAGGGAAACCTACCAAACCTGTGCATTTTTGAAAACTAGAGACCTAGGGGAATCCAAGATGGGGTGACTTGTGGGGCTCTGACCAGGTTCTGTTACCCTGAATCCTTTGCAAACCTCAAAATTTGGCTAAAAAAACACATTTTCCTCAAATTTTGGTGACAGAAAGTTCTGGAATCAGAGAGGAGCCACAAATGTCCTTCCACCCAGCGTTCCCCCACGTCTCCCGATAAAAATGATACCTCACATGTGTGGGTAGGCCTAGCGCCCACGACAGGAAATGCCCCAAAACGCAACGTGGACACATCACATTTTTTTAAAGAAAACAGAGGTGTTTTTTGCAAAGTGCCTACCTGTAGATTTTGGCCTCTAGCTCAGCCGGCACCTAGGGAAACCTACCAAACCTGTGCATTTTTGAAAACTAGAGATCTAGGGGAATCCAAGATGGGGTGACTTTTGGGGCTCTGACCAGGTTCTGTTACCCAGAATCCTTTGCAAATCTCAAAATCTGGCTAAAAAAAACAGATTTTCCTCACATTTCGGTGACAGAAAGTTCTGGAATCTGAGAGGAGACACAAATTTCCTTCCACCCAGCGTTCCCCCAAGTCTCCCGATAAAAATGATACCTCACTTGTGTGGGTAGGCCTAGTGCCCGTGACAGGAAACGCCCCAAAACACAACGTGGACACATCAAATTTCTTGAAAGAAAACAGATGTTTTTTGCAAAGTGCTTACCTGTAGATTTTGGCCTCTAGCTCAGCCGGCACCTAGGGAAACCTACCAAACCTGTGCATTTTTGAAAACTAGAGACCTAGGGGAATCCAAGATGGGGTGACTTGTGGGGCTCTGACCAGGTTCTGTTACCCAGAATCCTTTGCAAACCTCAAAATTTGGCTAAAAAAAACACATTTTCCTCACATTTCGGTGACAGAAAGTTCTGGAATCTGAGAGGAGCCACAAATTTCCTTCCACCCACCGTTCCCCCAAGTCTCCCGATAAAAATGATACCTCACTTGTGTGGGTAGGCCTAGCGCCCGTGACAGGAAACGCCCCAAAACACAACGTGGACACATCAATTTTTTTTAAAGAAAACAGAGGTGTTTTTTGCAAAGTGCCTACCTGTAGATTTTGGCCTCTAGCTCAGCCGGCACCTAGGGAAACCTACCAAACCTGTGCATTTTTTAAAACTAGAGACCTAGGGGAATCCAAGATGGGGTGACTTGTGGGGCTCTGACCAGGTTCTGTTACCCTGAATCCTTTGCAAACCTCAAAATTTGGCTAAAAAAAACTGATTTTCCTCACATTTCAGTGACAGAAAGTTCTGGAATCAGAGACGAGCCACAAATGTCCTTCCACCCAGCGTTCCCCCAAGTCTCCCGATAAAAATGATACCTCACTTGTGTGGGTAGGCCTAGCGCCCACGACAGGAAATGCCCCAAAACGCAACGTGGACACATCACATTTTTTTAAAGAAAACAGAGGTGTTTTTTGCAAAGTGCCTACCTGTAGATTTTGGCCTCTAGCTCAGCTGGCACCTAGGGAAACCTACCAAACCTGTGCATTTTTTAAAACTAGAGACCTAGGGGAATCCAAGATGGGGTGACTTGTGGGGCTCTGACCAGGTTCTGATACCCAGAATCCTTTGCAAACCTCAAAATTTGGCTAAAAAAACAAGTTTTCCTCACATTTTGGTGACAGATAGTTCTGGAATCAGAGAGGGGCCACAAATTTCCTTCCACCCAGCGTTCCCCCAAGTCTCCCGATAAAAATGATACCTCACTTGTGTAGGTAGGCTTAGCGTCTGCAACAGGAAACGCCCCAAAACACAACATGGACAAATCACATTTTTTTAAAGAAAACAGAGGTGTTTTTTGCAAAGTGCCTACCTGTAGATTTTGGCCTCTAGCTCAGCCTGCACCTAGGGAAACCTACCAAACCTGTGCATTTTTGAAAACTAGAGACCTAGGGGAATCCAAGATGGAGTGACTTGTGGGGCTCTGACCAGGTTCTGTTACCCAGAATCCTTTGCAAACCTCAAAATTTGGCTAAAAAAACACGTTTTCCTCAAATTTTGGTGACAGAAAGTTCTGGAATCAGAGAGGAGCCACACATGTCCTTCCACCCAGCGTTCCCCCGAAGTCTCCCGATACAAATGATACCTCACTTGTGTGGGTAGGCCTAGCGCCAACGACAGGAAATGCCCCAAAACGCAACGTGGACACATCACATTTTTTTAAAGAAAATAGAGGTGTTTTTTGCAAAGTGCCTACCTGTAGATTTTGGCCTCTAGCTCAGCCGGCACCTAGGGAAACCTACCAAACCTGTGCATTTTTGAAAACTAGAGACCTAGGGGAATCCAAGATGGGGTGACTTGTGGGGCTCTGACCAGGTTCTGATACCCAGAATCCTTTGCAAACCTCAAAATTTGGCTAAAAAAACAAGTTTTCCTCACATTTTGGTGACAGATAGTTCTGGAATCAGAGAGGGGCCACAAATTTCCTTCCACCCAGCGTTCCCCCAAGTCTCCCGATAAAAATGATACCTCACTTGTGTAGGTAGGCTTAGCGTCCGCGACAGGAAACGCCCCAAAACACAACGTGGACAAATCACATTTTTTGAAAGAAAACAGAGGTGTTTTTTGCAAAGTGCCTACCTGTAGATTTTGGCCTCTAGCTCAGCGGGCACCTAGGGAAACCTACCAAACCTGTGCATTTTTGAAAACTAGACACCTAGGGGAATCCAAGATGGGGTGACTTGTGGGGCTCTGACCAGGTTCTGTTACCCAGAATCCTTTGCAAACCTCAAAATTTGGCTAAAAAAACACGTTTTCCTCACATTTTGGTGACAGATAGTTCTGGAATCAGAGAGGGGCCACAAATTTCCTTCCACCCAGCGTTCCCCCAAGTCTCCCGATAACAATGATAACTCACTTGTGTAGGTAGGCTTAGCGTCCGCGACAGAAAACGCCCCAAAACACAACGTGGACAAATCACATTTTTTGAAAGAAAACAGAGGTGTTTTTTGCAAAGTGCCTACCTGTAGATTTTGGCCTCTAGCTCAGCCGGCACCTAGGGAAACCTACCAAACCTGTGCATTTTTGAAAACTAGAGACCTAGGGGAATCCAAGATGGGGTGACTTGTGGGGCTCTGACCAGGTTCTGTTACCCTGAATCCTTTGCAAACCTCAAAATTTGGCTAAAAAAAACAGATTTTCCTCACATTTCGGTGACAGAAAGTTCTGGAATCAGAGAGGAGCCACGAATGTCCTTCCACCCAGCGTTCCCCCAAGTCTCCCGATAAAAATGATACCTCACTTGTGTGGGTAGGCCTAGCGCCCACGACAGGAAATGCCCCAAAACGCAACGTGGACACATCACATTTTTTTAAAGAAAACAGAGGTGTTTTTTGCAAAGTGCCTACCTGTAGATTTTGGCCTCTAGCTCAGCTGGCACCTATGGAAACCTACCAAACCTGTGCATTTTTTAAAACTAGAGACCTAGGGGAATCCAAGATGGGGTGACTTGTGGGGCTCTGACCAGGTTCTGTTACCCTGAATCCTTTGCAAACCTCAAAATTGGCTAAAAAAACACATTTTCCTCAAATTTTGGTGACAGAAAGTTCTGGAATCAGAGAGGAGCCACAAATGTCCTTCCACCCAGCGTTCCCCCAAGTCTCCCGATACAAATGATACCTCACTTGTGTGGGTAGGCCTAGCGCCAACGACAGGAAATGCCCCAAAACGCAACGTGCACACATCACATTTTTTTAAAGAAAACAGAGGTGTTTTTTGCAAAGTGCCTACCTGTAGATTTTGGCCTCTAGCTCAGCTGGCACCTAGGGAAACCTACCAAACCTGTGCATTTTTTAAAACTAGAGACCTAGGGGAATCCAAGATGGGGTGACTTGTGGGGCTCTGACCAGGTTCTGATACCCAGAATCCTTTGCAAACCTCAAAATTTGGCTAAAAAAAACAAGTTTTCCTCACATTTTGGTGACAGATAGTTCTGGAATCAGAGAGGGGCCACAAATTTCCTTCCACCCATCGTTCCCCCAAGTCTCCCGATAAAAATGATACCTCACTTGTGTAGGTAGGCTTAGCGTCTGCAACAGGAAACGCCCCAAAACACAACATGGACAAATCACATTTTTTGAAAGAAAACAGAGGTGTTTTTTGCAAAGTGCCTACCTGTAGATTTTGGCCTCTAGCTCAGCCTGCACCTAGGGAAACCTACCAAACCTGTGCATTTTTTAAAACTAGAGACCTAGGGGAATCCAAGATGGGGTGACTTGTGGGGCTCTGACCAGGTTCTGATACCCAGAATCCTTTGCAAACCTCAAAATCTGGCTAAAAAAAACACATTTTCCTCAAATTTTGGTGACAGAAAGTTCTGGAATCAGAGAGGAGCCACAAATGTCCTTCCACCCAGCGTTCCCCCAAGTCTCCCGATACAAATGATACCTCACTTGTGTGGGTAGGCCTAGCGCCAACGACAGGAAATGCCCCAAAACGCAACGTGGACACATCACATTTTTTTAAAGAAAACAGAGGTGTTTTTTGCAAAGTGCCTACCTGTAGATTTTGGCCTCTAGCTCAGCCGGCACCTAGGGAAACCTACCAAACCTGTGCATTTTTGAAAACTAGAGACCTAGGGGAATCCAAGATGGGGTGACTTGTGGGGCTCTGACCAGGTTCTGATACCCAGAATCCTTTGCAAACCTCAAAATTTGGCTAAAAAAACAAGTTTTCCTTACATTTTGGTGACAGATAGTTCTGGAATCAGAGAGGGGCCACAAATTTCCTTCCACCCAGCGTTCCCCCAAGTCTCCCGATAAAAATGATACCTCACTTGTGTAGGTAGGCTTAGCGTCCGCGACAGGAAACGCCCTAAAACACAACGTGGACAAATCACATTTTTTGAAAGAAAACAGAGGTGTTTTTTGCAAAGTGCCTACCTGTAGATTTTGGCCTCTAGCTCAGCCGGCACCTAGGGAAACCTACCAAACCTGTGCATTTTTGAAAACTAGAGACCTAGGGGAATCCAAGATGGGGTGACTTGTGGGGCTCTGACCAGGTTCTGTTACCCAGAATCCTTTGCAAACCTCAAAATTTGGCTAAAAAAACACGTTTTCCTCACATTTTGGTGACAGATAGTTCTGGAATCAGAGAGGGGCCACAAATTTCCTTCCACCCAGCGTTCCCCCAAGTCTCCCGATAAAAATGATACCTCACTTGTGTGGGTAGGCCTAGTGCCCGTGACAGGAAACGCCCCAAAACACAACGTGGACACATCACATTTTTTGAAAGAAAACAGAGGTGTTTTTTGCAAAGTGCCTACCTGTAGATTTTGGCCTCTAGCTCAGCCGGCACCTAGGGAATCCTACCAAACCTGTGTATTTTTGAAAACTAGAGACCTAGGGGAATCCAAGATGGGGTGACTTGTGGGGCTCTGACCAGATTCTGTTACCCAGAATCCTTTGCAAACCTCAAAATATGGCTAAAAAAACACATTTTCCTCACATTTCGGTGACAGAAAGTTCTGGAATCTGAGAGGAGCCACAAATTCCCTTCCACCCAGCGTTCCCCCAAGTCTCCCGATAAAAATGATACCTCACTTGTGTGGGTAGGCCTAGCGCCCGTGACAGGAAATGCCCCAAAACACAACGTGGACACATCAATTTTTTTGAAAGAAAACAGAGGTGTTTTTTGCAAAGTGCCTACCTGTAGATTTTGGCCTCTAGCTCAGCCGGCACCTAGGGAAACCTACCAAACCTGTGCATTTTTGAAAACTAGAGACCTAGGGGAATCCAAGATGGGGTGACTTGTGGGGCTCTGACCAGGTTCTGTTACCCAGAATCCTTTGCAAACCTCAAACTTTGGCTAAAAAAACACATTTTTCTCAAATTTTGGTGACAGAAAGTTCTGGAATCAGAGAGGAGCCACACATTTCCTTCCACCCAGCGTTCCCCCAAGTCTCCCGATACAAATGATACTTCACTTGTGTAGGTAGGCCTAGCGCCCGCGACAGGAAATGCCCCAAAACGCAACGTGGACAAATCACATTTTTTTTAAGAAAACAGAGGTGTTTTTTGCAAAGTGCCTACCTGTAGATTTTGTCCTCTAGCTCAGCCGGCACCTAGGGAAACCTACCAAACCTGTGCATTTTTTAAAACTAGAGACCTAGGGGAATCCAAGATGGGGTGACTTGTGGGGCTCTGACCAGGTTCTGGTACCCAGAATCCTTTGCAAACCTCAAAATGTGGCTAAAAAAACACGTTTTCCTCACATTTTGGTGACAGATAGTTCTGGAATCAGAGAGGAGCCACACATTTCGTTCCACCCAGCGTTCCCCCAAGTCTCCCGATAAAAATGATACCTCACTTGTGTAGGTAGGCTTAGCGTCCGCGACAGGAAACGCCCCAAAACACAACGTGGACACATCACATTTTTTAAAAGAAAACAGAGGTGTTTTTTGCAAAGTGCCTACCTGTAGATTTTGGCCTCTAGCTCAGCCGGCACCTAGGGAAACCTACCAAACCTGTGCATTTTTGAAAACTAGAGACCTAGGGGAATCCAAGATGGGGTGACTTTTGGGGCTCTGACCAGGTTCTGTTACCCAGAATCCTTTGCAAACCTCAAAATTTGGCTAAAAAAACAGATTTTCCTCACATTTCGGTGACAGAAAGTTCTGGAATCTGAGAGGAGACACAAATTGCCTTCCACCCAGCGTTCCCCCAAGTCTCCCGATAAAAATGATACCTCACTTGTGTGGGTAGGCCTAGTGCCCGTGACAGGAAACGCCCCAAAACACAACGTGGACACATCAAATTTTTTGAAAGAAAACAGAGGTGTTTTTTGCAAAGTGCCTACCTGTAGATTTTGGCCTCTAGCTCAGCCGGCACCTAGGGAAACCTACCAAACCTGTGCATTTTTGAAAACTAGAGACCTAGGGGAATCCAAGATGGGGTGACTTGTGGGGCTCTGACCAGGTTCTGATACCCAGAATCCTTTGCAAACCTCAAAATTTGGCTAAAAAAACAAGTTTTCCTCACATTTTGGTGACAGATAGTTCTGGAATCAGAGAGGGGCCACACATTTTCTTCCACCCAGCGTTCCCCCAAGTCTCCCGATAAAAATGATACCTCACTTGTGTAGGTAGGCTTAGCGTCCGCGACAGGAAACGCCCCAAAACACAACGTGGACAAATCACATTTTTTGAAAGAAAACAGAGATGTTTTTTGCAAAGTGCCTACCTGTAGACTTTGGCCTCTAGCTCAGCCGGCACCTAGGGAATCCTACCAAACCCGTGTTTTTTTTAAAACTAGAGACCTAGGGGAATCCAAGATGGGGTGACTTGTGGGGCTCTGACCAGGTTCTGTTACCCAGAATCCTTTGCAAACCTCAAAATTTGGCTAAAAAAACAAATTTTCCTCACATTTCGGTGACAGAAAGTTCTGGAATCTGAGAGGAGCCACAAATTTCCTTCCACCCAGCGTTCCCCCAAGTCTCCCGATAAAAATGATACCTCACTTGTGTGGGTAGGCCTAGCGCCCGTGACAGGAAATGCCCCAAAACACAACGTGGACACATCAATTTTTTTGAAAGAAAACAGAGGTGTTTTTTGCAAAGTGCCTACCTGTAGATTTTGGCCTCTAGCTCAGCCGGCACCTAGGGAAACCTACCAAACCTGTGCATTTTTGAAAACTAGAGACCTAGGGGAATCCAAGATGGGGTGACTTGTGGGGCTCTGACCAGGTTCTGTTACCCAGAATCCTTTGCAAACCTCAAACTTTGGCTAAAAAAAACACATTTTCCTCAAATTTTGGTGACAGAAAGTTCTGGAATCAGAGAGGAGCCACACATTTCCTTCCACCCAGCGTTCCCCCAAGTCTCCCGATACAAATGATACTTCACTTGTGTAGGTAGGCCTAGCGCCCGCGACAGGAAATGCCCCAAAACGCAACGTGGACAAATCACATTTTTTTAAAGAAAACAGAGGTGTTTTTTGCAAAGTGCCTACATGTAGATTTTGTCCTCTAGCTCAGCCGGCACCTAGGGAAACCTACCAAACCTGTGCATTTTTTAAAACTAGAGACCTAGGGGAATCCAAGATGGGGTGACTTGTGGGGCTCTGACCAGGTTCTGGTACCCAGAATCCTTTGCAAACCTCAAAATGTGGCTAAAAAAACAAGTTTTCCTCACATTTTGGTGACAGATAGTTCTGGAATCAGAGAGGAGCCACACATTTCGTTCCACCCAGCGTTCCCCCAAGTCTCCCGATAAAAATGATACCTCACTTGTGTAGGTAGGCTTAGCGTCCGCGACAGGAAACGCCCCAAAACACAACGTGGACACATCACATTTTTTTAAAGAAAACAGAGGTGTTTTTTGCAAAGTGCCTACCTGTAGATTTTGGCCTCTAGCTCAGCCGGCACCTAGGGAAACCTACCAAACCTGTGCATTTTTGAAAACTAGAGACCTAGGGGAATCCAAGATGGGGTGACTTTTGGGGCTCTGACCAGGTTCTGTTACCCAGAATCCTTTGCAAACCTCAAAATTTGGCTAAAAAAACAGATTTTCCTCACATTTCGGTGACAGAAAGTTCTGGAATCTGAGAGGAGACACAAATTGCCTTCCACCCAACGTTCCCCCAAGTCTCCCGATAAAAATGATACCTCACTTGTGTGGGTAGGCCTAGTGCCCGTGACAGGAAACGCCCCAAAACACAACGTGGACACATCAAATTTTTTGAAAGAAAACAGAGGTGTTTTTTGCAAAGTGCCTACCTGTAGATTTTGGCCTCTAGCTCAGCCGGCACCTAGGGAAACCTATCAAACCTGTGCATTTTTTAAAACTAGAGACCTAGGGGAATCCAAGATGGGGTGACTTGTGGGGCTCTGACCAGGTTCTGATACCCAGAATCCTTTGCAAACCTCAAAATTTGGCTAAAAAAAACAAGTTTTCCTCACATTTTGGTGACAGATAGTTCTGGAATCAGAGAGGGGCCACAAATTTCCTTCCACCCAGCGTTCCCCCAAGTCTCCCGATAAAAATGATACCTCACTTGTGTAGGTAGGCTTAGCGTCTGCGACAGGAAACGCCCCAAAACACAACGTGGACAAATCACATTTTTTGAAAGAAAACAGAGGTGTTTTTTGCAAAGTGCCTACCTGTAGATTTTGGCCTCTAGCTCAGCCGGCACCTAGGGAAACCTACCAAACCTGTGCATTTTTTAAAACTAGAGACCTAGGGGAATCCAAGATGGGGTGACTGTTGGGGCTCTGGCCAGGTTCTGTTACCCAGAATCCTTTGCAAACCACAAAATTTGGCTAAAAAAACTGATTTTCCTCACATTTCAGTGACAGAAAGTTCTGGAATCTGAGAGGAGCCACAAATTTCCTTCCACCCAGCGTTCCCCCAAGTCTCACGATAAAAATGATACCTCATTTGTGTGGGTAGGCCTAGCGCCCGTGACAGGAAACGCCCCAAAACACAACGTGTACACATCACATTTTTTGAAAGAAAACAGAGGTGTTTTTTGCAAAGTGCCTACCTGTAGATTTTGGCCTCTAGCTCAGCCGGCACCTAGGGAAACCTACCAAACCTGTGCATTTTTGAAAACTAGAGACCTAGGGGAATCCAAGATGGGGTGACTTGTGGGGCTCTGACCAGGTTCTGATACCCAGAATCCTTTGCAAACCTCAAAATTTGGCTAAAAAAACAAGTTTTCCTTACATTTTGGTGACAGATAGTTCTGGAATCAGAGAGGGGCCACAAATTTCCTTCCACCCAGCGTTCCCCCAAGTCTCCCGATAAAAATGATACCTCACTTGTGTAGGTAGGCTTAGCGTCTGCAACAGGAAACGCCCCAAAACACAACATGGACAAATCACATTTTTTTAAAGAAAACAGAGGTGTTTTTTGCAAAGTGCCTACCTGTAGATTTTGGCCTCTAGCTCAGCCTGCACCTAGGGAAACCTACCAAACCTGTGCATTTTTGAAAACTAGAGACCTAGGGGAATCCAAGATGGAGTGACTTGTGGGGCTCTGACCAGGTTCTGTTACCCAGAATCCTTTGCAAACCTCAAAATTTGGCTAAAAAAACACGTTTTCCTCACATTTTGGTGACAGATAGTTCTGGAATCAGAGAGGGGCCACAAATTACCTTCCACCCAGCGTTCCCCCAAGTCTCCCGACAAAAATGATACCTCACTTGTGTAGGTAGGCTGAGCGTCCGCGACAGGAAACGCCCCAAAACACAACGTGGACAAATCACATTTTTTTTAAAGAAAACAGAGGTGTTTTTTGCAAAGTGCCTACCTGTAGATTTTGGCCTCTAGCTCAGCCGGCACCTAGGGAAACCTACCAAACCTGTGCATTTTTGAAAACTAGACACCTAGGGGAATCCAAGATGGGGTGACTTTTGGGGCTCTGACCAGGTTCTGTTACCCAGAATCCTTTGCAAACCTCAAAATCTGGCTAAAAAAAACACATTTTCCTCAAATTTTGGTGACAGAAAGTTCTGGAATCAGAGAGGAGCCACAAATGTCCTTCCACCTAGCGTTCCCCCAAGTCTCCCGATACAAATGATACCTCACTTGTGTGGGTAGGCCTAGCGCCAACGACAGGAAATGCCCCAAAACGCAACGTGGACACATCACATTTTTTTAAAGAAAATAGAGGTGTTTTTTGCAAAGTGCCTACCTGTAGATTTTGGCCTCTAGCTCAGCCGGCACCTAGGGAAACCTACCAAACCTGTGCATTTTTGAAAACTAGAGATCTAGGGGAATCCAAGATGGGGTGACTTTTGGGGCTCTGACCAGGTTCTGTTACCCAGAATCCTTTGCAAATCTCAAAATCTGGCTAAAAAAACAGATTTTCCGCACATTTCGGTGACAGAAAGTTCTGGAATCTGAGAGGAGACACAAATTTCCTTCCACCCAGCGTTCCCCCAAGTCTCCCGATAAAAATGATACCTCACTTGTGTGGGTAGGCCTAGTGCCCGTGACAGGAAACGCCCCAAAACACAACGTGGACACATCAAATTTTTTGAAAGAAAACAGATGTTTTTTGCAAAGTGCTTACCTGTAGATTTTGGCCTCTAGCTCAGCCGGCACCTAGGGAAACCTACCAAACCTGTGCATTTTTGAAAACTAGAGACCTAGGGGAATCCAAGATGGGGTGACTTGTGGGGCTCTGACCAGGTTCTGTTACCCAGAATCCTTTGCAAACCTCAAAATTTGGCTAAAAAAAACACATTTTCCTCACATTTCGGTGACAGAAAGTTCTGGAATCTGAGAGGAGCCACAAATTTCCTTCCACCCAGCGTTCCCCCAAGTCTCCCGATAAAAATGATACCTCACTTGTGTGGGTAGGCCTAGCGCCCGTGACAGGAAACGCCCCAAAACACAACGTGGACACATCAATTTTTTTTAAAGAAAACAGAGGTGTTTTTTGCAAAGTGCCTACCTGTAGATTTTGGCCTCTAGCTCAGCCGGCACCTAGGGAAACCTACCAAACCTGTGCATTTTTTAAAACTAGAGACCTAGGGGAATCCAAGATGGGGTGACTTGTGGGGCTCTGACCAGGTTCTGTTACCCTGAATCCTTTGCAAACCTCAAAATTTGGCTAAAAAAAACAGATTTTCCTCACATTTCAGTGACAGAAAGTTCTGGAATCAGAGACGAGCCACAAATGTCCTTCCACCCAGCGTTCCCCCAAGTCTCCCGATAAAAATGATACCTCACTTGTGTGGGTAGGCCTAGCGCCCACGACAGGAAATGCCCCAAAACGCAACGTGGACACATCACATTTTTTTAAAGAAAACAGAGGTGTTTTTTGCAAAGTGCCTACCTGTAGATTTTGGCCTCTAGCTCAGCTGGCACCTAGGGAAACCTACCAAACCTGTGCATTTTTTAAAACTAGAGACCTAGGGGAATCCAAGATGGGGTGACTTGTGGGGCTCTGACCAGGTTCTGATACCCAGAATCCTTTGCAAACCTCAAAATTTGGCTAAAAAAACAAGTTTTCCTCACATTTTGGTGACAGATAGTTCTGGAATCAGAGAGGGGCCACAAATTTCCTTCCACCCAGCGTTCCCCCAAGTCTCCCGATAAAAATGATACCTCACTTGTGTAGGTAGGCTTAGCGTCTGCAACAGGAAACGCCCCAAAACACAACATGGACAAATCACATTTTTTTAAAGAAAACAGAGGTGTTTTTTGCAAAGTGCCTACCTGTAGATTTTGGCCTCTAGCTCAGCCTGCACCTAGGGAAACCTACCAAACCTGTGCATTTTTGAAAACTAGAGACCTAGGGGAATCCAAGATGGAGTGACTTGTGGGGCTCTGACCAGGTTCTGTTACCCAGAATCCTTTGCAAACCTCAAAATTTGGCTAAAAAAACACACGTTTTCCTCAAATTTTTGTGACAGAAAGTTCTGGAATCAGAGAGGAGCCACACATGTCCTTCCACCCAGCGTTCCCCCGAAGTCTCCCGATACAAATGATACCTCACTTGTGTGGGTAGGCCTAGCGCCAACGACAGGAAATGCCCCAAAACGCAACGTGGACACATCACATTTTTTTAAAGAAAATAGAGGTGTTTTTTGCAAAGTGCCTACCTGTAGATTTTGGCCTCTAGCTCAGCCGGCACCTAGGGAAACCTACCAAACCTGTGCATTTTTGAAAACTAGAGACCTAGGGGAATCCAAGATGGGGTGACTTGTGGGGCTCTGACCAGGTTCTGATACCCAGAATCCTTTGCAAACCTCAAAATTTGGCTAAAAAAACAAGTTTTCCTCACATTTTGGTGACAGATAGTTCTGGAATCAGAGAGGGGCCACAAATTTCCTTCCACCCAGCGTTCCCCCAAGTCTCCCGATAAAAATGATACCTCACTTGTGTAGGTAGGCTTAGCGTCCGCGACAGGAAACGCCCCAAAACACAACGTGGACAAATCACATTTTTTGAAAGAAAACAGAGGTGTTTTTTGCAAAGTGCCTACCTGTAGATTTTGGCCTCTAGCTCAGCCGGCACCTAGGGAAACCTACCAAACCTGTGCATTTTTGAAAACTAGACACCTAGGGGAATCCAAGATGGGGTGACTTGTGGGGCTCTGACCAGTTCTGTTACCCAGGAATCCTTTGCAAACCTCAAAATTTGGCTAAAAAAACACGTTTTCCTCACATTTTGGTGACAGATAGTTCTGGAATCAGAGAGGGGCCACAAATTTCCTTCCACCCAGCGTTCCCCCAAGTCTCCCGATAACAATGATAACTCACTTGTGTAGGTAGGCTTAGCGTCCGCGACAGAAAACGCCCCAAAACACAACGTGGACAAATCACATTTTTTGAAAGAAAACAGAGGTGTTTTTTGCAAAGTGCCTACCTGTAGATTTTGGCCTCTAGCTCAGCCGGCACCTAGGGAAAACCTACCAAACCTGTGCATTTTTGAAAACTAGAGACCTAGGGGAATCCAAGATGGGGTGACTTGTGGGGCTCTGACCAGGTTCTGTTACCCTGAATCCCTTTGCAAACCTCAAAATTTGGCTAAAAAAAACAGATTTTCCCTCACATTTCGGTGACAGAAAGTTCTGGAATCAGAGAGGAGCCACGAATGTCCTTCCACCCAGCGTTCCCCCAAGTCTCCCGATAAAAATGATACCTCACTTGTGTGGGTAGGCCTAGCGCCCACGACAGGAAATGCCCCAAAACGCAACGTGGACACATCACATTTTTTTAAAGAAAACAGAGGTGTTTTTTGCAAAGTGCCTACCTGTAGATTTTGGCCTCTAGCTCAGCCGGCACCTATGGAAACCTACCAAACCTGTGCATTTTTTAAAACTAGAGACCTAGGGGAATCCAAGATGGGGTGACTTGTGGGGCTCTGACCAGGTTCTGTTACCCTGAATCCTTTGCAAACCTCAAAATTGGCTAAAAAAACACATTTTCCTCAAATTTTGGTGACAGAAAGTTCTGGAATCAGAGAGGAGCCACAAATGTCCTTCCACCCAGCGTTCCCCCAAGTCTCCCGATACAAATGATACCTCACTTGTGTGGGTAGGGCCTAGCGCCAACGACAGGAAATGCCCCAAAACGCAACGTGCACACATCACATTTTTTTAAAGAAAACAGAGGTGTTTTTTGCAAAGTGCCTACCTGTAGATTTTGGCCTCTAGCTCAGCTGGCACCTAGGGAAACCTACCAAACCTGTGCATTTTTAAAACTAGAGACCTAGGGGAATACAAGATGGGGTGACTTGTGGGGCTCTGACCAGGTTCTGATACCCAGAATCCTTTGCAAACCTCAAAATTTGGCTAAAAAAACAGGTTTTCCTCACATTTTGGTGACAGATAGTTCTGGAATCAGAGAGGGGCCACAAATTTCCTTCCACCCATCGTTCCCCCCAAGTCTCCCGATAAAAATGATACCTCACTTGTGTAGGTAGGCTTAGCGTCTCCAACAGGAAACGCCCCAAAACACAACATGGACAAATCACATTTTTTGATAGAAAAACAGAGGTGTTTTTTGCAAAGTGCCTACCTGTAGATTTTGGCCTCTAGCTCAGCCTGCACCTAGGGAAACCTACCAAACCTGTGCATTTTTTAAAACTAGAGACCTAGGGGAATCCAAGATGGGGTGACTTGTGGGGCTCTGACCAGGTTCTGATACCCAGAATCCTTTGCAAACCTCAAAATCTGGCTAAAAAAAACAAATTTTCCTCAAATTTTGGTGACAGAAAGTTCTGAATCAGAGAGGAGCCACAAATGTCCTTCCACCCAGCGTTCCCCCAAGTCTCCCGATACAAATGATACCTCACTTGTGTGGGTAGGCCTAGCGCCAACGACAGGAAATGCCCCAAAACGCAACGTGGACACATCACATTTTTTTAAAGAAAACAGAGGTGTTTTTTGCAAAGTGCCTACCTGTAGATTTTGGCCTCTAGCTCAGCCGGCACCTAGGGAAACCTACCAAACCTGTGCATTTTTGAAAACTAGAGACCTAGGGGAATCCAAGATGGGGTGACTTGTGGGGCTCTGACCAGGTTCTGATACCCAGAATCCTTTGCAAACCTCAAAATTTGGCTAAAAAAAACAAGTTTTCCTTACATTTTGGTGACAGATAGTTCTGGAATCAGAGAGGGGCCACAAATTTCCTTCCACCCAGCGTTCCCCCAAGTCTCCCGATAAAAATGATACCTCACTTGTGTAGGTAGGCTTAGCGTCCGCGACAGGAAACGCCCCAAAACACAACGTGGACAAATCACATTTTTTGAAAGAAAACAGAGGTGTTTTTTGCAAAGTGCCTACCTGTAGATTTTGGCCTCTAGCTCAGCCGGCACCTAGGGAAACCTACCAAACCTGTGCATTTTTGAAAACTAGAGACCTAGGGGAATCCAAGATGGGGTGACTTGTGGGGCTCTGACCAGGTTCTGTTACCCAGAATCCTTTGCAAACCTCAAAATTTGGCTAAAAAAACACGTTTTCCTCACATTTTGGTGACAGATAGTTCTGGAATCAGAGAGGGGCCACAAATTCCTTCCACCCAGCGTTCCCCCAAGTCTCCCGATAAAAATGATACCTCACTTGTGTGGGTAGGGCTAGTGCCCGTGACAGGAAACGCCCCAAAACACAACGTGGACACATCACATTTTTTGAAAGAAAACAGAGGTGTTTTTTGCAAAGTGCTACCTGTAGATTTTGGCCTCTAGCTCAGCCGGCACCTAGGGAATCCTACCAAACCTGTGTATTTTT